>NW_026262615.1:22538928-23888571 GCF_021869535.1 Mytilus californianus | reverse complement strand
GCTCTGTCACTGGTCAGTGGCCCCTTGTATGGTTGGTCTTACAACAATTAACACGAAGGTGAATACTACTCGTAACATATCATTTCTTTACAACTAGTCTTTTATACAAAGGTTTCTATCATATTCATAACTAATTTTAACCAACTAAGATAAAAGGCCTGACCTTCACTAAACTGTTCATAAAACATACATATGCTTTTCCATAAACTATTTATGTCACTATCTCAATAACCATATCTGTATTAGCACTAATTTACACACATGAATTCCTCAACTCCAAATCTGGTGACACAAATATTTAGTCACTGTCACCGACAGTTATAATCACCGTCACCTTGATCACCGTCACCGAGATTAGTCACCGTCACCGTCACCGAGATTTAATCACAGGGACTTATATTTGTCACCGTCACCTTTAACTTATTAAAATAATATTATTATTTCACAATACTAACTTATATACTCATAACATCAGACATAATTCTATTTAGTTTCTAATTCCAGTGCTCTATCTCTTTGATTTTACTATCTCAACTAATGCGAGCTATCTCCCTTGACGCAGTCAACCACACGTATTTATATTACCAATTGACCAATGAGAGTTGCGCACATATAATGACATCCAATCACAAGCCATCGCTCTTATTAGGGAAATTCCCTTAACGGTGATCCAATTGTAAACAATGCAAATAAATATAATTTATGTGTTTAAAATGCAACTAAAAGCTTTGAAAACGTTTGTGATGGGTAAAAACAGATGCAAACTACTGTATCTTGCAACCGATAGATAACAGATAACGAACATTATAACCTATACACATCAAACATGTGTGTATCACCTAGATCGGTGACAAACTTCAAAAATCGGAACGAGAGTTATTTACAGTCTCCAACTGCTCCGTGCAATTAGCAATCATACACAAAAGAAACCCAAACAGAAAGAATTATAAGATGTAAAATTATACCAACATGAATCACCATATTATTATTATCTACAGCCGTAAATAAAAATCTATGGCCTACTTTCACTTTCCAACAGTACGAAAATAAACATTACATGTCTCAAAACAATACTCCACAGGTTTAAAAGTCATTCGAGATAATAGTTTTATAAGTACAAGCATAAGCATTTCCTGACTTATCAAACACTTTTGACAACCAACTTCTGGTTATGGATCATACCAACGACACAAAATGCATATCAAAACAACAGTGAATAAATACGGGTAGCTGGCATAACATTGCCCCCTTCCTTAAGGATTTGGTCCCCAAATATATTAGCTTGGTGAGCTTATTTATACTGTTTAGGAAAAATTGATTAAAAAAAAAACTATACTATATTCCAAACTCAGGTAACTGTATGTGAGTTCTTTTATCATTCTTCATCGAGATCACAGTATGTCAGTACTATGTGGGTTTAACAACAAAGATATTTTTCATTCACAAGGTAAATTTTACTAAGTATATCAACAACAAACATCAAAATCCATCAAAATCACCAACGAAGTTTAGAAGTTACTAAGTCTACATGCACACAAATCATTTTTTCTCTCCTGTACTATTGTAAGCAGTCCAGACAGTTTATAGAATTTAGCCTCCTGGAGCAGCTCGTACAGGTAGACATGTTCCCTAGGGAGATATCTTTTTTCCACAGTACAATAGTTCCTCAAATAGTTTAGAATGATCTTGAAGTGAACAGGGTCTCGATCAAAGAAGTAGACATTATTAGACGGACGGAACGGACTTAAAGGTTGCAACATCAAGGCGAACACACAAGAAGGATCCGCTCTGAGGGTATTTTTACTTGTTTCCACCTTCATACCTCCAACGTTAAGAGTTAGTGTGTTTTCCTGTGTGTCCTGTAGGGATTGGAGGAAGGTTTCAACCAATTCGGTCTTAGCTGAAAACTCAACATTCCTTATTGGTTCAATTTCATTATCAAGAGGTTCCACCACTACGTTCTCTGCCTTTTGTGACATAATAGCTGGAGTTGATTTCTTGACTGTCCCCGATGAGCTAGACGAGCTAGACGACAATCCGGATGAGGTTGTTGATGAAGATGAACTCTTGAGAAATTTATCTGTTTTTTCTAAGGTGCTCACTTCTTTTTCTGAGACATGTAGTTCGATTTCCTCTAATATTTTACTCTCTCCTTCTTGTTTATCTGCTTTTGGTTCTAGACAAATTGTTATTGTCTCACCATTCTCACTCATTAGATCTTGAAGAACATCTTTGATTTTCTTTAGCTTTTGCTCTTTTGTTTCTGATGGCTTACTAAGTTTTACGGGAGTCGGCCCTGAGATGTTATTATTTTCTTTGTTCTCTATATCTGTTCTTTTTCTGGATGTTTCATTCAACGAACTTCCTCTCTTTTTTAACTCCCTTTCCTTACTAATACATGTAGTTCTATTGCTGGTTTCAACTATTTCGGACCTAGCATATCTGTTTCGTCTCGTTGTAACTCCAATTTCATTCCCTTTATTGTCAACCAATTTAATCTTCTTCGGCATTTCATCTTTTTTAAATTTCTCTAGGTCTTCTTTGGCATCTTTTTCCCCTACGTCCTGTGCTGTTCTGAAAACAAATCATTTGACTTTCATGAACCTTGCACCCATGGTTGGAATTACGTCTTTGGAACATTTTTTTTCACTGTGGAAACTTCCAGGCAAAGTCTGAGTGCCTTTCTAATATGTGACGCTCCAGAAACCACCTCTTTTCAAATGTCATATCTTCACATATAACACACATCCATTTACTCTATAAAAGAATAAAATAACAATCATAAGAAAGGGTTAAATAATTATGGACATATAATTATAATTATTTATATTTTTACAACTCAACAACATATACAAAGAGTCGTAAAACTTACTTAATTAGTAATACATGTCATACCTATACATGGTAGGACAGTTTTAGTATTCAATATTTTCATCATATGTCTTAAATGTTAAAATAACCAACATGCATACAATACCACTATGATCATTCAATCAAAGTTCAACTAAATTTGATAAGTTATCAACTATGAAAACCAGGTTGGACCATGATCTCCCAAATAAGGTTTAAGTTTATCATGGTGAAACACTTTCAGTTTCGTTCTTGTACCCAGCCGAATTCTATATAAGACGTCATTCAGTCGATGGGTAACAACAAATGGACCAGGCCAAGGTCTCTGAAATTTAGAATTTACACCAACCTTCCGTTGGTAATGGTAATACCAGGCTGGATCACCTGGTTTGAACAGGTTTAAGTGAATGTTATGGTCATAGTTTTTCTTCATAACATCACTAGCAAAATTTAAATTGGTTCTTGAAAATTCATGAACCGTCAACAATGTATGTTCAAGATCATTCACAAAGTCAGAAATAGAACTTTTAGGACCGTCGGGAGATTTACCAAACAACAAATCTACTGGTTGATTGATTCCACGTCCATATACCATTCTTCAAGGTGGCACACCCGTACTTTCGTGTTCAGCTGATCGATATGCCATCATTAGAATGGGCACAAATTTGTCCCAATCCTTTTGGTGGTTCGATACAAACAAAGACAACATATTTTCCAGGGTTCTCATAAACCTCTCAGTCATTCCATGAGACTGGGTTCTCATAACCGTTGTTCTAGTCTTGTCAATATCTATCAATTTGCAAAGTTCTTGAAATAAATGGGACTCAAAATTAGCCCTTTGGTCCGTATGTATTTGTAAGGAACCTCCAAAGATTGAGATAAAATTATCTACAAATGTTCGTGCTACAACCTCTGCCTCTTGGGATTTCAGTGGAATGGCATGAACAAACTCAGTGAAGTAATCACCAATTACTAGTAAATAATTATTTCCCTGAATTGACCTTGGCAAAGGCCCCATTATGTCCATAGCAACTCTATCTAAGGGGGCACCGAAGTTGTATTGTCGCATAAGTGCTTTTGGTTTTCTATTTGGTTGCTTTCGTGAAGCGCATGCATCACATTTGCGACACCAATTTTCAATATACTTTCGTACCCCATACCAAAAGAATCTTTGTCTAACCTTGCTTAAATGTTCTTGATACCTAAATGGCCACCAGTGACACTATTGTGTAACTGCTTGGGCACACATTCTTTCAAATTTTCTGGAATAACGTTTTGGCAGGTGACATTGTCCCCTCTTTCCAATTTTTGACATAGAATACCGTCTCTTATCTCAGATGATTCAATTCTATTCCAGATGTATTTAATAATTGGGATGAATTTTGATATTTCCGACCAAATGGGTTTCAAATTGTTTAATAGCCAATCCCTAATTATCTTTAGTACCGGGTCAATTTTGTACATTTTCTAAATCGAAATATATCTCAACAAATTGTTCATCGTGAATCTGAGATGACGAGCTCGGTTTTTGTTGATCCATCTGATGAGATTTCATGCTTCGAATTTTAACTACTCATACGCGTTGGTTTATAATGTTTTCATGGGTCTTTGATTTGCAAACATCAACTGATGTTTCTCTTGCAAATCTCCTTTTCCCTTTGATTTCCTCAGACCTTTTTAAATGGAGAACATTAAAAGTGTCGGAACTACTTGATTTGCCAACATCAGGTGATGCCTTTAAAGCAAATCCACTTTCATCCTTCACTTTATCAGATATGACCATACTTTGATTTTCATGTTTTGTACAAGATTTAAAAGCATTTAAATCTAGCATATCCTTTCATCCTTCACTTTATCAGATATGTTCATACTTTGATTTTCATGTTTTGTACAAGATTTAAAAGCATTTAAATCTAGCATATCCTTTCATCCTTCACTTTATCAGATATGTTCATACTTTGATTTTCATGTTTTGTACAAGATTTAAAAGCATTTAAATCTAGCATATCCTTTCATCCTTCACTTTATCAGATATGTTCATACTTTGATTTTCATGTTTTGTACAAGATTTAAAAGCATTTAAATCTAGCATATCCTTTCATCCTTCACTTTATCAGATATGTTCATACTTTGATTTTCATGTTTTGTACAAGATTTAGAAACGTTTAAATCATCTGACCTATAACTAGCATATACTTGTGTTGCTTCATTTTTCTTACTTGTCTCTAGACGTTGACTACCTTCAACTTTAACGGCGCCTGTTAAAGTATTCGTATCATCAACTACTACTGACTTTACCACTTCTTTAGTTGAAATCTCGTTTTTTATTTCAACCTCTCCTAAACCTACGTTTGAAAATTTCTCCTCAACTTTAGAGCAATACGAACAATCATCCGGACAAGGCTACGACTCAATGCATCAGCATTCGAATGAATACGACCAGGGCAATGTATTATTTGGAAATCATATGTACCAAGAGTTTCCAACCAGCGGGCAAGCTGATCTTCTGGATTTTTTTTACATTCTTGGGAGTGGGCCAATCTTGCACGGACTTAATTTTTCATCGTCAGTACTTATGCCTGCGTGAATTACTTTATGTCCTAAAAAGGTTACTTCCTTTTGAAGAAGGAAGCACTTCTTAGGATGTAATTTTAAATTTGCTGATCTTAGCCTTTCACAAACTTCACTTAAATTGTTGAGGTGTTCATCAAAAGTTTTGGAGAACACAATGATATCAACAAGATACACTAAGCTACAAGTTAAACCAGAAAATATTTTCCCGACCAACCGCTCGAAAGTTGCTGGAGCACCACATAGTCCAAACCAAAGCACTTTAAATTGCCAAAAGCGGTTTTCTCCCGATCCTTCTCATCTAAACCACATTGCCAGTAACCACTGCGCATGTCCAGCGTGGAGAACCACTTACTGCCGCTTAAAGCGTCCACAGTGTCCTCTATACGAGGGACCGGTTGACAATCTTACTCAGTAATATCATTATTTTTTCTAAAATCAATACAGAATCTAATACTTTGGTCTTTCTTTTGTGTGACCATGACAACCGGGGAATACCAAGCACAACTTGAAGGTTCTATGATGCCCCTTGATGCCATGTCTTGTATCTCTTTCTCTGCAACCTCTCTCTTTGCCAAAGGAAGTCTATATGATTTAAGTTTAATGGGTTTTGCATTGCCCGTATTTATTACTCTGGCTAATAACAAACTAGTTTTCTCAATAAAAGACCTACAACATTAAATATAACGGGGCCACATGGCATCCCTTTTATTAACATTTCACAATCAGGCGGAATATCAACAGTTTCCGCAATTGAAATTCGACAAAATGAGCTATTACCTTTATTTGTAAAACAGGTAATAAACTCATCCTTAATTCTCAGGCAACCTTTTCTAAAAAGAACATCAATACTATTAGTCATCAAAAAGTCCATACCAAGTATGGCCATATCTTTGATTTCAGCCAACAAAAATTTGTGTTTGAAAATATATTTTCCTAATTTTATTTCTAAGTTAACTTTCCCAATAAACTCTGAAGCTTCTCCGGTTGCTGTTTATAAATTCATTCTGACTGGCATAACATGAGGTCTATTCTCAAGTGCAAGACTGTCAATGATATATTTTCTCAAAATGGAGACGCTCGCCCCACAATCCACCAACATATTTACAGACATAGAATTTATATTAGCAACTACAAAATATCCATTATCTTTCCCCCAAGAAACATTTGAAATAATTGTATTGGGTCTTTTTATTGTGGTCGAGCCGCGACCCCCGCACTCGACGCTTGGTAGTTTTCCGAGCTGTTATAATTTTGGTTGAAATTTCTATTACCAAAATTATTTGATCCTCTTTGCTGACGTGAACAATAATTGTTATAACGTTGACCATTAGTAGTATTTTTCCTAATAGCCCCTACATCATTTTGTATATTTCTTTTGCCTAATTTTACTATCTTCAGTGTTACATGCATCAGCTGTTCTCACCGATCGCCCTTTTTGTCTGTTTGCCAGTCTTAAAGCTTCAAGACGAACAGCAATATTTTCGGCTTCTCGTATTGTTTTTGGCCCTACTTCTCTCAACCAAAGACGAATGTCAGTTTCAGTTATAGCATCAATAAAGTAATCAAGCGCCAGGGTCCGGATATGGTGTACAAATTTTTACACCTCATGTTTGCGGTATACCATCTTTTCCGCAAGTTTATTGTTTTATGTTTGGTATTAAATTAATAATAAAGATCCGTTTTGTTACATCTTGTAATCCGTTTATTTGGCAATCGCCAATGGCAGTCACCCGGGTTTAAGAACATCCGTTCTTCGACCTGTTAGTCAAATGCGTTTTGTTAAAATATACTTTTTCACTTTTTTGGTCGTTTGGAAAATGTTGTTTGTGCTGTGTTTAGACCCCTCTACCAAGAAATTTGTTTTGCATGCACACGTATAAAATTGCGGTTTTTATCCAACGCAATCATAGGTTTGAACGTTGTTTTCAATTAAGACTTATTTATATTTTTTCGTTTGGGCTTGTATTATATTTGCCTTCGGGTTTATGTGAACCGTTCAATCTATTAAGACTCTTCAAAATTCAAGAGTCTATCCAAAATTGAGGTAAATTATATGGCCTTTCAAATACCGTTTCCATTCCTAACATCACTGAAGAGACATTAATTGTCGAAATCCGGATATGGTGTACAAATTTGTGCACCTCATGTTTGCGGTATACCATCTTTTCCGCAAGTTTATTGTTTTATGTTTGGTATTAAATTAATAATAAAGATCCATTTTGTTACATCTTGTGATCCATTTATTTGACAATCGCCAATGGCAGTCAGCAGGGTTTAAGAACATCCGTTGTTCGACCTGTTAGTCAAATGCGTTTTGTTAAAATATACTTTTTTACTTTTTTGGTCTTTTGGAAAATGTTGTTTGTGCTGTATTTAGACCCCTCTTCCTAGAAATTTGTTTTGCATGCACACGTATAAAAATTCCGGTTTTTATCCGACGCAATCATAGGTTTGAACGTTGTTTTCCATTTTGACATATATATATATATATATATATATATTGATTATACATTTTATGCTGTGAAGCTTTAATTTATTTGAATTAATTAATTAAAAAAAATTATACATGACAATTAACATTTAGATGGAAGTTATCATTAAAAAATTTAATAAAGTTCGGTGTGTTTGTTATTTTACTTTTTTACTTTTTTTTGTTGTGACCCCTTCCTTTCAAGACATCATAATTACTTGGACCAGGTGCATGTAGGAGGGTCTAGATGGTGTCCCTCATTTCATTTTACTTTAACTTTTGTATTACCATTTTTCTCTAAACTTTATTCACTTGCTTATTATTTTCTTTATATTTTGGCACCCCATTATTTTCTAATCTTTATTTGTTTTGCCTATTTTTCTCTATACTTTATTCTTTTTGCCCATTATTCTCTATTCTATAAAAAAAACCTCCAGACTCTCATGTAGATAGGGAGGTAAGAAACAAAATTATATTTTTTGGCCTAATTATGGAACGCCAAAAATGTCGTGTTATGACCATTTTCATTATATGATGTGCATTTACCTTTATATGATGCGAACATGTCATTATATGATGTGCAAACACCTTTGTATGATGTGCAAATATCCTTTTTGATGTGCAAATATCCTTATGTGATGTGCAAACATCCTTATATGATGTGCAAACACCTTTGTATGATGTGCAAATATCCTTATATGATGTGCAAATATACTTATATGATGTGCTAATATACTTGTATGATGTGAAAATATACTTATATGATGTGCAAATATACTTATATGATGTGCAAATATACTTATATGATTGCAAATATACTTTTTAAATGGATATCATATTCCTCCTTTTTTTCATTACAATAAATGGTGGATGACCCGATGCAAAAGCTGACACCAAACATCTATTGGAAACAAAGATAAGACATCATCCTCCAAACCATTGCAAACAGCATGACAGTGTTTTGATCATTCGGACCGGAATACTACAGTTGGACACTATTTTTGAACTTTTCGGACTATTCAGTTTTATATTTGTTTCCAGTTAATTATTTATTTGTGAATTAATCAGAATACACGATTGAACAACGATACCAACTATTTAAACAATATCAAACAACATTATATATAATGCAGTATTTTCAAGGAACGCAAGAACGTTTATCAACATCAGTGACATTAAGAACTTTAAAGTTATATTAATGTGTATTTTTATTGTTAACATATATTTCATCAATTCATCAAGCACGTAATACTTTGAAAGGACATTATATAGCAGCATTGGATAGAATGAAAATTATTCACACACGACCTCGAAACTAATTGACACCAGATGTGTCGACAAAATAAACATATTTTTCTTTGCATACATTATCTTTCATTTGATTTCAAATTCCTAATCAAGGGTAAATGTCAAAGCAATTAAATAAATGCAAATATTGACAGATGAATATCATAAATGAAAAGTCTCTAAATATGATGAAAACTGAGATCAACCAGGACGTAACGAAGGACGTAGAGTGTACCAAGTGATTAGTTCAGCTGTCCGTTCTAAGTACATTGCTTGGGTGGTTTTGGGTTTAAAATATATATCTTTCGGTGAAAGCCTCATAATGAGAACGTGTCGGTTTATACGGTATCATATTATGTGTAAATGCCATATGATAGGCTTAGATGCATGATTTTTTTTATTAGTTGTCATTGGCTATGAACTAGCTGTCAGTAACTGCGAGTAATCCCAGATCTGTTCTTTTTGTTGTGGGGATGTACAAGTACCCGTTCATGTTTACTCTGTGTTTTTGTTAGATGTATTTCTATTTGTATCCATCTGATGAGTTAAGCTTTTTCAACTGATTTTTATAGTTTGTTCTTATGTTGTACTTTTACACCACTGTACCAGGTAAGGGGGGGGGGGGGGGGGGGGTTGGCGCCTTCAAACTAGTTTAACCCCGCCACATTCTGTCTGTGTCTGTTCCAAGTCAGGAGCATGTAGTTCAGTGTTTGTCGTTTGTTGCTGTGTTACATGTTTGTTTTTCGTTTATTATTTTGTACATACTTTAGGCCGTTAGTTTTCTCGTTTGGATTGTTTTACATTTGTCATTTCGGGGCCTGTTATAGCTGACTATGCGGTATGGGCTTTGCTCATTGTGAAAGGCCGTACGGTGACCTATGAAAAGGTGAAAAAGACAAACAGATAAAAAGGAATAAATATGATATTTTGTAATATATACGTACAGTGTGAAATGCTAGAGGTTTTTATTGGATGATGAAGCAGTAACATCAAGGCTTAAAACGTTAGCTTTTGATAATGTGTTTAAAAATCAAACAACCTCCCAAAAGTTTCTTTCGCTGCCTTTTGTCGTTATATACTCGGAAATCAAACTTTAACACTGTCGCAAATGTAGTTTAGATAAATATTAAATGCACGATTAACAAACTTTACGATCTCATATTTAATAAAATCACATAATCTGCATTTCATCTTTAATTTATAGATTTATTGACGTAATCAGGGAATATTTACACGTTGTAAGAAATGAAAATATGATGAAAGGGCGTAAGAGAAAAAGTGTAGCTCTTTTAATTATTTTAAAACAAATTTAACTAATAAAACGATACAGGTTTTAACGATCAACAATCATTCTAAATAAACTAGCATATACTAGCCAACAAAAAAAACGATACAAGGCAACTTTTTTTCCACAAATATAATAAAATTGGATACAATTCCTAATAGGAATGATGACAGAGTTGTGTGTTCACATCACAAACGTAGATTTATGGCACAACGCGAAATGCTGTATCCGAAATTTTGTTGATTTAAAGAATAAATTTCATTTAAATTTCAAAAAACCGTAATTTGAATTACAATAAGGTCATCAAAGATATAAGGTTATAATTTGGAACGCCAGACGTGCATTTCGTCTACATAAGACTTATAATTGGTATTTGAATCAAAACAGTTGGAAAGCCAAATCAAACACACTCTATAGTTGAAGAGAACTAAATACCAAAAGACTGCGCCAAATATGGCTAAGGCCATCTATGCATGGGGTAAAAAACCTTAATGTGTCGAATAATTAAACATTTTATAAACAGTAAATGTTCACATAACTGCATAATGACTGTTCCAAAGATATTCATTTCAAAAGTGCTGGCTACTGGTGATACAATGGGAGCCAAATGTCTACAGCAGTGGTATCGACCGAATGGTTGTTTTTCATGTTTTTGCTATAGATTCTTAAGTTTGTCAGTTTGTTTTCGATTTATGAGTTTGTATATCCCTTTGGTACCTTGCGCCTCTCTTGTAAACATTTTGTAAAAATTGGGTGCGCCAGACGTGATCTGAATCTACATACGATCTCTACTAAACGAATTTAAGTCTTAAGTCATTTTGATCTTAACATCTTCTGATAGAACTGATAAAGAAATTATTAAGTCACATTCGGTCTTTCAGCCCATTTTAAAATTTATTAACTGCGGGTAATTCAGTACTGTTCAGACAATTCGCTTGCAGTCAATTCAGAATTGTTCAGGAATTTTTCAGACAATTCAGTATGCTGTTGATATGTTGGTAAATAACAACTACTATTGAACAATCTGAACATACACGGAACAGATCATAATTGAATGCAACGATTTGTATGAACAGTCCTAAATTTACCACAGTGGATTAGTCTGAAAATTGATTAAAAAAAATGAATAAGACTTAATGATTAATTGTTTTAGACTGACATTTAATAGCTGTTCAGATCAAAACGACCGTTTCAGACTAAAATTCGTTTGTTTATAAGTGACTCATTGGTGATGGTCTTATCAAAACAGTTGGAAAGTCAAATGAAACACGAAGTTGACAAGCAAAATAAAGTCATCAAAGATAACAGGCTTGTGATTTAGCACGACAAACGCGTGTTTCGTATACAAACGACTCACTGTTGGTTCTCATATCAAAAGAGCAGGAAAGCTAAATAAATAAAACTAGACACTCTAAAGAGCATGTGTTTCTCAACTAGGTCTATTTAAAAAAAGGAAGATGTGGTATGATTGCCAATGAGACAAATCTCCACAAGAGGATAATGATATAGGTCTATGTACATCTTCAACAATGGACACTCTCTAGAATAGAATTCATGACAAAAATCTCTTTTTTGTTGATCTTGTATTGCCGATTATTTTTTGGTAACAGATTCTTTCCATCTTCTTTAGTGTTTACCCAAAACACAAAAAGGGTTTAAAAAATGTCATTCAAGGGCAATCCTTCTCTAAAGAGTCTACTAACAAATTCGGAAAAATTTGATTTATACGTGGATTCTGTCTTGCTGATCAGTTTTGTGTATTTAAGTTTTTAACCATCTGTTACAGTTTTTCAGAAAAATGACAAAAACGCCAAAGAAATAAACAAAACGCACTGGATATCTATCTGATGTCTGTCTAGTTGTAATTTTGTAGCAATACTATTAGCATATTTTACACCAAAAGTAGTTTCTGCGAACTTTATCAAAAATTAATTTATCTATAGTATTTAAATAATCTGATTTTAACTTATTTTGTTCACACGATAAGAAGACTTGTAAAACGATTTATATATATCCATATGCTAATTCCACTGTTAAAGGTCAATATTGGTCGACACAATTGCAAAAGATTTAACGAGACGACAAGCTAAATTTGGATGCGTCTGATTTAAATGCATAGCAGATGACAGTTGAAGAGCTCTATATTAAAAAAAGACCTAAAAAATTGCCAAATCCATCTACGGTCAACTTTGCCGGAGGGAGTTGAAACCATAGCAGTCTGATTAAAATCATACCTCTCACTTGCTATCGTTTATTTATATGGGACATATCAGAAAACGGGAGCGCTGAGAGGTTTGATTTTAATCATACTGAAAATTTCTTTATAATTCAAAAATGTATAAGCGGAATTTTAGAGAGGTTTGTTATAAATCATTCCAGTACCAAGTACCGACTACTGAACTGATAACATAGTGCACACTTGCGTTATAAGGCATTCAATATAATAAAAAACATACTGCTACTGCCTTGGATGAAGGTGTTAGGGTCAATAACACACTCGGTGAAAAAACTATCACCCTCGACTTCGTCTTGGGTGATAATTTTTCCCTCGTGTGTTAATCTACCCTAAAATCTTCATCCAAGGGCAGAATGTTTATATTATTGTTTAAGGGGCCAGCTGAAGCCCGCTTCCGGGTAGGGGATTTTCTTGCTGTGTTGAAAACCCATTGGTGGCCTTGGGCTGTTTTTTTGCCCTTTGGTCGGGTTGTTGTCTCTTAGACAAATTCCCCGTTTCCATTCTCAATTTCATTTTATTGTTAACTTTTCTGAGCTAGAAGCAAGTGGTTTGTATTTAGGTTCCTGTCAAATTATGTTTTGGTAATTCTCGTAGTGTCGCAATTTAATGGGAAAAGAGACTCATTTAAGATCATTATATACTGCATATTTGTAACAATTATATTCGGAAAGACAAAATTAAAATATGAAGATTGGAAGAATTAAGAATATATTGCATCCGGAAAAAATATTGTACGTCCCGGTTCGAATTTTCATCATTTACAAACTTATCTAGGGTTTACTTTGAGAGGCATATACTAGGTTTATACCGTGATACTGTTTGGAATCTTGTCTGTCCTCTCTTTTCCTTTTTTTTTTATAATTGAAAGATGGCTTAGGAGTCCCAAATTTAAATAAAGCGTATGAGTTTGAAAAGTTTAATACTTGCCGATATTTTGATAAATGCAGTAAATCGAATTTCAAGCATGTCAAATTTGAATATGCATTTACTCAATATACGAATGAATAATAATATTATGAGGTATATTAGATAGGTAAGCAAACAATTTCCCTTGTAATAGCCCTCAAAGTGTCGAAGCTAGGTTTTTTAAATATGCAGAGCGTAACAATCTGCTTTCCGACACAAGGTATCAGGGTAACGTCTTCACTGAACGTAGCTACGCAAGTATACATCCCGCACAACTAAACAGATGTTTTGCATTAGCAAAAGGTAATACTTTCGGACGGGAGAAGTCGAAAGAAATACCATGTTTCTATACGAGAGTCAATTCTTGGAGTTGCAAATTGTTTTTATAAATGCATGTGTTAAATTGTGTACATGTATAAAATTTTACATTCATTGATTGCCTGTATCTGGTTTTCATATTGCTTAATTTTTACACATTTGTCAAATAGGAAGTCTGTTAGTTTTAAAAATGAAGCATTTTATGCAAACTTTGCGAAGAGAAAAAAATTGATTGAAGCAAGTTATGCCGTAAAGGAAAATATAATTACGGAACAATCAATTATGAAGAAAAAAAACCTTGGGTATGAACGAAAGGAAGACGACTTGTTGTCGTTGAGTAGTTGTCGTTTATCATGTTTGTTTTTCGTTTATTGTTTTGTATAGTGTGTTCTTGTGTTGTTATGTTGTACCATTGTCCTATGTTTAACCCGTCACATTCTGTATGTGCCTTTTCCAAGTTAGGAGCCTGTATTTTAGTGGTTGTCGTTTGTTGCTGTATATCATATTTGTTTCTTCGTTTATTGTTTTGTACATAAATCAGGTCGTTAGTTTTCTCGTTTGAATTTTTTTACATTTTTTGTCATTTCGGGGCCTTTTATATCTTGCTATGCGATATGTGTTTTGCTCATTGTTGAAGGCCGTACAGTGACCTATAGTTGCTTACTTCTATTTCATTTGGTGTCTTGTGGAGAGTTGTCTCATTGGCAATCACATATTCGTAAAGGTACGACTGATGCAACTTTCGACAGGATTAAGTATTCAGAGTGTTATTGGAAAAGAAGTTATGTTTGAAATGGGCTTGAATTGTTGCTTTGTATCAAGACAAACACGGATTCGTTCTACACGAGGAATAGGATTTAAAAACCACTTTCCGACGGGCGTTGTTGCGTATTTATACATTCAACATTTCAAAACGGACGTTCATTATTAGTATTGGTTTCACTGAAATAGATCACCATGTTTCCCAAATAAAGCGCATGTACCTAGACCTGAACAATATAAATTTAAACCTTAAGAATAGCAATTAGCAATAGCTAAATATACGTTTTCTTGTAGCACATTCTGAATGATCATATTTCCAAAATAGTTCATCGTCTTTTGTTATTTGCCGTTGCATTGTCAGTTTCTCTTCGATTTTTTTCGAGTTTTGAATATCACCTTGGTATCATCAGGTTTTTTTTCACCAGTCAACAGCGAACATCATTTTTTTTAATTCATGGTTGGTAGGTAGGTTGCAACACTTATCTTTTTAGTTTAAAGGGATTCGTTCGGTTTCACTTTTTGTTTCTGGGTGTCTGTCTTGAAAAATTAATGTTTACCACCACTAAATTCTTAATAATTTATATTATTCGGAAAATCTGAAGTTTGTGGCAAATCTTTGATTTTATATTTTTCAGACTCGGAACGATTTGTAGTATTGTAGAGAAACTGGTCCTTTGTTGAAGATTGAATGTTGTCGTATAGATGTCTCTTGGTTACCTATGTCTTTGGGTTGCTGTCTAATTAACATATACTCCACATCTTTTTTCATTTATAAATTGTCATGTTTTGAGTATGGATAATAGGAGCTTATAATGAATATTTTAACATATCTAAACTTTGGACTGTGTTTTAAAGCTAGCACACGAGTGCGTAGCTGCTAAAATTGATGTTGTTTTTGTTACTCCAACGTTTTTTCATTTACATTTATTCCAATCCCTCCTTCAAATCAATATTTATCTAGTCTTGTTCTAGCGTAGACGCATATATCATTGATAATTTAAATACTGTAAATCCATAAATTATTGCAAGGTTTTTATTAATAATGCGACTGTGTGAGTATCAAAATATTAAGTATTCGCATTCTGAAATCGCATACATGTACACATATCTGTGTCCAAATTTTCTTAATCGCAATAATTAATCTCGCATGTTTGTCCATTCTTCAATATGTCGCTATTATAAATGCACACAATAATTTCAAATTTACAGTAAATAAAAATAAGGAAAGACCATTTTACGCATTTATGTAACAGCCACTATGTTCCGCCAGTTACTTTGTTCCGGCGGAACTTTTCAACTAGTTATTTCGTTCCGATGGAACTTTCCAACTAGTTGTTTTATTCCGAGTGCAGTCGAAAAGTTCCGGAAAAAAGTAGCTAGTTGAAAAGTCCCGGAACAATGTAGCTAGTTGAATAGTTCTGGCGGAACAGAACAACTAGTTACATCGTTCCGAATATACCATATTTCGTCCTTTTTGTAGAAAGAGGGGGAAGAATGAGTATCAGTATATATAAGAGCAAATAATTAATTTACAAGAATACCCAACGCACTGAAAGGGGTTTCTTTGGGGACAAATATGCAAATTTTAAGTTGTATTTCATAGCTCACATAAAACGGAACAAGTTGCATTATCATGCAAATTTAGCATTCATAGTATCCTCAAGAGAGGGAAGAATACCCCCTCCTCATGTGGTTCTTTGCATCAATTCTCCAAATGGAACTTTGTGACTGGTTGATAAGTTCCGTTGGAACTTTTGGGCTAGATTGTTAGTTCCGGTTTTGACTTATTTGCCAAAGAGGAACTTTGTGGCTAGTTGATAAGTTCCATTTGACTTTTGTAATCAGTATCTTAGTTTCCCTTTGAAAGGTTCAAATATAATATGTTGCGCTTTTACTTTGCATCAATTCTCCAAATGGAACTTTCTGCCTGGTTGATAAGTTCTGTTGGAACTTTTGGGCTAGTTTGTTAGTTCCGGTTTTGACTAATTTGGCAAAAAGGAACTTTCTTACTAGTTGATATGTTCCGTTGGAACTTTTCAACTAGTCACTTTGTTCCGGTGGAACTTTTAAACCAGAGGAAGAACAAAGTAACTAGTTAATAAGTTTCTCCGGAACTTTTCGGCTAGTTAGTTCTTTCCGCCCGGAACTTTCCAACGTCGGAACAAAAGAGCATTTAAATTTATGTGTAGTTGCGGCAAAATTAAATGTGTTTAAAAAATGGCAAATTTTATTAATTTGAAAAAAGTAGTTGACATTATATATTAGAATATTAAAATTTTTATGAAGTATAAGACACAAAATTATTATCCTATAATGTATAATGATTGAAAGTTAACAAACTTTTTTATATCTACTTGAAATCGACATCTTCCTTTTGCAAATTTCATCGATATAACGTACAATTCCACTCGGGATGATTCTGCCATCATATCACTACAACATTCTGCCGAAGTTTGTTTTTTACTCTCCAATTCAAAATTTTAATAGCATATACTAGTATATATATTGTATTTCATTCCGAATATCTGTAAACATTAGAATTGAATGCTGTTTTTTATTAACGTATTCGAAATCAAAGCAAGTTACAATAACATTGTTAGCAAGAACCTCCTTTGCGCTTCATGCATAAGATGATCGTTACTTGCTTTCATTTGAGTAAATTTTAAAAAACACCAGCAATTATATATATTGAATGGCTATAATTATATTATGCGTATCGAAATATTATACACGTATATACACTGGAAGTTTTCGGGAAATTAATACACTCGGTTAGAATTCATCGCCTTCATTCAATCATTTTATGATTATTATAAACAATATCTTGTAATCCAGTATTTGCAATATCGTCCATAATTTTAGAATCATTGAAAGCCATGAGAGAACCTAAACCAGTGGCTTTAAATCCATAATAAAGTAATTCAACTTTCTTCTTATAAGTTATGAACATTTTGATTGAACATTTGAACTAGTTATGCATGTATGTAAATATATGTCTCCACTCTCGATCTTAATTATACATACAAGTTCATCATCTACGTATTTTCAGAAATAACTGGATCATACTTTAAGAAAGTTTTATAGTTCAATAGAAAATTACTTACAATTATTATTTGTTCATTGTGGTACAAAAGTATTTCTCAGTCTTTATATATTTCATATTTTGTTATAATCCTCGGTGATGTCATGTATGGTTTGTAAAATTGTGTTGGGAGAATAAAGGACTTGGTCCAGTCAAACAATATAAAATAAAGCTCCTCTACTATAACTTAATACATATAGAGAGGTACATCTAAGACTCGAAAGTCATGTTAAGTGTCAATTTAGTCTTAAATGCCTTAATTTGTGAACGTTACTCTTGCAGAAATCTACCTTGATTATGAAAAAACTTTGATAAACATATACTGAACTATACATCAGAAAACTCACTATCAATGCTTTACTAAACATGTCGCTACCGAAGCTTAGCTTGCAAACCCCTAGGGCGAAGTTGATGAGAGTCCTGATGGGGGTAAGGGGGACGGGGGGAGTCCTTCATTAATTTTAGACCATTTCCCCATTCCTTATCTATTGTACCAAATATTCTCTATTCGGTTGTCTCGTGGTAGCGTATTCGCTTCGATTGTGGGTCAAACGAAAGACTAAAAGATTGATATATGTGCTGCTTTTCCGCTAAGCACGCGGTATTAAGGAGTAGGAGCAAAGACTGGTCGGCTCGGAGTCAGAATTATGTGTCCAGGTACGGTAACATGTTTCCTGCGTTACCTTGTAAACTATATATACATGTATGTTATAAATCCGACTCATTGTGTCGGTCTAGTACAAAGTAGGATTAACGTACATTCATATCGCATTATCATGTTCTGAATATACATTTAATTTGCCGCTGGTCGTTAAACAGCCATCCATCATCATCATTTATCCTTTACATTTTTAACACGCACTTGTTCTATATTCATTTTTATTTGGCCTTTTATTCTCTCCATTCTTTATTGTTATACCCCTTTATTCTG
Organism: Mytilus californianus; assembly: GCF_021869535.1. NCBI lineage: Eukaryota > Metazoa > Mollusca > Bivalvia > Mytilida > Mytilidae > Mytilus > Mytilus californianus. Next base: position 23,869,870 of record NW_026262615.1, on the reverse strand, counting down.
CACAATATTTTCTTTTATGTACAACCAACCTAGAACCTCTTTGATTTTTGGCCTGTTCAGTTGTGCCCTTTTGATTTGTTGTGCTCTCCAACGAATCAAATTTGTAACCTTCCAAATATTTGGTCTCGGTCGTGTCTGATGAAGGTTTTTCCAGAAACGCATGTTGATCGCAAGGTAAACAATAGTATGCGTATAAAAAAAAAATAAATAGATGTGGTGTAATTACCAATGAGGCAACTAACTATTAAGACCAAAGTGTACATTTGTGAACAATTTCAGGTCAACGTATACGCTTTTAACAATGAGCAAAACTCATACCGTGTACATATAGTAAGCTATAAAATGCCCCGGTATGATAAAATGTGAAACAATCAGAAGGAAAAAAAGAACGCCCTGATTTCTGCTATAACCATGAACGAAAACATTTGTAGGATTTCAACTTCCTGGCTAGTGACAGGAACGTAATATACGTTTTTATTGCAATTGGCTCGTTATCGTTTTGTATTGTTTGTATATATGTAAATATTGTATTCCTCTTGTAACACGTATGTATTATGTCTGAGTGATCAAATAAAAGTTGTTCAAAGTTGTATAGCTTGCTGTTCGGTGTGAGTCAAGGCTCCATGTTGAAGACCGTACTTTGACCTATAATGGTTTACTTTTATAAATTTTTACTTGGATGGAGAGTTGTCTCATAGGCACTCATACCACATCTTCAGATTTTGGGATTTCAAAAAGTGGGACAAGAATGTGCTTAGAATTGTGTTTAGGATCTAAACGCCTTTTTACAGAGTACAAGATCTGCAATTTAATCGGATTTGTCCATTATCTAACAATGTGGAAGCAGATAAACGGAACCAATATAAGCACACAGTTAACATTATCAATATTATACTAGGTGCCAAATATAAAGAAGCTATGATTTGTAGTGGCTGAGAAAAATGGAACAGAAGATATATAAGCATCAATTTTTCGGACATGGTTGAGTTCAAACAAATGTGGCAGATGATACCATGAAATTTCATAACTAAGTCGAAATAAACCGCCAACGACATGGCAATAACGAAAGACGATAAAAAGACAAACAAGTTCCGAAAACCCTACATAGAAAACTATTGACTGAGCAACACGAACCCAACACAAAACTAGAAGTGTTTCAAGGTGCTCCGGAGTAGTGGTAAGCAGATCCTGATTTGAAGTCAATGCCTGTTTACCGCAATTGCATATCATAGTTTGTTTTACTGTAAAACAGATTTTTGTAATCGTATTTTTTTTTTTTTTAAAAGTAAAATATTTTAAAAAATTGGAAACATAGTACTTATTTCGTATTAACTATGATTCAATGTTCATTCAAGAATACGTAAAAAAAAATACGGATGGCAACGAATCCTATAAAGTGTTCAAACTTTAACTACATACATGTATATCATCTCAAAGTCTGTTTCAAAATACAATATAGCAAATAATGTATCTGTTAACAGGGTTTCAAATTTTAATGTTGACGACAGGTTTAGTAGTCTCTGTTTGTTAAAAAGAAAATCTAAATTCGGTTAAATTTAGAATTATACATATATAAACTTGTTGTTTTTTCAATCTTGAACTTTGTATAAAGGTGACAGCAGTTCACCGGTGTTCAAATCTCGTAAATTATTTAATAAGAGACATATCAAACTAACAAACAAAACCTGAAGGAATCGAATGAACTACAAAAGGAGCGAGACCTAACATCTTCTTTTGCTGTTGTTGTTGGAGTAGAATGTGGTGGACGTATTAGAAACATATCAGTTTAAGTCATAACACAATGAAATCTCCCTTCAATGCCGTTTTGTTTTTTCATTTTCATCTGTTACTTAGATTTTTAAACTCATATAACTTTACATATGAAATTCATCAACAGTTGTTGACATAGAAAAATAATCTATATGTATTCTACGAAATTGTTATCCTTTTACATGTTTTGTCCATCCCTTCTCTTTATCAACTAATCCATGTCCATGCCGCAGACTTTTTTCGGGTAAGGCTAAGTATTTCATATTGACCAGAAAGTGAAGTAATTCCTATATTCATTACCATAGTTATAATTGTTAATTATTGACATTGATTGATAAAAATTAATACACCGAATTAACATTTATATTTACTGTGTCGACTCTTTTATTACTATTTAAGCAATATATACAGTGTGTAGTGACTAATCGTATGCCCGATAGACGGGGTATGGGGGTCTGGATTGGGTTAACAGAATAGAGAATTATAGAAAAAAAAGTGCAGAATAAAGGTCTAACAAGTGAAACTGCGAGCTAATGCTCACCGATGATACCCCCGCCGCAAGTGGATAACTTTAATATTGTAAAAATATGTAAGTGTTCGGTAAACAGGAAGTTGTTGAATGATGAAACTGAAAACGCATCACACGGTATAGCTGACTTATATAAACCCTGAAAAAAAATTTCAGAAATCCTTATGATGTAGTTCCTGAGAAAGATGAGACGAAAAATATTCATGGGACGGATGGACGGACGGACGTATGGAAGGACAGACGGGCATACAGAGGTAAAACAGTATACCCCGGGGTATAAAACACAAAAGAATAGAGAAAAACAGGCTAAAAAAAAGAATAGAGAATAATTGGGACCTAAAATATAAAGAATAGAGAATAATTGACAGAAAATATAAAGAAAAGAGAAATATTACATATAAAAATTAACAATACAGATATGAAGGAACACCCTCCCCTATTTTATATATAGAATGTCTCTATCGGTCTTTCGTAGTTGTACATACACAATCATTTATATGAAAAGGGCAGTTGTTCTCTGAGGCTGACATCTCGATAAACATGTTATAAATATATTGAGCTTATCGTGATTTTCGTATGTAATTATATTACAATTATTATACAATTATAGCCTTTGTATGAGGTCGATACGAGGTTATTTCGACCTAAGAGAAGCATATTGACGGATGACGAAGTCCGGGTCGATATGCTTCTCTATAGGTCAAAGTAACATCGTCTTGACCTCAACCAAAGGGTACACTTGTTATATTATTATCCAACAACTTTTGCATGCACAAGGTAAAATTGGAGATTTCTAGAATGTATTTTTAGTAACATGCTGTATGCCCTGTGCAATAAGCTGTTTTTGACCTATGAAAAGCTAAACACAATAGTAATGGCGTGCAAACTGAGTAAATACAGATGTACATGTGATCAAGTTTTAACGAATCACAAATCCTTAAAAATATTCTATTAATAATATATATATATACATATATATAGTGAGTAGTTACACATTTCATTGTATTTTGCACGTTTTTTTTTTGTTGATTTTTTTTAATTTCAATTTAACTTCCGATATTCAGCTCAATTAAAATGAATGAGAAAAAAAGTTGCCACCACCATAGAAAGTCTTCATTCCAGACATTACGCCTTTATGACAAATATCAATAGACTTTTTTTCTAATTCAGTCTTTTTCTTCGGTTTTATCTTAGTATGTTTTATTATGAAATTTTGTGTTCATGATAAATCTTGGGTAAACGTGAAGGGCAGTTATGAAGCTAAAAGCCTAAACTGGACAATCATGTTTTGTTCTGACTGTTAATGATATCTTGACACTAAATCCATTGGATGTTGGATATGTACTGATTAATATTTTACTCTTAGATACATAATTTTTTACTGTAGTTGTTATTGGCTTTGAGTTAGCTGTCAGTTATTGCGAGTACTCTTAGATCTGTGACTTTAATCTTTTTATATGTTTGTAAATAGTTATTAAAGGTACAAGGATTATAATTAAATACGCCAGACGCGCGTTTCGTCTACATAAGACTCATCAGTGACGCTCAGATCAAAATAGTTATAAAGCCAAACATGTACAAAGTTGAAGAGCGTTGAGGACCCAAAGTTCCTTCCTTTGGACATGCACATACAGAATTTGGCTGCGTTAAACATGTTTTCGGGTGCTCAATCCTTCCCCTAACCTGGGACAGTAGTGTAACAGCACAACGTAAGAAGAAACTATAAAAAGAGTTGAAAAGAGCTAAGAGCTTAACTCATCAGAACGATACAAAATGGATTAACTCATGTATAAAACATAATCGAGAAACAAGTATGATATACAGCAATAAACGAAAACCATTGAATTTCAGGCTCCTTCCTTTATATGTTTGTAAGCTTTGTATCGTTCTGATGAGTTAAGCTCTTTTCAACTGATTTTTATAGTTTCTTCTTTTGTTGTGCTGTTACACTACTGTCCCAGGTTAGGGGAAGGGTTGGGCACCCGAAATCATGTTTAACGCAGCCAAATTCTGTAGGTGCATGTCCAAAGGAAGGAGCCTGAAATTCAATTGTTTTCGTTTATTGCTGTATATCATACTTGTTTTTCGATTATGTTTTATACATGAGTTAACCCATTTATAATATAAGGACCTATTACAACTTGCTATGCGGGATGGGATATGCTCATTCATGAAGGCAGTACCGGTGACCTATAATTGCTACTTTCTACCTTGTTTAGTTTCTTGTGAGGAGTTGTCTAATTGGTCATTATACCACATGTACTTGTTTGCAGGGTAACTGGTATAACATTTTAATGTTGAGTCAAAGTGTACAAATTGCCACAATTGATGACGTTTCGAGTAACTAAGAAAGATTGTCTAAGAGAGGCGAAAGATACCATTTGAATATTCAAACTTATAAGTCGAAAACAAACTGACAATGCCATGGCAAAAAACAAAAAATGACGAAAAGAAAAATAATTGTCAAGTTCACAAAACACAACACAGAAAACTAAAGACTGAGCAACATGAACACCACCAAAAACCAGGGGTTATTTCAGGTGCTCCATAAGGTTAAACAGATCATGTTCCACATGTGTTACATGTCGTGCTGCTCGTGTAAGTACAAAGTCGGTTATACTTCTAATTCGGTAGGTCAAATTTGATGTAAAGAGGAAGGGGTTGTGCTTACGACAACTGTGAACACACAACTTCCAATTTCACAACATGCAAAAAGAACTTGCAAGATATATATATATATATACTTTAATGTAATAAGATAATACGCTGATCGATGAAACCAAACCTTTATGTGTAATTGTAATATAAGTAATTCACAACCCTTTTGTTGTAGTATAGTGTTAAATTATTGCCGAAAAAAGACCTCCACAGGTACCCCATTCATTCGTGTTGATATTATTTTTTCTAATCTGAGCTTTGCACTTTTGCATAAGTCTCCTTCACAACGAACTGCGTTGACATAACTACGGTAAGCTAAATCCATATTATTTGATATTTCATAACAAACACCTAGAAGAGTATAGCACACAGACTTCTCATTTTTAGCTAATAAATACTCATTTTGTATCGTACGACGCAAGTCCTGTAATGATAGCTTTCTTTTGTAAAAATCATTGAGATGATGGTTACACAAGAACTGGAGACAATGACACATTACAACAGGGGGAACTCTCAATTTGAAATCCTTAACTTCATACTGCAGTTCTTTCGGTATCAACGGTGAACCTCTTATAAAAATCATGTCTCCCATTGTTGCGAGTCTCATTCTGTCCTTGAGTGTTATTTGTTTACAATGTGCAATGCGCTGATACATGCAAAACGTTTGAGACTGATAGGAGAAACAACCTAAATACAACATGTCCGGTGAACAACGGGATAATATATAATCCACGATCCGCAATGCCACGTTATAGTTTTCTATTGCGTAAAAGAATGACGCACTTAACAACCAGCCCGAACCAGCGTCTGCCATTGTGCCATCACGTAATATTTTACGACTCAGATAATAACGTTGCTTGTTCTTACTGAATGTGGAAAATAACATTTGTGTCACTTGTTGGTTGAAAAATCCATGATAGTATTTGAATACATCTCTCAAAAACGTTGAAGATTCAGACAAAGATATTTGTTTTAATAGAGCTAATATAGTGTAATATTTCTCAACACTTGAACTTGCAACAGATGCTACAGAAGTTAAAAGAATCTTGTAAAATAATATTTCAAGTTTAAAAGGATCATCTCTTTCTACATGTTCTACAACAGGAGAGAACGTTACAATGTCATTTGAACTCAACACTTTTTGAACTAAAGCTTCCATTCCGTGATATTTCACATCAGTAAATACAGACAACAAAGTTTTGTTATTTGATGTGTTAATTTTACCTTTGAACAAGTTTTGTTCTGGAATGAAATAGTTAGGTAAATAGCATACATCGATGCATTTTGTAAGTTTATCGAGGCACAATTCGAAACATGCCATCAAATTTGAAACTTGAAACTGGTCGATTGAAATCTCTTCAGAAACCCAAAACAAAGTCGTTTTCATGAAATATGAGCATAGAAGGTCTTTCACGTGGTCATTCTTGTTTATAACGTTTTTCAAGGTCATTTTCAGAAGTGAGTAACACAACAACTGTGTGTAATTGTATGAATGACATAGCTTTTTTTCTGCCACTGAAAATGATAATCTCCACCACAACTCCTCGTTTTCATTATATTTTGGACCTATTGGTACAAGTAAAATGCCGTATCTTGTAATACTTTCCACTAAACCGTCAAATGGCCATTGCCATCGCCTTCGACGATAGATCCAGTTCACGGCTTCACGAGGCCAAATACGTGAGCGAAGACAGAAGGCTATATCTTCATGTTGATTACGGTCTGAGAGACACGGACCGTGAATTTGCCCATTATTTTTAGTTCCAAGCAAAAACTTCATTAATCTTTGACTTGAAAAATAAATACCTGTGTCTGTCTGGACTAAAAATGAAACATAAGCTTTATGTTTTGTTACGAGTTTCAATTTGGCGAATCCGGGATATTTATCGCACTTTTCCATTAAAAATGTAGCATGCCCTGGTCTGTAAACTTCTTTCACATCTTGAACAACATCTATGTTGTGAACTATGTACATGATGTCAATGTCACTTCCTGGTAAATCAAGCCCTTCTGCTAGACTCCCACTTGATAACTTTGTGGTACCAAGACCAGCATTGTTGTCTACAAAATCGTTTAGCTTTAACAATCGTTGTCTTGATCTGACTACTTTCTCTGTACCTACTATTTTTTGTAAACGTTGGAAGCGCCATTTTTCTTTGAAGCAAAATTCAGAAGTGTGGCCTTTAAAAAAAATACAATTATTAATAAACTTAAACTTTGTATAATATTAAGTATTTTACTAATTACTTTATTAGGATAATTTACATTTTTTTTAGAAAATAATTGAGTTGTTGCGACTTATTCTCATTTTGTGTTCATTCTTTCCAATCGATTAAAGTCTTACAAATATCAATCTGCTTAAAATACAGATCTTTTGTCCAAGCTTTGCTTACAAGGATCTGACAACTCCCTGTTTTACTTTCTGTTATGGTAAATATTACTATAGCCAATGAAAAATTAGCCTTCAAATTTTTAAACGTATAAGTGTATCAATACGACAAAAATAGGAGAACGAACCGTTTTCAGGTCCTTGTAATCATAGATTGGACATGGTTTGTAATTTAATCAGATTTGACAAATATGTAAAACTAGACGATAAGAAATGAACACATTTTGTTTAGGGGCCAGCTGAAGCCCGCCTCCGGATGAGGGATTTTCTCGCTGTGTTGAAGACCCATTGGTGGCCTTCGGCTGTTTTCTGCTCTTTAGTCGGGTTTTTGTCTCTTTGACACATTCCACATTTCCATTCTCAATTTTACAGAATATCAAATCATCTTATTCAAATCCCTAACCAAAATGTATGAATAAAACAGATTGATGACGATAAGATCTAATGTATAATTTGGGAGTGGATATCACTGCTGTGGACAGAAGAAAGCTGAATATTTAAATTTAAATTTCCCAAATACTTCAGATTTAACAGATTTAAGACGTTAATATATAATATATCATTTGGAAGTTGATATTACTTCTATGGACAGAAGAAAGCTGAATATTTAAATTTAAATTTCCCAAATACTACAGTTTTAACAGATTTAAGATTTTAAGATATACAATATTATTTGGAAGTTGATATTACTTCTATGGACAGAAGAAAGCTAAATATTTAAATTTAAATTTCCCAAATACTACAGATTTTACAGATTTAACAGATTGAAGAGTTTAAGATATAATATATTATTTGGAAGTTGATATTACTTCTATGGACAAAAGAAGGCAGATCCCAAATACTAAAGATTTAACAGATTTAAGACGTTAAGATATACTATATTATATGGAAGTGGATATTACTTCTATGGAATGAAGAAAGCTGAATATTTAAATTTAAATTTATATTTCTCAAATACTAAAGATTAAACAGATTTAAGACCTTATGATATAATATATTATTTGGAAGTTAATACTGCTTATATGGACAGAAGAAAGCTTAATTTTTAAATTTTAATTCAAATTTCCCAAATACTAAAGATTAAACAGATTTAAGACCTTATGATATAATATATCATTTGGAAGTTGATATTACTTCTCTGGACAGAAGAAAGCTGAATACTTAAATTTAAATTTCTAAAATACTACAGTTTTAACAGATTTAAGATTTTAAGATATACAATATTATTTGGAAGTTGATATTACTTCTATGGACAGAAGAAAGCTGAATATTTAAATTTAAATTTCTAAAATACTAAAGATTAAACAGATGTAAGACGTTAAGATATAATATATTATATGGAAGTTGATATTACTTCTAAGGACTGAAGAAAGCTGAATATTTACCTTCCGATTTAAACTCACAATCCTCTAAATACTCCAGGTAGTCATTGCTAGTTTTATCAGGAAATCTTATATTTAAGATCGACTGTTCATGCATTATCCTTCGTTGCAAACAGGATCGGAATTCTCTTTCAAACTGATGAATGGTTAGACCAAAAATATCATTTTTTATGGTTAGGTCACCATCTAATGTTTGAGAGAGTAGAGGAGAATGTTTTCTATATCTTTTGTATCGGAAATGTTTTACTCCATAAATTTCCCAATACGTCGTTTTGCGCATACTGATAACCGGCTCGGAATCACCATTTTGATCATCAGTTAGTCGTCTATCGTCATTGCTGTAGTTATTTAAGGGTTCACCAGTATCGTAATCATCAATTAACCGTTCATCATCACCGTGATTTTCATTTAGGCGTCTATAAATACCGTGATCAGTATTTAGGCTTCTATCATCATCGTGGTCATCATTCAGGCGTCTATCATTATAGTGATTATCATTTAGGCGTTTATCATTATCGTGATCTTTTAACCGTCGATTGGTTTTTACTTTTTTCGTATTCATTTAATGCAATAATTGTTGAATGCCAGAACGTATTTCTGAAATAAAATGTTTATATGATTGTATAGCTATAAACAACCAGTTTTTCAAAAATAACATTGAAACGTATCCTAGTTTTTTAAAGATAATAACAAATTAATTGTACTCTTAGTTGCTGGTGTTAAAAATAGCAATGAATATGTTTTTATAATCTGATAAAGAGAGGCGAAAGATAACAAAGGGGTAGTCCAACTCATAAAACGAAAACAAATTCAAACTTTATTAATAAATGTGTGATTGTTTTCTTATTTCACAATGTTTCAAAACTACGATGATTAACTTTTGCACTAGAATGTAAAAATAAAAGTAAATATGCAAATGTAATTTCTACAAACTTCTGTAAAAATGCACAAATAAATATTAAATTGCACTTATTTGAGAAAAAAATATTTTAAGTAAATATATCATATAATTCACAAACTTGAAATTTGTTATAAAAATACTTGATACACACCATTGGAACATATTTGTGTTTTGTGTACTGATGTTAGTCTTTTAGTAGTTATTCGTTTCTTGCCATGGCTTTGTAAGTTAGTTTTCGACTTGTGAGTTTGAATATCCCTTTGCCATCTTTTGCATCTCTTTTACAGAAACATTGTGTTTGCTATTTGCTTATATGCTTAGCATAATCCAAACAATACATTTAACAGTTTTTTGACTGTCAACTTTTACCAGTTAAATGTAATGATACAGCATTTTAGCATCTGCAGGAGTATGCTTAGTTGTAAAAGGAAAGTTTGGTCTTCTGTTCCTAAAAATAGCTGAATCCATCTCTTTCTATCGATTTTCTTTATTGTTTAACACTAAAAACTACAGCATGTAAATTATCTTTTCCAAACTGCAGACGATTTATGAATGATTGAAATTTTGTCCATATTTAATCACGTTTGGACAATATTTCTTTTTACAATAACAATTAGAAATTGTGGCATTCAATGATTTAGCATAACTATTAATACTTTTATTGTAAACATCAGAACTTACATTTATTTTGAAGATGCCTCACGTCCAAAAAAAAATAGTATTCCTTCAATTTGATTTGTTTGATTCCCAAAATGCAATTATAATTTATTTATATAGACTTTTATCACACGAGGAAATAAATTTAGGGAATTTATATTGATTAGAATGTAACAGAATAATAATCATGTGGTAAACACTTTGATTGAATGAATATAAATGTAAAAGTTTAAATTGATTTAGGTCATATATGATAATGTATCTCGTTTAAAGTTAGTGTCTTCCTGTTCCTCGAGAAAAGTTTTCACCCAGGGTTTTATATATATAATGTTTAAAATTCCTCGGTACCTCGTCTTTGGCTTCCTTATTTTTAGCTGACCTGGCCTCATCGCTTGTCAATCGCCGTCCGTTAACTTACAAAACATTTCTCTGAAACTACTGTGCTAATTGAAACCAAACTTGGCCATCATTATCTTTAGTGTACATAGTTTAAAACGTGTTTCGAATGATCCCGCATTCCAACCAACTGTGTCAACATGGCTATAAATAGATCATAGGGGGTAAAATGCAAGTTCTTTTATCTTGACAACTGCTATAGATATAGAGAGCAAAATTTTTCAAAATGATGAGACCTACGTTCTGTTTTAGTTACATCAAAACCTTCATTCGATTTCTTTTAGGACTTATTACCCTTAAAAGACTACTTTTACCATTTATTTTTGTAAGCTTATTATCTTGAAACCTAATAATTAGAGACAACGTTTAACGCAGAACTGGTCAGCAAGACAAGATCTACACATAAGTCGACATGGCCGAAATCGTTAGTCGACTCCTTATTGAAGTTATTGCCGTTTGATAACGAGTTTTAACATTATTTTGTATTGCTTATTACCTTGAAAACTATATATACAAAAATAGATTGAAGTTTAAATAACTAAATAGATCAACAAGACAAGATTAAAAAACAATTTAACATGCATTGGTCGAAATTGTCAGGTGTTTTTTTTTTTAAAGACAGCAAAAGTCTAAACGTGATTAAAAAATGAAAACAACACGTTATCAATTTCAAGCGTCCGAAGCTCTTTTTTGTGTTCATCTTCATAAGGAACGCTCAAAGCCAAAATGTAAAGGAACCGAAAAAGTTGAAGAGCTTTAAGACTGAAAAGGACATGAAAATAGTCAAATTCATCTAAAGTCGACATTGCTTGAGGGAATTGAAACTTTCGTTTCTTAATAGTTTTAAAATTTATAAACGGACAATTTAAGAAAGGTTTATTATAAATCACGTTAATACCGAAGTACTGATTACTGTGTGGATGATAATTATCCTCGCACAGCTCATATTCAGAACGCTCGCATTCTGATTCTGGAACGCGTACTTCCCGATTTTGCAAAAGAAAATTACAAAGACCGTTGAAATGTAGGTTGCCTCAATTTTAAGATATATAATGCAATACCTTTTTTCTTGAATGAAATTGTAGTTGGCGGAACAAAACAAATAACCAGGTATCCAAATTAATGATTTATTCTTACTTTGAATGACGAATAAAAGTCTTGTTACACAGAATTTATAGTCGAACATATCTAAATAAAAAAAAAATAAAAAAATCGAGCATAACCCAAACATTCTCAACGTAGTCTTATGAAAATATATCATTTTCATACAAAATCAAGATCACTTTTGAGAGGAAAGTTTGGTCTTCTGTTCCTAAAAATGGTTTAATCCAAGTCATTCTATCGATTTACTTTGTTGTTGTAACAATAAATACTAAAATATGTAAATGTCTTTTCCAAACTGTGAAAAATCATGGATAATTGAACTTTTGACCATAATTAATCGCGTTCGGACAATATTTATTTTTACAATTACTATTGAAAATAGTGGAATTCAAAGATTAAGGATAACCAAATGTTGACTATACGATATGGGTTTTCTAATTGTTGGAGGCTTCACGGTTGCCTATAATTGCTTACATCCACTTCGTTTAAACTTTGGTGTATAGTTGCCCTTACTTTTATATTAAATAATATTTTAATTGTAATCATCAGAACTTACATTCATTTTGAAGTTTGCTTATCGACAAACGTCCAATGAAATGGTATTCCTCCATATTAATTTGATATGTTTCATTCCGAAAATGCAATTATAATTCATTTATTTAGTCTCGCATCATACAAGGAAATACATGTATATTGATTAGAATTTAACAGTGTCATAATCATGTGGTTAACACTTTTGATTATATAAATAAACATGTAAAAGTTTAAATTGATTTAGGTCATATATGATAATTGTATCTCGTTTAAAGTGAATGTCTTCCTGTTCCTCATAAATGTTTTCACCCAGGGATTTATATGTATTGTTAACGATTCCACGTCTTTGTCTTCCTTATTTTAATCTGACCTGCCCTCATTTCCTGTCGTCCGTTAAATAAATAATGCAATACCGTTTTTTTTAATGAAATTGTAGTTGACGGAACAAAACTAATAACCAGGTATCCATATTCATGATTAATTCTTACTTTGAATGATGAATGAAAGTGATTTCGTTTACAACAGAACAGCGTTGTCTTCTAAAACAGAATTTACAGTTAAATATATCTAAAAAAAAACAGTATTAGTAACGATAGGATCACCCCCAGTTGCTCGTTGGGTTCGTTTTGCTCAGTCTATGGTTTTTTATGTTGTGTTTTTTGTACTATTGTTTGTCTGTTGGTCATTTTCTTTTTTAGCAATGGCGTTGTCAGTTTATTTTCGACTATGAGTTTGAATGTCCCTCTGGTATCTTTTGCCTCTTTTTTACCCAAACTTTCTCAACATAGTATTTTGAAAATATCATTTTCATACAAAATTTGAGATCACAAATAATGTTAGCATGTTTATTCGTCGTTTTTTCTGAAAACCGATGTGTAACATTTACTTTGAAATTAAGGAAACGCATACTTTAAGATTTCAAAAAATGCAAGTTCAGTCAAATGACTCAATTTGTTCAAATATGAATATTTCCCTTACATAATGTTACACACAAACATTGACACATCTTTGTTTATATCGAAATATTCTTTTATTCATAACGGTCATTTAGAATACAAAACACTTTTCCAGTTCCTATTTCACACATTATTAAAGGTCCTCATTAATCATGTTAATCACCGTGTCAGTTATATTTGTCATCGTTTGAAATTTTTTCCACTATTCCGGACTTCAACAGACCATCGTAGTTCTTTTTTTTCCTTCTATAGTTCGTATATTAAAATTGCAGAAGAAATTTAATCCTACCATAAAAAAAATAAAGGTTACATTCCCAGAGAAAATAATACAAGTCCATTTTTTCTCAATCTTGATATCAAACATTGTTATCCAAATTCCAAAAGTGCAAAATTCGACCGCATAGGTTTCAGTAAAAAAATAGTACACATTTTATCAATTTTATATCAAAACTAGAATTCCGATTCTCGGGTCTTTATCAACGAAAACGGAAAACTAACAGATATGATAAAACATTTGATTTACAGAACTTTCAGCCAGCAAATAATTGAAAATTGATATTCTAGGAAAAGGGGATCCGACATTGCAGCAATTTGAGGGGGTAGATAAGGACAATGAAAGGGCGGAGAGCGGGTGTCAGGGAGAAAGAGGGAGAATTAAAATAGAAATATACTAGAAGGTTTATTTTTACCAATTTTCGTCTTGGACTAAGGTGGTATGGAAATGGGAATAGGTGAGAGTGACGTAGGAGATGGAAGTAGGGAATAATGAACCCCTGTCCACCGCCCACATCTTTTGCCAAATTTTGACAGAAAAATAATATAAGTGAACCAGCAATTCATATTCTTTGGAAAAGCGAATGTGTCGCTCTGAAAATAAATAAATATTCTAATCCACAAAATGAAAAATGAAAGCAACATGATTTCAAAATGATGTTTGTTCTTCGCAATTTTTTGAAAATCAATATTCGTGCGAAAAAATATCTCGAGATTATTTCTGAGCCGGGCTTCTCAAAATGTCAAATGGTCGTATTAAAATTTAGAGATGAAAATTCTGCAAACTATTTTTTTTATATTATCAAAATGTGATTAACATCAATTCACATGAAACAAAAGAATGAGGCTCGTATCCACCATTTCACAAGTACGTGGTTATAGCAAAACAGGTGCTTTTGACAACGCGGAACTTTCATATCCCAGTACAAAGATTTATTGTTCTTTATCCCGGTGCAACGATTCATCGTTTTTGGCTCTACAGGTTAACAATATTTCTGATTTCTGTAATAATTCGGATTTCAATCAAATGTTTGGTGAATCAAAAAAAATGTGTAAGATGTGTAAATTTGTAGAAAAAAGGGGGCTCAAGTCCAACGACCTATTTCAATTAAAATAGGAGCTACCTCAGAACTTTTAATAGTCATATCGAATAACAAAAACCTAGTAGTAAACAAATTACAGAGAGTAGGAGCCAATTTCCCCCTGTATGATTTTCACTGACATGGATTACTCATATCTTACTGGGAATTGAATTTCAAGAGTTTATATATAATATACTTTAAAACGAAAAAGTCAATAATTAATTGTACATATGTCCATAAAATAAAATCATATTCGGTACTACATGTTACTGCTGAAGGTATATCCATATAAAGTTGCAAATTTATGAAAAGAAAACCATGTTTTTGTCAAATTTTACATAAAAAAGTCAGTAACACCTGTCCATTTATATCAATTTGTTCCGAAATGACAATACACAGCTTTACTTCAAATATTTTTTAGGTTTTGGTTGATATATATATTTTTTGATAAATACTCAAAATGTATCAGAATTGCAGTTAAGGATTATCATCTTCGGTTTATTATTAGGTAATATCTTTAGTAATGTCACAATAGAAAATTTAGAGACAATAAAGAAAATTGATATTATGAAGTAAGCATCAACACATAAGAATATTTTTATGTTCTCATATTTGTAGATCTTTTTATGCTGAATCCAAAAATGCAAAGAAAAAAGGGGGTCACCAGGCTCGTTTTCCCCTCAAATGGAGGCGAAATGTGCGATTTTGACCCTATTTTCAAACATTTCCACCCATTCAACAATAACGGCTCCATCAAATTCAAAGACTTTTAAAACCCAGTCAGTATGATTATTATGTGGAAAAAACATTAAAATTTGAAATGTAAACGTCTCCCGTGGTTGTTTTAGACTTAAATATCCTTTTATTTTCAGATTTATGTCTAAAATATTGGTGAAATCGATTTTTCGTAAAATTTCCCCGGTAGATTTTTTTTTAAAAACGGATATGTCAAAGCTATGAATTTTTCGAGCATTTTAAGTTAAAATTAAATGGGGGTCACGAGGCTTTTAAAAAAGTTACGGGCTTTTGTTTAACCCCTCTACCCCATGAGGTCTGATTTCAATGCACTCCATTAATTACTTTGTTGTGAAATCTTTATTGATGGCTTTAATAAAATAATGTTTGTAATTATATCAATGGACGATAGCTGAATATAAATGAGATTAAGATGTTACTGTTTGTTATAAAAAAACGAAATTTCGATTATTTTGGTGAAATACGGTTAATTTTGTCTGGCGCGAGTTGCTTCCCTCTAATTTGGCGCCATAATCGGACAACAGAAATTTCAAGGTCGCCATTGTTGAGCAGCATACTGCACCGGTGAATACGACCATGTACATGCATAACAGCCATAGTGGCGAATAGACAACGATGAAGGTAGAGTCTTTACATAAGAAAACATAGATTTTAATATATTAGGCAGCCAAATGTTATCAGTATCACGAAAAATACAAAGTGGGGGGTTGTCTCAAAATACTCGCTATTGTAGAAAATCACTGCGGCTGAAACCTTGCATGGGCTAAATTTCTGTTCTATGTATAATCGTTATAGCTAACTTGCTTCCGTTGTGAACATGTATAGCCTGTTTTTGAAAAATATCCGTGTCAAACATTCAAAGAGGAGGGGATGGCACAGGCACTTGTTTCTGTCAATGGGGGGGGGGGGGGGGTTTACTATCCACACTCGCACGACCGAGATTTATCGTACGAGTGTGGATAGTAAACCCCCCATTGACAGAAACAAGTGCCTGTGGGGGATGGATATTTACTATGAGGCAACACAAATTCCTTTTTGCGCTACCGTCAAATGAGTCTTGATTTGTCATTGTAAAATCTAATTTTCGTAGCCAAGTTAGGGTAAAATGGAGTAAGGTATTTATCGTTAACGTCTAATGGGTGATTTGGGGGTACCCCATAACTTCCATCGGACAGGGGTTCACGTAGTCCAAATAATTATGACGTCTTGCAAGGCTATTTTTATTTTTTTCTGTGACGTCTTTCTAGGAAGCGTCACAGAAAAAAAATAAAAATAGCCGTGCAAGACGTCATAATTATTTAGACTATGGTCCATGATTCCCACTCCCTATCCCCAGCTCCCATTTCCCTTCCCGTTTACTCTAAAATTTTCTCCCTTTACTTCTACTTCCACCCCCTTGCTCCCAGACAAAAAGATGGCAAAATATATTCATCCCCCCCTTCTTTTTGAATTCTTGTCCTTTCACCCTAAATCATGTTCGCTCCAATTCACGTTCACCCCTTTTAAATTTGTTCCCAACACATTCCCAATTCCCACCCTGGGTCTGTTTGTACCCTTCCTTGTTTTTGAACCGTGCTTTAGTTAGTATAGTTCTATAACATGATAAAATAAAGATTGAGTTTATTTTATTGTTTAAAAATAAAGTGACTCACACGAGATCAGAGGACACATGCTGTTAAAAACAATTATCTGGTCTTTTCTATTTATAATCTTCATAAGATTTACTTCTACCAAAATAGTTACTTTTATTTACACTTTAGACCAGGCTAACTAACAGACCCGATACCCCCTTTTCCTGCTTCCTGATCCCTCATTCCCATGTTCCCTTACCCCAGTCCACCCCCTCAATTGGTTCGATTGTTATGTTTGTTTTCTTGAGAATATAAATGGCCTAATTTGTAAATTAAAACCCCTACAGTACGAGGCAATACATTTTATTGATGGATTCGTCTTGATCACAATTTGTTTACAATACCCCCCCGACTCATTGTTAATCAACGTATAAAAACAAAATCACTATTTACACTTGCTGTGCATGTAATTTTATTTTGTTTGCTCATTATATAATTATTGATCGCCACAAATTCTTCAAGTTTTACGCAGTAGCAGAGGGGGCATTAAGTTTTACCCTTATCCATCTGTACGTGCGTACGTCCCAGAATTGGTTTCCGTTCTCTAACTTTAGTTTACCTTAAACAAAATGTTATGAAACTTATACACAATGCTTATTACCAACAAACACAGATCAAGTTTGAATTTTTGTGGCGTCACTTTTACTGTTTTGGAGTTATCTCCTTTACAAATGGAAAAATTGCTGATTTTTTTGTTTCCCTTCTCTAACTTTAGTTTGCCTCATCCAAATGTTATGAAACTTATACACAATGCTTATTACAACAAAACTCAGATCAAGTACAAAATGCAAGCTGGGGCTTCATCTGTGTCCCATGGACACATTCCCCATTTATTGAAAATATGAACAACATTATGCTTTTAAATGTCAATCATGGTTGATTTTCTGACAGAAATACTCTGATATTTAATTTCAGGCTTCAAGTACATGTAAGAGGAAGGAGTGATTTTTTATGAAAGATCCTTGAATGTTCAAATTTTATACTTGGAAACTATTGGCAAAGTACTGGCAGAATTTACACGAGAAGCCAGTATCATCTTGTCTTGTAATTGGGAACTATATGTAAAGTGCTGAAACTTAAGAACAACATTAGAAGCCATGATCAACAATACTTGGAACTACATGTTCAATCTAAGTACTGTCAGAATCCATATGAGAACCCAAGATCATCTACACTTGGTGTCTACATGTACAGTGTATATGTGTTATCAGAATTCACGTAAGAAGCCAAGATCAACTATGATTTTGAACTATATGCTTTATTGCTGTCAAAATCCATAAAAAAAAATCCAAGATCAAAAGGACGTACTTTACCTACCTGTCCCAATGATGAATACAGATTATATTTATTATATAAAAAAACACTGAAGAAGAATATTTATATAAAAATAATGAAAATATAGAGCTGATCAGCTAATAATTGTACATGTACATGATGTATACATGTCAACAATTACTAGCATATTCAAATTAACTATGTTAATGAATTTAATCTCATAGACATTTGAGGAATAAAAACAAAAATATTTAAAAAAATGAATTTTAATAGAGCTGTTTTATTTATTTTTTTTCCCTGCAAACATGATTCATGATAAATATATATGCAAATGGCAATATATACAGTTGTCTTTAATACAGAAGGTAGCTAATGAGATTTGTAAATTTTTGAAATCATATTACCAAGTTTGCCTCATCTTTTACCTCACCAACCCCTGACCTAAATGGCCACTTGAATTATTTTACATCATTTGGCGTTTGTTGTCCATTCATCATGTCCATATGCTAATCAGTTTCTATTCCAAAAGTTATATTTTCTGGATAAAAGGAGAAATAAAATATAGTTTTGTTCAATGAGACAGCAACCAAACAAAACAATCAAAAGAATTATATGTTGTCTGGAAAAACTTGTGTTTCACTATAAACTGACATATTTTTTACCTACTGTAAATTCTGTTATTATTGCGTGCATTTATATTATTGCGATTTTTCACGAATGGACTAAATTGCGAGTTTAATTATTGCGATTACAAGAAAATCTGCATAAAGATCTATAATTCAGTTACCAGAATGCGAGTTCCTATCATTGCGATATTCACCCTGTCGCATTATTTGCATCAATAAAACCTCACAATAATTTCTGAATTTACAGTATCAAAATGATCCAGATTACTGATCATGAAATCAGATAAATATTGTTTTGTTAAATTAGATATGCACTGAAATTGATACAGATTGCAACAAAGATCTCACCCTCGTTTCATGGATCAGTGATCAAGGTTAAAGTTACCTAATTAGGGTTGTTTATCAGATACTGTTAGCAATAGGTCATTTGTCAATGTCATGTTTTGTGATTTTGTCTGTTTTTTCTAATACTAAAAGTACATGTAGTAGATAAACTATATGTATGCAATGGTTCACAAATGTAAGGAGTACATGTCTGTCTGGAAGTTGTCATTGACCACATTTGCATGGTTCCTTGGTCAATGGTAAGTCCTCTTTTAACATGTGTTTAATATGCTACATTGTGTAATCAATAGGTCAACTATATTTGGTGCATGGAATGATTATTAGATGTATATATTGAAATATTAAATAAGAAGATGTGATATGATTGTAAATGAGACATTCCACAAGAGACCAAATAATACAGAAATAAACAACTATAGGTCACCATATGGCCTTCGACAATGAGTAAAACCTATACTGCATAGTTGGATATAAAAGGCCTCGAAATGACAAATGTACAATTTAAAACAGTTCAAATGAGAAAAGTAACGGCATGATTTATGTGCAAAATAATGAATGAAAAACAAATATTCCTGTTTTGCAGGGTCTATCTGAACTTAACCTCATTTTCATGGTTTTGTCTGTTGCTTGCATACTACATATATATGTTTCAAAATATTTGGTTGATGGGATGATTGTAACAGAGGCGGATTTAGGGAGAGGGTCCATTGGTTGACTATATAGGGAATCACTGAAGCATGACTGGAGCAGGCCTCTCTTAGGCAGTCAGTGCCCCCCCCCCCCCCCCTTTGATGAAAATTTCTGGTTCCGCCACTTTGTAAGGCTGGTTTGGATTGGTTTATCTGACCTAGCTTGGCCTCATTTTCATGATCATATTAATTTTTTTCTGATACTTGTAATAAAACTTTATCTTTAGGAATATCAACATAAATTAAATCTGCAGATATATCTAGGAATATGTCGTAACAACTTGAAAAATATGTGATCTATCCTGATACTTCTTGTTTGTATTGGAACAAGTCCTACAAAATGTAATAGTTCACACCGTTTGCTTGTATTGGCATTATATTTTTTAAGAAAACGTTTTTCCATATTTTGTGTTCACAGCTATCGTGGTTGAAATCAATATCAGTGTATGCATGCCAACAAATATGTCTACTCACCATTTTCAAATTTGGTACATCAAGTTGGTCTTACATATATACAATAACTGCGATATTCAAGGTCTAAGGTGACCCTCCAATAAAACTTTTCACCATGAAATTAATATTTTGTCTTTGGCAAACTTTATCAAAGTAAATTTTCATTTACAAAGGTTGGAGAGATGTGTGAAATATAAACAAAAAATGGAAGATGCATGTGGTATAATAATTGCCAATGAGGCAACTCTCCACCAGATACCAAATTACATAGAAGATAACAACTATAGGTCCCCGTAAGGCCTTCAACAATGACCAAAACCCATACTGCGTAGTCAGCTATGATAAAAGGCCCAGAAATGACGTTCTTATGTATATATTGCACATAATAACAATTTAATTTGCGCTTGCTGAACGTTCACTGGCAAATATTTCAAGCATAATACGGATGAGAACATATGAATGATAAGTACCTATATGACAGTTCTGCAAAGTAGGAGGGGCTAGATATATGGACTGCCACTAGAAAATGAATGGACAATGTATTCTTGGTATGTGCAAAATTCCCCCTTTTTACCCTACGAGGCTGTGTATTTATACATCCAGCTGTATGAACACCCAGTCTAAGCAAGGGATTATCTGTCAGATTAGGGAAGTCATATTTCTATACCCATGTTAACCCTACGATATGAAAATAAGGAGATGTGGTATGATTGCCAATGCGACAACTATCCAATAAAGTACAAATTTAAAAGTCAACATTAAAAAAAAATTATCTCCTTATTATCATCATAGACTGATAATTACGTTTCTTTGCAGCAAGTGGGTCAAACCAGTGTTCACACATCATTAAAAAAATTGTCATTCATATTTTTTTGCCGCAATGACACACTCCACTTAAATTTTTTTGCATCAAGAACTTTCCTTATTAGCTTCCCTTTTAAAAAACGCACGTCAAAACGTAAGACAGAAGTTAAAGTTTGCCAATATCACCGACACATATAGCGTCCCTGTGTATTGGGCGGAGTTTTAAAATTACAATTCCAACTTTTCCTGAACCTAGTAAGTAGTATCGATTTTGTTTATATATAAAGTCTTTAGCTGGTAGTGTTTGGAACTGCCCGGTAGACTGCGGTGTGTGTCCTAGGCAAAATCCCGACTTGGTCAAACCAAATATTTTGCGCTTCTCCGCAAAGCATGCGGAATTGAGAGATAAAAGCATAGACCGATATATAAGGTCGGAATACTAGGTCCCGGTTACTATTGACCAATTTTCATCTACATGAATCAAAGGTGGAAAACAGCAAATTATTGAAGTGTCGGTTTTTTTTTTTTTTTCTGCGTAAAACAAATAATCAATTTAGTGAAATGTGTTGCTCCAGTTCCGGTAGTCTATTATAATAACACATTCTTATTGAAATATTTTAGTTTTTACGCTGACATTCCTCTTTTTTTTTAATGCGAACTCGGTTGGCATATCGATAGATACGACAGAAAATAGAAAACTAACAAAATAACAAATAGCAAGATAAGTAAAAGGAAAATATCATAAATAGAAAATATTAACCCCCAGGTCTCATGTTATAGGACTACAGTTCTGAATATCATAGTATTATGATACGAGAAATTTGTTAGATATTTTCGTGCCCACTATTTGATAAACTATATAAATCTTTAAATAAAAATGTTATGTGTGACTGTCAAGTATTTAGTCTTAGTTTGTTTGAAAATTGTTATGTTCAAATTTTTAGGAAAATAAAAAATACTTAACTATTATCAAAATTTTGTAGTGTTAAAATATTTCACATACTCCGGAATAAAATCCTACCAATATTTGGAAATGAAGATATTTCGAGTAAAAAAGAGATTTATAACAGTAACAAAATGTTATAATAAGCCAAACGGATAGCGTGTAGATAAATCCCCGATGCCTTTATAGATTTTTATAGCATATACTATATGGGGTTTTATACTTGTTTTTGAAAGCCGTACGGGGACATACAGTTGTTAACATCGCTATGCATTGTTTACGGTTAAACAATGCGTCATTGGCAAACTATTCTCATATATATATCTAAAAGACATCTTTTAATTCAACCGGTATTTAAATGAAAATAGGGTGCGAACGGACCCATGGGGCGAATGTGTAGGGTTAGAATGTGTTAGCGAACGCATCAGATACCGTCGACGTCGTACATGTCAATATTTATATTTTCCTTTTTTTAACTGTTATGCTTAAATCATGTATATTTCTGCCCTTTTAAATTTTTATGTGAAAATGTGTATTTCTGACCGTACGTTAAAATTCCATTCAATACAGAAATATGTATCATTCAAAAAAAGATTGGGTAAACTTTTAAAAGTGTAAAGAACTTTAAAGAGTTAAATCCAAAAATTGATAATATTTTTTCACCTTAAATGCAGTATGAAAATCAAACTGTTTATAACCCCAAGATATTGTTAATACACTTAATGTTCTTTTTCTTCCGTAGCTGAAAAACTTATTGGAAATAATACTCAGATATGGATTTTTCTAAGCTACAAACTTTTACTAGTAAAAATTAAAAGGAAACTGAAATTTTAAGTTAAAACTCATTTCTGTTGGAGAGGTGTGTTCACAACTAAAACACCTTAATATTAATAAATCCGCAGGTTTAGATGGAATTGGTCCCAAAATTTTAAAGCTAAGTGCAGAGATAATATCGCAATCACTAACTTTTCTAATAAACAAAAGTATAAAGTCGAATCGTTTTCCGCAAAAAATAAAACTTGCAAGAGTAAATGCTTTACATAAAGGAGGATCAACAGATATTCCCCCCAATTATAGCCTAATTTCTATTTTAAATACCATATCTAAAATTTTTGAGAGACATAAAATACCAACAATAAATTCTAATGTATAAAATTGTAAATGGACTAACACCTGATTACTTAGCAATGCTAAATATTAATGATATGCAACACCACAACTTACGATCTGTCTCTAATAATGATCTATTTGTTCCAAGACCAAATACAAATTTTTATAAAAAATCTTTTCATTATTCTGCAACAAAGGTATGGAATAATTCACCACTCAAAATAAAAAATTGTCGAAATGTGGAATTTTTTAAGAAACATTGTTATAATCATTTTCTTGAAAATTCTATGCAAGTCGAATAATTTGTTTTCTTTCTTTTGTTGTAAGAATAAGAAAATTTAATCAAAACTTTACCAATTATTGCCATTTATTGTCATTTGTATGTTTGAATGATTGAATTGTGTATATACTAGTAATATATATTGTATTTTAATGTATGAATGTTAACTGAATACATGTATTTTGTTTGAGGGCCTCAATGAAATTTGTTGAACGTTCGCTTGTTGACATCGTAAAGGGTGCTCTCAGACACGCCCGCGTTCCAATGTCGTCAAAACGATTTTTGAGAAAACCCCTAAAAGCGACCGTTTCCAAGGGTAACGTCGTTAGAAACATGCGTTAAAATATGCGCGCTGTTAAAGGTCCGAGCCACCTTAACATGTTAAAGTTTGTTTTAAAGTCAGTTTAAATGGAACCACTATGATGAGTCAATGTTATTTGGTATACAGTTGTATTAGCATTGGCAGTTCTCATGTCTACAGAGATTATTTAGCCCTGCACCATTAGCCGTGGTTCATTTATTTATGATGTTTATTTTTAGAAAAGGTCATTTTAATTAGGCAATATTTCTGTTTTCTGTAATAATTCGGATTTCAATCAAATGTTTGGTGAATCCAAAAAATATGTAAGATGTGTAAATTTGTAGAAAAAAGGGGGCTCAAGTCCAACGACCTATTTAAATTAAAATAGGAGCAACCTCAGAAATTCTAATACAGTCATATCGAATAACAAAAATCTCGTAGTAAACAAATTACAGAGAGTAGGAGCCAATTTCCCCCTGTATGATTTTCACTCACATGGAGTACTCTATTCTTACTGGGAATAGAATTTCAAGAGTTTATATATAGTATACTTTAATTACATGCATATATTGGTAATTTTGAATCTGTTCAAAGTTTTGATTTCTCTACCCTATATACCACATTTCCTCACATTCTCATTAAGAAAAAATTCACACACCTAATTAAATGGGCATTTAAAAAGTCAGAATGTGAATATATATGTTCAAACTCTTTTAGGTCATTTTTTAGTAGCAATAAACAAAAAAACTATGTCAATTGGACATGCTTTGATACTATATATGCCCTTGAATTTTTACTAGATAACATTTTTGTTCGCTTTGGAGATTCCGTATATCGTCAGGTTATCGGAATTCCAATGGGGACTAACTGTGCACCACTTATTGCGGACCTTTTTTTGTATTGCTATGAGTTACAATTTATGACAAAAATCAGCAAAGACCCATCGAAACAACATCTGATACACAAATTTAATAATACTTTTAGATATTTGGATGATATTTTGGCTCTCAATAATGACGACTTCAGTATGTATACTAAAGAAATTTATCCTGTTGAACTTACTTTAAATAAAGCTAATACTAACAATGACCACTGCCCTTTCCTCGATCTTGATATCTATATCATTAATGGAAAGCTTAATACTAAAATATATGATAAAAGAGATGATTTTTCATTTCCTATCGTTAATTATCCATTTTTAGATGGTGACGTTCCCTTGTCACCATCTTACGGTGTTTATATATCTCAACTTGTACGATTCGCTTGTGTATGTAACAATGTTTTATATTTTAACGAGAGAAATTTATGTATTACTGAAAAATTATTACACCAGGGTTTTCGATATCACAAACTAGTCAAAACATTTACTAAATTTTATCATCGGTATAAGGACATCATTCGTGAATATAGCTCAACATGCAGACTTCTTATACGTTCAGGTATTTCACATCCAATTTTTTATGGAAATATTCTTTATAAAGCACAAAAATGTCAGTATTCACCTCTGAAGCTAACAAAACCTTTAAATAGACTTAATAAGAAGGGATATAGTTACGATACTGTTGTCAGGTCATTAAAGATTGCATATTTTGGCGTTAATATTGATTCACTTATAGGGTCTTTGCATCGGCACTAAACACATTTATTTAAAAACCAGTTGTTGGCATGACACGTGTTATGTTCTTCTCATATATGTTATGATGGTATGATACTAAACCCCTAACGGGAAGGATTGTGCCTGATATTCATATGATGAAGACATAATCTTTCAATCAGTTTAATTGAAGTCTGGAGCTGGCATGTCAGTTAACTGCTAGTAGTCTGTTGTTATTTATGTATTATTGTCATTTTGTTTATTTTCTTTGGTTACATCTTCTGACATCAGACTCGGACTTCTCTTGAACTGAATTTTAATGTGCGTATTGTTATGCGTTTACTTTTCTACATTGGCTAGAGGTATAGGGGGAGGGTTGAGATCTCATAAACATGTTTAACCACGCCGCATTTTTGCGCCTGTCCCAAGTCAGGAGCCTCTAGCCTTTGTTAGTCTTTTATTATTTTTAATTTTAGTTTCTTGTGTACAATTTGGAGTTTAGTATGGCGTTCATTATCACTGAACTAGTATATATATTAGTTAAGGGGCCAGCTGAAGGACGCCTCCGGGTGCGGGAACTTCTCGCTGCATTGAAGACCTGTTGGTGACCTTCTGCTGTTGTCTGTTCTATGGTCGGGTTGTTGTCTCTTTGACACATTCCCCATTTCCATTCTCAATTTTATTTAAAACGAAAAAGTCAATAATTAATTGTACATATGTCCATAAATAAAATCATTTTGGGTACTACATGTTACTGCTGAAGGTATATCCATATAAAGTTGCAAATTTATGAAAAAAAAACATTTTTTTGTCAAATTTTGCATAAAAAAGTCAGTAACACCTGTCCATTAATATCAATTTGTTCCATAATGAAAATACACAGCTTTAATTCGAATATTTTTTAGGTTTTGGTTGATATATACTATTTTGATAAATACTCAAAATGTATCAGAATTGCAGTTTAGGATTATCATCTTCGGTTTATTATAATTTAACTAATTTCTGCAGCACCTGCTTTGTTGTCGACAGCAAATTAACAAGTGCCCGATACGGGAATTCCAAAATTCAGATTCCACCTGAGAGCGCCATCTATGGCCATGCCAAATATGGCAATGAGCTAAAGGCTGCATCACCCACACACCCACACAAATATTTGATTGAATTAAACCAGATTATTGAAAATATAAAATTTTGATAATCTCTATTAATTGCAATACTCATAGAAGAAGACCCTATATTAAAACTGAACGAATAACAATGAGATGAAGAACAACGATCAAGAGTTGTTGACGTATTTTCTAAACTATGTTGAAGTCCTTCCTTTAATCACAAAGTGATTAAAAATTGTTCTAGAGTTGTCTCTCTTTGTCTGTTGTTAATTGTAATTCACAAATACCAAAATTAAAATACTACAGACTTTCTGTATATTATACTCATTTTTGTAGAGGTTCCATCCTCTGTTTTTCTTTTACAACTTATACAAAACAATCATTCTAATTACACATACATTTTATTACACCAACTTGTATTTACATTTTCATGACTAGAATATACATTTTTACTTTGTGGCATTACTTTGGCTATAGAGTATTCTATAATATTTTGTTGAGGCGCCAGGGTGACTACCGATTACCTATACACAATGGCTATCAAGTGACCTATGTTGACATAGTGTCATAAAACCCCTGGTAGTTAAACACGGTTACACCACCACCTACCATGGGGAGTGACCGGGGAAAACACTCGTATTACCAATTATTAGTGCCTCACCTGTTGGCAGGTGTAGGCTTCCCCTCTATAAGATGAGGTGGAGGAGGTCCCAGAGTTACCCATCTGTAGACCCCACCGTTACCACTAAACACATTTTCCAAACCTGCAAATTGTAGAACTTGTCAGGCCCAGAGCAAGGGCCGAGTGAAATAATCTCCCAATCACTACCAGTCTCCCTGGACCTCCACATGAGAGCCCAAGTCAGCTACCAAATCTGACTTGGGTTCTCACCTCCACAAAATTTTCATTATTGAAGCATTGGAAAAGTTGAAATTGTTGTGCGTAGGAAAGACTCAACCCCTCCTTGTATATTATTTAAGAAAACCTGATTTCCAGTTTGTGATAAATGAGTTCCATCTGTTCTGTATAAAGACACTTCACTTGCCCTAATGGTCTCATGTAAAATAGCTTTCCCCCCATTTTCTATTACAAAGTTTTTGACCACTGAATTCACTCTTTTTCTCTTCTGTTCGATTATTGCACCCGCATTCAAGGGTGCAAAATGCCAGTATCTGCGCTGTAGCATTGAAGACCATATTATAATAACATTTTTAAATAAAGCCTGGTAACGTAGGATAGAACATTTTACATTTTCAATTAAACCCTTTCCTGTCAATTCCAAATCTGTCAAATCATTAGCTCCACAGTGAATAATAATAAAATTAGGAGAAGGTAAAAATTTTCTTTTTGCATCCAGTAGGGAGTCCAAATCTTTAATCTGTAAACCAGGTTGCCCAATCCAGTATGTTGTAACACCTTTGGACTCCAGTCCCAGGTTGGTCCTACCATATTTCTTCGCCTCTACATTGGCCCAATGAACAAGGGAACTTCCAACAATCCATAATATAGCGAGAATAAGAATGCGATTTCCATCTGCCTAATTTCATTATTACCTCCTCTGACACCCCCTGCCTGGCTAGTTCCGTGGCTCCCCAATTCTAAAACTATGTGACCTAAAACGACCTTTACTAATATGAAGAAAATGTAAAGCCTTTTCCAGTATACTGCTGAATTGGTATCTAGTTAAAGGCATACCATTATAATGAATAAACAAATCTTTATTGTTACAGGTAGGTCGTACCTTTAAGTATTCGTTCATGAGTCGTATCGGACAGGTATCAATAAAGTAACGGACTTTCCTTTTGGTCAGTTTTTGACCACCTTAACCTTAGCTCCAGGACTTTTTTCTTCACTAAAATATCAGAAATTGTTAAGTTGGAGCCATTTATAACAGACTTAGTTTTTGAAGTAGTGATTTCCCCTACCCTTAGCAAACCAAAGAAGGCAACTGAAAAAACTGCTGAAAATAAAGCAGCTTCATATTTATTCTTACATACTTTATCTAAACAACCTATCATATCTTCTAACAATTGCACTGTAATTGGTACTCTAATGTCATCACGTTTCCCTCCTTGAATTCTTTTTATTCCTTCTAATGCCTTGCCAATTATAAAGAAATTTGTAGTATCCTGTATGCCTTGTATTTTATGATGGTATGAAACTCCTGATATGTAAGATGATATGGTACCCCCAGAAAGACCTTGTACTGACAAAAAAGCTATGAAATTTAGCAAATCATTGACTGGCACTGGCCAATGCTGTTTCAATTTGTAAGATGATCTAAAATTACAAAGTTTTGACAGAGCCAAATTGTATGATTTTTTGTGTATTTTTGGACACACCTTGATTGACAATATAATCCGCCACCTGACTTAAAAGTTCCAGATCTGTGTTGGAATTTTGGTTGGCCACTGGTCTGCTTCTGGAGCTAGGCTTCTGAACTTCCCCCACTGAGAACGAGAAAGACAATCAGCAATTTGGTTTTGTTTTGAAGGGATATAAATTGCCTTAACTGAAGTATTGTTTTTTAAGTTCATTAAAACCATTTGTCTTACTAAAGTCACAACTCTACTTGATTTGCTAGTTTTCATATTAATGATTTGAACAACCGCCTGATTATCAACATGAAATTAACTTTTTTGTTAACAAAATATGATTCCCAGGACATAAGTGCTGCTACAACTGGAAACAACTCTAACAATGTCATATCTCTGGTGATTCCAGTTTCAACCCAATGTTTTGGCCATATGCCTTGGGCCCACTGACCTGCAAAATAGATCCCATACCCAACTTTGGACCCCCTTGCACTATCTGTGAACAACTATAATTTTTCATTTGAAACCCATACATTGTCAGTGACACCATTGTATTGTTTTAAAAAGTCTAACCAAACTTCTAAATCTGCTTTCATCTGCTTGTTTACTCGAATTTTGTAATATGATTTTCTTACCCCGATTGTTGAATTTATGAGTCTGCGACAGAAGGTGCGGCCTGGAGTAACCACCTTACAAGCAAAATTCAGGAGCCCAAGAAGAGATTGCATATCTTTAAGAGTTATTTTTTTGTTAGAGTTTGACAAGTTTTTCATTTGGAAGCCGCATGATTAAATTCTGTGTATCAAATTCTATACCCAAAAAAATGAGTAATGTAGTAGGCAAAGTAGTCTTGTCACTAGCAAGAGGAATACCTATTTTATCGCATACCTCTTGGAATATCTTCAAAGTATTGCCAACTTTTGATGTTTGGCTCGACTCGACAAAAAGAAAATCATCTAAATAATGGAGGATACGATCATTTCCGCTTTTTTGCTGTATTATCCAATGCAAAGCTTTTGCAAATTTCTCCCAAAGGGCACAACTTATTGAGGCCCCCATTGGCATCATTTTATTAAGATAATATTCACCCTGAAATTTTATCCCTAACAAGTCAAAATCCTGCGGGGCAATTGGCAACAAGCGAAAAACCGCTTTTACATCACACTGACTTAAACGGGCAAATGTTTTGTGTCTATTAATCAAACATGCTGCATCGTCCACTGAACTGTACTGCACTGCACTGAACAATGATCTTTATCAATACAATCATTTATTGAATTTTTCTCAGGATAGGATAAATGTTGAATAAGTCTAAAATCCCCATCCTTTTTGGCACTAGCCCCATTGGTGATACCTGAAGTGTGGGAACAGGCGGGTATCTGAAAGGACCAGCAATGCGACCAAGTTTAACTTCCTTCATTAATTTTTCTTTAAAAATATTGGGTAGCTGTAACGCACTTTTTAAATTGGAACTCTCCCTTGGTTCCCTAGAGCCAAAATATTTTAATGAAAAACCATATTTGAAACCAGATATAATTTCATGTGCTACATTGTTATTCTAATTCTAAATAATTTTCCAAGACCGATACTTTAACAGGAGTATTTCCTAATGAATAAAAATTAATACTTTTTGTTACTTCTTCCTTGGGCCCGGTTATTAATTGGGCCTTTCTGTGTTTGCCACTGCATATTTCACATACATGTTTAAACCTACAACGAGGGAAGTAGGGACAGTCATTACCATTATTATAGTATTTACATGACATATTTACACTTCCACTAGTTACCTGTGATTGTTGATGTGTTCTCGTGTTAGTGTTTGAAAGTGTAGCTGCATTTAAGTTATAATGACCACGATTTTGTGTATTTGTTTTATAACCCTGTGATTGCACTGACACATTGTTTTGTACTGTGGGAGATGTGATGTGTAATAGCCAATATTCACCGTGTATATTTCTCCAAGATAAATTTGGATTCTTTTCTATTTTTAGCCTAAATTGCTCGTCATAGGTTGCCCAGTTTTCTGACCTCGTTGCCGCTAATCTTATATCGCGCATATATTTTAACAATTCCTGTGCCCGTGTCCTGTATTTCTCAATGTAGACACTCATAAAAACCATAAATGCTGAAGTCCATTCATTTATGGACAAATAACCACCCGACGATCTTTTTTCAATGCAAATTTTCCCCTTTTTAATTTCAAATCGCCCTCGTCAACCTCCTCAATTTCTTTTTGCGTTCTCAAAAGATAATGAAGCTCTATAAACTTTCCCTCCCAAATCTTTTCCTTAATTTTAAAAGGCACGTGTTCCCCTATTGTGTCATGAATGCTAGACTCTTGTGTCGGAGTGAAATCAATGGAATTATTTGCCATTTCAAAATTTTTGTGTGACGGGTCGTGCCTAAAAAAGGGGAATGCCCGTGCATCCTCCTCCGACTCATTACCTGATGATATTTCAGCATTTTCTTCTGGTCCTTGTGTCTCCACGTGTCCCACCTCCTGTGTTTTCCTGACCATTCTTTTCCGTCCAACTCCGTCCATCTTTTGAGTGATTTCTTCGTTCCGCACTCCCTGTCCTTCTTTCCTGCTGGTCGTCCTCCTCTTCTTTCCAATGGCCCTTAATGGCGATCCCCTGGCATTTTTTTGTTTGGCATCTTTTCGTTTAAATAATTTAATTAATTTCTGCAGCACCTGCTTTGTTGTCGACAGCAAATTAACAAGTGCCCGATACGGGAATTCCAAAATTCAGATTCCACCTGAGAGCGCCATCTATGGCCATGCCAAATATGGCAATGAGCTAAAGGCTGCAACACCCACACACCCACACAAATATTTGATTGAATTAAACCAGATTATTGAAAATATAAGATTTTGATAATCTCTATTATTAGGTAATATCTTTAGTAATGTATGCCTTTTTTGGCATGAAGTCACAATAGAAAATTTAGAGACAAGCAAGAAAATTGACATTATGAAGTAAGCATCAACACATAAGTTAACATTTTAAAGGTTGTGTTAAAGTCAGTTTAAATGGAACCACTATGATGAGTCAATGTTATTTGGTATTCAGTTGTATTAGCATTGGCAGTTCTCATGTCCACAGAGATTATTTAACTTTAACGATCATTTGACATTTTGAGAAGCCCGGCTCAGAAATAATCTCGAGATTTTTTTTCGCACGATTATTGATTTTCAAATAATTGCGACGAACAAACATCATTTTGAAATCATGCTGCTTTCATTTTTCATTTTGTGGCATTTGCCTTTAATATACTATCAAAAGTACATACAAGGGAGTCATACCTCTGTGTCAACAGTTCATTTACCAATTCATTTTATATTTTGTCTTAAACTTAAAGAGGTCTCTCATGCACTCAAGAAAGTTTAATGTTCAGGAAAGCAATGAGTTGGAACTCTTTGTAGACTTTTGGAATAAATTGAAAGATTTCTATAATGAGGTTTAGGACAAGGAAGAAGCACAAAAGTGGGAGATGTTATGGTGATTGACACCCGGAGAATGAGACAAAGACAGGGCAAACCAGGTACTTTTTTATTCAGTTATAGATTATTCACATGATCATAGTCTACCAATTAAGATTGATGTTTTACAAGAAGAAAAAAATGAATGGACAAGATGCAGGAGTATATGAGGTTGTTCATTTAGGTTTCTTAAATAAAAACTGTGTATCTAATAATAAACTCATCATAGATACCAGGATTGAAATTTTATATTTACGCCAGACGCGCGTTTCGTCTACAAAAGACTCATCAGTGACGCTCGAATCAAAAAATGTTAAAAAGGCCAAACAAAGTACGAAGTTGAAGAGCATTAAGGACCAAAAATTCCTAAATGTTTTGCCAAATACAGCTAAGGTCATCTATTCCTGAGGTAGAAAAGCCTTAGTATTTCAAAAATTCAAATAAGGCATAAACTATGGGTGTGTTCATTCTATAAAACTACCTCACACAATTTTTAACACAACTAGACCATCAGTTTGTCTTTATTCCATAGTTTATATTACTAAATTAGGACAATTTTTCTGAACTCTACTATACACTGTGACTAAATCAGTTTATCCTATTCTGAATATAAGTATACGAATGAAAATTGTTCTTCGAAGTTTATAATTTTAAACGATGATACTTGATAAAGATATAACTCTATTTATTGATAAAAAGCGATTGTGCTTTTTGATTTTATCATAAGAGATCAAAGGAAAACAATAAAGTTATATTCATTGTTTTCATGATTTTGATTGATCGACATCATATAAAATTTGAGTGACCAAAAAATGCGACTGTCATACAAGTGAGAGGGTCAGCTAGCTATGAAACCAGGTTTAATCCACCAGTTTCTACATAGGGAAATTGTACCAAGTCAGGAATATGACAGTTTTCCATTCGTTTGATGTGTTTGAGCTTTTGATTTTGCCATTTGATAAGGGACTTTCCGTTTTGAATTTTCCTTAGAGTTCGGTATTTTTGTGGTTTTACACGTTTACCAGTATGTAACTAAAGGGATATACTATTTTTAATTCTCGAATTTATTGGTATGTGATTTTATTAATGATGAACAAAATAAGCAAATGTCTATTGTAAACTGTTGACGACAGAACTGTATCAATGACACCATACTTGTTTCAAAAAACAACGGTAATGTTTTGTGGAATTTTCGATTTATATAATTTTTAGACTGAAATAACGTCTTAAATTGTGTATAAGAATGAACTTGTACTGTAAAGTAAGCTTGGCCTTCGAAAAAAACTTGCTTTTACTGTCGCAAATATTGGTAGGTAAAATCAGTTTGCGACAGTAAAACCTACGTACCCCTTTTACATAAGCCAAGTTTAAAATACATTACAGTCATCTCCTAAATTGTCCATATCTAGAATGTAGGAGCTTCTCAGATGTGTCAATATTTTTCAGCAAATTTTGAGTTCCTTTACAACCATATAAAAATGATATCAGATTAAGTTTTTGTTTTCTAATTTTTTTTAATTTTTAGGAAGTGAGACATAAAAAAGAACGGAATAGGAAATATATAGGACATAACGTCAACCAACAGATAGTAGAATTCAAAATTAAAAATATTTTATATACATATATATATATATATATATATGTATATATTTGTTTTATGTTGTTACATATTATGCAAAACATATGGAATTTGAAGCCAGTCATATCAAGACAAATAATATACTATTAGCCTTAAACGTATTTAATACATCATCATGTAGGTAATGATGCCTTTCAGCTTCAAACATGCCCTCAGATTGACTTGAATTCCTAATAATTCATTCATTTTGTCTGTATTTGAACTTGTCTTTAATAATTGTTGTGTAATATTTTTTTGATCATTTGAAAACACAGGTTGCAATTTTTCCCTTGTAAGACATACTATTAACATGCACATTCGGTTGCGAAAGTGTGAACTTAAGTAAAGATTTAAAGTCTTTTTAAAAATGATCCGTAGGTGTAATAAATCCGAGAGAAATTGGCTCTTCCTCGTTAAATTATGTCATTATATATATGTATAACGTGTACCAACCTGAGCAATTTGAGACTGATGCATCATTCAGATATTTCATGTCGTTGGAAAAACGAGACAGGTCCGTCACATAAGGAGATGTGGTATGATTGCTAATGAGACCACAAGTAACCAAAGTTCAAAGAAGTGGTTGTAAGTAATTATAGGCAACCATAAAAGGCCTTCAACAACGAGAAAAAAACACAGTGTTGTTGGCTGTAACAGGTCCCGACATGAATAATGTGAACCAATTCAGTTCAATTAACAGCTAAATTCATAATAAAAACGGATATGACACTGAAGAACGGGCTCCTCGGACAGGCACATACATAAAGTGGCGGAGTAAACATGTTTTCGAGCGCTCAACCCTCCCTCTTACCTGACACAGTTGTGCAACAGCACAATATAAGAACAGACTGTACAAAATCAGGATTTACAAAATATCGATACAGGACACAAACACAACTAACATAAAATAAGTAGACATAAAAAACACCGATATATGAGTACTCGCAGTTACTTAAAGTTATTTCAATATTTATTTCATTTAATACTAATAAATATAGATGTTCTCTTGCTCTAAAGTATCATTAGTTCCTTTTTCAGATATCAATATGAACAATAGTTTATTTGTAATTTGGTTTACGCAATGACTGTTAAGTGCATACTCATTTGCATGGATAATTTATTATGTAATAATAAAATATTTTAAGTATATTCCATACTTGTGATAAAACCTTATCTTGAAGCTGTCAACGTAAATTCAACCAAGATCAATAAAGCATACATTTCAGATTAAGCACTGCTCTTTTGCGCTGTTGCGCACAAAATCATACACCACCAGTACAGTAAAAATACGCAACTCTTAAATATGACAGGCAACACAAACACAAAATAAAACTAGATTCTAAAGAGCCTGTGTCGCTCACCTTTGTCTATGTGCATATTCAAAAGGACACTCTCCAATATTGTAGACGAGAAAAGAATTCATGACAAAAATATGTTTTGTTGATTTTGTTGTGCTGAGTATTTAGTTTGTTAAATTCTCTCTATCTTCTTTAGTTTTTGCTCAAAACACAAAAGAGGGTAACATAAATTCCTCTGTTAAAGGCAATCACTCCTATTAAGTGTGACAGTCTACAAACTGTATCGGCAAGTTTAACTTTTTGGTAGATCTTCTCTTGCTGATCATTTTTGTGATTTAAACTGTCTATTTATCTATCATAATTTTTATCATATGAGGCAAACAAAAAAACGCAAGAAAAATGGAAAAAAATCGTCAATTAAGGCCAATAACTACAGTAAAGAGTCGTTGGACGATTTCCTACACATTGTTTTTAAAAGTGTAGATCTTTCGCTGATCATTTTAGCTTATTTACGTGTCTATCTATCTATTATTAATCTTAAAATATAAGGCAAACAAAAAATTCATAAAAATCGTCAGCATAGGGCAATAACTATAATAAGAAATCGACTTGACAATTTCGGTCATGACAAACTTATTTGTAGAACTTGTCTTGCTGATTATGTTTGCAATTTAAAGTT
Organism: Mytilus californianus; assembly: GCF_021869535.1. Taxonomy (NCBI): domain Eukaryota; kingdom Metazoa; phylum Mollusca; class Bivalvia; order Mytilida; family Mytilidae; genus Mytilus; species Mytilus californianus. Next base: position 23,833,931 of record NW_026262615.1, on the reverse strand, counting down.
TCTCTCTATGTATTTTAGTTTTCAAGATAAAAAAAAAGATAAAATTTGTCATTTTAGAGCAATAAATTCTATAAGAAGTCGTCTGACTGTTTTGAAGTATATAGACAATTGGTAGAGCTCAACATTCTGAACATTAAAGATCTGTCAGATTTTCTCTATTTATAACGGTTTTCAAAATAATACACAAAACTTGCTTAAGAATGCCCGTTGCTGCTCGTAGTAACAGAAAGCAAGCTTTAAAAAGAGGCAAAGGATACCAAAGGGACATTCAAACTCTTAAGTCGAAAATATACAGACAACGCCATCGCTTAAAAAAAGAAATAGACAAACAACAGAACACATAATAGAAAACCATACTGAACAACACGAACTCGTCTAAAAACTAGAGAGTGATCTCAGGTGCTCCGGAATTGTAACCAGATCCTGCTTCACATGTTGCACCCGTCCGGTTGTTCATGTAAGTACAAATCCAGTGATAAGTCTAATTCGGTAGGTCACATTCGGGGAAAAGGGAACGGGATTATAGTTACGACAATTGGAACATATCCGTTGTCATCTGTGAAACGGATAATCCATAACGGTTAAACAACTCCGTAATATTCACGAAGGGACGATTTCAACTTCACCACTTGGAACTCTTGGTGTAATAGAAACCTTGTTAGCAGCAATCCGATATCAAGGAAATCATGATAATGAAAAAATGTATACAGCAGTACAGCAAATGTGATCATGTGAAATGCCCCCAAACTATACAGAAGACACATTTTGGTATTACTAGAAATTGTCTTACAAGGTTGTTTTATGGACGGACGAACGGGTGAATGACCAGACCCTTTACTATAATCTTGCCACATATGAAATATAAATCAGTAATGAGGCAACAAATATTCAGATAAACATGATATATTGTATATATATTACAGATGAATTTTAAACAAGACAAAACAATGTTGGACTACCTAGTTGTTTAAGTCCTCACATCAGATTCTGAAATATCTGAACTAATAACAAGTCCCGATCTGTTGGAAGGAGATGATTCTTCAAACAACACATAGGAAACAAACCTTAAAAAATGAGAAGTGTATCTGGTAGAGTTTACCGAAAATGTAAGCAACATCGGCACATGAAAAAAAAACAAACAACACAGGAGTATGATGGAGGTATCTCATTCATGCCACAAGATGATTTGAACCGTCACTTTGACGCAATTCACAAAAATGTTGTATTTGAATGTAGTACATGTAACAAAACCTTTAAATCTAAAACTGGACTAAAATACCACAGACGAGAACATGCAAGCAACTGCAAATTCTTTGTACATTTCGTGGTAAGCGTTTCAATTACAAGAGACGATTTGAGGAACATAAAGCGTGTCATGAGGGTGAGAAACATTTCTTTTGTACAATATGCAGCAAACCGTCCCAATATGAAAACAGTAGTCCCTACTAAAATAGAAGTGCCTTGCCATGAAATAATATATAAACTACCTTCCAAAACTTCATTGATTCGGAACTGCATAGCAGTATTGTCCACGAATACCATTTAGCAACGTCAAGCAGTAATCTAACGGCAATATTGTGAGTAGGAATTTTTCCAAAACCTATTCCTTTCAATAAAAGATAAAAGTCTTCTTTATATCCCTCTTTATCTAAGTTGTTCAGAACTGAAAGAAGGATAAATAAGATATTGGTTGACAATTTTTCTTAAGGAGAATCGGGGAAGTTTTCTACAATTTATTCCAACTGACCTATAATAAGTAGCTTTTGTATAGGAACTTTGGTCAGATAACACTTGTTGGTGTAGTAATACTTAAATTTTTTGCAGGTGTTGTTATTTCAAGTATCTCTTGAGGGACAGGGGAAATCTGTGTTCTATTTGGTAGATGAAGCCAGTTCCTTTTTTTTTTTTTTTTTTTCTGCAAGTTAAAGTAACCATACAAATGTTGTAATTTGAATACTCAAGAGAATGAAAGTGCTTATGCGTCATTTTATGGTTTTACGGGTCCGTTTTTCTCACAAGCCCTTATTATTTGTGTGTGTGTGAGAGATAGTTTTTACCAAAAGTAGTATATAAAGGATAATTTCTGTAGGAAAATTTGGTACAGAAATAACTTAACATACATATGTGACATAAATTAAGGGACTTTCCATTTTGAATTCTCTTTGGAGTTTGGTATTTTTGTTGTTTTTTAATGATTGCCGACATTTAAATCTTAACTATATATTAGTGGTGTCAACGGTTTACCGTCGGAAGGACAGAATATCGAATAATTAATAACATTTCTTTGATTTAATATTGCGTAGACCTACTTGTAAATTTACTACCTCAATTACCCAAGGCTCTGTCATACTTTAATTTTTAAATGATTTTCAAAAGAACGCACAAGAAATGAAGGAGAATTTCCTCAAAAGAGGTTACCCCGCAGAAATATTCGACAAGGCAATAAAAAAAGCGAGTGAAACAGACCATAAATAATTTTTTTTCCAAAAAACAAACCGTAAAAAGAGAATATACAATGCATTATTCCACACAATCCAAACAACCCACCAATAAGAGATATAATCACAAAACGTAGAGAAATACTCGAACGGTCACCAGAAACATATAACCTATCCCGTATGAATTTTCAAATAACCACACGCAGATTCACCAGCCTACGCCAGATATTACTAAACACGGACATAGAAGCACCCATAACAGTTGGAAACCGTTACTATGGCCAGGGATGCTACATCTGTAAAATCAAGGAAAAAAACACCCACATCACCAGCAATTCAAACAACAATAAAAATTAAAAGAAAGCATCACATGCATGACAAAAAGCGCCCTTTACATAATCACCTATGAGAAATGTAGAAAAAAAAACAACAGTACATTGCCTAGATAGGGAACACAATATGCGAGCAATTTATGGACACATGCGTGATATGAAAATAATACCCAAACAAACCAGTTTCGAAACATTTCACCGCAGAAATTCACAATGCCGGTGATTTAACAATCATCGGCATAAGACCAACGGTAGCCAAAGTAAACATCTGATTGAAAACGGAAGAAGCATATATACAACTAAGACCACACCACGCAAACCACAAAACCAAATTCTACTGAACTGTACAAGATGCAACAAGAGTAACAGCTACGTAGGCAGCCTCCGAAGGCATTACGCCTCGGTTTACAGCCCAACAGTTACCACATACATTCGTACAGAGTGCAACAAGAAATTTATTAGGCGCGACTCGGCAAATAGACTGCCACTGGAAAATGAGGGTATATTGGATAGGGACAGAAAATTTGCATTGCAACAGGCCAGCTACGGACCCATCAAACAATTGCTGCACGGATTTTTCGTGTGGCACTTTCTTTACACGAGACATCGGATAATCTGACCGGACATGGCTGTGTACTGGTACATCCCGCATAACCAAACGCACGCCCCACTTTGTCGAGGGTTTTACTACCGATCAGAAGAAGACCATGAGTAACCATATTTCTATTCCACAGTCACTCTTAGAAAAAAAATATAATGTAAATTCTGAAATTATTGCGATGTTTTTTATTGATGCGAATAACACGACGGGGTGAGTATTGCAATAATAAGAACTAGCATTCTGATAAGTGAAACATAGACCAAAAATCGCAATAATAAAAGCATGGAATAATTTCTTAATTTACATTAAGAAAATGCGGCGTTATGATCTCGACACACCTATTTAACATATTTAAGGAACTATGCCATGATAACAATCTGATTAGTTTGTATCTATCAACATTGGATGGTACACAAAGGGTTGACTGGAGTACAGAAATAATGTCATTCCTTGGACTTCTCTCATTCCGGTATGAACGATTGATTATTGGATGCTTAATGTCTAGTGGCATATATTTCATGCATATTCTGGATAACACATTAATAATAAAAACAATAGGTAGGTCTTGTAATGGCGGGATGATAGTCTCGGAAATTTCGACTGCCACTTGATAATGATGGTATATTGGATAGGGACTGAAATTTTGCCTTGTTACAGGCCACCTACAGACCCATCAAAGAGTTGTCAGAAGGGTTTTAATTATTTCTCTTTTGGCTACAGGTCGTGTTTTTTTTTATCAACATAAGTTATCATCGATTTGTGAACTAATTTGAATAACTTTAACAATATAAAACATATTAGGGTAAGCAAACTATATATTGAAATGCGTTGTAAAACATCAGCTGCAAATGAATAATGAAACTTTTTATGGAGACAATTGAATGAGCCAACACAAAAGAAATGCGTATATCCAAATCATATTATGTATCTATTCAGAAATTGAAAACATGCTAATGTTAACAAAGTTTTTGTTCAAGAATACTTCAAAAGATTTAATGAAAACGAAACAATAAAATCAAATTCGTTACTGGAGTCACTAGAATGAAGTATTCAAAATTAAATAGATAAATATATAATGCGTAACACTATTTGCTACATGGGTATAGTCAGTGAAATATAACAGGATATATCAAGAAGAACGTGGGCTCTTAATTTATCTATGTAACAGGCATATTTAGTGAATAAAATATATAATTTGTTAAATGAATAAATAAACAAGAAATTCACGACAGCTATCTTAAAGAATAACACTTATTTCCCTTTGCATACTTTAATTTTCCATTATTAGGAAAGGTTACCTTTTACTAAGTTTATCAGACACATATATAATTTGTAGGTATATCTTATTTTATTTTAATATATTGCTGCTCAATACCAAATCAATACCATTTTAACATATTTTTAGTTGAACACATCCAATCAGTCCACTCTTATAGGTTATTTCGGAAATTAATATTTGTTATTGATTTGTCTGTACTATGTATTTTACATAATTATACATTTTGTAGAAAATGTTCATAAAACTCAGTCTTCTGCAGCATAGGTTTGGCTAATGTACTATGGAATTATGAACTAAAGCATCTGTTTTTATTAGTACTAATTGGTGACACGGTTTGTTTTATGAATTTATCCGTTTCGTATGGTAGTGGTGAAAACTTGTGTAATTCTTGATTTTAATTACATTTTTCTAAAACAGAGATTTTGTCCACTAATAATTAGATAAAAAGCTGTATCTAATTTTAATCAATTACATGGGGAAGAGAGGAACCGAAATTTCAAAACAGTGTATCAAATTTCAATTCAATCAGTCGTGGTAGACTTGCCAGTCAACATTAATCATAATGAGTATGGAGATTCTTTTGATGATAAAACTTGCAATATACTTATAAGAAATCTGTAATCTTCAGTTTACATGCGTTGTAGGGAAATAAATAAGCTTGCTCATTATCGTCTTCATCTTCACTCGGTGGATCGACTCCGTTAAATTCTGCATTTAGCATAAACGTTCGTTCTACGGACGAATACTCTTCTTCGTCAATCAGGTTAACAGTTAATTTTGTCTTCCTTTAACTGAAATTTCTGTCATATACCCTTGTCTTGAAACAATAAGGACAATTTCTTAACTGTTGTCTTTATTTTTGTTTCGTCTTATAATGGACCAAAGCAAAGTTTTCATCTCATTTAACCTATTAGTAACTTGGTCGTGAACCATGTTTTGTATTCTGAGAGACCAAAATGAGATGTATGGTATTCTCAAACATACATCAACACAGCGATAAAAATAATCGGTTATAAGATTACTGTAACCATTGAAGATATTTAAAAAGGCACAAACTTAATAAAAAGGAGTCATATGGCAAATATTTAATTTTTATGAAATTCCAAAATCAATGAGTTTTAAAATATAGTTATGTAATTTCTGATAATGTATGTGATTAACTCTTCTAAATGGTACTATAATTTACTCTTATTTCAATAAATATTTGTGCATTTAAATCATGTACAATTTAACAGCCAAACTTTTCTGGTTGTTTATCATATATATTCATTATCAACGATTCATAGATATCAGCTGCATCCATATAAAAGGACATTGTAGTTTAATTTAATACATGTTTTGCGCCAATATCTTTTTTTAAATTTTTGATATAATGTAAAATTCGAGGAACTAAAGTAGGAAGTTCAAAAAAAAAATTTGACATAAAAACGTTATTAAATCTCCTAACTATTTTGTTTGTATATAATGACAAGATAAATTTGTGAAAATTCTACTTTACTTTGAATCATTTGAGATGAATGTTGTCCTTCAGAATTACTGTGCTGGTTTAATTTACTACCGAAACTATGATGCTTATTGGATTTTTACTTTTGTGCTTACCTTGAACTTATAGTTAAGAAAAAGTTTGAGTACAATCCCGAAAAGTACCAAAAAAGTCAATGTTTACCGAGTAATGACAATTTGGTATCTTAACTGTTGCATTACTATTATCATGAATATTTTTTGTTTGCTGTTACTTATGAGCTATTTACAAAATACACGTATTAAAGTTTTTTTCTAGTTCATAGTGCATACAACATATTTTACTTACAATAATACTTCTAATAGATAAATTCGACTATACTCTCTATATTTATCACGAACCCGTTTACATGAATTTGAATTTAAAACTTAGATTTAAATGCGCAAACGTTAAACAGTATAGATTAATAGTTAATTTAGACAATTGATTCCTTATGATTTCCGATATAGTTCGTGGTACCAAACAAGGAAGACCGTAATCATATGACCAAGCTTTTTTTCTGAAAACAACAATGTTTGTGTCAATATCTCACTAACATTAATAGATAATTGATAAATAAATTTTATACCAAAATAACCAATGATGATCACTGTTAGTAGATTAAAAAATGACAAATAATCTTCTCTTGCAGAAGTTATAACAATCTATTTCAATATGAAATGTATAGAACAAGCGATTAAAAGTCTTCGATAACATACAAAATTTTAACAAATTTTATTTTGTATGTATTAAGGATAGATTATTATATGGCATTTTTCATATCAGATCATTTATCGGCCCTAGGTCATGATATCAGCCCTAGATCCGCAACACGAACTCCACCAGAAACTAAATTAATGCCGTCTTTACACTAGATCCATTGGATGATGGATGTGTAGTGGTTGATAATTGATTTATCATGTTTTTATATAATATATAATACATGATTTTTGTCGCCGCGCACGCCTTTGCGGGGGACATAGAAACACGGGCATCCGTCCGTCCGTCCGTCGGTCCGGTCTTGTTAGTGCTCCTACAGGTACAATTCTTGCCAGGTTTTTATACAACTTATACTATAGGTTAATATCAGCAATATTTCGGACAAGTTCTATAATGGTTGCTGATCGACTTTTTCAAAAAGAGTTATGCCTCCTGGAAACATTAAATTTATATTATAAATATAAATTGATATTATATATCATAAAAAATGGCCTCGTTAGCGCTCTCTCAAGTTAATAAATCAGTGCCGATCAATTGTTTTTGAAAGAGTTAGACCCCTTGGAAATATTGCTTATATTGAAAATTACATTATCAGTTTTCTCATGTGTACAATGATAGCCATAATTTCACGAAACTTATATCATAGGTTTATAACAACATTGTTCTGACACTTTCGAAAACATGTCCTAATAAAATATTTCTAAAGAGTTATACCACTTGGAAATATTATTCATAATGGAAATCACATGGTATCTGGTCTGAAGCCTGCAATTTTCTTAGATTTTGATGAAAAGTTTTAAAGAACAAAAAGTGCTTTTTTTAGTTATTGCCCTTGTACCTTGGATAGATAAAATATTTGCAACGCGGGGGACATTGGAACTCTATTCTTTTATTATTAGTTGTTATTGATTTTGAACTCGCTGTCAGTAACTGCGAGTACTCTCAGATTTGCATTGTGTCTCTTTGTTGTTTATAGGAATGTGTAGATACCCCGTTCGGCCGGTCTGTGTTTTTGTAAGATGTTTTTCTGCTTGGTATTTATCTGAGTTTTCATTGTTGTTCTTATGTTGTACTATTACACCATTGTCTAACATTATGGGAGTGTTGGCGCCTTCAAACATGTTTAACCCTTTCGCATTATATATATATCAGGAGCCTGTAGTTCAGTGGTTGTTGTGATTTATGTCTGTTATTATAGTTTTTCTTAAATTGTTTTATTATAAATTATGCCGTTTGTTTTCTCAATTGAGTTGTTTCATATTTTACGTGTCGGGGCCTTTTATAGCTGACTATACGGTATGGGGTTTCCTTATTGTCGAAGGCCATATTTTGGCTATAATTCCTTACATCAAGTTTATTTGAATGTCGATGGATATTTGTCTCATTGCCAATCATACCACATCTCTAGTCTTTATACAGGTATCTTTTAAAAAAGGCTGGTGTTAACCCTTTACCGGTTATGGAAAGTTTCTCGAAATTTTCTGTCACATTCATGTTAACTAGAATTTCGCGTGCTTTGTTGTTATTGATGCTATTGGAAGTACAACATATTAATTATAATTTTGCAAACAGTATAAATTGATATGTAAATGCTATGTAATTTTTCAATAATTCATTGAATTTCTCCGTACATGATTGACAGGTTTTATTCCATGAACTGTATTGCTTATGTCAACAATGATGTTTCATGACGAACGACCCTCATTGATCAATTGTGTGTTCACTTAATTTATACCGTGTGTTACTATGGAAATCAATATTTACAGTAGTAGATATATATAAACGAAATAATTGTGAATGATACATTATTTTTACTCTTAAAATAATTAATTACATAGGAACTAAACGGGTACACGGTTGCCAGACACAGACATTAGTGCGATTTTATAAATAGTCGTGTCCATGAACCAAATCCTGCAAAACTTACGTATGCCATTTCCTATACCTGATTTTATTACATGTCCGTAAATAGTTTCTATAAAGACTTTCCAAGTCTCGCTGTGAATCAGTATTGCGCCCTCCAATTTCAGGTTTATTTTATTATTGTTTTCTTAATGCAAAATTTAATGATCCATACAATTATTTTTTCGCTTTAGTATATATATTCGCTTAATTTTCTTAAACTGTTAAAACCTAATAAATTATTACACATCGTTATATCTGAAGGATTTTGCCAAAGTAATGATCTCTGGCAATCAAATAGTCTACTAGAAATTTCTTTTTTGATTTGATGATATTACGCTTGGAGTTTCTGATATCATTTTGCCATATTCGATTAGAGCCATACATCCTCATCAAGTGCTCTAGTTACTCATTTTTGTTTCCTACAATATTCGATTACAATTACTTATTAATCATAATCAATATAATTTTATCGTGTAACGTATCAAAGGCAGTGACACATTTTGGGGACACTACATCTACTGAATATGCAATACATTTATAGTTTAATATCTATTTCTTATTGATAATATACAATTACTGTCTTTTGATGAAGTAAATATGTGGTTTTATTGAATTTTGAAAAACTGATATTCACTGAAGCCGAAGTGTATATAAGTTTTTCAAAAGCCAATTAGACCAGGTATTTACCGACACAAAAGACAGGTATTGTTTTATTCCCTATTTCGAGAGAGTACCATATGTAATGACAATAATTTACCCTTACTAATTGTATATCAAACGACTTTAACAAAACTTTTTGCGTGGTGAATATACTTTTGTCGCAGGTGAATATGCCTATTTATTCAAAATCTCATTCATATAGAAAGTTGTATCAATACGGAATAGTATACAATTACTGATTACAATTACAATTACTTGATGAGGTAAATATGCGGCTAGCCATAAAACGTTCAACCCACCATTTTTTTTTTAAATGTCCTGTACCAAGTCAACAATATGGCAGTTGTTATCACATAGTCCGGTTTAATATATGTTGGGGTTTGTTTTTGTAGCAGTTCAGTGTTTCTATGTTTTTGTTGTTCTGTTTTTTTCCTCTTATAGTTGATGTGTTTCCCTCAGTTATGGTTTGTGACCCGGATTTATTTCAGTTAAATCGATTTATGACTATTGAACAGCGGTAAACTACTTTATTTATTGACTTTTGTCAGCCTCAGTGAATATCAGCTTTTCAAAAGTTAATAAAACCACATATTTACCGAAACAAGAGACAGTAATTGTTTTGTTGTCGAGCCTTCGCTCGACAAAGAGATAGTGATCCGGCGGCTGCGGTGGTGGCGGCGTTAGCTTACTTAAAAGCTTTAAATTTTAGACGGTGGAAGACCTCGATGCTTAATACTTTGTATATAGATGCCTTATGTTATGAGGTTTCCTTCTGTCATATGTTCAATGTCCTTTACCTCATTTTCATGGTTCAGTGACTACTTGAAAAAAAGTAAATTTTTTTTGCAATGTTAATTTCTTTCTTATTATGAGTAAAAGATAAGTATATTAAGTATGTGCGTACCTTGCAAGCTCATCATGCCCGTCAGACAGTTTTCATTTGACCTTGACCTCATTTCATGGATCAGTGAACAAGGTTACGTTTCCGTAGTCAAGTCCATATATCAGATACTACAAGCAATAGGTCTACTATATTTGGTGTATGGAATGATTGTAAGGTGTACATGTCCAACTGGCAGGTGTCATCTGACCTTGACGTCATTTTCATGGTTCATGATCAGTGGTCAAAGTTAGATTTTGTGTTTTGGTCTTTGTTTTCTAATACTATATGCAATTGGTAAACTATATTTGGTGTATGGAAATATTTTATGATGTACATGTCAGTCTCGCAGATTTTATTTGACCTTGACCTCATTTTCTAGGTTCATTGCCCATTGTTAAGTATTTGTGTTTTGGTCTGTTTTTCTTAAACTATAAGCAATAGGTCAACTATATTTGTTGTATGGAGGATTGTAAGGTGTATATGTCTGTCTGGCAGGTATCATATGACCTTGACCTTATTTTCATGGTTCATTAGTCAATGTTAAGTTTCCATGGTTAAGTTTGTTTCTAAGATACTATCAGCAATAGGTCAAATATATTGAATGCATAGATTGATTGTTAGGTGTACATGTCTGTCTGGCATGGTTCATCTGACCTTTTAATGGTTTATTGATCAATGTTTATTTTTCTTAATTAAGTCTGTTTCTTAGTAACTATAAGCAATAGGTCAACTATATTTGGTGTATTGAATGATTGTAAGGTGTACATGTATTTCTCGTTTGGTTAATCTTACCTTGACCTCATTTTCTTGGATCATGTTTAGTTTATGTGATACTTGTAGTAAAGTTTTATATTTAGGACTATCAACATAAAATCAATGGTAAGTTAAGAAGGCAAGACATTTCAGCGTGTGCATTCTTGTTCCATATTCCGATAGGAAACAATGTATCGCGTGCTTTTACGTGTTATTTAATTTCACATTCAGATATATTGATGATGTTCTTTCCATTAACAATCCAAACTTTTCTGACTGTGTTCCATTGATATATCGCCAGAACTAGAAATTAAAAAACAACTGACACGGCTTCCTCCGCCTCATTTTTAGACTTATACCTCGAATTTGACATGAGTCATCTCAGTACCAGAATCTATGACAAAGAAGACGATTTTGATTTTGAAATTATCAATTTCCCCCACCTTAGTAGCAATATAGCAACTTCACCTGCATATGGGATAAACATTTCCCAACTTATTCGGTATTCAAGAGCTTGCAGCTCCTACTCAGACTTTGTAAAACGTCACCAGTATCTGAGCAGAAAGTTCATGAACCAGGGTTATGTCTTAGAACGACTTGTCTTTTGACTAAATAAGTTCATAGGAAGGTACCAAGACCTTGTTGATAAATATTCCGTATCAACTTCACAAATAATAAACGATGGTCTTGAAGTATAGATTCTGGGAACTGACGTTGTGTATCCTTATTATAACGTGTTATATATTCTTTTTTTTATCGTTATGAATATTACTTTTATTGTTTAGTCTGTTTTTGGTGATACCTATTTAACCTGGCTCTGTACTTATACATCCCGTCATTGTCTTATTTTTCTATGGTACAATTTTTGTATTTTTGGCTTTCATTTTTGCTAATGTGCTTTGTCTATATGCCTTTTTGTGTTTCTTTGTTACATTTAACCTGGCTCTGTACTTATACATCCCGTCATTGTCTTATTTTTCTATGGTACAATTTTTGTATTCTTGTCTTTCATTTTTGCTAATGTGCTTTGTCTTTATGCCATTTGTGTTTCTTTGTTACATATTCGTTTGTTTTTATAGTGATTCAGAGTATAACACAATGTTGACTGCTGTGTCCCTATTTTTGGCATTTTTACCTATTATATCCGTTTTGAATTTTAATCGGAGTTCAGTATTTTTGTGGCTTTACTTTCTTTTTTAAATGACTTATATTTACTAAAACTAATTGTACATCAAACATTTTACCATAACGTAACATGTAAAAGCGCATGACGTAAAGCACGGTGAAATACACTTTTCCTCAAGTAGATATGCTGTTTTATTTAGAGTCCAATTCGCACAGATTAACCTACTAAAATAATACCAATATTCAATAGTTTGTAGTATTTATAACTTTGTTGAGGTCAAGTACTCCAATGTACTTCAAATTCACGTGTCTACGATAAGCAATTATATGTGATCTTTTAAAAAGCGGTTATGTAATCTTAAATCAAATGCCTGTGTTTTCTTATTCTTCTTTTCAAAAAGCAATAACATCATAAAAAGGTGTCATATGGCAATTATTTTATTTTATTGAAATTCCAAAATCAATGGATTTAAAAATAGCATAATGATATTTCTGATAATGTATGTGATTAAATTTGCCGAATGGTACTAGAATTCATTCTACTTTCAATAAACATTTGTGTATTTACCATGTTTAAATCATGTTCAATTTAACAGTCAAAATTTCTTGTTTATTCATCATATATATATATATTAACGATTTATGAATATAAGCTGCATCCATTTTTAAAAAGGATAATTGTAAATTGTGGTTTTAGTTATTATACATTTTTCGAGAATATCCTTTTTCAAATATTTTTTAATCTAAATCGATAGAAGCTGACAAAACTGGTACAAGTTTAAGTACTCATGCCAATACAGTTTTCTTTATAATAAGCTATGAGACTACAAGCCTTTACTTGTGAAACTAAGAATAGCCATTACTTTGAAATTACCACGAGAAAATGTTGGGCACATTGCAGCACGATGGACGCCAACTATTATTGACATTGTCGTCTTGAGGTCAAAAATAAGTATATTTGTAGTTGATAGTACAAAAAGTATAGCAAAACATTATTTCATATACACTTTTCTCATAAAGTACCATTTAGAATGAATCATCTTGAACGATTCAGAGAAACCCGTGTATAAATTATCACAATTAATTTTTAAAAACAGGGAATTAAATTAAGCGAATCATTTAGATCAGGTAAAGGATTAATTCGATTGGATTGAAACTGGTTTTCACATATCATCAATTTTTTTTTTCTCAGTTTAAGTCTATAGGCGTTAAAAAACTGATTTTGACAAAGTCTACTTAAATAAGAAAACAACTGTACAGCAATACACAATATCCTTAATAAAGGAAACCAATACTGTGACATAACACTGTACAGCGCTGAATTTCCCCACACAAGCGTGTAAGAGAGTTGAAAATCACATTCAATATAACCACCTTTGGGCAAACACTTTGAGGTAAAAAATGTGTGGAAGTAGTGAATCGTGCTCCCTTTTCCGTTATAATGAGCTTTAGCTTGCAGTTTGTAGTCATGGTATGATGTTTCAATGCATTATCCGATAATATAATAACTCGTTAGTGCATTTTGTAGAGATTGTCCAATAACAATTATGAAAACATTCTGTCTCTCGAAATTTGTTATATCGCTGGATGAATCTAGCTACACATTTTTATATGCCTACTTTTTTACATATATTTGGGTGTGTCTAAGTGCGTTTAAACCTGCACAAATGAAGTGTTTGTAGGTACAAGACTAAGTGTAGATTCTGACGGGCATTTACTTTTTGCAGATTATCAAAAGTACGACTTTTAGGCGGAGATAATTCCTAACTCTCTGAGTCGGCATCACATTAATTGGCTTATACATGTTATAGACTTAATATTGGCAGCACGTTGTGGTAAACCGTTGTAGAAATTAACAGTATAAGCCGAAAACCGATGAATATTTTTGTTGCAGACATTAATATTTGTCCATCCAGAATGACACAATCATCAAACCATTGTATGTTGATAATTTGTTGTAAACACGTGAGGCGTACGTCTCAAAATAAAGGTGACTCGATTCACTATTACCACACATTCCCCTACACCAAATCTACAGTGTAACCGTCTAAATAACCTATCCATTATTTGTGTCTGCAGTACTGTGTTCAAATTTTTGTATTGTTGTACACTTCCTTACTACTGTATTTGACTTTAAACATTCACAATTTGGGGTTCTCAGTCCACTTCAACTTCGTACATTATTTGGCCTTTAAAACATTGTTTGTTTCGAGTGTCACCGATGGGTGTTCTGTAGACGAAACGTGCGTCTGGCGTACAGAACTATAATCCTGGTATCTATGTTGAGTATATTCCTTACGGCAACGCTTTCTAGTGGCGTAGGAAATGAACGTCATTGCCTTAGGTTTTATTTATTTCTGTGCTTGATAGGGATATGCCACGTCAGGTCTCAAGAATAGTGCTTACTATTTAGGTCTACATCCAACAAACGCAAAAAGTCGTATTACTATAATTCAACACGACTCCCTATGACAAGGTGTTTACCTACTGTTAGTTTGATTCACATAGGTTTGTTTTTTGTTTTTGTTTTCGCTCGTGCATATTCTACCTTCACAAAACAAAACCAGTTAAATATTGTTTTATATCGACTTCATTTAATTGTATTACAAATTGCTTTCTGTGCTTTTAACAAGTTACTTGACTTAAATTAAAAATACTTAAACATAAATGGTATAACAAAGCGTTTGACAATAAGAAGTTAATTTTTGTAGATTTTTTATATACTTTTTGGACTTATTACATGCTTTTAATGGTCCTTTCAATTTCAGTTTAAAGTTATTAAAAAGTAGCTATCTACATAACACTTCGACAAAATCTTAAAAGGTGTACATGTATATCACAAGTTTTCTTATTTAATCAAATGGTTCTTTGAAAAATATAATTGCAAATAAATTTGCTTTAACTAATATAAAACAGTGCACTTTACTATGAAAAACATCTAACGCTTGTACATACGTCTATCCTTGTAGTTAGCAAACATTAAGATTCAAACGACATCAACAGGAATTTGGTGAAACGCTTTGTCTTTGATGTTAACAAGGGAGGGAGTTAAAAGTGCCAGTGGTATTCGAAATATATATCGGGAATTGCTTAATTTACCGAACGACCCACCTGGTCTTTCAATGTCAATGAAATTTGGATATCCCTTAGACTGAGTATAGAT
The DNA here is from genome assembly GCF_021869535.1 of Mytilus californianus. NCBI lineage: Eukaryota > Metazoa > Mollusca > Bivalvia > Mytilida > Mytilidae > Mytilus > Mytilus californianus. The sequence goes on along the minus strand of NW_026262615.1, from coordinate 23,818,571 downwards.
ACATTTCCTATAAGAAAGATTTTCCAAAAAAAAAAATAACTTCTGATATACGCAGGACTTAGAGAGTCACTTTATAATATATGTATATATACAAATCTAAATTGAAAACAACGTTCAAACCTATGATTGCGTTGGATAGAAACCGCAATTTTTATACGTGTGCAACAAAACGCATTTGACTAACAGGTCGAACAACGGATGTTCTTAAACCCTGATGATTGCCATGGCGATTGCCAAATAAACGGAACACCAGATGTAACAAAATGGATCTTAATTATTTATTTAACAATTAACAGAAAACAATAAACTTGCGGAAAAGATGTTATACTGCAAACATAAGGTGCAATAATTGGTACATCATATTCGGATTTCGACAATTAATGTCTCTTCTGTGATATTAGAAATCGAAACGGTATTTTGAAGGCCATAAAATTTACCTCAATTTAGGATAGACTCTTGAATTTTGAAGAGTCGAAATAGGATGAACGGATCATATAAACCCGAAGGCAAATATAATACAAGCCCAAACGGAAAAAGCTTGCCGACATAAAGATAGATCCATAGGTTGTCTTTTGCAATATATTTTTAATATCAAACATGCACTTTGAGCTCTCCGTACATATTAGAGACAAAAAGTTCCTATAACATGTATAAACTCTTTTTGATGGTATCTGCATTAACAACATTCTTTCTATGTGCTATTTTGAATAGCGAATGAAAGATCAGAATGATATATTTAGCGCACCTGCACCTTTTTCCATGATTTTCGCTGATTTTTAATGTAAAGTGACACTCTAAGTCCCCTTTACATATCTTAAATGTATTTTTCAAAGATATTGGTTTGACGTTATTAATATCTATGCATATCATCACTGTAACCGATGTTTTATAGCCTCAAAAAATCAGGAAAGTGTCAATATTATTAAAGCGGCCGCAGGAGTCTTTTGCAATATATTTTGAATATTAAACTGACACTTTACGGCCTCTGTGCATATTGAAGACAAAACGTTTCAACGAATTCCTCCTAATAGAATCTTTATCATCATATGAACATTCCATGTGCTAAATTTCGTGATTATTGAAAGATCAAGAAGTTTCAAATATATTTTTAATATAAAAGTACTTTGAAAATGTTATAGTTTTTCATAGTTTCCAAAGCCATTTTTAAACAGTTAATGAATTGTTGGTGTTTTTCTCTGTAAAATTTAGGCGTTGTCATGTTATAAAATAATATTCTTGATTCATTTTCATCGTTTAAGATTGATAAGTCAAAATATTAAATCATAGTTCATGTAAACGGTTATATTTGAGTGCAAACACTTCCCACCAAACGTTTTTAACAAATTTAACCGTATCCGTAAACGGCTGTAGTTTGGAGAGAACGTTTACATTCTATATGATCCTTTTGTCGGTTTGTTGTTTCCAGTTAAATAAACAAGGTTTGGATCATAATCAAGAAATCATTGGACAAAGCTTTAAAATATCACACATCTGCAGACGATAATAGAATTCAAAAGGAAATGGAGATGTTTCAAAATATCCAGAGTAGGCGTTTGCAAAGCATATAAAAAAGAAGATGTGGTATAATTGCCAATGAGACAACTCTCCACAAGAAACCAAATGGCACAAAAATTAACAACTATAGGTCACCGTACGGCCTTCAACAATGAGCAAAGCCCATACTGCATAGTCAGCTAAAAAAGGCCCCGAAATGACAAATATAAAACAATTCCAACGAGAAAACTAACGGCCTAATTTATGTACAAAAAAAAACGTAAAACAAATATGTAACACAGCAACAAACGACAACCACTGAATTACAGGCTCTTGACTTGGGACAGGCACATACATGCAGCAGTCCGTGTCAGATTGATTGACCAAGCTCTCTCGATATCATTACAATAAAACAGAAAAACTATACTTATCAGTTAAAAATATTCATCCCTTTGGTTTTTTCCTTATAAATCGTATTACATTTTGTCATGCCATGGCCTGTTACAGCTTTATTTACGGTATAGGTTTTTCTCATTTTAGAAAGGTAACATCGTGTCCTTAAGTTACTGTTACATCGTTTGATATCTTTCAGATTAAAACCAAAACTCCTTGTTTTTATATCAATAGCAATCTAAGAACGGAAATTATTAATACACAAGACTGGGAATAGATAAATCATTATCAAAATGCTACGATACAGGTGCGGACCAGATGACATGTGTTATCAACGTACAAACATAACTCTCTGATCTAATTTCTTCAAATATCAATGATTACACAAAGGTGTGAAAAAGCGTTAGAATTTAATAAAAAAAATTATCCTGCACTTAATGGGCACAGCAGACCGCAACACATTACTTCTTTAAAATAGTGTCTTAATAAATATGCTTTTTAACATGCTTTATTAAAATGCTACTGCTTCATATTTGAGCAACCATAATAATAAGTGTAAATTAAGGAATTCCGAGAATGGGATTGTCGAAGATTGCACAATGAGTAAAGGGCTTTCCGATTTGTATTTTCCTTGTCTTTCTTTTTGTTCGAAGTCTATCCGTGTAGTCTTGATATGGGCATTCACTAATAACCTGTTAGAAATTTGGCCTTCGATATGCACTCAAATTTAAAGTGTATTCTGATATGCTCGTAATTTTTTATTGAAGAAATATATGGGTAAGGTGACGGTTATGTGGAGAGCTCAAATATGTTTATTGAGTCAAGTTAGAAAAGAGCTTCGGACAATAAAATTCATAAAGAGCTATTTCTATTTTTCGTTTTGATCGCCAAACTGTTTTTGTGTCGGACGCCAATATCATATATTTCAATGGTTGTATGATTTGTTAACATTTTCCTTTTCCATGGCTTTTTAAATGTTGTCATAAAGTGATAATGTTTCTCATAGTAGGAGACAGCAATATGGTGATCTGTAAATGTTTATATTCTATTTTTTACTCTTTTGACAGAAGTGGTTAGTTGTTTTTTCTTTCTTTTTTTTTTTTTTTTTTTGGCAATCATACCAAATTTCAATTTTTTCAATGTAAAGCCATAAAGGACTCATAACAAAAATATTTGTAATTAACACATTAGAAACATACATGTATCTGCACTTGACAGACATTGGACATTGTTAAATATTATCGAACCTTTCAATAACTAAGATTATAATATTGGACGGAGTGGACGAATGCTTATCTGATGATTTATTGCGTGGTGTAAGTCAGCTCTATCAAAAAAATCAGACTAGATAAAAATAGCACTGATGATTTTTAGTTTCTTAATAAGCCAATATAGAAGTTTAGGTTTTAAAATATTTGGCAGAATAGCGCTTCAGGCCAATACTCTGTTATGCAATAAAATTGTGAATGTAATTAAAGTACGTGTGTGACGATTGCTCGACCGATCGATAAGATATATTGCAAATTGCAGTGTTATCATCAAATCACGCAAAACACCGAAAGCTACAGTTCTTTTGGGGTCTTTGGACACAAGCATACAAGATGATGAACACAATTCCTTTTACATACACATCAGAAAATGAATATACATTTATTTAGCCTCTTGCAACGCTATTATTCCAAAAAATCTACAAAAGGTATTTGACTTACTTATATTTGGAAATGTGCTAGTTTTTCTCGCTTTTTGTTGATTTTCTTAATCATTGAACGTTTGAAACAAACTTTTGAAAAGCTAGTATAAATAAATGAATATTTTCACAAAATTTACGTAACGCTGTCAACATTTTTCAAGGAAAAGGAAAAGAGGAATATAAATAGAGACTATTCATAGAAACAGATTTCTGATCTTCTGTACAAAACTGTCATAGATGTCCATTTATTCATGCTCATAACAAGTTTGGGCCTTCTTCGTCTGAATCTCCATCCCTTTAAAAAACAATAACAAATATATAATTGTCGTTTTTAAGTAGTTCGTAAAATTGCAGAATGATTGCCCTTACAATATCCAGTACAAATCAGCACGTTTTGAAGATCTTACATTAATCTAAAAAAAACTGAAAATAACACGTTAAAAATTTCATGCATTCAATGCACTGGATTTATCATCATCAGGAACGCTTAAAGCATAATATTTCAAAGCTAAGGATGTAAAAGAATAAAAACAGTTATAGAGCTATATGACCAAAACAGGACCTGAAAAATAGCTAATCCATCTGTGTACAACTTTACCTGTGAAAATTGAAACCTTATATCTTTATAATTCAAAAAATTGATAAACGGACAATTATAACTATTTTGATCTGAGCGTCACTGATGAGTCTTATATAGATGAAACGCGCGTCTGGCGTATTAAATTATAATCCTGGTACCTTGATAACTATTTACACCACTGGGTCGATGTCACTGCTGGTGGACGTTTCGTCCCCGAGGGTATCACCAGCCCAGTAGTCAGCACTTCGGTGTTGACATGAATATCAATTATATGGTCATTTTTATTAATTTCCTATTTACAAAACTTTGAATTTTTCGAGAACCTCAGGATTTTCTTATCCCAGGCATAGATTATCTTAGCCGTATTTGGCACAACGTTTTGGAACTTTGGGTCCTCAACGCTCTTCAACTTTGTACTTGTTTGGCTTTATAACTATTTTGATCTGAGCGTCACTGATGAGTCTTATATAGACAAAATGTTCGTCTGGCGTATTAAATTATAATCCTGGTACCTTTGATAACTATAGAAAGGTTTGTTATAAAAACGAAACTATCCTTAAACAGTATAGAAGTATTCGGAAGCTTTTATCATGTTTATATTCATAAAGTGTTTATTTCATTTTCAAAAAAGATAGAAAGCGCATAACATATCAATGTAAATCAAAATAAATTATTATTTTGGTGTTTAATTTCTTTAATATTATAATATGAAATATGTCTAAAGTTGGTGTTTTCCGTTAGAAAGATGCAACTACCTCTTACAAAAATAAAGATTCCATCACTTCAACAAGTGTATTACGATATTTCTCTACTCAAGACAGTTAAATTTTAATATCTAAAGTGTGAGGCTTTGCCGAGCTTTTTAAATAATTAAAATTTAACTGTTGAGAGTGGAGAAATATCGTAATTCACGAGTTATAGTGGTGGAATCTGTTTCTCTAATGATTTTTACACTTCCTCTTTAAAGATTTGCAGAAAGTTGTGTTCTTTATATGTGACGTCATCAGGCATGGTCGCCTTTTTTCATGACGGCACAATAGGAAATTCAGAAAAAATCAAGAAAATTTAACGTCATAATTAAATTTCGACCAATCATTTGCTGAGAACAGATAATTCAATAGAGATGAGAAATATTTTTCTCACACCCCTCAAGAAATGTGAAAATAGCACAAAATAAGCTCTCTCTCTCTCTCTCTCTCTCTCTCTCTCTCTCTCTCTCTCTCTCTCTCTCTCTCTCTCTCTCTCTCTCTCAGAAGTACCAAATGGTTTCTGCAATATTTCAATTTCATTTTCTAACTGTCAAAATAAAATCAGAAAAAAACCGCACTGCTTTGAGTTCTAATTATAATTTACGGACTACGTACCCAAATTGATTTCCAAGCTCCAAAACTAAAGCTGCTATCCAATTAGCTCTTCCTCTTGCTTTCACCATCTGTAGTGCCATTGACATAGACAGAAGAAAGCTTTCTTTATTAGCCTCCAAAACCCGAACAAAAGAATGATGTTGCCCACAGTCCCAACGCCAGTTGCAAATTTGGTCGTAATGAGCGTATTTATTTGCATCGTTATATGTCATATAGTTCACAACTTTACTACATCGAATGTATCCTGTTTGCGACATGTAAACTGCAGTTTCATCTTTCGAACATACCCATTCTGCTACCAGGTCTTTGCTATAAAATAGAATTTATTTAAATAATGCTTAAGATCTTTTGAGTAAATCAAACTCAGTGCTATTTTTTTTTTTTTTTTTTGTAAATATAATATATATATATATATATATATATATATATATAGTGAGTAGTTAAAAAGTTGCCACCACCGTAGAAAGTCTTCACTCCAGACATTACGCCTTTATGCCAAATATCAATAGGCTTTTCCAAATTCAGTCTTTTTCTTCGGTTTTATCTTACTTATTGTATGTTTATTATGACATTTTGTGTTCATGATAAATCTTGGGTAAACGTGAAGGGCAGTTATGAAGCTAAAAGCCTAAACTGGACAATCATGTTTTTGTTCTGACTGGTAATGATGTCTTGTTGTTCTGACTGGTAATGATGTCTTGCCACTAAATCCATTGGATGTTGGATATGTACTGATTAATATTTTAGTCTTAGATACATTATTTTTTACTGTAGTTGTTATTGGCTTTGAGCTAGCTGTCAGTTTCTGCAAGTACTGAGTCACTCTTAGATCTGTAACTTTAATCTTTTTATATGTTTGTAAGCTTTGTATCGTTCTAATGAGTTAAGCTCTTTTCAACTGATTTTTATAGTTTCTTCTTATGTTGTGCTGTTACACTACTGTCCTAGGTTAGAGGAAGGGTTGGGCGCCCAAAAACATGTTTAAAGCAGCCAAATTCTGTATGTACATGTCCAAAGGAGCCTGAAATTCAATGGTTTTCGTTTGTTGCAGTATATCATACTTGTTTTTTCGATTATGTTTTATACATGAGTTAATCCATTGATCATATAAGGGCCTATTATAACTTGCTATGCGGGATGGGATTTGCTCATTCATGAAGGCCGTACGGTGACCTATAATTGCTACATTCTACGTTGTTTAGTTTCTTGTGAAGACTTTTCTAATTGGTCAATATACCACATGTACTTGATTGCAGGGCAACTGGTATAACATTTTAATGTTAAGCAAAAGTGTACAAATTGCCACAATTGATGACGTTTCGAGTATCTTAAAAAAATGTCTAAGAGAGGCGAAAGATACCAAAGGAATATTCAAACTTATAAGTCGAAAACAAACTGACAATGCCATGACAAAATACGAAAAATGACGAAAAGACAAACAATTGTCAGTTCACAAAACACAACACAGAAAACTAAAGTCTGAGCAACATGAACCCCACCAAAAATCGGGGGTGATTTCAGGTGCTCCAGAAGGTTAAACAGATCATGTTCCACATGTGGCACATGTCGTGCTGCTCGTTTAAGTACAAAGTCGGTTATATGTCTAATTTGGTAGGTCAAATTTGATGTAAAGAGGAATAGACTGTGCTTACGACAACTGGAACATACCCGTCGTACACTGTGGACACACAACTTCCAACTTCACAACATGCAAAAAGAACTTGCAAGATATATATATATATACTTTAATGTAATAAGATAATACGCTGATCGATCAAACCAGACCTTTATGTGTACTTGTAATATAAGTAATTCACAGCCCTTTTGTTGTAGTATAGTGTTAAATCATCGCCGAACAAAGACCTCCACAGGAACCCCATTCATTCGTGTTGATATTATTTTTTCTAATCTGAGCTTTGCACTTTTGCATAAGTCTCCTTCACAACGAACTGCGTTGACATAACTACGGTAAGCTAAATCCATATTATTTGATATTTCATAACAAACACCTAGAAGAGTATAGCACACAGACTTCTCATTTTTAGCTAAGAAATACTCATTTTGTATCGTACGACGCAAGTCCTGTAATGATAGTTTTCTTTTGTAAAAATCATTGAGATGATGGTAACACAAGAACTGGAGACAATGACACATTACAACAGGGGGAACTCTCAATTTGAAATCCTTAACTTCATACTGCAGTTCTCTCGGTATCAACAGTGAGCCTTTCAAAAATATTATGTCGCCTATTGTTGCGAGTCTTATCCTGTCCTTAAGAGTAATTTGTTGACAGTGCGCAAGACGTTGATACGTGCAAAACGTTTTAGACAGATAGAAGAAACAACCCAAGTACAACATGTCCGGTGAGCAACGAGATAATATAGAATCCACGATCCGTAATGCCACGTTATAGTTTTTTATTGCGTAAAAGAATGACGCACTCAACAACCAGCCCGAACCAGCGTCTGCCATTGTGCCATCACGTAATATTTTACGACTCAGAAAATAACGTTGTTTGTTCTTACTGAATGTGGAAAATAACATCTGTGTCACTTGTTGATTGAAAAATCCATGATAAAATTTGAATACATCTCTCAAAAACGCTGAAGATTCAGATAACGATATTTGTTTTAATAAAGCTAATATAGTGTAATATTTTTCCACATTCGAACTTGCAACGCATGCTATAGAAGTTAAAAGAATCTTGTAAAATAATATTTCCAGTTTAAAAGGCTCGTCTCTTTCTACATGTTCTACAACAGGAGAGAACGTTACAATGTCATTTGAACTCAACACTTTTTGAACTAAAGCTTCCATTCCGTGATATTTCATATCAGTAAATACAGACAACAAAGTTTTGTTATTTGATGTGTTAATTTTACCTTTGAACAAGTTTTGTTCTGGAATGAAATAGTTAGGTAAATAGCATACATCGATGCATTTTGTAAGTTTATCGAGGCACAATTCGAAACATGCCATCAAATTTGAAACTTGAAACTGGTCGATTGAAATCTCTTCAGAAACCCAAAACAAAGTCGTTTTCATGAAATATGAGCATAGAAGGTCTTTCACGTGGTCATTCTTGTTTATAACGTTTTTCAAGGTCATTTTCAGAAGTGAGTAACACAACAACTGTGTGTAATTGAATGAATGACATAGCTTTTTTTCTGCCACTGAAAATGATAATCTCCACCACAACTCCTCGTTTTCATTATATTTTGGACCTATTGGTACAAGTAAAATGCCGTATCTTGTAATACTTTCCACTAATCCATCAGATGGCCATTGCCATCGCCTTCGACGATAGATCCAGTTCACGGCTTCACAAGGCCAAATACGTGAGCGAAGACAAAATGCTATATCTTCATGTTGATAAGGGTCTGAGAGACACGGACCGTGAATTTGCCCATTACTTTTAGTTCCAAGCAAAAACTTCATTAATCTCTGACTTGAAAAATAAATACCTGTTTCTGTCTGGACTAAAAATGAAACACAAGCTTTATGTTTTGTTAAGAGTTTCAATTTGGCAAATCCGGGATATTTATTGCATTTTTCCATTAAAAATGTAGCATGTCCTGGCCTGTAAACTTCTTTCACATCTTGAACAACATCTATGTTGTGAACTATGTACATGATGTCAATGTCACTTCCTGGTAAATCAAGCCCTTCCGCTAGACTCCCACTTGATAACTTTGTGGTACCAAGACCAGCATTGTTGTCTACAAAATCATTTAACTTTAACAATCGTTGTCTTGATCTGACTACTTTCTCTGTACCTACTATTTTTTGTAAACGTTGGAAGCGGCATTTTTCTTTGAAGCAAAATTCAGAAGTGTGGCCTTTGAAAAAAATACAATTATTAATAAACTTAAACTTTGTATAATATTAAGTACTTTTCTTAATACTTTATAAGGATAATTTACATTTTTTTTTAGAAAATAATTGAGTTGTTACGACTAATTCTCATTTTGTCTTCATTCTTTCCAATCGATTAAAGTCTTACAAATATCAGTCTGCCTAAAATACAGATCTTTTGTCCAAGCTTTGCTTACAAGGATCTGACAACTCCCTGTTTTAATTTCTGTTATGGTAAATATTACTATAGCCAATGAAAAAATAGCCTTCAAATTTTTAAAAGTATAAGTGTATCAAAATACGACAAAAATAGAAGAACGGACCGTTTTCAGGTCCTTGTAATCATAGATTGGACATGGTCTGTATTTTAATCAGATTTGACAAATATGTAAAACTGGACGATAAGAAATAAACACATTTTGTTTAGGGGCCAGATGAAGCCCGCCTCCGGATGCGGGATTTTCTCGCTGTGTTGAAGACCCATTGGTGGCCTTCGGCTGTTTTCTGCTCTTTGGTCGCGTTGATGTCTCTTTGACACATTTCACATTTCCATTCTCAATTTTACAGAATAACAAATCATCTTATTCAAATCCCTAACCAAAATGTATGAATAAAACAGATTAATGACGATACGATCTAATGTATAATGTGGGAGTGGATATTACTGCTGTGGACAGAAGAAAGCTGAATATTTAAATTTAAATTTCCCAAATACTACAGTTTTAACAGATTTAAGATTTTAAGATATACTATATTATTTGGAAGTTGATATTACTTCATGGACAGAAGAAAGCTGAATATTTAAATATAAATTTCCCAAATACTACAGATTTTACAGATTTAATAGATTTAAGAGTTTAAGATATAATATATTATTTGGAAGTTGATATTACTTCTATGAACAAAAGAAGGTTGAATATTTAAATCTAAATTCAATTATCCCAAATACTAAAGATTTAACAGATTTAAGACTTTAAGATATACTATATTATATGGAAGTGGATATTACTTCTATAGAATCAAGAAAGCTGAATATTTAAATTTAAATTTAGATTTCCCAAATACTAAAGATTAAACAGATTTAAGACCTTATGATATAATATATTATTTGGAAGTTAAGATTACTTCTATGGACAGAAGAAAGCTGAATATTTAAATTTTAATTCAAATTTCCCAAATACTAACGATTAAACAGATTCAAGACGTTAAGATATAAGATATTATTTGGAAGTTGACATTACTTCTCTGGACAGAAGAAAGCTGAATATTTAAATTTAAATTTCCTAAATACTAACGATTAAACCGATTTAAGAAGTTAAAATATAAGATATTATTTGGAAGTTGATATTACTTCTATGGACAGAAGAAAGCTGAATATTTAAATTTAAATTTCTAAAATACTAAAGATTAAACAGATTAAAGACATTAAGATATAAGATATTATTTGGAAGTTTATATTACTTCTATGGACAGAAGAACGCTGAATATTTAAATTTAAAGTTCTAAAATACTAAAGATTAGACAGATTTAAGACGTTAAGATATAATATATTATATGGAAGTTGATATTACTTCTAAGGACAGAAGAAATTTAAATATTTACCTTCTGATTTAAACTCACAATCCTCTAAATACTCCAGGTAATCATTGCTAGTTTTATCAGGAAATCTTATATTTAAGATCGACTGCTCATGCATTATCCTTCGTTGCAAACAGGATCGGAATTCTCTTTCAAACTGATGAATGGTTAGACCAAAAATATCATTATGTATGCTTAGGTCGCCATCAAATGTTTGATAGAGAAGAGGAGAATTTTTTCTGTATCCTTTGTATCGGAAATGTTTTACTCCATACATTTCCCAATTCGTCGTTTTGCGTATACTGACAGCCGGCTCGAAATCACCATTTTGGCGTCTTTTATTATCGTGATCATCATTTAGGCGTTTATTATTATCGTCATCATCATTTATTACGCGTCTTTTACCATCGTTATCATCAAGGTGTCCATCAATATCATGGTCATCATTTAACCATCTATCATCATTGTGATCAACAGCTAGTCGTCTGTCATCATCGCGGTAGTTATTAAAACGTCCATCAGTATCGTAATCATCATTTAACCGTTCATCATCATCATGACAATCATTAAGGTGTCTACCATTACCGTGATCAGCATTTAGGCTTCTATCATCATCGTGGTCATTATTCAGGCGTCTATTATTACCGTGATTATCATTTAGGCGTTTATCATTATCGTGATCTTTTAACCGTCGATTACCTTCATCTTTTTTCGTATTCATTTAATGCAATAATTGTTGATTGGACGTAATTCTGAAATAAAATTTTCTTATGTTTGTATAGCTATAAACAACCAACTTTTTCAAAAATGACATTGAAACTTATCCTATTTTTTACAGATAATTACAACTTAATTGTACTCTTAGTTGCTTGTGTTCAAAGAACCAACGAATGTGTTTTTTTTATCTGATAAAGAGAGGCAAAAGATATCAAAGGGATATTCAAACTCATGAGTCGAAAACAAATTGACAATGCCACGGCAAATAAAGAGCTGCTCCATGAGCGCATGATACGCCCCCTCCCATTTAGCTTGTCCTTATGCTTTAATGAATGTATATGATCAACTAGAAGTACTTTGAGCACTTCTCAAATAGACCCCTCTCCAACAAAAAAAGACATGCACACAGTGGTACCCACTGACACATAACAAACAATTTGGCACTATTAAGGCTACATCAAATTTAACTAAGTGTTTGTGCCTCGATTTTTGAACGTATATAATTCTGTAACCGTCCAAAGTGTGAAAATGGACAGTTTATGACGATTTTTCAACCAATATAGTTCCGTAACTTCGCAAAGTTAAAAAAGAAATTTATAAAAAAAAAAAAAAAAAAAGAGGGGAGCTTATTTCAATAAATATAAAAAAAATCACCAAAGTTTCATCAAAACTGCTCAAAACGTTTTTTTTTTTTCATTCATTGTCTGAAAATTGGAAAATAACCCTTATTATCGATATAGTCTCAATACTCAAAAACGTAAAATCAGAAATTTATAAAAATCGAAAGGGAGCTTTCGTCAAAAAAAAAAAAAAAAAAAATAGATATAAACAATTCACCATGAAAATGGGTGAAGGGTTTTTGAGTTATTGTCCGAAGTGTTGACGACGGACGGACAAACGAACAACTGTATACCATAATATGACCCGTTAACGGGCGTATAAAAACAAAAAACGACGAAAAGACAAACAACAATACAGAAAACACAACATAGAAAACTAAAGACTGAGCAACACGAACCCGAGCAAAAACTGGGGATGATCTCAGGTGCTCCGGAAGGTACTTTTTTATTGTTAAACTGATGTTCGTTCTTCTTTGAGGAGAACTATTTTTTTTATCATAAAAGTGTTTTTTTATCAATTTTCTTCCAAATGAGAAAATTTAGAAACATGCAGGTAATGATGGTTCGACACTTATTTTTAAAATGCTTTTTGGCTATTCATGATATTTAAATATGATAATTCATTTGTCATAATATATGACAAAGATGGCTACCTAATTAAACTCAACTTAGATTTGTGTTTCATTACAATCACTGTTAACAAAACTGCTACATTCTTCTAGTCCATTCACAGATTTAAAAGTGAACACTGTGGTCGAATCAGTGACGCAATTTATTAATGGACTGTGACTTTGCTTTTTGGTGTTTTTTTTTTTTTTGTTTTTTTTTTTGCTGTGCATGTACTGAGTTTGTGTCATGGATGGATACCCCACATCCTTTATATTATAACACTTTTCATGCCTTCGAAACTTTTTCAAACTTATTAATAAATGTGTGATTTTTTTCTTATTTTATAATGTTCCCAAACTACGATGATCAATTTTTGCATTCGAATGTAAAAAAAAAAAAAAAAATAAACACGCAAATATTATTTCTACAAATTTCTGTAAAAATGCACAAACAAATATCGAATTGCACTTATTTGGAAAATTGTCGGTTTAATTTTGACTTATGTGTTTGAATGTCCCTTTGGTATTTCGACTCTCTTATACAAAAACATTGTGTTTGCTTTTTTCTTATATGCTTAACATTACACAACCAAAACATTTAATAGTTTCGTGACTGTCAACTTTTACCAGTGAAATGTAATGATACTGCATTCTTGCCTCTGCATGAGTATTCTTAGCCGTAGAAGAACAGTTTGGTCTTCTGTTCCTAAAAATGGCTTAATCCACGTCGTTCTATTGATATTCTTTTTTGTTGTAACACTAAATACTAAAGCATGAAAAATGTCTTTTCAAAACTGCAAAAGACTCATGGAAAATCGAACTTTTTTCCATAATTAATCGCGTTTTTTTTTCAATTATAATTGGAAATTGTGGAATTCAATGATTTAGCATAGTTAATAATATTTTTATTGAAATCATCAGAACTTACATTTATTTTGAAGTTTGCTTATCGACACACGTCCAATAGAATAGTATTCCTTCATATTACTTTAATCTGTTTGATTCCAAAAATTGCAATTAAAATTTATTTATATAGCCTCGTATCATACCATACAAGGAAATAAATTTAGGATATTTATATTGATTAGAATGTAACAGTGTCATAATCATACTGTAAACACTGATTAAAGAAATAAACATGTAAAAGTTTAAATTGATTTAGGTCTTATATGATAATGTATCTCGTTTAAATTTAGTGTGAAGTCTTCCTGTTCCTCGTGAATGTTTTCACCCAGGGTTTTATATTTATTGCCTCAGTTCCTCGTCTTTGTCTTCCTTATTTTTAGCTGTCTGTCTTTGTTGTCTTCCTTATTTTTAGCTGACTGTCTTTGTTGTCTTCCTTCTTTTTAGCTGACCTGACGTCATCGCTTGTCCGTCGTCCGTTAACTTTTACAAAAATCTTCTCTGAAACTACTATGCCAATTGAAACCAAACTTGTCTACAATAATATTAATTCCACATAGTTTAAAAATAGTGTCCAATCATCCCGCATTGCAACTAACGGTGTCGACATAGCTAGAAACAGAACATTGAAAAATGCAATAGATATAGAGAGCAATCTTTTTCAGAATCTTCAGAACTACCTACTGTTCTATTTACATCAACGCTCTCATACGACTTCTTATAGGATTTATTGCCCTTAATCCATTTTTTTTTATGTGAGCTTATTATCTTGAAACATAATAATAATTATTAATAAATAGAGAGAACGTTAAGAGCAAAAATTATCAGCAAGACAAGATCTACACATGAGTCAACATGGCCGAAATCGTCAGTCGACTCCTTATTGAAGTAATTGCCGTTTAATAACGAGTTTTAACATTTTTTTGTATTTTTGTATCTTGAAAACTATATAAAAACTAGAGGCTCTCAAGAGCCTGTGTCGCTCACCTGTATCTACTGTGGTTTTGGAAATCATGTAAAATAAGGTTAAAATCATGAAGATACCCTAATAATGATTGGGGCCAAGTTTGGTTTAATTTGACCCAGTAATTAAATTAAAAGCAGAAGATTTTTGAAAAGATTTACAAAAATTACCAATAAATTGCAGAAAATAACTTTAAAAGACAATAACTCCAATAAGATGTCAATTGCTAATTGGTCATGTTAACTTATTTGTAGATCTTTCTTTGTTTGATAGTTTTGCTGTTTACAGTATATCTCAATCTATAATGATATTCAAGATAATTAACAAAAAATTTAAAAAAATACCTTTCCTCTGCTCCAAAATTTATTTCACCCAGGGCCTGTATAATGCTGAAAATGCCTTTAATTGTTTTTATGGAACACCCTTCAAAAAAAATTGGGCAGGGGTTCCCCTGACCCCGACTTACCCGCCGGGTCTGGGGGGCATTCGCCTAATATAAGTATGCTGGAAGAAAAGAATTAATAATGGTTTATAGAAAAAGTCACACTGAATAATTCTGAAAATGGAACATATCAAGGAGAAATTATTAGCATCCCACCCCCCACCACCTGAAAAAAAATTGCACCCCCTAGTCTTACAATAGTTACTGAAGACCCCTTATCATTATTTAAATAAGTTTTCAAGTTGTGACCATTTGAAATTGATTTTTTTACATTTTTCCCGTTGACTTCTATAGTAAAACCCTATGTTTTATTTTTACCAATGGGGACCATTTTAGTTATAGGGCAGGGTCATCAGATACATTTTTCAATCAAGATACTCTAATAATAATTGTGGCTAAATTTAATTCCAATTGGCCAAGTAGATTAAGAGGAGAAGATTTTTGTAAAAGATTAAAAAAATTACGAAAAATAGTGAAAAATTTACTTTAAAGGGCAATAACTCCTTTAGGGGTCAATTGGCAATTTTACCTCTATGTTCAATGTTGATTTAGATTAGAAAAAATTAAGAAAAATTGTGAAAGTTTGACTTTAAAGGGCAATAACTCCTTAAGGGGTCAATTGACAATTTGGTCATGTTAACTTATTTGTAGATCTTACTTTGCTGAACATTTTTGCTGTTTACAGTTTATCTCTATCTTTTATAATATTCAAGATAATAACCAAAAACTGCAAAATTTCCTTAAAATTACCAATTCAGGGGCAGCAACCCAACAACGGGTTGTCTGATTTGTCTGAAAATTTCAGGGCAGATAGATCTTGACCTGATAAATGTTTTTAAACAGTCAGATCAGATTTGCTTTAACTGCTTTAGTTTTAGAGAGCTTTTTACACCTGTTCTATATTTAGCCATGGCCGCCATCTTGATTAGTGGTTGGGGTCATCGGATACATTTTTTAAACTAGATACCCTAAGGATGATTTAGGCTAAGTTTGGTAAAATTTGGTCCAGTAGTTTCAGAGGAGAAGATTTTTGTAAACGTTAACGACAACGACGACGACGGACGACGGACGCCAAGTGAAGAGAAAAGCTCACTTTCCCTTTGGGTCAGGTGAGCTAAAAATAGATTGACATTTAAATAACTAAATAGATCAGCAAGACAAGATTTAAAAACAAATGTTCATGTCGGGGTCTGTTACAGCCGACTATACGCTACGGTGTTTCTCAATGTTGAAGGCCGTACGGTTGCTTTTAATTGCTTACATCCGTTTCGTTTGAACTTTGGTGAATTATTGTCTCATTGGCAATTATACCACATCTCCTTATGTTGATATCATTGACCAATGAAGCATAAGAATGAGGTCAAGGTCTGATGAACCCTACCAGACGGAAAAGTGTGTTATGCGACTTTCGTCTTTCTTCCAATGACAAAGAAGTATCTGCATCATGTATCAGTCTCAAATTAATCAAGTTGGTACACGTTATACATACATGTTCATATATGGTCAGGAGCCTGTTGTTTAGTGGTTGTCGTTTGTTGAGGTGGTTCATAAGTGTTACTCGTTTCTCGTTTTTTAAATAGATTAGACCGTTGGTTTTCCTGTTTAAATTATTTACACCAGTCATTTTGCGGCCCTTTATAGCTTGCTGTTCGGTGGGAGCCAAGGCTCCGTGTTGAAGGCCGTACTTTGACTTATAATTGTTTACTTTTTACACATTGTGACTTGGATGGAGAGTTGTCCCATTGTGTCAACATATATGTGTTCCCCCTAACAGAAGTTCCAGTGGAAACTTTGTTATAAACAATGTCATAATATTTGTTCCTGTTGGAACAAATATTCTATACCATTTATTCCGTTAGGAACATTTACTGTAATATTTATTCCAGTGGAAATAATATTCCAGAATACACTATCCCGTGACAATTGGCACTCATACCACAATTTCTTATTTCTACATACTGTGACCTTATCTAAATAGATAGGACCTATTTCTCTCGAATTTATTACGAACAAGGATTATTTTCAAAAAGTCTTTCAATCTTTTCTTAAATTCACAATATCGCAACCGAATGTGCATGTCAATAGTATGTCTTATTGCTAAAGAGATTACCTAATTATAAACGGAAGATGATAATCCTAAATTGCAATTTTGACTAATTTGGGTATTTATAACAAAAGTATATATCAAACCAAACCAAAACTATATTTGAAGTAAGTTTATGTGTTGCCATTTGGGAACACATTAATATTATAGACTGACGTTTTTTTATGCAATATTTGACAAAATCATTTTTTTTTTTTTTATAAACTTGCAATTTTGTATGAATATACCTTCAGCAGTAATCGACATTAAAGAGCAAGTACTCCTACAAGGCATCGACTGATGATTTCGGCTATTTGACTTATTTTTAGATTAAGTCTTGCTGATCATTTTGTTAATTTAAGTTTCTATCTATCTATTATAGTTTTTCAGATATTAGGCAAAAACGCAAAAAATGGAGAAAAAAAATCATTACCAAATGGCAATAACTCCAATAAGAGGTCGGCAGACGATTTCAAGATTGTAAACTTATTTGTAGATCTTGTCTTGCTGAAAACTTTTGCTAATTTAAGTTAAACTTTATATCTATCTATAATAGTTTTTCATATATTGGGCAAAAACGCAAAAAAATGAAATTAAAGGGAATTAACTCCAATAAGGAGTCGTCTGTCGATTTCGACCATCTCATTTATTTGTAGATCTGGTCTTGTTGATTATTTTTGGAATATAAAGTTTCTCTCTACCTATTATACATTTTATAGTTTTTCAGATATTAGGCAAAGTTTTTTTTTTAACATAAAAAAAAAATCGGTAAAATTCGTCATTTAAAGACAATAACTCCTATTAAAAATCGTCTGACAGTTTTGAAGTAACATAATATGTAGGTCTCATCATTCTGAACATTTTTGCCCATTTCAAAATAATAGACCAACCTAGTATTTTATCCGTATGTTCTATTTTTAGCCATGTCGGCCATGTTGGTTTGCAGGCGGGGTCATTGGGCATATTTTTTTAACTAGATACCCTAATGATAATTGTGGCCAAGTTTGGATAAATTTGGACCAGTAGTTTCAGAGGAGAAAATTTTTGTAAAAGTTAACGACGACGGACGCAAAGTAATGAGAAAAGCTCACTTGGCCTTTTAGGCCAGGTGAGCTAAAAATGAATTTTACCGTACTTCAATTCATATCGGTTGCTGCACTTAATTGAAGATTTTATACAGCAGTACAGCAAAAATGATCTTGTGAAATGCCCCAAAACTATACAGAAGAACGGTTTGGTATTGCTACAAACTACAAATTGTCTCACAAAGTTGTTTTATTAACGGACTGGGGAATAGAAATATGGCCACCACAGGTCTTCGTCCGACCGGCAGTAAACCCCTTGCCGAAGTGGGGAGTCCGTTTGGCTTTTCGGGATGAAAAGTACGCAGCACGTCTAGTCAGAATGGAGACGTTAAATCTGATGCCTCGTGTAGAGAGAGTGCCACGCTTTCTGCACGTTAAGAACACTTGCAACTCTTCGAGGGGTCCGAAGGTGGCGTGTTTTAAGGCTAAATTTCTGTCTCTATCCAATTTATCCTTGTTTTTCAGTGTCAGTCTAAATTTCCCCGACCATCATCCCGGACGACCTCTATCACAGGACCTACCTATTGTATGTATTCTTAAGTTGTTCTTGCCCCGAACATGCATGATATATTTGCCACTTGACGTTAAGCAACCAACAATCAAGCAAACAATCAATCAATCTACGGACGGACTAAAGGGAGACTAACCAGACCCTTTACTATAATCTTACCACATATGAAATAAACACTTTATAGATTGTGTAATGAGGGAATAACTATTCAGATCATTTTTACTTTTAGTTTCCTGTGTATAATTTGGAGTTTAGTATGACGTCCATTATCACTGAACTAGTATACATATTTGTTTAGGGGCCAGCTGAAGGACGCCTTCGGGTGCGGGAGTTTCTCGCTGCATTGAAGACCTTCGGCTGTTGTCTGCTCTATGGTCGGGTTGTTGTCTCTTTGACACATTCCCCATTTCAATTTTCAATTTTAGATAAACATGATATATTGTATGTATTAATGATGGATTTTAAACAAGACAAAACAATGTATGACTACCTAGGTGTACAAGTCCTCACATCAGATCCTGAAATATTCTTCAACATTTGAACTTATTACAAGCTCTGATCTGTTGGAGGGAGACAATTCTTCAAGCAACATTAAGGAAACGAACCCTAAAAAATGTGAAGTGTGTATGATAGAGTTTACTGAAAAATGTAATCTACATCGGAACATGAAAAAGCACAGGAATATGATGGAGGAATGTCATACATGCCAGAAGATGTTTTAAACTAAATATAATTTAAACTTGAAGGCATTTCATAAAAATTTTGTATTTGGCTTTAAATCTAAAACTGGACTAAAAACCCACAGACAAGAATATGCAATCAACTGGAGATTCCTTTGTACATATTGTGGTAAGGGGTACAATTACAAGAGACAATCCGAGGGACATAAAGCAGGCCATGAGGGTGAGAAGCATTTCTTGTGTACAAAATGCAGCAAACCGTTCCGATATGAAAACAGAAGTCCCTACTATAGTCGAAGTGCCTTGCCATGGAATGATCGATAAACTATCTTCCAAAACTTCATCAAATCGGAAATAAATGTATAATGCATATGTGTAGTATTGTCTGACGAATACCATTTAGCAACATCACGCAGTAATCTAAAGGCAATATTGTGAATTGGAAACTTTCCAGAACTTATTCCTTTCAATAAAAGATAAAAGTCTTCTTTATATCCCTCTTTATCTTTATGTTGTTCAGAACTGAAGAAAGGATTAATAAAATATCGCTTGACAATTTTCCTCAGGAGAATCTGGGAAAAGTCTTCTTCTTTTTTTCAAACTTACCCATAACAAGTAACGTTTTTATGAGCTTTGTCCGACAACACTTATTTGACAAGTACTCTCAGATCGGTACTTAGTGACGTTTTTGTTGTTAGGGATGTGGGATGGATAACTACCCTGCCACGTCCGGTCTGCGTTTATGTTTGATGTTTTTTCTGCTTTGTACCGATCTGCTAAGGTAAACCTTTTTCCACTGATTTTTATAGGGATCTTAGTGGGGTGGGGGAGGGGGAGGGCTCACAAACATGTTTAACCCCGCCACATTCTGTATGTGCCTGTCCCAAGTCAGGAACCTGTAGTTCAGTGGTTGTCGTTGGTTCATGACTGTCATATTTGTTTTTCGTTAATTGTTTTGTTATAAATTAGGCCGTTAGTTTTCTCGATTGAATTGTTTCATACTTTTCATGTCGGGGCCTTTTATAGCCGACTATACGGTATGGCTTTTTTCTCATTGTTGAAGGCCTTACGGTTGTCTATAATTGCTTACATCCACTTTATTTGAACTTTGGTGGACAGTTGTCTCATTGGCAATCATACCAAATCTCCTTATTTTTATAAGACTTGATTTTTTTGCGGGGTGTTATTATGTTGAGCATCTCTTGAAGTACAGGGGAACACTTTGTTCTCTTTGGTAGACGAAGAAGTCGTCATTTATTTTGTTAATTGTTGTTTTTCCTACAAGTAAAAGTAATAACAAAAATGTTGTAATATAGATACCTAAGAGGCTAGAAGTGCTTACCCGTCATGAAGTTTTACGGGTCCGTTTTATTTTTAACAAGACATTAGTTTTGAGTGTGAAAATTTATTTTATTTGCTGTTGATTGTTTTTATATTCAACTTTTTTTATTTTCCCTCCGATTTTTTTAACATTCAAGATATTGATAGTTCTAAGCTGTTCACAAAAAAAGTATAACAATTATAGATATCGCGTACCGCAATCTCATTAAAGTCAGCAGTTTTCGGTACGATACTCCCTAAAGAGAGAGCGTAGCGTATCACAACATCGGATTTTAATCAGATTGCGCGTACCGGTGCGAATTCTTCTTATTTCCGAACCTTGTTATGTCAACATCAGTCATATTTATTAAGGTAACATAGTAGTTAGTAGTAATGGAATATATGCGATCCTCAAGAACGTATATTTATATTACGGTTTTCAGAGTTACATTATTAAATGTACCTAAATCAAACTGTTTTGTTCGTTAAAAATCACTCTCACCTATACCCTCATTTACGAATTAACCTATAATTTCTGACACTGACACATATTTGTGCAGAAATGACTCGTAAAGATCAACTTGATACACTGAGTGGCATACCAATAGTTGAGTTTACTTTTGTCAAAAGGCGAATTAAGAGGGGGAGGGCCAGGGTGCCCCGGCCCCCCAATGCAGCTTAATTTATGGTTAATCCGGACTTTTTACTGGTTCCACTACACATTTTGTCTAGTTTTGTATCTTTTTATCGATTCTTTTTTTTCGTGTACTTCTTCCTAGATCAGTTGTTTATTTCTTTGTGTTAGAAAAGTATGGCCGCTTCCGCCTGTATCTGTTGCCTTCATAGTAGGTCTTGAAAAGAGTATAGAGTATGAAACGTAGTAAAATTTTAACATAAAGAAATACAAAAGTATTTTTCAAAAGATTTTTTCACATCTTTTCAAAACGATCCTTAAAACTTATATTGAACAATCTTTCATCTGCCTTTTGTCATTCAAAACTAATTAAAACGAGAAGTGTTGAGATCTAGAAAAACTTAGCCTAAGCATTGACCTAATAAAGTTCATGTTCTGGTCCCTGGTCATGATAGTATCGATAAATCAAATCATCAACTTTTAAGATTATTGAAAAAGGAGTAAGCTGAATAAGGCCAAAATATTACAAGTATATCGAGCAAAATAAATCAAATTTTGATTGATGGCTGTTATAACAATGAAACATTTTAAAAATATTAACTAGATTAGATATCATTCTTTGATTTCAATTTTCCAACAAACACAAAGAAAGCAGGTTAATTTCCATTCATTTCAGAACCGGAAACAGCGCCAGCGCGCACGTCGACAAAAAAAAATTGCAACATATGCTTATAATACAGGTTAATAATAAATAAGACATCTGACTAAAATAGTTGGTTTGTCAAATACTGCGCTTTAACTCATCAAAGCCTAAATTTCGTTGAAATCCTTAAAATTTGGAAAATTTCATCAAATTCTGTTTTTGAGGCATTTTTCGGGTATAAATTCCAACGAAACTTTCGAAACGTTCGTTCTATATCACTTTGTCGCATGATGAACTTGATATTGAGAGAAAAATAAGGCCTTTATCGTACTTACCCTTCAAAGCTAAATATGCTGAATTAACATATTTTTTTGGGGGAGAGCGTTTATATGTTGACATGTAGGTGTCTTTCTGTTTTATTATCATAATCTTTGTATGTGTATACATGATTTTAAATTCCTCTTGAAATCATTCATTTTCAAATAATCCAATGCCAACAGTATTTTTGTCTTTTAGATCTATTATCTTTCTCTTTTTCGTATAGCATATTTAATATAAATAGTAAAAAAAATCTCAAAAATAAGTATATGACGTTTGTTTCTGACTCTGTTTTTATTGTTTTCAGTTATATGTATTAATTCATTTTGGCCATGTATTTTTTTTTAATGTTTAATCACAACTGTTCTATATCTAGCTAAGCTTGGGAGGGTTAAAAGCTAAAAAATATTGAAATGACATAATATGTCCATTGTAGAAGAATTTATAACTTGTAAGATGCACGCGCTGTTTGAACTTTAGAAGTAAGCAGTTTTGTGTGTCGATTGATTGGGTTGCTGTCATAATTATTTGTGTATACCTCACACCTCCTTTAAATCATATTCAGAAATTAAACTATGTTAACATGTACAAGTAATTGCTTTTATAGTCTGAGAGTCGTCTTTTTTTTTCTTATTTCCCCCTCGTCTTATGTTGTTCACATTCTGATACCTTGTCACGGTAAGATAGCTAGGCATCGTCTGGCCCAGCGCGCACCCTCTTCCAAATTATCTCTGTATTAATCAATATTAATCGAAAATAACTGATTTGGTTATATCTGTTTTTTAATTTAATTGTTACCTTTGGATTATTTACAGGATCTATAATTTATTCAGATTGATACCCTATTCACCGTTTTGATTGTGTATGTGTATAATGTCTGAATTGCTACACTAGTCATCGTTTGGGTTGTGTATATTTACAAAAGTCGAAATTCCTCAAACAAGTAAAAGAAGAATGTGCCTGAAGATACGAATTCCTTCAAGTTAAGAAGGGGCATAACTGTAGAAAGGTAAAAAAAATGAAAACAACACGTTATAAATTTCATGCGTCCGAAGCGCTTTTCTGGATTTACTTTCATCAGCAACGCTCAAAGCCGAATATTTGAAAGTCAAGGATGTATAAGAACCGAAAACGTTGAAGAGCTATAAACCAATTGCAAAAAGGACCTAAAAAAAATAGCCAAATCCATCTAAGGCCAACTTTGCCTGAGGGAGTTGACACCTTAGTTTCTGTATAATTTCAAAATTTATCAACGGGCAATATTAAATAGTTTGTTATAAATTATGTCAGTAACGAAGTACTGACTACTGAGCTGATGATACCCTCGGGGACTGATAGTCCACCAGCAGAGGTATCGACTCACTGCTGTAAAAAATGAATAGAACACGTTATAAATTTCATGCGACCGAAGCGCTTTTCTGGATTTATCTTCATCAGGAACGCTCAAAGCCGAATATTTGAAAGCCAAGGATGTATAAGGACCGAAAACGTTAAAGAGCTCTAAACCAAAAAGGACCTAAAAAATACCCAAATCCATTTAATGACTCACAATCCAAATTCGAAATCTTTCTGCGTGTTGTGGTTCTTAGCATTGAGTATGTCGAGTTTCATAAAATTTGGATGAGACAAACTTACGATAGAGTGCGGAAATGAAATTTTGCAATTTTTCAAATTATAAAGGGGCATAACTCTAGAACAGTATGTGATTCACTGCCCAAATTATAACTCTGTCTTATAGTTTTGTTTCTTAGAATTGTGAATGAGTTTCATAAAATTTGGACGAGGAAAACTTGTAAATTTGCTTAAACGAAAAAATGTACAATTTTCCAAGTTATGAAAGGGCATAACTCTTAAATGGTAAGTGACTCACTGCCCAAATTCGAACATGCATGAGGCAAACTTAAGTTAACTTATGTCCCTTTGGTATCTTTTGCTTCTATTTTAAGAGCGCGGAAGCGAAAATGGGACGGATGGAAGGACAATTAGACGGACGGACGGAAAAACGGACGGTCAAGGGCAAAACTTAATGCCCCCTTGCCTACGGCGGGGCATAACAATATACACGTATGACTTAAAATGATATTAGTAATATCTTGCTATGTCAGTATGAGTGAGTGGCGCATAGTGAAAGATGAATGTAGCTCTCTTATAAAAAGAGACGTGAAGGATTTATCTTTGTTTTCTTAACGTCCATTGGCAAATATCTAATGCATATTCAAACAGACAGTAATTAAAGTATACAATTTGGTTTAAAATAAAGATATGACGTAGAAAATCCATTCATGATTTCAATGATCATATGTATTAATAACTATCATGATAACCAAAAAATCAAGGAGAATGAATTGGTTCAAATTGTAATGTAAATTCAGCTACAGGTATCATTTTTAAAAATTGTTTATTAGAAAACCCAACTTTCATTTCCTTTTCAAACAATCATTCAATCAATAAACTTGTGACTTTAAAGTTATATGAATAATATCCTGGTCCGTCACTATGAGAGAGTAGTGCATTGTTAAAGATGAATGTAGACAAATAATAAAAAGAGACTGAAGGATTGATTGGTTTGCTTGACGTCCAGTGGCAAATATTTTATGTATATACATGTCGACAATAATTGAGATAAATCCGATAAGCAGATTTTGCAAAAAAATATTTGTTGACTTGACTAAAAGGCGAAATAATTGATTGCAACTCAAACAAATATATTTTCGAAACGGACACTCGCAACATTCCTCTTGCGAATCCATTGGGTAGTTACTAAGGTCCGGAATTGCAGACAGCGTGGCACATTAAATCGAATAACATATCCTTTTCTTTACAGTTCGTGGCTGTGTATTTATACATCCCGCATATCCAAATGGAAGCCTCCTCTTTAGCAAGGGGTTATAGCAGGATTGGAGAATTCTAGATGACCATATTTTTATACTCTAGCAATCTCATTCGAATATATATCATGCGTCCACACTTTGTCTACAAGTAGAACGGAGCTTATTTTAATCAGATTGCTATCCTTGTCACCGTTTGGATTATGTATATTTACAAAATTATGAATAGCTCAAAAAAGAAATAACGCCTTAACATTGCAGGTAAAATATCTGTGGTTTTTTTTTTGTTGTTGTTATTTTTTAAAAGTTAGTACGAAACAGTAATATCCGTTCGGTAATGTGTAAAAAACATGCTGTCTTTTATTTGGTTTCCAACTTCCAATTTTTATAGCAGTTGCATACCCTCTGTCAATTCTTATGCTTAGTGACACTATATATAAATACTTCTTTAGCATGCGTGTGCACCTTATACAAAAACTGCTCCAACGAGTTATAAAAAACGGCCCAAATCAACAAGACGTAAGTTACGGTCACCATCTCAAATTGGTTGAACCATACGATCTGTCGGTGTCTCAACTCACTTCCGACATGTTTTCGCAGTCTTGCATCTTTAGATACCAGATTAGTCCTCTAATCTGTAAATCTACCGATTGTGACATTTTGACTGCGAGAGGATTCGCATAGCGGGGGATGAAATGCATAGCAGGAGACGCTTACCCTGTCTTGCACCCTTTGATTTGGAGTTCTTGCGATTTCTTCAGTTTTCGGTGGTTACCTTGATTTTATCTTCCTAGTCGATTGATGAGATTTGAATATTAGTGAACTACTGTTCATTTAACCTCTGTACTTCATAGAATTTGTAATATATTGTATTGAGTGGAACCCACGCGCTGGCTGTATATATCTATATTTAGGCGGAATCGACCGGGCACGGGACAACTACCGTGTCCCGACGTGAGTACAACGTAAAGTTACGGGACTTTATACAAATAAGGGAAATACGTTGTACGTGTGGTGTGAACGTCAACCACTACACTCCCCCTTTTTTAAAACGTAATGTGCAACAGCCAATGCACATAAGTTCCCAAGAGAGTATATGTAATACAATATGATAAAAGATATAACATATATTACACAATAAGATTCAATTTAACATTAATGTCCATTAAGAAAAAGAAAATATGGAATGTCTCATCTCATTAAAGTTCAATATACGTGATACAGATATTCATGGTTCAACGGTAAGTATTAATAATATTCACAAGAAAAATAAGTGTCTAAAATCATATCATCGAAGTTCATGGTTCTCACGGATATACATCGTCTAACGGCAAGTATAAATTGTTGGAAGGCGTAATATTTGAACCACGCCTTGTTCATAACTAGTGTATAAAATCTTCAATTGATTTTAAAACAAGCCATACGGCACGGTATAAAAATAGTTGAAAAATAACAGTTTAAGTTCCATCTCTAGAAAAAGATTTTTCCTCCACTTGGTTTTTGCCAACTGTCTTTTCAATTCCAGGTTCTCCGATTCAAGTTTTCGTCTTAGCTCTTTTTCCCTCCGCAAGGAAGGCCCTTCTTTCCTTACGACGTCCAACTTCAACTTTGCAGCCTCTCGTAATCTGCCTACCTGATCCATGACATCGCACTGTCAACGTATATTTGTTCCTAATAATATTTGTTCCTGAGGGAAACAATATTATAATAATATTTGTTCCGCGGAAATTCGGTCATGGAATACTTCTTCCAACTGTATTATATTTGTTTCACTGATATTAGGAACTTATCTTATATGTTGGTGAGTATAACAAATGTTCCTAGTATGCTGAAGTTTAAAGTTTACACCTGAGTGAGTATTATCTAAATCCAAACAGGTTTTAAATGCTGATTATATTATTATTACGTAAATTGAAAAGTGTTAGTGAGTTAAATATATTCACCTGTAAACAACACCTGAATGTATAAACATGGAGGCTGATGAGTATGAGAAAATTTTTATGTTCTTAAATGATGGAACTTATGTTGATGGTAAGTAAATATTTTGACAAGTTCAGCTGTGAAATATAAATGTGAATTCTAATGAGACAACTATCATTTAAATGTTAAATATGCATGCCAGCAATTGTGGATAATTTGAAATGATTATTTAATGTCTACAACATTGTGAACAATTATTTCCCATATTCACGATACATGTTCTTTTACCAGTATTATTTCTTCTATAGTATATCAGAATAATAATTGTAAATACTTATTTACCATTCCGGCATTCGTAATAAATATAACATAATACTTTTTCCAATCATTATAAATACTACATAATATTTTATCCGATTGGAATAAATATTACATAATACTTTTTCCAATCGGAATAAATATTACATGATACTTTTACCATGCAATCGGAATAAATATTACATAATACTTTTTCCAATCGGAATAAATATTACTTGATACTTTTTCCAATAGGAATAAATATTACATAATATTTTTTACATTCTAAATAGATATTACATGATATGTATTCCTTTTACACTAGATATAACCTAATACTTTTTCCTTTTGGAATTGATATTACATAATATTTTTTTTCCTTTCGGAATATATATTACATAATACTTTTTCCTAATGGAATATATATATATTTCTAAATACATTTATTTTCGTTTGCAATAGATAGTACATAATACTTTTACCATACCATAATAACACCTAGGGATAAAGGGTTAAACTGGCAAAAAAATAGAATATTTTAATATTTTCGGGTTGGAATAGATATTACATAATACATTTTTTACATTTGGAAAAAAATATTACATGATAAATTACGTTTTTCTTTTGGAATAGATATTAAATAATACTTTTACCATGCCATGATAAAATTTTGAAAAGGGTTTAAATTGCAAAAAAAAAAGAATATTTTCTAGTTGGAAATGATATTACATAATACATTTTTACAATCGGATTAAATGCAACATAATACTTTTACCATGCCATAATAACACTTGGAAAAGGATTTAACCTTGCAAAATATACAATATTTTTGGGTTGGAATAGATATTACATGATACTTTGTTAACAATTGGAAAAAATATTACATAATACTTTTTCCAATCGGAATAGATATTACATTTGTACAATATATTTTTTCCATTCAGAATAGATATTGCATAATAGTTTTTGCATTTGGAAAAGATATTTCATAATGCGTTTTTCTTTGGAATAGATATTAAATATTATACCTTACATGTATTAGAGGAGTTTGATTTGGATTACACGTTATCACATGGCATGTAATCATTCAGTCAATTTTCATTTGAATGCAAGGACGAACGAACAATCAATTAAATATATTTCAATCAAATGTTTTATTAAACATTTCCATAAATTTAGGACTCTTAAAACACTATAGCCTTGAAAAGTTTAAAAAGAGTAAAAATACTGAATCCTTGTTTTCTTTTCATTGTGTAGGCATGGATGAAAATGATAAAAGAAGAATTAGGAAACGTACCGACATGTTTGTAACCACAGAAGGAAAATTATATTATAAAGATGGAAAATCTAACAAGGGAGAAAATAAATTAGTTATTACCAGAGATCAAAAATCGTCTGTATCGAAGCTTTGTCATATTGATAATGGATGCCATATGGGTATGGAGAAAACTTTTTACAAGTTATCAGAACGCTATTACTGGAAGGGCATGTCTACTGATCTTAAGGATTACATTCAAAGATGTCAACAATGTCAGCAAACAAATAAAAAGGTCAAAACAACAACAACAGAGTTACAGCCTGTGCCTATACCAAATTCAACCTGGAAGAAAATTGGAATTGATCTAGTCGGCCCTTATACAAATAGTGAGGGGGAGCCAATATCAACTGACGGCTATCTTCTCACGGTTATTGATTACTTTTCCAACTATGTAGAAGTTTTTCCGCTTAAAAGGAAACTAGCATCTGAGGTCAGTGGTAGATTGTATGATTTATTTTGTAGACAGGTGTTCCCCTTGAACTGGTCAGTGACAACGGGGGTGAATTTAATTCGAAGTTAACTGCTTCCTTGCAGGAATAGTAT
Source organism: Mytilus californianus (assembly GCF_021869535.1). Lineage (NCBI taxonomy): Eukaryota > Metazoa > Mollusca > Bivalvia > Mytilida > Mytilidae > Mytilus > Mytilus californianus. Next base: position 23,789,183 of record NW_026262615.1, on the reverse strand, counting down.
GGATATAAACACATCCTTATAACTCCTTACCATCCACAATCTAACGGAAGATGTGAGCGATACAATCAAACATTAAAGTCAATGTTAAATAAAACTGTTGAGGAAAAAGCCAGTGAATGGGAAAAATTTGTACAAAAATGTGCCTTTGCCTTCAATACCTCTAAGCAAGCAAGTACCAAGTATTCACCATTTTACCTTATGTATTGGAGAAATCCAATTATTCCAAACGAAAATCAGTTTGGCAACACAGTCAATACGTTTGAATCATTCAAAGAAATTACACCTGTGGAAATTGCAAAAGTAGCTGAAACTATGACTACTATTCAAAAAGAAATAGTTCATGAGGTTACCGATAATGTATCCAGACAACAAGAGAGACAGAAAATACAATTTGACAAAAAGCACATTGTTGTGAATAGTGTATTTAAAAAAGGAGATTTTGTATAAGTAAAACATGTGAAAAAGAAGACTTTGGGAATGGTGAGATGGTTAGGACCGTACATAATTAGTGACTTGACGAAGCTAGGCACTATCACCCTTATTGATAGCAACGACAAATTGATTGACAAATACCGACAAAATAATATCAAGAGGTACATCCCTCCGGAGCAAAATAGTACAATGAATGAGAAATCTGACAATGAAGAAGTACATGAAGATGACATTAATGACATAAATGATGAAAACAATAATATAGAAAATGATATGGGTGACTATATTTATAGCACAATCATCATATGATGAAAATAACATGATTAATGAGAATACATTTGTTATAGGCATTGAAGATTTGTTTATGCCATCACCTTCACCCACAAAGGAAAAGGATACCGACGATAAACAAATCAATACTGATGAAGTGAATGAATCCGGCTGTGTATGCAGACCAAAGAGAAAACTTAAGGATAGGAGAAACAGTATTTACGAATATTTCCCTGTTCTCAGTTAAAAAATCAAAATAATTAAACGGCATCAATTTCGGAATGATTTGTATATATGTTAATAAAGCAATTTACCCATAATTTCTGATTACTTTCATTTTTAATGAATGATATGTGAATTTGTCAATATGATCATAGTAAAAATGTTATTCTAGTCATGAAATTTCCACCATGATATTTATTCCAAAGATTTATTATGTAATAAAACTTCCTATTGGAATTTATTTTATGTGATAAAAATTCTGAGGCATCGGTCCTTTTATTATGCTTATTGAATATTTTCCACCATAATATTTATTCCAAAGATAATTTATTATGTAATAAAACTTCCTATTGAAATTTATTTTATGTGATAAAAATTCCGAGGCATCGGTCCTTTTATTATGCTTTTTTAATATTTTCAATCATAATATTGTAACAAAATTGGCGTCCATCTATTAAAGTTGTATAGGATTTTACGGATTTTCGCGTATGTCTCATCAAGGGGATATAAGTAGCGCCTTTCATGAATTTATAAGTCAACTTCGATTGTCGGTTCCCTTTAAGGAAACTTGTCCCCCCCCCCCAAATTTGTGTATTGATATTGCTTTAATGGTATCGATACATTACTTTTGTTGTTATGTAGTTATTGTGTAAAGTATGGATAATTATGCTTTCAGTTGTTGCTGAATTTACCTTTATTTTGCATGCTCATGTGTGAAAATCCCAGTTCAAACATGGTTAACTGTTAAACTTTTATTATTCTTGCCTTTGTTTTTATATTCGGAACACCTCTCTTTTGTTCATTTCAATTGAAGTACACAAACGTTTTACCAAACACCCCGAACATAATTTTGGTAATCACCAGTTCCGGTTTTGGTAATTTAGGTATTTTCCTAAATGGTAAATGGTAAACCAAAATGGTAAATGGTAAACCAATTCGGTAATTGGTTTACCTAAGTATAAATACAGCGGAACATTCACTAAGTTTTGAGCTCATATTTTACCCTGGGCAAGTAACTTTCGCTAATTCCAAGCGTTATAATAAAATTAAGTACCAGTTACCAGACCAAGTCGGTAGAACCAGTTACCAAGCAGACGACAGATAACCATGTCTGAGGAGAATAGGTCCGTACATATTTTGGTTTGTTAATTCCTTTACGAGTTACACACGGAAATAACTTATTAAGTTAAACTTTATCTTTTGGCATTGAATTTGATTTACCATTTGCCGATTACCCAACTATAATAGTAAACTTTCTGGGTATATTTTTCCGCTATCCATTTTCTTTATTTCACGATAGAAGGTTAATAATATATTTATCTATAAGATTATGATATAGTTAAGTTATTTAATATTTATCTGTATTGTTGATAATTAATGCATCTTAAAGTTAATATAAGTTGATTTTTATTTAACGAGTCTGTTATTCCTACAAACACAAATACGGAGAGTTACATACAAAACACACAAACACTTCCACAGGCCAAAAACGTATTTCTAGATACACCCCTTTTTTATCCAAGTCTTCACCTTACCAGAGTAACCAACCTAACCAGGGTGTGGAAAGAAACCAGAGTACCACGAAACCAGGGTACCACGCTACCAAAGAAGGGTCTCCCGTCATAACTTTTATTTCATATATATAATTATGCATTCTTACAAGAACATTCTTATAGCAACACACTAAGGGATAAACATTTATAGTTTACACTAAGGCCCGACCGCTCGGTTTTCGTTACAGTGGTGGCAGCGGAGGCACGTACCTACATTTTTATATTCTTTAAATAAGTGTAATTATATTTAAGATAAGACATAAATAAAAATAAATAAAATGGATAGCACGGAAAATCAATTTGAAACACCTAGGTTAACTGCCCAGGGTAGACCAGTGCTCCCCCGATCTCGGTCCTGTGAAATTTTCCATGATCTGACGCCGACCGGAGAGATAGGCATAAGAGTGAACCAAGATCAATGGCCCTCACAAGAGAATACGAATAGATACGAAAAGGATGGTATACATCATGCTGACAATAGGCCATTGTCAGGGGATCTATCACCATCAAGGAAAGTGGCCATTGACCAAGCGAAAAACCCGGAAGTTTCAAATAGGGCAACGGTTGTGCATTTGGAAAAAAATGCAGCGCATACGGTAAAACAGAATTTTGGTGAAGAGTCAAGGACTCTTTTGGACCATGCTGCCAGAGGGTCTAGGTATGGGTTTTGGAGTCAGAAAGCAGGGGGTTCTGCTGAGGGAGACTCCGGGAATACAAGACGAGTCGCGACGTCTTGTGAATCCGATGCCCGACGGGGTAGATGGGATTCGGGAGATTTACCTAGGACTTTGGACCGGGGCGTACCCCATAATCAGGGGGCAACGTACCAAGCATTACCTTTGACGTCCCGCGGACGATTCAGAGTGGGGGTTAACGGGACCGACCATGAACACCGAACTGATGAAATGACCAGTAATATAAATTATGCTGGCATTAGCAATGAACCAAATTATGAGCGTGATTATGATATAAACTTACAAAATACAAAATACTACAAAAAGAAACCAGCACTTTATGATGGGGAGGGTAATTGGGAAGACTATTTAGTTCAGTTTGAATTAATTGCAGCAATTAACAAATGGTCTGACATAGAGAAAGCTTTAGAACTAGCTACTAGCTTAAGAGGTACCGCCCAAAGTATTTTAACTGATTTAAGACCAGAGATGCGGACCAATTTTATCCAACTGACAGCCGCCTTAGCTTCTCGTTTTCAACCAGAAAACCAAGCAGAAATGTACAGGGCGCAAATGAAAAGTAAAATACGCGGACGCACAGAACAAATACCTGTGTTAGGCCAAGACATAAAACGTCTAGTAAGATTGGCGTATCCATCAGCTCCAATGGAGGTTAGGGAACATTTAGCACGAGATTGTTTTATTGATTCCTTAAATGATGCTGACATGGAATGGGCTATCTTCCAGGCCAAAGCAAAAAATATTGATAACGCCATTCAAGTAGCTCTTGAATATGAAGCATTCCAAAATGGCAGACGTAAACACGGCACTAAGCCAGTACGTGCTGTAAATGATAATTTTGATTTAAATAGGGAAATTTATTTGTCTGAACAAGTTGATGACATTTCAGGTCGTCTTGCAAAAATAGAAAATGATGAAAAAAATAAGAAAACTTTTTCTTGTTACCATTGTGGGGTTTCCGGTCATTTTAAAAGGGAATATCCCCTATTGAATAACCGATCCCAACGGTTTGAAGGTAACAGACCTAACAACTCATTTCCAAGAAAAGTGGCAGACCAAATGACTGGTCGGGGAAACTATTAGTGGCTGAAACTGAGGACCAAGTTTTAGCTGAGACTAATTATGATTTTGAAGAGTCCAAAATTTTGAGAAATTGAGTCAGATAAAATCAACCAGTTCTGATAGCTTATATGTAATTGCCAGTGTTTTTGACATGAAATTAAATTGTTTGATTGATACCGGGTCCACTGTAAGTGTCCTTAACTCATCCATGTATAATACCATGTCAAAGAGTGTAAAGCCAGAGCTATCCAATGCATGTACTGGTTTACGCATGGCTAATGGAAGTGTAGTTATGCCGATGGGGACTGCTGTATTTCCAGTACAGCTGAATAAAAAAATTGTTTATCACCGTCTCATTGTTGCAGACATAGATATACCTATGATAATTGGATTTGATTTTTTATATAAAAATAGGTGTATATTAGATATGGGAAGGAGAACCGTAGAAATTGACGGACAATTTATTACCTGTCAAAGAGAACATTGTTTAAATTCTATTTTTAAAATTTCGTCTGTTGAAGATGTAGAAATTCCACCCACTTGTGAAATGATTGTCCAGGGAACAATATTACAGGGTACACCACATAAAGTAACTGGGTTAATTGAACCGGCAGGCCCTTTTCTCACCGAAAATGGCTGTCTTATTGCCAAGGCAGTGGTAAATCCTAGTCAGCAGTACTTACCTGTCCGCATTATCAATCTTAGTGAACAACCAGTTCAGTTATATAGGGAAGCAATTATTGGTCAATGTGAATTAATCAACAGTGATACAATAGAAATAAATGTACTGTCTAAACAATTAAATGCTAGGGATACACTGTATCAAATAAGCAACCAAGAAGATGTTCTTCCTGAATATTTACAAAACTTATATGAGAGGTCCATTTCACACTTAGAAAAAGAACAACAAGTCAAGGTTTTTAAACTTTTATCAAAATACAAAACTGCCTTTTCCAGGTGTAAATCAGATTTAGGTAGAACTGATATTGTTAAACACAAGATTGATACTAGGGATACACCACCTTTTAAGATGCAACCCAGGCGTCTACCTATGGCCAAACGAGAAGTTGCATCCAAAGAAATAAAACGCTTACTTGATGACGGAATCATTGAACCATCTAATGGACCATATGCCTCACCTATTGTGTTGGTCACCAAGCCTGACCAGTCCACGAGACTGTGCATTGATTACAGAAAAATTAATCAAGTAACAAAACGGGATTGTTACCCACTACCGTTAATAAATGACTCCCTTGACGCCCTGGGGGGCTCCTCTTGGTTCAGTAGTATGGACCTAAGCTCTGGATATTATCAGGTCGAGATGGACCCCATTGACAAGGAAAAAACTGCCTTTACCAGCCACGAAGGATTATACCAATTTAAAGTTATGAGTTTTGGCTTATGTAATGCCGTTGCAACTTTCGAAAGGTTAATGGAAACTGTTTTAAGAGGTTTACATTGGAAAACCTGTATCTTGTATATTGATGATATAATCGTGTTTGCTAAAGATTTTGATTCCCATATCCAAAGACTGGATACAGTCTTGGAAAGAATATCCAATGCTGGTCTCAAAATATCACCAAACAAATGTAACCTTTTTCAGAAAAAGGTTAAGTTCTTAGGACACATAGTTTCTGAGGAGGGAGTTTCTACCGACCCACGGAAAATTGAATGTGTTAAAAATTGGCCACCATTAAAAAATGTCCATGATGTCAGAAGTTTTTTAGGAACATGTTCCTACTACCGTAGATTTATTCCTTCTTTTTCCGACATTGCCAGACCTTTGAATAAATTAACTGAAAAAACCGCCAAATTCCTTTGGACAGAGGACTGTGAAACCTCTTTTCAAACGTTAAAAGAAAAGTTAACACAAACTCCTATATTAGTTTACCCCTGTATGAACAGACCTTTTATCTTAGACACCGATGCCAGTGGATATGGTATAGGAGCCGTTCTTTCCCAAGTATATGATGGCATTGAAAAACCTGTTGCATATTATAGTCGTTCTCTCAATAAACAAGAACGCAACTATTGTGTTACTAGACGAGAACTGCTTGCAGTTGTAGAAAGTGTCAAACACTTCCATCATTATTTGTATGGTACTTGTTTCAAAGTCCGTACAGACCATGGAGCCCTTAATTGGCTCTGTAAATTTAAAAATCCAGAGGGTCAAATGGCTAGGTGGATAGAAGTGCTTGAAACTTATAACTACAAAATTGAACATCGCCCAGGGAAACAGCATGGAAACGCTGACGGACTTTCACGCCAATGTTTCCCATGCAATCATTGTTTTCGCCAAGAAACCAAAGATAAGGAATATCAAGAACAATACATCAGAGCTATCCAGTGTAATGAAGTACCAAGTACCAGTTTCCAGGAACCAGTAGATTACTGGTTGTCTCCCAGATCTGAAAAAGAAATCAGAGAGGCACAATTAGCAGACAAAGATTTAAATATTATAATTAAATGGTTGGAAACAAATTCTGGCCAACCTGAGTGGTCCGAAGTTTTAGTTCATAACACAAGTGTAAAAATTTTAAGGACAAAATGGAAACAGTTAATAATAAACAACGGTGTTCTTTACATAAATTACCTTGATGTAGATTCAAATAAGATAATAAAACGGTTACTTATACCTACAATATGGAGAGATGAAGTGCTCCAAATGTTGCACAATGATCCAGGATCTGGTCACCTCGGAGTCAGTAGGACTCTGGCTCGCACCAAAAGCAGAGTATATTGGCCTGATATTTCTAGAGATGTTAATCTGTGGTGTCAAAAGTGTTTGGTTTGCCAATCCCGCAAACGACCTGCTAGGAACGCTAGAGGTGGCCTTGGTCAATATGCTGTTGGTGCACCTATGGAACGCATAGGTATGGACCTACTTGGTCCCTTACCCCAGTCTCGACAAGGAAATAAATTTATACTTATAGTGTCGGATTATTTTACGCGCTGGATAGAAGCGTACCCCATACCTGATATCCAGGCCCATACCATATGTAGAGTATTCATTGCTGAATTTATTTCTCGGTACGGAATTCCAAGACAAATTCACACTGACCGTGGTGCTCAGTTCACCTCACAACTGTTTAAAGAAATCTGTGATGCTTTTCGCATTGACAAGAGTTTCACTACTGCTTTACACCCCCAAAGTGATGGTCTTGTTGAGCGATTTAATCGTACTGTAGAAGATATGCTAAGTAAAGTTGTTTCTCGTGACCAGAAAAACTGGGACGAAGTATTGCCAATGGTGATGCTAGCATACCGCACGTCTGAACATGACAGTACTGGTCAAACTCCGAGCATGATGATGTTCGGTCGTGAAGCAGAATTACCAATTGATCTACTTTTAGGTCTACCACCCCATGTGACACCAAGCACACATTCAGATTATGTAGCAAAGCTGATAAACAGACTCGATCGAATCCATACGGTAGCCTCCAAGAAAATGGAGGGTGCCCGTGACCGACAGAAAAGGAACTATAACATTAAAATAAATAAAACACAATATTCGGTGGGTGCACTGGTTTGGTTACACGATACCACACGGAAAAAGGGACTGTGTCCAAAATTACAAAACCCATGGGTTGGGCCCTACCAAATAGTAGAAATCATTTCGGACCTCGTCTATGTAATAAAACAATCACCACAATCCAAACCTAAAGTTATTCACCATGACAGACTCAAACCATATATTTGTTAATGAAGGTTGAATGATATTATATTCTATCCCAAATTAATTATTGCTTTTCGCTTTTCAGTGAGAAAAAGAAAACCTATGACTGCCCCAAGTGTGACCAAAGCTACGACCTTATCAGTCAGCTGAAAAGACACCATTCTGATCGCCATGGGCCCAGATTGAAATGTAATACTGATGGGTGTATTTTCACATGTCCAGAAAGTAGAAGGTACATGCTGAGAAATCACATGTCAGAACAGCATGCCCAATACATCACAGCACCCATGGTAAATTCAGAAAAATATCCGTTGTCACCATTGAGATCACCAACTCCGATTTCCTTATATGAACCAACTGATATAAATGGTAATGAGTTTGATTTCCTTTATAATGCTTGCCAGGAAAGTGGTCTTAACCTTGATTTCCCACCTCCCCGTAAGGTTTTAATACAGGAACAGCTGAATGAAAAGGGAGATGCTAATAATAACACCATTCTTACACCTGTCAGTCTCAAACCAAGAGATTTGACCTCCGAATATTTGATGTGTCCGATCTCACCGGAAATACCAACTTATTTTACCTGTTCATCATCAACCCGACCTAGGAATTCCGAGTCCAATCCACCAACCACCACATCGGCTCTACCAGTTACCGCACCTATTTCTCCAACACCTACTTTTTCAGCCAGTTTTCAGTTACCAGATGGAAGTAAGTATACCTGTACTACTTCCCTGGTACCTGATCCCAGCAACCCGAAAGAAACGGAAAAAAAGGACGCCGAAACACAGTGTGAGATTATGGATTTGGCAAATTACCAGAAGTATATAAAATTTGTAGAAATTATGAACTTGTTTAAAAATTAATTTGGTGCCTTTGTCATTAATGGGGGTTGGATTTAGATTATAGTGTTATTGTGTATATATTTATTGGATGTAGGGGGTGGACTTTAACTTTATATTGATATTGTGTTCATTTCATGATTGTTTAACCTGTTTAAATATGTAACTTGTTTTTAGGAACATTCGTCTTGCGAAGAAGATATGTTGGTGTTATATAAACATTCGTTAAAATACACGGAAAACAATGTATTAAAGAACATTCGTCTTGCGAAGAGGATATGTTGGTGTTATATAAGCATTCGTTAAAATACACAGAATTAGTTGCGATTAAGGAACATTCGTCTTGCAAAGAAGATATATTGGTGCTCTATGAACTTATAGCGGTAATAAAAGATCTGAAAAGACTGGGATATCAGGCTTCGCTTGAAGCCCCGTAAATTATGAACAATGAACATTTCAAAGACTGTAATATATATAGATATTGTTATATATTGTTGTATATGTATGTTACAAAAATATTTCATATTATTGATGTTGAACCTTTATTTTTCTAATATTCAATGAATACTTATGTAAACTATGTTTGAGGACAAACATTATTTTTCAAAGGTGGGGAAAGTGTAACAAAATTGGCGTCCATCTATTAAAGTTGTATAGGATTTTACGGATTTTCGTGTATGTCTCATCAAGGGGATATAAGTAGCGCCTTTCATGAATTTATAAGTCAACTGCGATTGTCGGTTCCCTTTAAGGAAACTTGTCCCCCCCCCCCCCCAAATTTGTGTATTGATATTGCTTTAATGGTTTCGATACATTACTTTTGTTGTTATGTAGTTATTGTGTAAAGTATGGATAATTATGCTTTCAGTTGTTGCTGAATTTACCTTTATTTTGCATGCTCATGTGTGAAAATCCCAGTTCAAACATGGTTAACTGTTAAACTTTTATTATTCTTGCCTTTGTTTTTATATTCGGAACACCTCTCTTTTGTTCATTTCAATTGAAGTACACAAACGTTTTACCAAACACCCCGAACATAATTTTGGTAATCACCGGTTCCGGTTTTGGTAATTTAGGTATTTTCCTAAATGGTAAATGGTAAAACAAAATGGTAAATGGTAAACCAATTCGGTAATTGGTTTACCTAAGTATAAATACAGCGGAACATTCACTAAGTCTTGAGCTCATATTTTACCCTGGGCAAGTAACTTTCGCTAATTCCAAGCGTTATAATAAAATTAAGTACCAGTTACCAGACCAAGTCGGTAGAACCAGTTACCAAGCAGACGACAGATAACCATGTCTGAGGAGAATAGGTCCGTACATATTTTGGTTTGTTAATTCCTTTACGAGTTACACACGGAAATAACTTATTAAGTTAAACTTTATCTTTTGGCATTGAATTTGATTTACCATTTGCCGATTACCCACCTATAATAGTAAACTTTCTGGGTATATTTTTCCGCTATCCATTTTCTTTATTTCACGATAGAAGGTTAATAATATATTTATCTATAAGATTATGATATAGTTAAGTTATTTAATATCTATCTGTATTGTTGATAATTAATGCATCTTAAAGTTAATATAAGTTGATTTTTATTTAACGAGTCTGTTATTCCTACAAACACAAGTACGGAGAGTTACATACAAAACACACAAACACTTCCACAGGCCAAAAACATATTTCCAGATACACCCCTTTTTTATCCAAGTCTTCACCTTACCAGAGTAACCAACCTAACCAGGGTGTGGAAAGAAACCAGAGTACCACGAAACCAGGGTACCACGCTACCAAAGAAGGGTCTCCCGTCATAACTTTTATTTCATATATATAATTATGCATTCTTACAAGAACATTCTTATAGCAACACACTAAGGGATAAACATTTATAGTTTACACTAAGGCCCGACCGCTCGGTTTTCGTTACAATATTATTCCGAAGATAATTTATTATGTAATAAAAATTCTTATTGGAATTTATTTTATGTGATAAAAATTCCGAGGCATCGGTCCTTTTATTATGCTTATGGAATAAATATCACATAACATTTATTTCAATTGGAACTTTTGTTACATAATAAATTATCTTTGGAATAAATATTATGGTGGAACTTATATTCTGTGACAGCACAATGTGCGAATATAATCCTGCAGATCTTATAGGTTTTCCGGAATCGGAGGAAGATAGACTTCCTTTACATCTACTCCACTTGTCGAAATATCAGAAGTGGAGAGAAGAGTTGCAAAATGGGGTATGTTGGAGACTTCCCTGACAGGTCTAGATTAATAAAAAAAAATAGCCAAATCCATCTTAGGCCAACTTTGCCTGAGGGAGTTGACACCTTAGTTTCTGTCTAATTTCAAAATTTATAAACGGGCAATTTTAAATAGTTTGTTATAAATTATGCATGTACCGAAGTACTGACTACTGAGGTGATGATACCCTCGGGAACTGATAGTCCACCAGCAGAGGTATCGACTCACTGCTGTAAAACAATGAAAACAACACGTTATAAATTTCATGCGTCCGAAGCGTTTTTCTGGATTTACCTTCATCAGGAACGCTCAAAGCCGAATAATTGAAAGCCAAGGATGTATAAGGACCGAAAGCGTTGAAAAGCTATAAAGCAAAAAGGACCTTAAAAAACCAAAATCCATCTAATGACTCACAATCCAAATTCGAAATATGTCTGCGTGTTATGGTTCTTAGCATTGAGTATGAGTTTCATAAAATTTGGATGAGACGAACTTACGATAGAGTGCGGAAATGAAATTTTGCAATTTTTCAAATCATAAAGGGCATAACTCTAGAACAGTAAGTGATTCACTGTCCAAATTATAACTCTGTCTGCAAGTATTGTTTCTTAGCATTGTGTATAATTTTTTTTAAATTTGGACGAGGAAAACTTAAGTTAGTTTGCAGAAACGAAATTTTCCAAGTTATGAAAGGGCATAACTCTTAAATTGTAAGTGACTCACTGCCCAAATTCGAACATGCATGACGCAAACTTAAGTTAACTTATGTCCCTTTGGTAGCTGTCGATTCTCTTTTAAGAGTGCATGAGCGAAAATGGGACGGATGGAAGGACAGAAAAACGGACGGACGGAAAAACGAACGACCAAGGGCAACACTTAATGCCCCCGTTGCCTACGGCGGGGGCATAAAGATATACACGTATGACTTTAAATGATATTGGTAATATCCTGCTCTGTCAGTATGAGTGAGTAGCGCATATTGAAAAATGAATGTAGCTCTCTTATAAAAAGAGACATGAAGGATTTAATTATGTTTTCTTAAGGTCAATTGACAAATATCTAATGCATATTCAAAAAGACAGTAATTAGAGTATATAATATGGATTAAAATAAAGATATGACGTAGAAAATGCATTCAAGATTTCAATGCTCATGTGTATTAATAACTATCATGATAATAAAAAAATCGAGGAGATTTAATTGGTTTAAAGTGTAATGTAATTTCAGCTACAGGTAGCATTTTAAAAATAGTTTTTTAGAAAACCCAACTTTCATTTCCTTTTCAAACAATCATTCAATCAATAAACTTGTGACTTTAAAGTTATATGAATAATTTCCTGGTCCGTCACTTTGAGAGAGTAGTGCATTGTTAAATATAAATGTAGACCAATAATAAAAAATGAATGAAGGATTGATTGGTTTGCTTAACGTCCAGTGGCAAATATTTTATGTATATACATGTCAACAGTAATTAAGATAAATCCAATAAGCAGATTTCGCAAAAAAATATTGGTTGACTGGACTAAAAGGCGGAAAATTAGATTGCAACTCGAACAAATATATTTTCGAAAGGGATACTCGCAACATTCCACTTACGGACCCATGAGGTAGTTACAAAGGTCCGGACTTGCAGACAGCGTGACACATGAAATCGAGTAACATATCCTTTTCTTTACAGTACGTGGCTGTGTATTTATACATCCCGCACATCCAAATGTAAGCATCCTCTTTAGCAGGGGTTTACAGCCAGATTGGAGAATTCTAGATGACCATATTTTTATACTCTAGCAACCTCATTAAAGTATATATCATGCGTCCACGCTTTGTCTACAAGTGTTATTTTTTTTTAAAGTTAGTACTAAACCGTTTTATCTGTTCGGTAATGTATAAAAAATATGCTGTCTTTTGTTCGTTTCCAACTTCCAATTACTCAGCAGTTGCATACCCTGTTCTTTATTATGCTTGATGACATTATGTATACGGACTTCTTTAGCATGCGTGTGCACCTTATACAAAAACTGCTCCAACGAGTTATAAAAAACGACTCAAATCAACACGACATAAGTTTTACGGTCACCATCTCAAATTGGTTGAACCATACGATCTGTCGGTGTCTCAACTCACTTCCGACATGTTATACGGTCACCATCTCAAATTGGTTGAACCATATGACCTGTCGGTATCTCAACTCACTTTCGACATGTTTTCGCAGTCTTGCATCTTTAGATACCAGATTAGTCCTCTAATCTGTAAGTCTACCGATTGTGACATTTTGACTGCGAGAGGATTCGCATAGCGGGGGATGCAATGCATAGCAGGAGACGCTTACCCTGTCTCGCACCCTTTAATTTGGAGTTCTTGCGATTTCCTCAGTTTTCGGTGGTTACCTTGATTTATCTTCCTAGTCGATTGTTGAGATTTGAATATTAGTGAACTACTGTTCATTTAACCTCTGTACTTCATAGAATTTGTAATATATTGTATTGAGTGGGCTTCATATTTCTTTTTCAATTTTGGTGCAATATTCGGTGTCAGAATTATCTTACTTTTAGATTTATTCTCTTATATCAATTGTAATCATAACGATTAATACTATAATTGGGGAAGAACACGGTTTCGGGGCTCCTGTAACGGGAGTATTTTTGTGACTCGTTCCCCCGTCGTGTTTTTCTCAGTTCGATATTTGATAATTAAACAAGTAGACCCATACCGCTAGATAATTTATTAACTTTAAAAATATTTCATTGATTGTTACATAAACAATGATAAAGTGGCAGACGTTCTAGAACTTTTACCCAAGTAAAAAGCTTCGTTGTGGTAAATATTAGGTTCTGGCAGTAGTCAATTATTTGTTAAGAAAAAGAAAATATGGAATGTCTCATCTCATCAAAGTTTAATATACGTGACACAGATATTCACAGTCCAACGATAAGTATTAATAATATTCACAAGAAAAAGAAGTGTCTAAAATCATATCATCGAAGTTCATGGTTATCACGGATATTCATCGTCTAACGGCAAGTATAAATTGTTGAAAGGCGTAATATTTGAACCACGCCTAGTTCATAACTAGTGTATAACGTCTTCAATTAATTTTAAAACAAGCCATACGACACGGTATAAAAATAGTTAAAAAAATAATAGTTCAAGTTCCATCTCTGGAAAAAGATTTTTCCACCACTTGGTCTCTGCCGAATGTCTTTTCAAATCCAGGTTCTCCGATTCAATTTTTTGTCTTAGCTCTTTTTCCCTCTGCAAGGAAGGCCCTTCTTTCCTTAAGACGTCCAACTTCAACTTCAAATATTAGAGTACCACATAAGATAGCTGAGGCGTTCCATATGGTATCTATGATGAGTGTATTAACTAACTCAAAGTCAACATAAGATAATAGTGTTAAGTATATTCTTTCCATTTATATCGATAATTTCTAAGACCCAGTTCAACTTCGAAAGGGAAGATTGAGCAGCAGAGGACCACCGATTATCACGCTCATTCTATATTAGAAAAACAACTATATAAGAAAAACGACTTCATGACTTCATCATACCTAAATTTGAATCTGTATATGAAAATATGTGCTGCTAAAGTCTTAAATAGTTTATATCTATCATCATGAGATGATACCATTAGGGTTGACTACAGTATAGGAATTTGGTTATCCATTGGACTTCTCCGATTCCGGTAGTAAATTTCGTGCTAAAGTGGAGAGTCCGTGTGATGGTGCAGGATGTACAATGTACAAATACGTAGTCACGTCCGGTCTAAATGGTTATTTCATAGCCGATGCTTCGTGTAGAAAGAGTGCACTTGTCCCGATCACTTCACGTGAAAGAACCCTTGCAACAACTAATTGAGTTGGTCCGTTGCAAGGCAAAAGTTCTGTTCTTATCTAATATACCTTATTTTCAAGTTGCAGTCGAAATTTCCCGCCCTCATCCGAGTCGAATAATGTTAGATTATTTTGGTCATTTAGTATGGTATATATTTGTTGATACTTATTTTAAGGGATAATCATAGATTTTCTTGATATTGTGAGATACATACCGGGTCTTTTTTATTTTTAACCGAGGCACCAAAATGAACACAGGCTAACCCCTACGTCAACATATTTGTTTATCCTTACAGGATAACCACTACGTCAATATCTTTGTTGATCCTCACAGCATAACCACTACGACAATATCTTTGTTGATCCTCACAGCATAACCACTACGTCAATATCTTTGTTGATCCTCACAGCATAACCACTACGTCAATATCTTTGTTGATCCTCAAAGCATAACCACTACGTCAATATCTTTGTTGATCCTCACAGGATAACCACTACGTCAATATCTTTGTTGATCCTCACAGGATAACCACTACGTCAATATGTTTGTTTATCCTCACAGGATAACCACTACGTCAATATCTTTATTGATCCTCACAGCATAACCACTACGTCAATATCTTTGTTGATCCTCACAGGATAACCACTACGTCAATATCTTTGTTGATCCTCACAGCATATATAACCACTACGACAATATCTTTGTTGATCCTCACAGCATAACCACTACGTCAATATCTTTGTTGATCCTCACAGCATAACCACTGCGTCAATATCTTTGTTGATCCTCACAGCATAACCACTACGTCAATTTCTTTGTTGATCCTCACAGCATAACCACTACTACAATATCTTTGTTGATCCTGACAGCATAACCACTACGTCAATATCTTTGTTGATCCTCACAGCATAACCACTACGTCAATATCTTTATTGATCCTCACAGCATAACCACTACGACACTATCTTTGTTGATCCTCACAGGATAACCACTACGTCAATATCTTTGTTGATCCTCACAGGATAACCACTACGTCAATATCTTTGTTGATCCTCACAGCATAACCACTACGACAATATCTTTGTTGATCCTCACAGCATAACCACTACGTCAATATCTTTGTTGATCCTCACAGCATAACCACAACGTCAATATCTTTGTTGATCCTCACAGCATAACCACTACGTCAATATCTTTGTTAATCCTCACAGCATAACCACTACGTCAATATCTTTGTTGATCCTTACAGCATAACCACTACGTCAATATCTTTGTTGATCCTCACAGCATAACCACTACGTCAATATCTTTATTGATCCTCACAGCAATATCTTTGTTGATCCTCACAGGATAACCACTGCGTCATTATCTTTGTTGATCCTCACAGGTTAACCACTACGTCAATATCTTTGTTGATCCTCACAGCATAACCACTACGACAATATCTTTGTTGATCCTCACAGCATAACCACTACGTCAATATCTTTGTTGATCCTCACAGCATAACCACTACGTCAATATCTTTGTTGATTCTCACAGCATAACCACTACGTCAATATCTTTGTTGATCCTCACAGCATAACCACTACGACAATATATTTGTTGATCCTGACAGGATTACCACTACGTCAATATTTTTGTTGATCCTCACAGGATAACCACTACGTCAATATCTTTGTTTATCCTCACAGGATAACCACTACGTCAATATCTTTATTGATCCTATGTCAATCAGTTATATTTATGTACTAATGAAAAGCTATGTACTTCCTAGCAATCAGTCATTCTGTTATGAAAATTAACTTGATGACCCCTAACCAAACTTTAACACTAACGTTTTTATCTAAAATTTTAGTTATGCTTCAATTGTTGCAATAAATGATAATGGGTTGGTGTTTATTGTGCAGTGACGAATATATCATGCAAATCAGGACAAGAACATGTCTCCTAACCAACTCTGGGTCGACCAGTGCTAACAAAGCGGAAAGTCACGACCTCCTGAACTCTAGATGAGCACGAGACTACCAAACGCTTTGTTGCAATTAAATATTTGCAAGGTATATTTAGGGATTGACGATATACACTAATAATGTCAATTTGCTTAAAAAATAATATAAATGAGAAGATTTCTTTAGCCTTGAATATGTTTATTTAAAACAATTCACACGAGTTAAGGATATAAATAAATCTTTGATTTCAAGCCAAATTCAAATCAAGAGAAGTCGTCTTACTTAAAGGGAAAAATAAGAATTCTAGAAGGGGAAAAGACACGTTTAAGAAGTAATGTTATCAATGTGATTCTACCAAACCTAAATTATCAATCAGCAAAACTTTCTGGTTATAAATTGCTGTTCCAGTTCGTTAAATAGAAAAAAATGTACCGATTAAAAAAAAGTTCAGCAACAAGGGTGACTGGGGAATAGAAGTATGGTCGCTACATGTCTTCTTTCGACCGGCAGTAAAACCCTTGCCAAAGTGGGGCGTCCATTTGGCTGTGCCGGATATACAAGTATGCAGCCACGTCCGTTCAGAATGGGGACGTTAAATCCGATGCCTCATGTAGAGAGAGTGCCACGTTCTCCGCACGTTAAGAACCCTTGTAACAACTCTTTGAGGGGTCCGTAGGTGTTCCTTTGCAAAGCAAAATTACTATCCCTATCCAATTTACCCTCATTTTCTAGTGGTAGGTCAAATTTCCCCGATATCTATCCCGAACGGCCTTTATTTCACGACCTATTGAATTTATTGTTAATTTGTTCTCGTCCTGAACATGCATGACATATTTGACACTGAACGTTAAGCAACCAACAATCAATTATTGAATAAATGAAACTAAATTATTTTGAGCTTTTGATACTAATTTGTATCTAAGTTGGCATTCACGATACCTTTTGACCACAAGAACCCTATGTGAAAGACTTAGGAAAACGCAGAAAACATCTGTCGAGGGGGAGATGGGCTTCAACATTCGCAGAATACTGGCGAAATGTTTGTCAAACGATTGAAGTTTTATATATTTATCAATTATGGACTGTTGACGAGCGAGGTCAATACGTTATATATGGACCTGTTCAGATTATGTTGACCGTCATGCATCTTACCTTGGCTATTTTTGTGGGGTGTGAAAAACATTCCTGTTTGTACTTATAAGTAAACAAAAGGGCAAAATACCTGCTGGAAAGCAATAAAATAGAAAAAGCTGTAATTTAACAAAAAATCAGCTAAAAAAATACACACAACACAAAAAAGAAATAACATTTACACATCTATACTTACTGATATGTCTCTTTAATGACTTCTTGTTTTTTTTCATCGGAGAAGAGTGTTCTACTACTTGTTTTTATTGGAGAAATTAGCAACTATTTCTGGTATACATGTAACAAGCATCTGTAGAGATCAATTACGCATATAAATATGAGTAGCCACAAAGAAAAGCGTCTTGTTCTGATACTTCTGTTATTTTTTAACAAAAATTACAATGCGTTATTATGAAAAAAAATCTACTTAATAAGGTAGATGCGGGGTCTAGATTAAAATCGATGGGGTATTTTTTTTAATAATTTGCGAAAAAGTTGTTTATATGATGCTTTTTTTTCAAAAATATGATAAAACGTATTGGTCACGGGGTCTCTCTAACATATGAGAAGATAGCTCTGATGAGTACTTTCAGAAATAAATACAAAAATTGCTACAAAACACAGTGGGTAAATTTATAACACATTCCTTTATTAAAGTAACATTATCTGAGGTATATTCCCTTATATGGCAAAGTTTAAAAACAATTAGTCAAAACAAAAAATGTATTTGTAAGAAACAGTCGTAAAAGTATGATAAAATACATACTTTTCTTCATTTAATTGAAATGTGTTACAAATGAATTACATTCTTCTCTCGAAATTTGGCCGTTTCATTAAAGACCTAGACCGATTGTTTTCAGCTATTTTACGATCCAAGATGGCGGAAGACACCCTATGGACCTTGATTTACAATAAATAGATTTAAATGTCATTTTAAATGCCCCAAAACAACATCCTTTTCGTGTGTAAATCATTATACAAACTGCTTGATAAAAGAATAAGGTATTGACTATTCCCTTGGAAACTCAACATATACCCCAACAACATTACCCAAGGAGAAAATCTTGAATGAGTATGTCTGTACTATGTTCCTCTGATATTTCAACCAAAGATGAGAACTGGATCTTTCTTCACTGTATTAGATGCCAAAATTACATGATTGTATGTTCTGAAAAAAGAAATTATGTTGCTGGGTCTTTCAAGTTTTTATACGTACCGATGGTTTACGGTTTATGGATTTTTTTCAAGGTAAGACAAGAGATATTCACCAATCTGCTATTTTATGATGAATGATTACTTTAACAGAATAACATACATATGTCAATGGAGAAGCAGGAAAAGCCGATTATTCCGTAGCATATAAGATCATCCTCTGATTTCTGAAAGTTTCGAGTTGCTCAATGTTTAGTTTTCTGTTGGGGGTTTTTCTCTTTCTAGTGTTTCTTTTTTTTTGGCTAAGGTATTGTACATTTGTATCGTCTCCCTCTTTTTCGTAAGCTTAAGAATGTTGGATATTATAATGTTTATTTATTAGTGATAAAAACACATTAATTGATTAAACAAATGATTATTGGGATATATTTCATCAATATAAAAAGATTAGGCATAGGACAACAATAAATCTATAAAAATTGTCGTTATAAAATATAATATTTCAACTTTCTGTTTTTCTGTAAATGGGGAAAGGAAGAAAGCAAAGCAATTGAAAAGCTAATCTTACCACAAATTTATGAAGAACATTATGAAGTAAAAAATCAGAGGAACGATGAACTTCATGGTTCACATGAGATTGGTGGGATAAATGTAAACTGGTTTTTGTTTCTTGTATATCACTTTGAGGGGTTTCACATGAGGCTGTAGGGATAAATTTCAACATGTTTTTGTTTCTCATATATCATTTTGAGGGGTTTCACATAAAGCTGTAGGGAGAAATGTCAACTGGTTTTTGTTTCTCATATATCATTTTGAGGGGTTTCACATGAGGCTGTAGGGAATAATGTAAACTGGTTTATGTTTCTCATATATCATTTTGAGACACATGAGACTGTAGGAATACAAGTAAATTGATTTTTGATTCTCATATATTCTCATATATCACCAGGAGGGGCTTCACACAAGTTTGTAGGGTTAAATGTATACTGGTTTTTGTTTCTCATGTACCACTTTGAGGCTGTAGGGATAGATATTAAATTGATTTATTTCTCATATTTCACTTTGAGGGATGATTTTTTGGCTCTCCTTTGAAATTATTTCTATATATTTGCTAGGTGCTATTTTTCCAAATCCAATATTATATTTAAAGAAAGAAACAATTGTGGTTTAGTATCTTTTTAGTAACTTTCGAATACATGATTATGTTTGCATTCAGCTTAAAATTATTTATGTTATTTATCCCATCGAACTTGAGATAAAGGTTACAACAGACACAGTTAAGTCGGCCTAATATCTTGACCTACATTTAGAAATTGACAATGATGGTAGGTTGAAAACAAAACTTCACGACAAAAGAGATGATTTCAGCTTTCCAATTGTGAACTTTCCATTTCTATGAAGCAACATTCCAGCAGCACCTGCATACGGAGTATATCTCCCAGTTGATA
Source organism: Mytilus californianus (assembly GCF_021869535.1). Taxonomy (NCBI): domain Eukaryota; kingdom Metazoa; phylum Mollusca; class Bivalvia; order Mytilida; family Mytilidae; genus Mytilus; species Mytilus californianus. The sequence goes on along the minus strand of NW_026262615.1, from coordinate 23,768,664 downwards.
CGATATTCCAGGGTTTGTATTTCATATCATGATTTCTTTGATAAAAGGTTGCTGCTCACAAGGGAGCTTTTAAACCAAGAGTTGGTGAAGTTGAAGTTGTACCTTCGTAAATTTTACGGAGTTGGTTGACCGTTATGGAATATCCGTTTCACAGATGACAACGGATATGTTCCAATTGTCGTAACTACAATCCCGTTCTTTTCCCCCCGAATTAGACTTATCTCCGGGTTTATCCGGTCATGTACTAACATGAGCAACACGTGGAGCAGGATCTGCCTACCCTTTTGGAGTACCTGAGATAACCCCCAGTTTTTGGTGGGATTCGTGTTGCTCTGTCTTTGGTTTTCTATGTTGTGTATTGTATACTGTTGTTTTTTTTTATCTTTTTTTCTTTTTAGCCATGGCGTTGTCAGTTTATTTTGTGTGAATATGAAATGGCACCTGGTGACATTGATTTCCATGGGAATAATTTATTTTGTTTTTCTGAATAAATATTTTTGTGAATTTGATATTTTGTAGTGTTCTTTTTTTTTTTTTGAATAACCACCGAAAAATAGTTAATACAATTAATGAACATTTCGACAAAAGCTATCACTAACACAACATAAACTCAATACATATTCATGGTTTGTTTTCTTCTAAAAAAGCCTGTTACAAGTCAGAAATATGACGTTTTTTTTCCACTCGTTCCGTGGGTTGATAATGTTTTGGTATGGTCAGTTTTTATGGACTTCCTCCTTTTAAAATTTGCCTTGGAGTTCGGTATTTTCGTTATACTTTTTTTCAGCAGATCATATACTGAATATATAAACACTGCCAATAACAAATCACATGCTGACTGAATACGTGTTTTCACCATATCATTATATAACACTATCAACTGCATACCATATACTAAATGAACGCCATCAACAACAAACCATGAATAGACTATATAACGCAATCGCCAACTAACCAGATACAATCTATATTACGCTTTCACTAATTTATGATATACGGATAACATAACGCAATCACCAACGCACCACTGAATTACTATATAATATCTATACATAGCTAGAACCAGAATCCCATTTTCTATCTATATTTCGATGCGGAATATCCCAATTTCAAGCATGGGAATAGTAAAGAAGGAGTATTCGGTAATTATCAAAATAATGAAGATAATATGTACGGCTCAATGTATTAGGTGAAGTAGTTTTCTATATAAGGAATCTACTGCAATGTTGTCGGTTCTCCTAATGATGAGCAGGTTTCGGTTCTCATACATCCTTGGCTCTCAAATATTCGGTTTTACACGTTCCTGATGAGGGTTTATCCAGCAAAGTGCTTCGGACGCTTGCAATTTATAAAGTATTGTTTTATTTTTTTACTAATATGTACATATCTTCATGAAGAGCCCATTAACTTCTTCTTGGCTGAAATTGTGAAAAAATGAATATCGGAGGCAATAAACCGAGTGGAATGCACATTATAATGAAGAGACAGACGTCTTCTATGATGTTCGGTGAAGAGACATTATTTATCTGTGCCATAATGCATAATGTATGCCTGCCTTAGTTAGGACCAGTTGCTTCTTAAAACCAATTTTTAACTACTTTAAAAGTAAAATTCTTAATTAAGCCTGTGTTTTGTGTAAAATATGATTGCTCTTAACAAGAATGTATGTTCACGGAACACCATACCCTGCTCGCAATATCACTTTTCTTGTTCAGTGAACTATGAACTCTGGCGTAAAACGTTCACATAATACTAAACATGTCTACTAAGTTTCAAGTTGATGTGACTACACCTTCGTGGTAAACTACATTAAACCAAAAATTTAAGATGATACGGGACTAACGAACGCACGGTCTGACTGGGAAACATCAGACCCAACTATCTGTAGAAGAGACATAAAAATAATATGGAATAAAAATATGACGTACATTTATATGTTCATTTATTTGAATAACTATCATAATTACCAAATAATAAAGGATATTTCATTGGTTCTAATTGTCATGTAATTTCAGCTACATGTAGCATGCAAGAAATTGTAGTTAGAAAACCCAAATTGTCATTCAATATACTCGTGCCTTTAAAAGGATAATAATACCCTGTTCTGTCATTATTAGTGAGTAGCTCATGGTGAAATATGAATGTACATTTCTTATAAAAGGAGACCGAAAGATTGATTTCTGTTTGATAAACGTCCAGTGGCATATACTTATGCATATTCCTGTCGACAAGTAGTAAAGCAATTCCAATCAGCAGGTTATGCAAAACAATATTGGTTGACTAGACTATGCTGACTAAAAGGATGGAAATTTGATTGCAACTGGAACAAATGTAACTTCGAAAGGGACAACCGCAACATTCCACTTACGGACCCATGAGAGCTAGTTACATAGGTTCCCGACGTGCTGCATACAACGTGGCACTATCCCTCCATATCTTGTTGTCCTTCATATTCCCATGATTCCCAGAACAGGACTGTGTATTTAAACATTCCACAAGGTTAAACAAAAGCCCCTCTACTGCATGGGTTTATAGCCAGAATTAGATCTAGATGACAATAGTTTTATACACTAGCAATCAGATTAATACACGGACTTTACACAAGGCTGCACCAAGAGGGATACGTTGTTCAACATGTCGTTAGTTTAATGCAAAGATTAGTGCTAACCAGTGAGTAAAATTTAAACGCAAGATTAGCTGACACGGGAGTAAAATTGAAACGCAAAATTAGCTGACACGTTGTTAAAATTTTTAACAATTTTTTATCATTCCAATATCTAATCACTGTAATATTTAATCATGTAATTACCAAATGATCAGCCTATTGCATTATAAATAATACATTTTTTCAAGCACTGTTTAGAAGACAATGGCAAAAAACCACAAAACCCTAACTTTTCTGTAGCAGAGAAAAATCTCATGCATGATGAGGTTGAAAAAGATTTACAAATCCTGAGGGAGAAACATAATAAAAATGTTTCCCACCAGCAGAAAGCATAATGATGGTTACAGATCTCTGACAAAATAATTGATCTTGGTATTGCAAATAGAACTGTCAAAGAAATAAGAGACAAACAGCTCTCTAGTATGTAAATATACTGATTGTGACATTTTGAACTCGGGGTGATGCATGCATATCAGACGACACTTACCCTGTCGTTGAAACGGATCTCGCATCCCATGGAGTTTGCAGGCGAATCATGTTGTTACCTTGATTTTGTCTTCTTATTTGATTTGTGAAGTTTAAACATCGCTAAACAACTGTGCTTTCATGTGATCTTTGGGTTTCTTATTATATTTGTAATATATTGAATTGAGTTGGTTTCATAGATTTTTCTTTATTTTGGTGCGATGTTTAAGAGGACAACCAATTATTTCGCTTATTGTGAATAAGACTGATTGATTGATTGGTCGCTTAACGTCCAGTAGCAAATATTTCATGCATGTTCAGGATGAGAACAAATTAACAATGAATACAATGGGTAGGTCCAATAATAGAGGTCGTCCGGGGAGAAAGTCAAGGAAATTTGGTCTGCCACAGGAAAATGAGGGTATATTTGATAGGGAAAGAAATTTTGCCTTGTAACAGGCCACCTACGGACCCATCAAACAGTTGTTTGCAAGGGTTCTCAACGTGGCACTCTCTTCACATAAGGCAGCAGATGTAATGTCATCATTTTGACCTGACGTGACTGTGTACTTGTACATCCCGCACAACGAAACGGACGCCTCACTTTGGCAAGGGTTTTACTGCCGGTCTATTCCCAGTCACACTTAGAAAAAATTATATAAGAAAAAGCGGCGTTATGACCTCGACATACCTAATTTTTACATGTGTATGGAACTATGTCATGATGAAAGTCTGATTAGTTTGTATCTATCAGCATATGATGGTACCAAAAGAGTTGACTGGAGTACAGGTATAATGTCATTCCTTGGATTTCTCTCATTCCGGTATTTAGGTAGATAAACTGTATACGGCCATCTTGGATTTTAAAATAGCAGTATACAAGCGGTCTAGTTCTTTACTTAATCAATCGGTCTAGTTCTTTACTTAAACAATCGGTCTAGTTCTTTACTTAAACAATCGGTCTAGTTCTTTGCTTAAATCTGAAAATTTTATTTCAAAATTCTATCTCATATATTTTTATTTTATTCACAAAATAGTGTTTTTTCATGAATAATCTACGACTTGTAGCTTGAAAAATAGCAGTGACCCATACTATTTTTATTATATTTTTGAAAAAAGCTTGGAAAAATCTTCATTTTGGCAAAGTATGAGAAAATTCTGAGGTAATATATATCGATGATCCATCTTAAAATTCGTGATTAAGTGCGGGATATACAAAATGTATAAATATAGTAAACAAACTCATTATAGATTCCAGACTTACGATTAAGTACGCGTCTGGCGCGTTTCGTCTTTAAAATACTCATCAGTGTCGCTCGAATCAAAAAAGTTCAAAAAGCCAAATAAAGTTACAAATTAACTTTATGATGACTAAACACAACTTTTACACTAACTTTTATCTAAATTTTAGTTAGGCTTCAATTGACGCAATTAATGATAATGGGTTGGTGTTTAACGTGCAGTGACTTATATATCATGCTTATCAGGACAAGAACATGTGATATGAATATTCCGCAGGAAAACACGTCACACTACCCGAATACTGAACTCTGACTCTGGAGCTGACCAGTGTTTACTCTACTCCTAAATGCCGCATACTTATTATATAAATATGTTTATTCCAAATATTTCGATATTTGTGTTTACTTATTTCCAAGAGTTAATGATAATGATAAACCTTTGATTAAAAGCGAAATTTTAAACTCAAGAAAAGTCATGTTTTTAAAAAGGAAAAAACTAGAATTCATGAATTTGATTAGACTCATCTAAGAAATTATGTTATCAATATGAGGTCTCCAGTAGAGCACCCCACTGGGTCATAGTGTCACGTTAAAAGTGTTACAGGTCACCAGATCACTATTTAGTTTTAAGTTGATCTGATTCTCGGATTCCAACATTTTTGAAGGTCTGTTTAAATGAATCGTCAGTACACAAGTACGCCCGCTATAATTTTAATGGGGCCATTACTTAACACGATATATATATGAGCATTTCCATATTATTAAAATTACTACGCCATGCAGGACGACCTTCCTCTAGTAGATATTTTCCAACCAGTAAACTTTCACAATTTACGTTATTGTACGTGTAAAGTAACAAAAAATGACGTTGGTGGTGAAAATTATAGACCAATATCTAATACCAATTGCATCGGTTTGAATTGTGACATGAAATCCGAAGCGATGAAGCGAATGTACGAGGGAGAGGATGAGCAGAATGTACAAATACGCAGTCACGTTCGATCGGAATTGTAATATGAAATGCGAAGCGGGGGAGAATAGTATATTTAAATGTACTGATATTGAATTATTGTCTTCCCGTACACTAATTCACTTATATTTTCCCGTATGCAGTGACCTTAACTACTAGACCTCTCGTTAGAACTTCGATCACCGCACAGCGAAAGTGCGAGGGGAAAAACCGTGATGAAAGGATATAAACAAACGTGCACTGAAGGTTAATAGTAATAACTGATTCTAAAGAACGATTCAATACAACAAATCATTTAACAACTGGTAACGATAAGTTTAATTAACAAATGGGAACGCATGCAAAATATATATAAGAAAATATCATGTCTCTAACAATTCACGTATCTGTCGCATGCTCCACATGCTATAGTGTAAATAATAAGATGATTAGATAAACATCACTGTGTAAAGTAGCTCACGAACGCTTACTCCAATACTGTCATAAAGCAGGAGCATAGCACAAGTACGGAAAGACATTATATTTTATCTACGCAGACTTACACATTAATGAATAATGTAACTATTTCAATCAAAGAGTCGACTAAATAAACAGCAGCAGGTGGAAACCTGTTAAGTAATTGACACAAATTTAAATCGACTTTATTTTTGAAATTAGATCAATGAATCTCATTATATTAAAATCAGCTGTTAGTTTTCGCTACGATACTCTCCATCGTTAGAGGGAGCGTAGTGTATCACAAAATCTAATCAGACTGGTAAACTACTTGGAAAAGAAGAGAACTGGGGGATAGAAATATGGTCACTCTTGGTCTTCTAGCGACCGGCATTAAAAAAAAAAACTCGTCAAAGTGGGATGTCAGTTTGGCTGTGCAGGATGTACAAGTACGCAGCAACGTCCGGTCAGAATATGGACGTTAAATCCAATGTCTTGTGTAAAGAGGGTGCCACGCTCTCTGCATGTTAAGAACCCTTGCAACAACTCTATGAGTGGTCCGTAGGTGGCCTGTTGAAAGGCAGAATTTCTGTCCCCATCCAATATACCCTCCTTTTGCAGTGGCAGTCAAAATTTCCCATACTTATTCCTGGACCTACTTATTGTTTTTATTGTTAATTTGTTCTCGTCCTGGATATGCATGAAATATTTCCGACTGGACGTTAAGCAACCAACAATCAATAAACCAATCGTTTCGTACAGGAATATTTTTAACTACTTCACAAATTTAATAACATGGTCTATTCAGATTATAAACATGAATGACACAGCATGAAAGAAAATGCAGCATTTTTTTACAGTCACTCTGCAATGAGAAAGTATTTTCCGAATGTATAAACACTTTTCTTTAAGTTGATCATATTTTACCCCCCCTCGCAAAAAAATGAGATTGCTAGAAGGGCATTTATTAATACCAAATATGGGGATGGGGAAAAACAAAGAAGCTGACCTTATGCAGAAACATGAAATCAAAAAGACTAAATACGAGGTCTAGGTAGGAACAGTAGATTTATTATCTAGGAATTAAAATCAAAGAAGTTAACATCATTTCAATTAAAAACAACACAAAAAAGTGAAGCAAAACATCACAAAGTCATTAACAAAATGATGAATGAATTCAAGTAGTCAGGAAGGCTAATCTTTCCGAGTGCATATTTCATGTTGCTCTTAACAAATTAAAATCTATTAAAAAAAATCCAAAATTTGGTTAAAAGTAATGCAAAACAATTGTGGCAAACATTGTGTCATGAAGAAATTGATTCCAAACCAGTAAGATTTTGGAAGCAATTACATGCAGACAAAACCTTGGACATTTTCATTGTATACAGATATAGATTGCCCTCAGTCATGTCTGTCTTGCTTGTTGATTGTAAAGTTGAGTCTATTTTTTGTATATATAGATGCAAATAAAAGAGAGAACGCTACCAGGAGGGCAATCTGCCCAGCACACATGTGTTATAAAATTGGAGAAAATATTGATCATCATCTGAACATCCCTAAACTTACAACAAGCCACACAAAGAAGACATCATCTTAAGATCTAGAAATTGCCATTAACATTTAAGGAAAATAAATCATTTAATTATGTTAAGGGAAGGAAATTTGATAGATTCATAAACATACCAAAGAATCCCAAAACTGTTGTTAAGAGGAAAGATCTTATGCATGCTATCCATAAAAAAATTCAAAGTTTGTTTTCAAATTCACAAGTGTTTTTGCAAATTTACATCTCTCAAGTTGATGTATTTATAAGTATAGAATTAATTGATTTATTTGAATATATATACTGCCCATATCTAATGTGCTTTGTGTCACTATTATTACTAAAAGATAATAGTTTACTGGCAACGTTTACGGCAGATTTTTTCCTAAGTAGAAATGAATAGCAGTTCATGCTTGTAAAGGTGTGATCGACTTGTAATAAATTTGTTTATATTACATAGGTAAATTTACTGACATTTCATAAGGGAGATAGGTGATGTCCATATGTTTTATATCAAGGGGAGATAATTGTACTGAAAGTTAATTTAAATCAACTAGTTTGTTCACTACTTCCTGAATATATCAGGAAACAAGGAGTTTTACCTTCTTATAATTTTATGAACTTGTAGTAAGGAATCTTAAAAAAAATTAGGCTTTTTTTTCAGTCTGTATTAATTTAATGCTTGTCGTAAATCAAAGTAATAATTCTATCTTCCATTTTTTTACGAGTCACTCCATATCTTTTCCTGTTTTTTTTTTTGTTTTTTTTTTATAACCGAACCGTATTTTCAAAGATATATTTAAAAAAAACAATACAATGTAAATAACTAATTAAAGAAACATGAGTGTAGGGTTCGATTTTCCAAAGAAGATATAATTCCCATCTCACTAATCTTTATAAAATAATAGAATTTAGCACCTTATATTTGTAAATAAATGCAGATTTATACATGTATTTTCCATATCGGCCCGAGACATATGAAGATAGTATAAACATTTTATTCCTCAGCTGTTATCAATAAAGGCCAATAAAATAGATTTAATAAGTAAACGTGTTTTAATAACTACGAAAAGATCAAATAGGTTGAATGTTTTACGACGTAGTCAACCCCATTTTTGGCGCCATTGCTGACAACAACCTTGAGCGGTCAAAACAAATAGGTAAGGTTAACAAAAGGCGTATTTCAAAACAAATAAGGCAAAAGAGAGACAGAGAACAGTAAGGGAGGGATTAAAAAGTACAACGGAAGTATTTAAGATGTGACGGAATCGCACGAAGAAGGTGAAGGGGCGGTGAAGCTACAAAATGTACACGGACTAGATCACAGTTATAACAGGATCAACAGTGAGCAGATATCATTTTGGATGAAGGTTTAGTTGTAGAGGAAGGGACATTAAGTGCAAGAGAAGATGTTAGAGAGCCGGTCGAAATGTGGTAGATTTTTTTACGAGTCACTCCATATCTTTTCCTGTTTTTTTTTTTTTTGTTTTTTTTTTTATAACCGAACAGTATTTTCAAAGATATATTTAAAAAAAACTGTACAATGTAAATAATTAATTAAAGAAACATGAGTGTAGGGTTCGATTTTCCAAAGAAGATATAATTCCCATCTCACTAATCTTTATAAAATAATAGAATTTAGCACCTTATATTTGTAAATAAATGCAGATTAATACATGTATTTTCCATATAGGCCCGAGACATATGAAGATAGTATAAACATTTTATTCCTCAGCTGTTATCAATAAAGGCCAATAAAATAGAATTAATAAGTAAACGTGTTTTAATAACTACGAAAAGATCAAATAGGTTGAGTGTTTTACGACGTAGTCAACCCCATTTTTGGCGCCATTGCTGACAACAACCTTGAGCGGTCAAAACAAATAGGTAAGGTTAACAAAAAGCGTATTTCAAAACAAATAAGGCAACAGAAAGACAGAAAAAGGTAAGGGAGGGATTAAAAAGTACAACGGAAGTATTTAAGATGTGACACAATCGCACGATGAAGGTGAAGGGGCGGTGGAGCTACAAAATGTACACGAACTAGATCACAGTTATAACAGGATCAACAGTGAGCAGATATCATTTTGGATGAAGGTTTAGTTGTAGAGGAAGGGACATTAAGTGCAAGAGAAGATGTTAGAGAGCCGGTCGAAATGTGGTAGATTTGGGAGTGTTTGCAGATGCACTGTCAACATGCAATAATTGTGGCCTACGTCTTCATTATGTTACAGACATGATCAACTATGAATTATCAGCTATAATTAAGGTGAGGTTCAAATTTCAAAACAAAATTTATGTCACTGATAACAAATAAAGAGGGATTAAACAGAGTGGCCACCAATTCCCGGTTCCCTCCCCTTAACACGCCAACCTCTAAATCATTATAACTCCTGATTCACGTTCACTATACTCTCGTGTTCCTCCATCCTTTGTCAATCCCCTCATTATACAATAATTTTTCGCAAATGGATTTGTCTTACTCTACCATATAAAATAATTCATCCGACTAACATTGGACTCTTCTGACGTCCAACAACAGCTATTCATCAAGCTGGTGTCATGGGATGTTACATGCTTTTATCTTAAAAACACCGAATAGAGTGTCAACTTAAAAAACATCTGGATCTCATGATATATAGACACATTTGTCAGGATAAATATATTATGATAAGGCCTTTTCTGTCATTTTAATTGGGAAACTTAATTTGTACATGAATATTATGTACACGAGTATGTTATACTTTTTAGTCGTGTTGCATACATGTATGTTACAGAGTAAACCATAAATATCCACCGGATTGCAACGAAAATCCAAAAAATCTGGTAGAAGTTATTTTGCAACAAACTCTTGATTAACAGCTACAGTATAAAATAAAAATTATAATTTCAAAATTATATATAGACATGGGAGAAACGGAAAACATGTTAAAAGGGCTTTGAATGAAGTTTAAAAACAATACTTATTTTGATGGCAATAGTTGTCTTTAAGATTGAAGCTACTTTATGAATTGTTTCATGGTTTGAAAGAGATCAAACTTGAATATTATTTACGGAGTTAAAAAAAATATATGATAAATACCAGTTTGCAGGACAGCAGGTAATATACTATTAAGTCGACAGTAATTTACCGATTTTAATATCTCGTAAATCAATTTAAATGAAAAACATCAATGTAACTAACACAAACTGAAGGAATCGCATAGGTTGTGTTTCCAATTTATGAATTTGTAAGGATTTAGGATTTAGAACTTTTGGTTAACAAGTTTCGCAGAGAGGTGTTGTTGACCATGTTTGGGTCACTAGTACTAACGTTCACAGTCCTGCAACACCTGATTGTAGTTGAAAACTTGAGTCGTCATAGGTGTGGTAAAGGTATTAAATAGTTATCAAAGGTACCAGGATTATAATTTAATACGCCAGACGCGCGTTTCGTCTACATAAGACTCATCAGTGACGCTCAGATCAAAATAGTTATAAAGCCAAACAAGTACAAAGTTGAAGAGCATTGAGGACCGAAAATTCCAAAAAGTTGTGCCAAATACTGATAGAAATAGACTGATCTTCAAAGTAGGGAGGCATTTTTGATTGAAATGATTTATGATTTATGTGAATGATGTCGCCTGGGTTGATGGCATAAAGACATTTATTTGGCAAAGGAAAGTGTGTTGATTCCATAATATTTTTATTCCTCTGTATTTGCACATAAATCGAATATGATATATTAAAATATGTTTACGTTGGATGCGTCTTTCGTTTTTTTTTTTTTTATGTTGTGGATTGTAGAATTTGGTTTGAATTTTCGTTGTTTTTTGCCATGGCATTGTCATTTTTGAATTTTTCGAAAAACTAAGGATTTTCTTATCCCAGGCATAGATTACCGTAGCCGTATTTGGCACAACTTTTTGGAATTTTGGGTCCTCAATGCTCTTCAACTTTTTACTTGTTTGGCTTTATAACTATTTTGATCTGAGCGTCACTGATGAGTCTTATGTAGTCGAAACGCGCGTCGGCGTATTAAATTATAATCCTGGTACCTTTGATAACTATTGAAATGAGCATATGTGCAGAAAAAATTGGAACCGTCAATGTTATTGTCTTCCACTTCTTGTGATTTGGTATCTTCAGCCTCTCTTCTTATTAAGGTTATTCGACTTTGATCTTTTTCGTTTTCTTCCATTAAGTATTTATTATTATATTTCTGAATCTCGTGATCCATGCTTATAAAGAGCAATTGTGAGCAAGTTGAACCCAAATTTCTCTTTGATGAGTTTTTTTTTTTTCTTTTTTTGTTGTTGCTATTTTCCTAGCAAATAATCCAGTATTTTTATAAAAAGATCTTTTCCGATTGTCCTATCTGGAACATTTTTCCACTTTTAAGTCGCGTTAAGTTTGTTTTACTCTTTTTTGTATTATAAAAAACAACAAAAAACTGTTAATCGAGTATTGTTCAGTCTCTTGCAACTTATATTATATACAATAGAAAGGTCCTGTAATAGGGGTAGACATGGAGGCCAGAAATTTGGACTGCAACTAGAAAATGGGATAAATGTTCATAGGGATAGAAAATTTAGCGTTGAAACAGGCAACCTACTGACCCCTCAAAAAGTCGTTGAACAGGTTGTTAACGTTCACTGAGCGTGACTCTCTTTCTACACGAGGCATTCATTCTGACCAGACAGACGCGATTGCGTACTTATACATCCCGCACAACCAAACGTACGCCAATTTTTGTGTCAAAGTCAATATGGGTAAGTGTGACTTGAACAAATTCAATTGTGTGATTTTTCATTTTTCATCAGTCCGCACAACTTTGACCTAACTATACATAAAAAAGGAGATGTGGCATGATTGCAAATGAAACAACTTACCCATACCGTATAGTTGACTATAAAAATCCCCGACATGAAAAATATGAAATAATTCAATTGAGAAAACTAATGGCCTTATTAATAAGAAAACAATTTCTGAAAACAAATATGACCGACATAACCAACGACAACCACTGAACCACAGGTTCCTAACTTCGGACAGGCACATATAACGTGGCGGGGTTTAATATGTGCGGGATAAAACCCCGCTGTGTTGAAGACCCATTGTGGCCTTATCGGTTTTCTGCTCTTTGGTCAGGTTGTTGTCTCTTTGACACATTCCCCGTTTCAATTCTCAATTTTATTGAAGGCACCAACCCCTTCCCCTAAACCTGGGACAGTGGTGAAACGGCACAACACAAAAACAAACTATACAAAACAATACATGACTTTGGACAGGCACACATAGAATGTTGCAGGGTTAAACCTGTCTGCTAGCGTCAACTCTTCCCCTAACCAGGGACAGTGGTGTAATAGTTCAACATGAGATCAAACTATAACAAGAGGCTGTCAGAGTGACAACAAACCGGATTTTCTTGCATGAAAATAATATTTGCAAATCTGGACCCAAACAGGATCAAGTAAAAAAATTAAAAGGAATATTTGTAGGGTTCAGAAATGGAAAGGCCAAAATCAATCTTAGTATCACTTTTCCCTACAAAAGGTGTATAACTCAACAATGATAAAAGCTAAAATCGTGAAAATCAATTTAGACCTTCATTCATTCACAGGAAACAACATATCTAAATTTGAAAAGATTTCGGCAAAGCGTTTGCAAGTTATTGCACGGACAACGATCGAAGTATCAATTTTCGCTACTTAAATGTCAACAACTCAACAACGATAAAAGCTAACATCGTGAAAAATCATGAAAATGGAACTTGACCGTCATTCATTTAGTCACAGGATACAACATAATTAAATTTGAAAAGATTTCGTCAAAGAGTTTTCAAGTTATTGCACAGACAACGGTCTAAGTATCATTTTTCGCTACTTAAATATCTACAACTCAACAACGATCAAAGCTAAAATAGTGAAAATTTAACTTGACCTTCATTTAGTCACAGGAAACAACATATCTAAATTTGAAAATATTTCGTCAAAACGTTTTCAAGTTAATGAACGGACACTATTTGACAGCCGTCCGCCTGCCCATCCGCCGTACATCCCCAAATCAATAACCGATTTTTCCTTCGGAAATCCGTTTAAAAACAAGTTGAAAAAAAGCTTGACTCCTTAGATCGATACAACGCAGAAAACATCTAACAAAAACACATGACGGACGTGGCAGTGTATTTACACATCCCTGAAATAAAAAGAGTACTCGCAGTTCCTGGGAGCTAGTTAAAAGCCAATAACAACTAGTAAAAAAAATCATGTATACAAGACTTAAATATCTGACTGGGCAACATAAACCCAACCAAAATCCGGCTGTGATCTCAGGCCCGGAAGGATAAATAGATCCTGATCCACACATGGCACTCGTATACATAACCCGGCCATTTGAATATGCCCTATCTAATTCATGGAGTAATTAATATCATGGCCTTGTTTAAATGCGGTTGTTTGTGACCATTGCTATTATATCTTGCAGTCAATAGCATTAAAATTTCAATCTATCTAGACATGATATTACCTTTGTAGTATCCAGAAATAAGACAAAATAGTAAAATCACAAAAATACTGAACTCCGAGGAAAATTCAAAAAGGAAAGTCCCTAATCAAATGGCAACATCAAAATCAAATCAAACACATCAAACGAATGGATAACAACTGTCATATTCCTGACTTGGTACAGGCATTTTCTTATGTAGAAAATGGTGGATTAAACCTGGTTTTAAAGCTAGCTAAACCTCTCACTTGCATGACAGTCGCATCAAATTCCATTATATTGAGAACGATGTGTGAACAAAACAAATACAATAGGTAAAAATGTCACAAATAGGGGAACAACAGCAACACGAACCCCACCAAAAACTGGGGGTGATCTCAGGTGCTCCGGAAGGGTAAGCAGATCCTGCTCCACATCTGACACATCGTGTTGCTCATGTTATTACAAAGGCGGTAGATAGTACAAACGAGACTAAGAGGAAAAGGTGGAAGACGTCATACACGCTTTGACAGAAACGATCAAGTTCACAAGACTGCTTTTCTAGGTAAATTTTCGTAGGTATAAAAAAAGAAACTCATCAAATATATACAATATGTTATATATATAAATTTTATATGTATGCGCGTTTCGTGAACATATTAATACTCATCTGTGGCCGAGTTGAAGCGTATTAGCCCGCCTAAGGGTGACTGTGAAATAGAAATATTGTCGCCATTGGTCTTCCTCCGACCGGCAATAAAACCCTCGCCAAGTGGGGTGTCCTTTTGGCTGTGCGGGACGTACAAGTTCGCAGCCACGTCCGGTCAGAATAGGGACGTTAAATCCGATTCGCAGCCACGTCCGGTCAGAATAGGGACGTTTAATCCGATGCTTCATGTATAGAGAGTGCCACAATAGATCCATCAGAAAGAGAGGTGGAAGACAACAAAGGGATAGTTAAACTCATAAGTAAAAAAACAATGATCAAAAGACAAACAGCAGGCAACTAAACATAGGAAACTAAAGACTGAGAAACACGAACCCCACCAAAAACAAAAGTTGGAAAGTTTCTTGAGCGTGGAACTTCTTCATTACGACTGGACGTGACTACGTATTAATACATCTTGCACAGCAAACTTCCGCATCAGTTTTGCAAGGGTTGTTTTGTTCTCAGGTAAAGGAATGACAATATACCTATACTACGTTAACCATTTGGATTTATTTTTAAAGACGAACACTTCATTTTTTGGTCAGTGTAAGTCGGAATTCAAGGTTGAAAATAAATGCCTTGAATTGAAAAGACTGAAAATATTAGAAACTTTCGTTTCCCGACAATATTGTTCGTGCAACTACTCTTTGGTAGAAAATGCATGTTAGAATAAAGAAGACGCATTTGAGTTTGATTTATGCCAAAAGTAAACTTCCAGAGAGCTGGGTACTGTCCCTACATGAGCCTACGTATTCATACATTCCATACAACCAAATGAAGGCAATTCTTAATACTAGTAGCATGTACAGGAAACAAACACTTAAGGTCGTGATTTAGAAGTCAACGCAGCAATTAAAACATTATAATTTTGACAAATGCTAGTTTTCATTGTCGTTAAATCAAAGTACGTCTGTGTATTTTTCTCCATTACCATGTACATCCTATTGTAATTTATTAATATGTACATCCTATGTCGTTCCATCTTACCCTTTATGGGAGAGAAAACATTAAAACTGGCAAAATAAAGCACGAAGTTGAAGAACACTGAGGACCTAAAATTCTGAGTTTTTGACAAACAGTTAAAGTAATCTATTCCTGGGGTAAAAAATCCTTCGGCTGCTTTTTACTCTTTGGTCGGGTTGTTGTCTCTTTGACACATTCCCCATTTCCATTCTCTATTTTACTTAGTATTCCGAGAACTTCGAAGTTTTGTAAACAGTTTATTTATAATTATGACAATACCAATGATAATTGATGTCAACACAGAGGTGCCGACTCTTGGCCTGGTGATACCCTCGGGGATGAAACCTCCACCAACAGTGGCATCGTGGTTGTAAATAAACTCATCCATACATACCAAGCTTAAAATGTTTTCTCCTTGATGTTGTTCGTGATTGATTTCATGTTCTTGAATATGTAAAGCATATTTAGAGTTAATATAACTAATACTATAAAGAAAGCCCATATAAATGTTGGGTCCCGAACCGCAGAAACTATTGAATTACAGCTGTAACTATTTTGTTTATAAATAAGGTTCTTTTTTCACAACAGTCTATAAATTATTATAATGTTCTTCTCCTCATAATAAATCGGTATTCATGAATCAATCCGGAATTATTTCGTACTCGTACCGTAAGAGAACTGCATTGTAAATGCTTTTCCTTCATTTTCTGGCAAAAGAAATGCAGATAACTGAATTATGATCATCCATATTGAAACACCAATCCTGAACTTCATCAGTAAAAACAACGCTTCATTACAATTACCAATAGCGTTCTTCGCAGTCATTTTATCTGCTGGTTGTTCTTCTAACTTGTTGAAAATTAAATCATCTTTTAATCTTTCTTTAGGGAGCTAACGTCACGGTACCCAAATTGCAACTATTTAGCAAAACAAGCAGATAAAATCTTACAAGTTTTCCTAGAGACTAAACAATTTGTATTTTTATGATTTGACTCTATGCACGTCTTTCAACATAGGTAAATATATTTAAATATACACAAAAAGTTCAAAGTATATATAAACAGATGAAGTGTTCACTGGAAAAAGTAAAATGTACGGAAACGTCGCTATGCGACGTCCACAAAAAGTCATCTTTTAAAAATTAGCAAATAAAATATGTTACAAGCATTCATTTCTTAAAAAATGAATAGTAAGCATGGACTGATCTGAATATTTAAAGAAATGAAACAAAATATCTGTTATTCGACTTTTAAGGATGTGAATTTAAGCATGGATGCAATTTGGGAACTCCTCAGTACAGAATCATTGATCGTTTGGAGGTATGTTCAAACCCATTTTTCTATGATTCAATATGGATTCAAAATTAAATTGGTTGAACCATATAGTAAATAATGATACATCTACAAAATAAACACAGAATGGAAACTTTTGTTTAGATCATAAATAAAAGTAGGTGAAAAAATTGTCAAAATTGGTGCAATTTTGGTACCCTCATGTTACCATCTGATTTTTATGGCGGAGCAAGAATGAAAATATTGTCCTGCTTTTTTTTTAGTTGTAATCTCTGTCCTGCCTTTTTATTTTTCACTCTATTCGGTCCTGCCTCTTTTTTTTTTTTAGTTTATCCTGCCTTTTTTTTTGCCAAATTGCTCATCCTGCCTTTTTTTTTTCTCAAAACGATTGTCCTGCCTTTTTTCTTCAAATTTCATTCTAGCCCCCATAAAAATCAAATGGTAGTCCCTTATCTTTTAACACGTTTACATCACTTTATTTGTAGGAACGTTTGTGAAGTACTAATATTTTGAGCTAAAATTAATAGAATAAAGTGAAAACATTTGGCAATATAAATATTTTGTAAAATTACATTAAAGTTCAAAGATATATAATGAGCTTTTAGTTGGATTGGGAAGATTTTTTTCTCCCAGTTTACAAAATGGGCATCTCAAAATCCCTCAATAATTTTAAGTTCTGTGCCAACAAATTAACCCAAATAGCCCTATATATTCAAAATCCTAAGGGGACACCCATTTGCTTTTCGAGGATGGACTAGGAGGATTTTGAAAATGAATATCCTAGACCCGTAAAGTTGAAAATAAATAAGCTTGCAGTAAGAATGAATGTTTTGCAACATAAAATGCAGGAATCAATCGTGTACAAAAGTGCAAATAAATTTTTACAAACTTTGAGACAAAAGGCCAAACATTACACGTCTTCAGTTAGTCCTGTTTATAATGTTGGTAGCCAAAAACATGTAACCACCACAATCGATGAAAATGAAAAACTGATAAATTCATTTATTTGAAAGTAAAAAGATAAGACGATAAATCATCTCTTTCCTCTTGTTTGGTGCATTGGTAAAAACTCCGAAACAGTGGTGCCATAATGCTCCGCTTCTTTACTGTCGGATCATTCAATAATCTATATGGTTCTTACTTTGAATCTTGAGAGAAAATAGCTTTTTTGAATGTGTATATCCAGTTTTGCATTTTGTCAAATTTGACGAAGCCTCCCGCTTAAAACTGAAAAAGTTTTGAATTTTTTGAAAACATCCACGACATAGAGAAGTTGACGGTATGTGTGAGATTTCCTGTAGCAATTGATCAGAATTTAAAAAAAGACTTGAATAGATTGTAGAATTTAGAACATTTAGGTTCAGAAAGTAAATAGCAGTTAGATAAATTGGTTTGGTAGCAGAAGCAACAACTGATGTCAGTGATCTTATCTGGCGTCATGTTTTGACGCTCTGGCTGCTAAGGAGAAAGTAGTTCTAGTCTGTTCCGCAGCAAATAATCAAAAACACCCAGTGTTTGTAAAGAAAGGGAAGTATGACTCGAACGATAAAAGTGTTTGGGAGTTTCGCATTTGGTGGTGTCAACATATTTATTCAATATGCTGTCTCCTACTTTGGGTAATTTTTTAGATGGCTTCTATATGTTTCTTTCCTCGTGACATTACTTTTGCTTTATCAACAAGGGATTTTCCATTTTTACTTGGAAGCAAATATTTTGTACATTCAATTCGCCATCAACAAAAATTAACCATGGGAATGTATGCATATAGACATTAATGCCGCTCGTTTTTTATCGTTTATTTACACTTTTCTGCCTTTAACTGTTATTAGATTTACTTCTTTCATTATGTTTAATAAAATTAGGTAAAATTGCTGAAAAACACCCCGCCACATTTCTAAATTATTGAAAATTCTATATAATTTTGCATTACAACTTTACTACCATGATGTAATAACGCTCTCATGTGTTTATCATTCCCTCAAACTTTTAACCCATTTTATTTATTGATTGTTATTTGCCTAACATAATATCCAGTGGCAATTATTTGATGCATGTTCAGGTCGCGAAAAAAATGACAACTGATGGATCTAATGAGAGCTCAGAGAAATATATTACAAACCAATTATTTTTGTATTTATACCACCGTCAATGCCATGGACACATGCTTTTGGAAGCATATCTCAAACTTGTTTAAATATAAATTGAACAAGAATTTTTTACTGGATTTTTTCTCTAAATCTACATACATGACATAAATTATCAGCATCATAGGTAAATGGTGAAATAATATATGTACACATGTGTGTTTTGAGCTATCTGTAATTGTTTTAAGACAACGAGTGCTACTGTAGAATTAATACCAGAGTTTTACCTTTTTATTCCAGTGACATGATACGCTGCCAACAGCTTGAATCTGATTTGTACAAAACAAGAAAACAGAAAGATCATGGTTGTTAATAACATTATTTTTTTAAATCTAACTTTAACAAAACTTATATATGAAATTATTTATCAAGAAAATTGCAGTAGTGAAATATTATAAAACATTTGTAAAACGAAGGTTGTGTTGACCAAATGTAAAATATGTTTAACTTGTTACTCCCATAGCTTGAACTCATCATTATATGGAGGACCTCCACCAGTTTGCTTTTCAAAACTGACTCTCACCACCTCCTTTTTCTTGGTCTTGCCATTTACTTTTTACATCTGCACATCACCTCAGTGAAATGCTAACTGCATTTATTCTATAAAAGATATATATTAATCATCTGGACATCAAATTAATGTTTTTACTTTCTCCATATTACAACAACAAGTCAAGGCATAAATTTTGACCCTGGAAATAGGCACAAATATTTATATGAAGAACAGAAATACCTTTTCAGGTCATTTTCATTACAATGTTCATGGTTCTAACTTACTTGATTTAATTACAAGACTTTTTGAACTGATTTTTTTCATAAAAATGTTTCCAAAGAAAACCATTCAACTTGCATAATATACCACGGAATAACAACTGTATACCTTATAAAGCACACTTACACTTGTATATCATTGTTTTAATTAATTAATTTTTTTAAATTTTTTTTTGGGGGGGGGGAGGGGGATTTACTTGGAATTCTAAACATTGCATAAATATCTGACAGGTTGGCCAGTTGTTTCAACTCACTGAATGATTATATAAGAATCGAAACATGTGTTAGTATTAACAATAAATATTAGGGAAAGTTATATACATGTAGATATAGTAGTCGAAGTAACTCTGTGTGTTTTTAATGTTGATATTAATGGTAGACTAGCTGACCCTTACTTTTGTGCAAATGGAAAGCTTGTTTAAATAAGAGCTAATATGTTTGGCATCTTTCAAGGTATCTTGGCAAAGTAGATATATGTTTGAATAAAATTAGGAATTTTTATTCATCAAATTAGGGCACAGAGTATGTCTTTGATTAAATAACATCCTCGTATAAAATATATAAGTTATAACAAGTTCTATCAGATACTAAAGCCCTAACTTCCATCAATGGGTTTAGTTTTTTTTTCATATTTATTGTTACAAATTAAGTATCCGAACCAAATGTAATTATATTAAATGTCAGGAAAAAAGTGACCATATAGAAAACTAGTCCAATATACGAGTCACAAACACATTTCTTATAAGGAACCGGGATGTATGAATACTCTCCCACGGATTGCACCAAGTAAGATTTAACGTCATTCAATTCTGTTAGATTTCTATCATTTTTTGTACATTATTTAAACATGAAGTTGTGGAATAATTGCTAATGATATAACTATGCACCCGAGACCAAAGGACATAGATGTACAAAGATAGTCATATTGCCCTCTATTGTGCGGATTGTTGGTTAAAATGTATATTCAATTCTGTTAACTCTCTTACAAACTTTTGTCAAGTATGCATTATTTTTACTTGTAAGTTGCAGCTGAATTTATTATTTTTGATTGGACTGTGTTCAGCGGCAAGTATTACAAAGTGTTTAGATGAGATCAAAAGCAATCTATATCTTGTAGCACATACTGACACTAGAATGAAGAAGAATACATACTAAAACTAGGAAAAGTAGTGAAAAATAGAAAATATTTGATAGGGTAAACATTTTTTCTCTTAACTAAACAGATTATGTCCTAACTATGTTTTATTTCCACGATAACAATTAATGTAGAAATAAAATGTGTTCCGATTTCCAATAAGACCCTTTTTTTTAAAACGTTTTATAAATTTTAGGTCATCCTTGGTTATACAAAATATTAGTTAGCCTGCTGCCATACAAGTTTAACACAACAAGATCTCCATTGTAATAAAAATGCATGATTTGATGGCAGGAAAAATTCTTCACATAGTACACGGTAGAAAAGTGCATCTCTAATTTTTGAAAGCCATATAAAGTGGTTTTCTAACGGACTAAATGTTTCTACAAAAACAGATTGAAGTAAATAATGAAGAGATTCGATTCTCTCCTTAAAGATGGCAGAACATTTCCTCCAATATTCACACCCAACTAAACGTAAAAATGCAAGAAACCCGGCATTTTCTGTATCATAAATATCACTAAACAATCCCAATCAACCCTATACAATATTTTTGGAAGTAATATAATCTGATTATTTGAAAAACATTTAATTAAAAGAATTTTATCATTGTCACCAAGAAAGGTATATAGTCGTATCCACTTACAATATATAAAATTTGAAAATTCGATAGGATATTGTTGGTAAAATGTATTGATAATATCTGGGTAATTTTCAAGGAATCAGTAAGTTTATTCAGATTTTAAATCTTTCTGAAAAGACAGTTGAAAAATACTGTTTGCTTAATGTTTGTATAAGTGGGAACCTAGTGTTGCTTGTGTCGTTGTTTGATGACTGAATTCGTTGTCTGATGGGTGAATAGATAAGCACACTATCACTCAAAGTCTTTAACCGAGTGTCACCCTCAGTTTTATTAGTTCTCTGTATTATCTTTATTTCATTTTAATAAACACATTTTGATACACAACAATTGCAAAACCACCAAAAACAACAAATGTTTGAATTTATTTGATTGCATATTTTGAGAGTCCTAAAACTGTTCACCTCTTGTTTTTTTGTTGTTTCTATTTGTCAGAAACTTTACCCAGAGGGTAATTTAGAAGATTCAGTAAAAGAAACACCAAATGTTTTTTTTTTTTTTTTTTTTCTCTCAATGTCGCTTGCGGAAAGTGGAGGGAATTAATCATCAAAATTTAGATGCACTTCAACTGTATTTGTCAAAATAGGGTAATATTTTTGCTGTGCTTGTACTGCTTTGGTGTCATGGATGGATACCCGATATAAATTGTTTTTCTTTTCTGTAATATGTATTTTTTTGAATTAGGTAAATAATATAATAATTGAAAGTTTAATGTGAAAATAGCAAGTTTTGTATATAAAATAAAGGCTTTTGGTAAAATCCGACACAGGTATGTTTTGATTTTTTGACCAGGCAATTTGTTTCCTTAGGAAGGAATATTTTAAACATTCATGTTTTTCAATATAACAAACAATTTGTGTTTTGATTGAAAATCCAGCAACTTTTTTAGTTTTATTATATGTCAAAATTCAAAGTCATTCATACAAGATTTAATGTATGTCATCAAATGTGTAGTGACTACATTTTCAGATAAGAAGTCTTCTATTTGCAGCTTTGTCAGACTTATTTTTATATTGAAAATGTGTTAAAAAGTTTTGTGCTTAAATTTCACCTAATTGCTTTGTCTAAGATTATTCATATGCAGAAGTATGTATTCATCTTCAAAAGTTGTCACTGACACTGCAGTTTTGCGACGGTCAGATTTACTGAATGAAATTTTCCTTTTGAAGTTTGATATTACTTTACATCAATGGTGAAGATAATAGGCGCGTTTTGACAAAGTACCGGACAGAAAAGTTTGCATTGCACCCTTAACCTCTCGATTTATATACATTTGATGTGCTCAATCTAATTCTTGACTATGAATGTTTCTGTCAGATATTTTTACAACAAAAGCACCTTCCTCAAATAATATTAAAATATTTGTATAGGGACAAATAACTTGAGAATCATCATGAAATGTAGTGATGGATTGGTATTCATCTTTACCATAAATAATATATATTTCCTATTAAATACTGTTTCTTTACTTCCTCTGGCAATAATTCCATTGAAAGTTTTGGTATAAACAATTGAATTGATGATCCATCAAAACCACGATGTGCATCTGTACACTAGAGAGCAGAATAGAATGACATTTTATTAATATTATCTACAGATGATATTTTAAACTGACGTTTTGATGAATTTATTGAATTGGATTTCCTTTCTTCACTAACTAGTTTGCTATCTTTCATAAGTCTGCTTAGAAACACGTAAACAAAATGTTTTCTTCTTCTGGAACTTATACGATGTGGTTGGTTTCTATTCCATACACGTCTTCATTTGACTATAAACCAGTGAGGTGCCGATATTTCTCCATGCATTGCGAACATGAACATTGCACTAATATATGGGATGTTTCGAAAGTGGTAGCATTATGATTAATTTTTTCCAGGGTGCTATGATTGTTCATGTTGGTGTTTCTTCATCCCTATTAATGTATAAATCCACGGGGTCAGTAATGTTTTTTGTCTGCTTTAGGAATTGTGCGGAAAACCGACGGTTTTTTGCAGGCAATCTTTGTTGCTTCTAATGGTTGTGTCCCGGGTTTCATTTTTCAGTTGCTGACGTTGATTGTTTTTCATTATTAATCCTTACGTTTCGGATAGATTATGATCTGTTCTCAATTTCCTTTTTGTCGAATCATGTCTGGAGAATATCTTTGCGGACAAAGAACACGAATATAATAATATGGTGGAGTTGGGGATAGTTTTGAAAGGTCTTCTTATGCTTCATATGCTGTTATATTGTGTACTACATCTAATTCAGTTTAGTGGTATTGGTTCTCGCGGTTTCCTCGGCGTGATTTTTGTTTTTGACTTTAAAATTCGCATGTTGAGTCCCCTCAATGACCGTGTACATGTATTTAGATAGTGTGTGTATGCTTCTTCTGTTTGCAATATCATGTAAAGTTTGACAACGGTTGTCCTAATGCCTGTTATTGTAACGTCTTGGGTATTATGTTGCCCCGCGATTATAAGCGGTTAGAAACGGGTTTCTGCTGGTTTTGGTTCTTTATGTCATTCTTATAATCGTAAATTCTTTCGGAAACAATTTTGCAGGTCTTTACATGTTGATTTCTGCATTTCTTACAGATGATGATTTATACTACATTGTTGGTTAAACATGTAATTGGTTCTTTGATTTGCATTAAATTTCCATTTTAGAGGCTGGTTATTGGGTGGATCCGGTCTGTGGCATTGGTTTCCAATGATTTTTGGTGGTTTGATATCCGTTCTCACTAGTAGTTGGCGCAGACTGATGTTTCTACGTGTGGTTACACACAAATTCGTAAGGTATATACGATATATTGCTTGTGACCTTTAAAATTGTAATAGAATAATATATACTAGACCTGTTCTAGTTTGGAATGTTAGAATCATTTCTAGGATAGAACAGTTCGAAATGACGTAGATAGAGCAGCTCTCTTGTCGTGATTTAGGATAGCGGCAATAAGCTGGATTTTATCCTTTGGTTAGGTCATATTATATATAAAAAGGAAGACATAGTTAAACTAATTACAGTCTTGGACGTATGTTTTTTCCTGTTATTTATCAAAGTGTATAATTTATTTACAATCAAACGTGTGTTATTTATATATAATAATGCTTAAGGAGTGAGGTAATATATTTATTTTTTAATTTTTAAATCCATGAAAATAATGAACTCTCCAATTACTGCAGACGAAATCAAATGTTCTGTTCAAAAACTCGAGACAATGAATCTGCTGTATACGATAATGTATCAATTGAGTATATTACATGGAATTAGATGATATGATGACTGCGTATGTTATGTTATTAAAAACATTTTAGATACAGGTATTATACCAGAATGTTGGACAAAAGAAATAATGATTTCAATATTAAAGAATAAGGGTTCAAAATTTGACCCGAATTCTTACAGGGGTACAACTGAATATGTTACCTACCAAGTTTACGAGTGTTTCACAAACGTGTCCGAATATTTATCATGTGATTTCCGAAAACCAACTTCGGTTTTAATACCTCTTTTATGGGAAGGTTCGTAAATGGATTCAATGCGAGCTCAATTTGCATTCACTAATCTACCATGAGGACAAGTTGAGGCCCTCACATAAAACACACAGAACAAGAATTACGAAGATAACAATTTTTGAACACAAAATAAACTTTTATAAAACTAAGTTAAAATCTTGGAGGAAAACGTTAGAATGATTTAAGAGTCAAATTAGAAAAAGGGAAGTGTGTATAAGGGGACTGTTTGTGGCAGCCTTTGATTAACAAAAATGTTGACAGGTTGAATTTTATTTTGAAATATTGTTGTTTCTATTTGTCAGAAACTTTACCCAGAGGGTAATTTAGAAGATTCAGTAAAAGAAACACCAAATGTTTTTTTGTTTGTTTTTTTCTCTCAATGTCGCTTGCGGAAAGTGGAGGGAATTAATCATCAAAATTTAGATGCACTTCAACTGTATTTGTCAAAATAGGGTAATATTTTTGCTGTGCTTGTACTGCTTGGGTGTCATGGATGGATACCCAATATAAAATGTTTTTCTTTTCTGTAATATGTATTTTTTTGTATTAGGTGAATAATATAATAATTGAAAGTTTAATGTGAAAATAGCAAGTTTTGTATATAAAATAAAGGCTTTTGGTAAAATCCGACACAGGTATGTTTTGATTTTTTGACCAAGCAATTTGTTTCCTTAGGAAGGAATAGTTTAAACATTCATGTTTTTCAATATAACAAACAATTTGTGTTTTGATTGAAAATCCAGCAACTGTTTTAGTTTTATTATATGTCAAAATTCAAAGTCATTCATACAAGATTTAATGTATGTCATCAAATGTGTAGTGACTACATTTTCAGATAAGAAGTCTTCTATTTGCAGCTTTGTCAGACTTATTTTTATATTGAAAATGTGTTAAAAAGTTTTGTGCTTAAATTTCACCTAATTGCTTTGTCTAAGATTATTCATATGCAGAAGTATGTATTCATCTTCAAAAGTTGTCACTGACACTGCAGTTTTGCGACGGTCTGATTTACTGAATGAAATTTTCCTTTTGAAGTTTGATATTACTTTACATCAATGGTGAAGATAATAAGCGCGTTTTGACAAAGTACCGGAAAGAAAAGTTTGCATTGCACCCTTAACCTCTCAATTTATACACATTTGATGTGCTCAATCTAATTCTTGACTATGAATGTTTCTGTCAGATATTTTTACAACAAAAGCACCTTCCTCAAATAATATATAAAAATATTTGTAAAGGGACAAATAACTTACGAATCATCATGAAATGTAGTGATGGATTGGTATTCATCTTTACCATAAATAATATATATTTCCTATTAAATACTGTTTCTTTACTTCCTCTGGCAATAATTCCATTGAAAGTTTTGGTATAAACAATTGAATTGATGATCCATCAAAACCACGATGTGCATCTGTACACTAGAGAGCAGAATAGAATGACATTTTATTAATATTATCTACAGATGATATTTTAAACTGACGTTTTGATGAATTTATTGAATTGGATTTCCTTTCTTCACTAACTATTGTTTGCTATCTTTCATAAGTCTGCTTAGAAACACGTAAACAAAATGTTTTCTTCTTCTGGAACTTATACGATGTGGTTGGTTTCTATTCCATACACATCTTCATTTGACTATAAACCAGTGAGGTGCCGATATTTCTCCATGCATTGCTAACATGAACATTGCACTAATCTATGGGATGTTTCGAAAGTGGTAGCATTATGACTAATTTATTCCAGGGCGCTATGATTGTTCATGTTGGTGTTTCTTCATCCCTATTAATGTATAAATCCACGGGGTCAGTAATGTTTTTTGTCTGCTTTAGGAATTGTGCGGAAAACCGAAGGTTTTTTGCAGGCAATCTTTGTTGCTTCTATTGGTTGTGTCCCGGGTTTCATTTTTCAGTTGCTGACGTTGATTGTTTTTCATTATTAATCCTTAAGTTTCGGATAGATTATGATCTGTTCTCAATTTCCTTTTTGTCGAATCGTGTCTGGAGAATATCTTTGCGGACAAAGAACACGAATAATATAATATGGTGGAGTTGAGGATAATTTTGAAAGGTCTTCTTATGCTTCATATGCTGTTATATTGTGTACTATATCTAATTCAGTTTAGTGGTATTGGTTCTCGCGGTTTCCTCGGCGTGATTTTTGTTTTTGAATTTTAAATTCGCATGTTGAGTCCCCTCAATGACCGTGTACATGTATTTAGATAGTGTGTGTATGCTTCTTCTGTTTGCAATATCATGTAAAGTTTGACAACGGTTGTCCTAGTGCCTGTTATTGTTACGTCTTGGGTATTATGTTGCCCCGCGATTATAAGCGGTTAGAAACGGGTTTCTGCTGGTTTTGGTTCTTTATGTCATTCTTATAATCGTACATTCTTTCACAAACATTTTAGAGGCTGGTTATTGGGTGGATCCGGTCTGTGGCATTGGTTTCCAATGATTTTTGGTGGTTTGATATCCGTTCTCACTAGTAGTTGGCGCAGACTGATGTTTCTACGTGTGGTTACACACAAATTCGTAAGGTATATACGATATATTGCTTGTGACCTTTAAAATGGTAATAGAATAATATATACTAGACCTGTTCTAGTTTGGAATGTTAGAATCATTTCTAGGATAGAACCGTTCGAAATGACGTAGATAGAGCAGCTCTCTTGTCGTGATTTAGGATAGCGGTAATAAGCTGGATTTTATCCTTTGGTTAGGTCATATTATAGATAAAAAGGAAGACATAGTTAAACTAATTACAGTCTTGGACGTATGTTTTTTCCTGTTATTTCTCAAAGTGTATAATTCATTTACAATCAAACGTGTGTTATTTATATATAATAATGCTTAAGGAGTGAGTTAATATATTTATTTTTTAATTTTTAAATCCATGAAAATAATGAACTCTCCAATTACTGCAGACGAAATCAAATGTTCTGTTCAAAAACTCGAGACAATGAATCTGCTGTATACGATAATGTATCAATTGAGTATATTACATGGCATTAGATGATATGATGACTGCGTATGTTATGTTATTAAATATATTTTAGATACAGGTATTATACCAGAATGTTGGACTAAAGAAATAATGATTTCATTATTAAAGAATAAGGGTTCAAAATTTGACCCGAATTCTTACAGGGGTACAACTGAATATGTTACCTACCAAGTTTACGAGTGTTTCACAAACGTGTCCGAATATTTATCATGTGATTTCCGAAAACCAACTTCGGTTTTAATACCTCTTTTATGGGAAGGTTCATAAATGGATTCAATGCGAGCTCATTTTGCATTCACTAATCTACCATGAGGACAAGTTGAGGCCCTCACATAAAACACACAGAACAAGTATTACGAAGATAACAATTTTTGAACACAAAATAAACTTTTATAAAACTAAGTTAAAATCTTGGAGGAAAACGTTAGAATGATTTAAGAATCAAATTAGAAAAAGGGAAGTGTGTATAAGGGGACTGTTTGTGGCAGCCTTTGATTAAAAAAAATGTTGACAGGTTGAATTTTATTTTGAAATATTTTGATCACAATTTTTTATTATATACATTGTGCGTATTGCTGTGTGTTTGTTTATTCTACATTGGCTAGATGTATAGGGAGATTGTTGATATCTCACAAAACATGTTTAACCCCGCCGCATTTTTGCGCCTGTCCCAAGTCGGGAGCCTCTGGTCTTTGATAGTCTTGTATGTTTTTTTAATTTTAGTTCATTTATATGTTTAATGAGTTTAATGTGACGTCCATTTTCACTGAACTAGTACACATTTTTGTTTAGGGGCCAGCTGAAGCCCGCCTCCGGGTGCTGGATTTTCTCGCTGTGTTGAAGACCCATTGGTGGCTTTGGGCTTTTTGCAGCTCTTTGGTCGGGTTGTTGTCTCTTTGACACATTCCCCATTTCCATTCTCAATTTTATTTATTATTTTTTATCGATACATTTTCTAACAGGCCATTTTACTGATAAAAAATCTTGTAAATATTACCTTTCATTCTTGCAACTCTTTCTTTATGAAAAGAAAAGGTGTATCATGCGCTCCCTGTGCAGCTTTTATTATTTGTACATGACAAATTTAAAAAAAGTACACACTATTATCAGAGTACATGTATATAGTTGTACAGGTCACTTACTTTTTCCACAGTGTGAATGCCTGCAATAAAGAAGGCAGGAGTACAACGCAGGTGAAAAAAATATGGCTCGACATGCAGAGGGAATCAAGGAAGAAAGAAGGTGCGAAAAATCAATGACTGGAGGTACTCCAGAAATTTACACCAATGATTTGAATGTAATTAATTAATGTTTCAGTTTTAAGTCTTGATTATTTTTTTATGGAACTGATGATTGCAGTTAATAGCCACAATATTGAAGAAATAACCATGTCAATTCTCTTTCTCTTTAAAAGACAAATAGAACTTTTTACTTGATAATAATGTTAGAGATCTTGGAAATGTTCCTTTAAAATGCTAAGAAATGTTAATATGTTATGTGAAAATTTTGATAATATTTTACGCAGATGACACGGAGTCAGAAGATGCACTGTCAGTTTTTGAACAATATGTTTATTGGTTCGTCACTGATTTGTCTTTTGTAGAAATTACTTGCATTTAAGAACAGCTATTGGTAAGATCCAGACTGGGGGTGATTTATGTATGTTTCAAGAATTTCTTTATTCTTTTATATTATGGTAAGCTAATATTAAAATAAAGGTTCCATACATGAAATAAGAAAAATGCATGCTTTTTCGGTTGCAGCAATTTTCTGATAATAAGAATTGCATAAAAAATCTTTTTCAACACATCATCTAACATTATTTGAATTTTTTATTTTTACCTTGAAGTCCATATATTGCATCATAGAAAACAGAGAAAAAAAATCTGTTTTTTTTTGTATTTTTTTGTTGCCATTGGAACCAAAATTCATAGATTTCATACAAAATGACAAAAACAGAAAACTTGTTCATGATCAAGATTTTGCGTATTTGTTATATCAATGCAATTTAACAGACAATAAAATATATTATTTGTTTGAAAATAAAAAAAAACCAAACTTTACTAGTTTTACAAAAATGGTTAAAAGACCATAGCAACAAAAAAAGCCATAGCAACCAACCTAAAATTGCTAAAATAATTCACAATCAGCAATACACACATGCAAATAAATGTATTGAATACGTATATTAAATAGGGTTTGAAGACTATACTCAATAATTAAGTATTTCACTCTGCTTTGGTTACCAAGGAAAAACAACAGTTCAGATTTGATACTAACCGTTTCTTTATATTTTTTGTTTAGCACTGTAAATGTACTTTTTTCAACCAACACAAACATGCCATCATATTTCTTTATATTTACAACTCGCGACTTTTGATTCCATGAAGGTGTTCTTTGGTTATTTTACATCTTGCATGGCATAGAAATTTTAGATGGAGGGACAGCTAATAAAGTAGGACTGCTGAATTTGGTGGTTCTTAATAATCTTTATTCATAGTAACAGTGAACAACATTATAAATCTGACTACCTCAAATTTAAACAAACAAGAACAAATATTTAAATATTAAGAATGAACACAAGTGCGGCCACTTCCATTTTAGACGAAAACCGTGAAAAATGGGAAGGTTTCAGTAATTTTGCATGCATGAATGATGCTAGTACTTGATGCATGTTCATAGTATTGTCAAAAACAGCCCATATTTATGTAACAAAAGTATTCTAATTTCCAAAAAATACCTAAAATTTTACATATTAACAAATTTGTAAAAATGCTATATTTTGGGGCCAAAAGGGGGTCTTACCGGGCCTACTCCTTTTACCAAGGTAAACCTAAGGCATGTAAGTTATTGCCAGGAAGCCATTTTCATAGTGACCAAATTATTTTTATAAATCATAATCTTGACCTTTGACATTTTGAACTTATAACCAATCTAGGTTATCCTTTAACCATGTAAACATCATCATGTTATACCCAGACAAAGTAAGTTATCATCAAGAAACCATTTTTTCAGTGAAAGATTTATTTTTAGACATTGTGATTTCACCATTGACATGCAGAACTCAAAATCAATATATATTTCCTGGTCACTATAACCTATTGTCTAGAAAAAAATATGGATGGACTGGCACGGACAGAGGGCTGATTATTTTAGTCCATAATTATAACTGCCATACTCATATATGTTAATTTCAATTACTCAATGGAAACTTGATCATCCTGAAACCAAAATCGTATATTTGTTACTATTGAACTAAGATAAATACAGGCATTCCATCTCTGAAGTTTCATTTCAATAATTTCAAGGCAACCTTATGACCGATAAGAAATATAAGGATTATTTCAGCTAACAACAGTTGTAACAATTGTGGACATAGACCAGCGTGGTTAGTATCCAGCATTCTGAGAGTATTGTATGGCAATACATAGTCACCTACTGATTGGAATTCATTGTTTTAGAACAAAATTCAAACTGTTTTACACTGGTTATTTTTAGGGCCCGTTATTGCTTGCTGTTTGGTGTGAACCAAGGCTGATCTGTAACCTATAATTGCCTTTTTAGCTACATTGTGTCTTGGATGGAGATTTGTCTCATTGGCACTCATACCACATCTTATTTCTATTGATCTGTTACTTGTCATGATAAAACTATATACCAAATATCAAATCAATGTCTTCAAGCATGACGAAAAAAAGTGCGGAAAACTTGTTACTTGCGTTAATTTACTAAGTCCAAGGACAATAACTCTGCAAAAAAAAACTAGACCGAAACAAAATTTAAACTTGATCTGTAACTTGTCATGGTAAAACTATATACCAATTATTAAATTAATATCTTTAAGCGTGACGAAAAAAGTACAGAAAACTGATTTGCCAAACTGATTGATGGACGTAGACTGACGGACAGAGTGCAAACCTAAAGTCCCCATCGGTTTTCCCAGTAGGGTACAAATAAAGTACCGAGTGACAACAGCACACTCATTGTGATATACCCTTTCCTCAATTCCAGAACATGATCATTTTGAGAAATTGGGTGATGTCTTGCAAGGAGCAAGACATGCTCACCCTTCTGAATCACCTGAGATTGCCTAATTTAAATTATGAAAACTTTTAAAGTCAATGAACCATGACTGAAGATGTCAGGCCTTATAATCAAATGGATACTACATATGTCAAAGGTAATACAACTACACATTAAATATCATTGACTTGACATTATTGGTTTCCCTTACACTTACCTAATCATAAACTTAAACCATTGAAAAATTTCAAAGTCAATAAATCATGACTGAGGTGTAGGCAAATATTATTTTTATTTTTTACATAAAATTAATATAGAATATTCATGACACATGGATTATAACAATATATATACCAAAAGCAAGAATTGATTTGCATCAGGTCAAGTTTACTAGCTTATTCCATCTACGCCAATGACTTACAACCTTACGACTTTCCACGGTGCAACAGAGGGTTGCATCCTGTTCTGCAAATCTTATTTTGCATGCAGAATGAATGTTTTCAAACAGTTTAAAAAGACACGAAGATATACATAAATGTTGCTTAACTTTCCTGAAATATATGTCATTTGAAAAGATATAATTTTATTAAATATTGCTTTATAATAATATATATGAACAGTCAAATCAGATTTCTAGAATAACAATAACTTTATTTTACATTAACACAATGCTTCAATGAACAGAATTTGACAGCAATAAATCAAACTACCAAATAACCTAGAATTTTGTAAGATCAATATATAATTTAGTTCGGTTAGGCTGATTCAGACCTGTCTAGACTAAATTTAAAGGTTAAAACAGGTCGAGACTGGTCGAGCATTTATCAAGGCCATTTCAAACAATACCAAGATTATCAAGTACTGAATCAGACTTATTAAGTAAAGTCGAGTACAGTTAAGTACTATCGAGATTATGTC
This sequence comes from Mytilus californianus, assembly GCF_021869535.1. Lineage (NCBI taxonomy): Eukaryota > Metazoa > Mollusca > Bivalvia > Mytilida > Mytilidae > Mytilus > Mytilus californianus. Next base: position 23,735,785 of record NW_026262615.1, on the reverse strand, counting down.
GAGTCTTATCAAGTATAATATGTAAAATATGGTCTTTTCAGACTCTGAGCAGTTTGTAGTGATGTCAATTATGACTTTTGTTACTCTTGCTTTTTTATTTATTACAATTCTTGTTTGCACAATATTTTACCAAGGTTTGTTTATGTATGAAGGTAGATTTATATATCATCTTGTTTATACAGATACAATATAACAGCTTAATGTTTGCATAGACAGTTGTATGAGTCAAAGTGTATTCAGAGGAGTGAAATTAGTAAATGGAATGTTTATTCTATATCTTAGCTACTAAAATGACTAAGGATACATCAAAAAAAATTTGTCATACAACTGTCAAGGTTAAACTTCTAGAGAGAAACGGAGAGATGTGTTCGAATACTGTAATCAAAACTCTGTCATTTACTGTCTGCAAGACATACATTTTACTGAAAAAGATGAATCATTTATTAGAAACCAATGGGGAGGAGAATGCAGTTTTAATTCTTTTGCCTCCAATCAAAGACGAGTTCCCATTTTATTTGCAAATAATCGTGAATATAAAATAAACAAAATAAAGAAAGATGAAAAAGAAAATTTCCTTGGTGTTGACATTACAATTGAAGGTAAACATATAACAATTGTTAATCTATATGGACCAAATAATGACACCTAATAATAAAGTAAATAAAAATAGAAAATTTAAACTACCAACAAGTTATTCTGACATGAGATTTTAACTTAGTCCAAAATCAGGCATTAGATACTTACAACTATATAAATATAAATAATCCACGAGCAAGAGAAACAGTTTTTGAACTAATTAAAACTTATGATCTAATTGATCCTTTTCGAGAATTTTACCCAGAAAAGAAACGATATACATGGAGACAAATTAATCCTCTGAAGCAAGCAAGGCTTGATTGTTTTTCCTTGTATCTCGGATTTTCTACCAAAATATAAAAGAAGTAGAAATCCAAAACAGCTATAGATCTGATCATTCACCAATAGTTTTACACTTTAAAATAACTGATTTCAATATAAGGAAGGATTTATGGAAATTTAATAATAGTTTATTGTATGATATAGAATATGTTAAAACTGTTAAAGAAAAAATAAAACAAGTCAAGGATCAATATGAAACTTTAGTAAACAATAGAGACACACTATATCAGGTCGATTGCTTAGATATTCAGTCCACAAAATGATAAGTTGTTCTTAGAAACATTAATGACTGAAATTAGGGGTAAAACAAGTTCATTTGCATCATATAATAAAAAATAAAAAATAAATTTGCAAATGCTTAGGTAAATGGAATTCAGAAAATTGGAAGAAAATATATAAACCACAGAAACTCTTGAAGTTCTCAAGCAAACAAAATCTGAATTACAAATTTTAAAACAAGAAACGAATGCGTGGTCAGTATGTACGTTCAAAAATGCAATAGGTAAAAGAAGGAGAAATATCATCAAAATATTTTCTCAATTTAGAAACTAAGAATTATGTTCATAAAACATTTCCAAGACTAGTCAATAATGAACGCTGTTGTATAAATAAACAAGAACAGATTTAACTGGAGGCCAAAAACTTATAAGTATTTAAATTCAAAAAAGATACAATAGATAATTTTGATCTCAATAAGGAAATTCCATATTTAGATGTTCAAAAGTTAACAAATGAAATAAGGGACACTTTTGAGGTAGAAATTTCTTATTCAGAATTAACAGCAGCTATGAAAAGAAGGAAACATAAGAAAAGTTCCGGATCGGATGGATATACCAGTGAGTTTTTTAAATTCATTTTGATAAATTTAGATAAATTTGTTCTACGGTCATTCACTATAGGTATAATATGGGTGGAATGTACTATAGGTATAATATGGGTGGAATGTCAGTATCTGAAAAAAAGGGTGTAATCACTTGTAAACTAAAAGGAGATAAACCAAGACAATGTATGAAAAACTGGCGAACTATAAGTCTTTAAAACACAATATATAAACTTGAGTCTAGCTGTATTATAGAGCGGTTGAATTCTATTTTATAACCTTAAATAAATAATGATCAAACAGGGTTCATTCCCGGAAGATATATTGGTGAAAATACTGGACTAATTTATGATATTTTATTTTTTACAGAAGAAAATGACATACCTGGTATACTCCTCCTAATTGATTTTGAAAAGGCGTTTGACCCGATTTCTTTGAGTTTTATTCGAAGTGTATTGGACTTTTTTAATTTCGGACCATCTATTAAACATTGGATCATTACTTTTTAAAATAAAATTCAATTTGCAGTAACTCAAAATTACACAATCTCTCAGAATTTTTTTAGATTTAGAGAAGCTGTCGACAAGGGGATCACCTGTCACAATATTTATTTTTACTGTGTACAAGGATACTTGATATACTTATACGAAATAATGACAAAGTTAAAGGAATCGCTATAGATGACTAAGAGTATCTCATTTCACAATATGCAGATGATACTTCTCTTGTACTTGATTGATCACCAGAATCTTTGGATGCATCTCTCCGTACTCTAGATAGATATGCAGATTTATCAGGTCTAAATATAAATTTAGTCAAGACCAAGGTTGTTTTGATTGGGAAGGAAAAGTTTAGCCAAGAAACTATGTGTGTTAAGTGGGGATTGGAGTGGTTTCCAGCAGATTTACACTTCTTGGGATAAATTTCTCAGTTGATCTTAATGAAATTGAAAATTTAAACTATGACCCAAAGACGAAAGAAATCGAAAATATCAAAGAAAATTGGACAAACCAAATACTCTCACCAATTGGAAAAGTAGCAGTGATAATAATACTTATAATATCAAAATTTAACCATCTTTTCATGTCCTACCTAGCCCAAGTAGGACAAAGCTTAATCATTTTACTGAAAAAAAATATTTGTCTTCGCCTGGGATAACACACCTGATAAAGTTAATAGAGACACTTTATCCAAACCACACTGTTTATGAGGTCTAAAAATGATAAATATTGAAAACTACATAAAAGGTTTAAAACTAACTTTGATGAGAAAATTAATAGAGTTAAAAACTTCTGAAACTCCTCTTTTCAAAAAATTGATTTTTTTGGATATGCAATTTCTTGGCCCCTATAAAAAGCTGAATAATCCATTTTGGAAAGAACTATTTGATGCTTGGCAATATCTTCAAAATATACAAAATAACTCCCAAATTAACACTTGCCATACATGGAAGAATGATAAAATAAAGATTGGAAACCATTCAGTTTTATATAAAGATTTGACAAAAAAGGGGTTTGGCTGATTAACAACTTGTTAGAGGATGATTGAAATTTTATTACTTTTGATAACTTTAAAAAAAGTGTACAATATTAAACCTAATTTCATTACACATTTTTTGCAATAAAAAAGTATTTAAAAGAATATAATGTATGTCCCAATGACTTAATGAGAGAAAATGGCCAAGTTTTGCCCTGAGTTTTAAAGGTGTTTTTTTTTAATCCCTGAGAGGTTCAAAAGACATGTATAATATTTTAAATAGTAAAAAGTCAAATCCTCAACAAAAATGTGAAACAAAATGGTCATTTATTCTCAATACAAACAACAATTGTAAAAATATCCATGTATTGCCCTTTTATATTACCAAAACTACAAAATTGCAGTGGTTTCAATACAGAATAATACTTCGAAGTTGAGGCACGAATTAACTTTTCTATAAAATAAAGATTAAAGATACAAATAAGTGTAGTGCTGGGTTCGGAGGGGTCGAAACAATAGAACATATATATTGGACTTGTCCATATATATCAAAATTAAGGGAAAAGATTAACTACTGGACATTTGAGAAGATAGAAATAAACTAACTTTGAATATTGATGTGGTTTATTTAGGATTCTAACAAAAACAGATAAGAATTACATAAGAAACTTAATAATTCTGTTAACAAAATTTAACATTTATAGAAGCAAGTTATCAGTGGAACAAACCAATATGATAGCACTAAAAAAATATTTGAAAGAAAACTTTTTAATAGAAAAAAAATGTATTTTATTTTTTCTTTAGGGCAGAGAACTGCTAGAACCCCTGGACTCCTTTATTGTAATAAAAACAAAGATAAACAACAGACACCATATATTAAAATTGTATGTATTCTATATCCAAACAGCCTTTGTCTTGCAATCATAATCTGCAATGTACCAAACTATTTCAGCTGTGTCTATCTAATATGTTGTATATATTATGCATATATATTATAACCATTGTGCATAAAATGTGTATAACTTACTCTCATGACTATTATGTTCATGTGCAAATAAAAAAAATAATAAAAAACAAAAGGGAAAGAAAAATCAATACTTTTGTCGTAAATCTTTCTGTAGAGTTTCTTATGTAATACTGAAATATCTTAATCTAGGAAAGGACAGTTATTGCTATTAATATTTGATTTATCTAAAGTAACTTTCTTTGGGTAAATATCAGCAGTATGTTCAGAGAATTCTTGATTTAATAACTAAAAAAAACCCAGCAAGATAGCGGTTAGTGTTGTTGAATTTCTTTACTTAGTTTGGCCATAAACTGTGGTTCATAACGGTAAAGGAACAAATCTGCTACATAAAGAGCACACTTGATGCCCATAGGAATACCTACAACCTGTCGATAAAATGTATTGCCGAAACGTACATCAAGGTTGTCCAAGAGAACATATAGGGTTTGACTCATCTAATCACACCTTATTTAAGCATATCTAGCATTTTTACCTTTCTCATTGGAGAAAAAGGCTTTATATTACATGTATGAGTTGCAGCAAACACTTTTTCAATCATAGATCAAACAACCTTTAAATTAGATAGGAAATTTGTGTGTGATACCATTATGTGGAAGTGTAGTATAAAGAGTGGAAAAGTATGTTCAGCTTTATGAGACAAAGCTACTACTATGGTTGTAACTAGCTTTAAAAAAGAAAGGTAATAATTTGCAATTTCGACGATGCATTAGGTTACTTAGACAATGGACAAATATCAGTAATAAAACTGAGAATCCAACTGTATTAATCTGTTTATTTCAGAAGAGAAAAAGCTATATTCGCAATGAACGCCGTTTTCAATATTGAATATGTCAAAGTAAAGTATAAGAGCAAACACGTTGATATAAACAACGTTGACCTATCTATAAATAACGGACCAAATAAATGAAAGAATGCTACACGATATGTAACAAATAAATGTAAAATTTATATAAAGACATTGTATTCTGTATTCTTTATCCAATGAATTTCTGCCAATATAGGCACGTCTCTGTATTTGGAGTAAAACAATAGAATAGTGCCACCACCGCAATAGGATATGAAAATTCTTCCACTAATATATTTACACTTAAAACATTATGTACACAGTTCACACTTTCAATTAATATACTTATGTATCATTGTTTATGTAAAAGATAAAAATAGTCTGTACACTATTTAAGTAGATATTTAAAAATTCTATTTAAGACTTAGTCTAGGCGATCTGCAAACACTCTATGCGACCTGTCTATTTGACTTTAAAGTACATCAAAAAGAAAAAAAAAGATAGATATTTTCGGATCTAAAAGATTATTGACCATTTGTTTTTTTAAACAACCAATTAAAACTAATAATGCACCATTGGTGTAGAAATCATTGTTAAGATTCTATTTGACATTGCATTTTAAAAAGGTGAAAAGTAAAATCACAAAAATACTGAACTCCGAGGAAAATTCAAAACGGAAAGTCCCTAATCAAATGGCAAAATCAAAAGCTCAAACACATCAAACGAATGGATAACAACTGTCATATTCCTGACTTGGTACAGGCATTTTCTTATGTGGAAAATGGGGGATTAAACCTGGTTTTATAGCTAGCTTAACCTCTCACTTGTATGACAGTCGCATCAAATTCCATTATATTGACAACGACGTGTGAACAAAACAAGCAGATTAAAAAAGGGGAATGAACCTATCAAGGCTAGGGATAGGATAAAAAAGTAACAAAGTCATATGTAACAGATATCTTGATTTGCAATGACTTAATGTAGGACCTCATGTATTGACTTGTGATAGTGTTTGATAAATTGGATATATATATTAATCTTTGGAAATATCAGTCTGGCACACTTATCATGCTTATCAAAACGTGAATTTTGGAATTAACAATATTCATTAGTAGGACAAACGTGGATTATAAACTTGAAAATATAATTGGAAGTGACTTGAATCAACGAATTATAAACTTTACAAAATTTTGGACTTGATTTTATATCTTACTGTGAGTTAATCTTTTATATATTTGAAACAAATATAGTTCACTTTTGGTTAATGATTTCTCTCCTTTCGTCGCGCCTTGTATCGTAATTATGTAGCATTATCCATAGCCATAGGTATAGTGGGATACAAACAAAGCCATTTGTCTTTTATTCACTGAAGTATTGTCAATCCAAATATCTAATAAATTTCATGTTAGAAAATGCATATGCTTCATTGATTTTATTTTTTTTCCGTCCAACTGACAGAGGGTTGAAAAACAGATTGTCAAATAGTTTTTTGTTCATCGAAATATAAGACCCTATTTAATACCGCAATAAGATTATAGTTTGAAAACCATGAATACTAATATTGGAATATTAGAACTAACGTTAGTAGTAATTATAACACTGCACAATTAATTGAAATAACTCCTGTACAATGCAGCATTTCCGATGTTAACAAAATGTATTTAAAATTGCTAACTTAGAAAAAACAACTATTCACTATCGATGTAAAAAAAATAAGATCACATTCAGATTAATAAATGAGTTCACCAAAATCAATTATTACTAAAAGAAATAAGAAAATTATGAGAAAAGGATTATTTTTTCTCAGTCTTTAAACTGGATCTGGTAGCGCTGAATTCAGATATGTCATACTTTGGTTCATTTCCTAAGACCAAGTCGCAGACAATATTACTAATTGCAGGTGAATAACCAAATCCTGTTCCTGAAACAAGAATATCAAATATTAGTTAAATGTTGTTTTATGAAAATGTTACTTAAATGAAACATTTCGCATAGGTTAATTTAGAAAAAAAAAGTCAAGTCAAAATATCTTTATCGTTTCCTGTTGTAACTATGTAACCGTATAGTTGTTTCAAAACCAATGTTATAGCGATTTTGTTATAATTCTTAAAATGAAGAGTGATAATAATGAAGGTTTGGTGTATCTTTCTCAAATTATGGAATCATAAAGAAGAATCCTATCAGGGGCAACTATGTAATTACGAAAACGACAAAAAACAAATTGAATTACCTGACATTCCAACTGCAAGAAATATATTGCCCCATTCCGGGTGGCGCCCTATTATAGGTTTCCTGTCTTTGGTAAACTACAATGTATAATAACAATTTATCATATATTTAGTAGTAAATACAATAGTTTTGAATATTTGATAAATAGCCTGCTGTTGAATCCGTATTGCTCAACTTTGATGCGCACCCTTTATCATACCCTTTAGCACACCCCTTTATCGCACCCCTAAACGGATTTCTCATTTCGACCAAATTTGCCTGAAGTCCATGGTTTTATTGTGCAAGCTTCTCATCAGTGAAATATTTTTCTTCAATGGGTCCCAAATGAAAAGGTCATTAGGGCGTGACGTCATTGATCGAATGACGTTATTGTTAAGCATGTGACGTCACAAACTTCGAGCTTTCATATTTTCTGGCACATGAAATGCAACGGCAGCAAGAGGGTTAAACTTTAAATTTGTATATTTCAAAAGTGCACATTTTACTAAAGTAGTCTCTTGTTTATTACAGTTTAATTGCATTCGTCACAACTCGTACCTCCGTACCTCCATCCAATGATAGATGAAGAGAACCGAAGTCACCCGAGGTTTTCCGATGGAGTATAACTGTTATTAAATTGTTGGTTTATTGTTACTATTTTTTTATTAATTAGATCTAACAGATTTTATTCAGAATGAATATTATTACAGGAGGATAAAAAAAAAACCAATAAAATACAATAAGAAACACAAACAAACAACACAAAACTACATTAAACATAATATATTTATGGAAAACAGGACGCAAATTGTAAGGTAACCCAGGTGCTTCAGATGAATGATTAAGCAGTTCCTATATGTGATTCATCTTTTAAAACCAGGCAAAAATGAATTTGAAGGTAACCCAGGTGCTTTGGATCAGTAAGCAGTTCCTATATACTCTCCTATTCAAATATATGATAAAGCGTATAAAACATGGCAAACTCCGTATCACATGCCGTATCACCCTCGACCAATATCATCCCTCGGGCCTGAGGGTCCTCGGGCTGATATTAGTATATCAGGATAATACGGCATGTGATACGGATTTGGCCATGTAATATTCTCTAGATAAATTTAATTGGATATTAATCCTTTACAGCACTAAATAATGCTTGTCTAACCTGTAACAATTGCGTAAGTACACCATGCAATATCTGAATGTCTTATGGATTGGCATTTATATGTTTTGTAAAACCATCCTTTGTTCTAAAAATCATAGTTTAATTTTTTTTAATTTTTTTTTAAGAAAAAAAAAGTTTTAATTTTGCATATTTTCAATCAACATGTTGACTGTAACTATACAGGAATCCAACTAAAGGATTATTCGTCAAACTGACATATGTCTAATAAATATTGACATTTTTTTTTTTACATTTCAATTATTGAGCTTGCAAATGTTTTGTCTTGCCTTTTTAAATAAACAATTATGTTCCATTAATTTTCAGTATTTTCGCTACTAGAGTAGACATCAGTTTGTGAGACAACCATCTTCACGAGAACTTACAAAAATTATATATATTGTGAGTTTGCATTAAACAAAATGTTTTAAATCTTATAAATATTTTTATAGAATAAAAAAAAGATACCTATGCGACAATCAAAAGTATAATTGGACTGCACTGAAATTAATAATCTAGCAACGGAAACCTATCATATAACTGGAATGGATTCCCTTGAATATAAAATGGAAAATGGAAAGAGGGAATGTGTATAAGAGACAACAACTCGACCAAAGAGCAGAACACAGACGAAGGCCACCAATGGGTTTTCAACAAAGCGAGAAAATACCGTTTCCGGAGAGGCGTGCTTCAGCTGGCACCTAAACAAAATTGTGTACTAGTTCAGTAATAATGGACGTCATACTAGACTCCAAAACATATACATGAACTAAAATTAAAATTCACACAAGACTAATAAAAGACTGAGGCTCTTGACTTGGGACAGGCGCAGAAAAGCGGCGGGGTTAGCACATTAAAGACAAAGCCAAATGCAGATTTAAAAATTCAAAAAAACAATCTTTAAATAAGCAATAGTGAAGAAAACCACCAAACATTAGAATGCAAATTACATAAAAGTTTCAGTTACCGTATACATGCAATTTTGTACCAAAAAAGGCTCATCGTCTGTTATCAATTTGCTGAATTTATTTTTAACATATTTTGTCATAGAAGCTACCATTTCTTTGTCGTGCATTGTTTCGACATTCTTTAGATCTTCTTCGCTTATTTCTTTTCCGGCAAAACCAAGCTGTAATGATATAAAATGTCAACATCAACAATCACCAATGCGTATATCTAGTCTACTAACATAACGAGGTCCAAGTTGTTAGCCGGCGTGATGTAAAACCGACGGATTAAAGAATTCAATTATTTATATAACTAATATAGGTCAGTGTTGTTGATTTAAAATTACACAATTCCGGGCCTTTTTTTATCCACATGATTAATATTACCCATGATTAACAAATTCCAAGTCGAGTCCGATACCGATATCAATAGTATGTGTCTTTTTCTTCTAAGACAATTCCTCCGTTATCGGAGAACCCGTATCACACAGTTTTAAAAGTCCTTCATTTCAATTCTATTTATTTAAAAATTAAACATTAGAATTAAAATACGGAAACTGAAAAGGGTATCTACCTTTCTTCAGAAAATATTATTCTCCTAAAATATACAAAAATGTAAAAACCGTAATTGAATACTATTTACACCTAGCGCAAGTGAATTATTTGCATTTTACATTTATATATATATATGTAAGTCTGAAAATTGAACTCAACAGTTTTAGAATTAGATTGTTATGCTGACAAATTTGTTCCTTCACGGGATTCGACCTTTGATACACTACTGCGCCAATTGCTTAGCCTCATGTCCAGCGTTCTAAACCACCCGACCACATCCGCTATATAAAAAATATAACTTCAATATTCGTAGTGTTACCTTGTCGCGTAAGTCGAATCTAGAGATAGACATTAAACATGACCGTACACATACTGAAAATCTAGGCTAAAATAAGGCTTAGATTCTTTAGTTTAGTCACGGACTCTAGTTTGATCTATGAACATAGATGCCATAGCAACATAAATAATTGTAAAAATGTTTAAAATTTGTTAACAAGAATTATTTTCAAAATACACATCATACTGGTATCATTATTGATAACATTATTGTACATATGTACGCCTTATGAATGCATTGAATAAAGGGCACTTTGCAATTAGTGAATTAAAATCAACCAAGAAGATGTGTATCGCCTCTATGTTAAATGTATTCTCAACTGTTGTAGACCAAGGATGACACATGTAATTTTTGAAAACCGTATGTGAAACTATTGATGTAATTAGTTTTTTTTACGTTGAGTATCCTTCTCAGTGACGCATGCAAACGTTCACTTTTCATATTTGAAATTTGATATGTAAAGTACATAAAGTAATTTATAATATGAATTTACACTCGTACAATAACTTCATTCTCTTTCAAATGAGTAAGACGATATTAACAAAGGATATCTGTATGGTTTTATGTCGTTCCTGTTCCAATGTACAATACATGTTTACAAAATCAATGAATGTATTACCACACTAAAATTAACTGTCATGCGTCATTACCTTCAAAGAGGGACCATACTCTGTTGTATAATTTGTCCAGAAAATCGATTTGTCTTTATATTCAAATACTGATGGGCATATAGTTTCGGGACATGATTTAAGTTTCCAATACCCTTCCATTGCATGCTTTTTCTGAAATTAAAACGCATTATTTTGAAAGTATTTAATATAACAAGTATTATTAAGGAAAATGATTTTCAAACTAAGGTTGAATATATAATGTTATAATTGTTGATATTTTGGTTCTTTTCCATTTATATTATTTCATTTATATATTTTATTAAATGTCTATGAAATCCGAGTATAAAGAGTATACACAGCTGTACAGAAGTAGGCACAATTTGAAAATATTTGATGCTTATAAACATGAACTGTTCGTGTGTATTTTATTATTATTCAGTAGAAATTGTTAGGTACTTGAACATGAACATTATTATGAATATAGAATTTTGAAATGGACTAGATTTCCGGGCTTTTTATTGCTGACTATGCGGGATGGGCATTGCTCATTGTTGAAGGCCGTACGGTGACCTATATCTGTTAATATCTGTGTCATTTGGTCTCTGGTGGAGAGTTGTCTCATTGGCAATCATACCACATCTCCTTTTTTTTATAGAAATGTGAAAGACTTACTTTCATGTTCAGAAAAGAACATGCAGGCAATATACATAGCAATTTTATTATTGAGGGTGACATTTAATTGCTTTTTGCCATTTATATTGATTATTCTGTTTCAGCAGGGTTAGACCTTCAAAGACATGGGTTTTTATTTCGCTGAATAGTAGAAAGAATCAAAATAAGTCAGCCTATCATATTAAAACAGCTAAAAAACACACAAGGCACAGTTAGACTAACAAATAAATATATTCATCTGAAAAACTCCAATCGCCTCACAGGTAAGACACGATTAAATGTCAAGGTTTCAGATGTTTTTTTTCCTTTAGGTTTATAATAGTATGTAATCGTATTCAAATTGAAGTAAGATTAATCGAAGATTTTTATGGTTGTTCTTTTTCCACCCCTCCTCATTAATACTCGCCAACCATTGTATACATTTTTAGTACTTTAAAGGAGCAAACTTGGCAACACAATAGTGCTCACGGTAATCATATAATTAGTACTTTCTATTCTATTTTGTTTAGGTTGATCTTATAGTTCTTTAGTTAAACTTGGTATCGTCAATAATATTCTGGCATCACCAAAAGAAACTCCTACAAGCTTGTATGATTACCTTTTACTTATTATTGTTGATTACTCATAATTTATCATCAATTTTTCAATAGCTTATTGATGACTGACATTTTGGGTTTTCAATTCCTCTGACTAGTTAACTTCTGGTTCAAATTCTAAGGAAATTTGTAAATACACCTGTACGCACTTACCGTAAATTCAATGTCAAGTCCTAATCCATGCAGAAAAGATGAAGACCATGGACCTGTAGCAACCACAAGTTGTTTTGTTCTGTATTCAAAGTAGTCAGTGCAAACAGAAATAGTAGCACCTGGGGTAACTTTTATGACTTTTGTAGTCCTTTTTATACCACCGAGCTTCATAAATGTTTCCTGTTCAATTGCAATAATTGATCACGTTTTTGAGTATGACATATACATTAAATGCTGAATTAAACAGTCATTACTAACAAAATGTTACCTTCAGTATACATGTTCAATAACTAAAATCTAATCCAGGATATAAAAAAATAAAGACACACAATAACACATTCATCAATGAAGTAAGTTTACAGAAACAGGGTTGATTATTTCTTCTGTTCTTTGATGTGCAACAATGTTCAAATATTTCTAAAACGTTTTTAACTGTCTTTTACTCCATGTTCATATTGATTTTAAACTTTTTATAATAATATATTATGTAAAGATAAATAATATTGAAATTGCCTAAAACGCTTCTATAAACACTTCCCGTTGTTCTAACCCTGTATATATATATTTGATTAATCATTGGTATGTAAACTGCACTTCCAATTAATAGATGAGTTATGCCCCCTTCACATACATTGATTTTTTAACGATAACATACTCGTAGTCAATACCAAGCATCTGTAAATTTTGCTGGTATCCGTAAATGACTCATCACAACTCGAAGACGCTCTTAATGTTCCGTGAAAGGCTAGGCAAATTTTTGACATGCCGAAAATCTTTTGATGAATGTCACCGGATTGATTTTTTCATAAATAGCACATAACAATCTGTAAGAATCGTAAACCACACAAAGCACTTGGTCACCGTAAAGTGCTCGCAAGGATCCGTGCTTGACTCTTAACAATTTCTTACCGATTTTTTTGGGTAGTTTTTTGTTTCTTTTTTTCAATTTGTTTACGAATTATATACAGATTATTACGTGCGGGTTAAGATTTCATTCGGGTTGTATTAGGTTGGTTTTACGGATTGTAATGAGTTATACCAAGCACTTTGCGTTTATTTTACGAATGGATGCGTTTATATACTTTACGTATTCTTACGTATTGTTTACGATTTGGGAAAGGTATGATGTTGCAAAATCGGAAGGACTCGTAAATACTGGTTACTTACTCGAAACTATTCGTAAAACCTACTGAACAAGTCGTAATTTACACGTTACGATGAGTAGTAATATCCACAATACACTCGTCAAAATCCGTAATAAGCCCGTAAGTTGCTAGTAGTTATCAAAGACAACTCGTCGCCGTAAATACATCGTAATAAATCGTAATAAACATTAAATAGCTCGTAATAACTCGCAACAACTCTTAAATCGGTTGCTAGAGTAGGAAAATCGTAAGGTTCTGTGAAATTGTGCATACTGAAAGAAATCGTAAGAATCTTTGTGTATGTGAAGGAGACATTACATAACTATTTCATGTTTTCAAAGAAGAACACGCATATTTCCTCGCAAGCAAAATATGTATGTAAATAAACAAGTCATAATTTTGACTTCTAGTATCTATTGTTGCGGAAAAACTGTTCATATATGTATTTGAGCTTTGCATTAAATCAAATTTTCGGAGCAGAACATTGTCAAATAACACGGGTTTATTAATTAACTCATGTCGTAGTATGATACAGGACAGTCAATGGAATCAGAATTCCATCTTCAGATCTCCTAGATCGATACTTTCTAATCGTACTGAATCGAAGTTGCATGATGCCTTACTACCTTGTCAAATTATTAACGGTGACACGAGTAACACGAAATGTATTATTATTAATGCAGGAACTAATTACCTTTCAAAGTCATACGACAACATCTTTAGTTTTCTCATGTTTCTGTAGGGTCCATGATGCTCCACCATAAAGTGCAGTATTTTTCTTTTTTTTTTTTTTTTGCTTCAGGTTTGTTTTTTTTATGTGATGACAACATGAGCAGGTTAATATTCCACTGTATGAAATTGAAATATACTCGCGAGAAAAAAAAACTGTTTTGGTTTGTTAAAAATGTAAATTGCATTGATTAATTGACTGACAGACAATCGATTTCAAATAAATACATGTTCTACATACTAAAATACAGATACTACAGAGTTCGGATTATCACAACAATCAATAGATCGTCACTAAAAAAAATCTTGCTTATGTCACTGATTGCAGTGTTGTCAAAAGGTATGGCATGTATAATAAGTTATAAGTAATATAATTATCTGCCGTGAAAAAAGCAAAAATTTAACACAAGCAGAAACAACAAGATATAGGGTTTTCTTAATGTTTATTGTTCTGTTTTATTTACGTCGTTCTATCTATATACAGCTGGTTATGGTTTTGTCTGTTAATTCGAACTCACAACTTTGTAAAACCGTTGTTTAGCGATATTGTGTATAGTATTTGAAAGACCCAGTCAAGCATTAACTTGTGCAAGCGTGTTTTTTTTTTTTTTTTTTTTCGTTAAGATATCATGCTTTTTTTCTTTCCCGATTTTTTATATGAAAAGAGACGACGTGTATTTTGAATTGTACCAACATCGAGTTTGTAGTCTTTTAATATGTCTACACTCACCAATATTTGTTTTAAAATCTCATCAGCACCGAGACATAGCTCCGATGTATCCAAAATACCCACGCAATTATCACTAAAATTTATATTTGGATAATCCTGCTGAAGTGTATCAATAAATTTCATCTGCTGACAGTCTGGATATTTTTTTAAAGATGTAAGAGTATTTTTCATAAAAGCACTTTCGGTTGGTCCAATAAATAATGCATTGCTTTTTCTGTGTATGAAAAAAAAGGTTTCGTTATTTTTTTCACCGTTTCCATCTAATTTCTCTTGTAAATGTTGTACATATATGTGAATTAACAATCTATCTTGATTTCATAGAACGTCATTCAATCACTTTAGTAAAAATTTATTGGTCAAACGAAAAAAAGATTATTAAGATCAAGAAATAGGTAAAACGATAATCAATATAAAACACATACAGTAACACAAAAATTAATGATAATGAATATCGTTAATGTTCCCAATTAAATCAAAACAAAATGAAACTTTTTGTCTCATACATAGCTCTGATTCACTTCAATGGGCCCAAGTAGTTGAACTACTGTACAAACCCCGCACGTGTCAAGTTCGCTTGACTCGAATCTTAAATGACAAGGATAATTTTGGGTTTTCCTACCGAAGGTCGGTGGTTCTCCACCAATAGAAACTGACCGCTACAAAATAGCACAATAGTGTTTAAAGTGGCGTTAAACACTATTGTGCTATTTTAAACACTATTGTGCTATTTTGTAGTGTTTAAAGTGGCGTTAAACACCAATCAATTAATCATCAAACAATCAATCTGATTAACTTCCGTTTTTTACCATATTTTTTGGATCTTGTTTGTCATATTTGCTTGTGGACGTTTGTATGTAGTGTTGCTTTTTTGGATATTTGGCCATAGCATCACTAAATATATAGGTATTGTCGACATGCATTTGTTGCACTGTTAACTTGAAACTGTTTGATATTTTATATTATTGTCCAATTCTTGTATGGACGATTGAAATTAAGTCGCAGTTTTATATCAGATTTCATTTAACATGTTTAAGCTGGAATACTAGAATAAATAAATGTACTAATATATAAATTGATAAACAGAAAAATTAGAAACATGAAAGGAAAAGAACTTAACAAAAGCTTATGTTATTCATCTTTTTGTTGCGGTTATGTAAAACTCTTTTCATGCAATTCACGAGTTAGTGCAGAAGCTATTAAAACATACCAAACTCAAAAGTTTAATAATGGAGTAAGTCCATAACATCTGACATACACAAAACTTTGACTGTATCAGCCAACGATAGGAATCACAAACAATTGTCATTTGCATTATTATACCTTAAGCGCCTCGGACGCATAAATTTTATTACCTCATGTTTTCATTTTTTTACAGCACTCGGTCGATACACCTGTCGGTAAATTATCGGTTCCCGAAGTTATCATCAGATTCGGTACTGACATCATTCATAACAAACCTTTCTAATATTTTCCGTTGATAAATTTAGAATTTAAAAAGAAACTAAGGTTTCAACTCCCCAGGAAACGTTGACCTAAGACTGATTTTGCTTTTTTTAAATTTCGTTTTTGGTTATAGAGCTCTCCAACAGTTTTGGTTTTGGAAACTTTTGCTTTTAATTACTCCACTTTGAGCGTTCCTAATGAAGTGAAATTGAGAAACGCGTTTATGACGCATGGAATTTTGAACCTGTTCTTTCATTTCTTAAACATATAAAATTTTATTACTACACTGTACAAGCAAAATGTTTATTTGTAGTAATAAACACGGAGTTAAACTCGTTAAAAATCAGTCAAGACGTCAAAACCGTGACGGATAGTTGATTTCTTACTTAATTTTATATTCGTTACTTAAACTTACATCTATTGATCGGCATAGCTTGGATATGAAACCCACCATTTCCACAGGCAAATATTCTGTTTTGAGTGTGGGAGAATAACGAGTTTCATTTAAAAGCAAGTTTAAAGATGCTATGAAACGACTTGTTGCCGAATAATGAAACAATAACAGTGTTATGAGGCTTGTTCCTAGTATGCACCAAATAACTAAAAACAATATGCACTCACAAAATTCCCCACAAGTATAACATTCATTTCTTGATTAAATTATTGTCATTTTGACAGTAATTTTTGTAAATGGATGATCCATGGCCATTGCTTCGATTGGAACTGTGTGTTATTATTTCCGCATAGAAGTCATTGTATACAGGTATTTGCTTGTTTGTAATATACTTCAACCTTTAGTTTTTTTTAACACAGTTTATATACAAAAGATTGAGCAATACGTACACACTAGAAACGTTCAAATATTCGATTTTAATTTGATATTACTAACGTATCAAATGTATACAACTTAGTAGTACATACATAATTATCGCCAATTGAATATTTTAAGTTATTTTTCAGTTAAGATTGTTCGGGTAAAACGTTGTCAAAGGTGAATAATTCTTTTCGAATAATGTTCCAACGACCGAACACAAGCAATTATATGTATGCCTAATCGGTTGATATGTACAAACATTATGACCAAAGTCTCTTTTTAATACTTACGTTACGATCGGTCTAGAACAAATACGGTTTAGACGTTCCCATTCGGAAATTGAGTCGTCCTTCATCTTCTTCATTGCACAGGTTTCTATTTTATTCCAATTTGCTCTCTGAATGCCTTTACTATGACCCTTAGAGCTACCATGAGACTGTGGCATAGTATACTAAACGAAAACATTACTTTTCTTTTCATTTGAATTTATTAGAAGCAGAAGAACACGAACAATAATAAACATGAAGAAGATAACACCCGGAAGAGAAAACAAATATAACAAACAAAACGTTTAGGATCAGAAAAAAAAACAATTGGAACTTTACACAATTTATATATTTATAGAAAAAGCAATTTGCACTAAAATAATAGTGATATCAGTTTTAGGTTTTATAAAGTCTGAAATGACTTTCACGTCTAATATATCTTAAAATCCTGAAGAAAGAACATATGAGTTTTGTTATGTATATTCTTTTTTTTCCAAAGAAGTATTCTTCAGTTTTTCTCTTAAAATTGTCAGTTCTTATTTCTAGTATGATACATTCCATTAGTTTGAGATGCAAAATAGTTCGGAAAGTGTGTGTCTTTTTATTTTTTTTATACAGTATTACCTGATCAATAAGTAGAATGTTTCCTTCTTTATGAGTTTCTTTTATTTGCAAAGCAGTGAACCTGCCGATGATACCTCCTCCCACAACTATAACGTCGTATATATCTGAACTCTATAATTGGAAACATACTCAATGTTTTCAACTAATAAAATTAATCATATGTAGTCCATATGTTAGTGTGTCTGAGTGTCATTAAATGTGTGAGGGATGCTGTATTCACCTGATAATGGTATCCAACTAACACATTGTGCATGTTTTGATCTTTATGCAGTTATATGTGTTTTTAGTGTA
The DNA here is from genome assembly GCF_021869535.1 of Mytilus californianus. NCBI lineage: Eukaryota > Metazoa > Mollusca > Bivalvia > Mytilida > Mytilidae > Mytilus > Mytilus californianus. The sequence continues at coordinate 23,717,480 of NW_026262615.1, read as the reverse complement.
TTTAAATCATAGCAAAACTATTTAAATATCATTACGCACCTTCACACGTGTTAAACTCTCAATGACTTTGACAATATGCTTGGTCATACATACAAAAAAGGTGTGTAAAATAAACAGATGTGCAACACTGATAATACATTTCAGCGGTCTTGCTTACAACATTTTTATTAAATTGTGTTAATAAAGAAGAAACTGAACCAATGGCTCATTATTGATTATTTGAAGTCATTATTTAAAAGTTTTGCGATCGCTAAATGACGTAGCTAATCTGAAAATGTACTGCACATTAGTGTCAGATACGGTATCACCCTTCTTCGTAGATTATCAGCAAAAATGAATTATCACTGCGATTTTAAACGCCGCACAACACGGCTCTAAACACAGTAAATGCAGTGTACCGAGCAAGGATTTTAACCTTCCGAAGATCCTTAGTCCACTAAAAAATGTGACGTTTGATACAAACATGTTAGGTCATACATTTATGTTTTATATAAGCGATAGTGTAATTTTTTAAGATAAGTAAAAAGTAAAATAACAAAAAATACTTGATACAGGCATTGGTGGATTAAACCTGATTTTAAAGCTAGCTAAATCTCTCACTAGAACATAGAAATCAGAGTAGCAGCAAGCACGATATAAACTATTTCGATTAAATCTACAACCGTCAAACAAAACCTTATCAATCATTGTCTAGTGGTTTGTATGACTTTATACTAAACAAACAAACATACCTTGGCATTATTAAAGAGGAAAAATAAGAAAGAGCAAAAACATTGTACAAATAAATGTTAACAAGAAGATGAGTGCCATTGCAACAACTATCCATCAAAATCACAATATGTTAGAAAGTAAACAATTATGTGTCATAATACAGCCTCCAACACAGAGCCTTGGCTTACACCGAACAGCAACCTATAACATGTATAAAGGGCCCCAACATGACTATTATAAAACAATTCAAACAGGAAAACCACGGTCTCATCTATTTAAAAAAAAACGAGGAAAGAGAAACACTTATGAATCTAATCAACAAACAACAACCTCCGAACAGTAGGGTCCTGCCTATGACATGTGCATACAAACGCAACGTGTTTTAACGTTTTAACATGTTTAACAGGTGCCAACCTTCGTCCTACCTGAGACAGTAGTAAAACATTACAACATAAAAAGACACACTGTAAAATATCAATTGAAATGGCCTAACTTGATCAAAAAGGACATATAAACACAAACTAGTACACAGACACTGAACGAATAAGTTTGTTGTACACAGTACGAGTACAGAGATATAACACCAAATAAGTAAACATTGCATAACAAAAATGCATTACAAATTGTGTCAACTGGTCAAATTAACACGAACTTACGATTTGAGAGTACTCGCAGTTACTGAAAGTTAGTTGAAAGCCAAAACCAATAATAAGTAAAAAATCATGCACCAGAGACTAAAACCAAATACAACACATCCCAGAGCTTTAGTTTTTTAACGCCACGGACAGTTTAAGAAGAAATGACTTGTGCAATGTCAAAATAAAAGTATTGACAGGCAGTAGGATAGTTAGGATTTAACCTTATAATAAATATGTATCATGTTATATATAGATAAATCAATATCTAGATAGAATGTACACGTGGATGTGTATTTAAACATACAAAAAAAATCAAAAGAATACAAATTAAGTTATGTGCAGCTAATTGAAATATAGTTCAAGATTCAATTGCATAATTGGAAGATAAATAAATCTTCGACACGATAATGTTATAACGAATTCGTTCCATAGTGCTTTATTATTAACTGGATGAATTTAAAATTACCATCACTAGTTAGTTATGTGTCCGCTTGCACTTTATAGTAAATTGGTCCATTCATTAAAGGTTGCATTTTGTAAATACAAACAACTCCTCTTTTTCGAAAGAAAATTTTATATTCATCAACATATTGTGTTATGTTTACCTACTGGTTCCCAGATATTATCTTATGCTTCATCTTGTAGAAACATAACTAGATACATGTAATGTTACCACTATTAAAACACATGAATAATGGCCAAATTGAATTCCGAGGAAGACCCAAATTGATGGGATGTGTAGTACAGAATTTAAGTATAAGCTTAAACTCTTTGAAAATCAAGACATATAAATGTTTATTATCTGCCATCTCGACATCCGTGGAACAAACGGGAAAAGTATATCCGGATTAAAAGAGGCATGCCAAATATATAATCAAGTTATGCCAATTTATTCAACGTATGTATGACTATTGTACATTACTTCTAAGTCAACAAATTTCATCATATATAATTATGTATTACTGAAGTTATTTAATACAGTTATTCAATATTAAGTCAGTTCAAATAAATGATGACATAAGGTATCATCAACTTAAAATAAGAGTGGAACACATTTTGGGTGTACATGATATAGGTTATGAAAGATTGAAAAGTATTAAGATCAGCACGGAATAACAAGGATTCCGCTTTTAAGATTTTTTTCTCTTAACAAATAAATAGTTACATGACTTTTGTATAATATTACAAAATAAAACTTTCTGATCGCCATTCGGAATTGGTATATCGTCTTCAAAATGGAGGCTACAATACAATGTATCTTTTTACATATTTCATACCAGTGTTACATTTATTTTTGTAAATTTGAAATGGATATGCATCAACTTATACTAGTGATAAAACAGTTGTTAACGGAGAAAATACAAGCGTGCTGCTGTGAGAAATAGGTTATCGTAGCATTCAATGAATAACTAACTGTTCCTTGTTTTCAGCCTAAAATCAACATCATTTTTTATTTAGAACTATAGAATGATGTGGAAAAAAGAAGCAGAGGACAGAAAAAGGGACTTTGAAAACACAAATCGAAGAGAAACTGACCACATAATGGCAAAAACTATGAAGTTTTAATAGTGAAGCACGTTACTGGCAAAACGTTACGGACATTGGCAAATTAAAAAGCAAAAGGTAGAACACTGAAAATGAAACATAATAACACGGATCTCTTCAAAACAAAAACTAATATATCGTCAAATTATAGGAATTCTTATGGGAACTTACTGTGCACCACTTATTGTGGACCTGTTTCTGTATTGTTATGAGTTACAATTTATGACCAGCAAAGACCCACCGAAACAACATCTGATACAAAAATTGAATAACACTTTTAGATAATTGAATGATATATTGGCTCTCAGGAATGACGACTTCAATATGTTTAAGATAAAACAATATTTTATGAATAATGATGATCATCTCTTTTTTTTGCGGTTAAGCTTGAAACATTTTTGATGCCGTACTTACCATCAGTTCACTAATTTATATTTTTTTCGAGGTTTTTGTTTTAAATGATAGTAATTGACTTACACTTACGTTATTTCCGTTGTTGGGGGTGTTCTTCTTGTACAGTTGCCTTACTAAACATGCAACTAATATTATAAGTATCGTAGTCACGACAACAATTACGACGATTTCGACAGGGGATAATCTGAAATAAAATGAATATGAAATTATAAGACTTTGTCTATCAAAATGGTTTGGGGCGTCCAGACCGTGTGATCTATATACATTGTAGTTTATATGCAGTGATCACTAGCCTGATGTTTTGAATATGAAACCCGCTCGTGACAGGTGCGTTTTATTCGAATCTTTATTGACTAGCATTTTCAACAACAACAAAATCCTAAAAAAATGCAAAGACGTTAAGATAAAAAACAGGCTACGCGAAGTTATTTTACAAGTTTGAACAAACAAAATAATTCCCGTATAATTATAAGTAATGGTTTCACGAAGGTCGAGAATATTAGAATTTGGAAACATTTTGATCATACAATATTTACACGAAAAATGCATCTTATAGTGATATTAGAGATTTACTGAACGTCTCGGTACCGACTGTTCACACAAACTTTGACAGGAAAAAAAAGAGGATTGTCTCAAAATAAAAACAAATGTACGAAATAATTTGCTTTTCAAGGTAAAAATAGCAAAAAGCTGTTAGAATAAAACAATTAACTGTGTTACACTTTTTCACAAATCATATCCCAATCTTGTTAGCTTATTGGGTCAACACTGTCTAATTTTCAATGCACGTACCAATGCTAAAATTTGTATTTTTGTTGGTACAAGTACTTGTAAATGTTTAAATAAAACAAATTGTATCTTTTATGAGTATTTAAATCAATAATTTACACGACTTAGATCCATTTATATAAGATTGAAATACACTATTCAAGTAAGTTTTATATATATGTAGTTTATATGCATTCATGCAGTGTCAGGGTATCAAATGTCATATGAATTATTGTCGGTTTTCTGATTGCCTTGAAATCTTCAAAATAAACTATTTAAGAATGTTGATATTGACTGTAATAGTGGAGTGACTTAAATTTTTAATGCACCTATCTAACACATGGCTAAATTATATATCATTCGAAAGTTCAACATCTGTACTAAATGTTTTGTCCGGTCGTAAAAAAATCGTACGGTGCAATTTTCGTTAAATCAAGATCAAAGGTCAAGGACGAATAAGTGCATATTTTCCAAGATGCCAGCTTTATTGCATATTCTGACTTCTTTATAATTAAATCATGTATGCAAACAATTTAAAATTTTAGCAGAGACTTATCAAACGCATTTCTAAATATTTAAAGCGTGTTTTGATAAACAGCAAATTTTCCCTGAAATTCGAGTAAAAGTTATCAAAATGAGCGAAAACCTAAATTTTTGTTTCTGATGGAACTGCTAATCACTTTAAACTAAGTTAAACCCTGTAATTAGCGTTTAAGAAGTTTTTGACATCATCAGTTTCCAATAATCTTGCTTATTTCTTATCAAACAGCCAACCATACTAACTCATACAGTTGCCCATATTACCGCCGTCTGCGGAAACAAAGCTTTTAAGCGCTTCTTCTTTATAAACAGTTTATGAAGTCAACATAATATTGAAGAAACAAAGATCTCAAGAATGTGAAAACATTTAATTGAACAAAAATATATGCGGGCATCATGCTTTTAATAGAAATTAAGGGGGGCGAAACTTCGACATGTCAATGTGCATTGTAACTGCCAGACTGAAATAAAAAAAATCATTTGACTTTTCTGTTTGATTTGTAATTTCATTTTAATCATTCCCGTAGTGTAAAGATTATTTATCTATATAATTTCAACTGTAAAAAGGAAATTAAAAATATCGACAAAAACAAATCAAAAACAGATTACTGAAAATTGACATTTCAAAGAATTCACTTATACAAATTGGAAAACTTGTCTTATTGGCTGCTTAAACTGCATTTTTCATTGTTTGAATGCATAAATTCATCGAAAAAGAATAATTTGGTTTAAAAATTCTATTAACTCGAAATGATTCTAGTTACAAAAAGAGTTCCTGGATATATTGCATGACTTGTTCCAGAGTTCAAAATGCGAAATTGAAATCTTCCCTTCGAAAATTTTATGGACGCCATTACGAGTTGGTTGACCGTTATGGAATATCTTATTCATAGATAACGACGGATATGTTCCAATTGTTCTAACCACAATCTCGTCATCTGCCTCGAATGAGACCTACCGAATTAGACTAATCGCAGGGTTGGTACTTACAAGACCAACACGACGGATGTCACATGTGGATCAGTTTACAATCCCTTCCGGGGCTCTGAGTTTCCCCCCCTCCCCCTCCCCCCAGTTTTTGTTGGGATCTGTGCTGCTCAGTCTTTAGTTTATATGTTATGTTTTGTATACTGTTGTTTGCCTTTTTTTCGTTTTTTCGTTTATTTTCCCGGCTTTGTCAGTTTGTTTTTAACTTATGAGTTTGAATATTCCTTTGATAACTTTCACACTTCTTTTAGTATTGAAAGTTTTAAAAAATGTGGTTGAATGTAGCATGATTACGAATTGGTTATATATCACCGTGAGTAAATTAACTTATAACCTTTATAAGACTTATCACCGGGTTTGTACTAACATGAGCAGCACGACGGGTTCCACATGTGGAGCAGGATCTGCTTACCCTTTTGGGAACCTGAGATCACCACCACTTTTAGATGGGGTTCGTTTTGCTAAGCCTTTAGTTTTCTATGTTGTGTTTTGTGTACTATTGTTTGTCTATTGGTCTTTTTTCCCCTTTGTAGCTATAGCGCTGTGGGTTTATGTTCGACTTATGAGTTTGAATGTCCCTCTGGTACATTTTGCCTCTCTTTTCCAATCTTCCCATTAGAATGTATGATCACTTTGATTTAAAAGGTTATCAAGGATTGCTATGGAAGTTTATTAAGTCTATACCAGGCTTAAATTAGTGTGAAAATTTTTCAGAGACCATAAAATATATCTGAAACATTAAAAACAAATTGAGTATAAAAAAGATGATGTGATATAATTGTCAATGAGACAACTCTCCACAGGAGACCAAATGACACAGAAATTTGAAGACCATTTTTAAGATAATTGAATAATGGTCGCAAGTTCTAGTATTTTTTGTGCACATAAAATGCAATATGAACATGATATCATGTATATAAAGATTCATTTAACCAAAAACTTAGTTCATTACATGATATTTTTTAATCCAACGAGAAATTACTTCGTTTGGTCCTTATGTTTTATTTTTATTTTAAAGGTGATATACATTGTGATGATTATATTATGTTTATTATAAAATATTGGTTTCAGTTTTCAGTTCTATATTAGATGCATTTTGGATTTCAAATTGATGTTCAAAATTTCTAGCCAAGGGAAATAGCTGTTAATAAAACAGTTCCTAAATTGATAAACTACAAAAAATACATACAAAAAATAGGTCTAGGTTGGTTAAGACTTGGTCGAGTATGATTATAGACTAGATTAAGTATGGTTCAGACTAGGTCGAGCATGGTGGTTCAGACTTCGTCGAGAAAGGTTAAGACTACGTCGCGTATGGTTCAGACACGTATAAAATGGTTAAGTACTGGTCGAGTACAAGTTCAGACAATAGTCGAAATATTATCAAGTAAATTTCAGACCAATTCAGACTGGTCGAGTACAAATCAGTACAGTTGAGTACAAATATAGGCCATTTCAGACTTTCACTGGTTTGTAGTGTAAATAAGTTCGACCTCGAAAAAACATAGTTCTACCTCAATTTGCTCGTAAATTTCTTTTCAAGCTTTAGAAACCCCTTATTTTATTATATAAGATTATTTTCCTCCCGGATATTAACAATTACGATCACTATTCGCAGATGGCAGTGTTTTGGGCAACTGCCAGCACTTCAATAGAAGGCTGTTCCATGAACAATCTAAATTAATTGCATCTTAGACTTATGAAAAAAACTATTCCTTGACCTACACATCATACATTTATTTGATTTTTTAGCCAACAAATAGCGATCCCATAAAATAAATTTTGTTTTGAGAGCATTTTTTTAATTTTTGTAGGATTTTAATCAAAAGAATTGCAATTTTCGGGAAATATTGCGCAATTAATCTATCAATTTTTGTTCGAGTTGGAATTGCTGTATCATGTTCTACAAGTTTCATATAATCTTTCGGAAAACGTTCGGAAAACTTTATCGTACAAGGAGCAGTAAATTTTTTTTTGTTTAATTATCCCCAAAATTTGGAATGTTTATTCTTGACCTTTGACCTTGATTTAACTGAAATTGCACCGTACGATTTTTTTTTCCTCCGGGCAAAACAGAAAGTACAGATGATAAGCTTTCGAATGATATATAATACAGCCGTGTGGTAGGTGGGTGCATTACAGTCCTTAACTATGAGGCTTTTCGTAAAATGTCACTCGCCTATAATAGCAATTCACTGTTTCTTTGTTATTCTAAAATTCATAAATTGCATGTATATCCTGTTACCGGTACTAGAACAACCGTTACATTATTTCTCCTTTTAGATATGCAACTATTCAGTAGTTATTTAAAAACACAAATCATCCTAAACATTGGACACGCCAAGTTTCTTACATCACAGTGTAGAGAAAAGAACTTCTGTTCAGTAAAAATTAGTGCGTACCATTAGCTGTTACGAATACATTTATAAATGACAGCCATATTATACTAGTCTTGTAAAACGTGCAATTAAATGTTGGAAACCATGACCACAGAAGAAAACATTACCAATGCATCAAATGGAGTATACATTGTAGTTATTTCACAACAGCATTCATAAATTTAAAATATATATATATAGTGTTGCTTTAAATCATGCTGCAATAGTTAACGAAACACGATAAAAACATAAAGAGTAAGATATAAACTAGTAACTTTTAAATGTTTTATTCAAATTATGAAATTTCAACATTCTTTTCAAATGAACAACATGGGAATGCTCTTTAGCATGTTAACTACAAAAATGATATCTGACAGCCCTGTCTTATAATCAAAAAATATTGAGCTGTCGGCTTCCCGTCAAACACTACTAAATGTATATATGAATTTAGATTGTAGAAATGTTTCTGGAATGAGCCTCCGCAAAAACTGCAACTTACGATTACTTCGACAAATTTATAAATATGGCTACCATAACCTGAACTTGATTGATAGATTTTTGTCAAAACTGATCGGCCCATATACACGTAAATTGATAGAAATTCCTCTAGGTTGCCATTTTTCCAAATTGTGTCAGATGGCCCATAAAGGTTGTCAAGACACAGTCTTTTAGTCTAATTGTTTGGTATCAAGTAAATATTATCAGCACTGATTATTTGTTTCCGCTTCTCTACTCCCGACTCCCATCTCCGCTGATTAACTAAACTTTCTTTTATTTCCGTATCTGTGGAACATATAATATTTCTATAAGAAAACGGGAATTTTTTTTGTGCTCTCTAACCTTGTAGTTACAGAAAAAGAAATCGAAAGTACTGGCGTCACATATTATGTATGTGAGTTTGACGATACATCAGATTAAACTGTGCTGTTAAGAAAACTCATAATTCAATTTTTGATTCTTACTATCGGTGCAGCAAAAGATTGGTATATTATGCACAAAAATCCCTAATGAACAAATGCACCGTAAACATTCACATTTGAGACGACCCCGTTCATTTTACCTGTTCAAGTCAGTATCAGCAGCCGGTACCGAGACTATCCGTAAATCTCTGTTAAGCACTGTCATGATTATGCTTTTTTTAAATATGGTGAATATCTGACGCAGTGGTTTTTTCCGCGAAAAAAGGTGTCTTTATATTTGAATTTATAACAAAACAACAATACGGTCATATTAATCGAACGTGGCAGAAACAAAATACCCAAATGCAAGGTTCTATAAATACATATTAAATTTTGTAAAAGATTGACTTGAAAGATCTTATAATGCTTTATATTTGAACTACAAGTGTATACCACGGTATATTTAAATTTGGTAAATTCAGTATATACTGTTCAATTTCATTCACTTGAAATTCAAGTACAGCAAATTTCTGTGAGTTAAAATAACTGACTATACGTGACCCAAATGATTACTAAATTGCTATATGTATCCACATACAGATTTTTTTATAGAAAATAACAGGACAAAACTGAAAGTATTTCAAATAAGTCTACTTACGGTCCATTTCTACTATCGTATGACACTGTGTAAGTTTAATAAAAAATGACGACGAGGTACCTATAACGTTAACGGCATATGAATGTTGAATATAAGAATAAAATAAATTTACAGATGTGCATTATTTAAAAACATACCAACCATTTGTATGTTTTAATTGTATTCTACTTGTCCTGGTGACAACTGTTATGTGCACATTCTTATCAATGGAAAGCTCAAATGGCACAGAAGGTAACATTTAATATAAACGTAAACAAATATGTGGGGGATGTAACATAATATTGGTTAATAAATTATTAGGTGTCTGAAATTTTACAATGGATGACATCATGTTCATATATCTTTAAAAAGAGTCCATAACATTTTTCATAATGACATATCTACAGGAACTGCAACACGAAGCATCACATCTGCTAGCTATAGAACGGAGACAAATATGGTAAATAGAACACGCAGAACAATGTAATGGATTGAAATTCCTCATGTCTGATTTTAGTCTTATTTGGAAGATTTGATATAATGACCTGTCGTAAAGTGCTTAAGTGGTTCAGTTGTTATGAAAAGTGTGGTTAAAGATCAGAAGGGAAGATTTTCCAAAATGAAAATTTATATTTGACATTTTGGGCAATTTATGCGGGAGAAAAACTTTCTGTGGAATCATACTCAGGAAATGTTCCAAAAAAATCTATCTACGCTTGATTGCCCGAGATAAGTGACGTTTTCAGGCACGTTTTGTTAATATACCACAAATAATATATCATATATGGATACTGTAAAATTAACACCTTGTCCACGATTCAATGAAAAAATTATGAAATTCATTATTGATTATTTTAACCCAAAAGAACGTTGTAACTATACAGAATAGTCTTGATGCATACAGATCAGCATATACATGATACATGTATATTAAGCTTTTATGTAAATATCCCAATCAGAAAAAGAGAAATAGCATATTGAAAATTGGTGTATCCCTTTTTTATAAAACAACACACACAATGAAATATGTAGCAGACTTAGAGTGAGAGCTCCCTTACCAAGTTAACGCGAATTTTACTAGCAGAAAAAAACCATGAACTATTGGCGCTGCGATTAATACTTTGATCATAATCTTGACCCTAGCAATCTCCTTAAATAGTTTGATGAGTAAGCTGGGTTTTGGTATCTATGATTTTTTTCTACAATCATCACTACCCTGAAAACAACAAATGCTTGTGCATGACACATTGCTGTTTATAGGATCCACGCGAATGTCTACAGATAGCATTGACTTTGCATGTGCAGACCAGCTCCTGTAAAAAATATAAGAAGACGATGGACCTTCAAACTTTCCTCGAAGTATGGAGTTGTTCCTCATTGTCCATCCATATTTCATAGGTGATCTCATTGTTTGGAGATATTGGCGGTATAAGCATTCACTCAGACAAAGACTTGGAGTAAAACTCGAAGAATGTGTTTTCTAAATGATCCATCTGCAGGAGGTATTATCGCTGAGGAAACATCCCTATATACCACAGACTTTATTCTTAATTCTATTGCGATCACAATGTTATGATTGAAAATTGCTTCTTGAGTCATATAGATCAGCAATAAATTGTCTTCCAACTGCGACGGCTGTTTTTTGAAGACCAGCTAGATTTGGCAAATTTTGACACGTGTATGGGGTTTGTTTCAACGTCTTACAAACTGTTCGTTTGCGATATCCGAAGAAAGACGACGTCATATTGCATCCTGTAAGAACGTGAGCAGTACCCAAGTCATATCAGACACGTACTTTCTGTTGGTTGAACATGGTTCCCTTTGCCTGTACTGCTCTGTGCATATATATAAGCGGACCAAATATTTTTATTATTCTTACAGAAAGGCAAACTTGACATGAGCGAAGTTGTTTTCCAACCCAGAGCAAGGATCTTTCTTCACCGAGTTTTATTTTGACTGTTACTAAGTCTGTTCGACAAATCAGATTGTTCAAAACCTGAAATACTACTCAATCTATAGAATGAATTGTGTGTTTGCCTTAAATATTTTTTGCATTCATACCAACATTGTCAGATCCTTCTTGATTGACGTCTTTACCTGACACTTGAGGATATATGGATTATGGGATGTATGACCTAATCTGTGATCGTATCTATTCATGATTTGCTGACCTTGTCAGAAATTTTCAAACTTCAGTGTACCACGGGCAAAAGCCATGTGAATGTAAAAACCATATTCATGATACAGACGAAGAGCCACTGCTAAACTAAAAGGGGGTCACATGCAATTGAAAATCTTCCTATTCACTAAATATGCATTTTCATATGATTTTAAAGCTTGACATCCAATAAAAGCTGATACATTACTATTACTATTGATATCAGCTTTTAGACAAACAAGAATGGCCAACGTAGGTCAATGTAGATAAAAGTATCTTGTCTTAGGAAATATACACCCTTCTGTGTAAAAAATCACTCTGATTCAAACAAATAATTATCTTAAACTGACTTTACCAATATGATTGATTTCTTGATTGAGAACATATTTGTTATGTTTAGGGGACGCGTTTTTTTAACAAATAATCGGCATCCCCATGGCTACCAACTGTGCTCCTAGTCTTGTTCACTTGTTTCTTTATTCATATAAGGCAGACCTAATACAGGAACTTCTTAGAAAGAAAGAAAATTAGCTGTATCCTTTAACTTTACTTTGCGTTATAAAGATATGTTCTTTTGCTAGATAATTCAAATTTGGTGACTATGTTGAACGCATCTATCCAATCGAACATGATACAGTGACCTCTGCCTCATTTCTTGACTTACATTTAGAAATTGACAATGAGGGTCGGTTGAAAACAACATTTTCGACAAAAGAGATGATTCCAGCTTCCCAATTGTTATCTTTCTATTTTTGATGTACCGACATTCAAGCAGCGCCTGCATATATACATATGCAGATTGTATCATCTCCCAGTTGAAACGATATTCCAAGGCTTGTATTTCCTATCATGATTTACTAAATAGAGGGTTGCATCTTTTAAACCACGAGTTCGAAGTGGTGAAGTTGAAATCATCCCTTCGTAAATTTTAGGGAAGCCATCACGAATTGGTTGATAGCGGACATGCTCGTGTTGTTGTTACTACAATCATGTCGCCTTGTCCCCGAATAAGACCTACCGAATTAAATTAAGTACCGGGTGTGTACTTAAATGAGCAACATGACGGGTTCCAAATGATGAGCAGGATCTGCTTATCCTTCCGAATCACATGAGATCGCACCCAGTTGTTGCTGTGTTTCGTGTTGCTCAGTCTAGATTTTTTTTGTTAGCGTACTGTGGTTTGTCTTGTAGTTCCTTTCCTTTTTAGCAATGGTGTTATCGGTTTATTTTTTACTATGAATTTGAATGTCACTTTGGTAACTTTTGTCAGTCTTAAGCTAATATCTTCATTTGGATTTTTTATACGCGTACCCGTGTTTGATAATGAAAAAGAAAAACAATAGGAATGTTACACTTATTGCGATTTTACAAAACAACTGCAACGGTTGAAAACTTTACGACAGGGGTAACATGAAAGTAGCATGTTTATTCTAATTCGTGTCAATGTTTAGCCGTAAGTTATTTCAGTCCATTAAACTCTTACAAACTAGAGACTAAGCTGTGTTGACTAAGCTGTGGTATCTAGAATAGTGGACGATTGATTGAATAAAAACAGTTCATCTTCATTTATAGAATAAAGAGAAGTATAAACAGCCAAGTACCAAAAAACAATGATTCACCATACAAAGGTTTGATAAAACGCCTTTATTGAAAATATGTAAAGTACAATGAAGTAATCAGTATTAAAAAAAGACATTACACGGAAAGAAATTAACGCTATCGAATTAAATACCAGTGTTCATCAAGATTGCAATGTAGAAACAAATAGAGCTGTTACGTCCCGATATAATCAGAACATCCATGCCCAGATAATTTTTGTTTCATTTTTCATTGAAATAAGAGTGAACAATTAGGTTTACTGAACGAGTGAGGCTGTTTATCTTTTAATATTTTCTCTGTGTTAGATGTTTTTTTATAGGAAGATTATGAGCTATTATACTACATGAATACAGTCGTGCTTTTATGACGTGAAAAAAACAAGATACTCACTTTTCGTTACTCACACATTCATATAACTCATTACCCCATTGGTAGGTTTTATAACAATATTCACTTTCACCTGCAAATACCGAACAGATGATAGATAACATATTTCAATGAGGTTATCATAATCAAAAATAATTGGCGGTGCCTTTTTCTTACTGTAACTGCAAAAGTAGTTTTTATTCCATTTGTTCACATTGGATGTTTTTGTAATCCTTTTTAAGGCTGGTGAGTTGTCTATGAGGGATGTAAAATGAAGTTCATAGACCCATAGAGTTTGAATTTCAATTGAAGGGAAATCACACTATTTATACTACTAATAATAATTCATTGACATTTTGCATGAAAACAGATCATACTTATTACGAAATTTTAAGCGAAAAAAAATTGGGGTCACCAATGTTGTTTTCGGGATATGACGTAATCAATGTTTAAAGAATCGCGTGATACCGAAATATAGAAATAGCGCTCTAAGTTGCTAAAAAAATGCAAAATCATTATAAAACGATGTTTAACTGTGATAACGAAAACAGTCACAAGCAACTTGTACCTTATAGCCATTTATTTGTCTCAGTTTCCTTATTTTTCAAGGCCTTTGAATATTTCCCGCCATTTTTAATTGGTATTTATTATAGATTTTTCTCGAAGTTAAAAAATATCTTCTAATGAGTTTTCCTTCAAACTTCTGCAGAAGTTGCAGGCTCAGGGAAGATTTTAAAAACATAAATGAAAAAGGGGGGTCACCGATGTTTTAAAACCACTAAAACGGAAATAATCTAATTATCAAATTTTGGCGGGAACTATAACTTTTTCTTTTGACGTTATAGAACGACGTTCCTGGCATAGCAGCATTTCGTGCAACGCTTGCATCGGGATGAATTAAACCTTTTCACTACAAACTATAACATCATGTTTGGACATTTTTTAAGGTTTTTGATTATTCGTTTGTATTTTTATCAATCCAAGGGTCATCTAACGAATCGTTAAACATATAGTTACATAGAAACTTCCCAGATATACTATGAGTTAGAGTCGAAATTCTGGTAAGAGTTAAAATATTGAGATCCGATAAAATTAAGAGTAAGATTGCAATTTCTATTTCTGTTAAATGCATATTCTTTCATCACATGTATGTTTTTGTTTTTGTCCCGGCCGATAAAGCTGCTAATAATATTATTATTGTTTGACGTAAATTTTACATTGAGGTTCTGAAAAAAGAAATCACCAATTCACCAACATTCCAACTGACTCCATTTTCAGAAAACGACATCTGTTACAAACATAAACTTTTAGCTACCGCTTTACAAGCAGAACCAAATACAATGAAAGTCCCAACTATGTATTGGCTTCCGAAGCTACACAAAACACCTTACAAATATAGATTCATTTCGTCTTCAAGCCATTGTTCCACTACTAAATTGTCTATTCTTCTTACCAGTACACTTGGTACAATCAAAAACCTGATAATAAATTGTTCAAATAAGGCCTTCGAAAATAGTGGAATTAATTACTTTTGGAGTGTCAAGAACTCGTTGGAAGTACTTGATAAATTGCATGCATATATTGGTGATTTTGAATCTGTTCAAAGTTTTGATTTTTCTACCCTATATACCACATTGCCTCACATTCTCATTAAGAAAAAATTCACACACCTAATTAAATGGGCATTTAAAAAGTCAGAATGTGAATATATATGTTCAAACTCTTTTAGGTCATTTTTTAGTAGCAATAAACAAAAAAACTATGTCAATTGGACATGCTTTGATACTATATATGCCCTTGAATTTTTACTAGATAACATTTTTGTTCGCTTTGGAGATTCCGTATATCGTCAGGTTATCGGAATTCCAATGGGGACTAACTGTGCACCACTTATTGCGGACCTTTTTTTGTATTGCTATGAGTTACAATTTATGACAAAAATCAGTAAAGACCCATCGAAACAACATCTGATACACAAATTTAATAATACTTTTAGATATTTGGATGATATTTTGGCTCTCAATAATGACGACTTCAGTATGTATACTAAAGAAATTTATCCTGTTGAACTTACTTTAAATAAAGCTAATACTAACAATGACCACTGCCCTTTCCTCGATCTTGATATCTATATCATTAACGGAAAGCTTAATACTAAAATATATGATAAAAGAGATGATTTTTCATTTCCTATCGTTAATTATCCATTTTTAGATGGTGACGTTCCCTTGTCACCATCTTACGGTGTTTATATATCTCAACTTGTACGATTCGCTCGTGTATGTAACAATGTTTTAGATTTTAACGAGAGAAATGTATGTATTACTGAAAAATTATTACACCAGGGTTTTCGATATCACAAACTAGTCAAAACATTTACTAAATTTTATCATCGGTATAAGGACATCATTCGTAAATATAGCTCAACATGCAGACTTCTTATACGTTCAGGTATTTCACATCCAATTTTTTATGGAAATATTCTTTATAAAGCACAAAAATGTCAGTATTCACCTCTGAAACTAACAAAACCTTTAAATAGACTTATTAAGAAGGGATATAGTTACGATACTGTTGTCAGGTCATTAAAGATTGCATATTTTGGCGTTGATATTGATTCACTTATAGGGTCTTTGCATCTGCACTAAACACATTTATTTAAAAACCAGTTGTTGGCATGACACGGGTTATGTTCTTCTCATATATGTTATGATGGTATGATACTAAACCCCTAACGGGAAGGATTGTGCCTGATATTCATATGATGAAGACATAATCTTTCAATCAGTTTAATTGAAGTCTGGAGCTGGCATGTCAGTTAACTGCTAGTAGTCTGTTGTTATTTATGTATTATTGTCATTTTGTTTATTTTCTTTGGTTACATCTTCTGACATCAGACTCGGACTTCTCTTGAACTGAATTTTAATGTGCGTATTGTTATGCGTTTACTTTTCTACATTGGCTAGAGGTATAGGGGGAGGGTTGAGATCTCATAAACATGTTTAACCCCGCCGCATTTTTGCGCCTGTCCCAAGTCAGGAGCCTCTAGCCTTTGTTAGTCTTGTATTATTTTTAATTTTAGTTTCTTGTGTACAATTTGGAGTTTAGTATGGCGTTCATTATCACTGAACTAGTATATATATTTGTTTAGGGGCCAGCTGAAGGACGCCTCCGGGTGCGGGAATTTCTCGCTGCATTGAAGACCTGTTGGTGGCCTTCTGCTGTTGTCTGTTCTGTGGTCGGGTTGTTGTCTCTTTGACACATTCCCCATTTCCATTCTCAATTTTATTTAGTATGATATATATACTTTTTTTGCCAATAATGATCAATGATAGGTAAACGTCTAGACGAAATTTGAAATAACAGATTGATTGTTTGTGGCACTGTCAGCAGTCTCTGCTATGTCATGTTGGCTATTTTGTTTTTTTAAAGAACCAATGTATCCAGAGACAATCAGCTCCCTTTGTATTCAAAAACTGGTTGTCATTTTCAGTCATGATCGGAATCCGACAATCTACCTTTATCACTTTTGACATGCAAGTGATCACAGTGGGTGATTTGAACATGCACCTACATCTGAACTATTTGTTTTGGTTTTTTTTTTTCTTCATTGTTTTCTTGGCTTTTGCTAAACGTTCAGTGGCTAATATTACATGAATATCAGCACACAAACATTTTTCTATGAGTTGAATACTCTTTCACAAGACGGACCTTAATGTGATGGTTACAGTTGAGCAGTAATCTGTAAGACATGTTACCGTCTACATAAATACATGTGTGTGTGTGTTAAATGTTTGTCTTGTCGGAGATTTGTAAAGCCAAATATACAGTGTGGGATTTTTTGGTTGTTGAAGGCCGTACGGTTCCCTGTAGAAGCTTAGATCCACGATATTTGATACCTGGTAGATAGTTGTCAATTATGCCCTATCTTCTTATATCTACAAAGATATGTACCATGTTTATTTAGGTGCAGGCAAATTTTCATCTGTAGGACCCAAATAACTAGGCATAGTGTTTGATATTCCCAGATTGCTCTGATGTCTTTTTTCGAATTTGCTGGTTCCACAGTTCGCTAATTGACAGTTTGAAGGAATACTACAACATATGAAGACAAATGTGTGTGTTTTTTGTTGTTTTTTTTGGTGCCCAAATAATGTAACCCTGTACAAAGCATTAAAGAAAGATTGAGTATAATGTACTATATATGACGATGCTGAATTTTCTTTGATTTCGACAGCCTGCAACCGATGTAAAAGTGCAGATGCTTCTCTAACAGTAATTTTTAACTGGCGTTATTTTTACATACCGTTTGGTATTTCAACAAATATGATTACTCTACGAACCAGTCGTGTTGCTGTATTCGTGATGCCCCCTCCCCCAAAGAAAAGAAGAAAAAAAAAGGAAAAGAAGAGAGAGAGAGACGTTAGATACCAAAGGGACATTTGGGAAAGGTGAACGACACTTGTCTCATTACTGTCGTCACATGTGAAATAAATCAAATTTCAAACAGCACATCAAATATAAACGTCCAGTGACAAGTTAAATGCATATTCAGAACTAGAACATACTGAAGTATGAATTTTGACCCTTCTTTGTTATAACCTGACAGGCTGAGCCAGATAAATAATAATATGAAATGAAATTTTTGATGAATTATTTATATACATGTATTATAGAAGACTATAGTTATGACATTTCATGTGATATGAGAAAACTGACAGTCGAAACTCATTGTTCTTATTTACATCTCTCTGTTGAACAGAAAACTACAGATTCCGGAAGCTATACGCTTGCATGCTGTTACTCTTGATCTATTGTCAATTTTTTTTTTCAAAACATATACGCTGAATCCCACATACCGCATCGCGACGATACGCAGCCAACAGTTGTGCCATATCAAGACCAGTTTCGGCTATATTACTTGCCATACATTTAGTGATGATTTTTTTAATCCACAAGCCCTTGGAGTGTTGCATATCTTTTGTTTGTTTGTTTTACAGAAATAATATTTCTAATTAGGGATTCTGTATATCGTCCTAAAAATTTCGTTATAAGTATGATCTGTCTACATGCAAAATTTCAATGAATTATAATTAGCAGAATAAAAAGTGTGATTTCACTTTAAAGTAAAACGTCGTTTGCTTTCTTCTGCTGTAGTGCGTCCCTTCGAGCGGGCCGCTATTTTAGGAATCAGCGACCTTTACGACAGATTAGAAAACGACGACGTCATTATACGTTTACGACACTATAGCGGCGCCAAGAGCGATGCGTATAAACAATAGTGTGATTTCCATTTAAGAGAGATATTTCAAGCATTTTCAAGTAATTCACTGCATATAATTTGAACTGAAAATAAAAACGCTATGTTAAAATTTTAATGTTTTCCCTTTTTATTCAGCTTCTGCGTAGCTTCAATTTTGTTAATACATTATCAATAATAAATAAACACATCATAGATACCAGGATTGAAATTTTGTATATGCGCCAGACGCGCGTTTCGTCTACAAAAGACTCATCAGTGACGCTCGAATCAAGAAAAGTTAAAAAGGCCAAATAAAGTACGAAGTTGAAGAGCATTGAGGACCAAAAGTTCCTAAAATGTTTGCCAAATTCTGCTAAGGTAATCTATTCCTGAGGTAGAAAAGCCTTAGTATTTAAAAAATTTAACGTTTTATAAACAGTTAATTTATAATTATGACCAAATCAATGATAATTCATGTCAACACAGAAGTGCTGACTACTGGGCTGGTGATACCCTCGGGGAATAAAAATTCCACCAGCAGTGGCATCGACCAAGTGGTTGTAAATAAACTCATCATAGATCAAAATATAGTATCGTAGTTCCAGAGTTTTTTTAGTTTACTTAACAATCCATTACGATGCTACCCGATCACCAGACATTGATCCTGTGCTGATATGTAACACATGTATCATTGATGTGTCTTTTTTCTGTAAATGTGATGTCAATAAAACATCTGAATAATTGAACGCACGATATTTCTTTCTATCTTTATACATCTATTACCTCACCAATACATGTCAGAATTGTTTTTGTTTTTAGTTTATGAATGCCCATCCATTTATTTGTAGATTAACGCGTCATCTTGCGTTTTAAATCATAAGATTTTTTTATAAATAATTTTTATGATTTTTGATAAGACTACTCTAATTAGGCTGAATGCCTATATTTATATCTCTGGAAACATATTTCGAAACTCTTAAGTATGGTAGTCATTTTGTAATGGTAAATAACTTTCTCTGCCAATACTTTTTCAATATATTTACCTTCCTTTGCCATTTTAGTGTCTGTCTGCAATTGTCTTCTTTATCCCATATAAGCCGTTTGCAACTGAGCAGGTTTCATTTTCATTGATCAAATCACAATTAGGTACATTGTGCAAAAAAATTAAATACAAATAAAAAGAAAATTTATAATAATGACGATATTTTATATTCTGAATAACATAACTTTTCATCAGATTTTACACAAGGTCCATTATCCTACTTCTTTTACCTCTGATCATCACGGATAAGATTTATTTGATACTTCAGATCGATCAAAATCAGAAAAGTATACTAAAACATATACAATAATAAAGAATAAACGCAAATGTTGAAACTTTCAAAAATTGCTAACAGAGACTAACTTTGACTAGTCTATCAATAGTTATTCGAAAGTAACAAGGTGTGGAAGACCAACAGGTGGTACCTGTATCTATATCAAAGAAGCAACAACGGTGTAAAATGATATTCACCCTAAAACATGCTATTAGACGTGTTACGAAAAGGTAGATACTCGACGCTGAGATTGACAAACTAGAATTTAAATCTTGGGACTGTGTCAGAACATTAATTATCGATTTAACAGGTACAATTCAATTTGAGTGATGTTAACCAGGTATCCTACACACTTATTGGTACATTTAAAAGTTAAATAAACATTTAGAATAATCATTTTCTGATATCATTGCTTGTGATTTTAGGATAGGAAAAGTTATGTGTTTGCGGGGGAGGGGACGATGGTTTTTTCTAGTATGCACTTCGAGATTAGAACAAAATCAAATAATAAGCCAGTTTGATTTTTTACTTTATCAATCTGTCATTCCACTTCTGAACCTCGTCCTGAAAATGTAGGAAATATTTGTCACTGGACGAAAAACAAACAACATTCAATCAATCTCTGAAAAAAACCGCATAAAGCTTTACAGTTTGGTTAATTTTTTGGGGACGTTTCCATAGGTTTTCACTGACTTTTAAAGTTTGTAAGCGCCTAATAGAGAGTTCCACATATACTTGATACCCGAAAGATAATTAAAGTAAATTTTTACATTTGATTCTTTTTGCTCATGTTCTACGCGTAGCTCTTATGTTTATGGCGACAATAGAAGATAACGAACGGAGAACGACATGTGGTATTTATATTTTACCTAAATAAACATGACAAAATCCAGGGGAAATCTAATGTCATACCTGGCCAATTTAAGGCAGTAAATTAAACTGTAGAGCATCATCCTGTTGTCCTAGGAAACTACTGTGTGTGAACCTGATATGATTCTCATTGTAAAAAAAAAACTTGCGTAGGTATGCAGTGCTGGTATCTGGAGTAAAATTGTGCTCGAGGATCCGTGTATGGTATGAAAATGGCACAAAATTGCTGTATATTACCGCTAACGCTTTGGACATTTTAAGCCAGCCTCCCACGTAGTTGCAACTGGCGATAAACGAGTCACATTTTACATAGAACCATTTTAAGAGAGTTTAATTGAAGTTAAAACTTTTATGTTTTTGTGAAGATTTAGTTAGAGTTAGGTAATTAAGATGATCTGTAATATTCCATCTTCATGCCTCACATATCATGTACTGTGTTACGACGCTAGATAAGAACTGACGAGGAAAGGTAACACCCGGCCACCGAAAATCTTGACTGTTGTCGAGACTAGGTGGTCTAGTTGTCTAACGCGCCGGGCATAGTGCAAGTAGCATAAGTTCGAAACTCGGCCAGGGAAGCACAAAAATTGCTTCCGCACATTTACAGATCTAACATTGTTGGGCTGTTATTTAGACGAATTATATATATATATATATATATATATATATATATATATATATATATATATATATATATATATATCTTGGCATAGGAAAGTCACCGGCTAGGGGGTATTTTGATCAGTTATGTAGCCCTCGACATAATGTCACCTTTTGGACTGGGTACCTTAACTTTGAGATGATCTACAGAGAAAACTGTTAAGATTCTGAGCTTGAAAAATGTATTATTCGAAAGAGCAACATTTTAGAATTTCAAAACACCAAAAATTACTTTATAATGTTTTAGAATAAAAAAGTTATTAAACTTTTAATGGACCCACCCTCAATTTCGTATATATCCGAATTGGTACAAACGATAGTAAGGTGACCACCAATTTTAAACATGATTATTTATCAGAAAACCTACATATATCTTAATTTCTACAGTATATAATTGTATCTTAATGTATTCTTTAATTTCTGGACAACAAAAACCATTCCGGACCTAAGGCGTTTAAGAAATTAAAAGGATATATATCGAGCATGTGTATGTTCGCACTAAGAATTCAGAGAGCTTAAAAACATATATAAACATACGGGCATTTACATATGAGTGATAATGGCGGATACCTGAAGCGGTGACCTATTTCACATATTCTGCCTTGGAAAGTGATTTTTATCAACTGTGAATTCTTAATTTTAAGGTAAGTTTATTTTATTTCATTGTAGAATTCCAGCAATACCAATACAGTCTCAAATAATTATTGTATAACCAAAACAACAATGTCATTGACATTGACCCTCGTGTATTTTGATATCTTATCCCACTCTTGGTTTGTACGTTCCCTTATTTATTGCATCTCAATTCGACGTGTTTATTATTAAATAACTGAAGACAATCATTGAACGTGGCAAATTTAGTTTCGGCATTAAAATATGCTGCGTTTTATTAAAAAGGGGGAGGGATGAACATTGCGATAATAACCGAGTGTCAGTAAGAGTATAATACCGTTGAAAGGGGGCAAACAATGCAACGTCTATATATATAGCTACAAGACAAGTCTATGCATTAACCAAAAATGTAGCTCACAAATGTGGACAGAACCCGGGACCCCTGCCCCCATCCCCAAATGTATGCACCTTTGGAAGTGAAACAGTGTAAATTGGGATTGGGATGTGATCTTATTTCTACAGTTCTATGAAAATAGACAAGACTAAAATGAACAATAATAGTAAAAATTGTTAATCACAACTGATCTCAATAAAAACATGGCATTAACTACACATGAACTAAGTAACAATTCTTGCAGTGATTTTTATCATATCAAACGTCTTGGATAACATTTGTCTTTGTTATTTTCTGGGACGTACATATTGTCAATGATTGTTTATTGGTCACAGGAGTCGTTTCACAAAAAAAAAACTTATGACTAAGATTGATTGTAAGTCATGAACAATTCAGAATACTTACTATCAATCTTAGTCGTATGTTATTTTTTTTGTGAAACCGACTCCAGGTATATTTTGCATTGACAATGTTCTTCATTTATTTCAAAGATGAGCAACCAATTTCAAATGTTAGACCTGGGGACAGTATATCTATATATGTTCCTGGTTAGACTGCACATTTTAATACTGGACTGCATGTTTTCTATCAAAAGATTAAGTACTTTGAGCTTGCTTTCAGTGACTGTGCCAATGTTGGTTGTCTTTGTACTTGGTGTGTGCACTTCAATCCTTTAGTGGTAGGGTTTAACAGCTGAGACATCCATAACCCAATTTGATATCGTACATGTACATGTAGGTACATGTAACTACAAATTAATAGTAATTATTATACCTGAGATATCATATTCTTTATATATATATATAAAATAAGTACGCAATATTTTCACTATTTTTTAAATTGCAAGCATTGAACTATTTGACCGGTCAATAGTTTCCAACTATTGGACCTCAGTGAAACTATTCGACCACAAGCATCATTATTATTCATAGAATTTCAAATGCAGCCACGGGATTGGATGTTGAATGTTGAGAATATCGCAGGAGTTACAATGTCGCCTTTTACCTATTGTATCTAGGGTTCATGTTAGTGCGGGACGTAGCTATAGATTTCAAAATATTATATTTGATTAAACGTTAAAAACAGTGGTTATGTTTCTGCTTTTTATATTGCTATAGTTGATTTAGCCCCGACATTTATCGTCTGTTGTGTCTTTCCTAATAAAAATACATTTACTTACTGGTAATTGTGGGATAGTAAGTTTATTGTCCTCTCAGATACAACTATTGGCCTCGGCTACGCCTCAGGGCAATAGTTGCACCTCAGGGGACAATAAACTTACTATTCCACTAATTCCCTATTCAATAAGTAAAAAATGTGGTGTATATGTCAATGAGACAGTAACATGGGTTACTGAACCACACAAATAACCAAGCGACATTAATTTAACAACGTAGAGTCTTTAATAATAGCCAAGAGTATATACATGTATAATCTGTCAAAACCTATATCGCACCAAGTCTATATAAATTGTAAATCATTATCTGATTATAACAATAGGAGTCTAAGAGTAAGACCTGCCATCAACAAAAGACCATTAAGATATCAACTAACACAACTATTGATGAGGTTCCTGATTTTGGACATGAACATGACCAAAATATGTGGTGGGGTTAGACAGATTTTGGATATCTCAACCTATAGACTTGATCAGTTGCTTAATAAAAACTAAAAACCAATGTTGCTTTCAGTGACTGTGGGTTGTCTTTGTACTTTATGTACAAACGTACTTGGTGGGTGCACTTCAATGCTTTTGTGGTAGGGTTGTCTAGCTGAGACATCCAACACCCAACCCTTTTCATATATTTTAAATGTTAAAACAAACATATCCTATCATGTATTTTTTACATCAAGTAGACCTATAACTATCATGATTAGTCTTTTTCATAAAGAGATTTAATATATTTTACAAAGATCTAATGCAGTTTAGTCATGACATGGTCATGTTAGTGACATCTTCACATTGATTTATTAAAATATTCATAAATAAATATTAAAATAATGTTAAAATTGGAATTGACCTCTGATAGATTTACATGTTAATTGATACTGTAAATTCAGAAATTATTGCATGCATTTATTATTACGATTTTGTCATTTTGGACTCAAATGCGATTTTAATTTTTGCGATATTGAGAAAAATCCTGTTTAATTAATAAAAAAATTTCAAAATGCGAGTTTAAATTATTGTGATTATAACCCTGTTGCATTTTTCGCAATAATAAAAACATTGCAATAATTTCTGAATTTACAGTATGAAATTATGTTACAAATATAAAAAAGAAGATGTGGTATGATTGCCAATGAGACCACTCTCCAAAAGAGACCAAATGACACAGAAATTAACAACTATTGGTCACCGTACGGCCTTCAAAAATGAGCAAATCCCATACTGCACAGTCAGCTATAAAAGACCCCGAAATGACAATGTAAAACAATTCAAACGAGAAAACTAACGGCCTAATTTATGTTCAGAAAATGAACGAAAAACAAATATGTAACACATAAACAAACGACAACCACTGAATTACAGGCTCCTGACTTGGGACAGGCACATACATACCGAATGTGGCAGGGTTAAACATGTTAGCGGGATCCCAACCCTCCCCTAACCTGGGACAGTGGTGTAACAGTACAACATGTACAACATAAGAACGAACTATAAAAATCAGTTGAAAGAGGCTTAACTCATCGGATGGATAAAAATACAAATACTACAAATACAAGTGGACGTGGCCGGGTACTTGTACATCCAAACAACAAAAAGACACTAAGAACAGATCTGAGAGTACTCGCAGTTACTGACAGCTAGTTCAAAGCCACTATAATCAACTAATAAAAAATAATCATGCAGCTTAGACTAAATTATCAATCCGTACACATCCAACATCCAATGGATTTAGTGTAAAGATGTCATAAACAGTCAGAGAAAAACATGACCTTGTGCAATGCCAAGATACAGGTAATGGTATCTACAGATTGTAGATCCATGAATGTGTATATGTATATAACAATAATATTTAGTTTGCTTTTAATTTACTGATAACAAAATCAATATTAGTACCAATAAAAACAATATTTAATGATCTAATTACAGTGTTGAATTGGTAACCTTTTAGAAAGAGTTTATTTCACGGATCAATAAGTTTACCAGGATTGTTTCTAAATTTTCGGGCACGGTAAACAATAGTGCCGTAAAATGAGAATGTGCAATCCTGTTTGAAATAAGTTTTCTACAGGTACAACCAAACTTCAAAACCAAATCTTTATATCTGTGGAAGAATTTAGTAAAGGTTTTAAGTAATTTGTGGTAACGAAATCCCTGGCTTAATAATTTACCAGCAATACATAGATTACGTTCTTTAAAATCAAAAACGTCACAAAAGACACGGGCATAGCGAACGAGTTGTGAAATATATTCACCGTAAGATGGTGCCAAAGGAACATCACCATCCAAAAAGGGAAAATTAACAATAGGGAACGAAAAATTGTCCCTTTTGTCGTAAATTTTAGTGTGGAGTTTCCCGTGTAAAACCAAAATATTTATAAGGAATATGTTATTTTTATTTTTTAGTTCCTTTACATTTTGTATATGTTTATATAGCTCTTCAAATGTTTTGGTTCTTAGTTATACATCCTTGGCTTTCAAATATTCGGCTTTCAGTGTTCCCGAGGAAGGTAAATCCAAGAAAGCTCTTTAGATGTTTAGATGCATGAAATTTATAACATGTTGTTTTTTCTATCTTTTCATCAGTGATGCTCAAATAAAATAAACTGCTTCGCTGAGCGCAGCTGGATACGCCCACAGAGGTCCAGCCCTGAACAGTTGGGGCAAAAATGGACACAATATTCAAGCTTGATACAGGGCTTTGTTTTGATTGTATTAAATATTTGACATATTATAGGTTTCTGAATAAATGTAGTTAGAGAACATGAAATTGGTTATATGAATTGAATTTATATTCAATTAAAGATTTCTTGCTGTTGTGCATTACACTGTGCTGTTGCGCAATACTTAGTAAATCTGTTGTTAGACTATAAACAATTAAAGTTCAATTAATTCTCAATGTCATATTAGAAATTTATGAAAATGTAAAGGGAGCTTACATCAATAGATATACATGTAAACAATTCACCAAAGTTTCATGAGAATTGCTGACAGCATTTTTGAGTTATTGTCTGAAAACTGGAAAATCCCCCCTTTTTTAATGAATAAAACCCCATAACTCAGATATGTAAAATGTAAAATTTATAAAATTCTAAACAGAGCTTACATCAATAGATATAAACAATTCACCAAAGTTTCATGAGAACTGCTGAAAGCATTTTTGATTTTTTGTCCGAAAAACTAGAAAATCCCCCTTTTATTATGAATAAAACCCTGTAACTCGGAAACGTAAGATCTGAAATATATAAAAATCGAAAGGGAGCTCATGTCAATAGATATAAACAATTCAACACAATTTCTTGCAAGTTGGTGAAAGCATTCTTGAGTTATTGTCCGAAAACTGGAAAATCCCCCTTTTTTTAATGGATAAAACCCCATAACTTGGAAACGTAAAATCTAAAATTTATAAAAAAAGAAATGGAGCTCACGTCAATAGATATAAACAATTCACCAAAGTTTTATGCAAATTGGTTAAAGTGTTTTTGAGTTAATTTCCGACATGTTGACGACGGACGGACAGACGGACAACAGTATACCATAATACGTCCCGTAAACGGGCGTATAAAAAGATAAATCAGGTTGTCCCAGCAACCATCTGGGAATTCTAGAAAATTCTGTGACAAAATATAATTTCATCCATACAGCATGAACTATAGTAACATAGCTCATTCCTACCACTTAGTACATAGTACATGTAAGTGTGTCTTTGTTTAACCCTACAACATTTGAATATATCTCCATAATAAGGGATCTTGTCATGGGTTGCCTTGTGTTCTTCCTGAATGCTTTTGTTTTACTTTTTAGGCTTTGGACAATTTAGAATTGTAGAGCTTGACATATTCACTTGCATGATCACCTTTCTATTGTTGAAGACTTTATATTGCCTTAGAGAGAATTTTGTTTGTTTGTTGGATTTGTACATATATTTTTAAACCACATCTTCTTTTATTCACAGGTACATGTATGATTTAACTTTACTAACTTATATGTCATGTATGTATCTCAAAATTTAATTAGGTACCAGTAGATTTATTTTTTTTTTAAATCTTCCTTTAACTTTTCAATAAAAACTAGGAAATTAGCTAGACCTATAATATAAGACTTCGAAGGTTTATATCATTTTAGATTCAACGTTTTTTATCCAATATTTTTTTTTTACTATCAATGTTGAACCTCAAAAAAAATATACAATAAAAATCGTTGAACATGTTGAATGTAAATGATACAGAGGCGGATTTAGAGGGTTTTTCAGGGAGCCCAGGCCCCCCTTTTGTTGGAAAAATTTGGTTGATTATATAGGGAATCACTGAAGCATGACTGAAGCGGGCCCTCTTATGAAAATTTCTGGACCCGCCACTGTGATATGAACCTTCAAAGTCTTATATTATAGGACTAGGAAATAAGCATGTTAAACAGTTTAAAAAACTTCAACAATTTTTGTTAATCCCTTTGTTAATTTTCCTTTTTCTGAGGCAGTGATTTCCTTTGGCCTTTTATCAGGGGTGTTTATGTATTTTACAACAATTTTGCTAAGCCAGTGCCTGTAATAGATATATCTGTGTATCACTGGTAAATTATTAAGTCAGGGATTTCAGTACCACATATTTCTTAAAACCTTACTCAATTTTTTCAGAGACTTGGTTAAAAAGTTTGACTGTACATGTAGAAAACTTACAAATTCTGAGTTTTATGGTGATGTTGTTTATATAATCTACATGTATTGAATTTTTATACCATCCATTTGAACTTGTCAATTCTTGGTGGATGCTTATTAATGTATAAAAGGTTATCTATTAAGCTATGTCATGTCTTTTGGTGTTGGCCTTGATTTTATTTTTTTTTTTAAATGAGAGCATAAACTAAATATGATTTTCTATACTGTTATGAACACTTACAGTCCTATACATGCAAATGGTTAAGAGGTTTGGTAGCATGTTTTCTGGATGTGCTTATGCTGTCCCAAGTCAGGAGCTTATGGGTCAGCGGAAGGCTAAGTGGGTGTCTATGGTATTTGATTTTCATGTTTAGTTTTGTACATTTATAAATCAGATGTTGAATTTCTCATACTGATTCAACATTGATAGTAAAAAAAAATATCTGATAAAAAACGTTGAATGCAAATTTTATGAATCTTCGAAGTCGTATATTTATATAGGACTTAGAAATAAGCATGTTAAACAGTTTAAAAAACTTAAACAATTTTTGTTCCTCTTTGTTAATTTTCCTTTTTTGGAGGCAGTGAAATTTCCTTTTGCCTTTTATCAGGGTCACGACGGTTTATGTATTTTACAACAATTTTGCTATGCCAGTGCCTGTAATAGATATATCTGTATCACTTGTAAATTATTAAGTCAGGGATTTCGGTACCACATATTTCTTAAAACCTTACTCAATTCTTTCAGAGACTTGGTTAAAAAGTTTGACTGTACATGAACAAAACTTACAAATTCTGAGTTTTATGGTGATGTTGTTTATATAATCTACATGTATTGAATTTTAATACAATCCATTTGAACTTGTCAACCCTTGGTGGATGCTTATTAATGTATAAAAGGTTATCTATTAATTTAAGCTATGTCGTGGGATCTTTTGGTGTTGGCCTTGATTTTGTTTTTTTTTTAAATGAGAGCATAAACTAAATATGATTTTCTATACTGTTATGAACACTTACAGTCCTATACATGCACATAGTTAAGATGTTTGGTAGCATGTTTTCTGGATGTGCTTATGCTGTCCTAAGTCAGGAGCTTATGGTTCAGCAGAAGGCTAAGTGGGTGCCTATATGGTATTTGTTTTTCATTTTTAGTACATTTATAAATCAGATGTTGAATTTCTCATTTATATTATAAATAACATAAACAACCAAAATGATGAAGATAATTGTAAACTTTATACATAAAATAATATAAACACCTTTAAATATTGGATATTAATTAAAAAAAAACTATGTTTCAAACCTCTGTCGAAACTTTACCTTAGATTAACTTGCTATTTCTTGTAGGTCCCTTTTGGTCTTATGCTCTTTGTATGATCAGGTACTAATAATACATCCTTGCAACGTCTTGGCTGTCAAAGGGTTTGTTTGCACTGGGTATTCCTGTTGACAGGTCAATCCAGGAAAGTGCCTCAGTCACACAAGATTTGTAAAGTATTCAGTTCTTTTCAGAGTAGTTCAGCTACTGGCAAACTGTTAATCCATTTAATATAAGGACTTGTCCTCTGTATACAGGAAATATTTGCCATTGGATTTTAAGCAAACAGTAGTCAGTCCATTGATGTTTAAAAAAAATCCCCCTACTTTTCCTTCTTACTAACTTAAGCTAGTCTCCTGAAACAAAACAAAAAGACCTCTCAAGCATTATCAGATTGTATAAGAGTTATATGCCATTGATTATATAGGGAGAGTTTTAACTCTAAATATTTCAGTAATAAAAATGTGTATCCATTTTTTTCTCTTTTCCACTAGTCCCTTTTGGTGCTACATGTACTATTTTACATAAAACTTTGCACTGTAACATGTTAGGCGAAACATGCAATATCTTCTTCTTCTTCTTCTTCTTCCGAATACGGGAGTAGACTCCTAGGTAGGAGTGTAAAACTTCCCGGAACTTGTGTGCTATGTACATATGGACTTAATTTAAAAATAATATGACAAAGAAAAATCATTAACAATAACATATATACATTATGTACAGTGGCTTTGTAGTTTAATAAGTTGTTGTGGCTCCTTCAAATGTTAGAGTGGATATGCCACTTTTGAAGGATTCCAGGGTGTCAGACATACCTATTGCTTCAGGTAGTGAGTTCCAGTCCGAAATAGTGCGAGGATAAAAAGAAAATTTATAGAAATCTTTATTTGTTGATATTTGCCTAAATTTATGTTTCCCCCTAGTACGTCTATCAGATATTGTTAAATTGTCCTTAGGAACTTCCACTAACCCCCAATTTATTTTATATAGCATAGTTAATCTAGCTTTTTTCCTTCTTATTTCTAAATTTTCCCATTCCAATGATTTAATTAAATTTGAAACTGCTCCAGGTGATCTGTCTTTATAATCATTGAAGACAAACCTGGCTGCTTTACGCTGTACCTGCTCAACCTGAGTGATGTGTTGCTTTTTGTACGGATCCCATACAGGGGAAGAGTATTCGACGACTGGACGGACAAGTGATGTGTACGTAAAGTTTTTAACCTTACGTGTGCAGTTTTTTAAGTTCCTACGAAGAAAACCTAAGGTTTTATTTGCCTTACAGGTAATATTGTTTATATGTGTTCCCCAATCAAGATCATGGCTTATAGTTACGCCTAAATATTTACTGCTTCTAAAACATGATTGTGCAATATATAATCAAAAGTGGAAGGTTTACTTTTTTTAGAAATATGAATAACATAACACTTCTCAGGATTAAAATTCATTTGCCAGTCCTCTTCCCATTGTACTAAACTAGATAAATCTTTTTGAAGTAATTTGGCATCAGAACTATTATTAACATTTCTATACAATAAACAGTCATCTGCAAAAAGTCTTGCATTGCAAGTTACATGTTCGGGTAGGTCATTAATAAAGAGTAAAAATAATGTTGGGCCTAAAACTGTTCCCTGAGGGACAGCAGAATCAACAGCTAATTTTGAAGATTTAACACCATTTAATAGTACCTGCTGTTGCCTGTCAGCTAAAAAGTCATTTATCCAATTTAAATTTTGATTCCTAATACCATAAAAGTTTAATTTCTGGGCTAATCTTTGATGGGGGACTTTATCGAAAGCTTTGGAAAAATCTAAAAGTATAACATCTATTTGGTTACCATATCCCAATGATTTTGCAAGATCTTGTAAACTGATGATAAGTTGGGTCTCACAAGACCTTTTACTTCTAAACCCATGTTGACTATCATTTAATATGTTATTAATTGTAAGATGTTTCCTTATGTTGCTTGTTATAATGTGTTCTAGAATTTTGCAACATATTGCAGTTAGTGAAACTGGTCTATAATTAATAGCGTTATGCTTGTCACCTTTTTTAAATATTGGTACAACATTAGCCTGCTTCCAATCAGTTGGGATTTTACCAGTATCAATAGATTTTTGGAAAAAGAATGTCAAAAATGGAGACAATTCATCTGCAAAGTTATGTAAAAAATATGCTGGCAGATTATCAGGGCCAGTGGCTTTGTGTGGATTTAAGTTTTTAAGTAACTTTAATAAGCCATTATTACTAATAAATATGTGTGGCATAGTGGGGTGGGGACTTGTACCTTTATTTGGCATAGAGGATGTATCTTCGGTAGTAAAAGCCTTTTTAAATTGTTCATTTAGGATGTACGCTTGTGTATTCGGCTCACTATATAATAAGCCATCCTTTCCTCTTAATGGTGAAACACCAGATGTTTCTGTTTTTTTACTTTTTATAAATTGCCAGAAAGATTTAGGTTTGACTTCTAACTGGGGGCTAATTATTTCTTGCATGTACGTGCTCTGGGCTCTTCTTATTTCTCTTTGAGCAGTAGCTTTTAACTTTTTATATTTATCTTTATGTTCTTGTTTACCAGTTTTTTTAGCTTTGTTGTAAGCTTTACGTTGTTTTTTACATAAATGGTCTATATCCCTATTTGCCCAAGGGTTGGTGTACTTAGATTTAGTTATTTTGCTTGGTACATTATCATCTATTATTTTATTACTACCTTCTTTGAATTTATTCCATAATTGGTCAATATTTAAATTTTCATTAGCCTGAGATATAAGTTCAGATATAAAATGAGATGTTATGTCTTTTATCTTTTTAATATCAACCTTTTTCCATAAATAAATTTTATGTTGTGATTGTTTAGATCTTTGGGGCTTGCAGATTGCATCCACTAATACAATATCATGGTCAGATATACCTGGTATGGATTTTATTTTTGTTATCAATGCAGGTTGGTTTGTGCAGAAAAGGTCAAGGATATTATCTTTCCTAGTTGGAAAATCAACCATTTGTTCAATGCCTAAGTTGTTCAGCATATCTATAAATGCTTCATTCAGCTCCTTAGTATACAATGAGCCAGATATATTTTGTTCCGGCCATTTTATGTCTGGAAGGTTAAAGTCACCACCAAGCCAGAAGGTGGAATTTTTAAATTTTAATTTAAGTTCATTAATTTCAATGATCATTTGTTTGAGATAGTCTATATCATTTTTATTTGGTGGTCTATATGCAGAAATAATAACTAAGGATTTAGTATCAGTTATATTAATTTGGGCAGCAATAAGTTCTACATTTTTGCTTTTATATACTTCTTGGCAAATAATACCTTTTTTAATGGCGATTTAAATACACCTCCACCTTCTTTTCCGACCCGGTCGTTTCGGAATACATCTTCAAATAATGTGTTTGGAAAAATTTCAGAAGATAATACATCTTTGTTTAACCAAGTTTCATTACCAATAATAATATCTGGTTTAGATGACGTTA
Organism: Mytilus californianus; assembly: GCF_021869535.1. NCBI lineage: Eukaryota > Metazoa > Mollusca > Bivalvia > Mytilida > Mytilidae > Mytilus > Mytilus californianus. The sequence continues at coordinate 23,684,126 of NW_026262615.1, read as the reverse complement.
ATAAATTTTCAATTTGAGGAACTTTATTTTTACAACTTCTAAAATTGATCTGAAGAACTCTTAATGAGTTTTGTCTATTAATATTCTTATTTTTTAATTGCTTCGTTACTGGTGGTTTTGGTGATGATGTAGCAACTGGGTCTCCAAAATTTTCATGATTATCATTTATATTGAAGCTTAAGGAAAAAGCTGAACTATCAGAAAGTACTGAATATGAGTTAGGGTTCAAAATAGAATTACCTGATGAGAGGTATGATTGAAAAATGGTTCTAGAGTGATTAGGAGTATCACATATCGGGCATATCCAAAGTGCTGATGAATTTCCAAACTTTTCATAGATGGACTTATATTTACACATCCAATATGACACCATTTATCGCAGTTATCACAAACAATAGCATCACTGTCCCAGGTACACTCATGCGAGCAAATAGAGCATGGATAACTGGAGTCGTTCAAGTTTGATGGGCCAGGGTTGGTTTCAACCTGGTTGCTTAAAAGAATTCTAATCAAAAGATGAATGTGGCGATCTGATTTGCCAAAAACACATCTATTTTTAAAATTGGACACATGCAAGTGCCAGTAATAAATCTGGGTAGATACCTCAATTGTTGTGTCACATTGAAGGCTGATAGTGATACCCTCATATTTGTTGGATTCTAGTATATTATTTTGTATATTAGACTCATTAACTATGCTCAGAAAAATAAAAAATGTTGAGCAAATCACGACTAAGCTATGTTTAAACATTTTGACAGAGTCTAAGTGTCACAAATATATAATCAGTGAAGAGAAGGATGGTGACTCTCATACACATTCATAACATGTTTAATAAGACAGTTAGTAGTTGATGACAAATTAGATCTTCGTTCCTTGGGCGACTCAAGGACACAGGATAAACACACTAGGAAGCCATATTATATAAGGTGTAAGGATTGATAGATAGGATATTATTACCTATTTAATCACAGAGACTCTGTTTGACGATCAAAACAAAAACAAACAAAAAAGTAAACCGGAAGTGGTTTACACTGTTTACATATAAGGAAAATAATTTTCCCGCCACTGTTCAAATGTGAATCAAAAATTTACGTATACAAATATTTTAATTTACAAGGAAATATCAAACTTATTGATAATTTCATACACACAATGACAAATGTAAGCCAAATATTGATGTAATAGCAAGTTCCGGGATTTATTACTCTAGAAAAAGCTGTAAGTTCCAAATATTTTTGAGAGCTGCAATTTAGACGTCCATTTCCTAGCACATGCGCACACTGATATCATATATATTTTCATCTTCCTTGGTTGAAGTTCCTTCCAAACATTTTAAACAGGTTCTAGTGTGTTGATTTGCTTGTGAATTGAGTTATGGTAAATAAAGTACATGTATATGTACCATAGATTTTCTATGACATCTCAAATAATTCATGTAATTTGGAATAAGTGTAAATGTAGACTTGAACTTTTCTGATCAAAAGAAGTGCTCCTTTGAATGAGGAATACAGATTAGCAGAAAACAAAATTTTAATCTGACTTTGAATTTATTTGTATTGCTTTGTATTTAAAAACATTAAATTAATGTTTTACTTCAATAGACATATTTACCTTTTGTTTACAGTTTTCATCACACAAAGGTCACGTGAGGTCGTGTTTAGACACAACAAATTTGCATACCATTACCACTGCGCCTGTGCGGAAATGGACATTTATGTGCCAAAAAAAACAACAGTAACGTTGATCTCAGACAACATTGTCTCCATATTTTATTATTTACTAGAATGATTGGACAGTTGAAAACCCGACTTGTCGCATCAATTAATACAATCATGATTTAGCCAAATAGTAAGTAAGAGTATCTGTCACTACACTATTTAGAAAAGTCGATCAACTTGATTCAAAGTAAATCCATTTCAGGCATAATAATATTAATATTTTGTTGAAAATCTGGCCTTTTACTTGACCATGATTGGTCCAAACCCATTACTTTATCCTTTACCGACCTTACTCTATCCCATCTACTTCTGCTTCTTCCATATAGTGACCCCCTTTCTTTTATAACAACTGAACAAGACAGATTTATATTATACAGACTATTTCTGTTTAAAAAAGGAAAAAGGAATATTTCAAATGTTTGATGTGAATAATGTGACTTAATATTGATGTTTTGAAATTTTTGATTGTTATTTTAACCCATCTTGCTGCCGGAGGGGCACATGTGTCCACATCAGCTGTGCTGGAGCTATACACTCCATGGTTTTTTTGTATGCAAGCTTCTCACTATAACATGTATTACTGTATCTCTTTCAAGTAAAAGACCGAAGATTAAACAGTGAAGTATGTTTCTTCAATGGCTTCCAAATGAAGCAGTCATTAGGGCGTGGTATAATATCGAGTGACATCACAAAGGTTGAGCTGTCATATTTTCTGGTACACGAAATGCAACCTTGTAAAACTACTGGCAGCTGCCAGAGGGTTCAACTTCAAGAGTTTAACCCTCTTACTGCTGGAGGGACATATGTGTCCTTATCTACACAGGGACACGTGTCCATGTTTTAATTTATGCAAGCTTCTCACCTTTGCTCTCTTATAGTTTCAAATAAAAGACTGAAGATGAAACTAATATTTTTCTTCAATGGCTCCCAAATGTAACTGTCTTTAGAGTGTGACGTCTAATATGGAATGATGTCATTGCTGGGCATGTGACATCACAGACGTCTAGCTGTAGTATTTTCTGGCACATAAAATGCAATCTTAAAAAAACTGCTGGCAGCAAGAGGGTTAATGATGTTATGGGGTAGTTTGCTCCAGTCAGTTTATATTCTTTGGGAAGAAAGATTCTTTTATGTTCTGTGTTGTGCAGGGTGGAATACACCAATCTTGAGATGTTTTTATGAATGAGTTACATTGATTGACCAGAGGACAATTAGGTTTGAAACAACATCATAAAACAATTGGTTCTTACCGTGAGACGTATTAACCTTAGCATTGTGACATAAGAAATTTACAGGAAAGTGCACCAATTTGATACTTGTCTATTGTTTTAAATTTGTGATAAGATAAGTTAAGGAGGAATGGCCGAAACCTCTTATGCTTATGTTAAGTCAAGCATATTTGGTATGCAGTTGTATAAGCATTTGCAAGTCTCTTCAATGGAAATTATATGGCCCCCTCCCCTCATCATGGTTCATTGACTTTGAACTTTATACTTTGTTCACATGTAAAGTTTGAGTTTTGGGGAACAAGCACCACTTAATTAAGATAAGCCAATAGTATTTGGTATGCAATTTTATAAGCATGAACATTTCTCATTTGCATGGAGTTTATATGGTCCTGCACAATAAGTCATGGTTTATTGACTTTGAATTTTTTGCATACATTGTAGTTTACATGTTTAAATGTGTATATACAGGGAATATAATATTTGCATTATACTACCAAAACTACAATAAGGCGATACATGTACATATCTATATATATATAGCAATAAAGATTGGAGTCTAACGCCTGTTACATGCAGGATTCAACCTCAGAACCTCAGTACTGACAAGCTAGTGATACAATAGTTGGACCGCTTAGACCATTTCGGCCACTTAGGCCCCTTTCATTCATTAAAGGAAATTGATTGTTTGGATTTTATACTTACAAAATATCTTAAATCATCTTAGGCTTGATGGCAGAGGGCTTCATCAATAAATTACTCTTTACCAAGTTGAAAAAAAAACCCAGAATTTCTAGCATAGACTTCAAATTGAGAATGGAAATGGGGAATGCGTCAAAGAGACAACAACTTGACCAAAGAGCAGAAAACAGCTGAAGGCCACCAATTGGTCTTAAACACAGCGAGAAAAGCCTGTACCCAGAGGCGTGCTTCAGCTGGCCCATAAACAAAATTGTGTACTAGTTCAGTGATAATGGACAGCATACTGTTCAAAAAAGAAACTGACATACAGAAATGTATCTTAGAGATTTTTCAGGGCAAACAGATGTGTTTCCAATTTCCTTTTACTAAATACAAACACACATAAACAAACATATGACAAATATTTAACATTTACAAAAAATATTAAAATGTTCATCATGCCGCCTGTTTAAATTAGCATTAAATGATTATATTTAGAATAAATACAGCAAACTCTATTTTATTCATTCATGTTACCTATGATGTTGGCCATGCACCCACTTCCAGCTGTTTGCTGATTGTTTTAAATTTAACTAGACTCATTCTGCCAGAAAAACTTTCAGCAAAATTTTCTTGTCTTTATCATGTTTATTAAGGAAAAAATTTAAAATTTGGTCTGCTGCTTGATAATGTTGAGTCGTAGTGAGCAAACAATTGATTTTTACAGCAGACATGATTCACTTCCTGTTTGCTGATACATGTACATGTAGTTTGAAATTTTACAATACTCATTGTACATGGAAAATTTTCGTCAAACTGTTTTTGTCTCCTTACATGTATGACCAGTTACACATCAGTATATATCGTGTATATATGTTACCTCAATCAATTGCATGCAGCATGTCCAGACCTGGTTTTGGTCTTGTTGATATTTTACTAATATAAAAGTGTGTGAACTTATAAATTTAAAAGTAGTAGCAATAGTACAGAAATTATATTTTAACTTTTAAGGTTTTATTTTTGTATTGTTCTGTACGATTTTTGTTTGTTTTCAGGAACAGGATAAAGTATTATCAAATGAATTAACAATATGAAAGTTGCCTGCAAATTCACTGGGTTGAGTAATGTGACAGACAGTTTAATTAAATCTTCTGCACTTTTCTCATTCCATTGGTATGCATTTTACAACAAGATGGTAGATGAACTGAAGTTATAAAGCTATGTGCCAGTAATGATCTCTATGAAGAAGAAATTTGTAACCCAAAGAGTAACTTGAAAACACATAAAATAGTGTTCCAGTATTCAGAAACATATGTATACATTTGTATATGTTTTTATGCCCCCACCATAGTGGAGGGGGCATTAAGTTTTACCCTTGTCTGTCCGTTGTCTGTACGTCCATCAGTATGTCTAAAAGTTGGTTTCCCTTCTATAACTTTAGTTTGCCTCAACCAAATGTTATGAAACTTATACACAATGCATATTACCACAAAACACAGATCAGGTTTGAATTTTGGTGGTCTCACTTTAACCGTTCCAGAGTTATGTCCCTTTACAAATAGAAAAATTGCTTAATTTTTTGTTTCCTTCTCTTACTTTAGTTTGCCTCAACCAAATGCTATGAAACATTATACACAATGCTTATTACCACAAAATACAGATCAAGTTTGAATTTTGGTGTTGTCACTTTTACCATTCTAGAGTTATGCCCCTTTAAAAATAGAAAATTGCTAAATTTTTTTCGTTTCCATTCTCTAACTTATGTTTATAGCTATCACAAAACTCAGATCAAGTACAAATTTGGGTATCGTCACTTTTACCGTTCTTCAATTATGTCCCTTTAAATTATAATTTTATATGATATGCAAGCGGGGGTATCGTCTGTGTCCAATTGACACATTCCCCATTTATTTATATATTGTGTTTGTTTTACTACTGTGGTTGTCTTATATTTGTCGAGGCAATGTGAGTTGACATAGCAATCCATCATTCTGTTAACAGCATTATCAACAATTTATGCTCAGTCTGTTGTGTCAAATCTCTCTGAAACATCAGTGTTATAAAGAGATAGCATTTTGAAATACAATTTTATAGCTCACATGGCCAATGCTTTTCTCATCACTTGGCGTCCGTCGTCCTCGTCCGTTAACTTTTACAAAAATCTTCTCTGAAACTAGTGGGCCAAATTTAAACAAACTTTGCCACAATCATCATTGGGGTATCTAGTTTAAAAATGTGTCCGATGACCAGGCCTGCCAACCAAGATGGCCATCATGGTTAAAAATAGAACATAGGGGTAAAATGTAGATTTTGGCTTATATCTCTGAAACCAAAGCATATAGAGCAATCAGACAGGGGTAAAATTGTTCATCATGTCAAGATCTATCTGCCCTGAAAATTTTCAGACAAATCAGTCAACTTGTTGTTGGATAGCTCCCCCTGGTAATTTTAAAGAAATTTTGCAGTTTTTGGTTATTATCTTGAATATTATTATAGATAGAGATAAACTGTAAACAGCAAAAATGTTCAGCAAAGTAAGATCTACAAATAAGTCAAACATGACCAAAATGGTCAATTGACCCCCTTAAGGAGTTATTGCCCTTTAAAGTCAATTTTTAACAATTTTTTCTAAATTTTTGTAATCTTTTAACTTCATAGACAAATTCATTTTTTTAAAATGATAAATGGGTTGAAAGCAGTTAAAATCAAACGAAAGATTAGATTTTGATCCACACAGATTCTTTTTAAAAAAGTATAATTGTTGCATTGTTTCATACATCAATCGTAAACAAAAATATCATGTGAGCGACACAGGCTACTTGGAGCCTCTAGTTTTTATACGACCACAAAATTTTTTTGGGGTTCATATAATGCTGTGATGTCATCTTCATCTTCTGCGTCGTCGTCCGAAGACACATGTGGTTTCCGGACAATAACTTTAGTTTAAGTTAATGGATCTATGAAATTTTTTAAGAAGGTTCAATACCACAAAAGGAAGATTGGGATTGATTTTGGGGATGATGATCCCAACCGTTTAGGAATTAGGGGCCCAAAAAGGGCCAAAAACAAGCATTTTTCTAGTTGCAGGATTTTAACTAGTGCATAAGTATTTCGATTGCTTTGAAATTGTACCACAATGTTTAATACCACAAGTAGAAGGTTGGGATTCATTTTGGGGGTTATGGTGCCAAAAGTTTAGGAATTAAGGGCCAAAAACAAGCATTTTTGTATAGTTTCCGGACAATAACTTGTGTGTAAGTGTATGGATCTCTCTGACATTGTACAACAAGGTTCCATATCACAAAGGGAAGGATGGGATTGAGTTTGGGGGTAATTGCTTCAAAAATGCAAGAATTATGGGCAAAAAAAGGGCCAAAAAACAAGCATTTTTCTAGTTTCCAGACAATAACTTGTGTTTAAGTGTATGGATCTCTCTAAAATTGTACTACAAGGTTCCATACTACAATAGAAAGGCTGGGATTGAGTTTGGGGGATAATTGCTCCAAGGGGGGATTCAAAAAGTTTGCAGGGGGGATTTTTTTCCAATTTTTAAGGGGTTCATATTTTTTTTTTTTTTTTTTTCAAATTTAAAATTTTTGAAAAGGTTCAAGAAGAAATCTTCAATTGCACAGTATTGCACAATAGATTTGTAAGATCTTTGACCACCTTTATTTTGTGTCAGAAACCTATAAGATTTTAGGTACCAGTCTTGCATTCCAATTCCAGTTATGGGTGCATATCAATACATGGAGTGAAATAAAATATTTCATTTAATTAGATTACTTTGCTAGATAAATGTTTTCTGGTTGATTAAAAGTTTATGAATCAAAACATCTATCTGGATGTAAACCAACTGTTGCATCTTAGTGGAATATCAAACCATGTCATGATGAGAGTGGAAGGATATCAAAGTAGTTTTGACTTCAAGGTTTCATAGATTTTTATCCCCTGCATAATGCATTGCAGGGGACATGGAAATACTGGGTGTCCATCCTTGTGTCTGTCGGTCTGTTTGTCTGGTCTTGTTAGCGCTATCACAAGTACAATTCTTGCCAAATTTTTATAAAACTTATACTATAGTTGAATATCAGCAGTATCTTGGATCAAGTTCAATAATGGTAAACAATCGACTTTTTTTAAAAAGAGTTATGTTCCTTGGAAATATTATATTTATGGAAAATGACCTCGTTAGCACTCTCACAGGTTCAAATCTTGCCAGATATTTTTATAAAACTAAATACTATTAGCTAATATCAGCAATATCTTGGACAAGTTCTATAATGATGGATGATCAACTTTTTATACGACCGTATAATTTTTTTTCTGTCCTATAATGGTATGATGTTGTCGTCATCGTAGGCATTGTCCGAAGACACATTTGTTTTCAGGACAATAACTTTAGTTTAAGTGAATGGATCTCTATGAAATTTTACCGGAAGGTTCAATACCACAAAGGGAAGGTTGGGATTGGTTTTGGGGGTTATGATACCAAAAGTTAGAAATAAGGGGCCAAAAACAAGCATTTTTGTTGTTTCAGGACAATAACTTTTGTGTAAGTGTATGGATCTCTCTGATATTGTATTACAAGGTTCCATATCACAAGGGGGAGGCTGGGATTGAGTTATGGGGTAATTGCCCCAAATGTTCAGGAATTAGGGGCCAAAAGGGGTAAAAAACCAAGCATTTTTCTAGTTTCCAGTTTCCAGACAATAACTTGTGTTTAAGTGTATGGATCTCTCTGAAATTGTTCTGCAAGGTACCATACCACAAAAGGTAGGCTGGGATTGAGTTTGGGGGTAATTACTAAAAGGGGGTTAAAAACAATTTTTTGGGGGGGAGGGGGTTTCACAATTTTCTTTTTTTTTCTTAAAAATTTTCACAATTTTTACATTGATTATTTCTGATTTATATATTGAAGCAAAAAAATACTGATATGGCTAAAGATACACACCAAACATGATGTGTAAACTATTGTATGAAGTATTGCGCTATAGCACAGTATTGCGCAATAGCAAGAAATCCTCAATTGCACAGTATTGTGCAATAGCAAGAAATCTTCAACTGCACAGTATTGCTGAATAGCAAGAAATCTTCAATTGCACAGTATTAGGCAATAGCAAGAAATCTTCAATTGCACAGTATTGAACAATAGCACAATACATATTACAAAATAGCAAGAAATCTTCAATTAGACAGTATTGCGCAATAGCAAGAAATCTTCAATTGCACAGTATTGCGCAATAGCAAGAAATCTCCAAAGGTACAGAATTGCGCAATAGCAAGAAATCTTCAATTGCACAATATTGTGGAATAGCAAGAAATATCCAATTGCACAGTATTGCGCAATAGCACAGTATTGGGCAGTAGCCCAATATTGGACAATATCACAGTATTTTGCAATAGCACAGTATTAAACAATATCACAGTATTGCGCAATAGCAAGAAATCTTCAATTGAAAATTAATGCAAATATTTTAACCCATTTCAAATTTTTAAGATCTTCCACCACATTTATTTTGTATCAGAAACCTATATTATGTCGAAAATTTGATCACAATCCAAATTCAGACAGTACCAAGCTTCAATATAGTGTGCAAACTTGCACCAACTGTTCAGGGTTTGACCTCATTGGCCGTATGAGGCTGCGCTCGGCGAAACACTTTATTTTAAGAGTTATGCCCCTTGGAAATATTAAATTTTATGGAAAATGGCCTCTTTAGGGCTCTCATGGGTACAATTCTTGCCAGATTTTTATAAAACTTATACTATAGTTTAATATTAGTAATATCTCTCGGACAAGTTATATAATGGTGGGTGATCCACTGTTTTCAAAAGAGTTATGCCCCTTGGAAACATAAAACTTAGACAGAAGCCAATTCTTATCATGTTTAAGATAAAAAAAATAAAATTTAAAGAGTATTTAATATTCATTTTGCATTTTACTGACAAGTGGACTTGCTTTTAAACAACCAACATAACACTTTTACACTGAAAGCAGCAATCACAGATGCATGCTTTTTTTTATGCATTTGAAATTTACATACATTCTGAGGCTATTGTTTCTTTTTAAGACCATATCTACTTTGTGAATCTTTCATGCAGTGTTTTGAAACATGGATGATCTTAAAGGAAAGGCATCTGAAGATTTGAGCAAAACCTAAAGGAGATCAAGAAAAACAAACCAGACAAAAAGATCAGCATTAAAAGATCAAGAAATAAGTCATGAATTATCTTCTTGTCTACAATGTTAGAGAGGGTCCATTGTTGATTATTCGCATTTACATAGGTGAGCAGCAAACAGATGCGGATTTATGGGGGAAGGGGGGAGGGGCAGGGCCCCCCCCCCTTTTGTGGGAAAAATTTGGTTGATTATATAGGGAATCACTGAAGCATGACTGGAGCGGGCCCTCTCTTAGGCAGTCAGTGGGCCCCCTCTTATGAAAATTTCTGGATCCGCCACTGGCAAATATTCTTTTCTTTAGAGCCTCTAGTATATAATTCAATAGACGATGTACATTTTTTCGTTATTAGTATAGAAATATAAGGAGATGTTATATGATTGCCAATGAGACAACTATTGACCAGAATTCAAACGACGAAGATAAAAGCAAACATAGGTACCGTTCGTCACTCAACAATGAGAAAAAACACATTACGGGGGTCGCCCTGATATACAGACACCCACTAGTCCGACGTCCCATTGGTCCGACAGCCCAATAGTCCCACAAATGAAGGTCCATTACTGCCGTAATAGAAACTTTATTTCATAGAATCGTTCAAGTTGTTTGCGTGGTATTTAAACTGCCCTTTTTTATTAGTATGTCTAATAAACAGAAACAGAAAATACTATACCACCACTCAAGTATCTAAGAAATACGATGACCATATGCACATAAAGCAATCCAGAACCTTGCAAGTTTTGGTTAATTCGTACACGGTGTGTTCTATGGGAAAATATACTAAGCAGCCTATAAAAAGAAAATGTATAGAACAGTCCCCAGTAGTGCAGTCTCTCATCGTTAACGTAGTTTAGTATCAGAAACTGTCACTAAAAGTTGTCGAGTTGAAAATATGATTGAAAATTAGTGAATTTAAAAGTTTGTTCGAAGCTTCGTTAGTGAGATTAATCAATCAATGATAATTGGTTCTATATATGCAGACTTTATTGGTGTTGAAACTTCGATTAAACGCTGCTGGCATCCCACAACAGTTCTTTGGCATTGACACAGTAATGCAGTGAGAGTTATAACGCAAGAGCGCCTCGGAAATAATAAACGTTAACAAAAAGAAGACTTTATACATGGTGGATTTCAAATGTACGGTTTTGAGTGTTCCTGGTGGAGGTAAATCCATAAAGCATTTGCATTTATAAAGTGTTGTAATACTCTCTCTCTCGATCGAGTTAACAAAAAGAAGACTTTACATGGTTGAATTCAGATGTACGGTTTTGAGTGTTCCGGGTGGAGTTAAATCCATAAAGCATTTGCATTTATAAAGTGTTGTAATACTCTCTCTCTCTCTCTCTCTCTCTCTCTCTCTCTCTCTCTCTCTCTCTCTCCATTAACTCAAATTTAAATACAAACGAGGGTGTAGATGGGGGTTTACATAATAGAGAATAATGGACAAAAAATGTAAAGAATAGAGAGAATGGATAAAGGAAAAAAGAATAGAGAATAATGAGGTGCGAAAATATAAAGAATATATAATTACGGACAATAGTATGAGAATAGAGAAAAATGTCATAAAAATAAAGAATACAGAAACGAAGGACCCACCTTGTTTAACCCCGCCACATCTTGTACGTGCCTGTTTGTAGTCCACAGCCTTTTATTTTATTTTTAAGTTGACTTTTCATGGTTTCTGTCTGTTATATCTGTTTTTCGTTCATTTTGTTGCCATAAACCAGGCTGTTGTTTTTTTGGTTTGGTTATTTTGTGTGTGTTTTTTTTTTTCATTTGAATTGGTTCACAATTTTCGTTTCGCCCGGGGACCTTTTGTATATATCGTTAGAGGCAGTTTAGTTAAATGCAGTTGCTTAAACCAACGTAATTTTAACTCTGCCTATAGTAACTAATGTCTCATTGACAAACATGCCATATCTTCATATTTTATATCAAAAACCCAAGAATGAACAAAAACCAAAAGATCTAGCTTCAACATTTAATTTCTAAGTATAACTATTCAGCACATATTGAAGAAGACGCTTCAAAGACCTTATGTCGCTCACCTGGAATTTTAACACAAAATTATATGATAGTTCGAATGATTTTTAACAAAAAGGCAAAACTTGGTAAAATCAGAGCACAAATAAAATAACTACTATAAGAAGTTAATCGATGACTTTGGTTACGTATGACTTGTTTGCAAATCACATTTTGCCGATCCTTTTTTTTTGTTATTTACTTTCATTTTGTATACTATAGTTTTGACGGTAATTATAAGGAATCGACTGAAGATTTTCGACATGCTGACCTATTTGTAGATCTTGTCCTGCTGATCAGTTTTGCTTCTTGTAAATTCTCTCTATCATCTATTGCTAACATTTCGTTGGTAAAGTCTTGGGAATCGATAATGAAGAAATTTGCTATTCGTTATCAATTTCTAAATATAAAAAGTAGCTTTAAATTTTGAGTTATTGGTGATTTTGACACTAATACTATCGGCATAATGAAAATTAATGTCTAACATTTATTAATTACAGCATAAGGGATTTATTGTTTAATAATAAATCGCTTTTCGTTGAACATCCAGCAGGAAATATTTCAGGAACATTTAGGGAGGATACAAATTTATACAATGGATATGTTCTTCAAGGTAATTGTCAACCAGAAGAAGCTGGCAGGAACTGGCGAAGTCTTTTGGTGACCATTTTCTACAACCTTGTCAATAATTTGAAGGCAAAAAATGAGAAATGAAAGCTATTGAGAAGAAGTCCAGTGTTTTGGGATGAAAAGTGAAGCCTTAAAGATGTTAAGTGCAGCACTTGAAATTTAAAGTCCAGCGCTAAATTTGTAAGTCAAACACTGATCTGAAATATTCCACTTTACACCGCCTCTTGTTTAGAAAAGATGCGAATACATTTAACCTACACTTCCAATTAAAGACCTGTTATTGACATCGACTTTTACCGAAGGACAACACAGTGAAGCGTATCCGTATAAATCTCTTAATGTAAAGGGTAGAGCTTCAGATGCAAAGCCCAGCTCTGACTGTATACAATCCCACGCTTGCGTTACTTATGACGTCTTGCGCAAGAAAAAAATAGTACAACGTTGGAGATCAAAAGTCTAGGACTTGAGATGGACAATTCGGCACTTTAGATGTAAAGTCTAGCATTGTAATTAAAAGTGTGCATAAAACAATACGACTCCTTACTTAATTGCCCTTATAGTCTAGAATAGATGCAAATAAATAAAACCGATGCTTCTTAATATCTGCAATTCAACCCAACTGTATTGAAGAACTACACAGTCAAGCAGACCAAAGGGATTGCATGATTGATTGAAATTTGTTTTCTAAACGTCCAGTGGCAAATATTAAATACATTTGAAGGACGAAAATAAATTAATACAATACGTAGGATGAAGCTGTGAAATGATGACTGAATCTGGAAATCCAGGTATGTTGGATAGGGACAGTATTTTAGAATTGACACAGATCATTCCTTATAGAGACCGAATGCAAAGTTTGAGAGCGTGACACTCACCCTTCCCTATTCCGACCGAGCGTAGCTTCATATTCATATTGATGCATACAACATGGCGTAATGGACGCCCTATTTTAGTAAATAAACTTTAACTGGAGGAATCTATAAATTGTCACATGTCTACACCCCCGTCAGGGCTTGAGATGTGAAGGCTAACATAAAAGATGAAAAAGCACAGTGATGGAAATGAAACGTCAAGCGTTAGATAGGTCAACTACATCGCCATCGTTTGAGATGTAAATTCAAGTTCTAGAAATAAAAAAGTCTTGCGCAAGAGATGTAAAGTCAAGTGAGATTAGAATTCCGGTGTTTGACATTAAAAGTCAAATATTGGCGATGTATAATCTAGCGCTGGAGATGTAAAGCTCATAATTTAAGATGTAAAGTCAAGGACATGTTTATTCCAGTACTTTAGATGTTAAGTCAAGAGCTTGAAATGTGAAATATTTTACGAGACCAACAGGTCCGTACTAAATGGCCTTGTGTTGAGGCGTTTAGTAATTGAGTGAGACATAAAATTCTACGTTTGATATTGATTCCAGCAATTAATTGAGATGTAATCTTTAGCGCTTTTCGTAAAATTAAAGGCTGGTGATGTAAGGTCCAGTAATGCATATGTAAAATCTGTTCGAGACATGTTCACTATAAATCCTCTCGTCTAAACAAGATCAATGTATACCTATTAAACATTATATCTAGTATATAGATATATATTAAATTCTTACAAAGACTATCAAAGATCTCACATTGGCACTAAATTTACAGAAAGGACAAATCAGTAGAGCAAATGTTTTTCCTCAATCATGCGTCAAGTCCATGAACAGATGACTTCAACATTAAAAAGCATAAATGTAAAAAGACAGCTGAAAGATACCTAACAAAACGAAACGAAACGAAACAGAAAACGGCATCAAAAATGTATTGTGAGAAATGAAACAGAAACACAATGAACGAAACGAAACGATACTGAGTTGTGCTAAAATGAGAAACGAAATAGAAACAATGAACGAAACGAAACGAAAAATGGACGAAATGAAACGAAATGAAATGAAATGAAATAAAAATCATTTTATATTTTTCAAAAACGATCGAATATATGTAAACATGTATGCAGAAAAAACAAACGAAAAACAATTATGACAGAGAGCTACGATCGACAACAACTTAGTTAAAATCTCCTGATTATGGACAAGCACATAAAAAATGCGGCAGGGTTAAACAGATTTGCATAATTGTCCGATTCGTAAATGTTTATGATCTGCTAACTTTCCGGAGCACATAGGATCAAGTAGGATTTTTTTTGGGGGAAAAGGGTGTGGGGAAGGATTCGTGTTGCTCAGTCTTAAGTTTACTATATAGTGGTTTGTGAATTTGTTTTTTTTTTTTTTTCGTTTATTGCCATACTCGAAAACCAAATAGCAATTTTGGCATTTTATAGTCTAACATTTAGTTCTAACCCGTCCCGTTTACTTAGTGCCTGTGTGGTGCTTGCTATTCCAGTGCACGGTTGTTGTTTGTTATCTCACATCTTTGTAATGCAAATTGTCTTTGGTGTCAGTAGTACTCGCTTAGAAATCCCAGTAAAAAATCTCTAAACTGTAACTTACTGGTAATATAAAAATGAGAAGATGTAGTATGATTGTCAATGAGACAACTCTCCATCAGAGACCAGAATGAGGTAGAAGGTTAGCGGCTATCGGCCACTGTACGGTCGCCAATAATGAGCAAAACCTTACCGTATAAAAGACATCGAAATGACAAATATGTAAAACAATTCAAACGAGAAAACAAACGGCCTGATTTAAGTACAAAACAATAAACGAAAAACAAATATAATATATGCAACAAACGTTGTTTTTTTTTTTGTTTTGTTCTTTGTTTTTTTGTGTGTGTGTTATAAGATGTGCCCATTGCATACCATGTATGCATGTTTACTAGTAACACATTATATTTTCAACTTGCATTATGCTTTCAACTTGCAGTAGCATAATTTGTTGTTGAATAGGCGTTATGGGTTGTGGACTATTGCAATGTTGATATGAATTCGTATTGTTTTTAGATTTTTTCAAACCTATACTTCCATACCGTTATGTGTTGACAATACACTTGCAATTCATGCAGACATGTATTCATATAACGTTATGAGTTGACATACATTTGCAATTCAGACATACATTCATATAACGTTATGAGTAGACATGTATTACTATAACATTATGAGTAGACATGTATTCATATAACGTTATGAGTAGACATGTATTCATATAACGTTATGAGTAGACATGTATTCATGTAACGTTATAAGTTGACATACATTTACAATTAAGCCATGTATTCATATAACATTATAAGTAGACATGTATTCCTATAACGTTATGAGTTGACATACATTTGCAATGGAGATATGTTTTCGTATAAGGTTAATAATGATTCTCTTCGCGTAATTGGTTATATGGTCTTATATGTTTCATACAGAATTCTTCGTCCTAAATAATACCACAGCTTACATCGTATTCATATAACATTATGAGATAGCATAATCATTAATGCGTTGTTTGTTATACACAAATAGTTAAAAGACTCTTAGATTTGTATATAGACATAACTAATTTTTACCATATTTAGCAAAACGTCGGTTTGTGACCTTGTTCGACGTTTTTTTAAATTGAATCATGACAATTCGGTTGCACGGTGTGCTAATTCTTATTATATGATTTGCTTATCAACAAATACTTGAATTTGATTGGTCCGTTAAAGTTTCTTTCCTAGGTTTACACTTCGATAAACTATGTTGGTGAAACTACTTACGATGCATTGTAAAGAAATTGAAATCAAAAGAAATAATAAATAACGTTCCGATTTAGAATTATAAGGATTAAGGGGGTACCAAACACTTAATGGGAGTTAACTCTTTAAAAAATCAGCTGAACGTTTTAATCATATACTATTAGTAAAGTTCTCAATGATCAAAATTAGTGTTTGTTAAACTGCTATAATCTAATGAAATTATTCCTGTAAATTGTTTGGTTCAAATTTCTTGAAATTTTTATATTTCTATCAACAGGTCCAAGAAACTATTTTATCAAAATTTCATGAAAATTAAACGAGCCAAATCGATTTTAGTGAAAGTGTTGGGTACCCCCTAAAACACATTTTTCTAGAGGTTATTGATGTGTGAACTGTGTCGATGACTCACAAACTAAAAAAATCATTTTGTGAGTTAATCAATCAAGTTTACAGTCATTCCTTAAATAACATTGTATGAATACATATCCAAATTGGAAATGTATGTCAACTCGTAACGTTATGTGAATACATATATATTATAAATTCAAAACGTTATGTGAATACATATCTCAATTGGAAATGTTTGTCAACTCATAAAGTTATAACTTATACGAATACATATCTCAGTTGGAAATGTATGTCAACGTTATATGAATACATGTCTACTTATAATGTTATATGAATACAAGTCATGTCTACAGTAACTCCTAACGTTATGTGAATATATATCTAAATGAAAAATGTATGTCAACTCATAACGTTATATGAATATATGTCTCCTTATAATGTTATATGAATACATGCCTACTCATAACGTTATATGAGTATATGTGAGAATTGCAAATGTATGTCAATTTATTACGTTATATGAATACATGTCTGCATGAATTGCAAGTGTATGCAAACTCATAACGTTATGGAAGTATCTGCTAGAAATCTAGAAACAATGCGAATCCATATCTTCATTGCAATTTTCTATAACTCAAAACGCTATTTCAACATTTAATTCTGCCACTGCAAGTTGAAAGCATAATGCAAGTTGAAAATATAATGTGTTTAGTGAAAGATGTATAAAAATTGGCATCACTTTGCATTGACATTTCTAGTATACATGTTTTTTCTCTAATATGGAATAAACGTATAATAAAATAAATCATGACAGACGGAGATGAAAATCTTACAAATAATTTTATATGCCTTATGTTCTAAAACTAAGTTTAACGTTATTCAGATGGATGATATTATTATTTCTGTTTTTATTCTCCAACCTTGGTGTTTGTCACGTGAAAAGGTTCTCCAAACTCTTGGAATTTCGCGATCTTCCCAACTAAAAAAAGAGCGTTAAACGTCATGTCTGAAATATTTGTAAAATTTTCAAGTCATGAAGTGTAGGCCTCTTGATTAAACTTTACATTTAAGTCAGATGCGGATCCAGGATTTTGAAGGGGCAAACTAGGCAACATTTGGAGTGGGACAAATAAAAAGTTTTTGCATTCACCATATAAGTAGCTCCATAAGAGGGGGGTCGGTTCACCTCCCCCTAAATCCGCCTCTTTATGTTTTTCGTCACAAAATGACTTGACCATACACCAAAGGCACATGATAGGAACTCGACCATTAGATTTTAAGAGTGTCATTTTTTGCATGCCCGGCAGCATTTATTTGTCTGTAAAAATAAATTTCTATTTGTATCCGTCAACAATATCATAATTATTTTTATTTGATATTTTTCACATTTTCTTAGTGACACATTCTTTTTTTGGGATCATGCTCAGGCCATTTTATATCAAACTATTAAAAATTCGTGTAACTAGGCAAAAAAAAAACAAACAAAAAACACCAAAAATAACAGAGAAAAATAATAATTGAGCGACACGAACCCCACCAAAAACTCATGAAGAGGATTTCTGATATTCCTGTAGGATCAGTAGTTCCCAATCCACTAGTGACACCAATTATGTAACCTTTGCGTGAAATAACCATTGATGAGTCATTATTCTGTATAATAAGGCGTCGTAGGAAAGAAGATTGGATATTTTTGTCTTGTCTAACTAAAACCAAGGCATAACCTAATGCTTTAACCGTCGGTACAAACCCGAAATTGTTAGGACAAATTTATTGGATCCATGTAACTTGACGGATCGCAAAATATCCAGTCGATATTGTTTTGTACATATGCCTCCACGGAATAAACTGTAATATGTTATTGTGTTCACTTAGTAGAATAGGGTGCTATGTTGTACTCTTGCTCCAAAAAGTAGAACATAAACAATAGGAATCCATTTACAACAAATATAGGGATGAACTAGGTGCCTTCAGTAGGATAAGCAGTTCCTGCTGAGTGTAATCCGTATAACAAAGAATAATTTTTTTTTATTCCGGAAATGAATAATTTCACCGAATATCTTCGATTTATTCTTACGGTGTGCTTTTGATGCAAAAGAAAGAAATGATTATGTTTTGTGTTTATAACAACCCAAAATGTAATAATATTAATAGATAAGCATGCAGAGAAAGAAACAGCACTGGTGATGGAACAGTTTTTCTAATTGTTCGATCCTGCACCAAAAGAAAACTTATTAGATAATACGGTTGGTAGTAAAGTGAGTCCCTCGGACTTTTTCCTTAGGTAAGTTAGTCTATGTTCATAATTTTGATAGGACGTTAATTTTCTGTGGAACCTTTCCTTCGATAATGAGTCCATGGTTAGATGAATATGTCTGGAAATTATTTTCCTTGTTTTCCTTGTGAAATTCTTCATATATCAACGTGCTTCGTTTTCTTGTAAAACACGGAACTAGTCAACCAAGGTGCAAATTCGAATTCAGTTCATGGTTATTATTGTTTGTGAAAAGTAGCAAAAGTCCAATATTATTAATTACTTGAAATATATGAAAAATTTAATAAACAAAACCCCGTAACTCGTAAACGTTTAATCTAAGATTTATAAAAATCGAAAGGGAACTTACATTAATGAATATAAACAATTCGCAAAGGTTGTATGTTAATTTGTTAAAGCGTTTTTGAGTTATTGTCCGACATGTTGACGACGGACGGACAAACAGACAATACCCTCATATACATTAGACATGCACCACCAGAGTATATTAGTACAAAAGGAGTCACTTAGTAAATGATTTTTACAGTTCAAAAGTAACTTAATGTAATTTGAATGTTTCTCTAAATATGCATGAATTATTTGTCACTGCATTGTGTGTTTTTTTTTATATATAGGAATGTATAAATACCCTGCCACGTCTGGTCTGTGTTTTGATAGATGTTTTTTTTTGCTTTGTATCGATCTGATGAGCTAATAAATATAAGAAGATGTGGTATGAGTGCCAATGAGACAACTCTCCATTCAAGTCAAAATTTATAAAAGTAAACCATTATAGGTCAAAGTACGGTCTTCAACACGGAGCCTTGATTCACACCGAACAGCAAACTATAAAGGGCCCCAAAACTTACTAGTGTAAAACCATTCAAACGGAGAAACCAACGGTCTAATCTATGTAAAAAACGAGAAACGAGAAACACTTATGAACCACATCAACAAACGACAACTACTAAACATCAGATTCCTGACTTAGGACAGGTGATTAAGCCCTTTTCAGCTGATTTGGATAGTTTGTTCATATTTTTTGCTGTAACACCCTTGTCTCAGGCTAGGGAGGCGTGGGGAGGGGTGAGCTTTCACAAACATGTTCAACCCGCCACATTCCTTATGTGCTTGCCCCAAGTCAGAAACCAGTAGTTGACTGGTTGTCGTTGGTTCATGTCTGTCATATTTTGTTTTCGTTAATTGTTATGTTATTAAATAGCCCGTTAGATTTCTCAATTGAATTGTTTCACATTTCTCATGTAGGGGCCATGTATAGCCGACTATACGGTGTAGGATTTTTTTGTCATTTTTGAAGGCCGTAACGTTGCCTATAATTTCTTACATACACTGATTTTACACTTAGGCGGATAGATATCTGATTGGCAATCATATCACATCTCCGTAATTCTATATGATATATTTGCAACTGGACATTAAACAATCAAGTAGATATAAAAATAAATGTTTATATATAAATACACTTATGCAAGAGGCTAAACGCTTAAGACTTGCATGGATTTGGTTTGACTTTCTCAAGAAGCTTACAAATTTCAACTGTATATTTTTGCAAATGATCAACCTCTTTTCAGAAACAGTTTATCTGAAATTGAGAATGGAAATGGGGAATGTGTCAAAGACACAACAACCCGATCATATTTGCCTTTTTGTTGTGGGATGTATGAGTACCCTGCCATGTCCACTCCGTGTCTTTGGTAGATTGTATTCCTATTTGTATCCATCTGATGAGTTAAGCCTTTTTCAACTGATTTTTATAGTTTGATCTTATGTTGTACAGTAACAACACTCTGGCAGGTTAGGGGAGGGTTGGGTGCCAGCTAACATGTTTTACCTCGCCACATTCTATATGTCCCTGTCCCAAGGCAGGGGCCTATAATTCAGCCGTTGTCGTTTGTTTCTGTGTATCATAATTTTTTTCGTTAATTATTTTTACATAAATAAGGCCGTTAGTTTTCTCGGTTGAATTGTTTTACAATTGTCCATTTCGGGGCCTTTTATAGCTGATTATGCGGTATGAGATTTGCTCGTTGTTGAAGGCCGTACGATGACATATATATATATAGTTGTTAATTTTTAATGTCATTCGGTCTCGTATGGATATTTGACTCATTAGCAATAATACCACATCGTTTTATTTTTTTATTGGCACTGACTGAGTTTGTGTTCTACAGCAACTATCTATCTATGTTAAGAGCCTAAACAACGCTTCTTCGGTTTTGAAGGTAGAATATGCTGTAGCGAAACCCGATACAGGGTTGAATCAAACATATTATTATCACATCACCGACATTGTTAGTCTTTAAACAACATTTTTTTTTCTGACGGCTTTAATTTAGCTGATTGAGTGTAGTGGGTGAACCTACTAGTTGCATAAGTAATATTGTATGACTATTGTACTTTTCCGTGAAATTCCCCCTGTTAACCTTACTGAAATGTTCCTCTGGGGAACACATAGCGTTATATTCGTCTAGGGACACATCTATCATTTATTGAAATGGTATCCTGGGAACACATGACAAAAGTTACCATTGAGTGAAGTGTTCCTCAGGAGAACATTGTAATGAAGACTACATATACAGTATAAGAATTATGACTTACCCGAGAGTTATAGATTAGTCAATGATTTCTCTTTTGTAATATTCTCCCCCAAAATTGGCAAGTCTTAAGTTATAAAATATTTACTGCTAAGAGGAATATCATATTGATCATTTAGTCATTTAAAGTGTTCCCCAGAGGAACATTTCACTAAATAGTTAATTTTATTAAGTGTTCTCCTGGGAAATATTTTTGTGTTTCCAAGAGGAAAATTTCACTGAATGGTAACTTTTGATGCGACCCCTTTAGATACACTTAGCTGCGTGTAAATGTTTTTTATGGTAACATTTCTTTATGGCAACTTTTATCGTGTATTCCCAGAGGAACGTAACAATGGAAATTTGAAACCAGTGCGGCAAATTTTTAATTTTTAATCCAATGCCGAAGAGACAAAGTCGAGCACTGTATCAAGCAATTAAAAAACTGTCAACCTTCAGTTCCCAAAATAGGCTTTGAACAATAGACGCATATACTTATTAAATGGGTTAGCTTTTTTCTATTCAAATATTATTCGTACGATGTACTTAACATCAGCAACCAATGAGTTTACGTCTCCAGTGTCAGAGTTTACATTTTCATGTGATATTCGCACTCATATAATCATTACATGAGTAAACTTGTTATTCTAATGCTATGGGAAAAGTACCACTTAACCTGTGTACGTACTATTAACCATGTTTAAACGACGGGTACCATTATTAGAGCATGAACAAGTCACTCATCCGGAGCATCAGAGTTCATCTACGGATTTAGTTTAAACATATTTATTTATAGTGGAATGGGAAATAAGTTATTACAACTTATATTAATCCCTTTCCATTTTGCTGGTGCGAGTGCTGCCTTGTATCGGCATTAGCCTGTTCTTTTTCGATATCTACAAGGGTGTCTTTTAAGTGCAAATATATTGCTCTCTCTTAGCACGGGTCAGCCATTTATAGTCCCCTTCCGACGGACAATCATCATTTCTCAAGACCATTCTCGCAAATGGTGTCAAGGGAGAGCGGAAAATTCAGCCCCTAAAATTTTCTCTCCGGAACGGAGATCGAACCAGGAACCTTAATTGTTTATAAGCTTCAGACGTACATTTTGTATAATATAAAGACTCCTGAATGTTAAAATTTTAATTGACTTACTTAAAACAAGTTTCTTATTTTCGTTCAAGGTTTTAAAGAGTGGGTTTGAAATCTCAAGATAAATAGAACACGCACCTTGTCAGCAGTTGTCGGTTGTCATAAACACAACCTTTATAGAACAAGTGAAATTGAAGCTTGTTATAATATTTAAATAATTTTAGTTTATGGCAGTTGACCTCGTGTTGTTGATTCTTGCTGGAAAAGTAATAATAAAACAGAATGGCAAATTTAATGTTTATACATGTATTTGTATAAACGGAAGTGTAACCTGTTCCCGCCGATACTATTAGTGAAAGTTTCAACTTCAAAACGCAATGCTTCTGAAAAATAAAAATAAGTTAAAATTTTAAGAAAAACGGACTTATATGTTCCCAAAGTGACCAACCATTTACTTCTTCAGGTATTACAAGGTGAATTAAGTATGTCGCACATTATAAATTTAACACGGTAGGTATATTGTCAAGCTGGGATCGTGTTTTTTTCGAGTGAATCGCTCCACTTTTTTCGAGTGTAAATCAGGTTTTTTCTAATGATTTAACATGCGATCAGATCGATTTTCTGCTATTTGGCGAATATAATAGTTGTATTCGTGGCTGTTCATCTAAAACGTCAGGGTTTTTCAACAAATATTCTGTGTTTTTTTTAAAGATAATATGAATAAGAAAGAATACAACATTTGGCTAAAAGAATGACATTTACGTTTTAAACCATTGTTTAGCAAATGGCAATATTATTAATTCTTAATAAGTCACAAAAACATATTACTATGTTGATCAATTTAACCCTTTTCAATTTAATGATAACTTTTGGTTCTAAAAACATAGCACCATAAACTTTCAGTATAAGTATATATAAGACATCACTGGTTCATTATCAAAACGGTCCACAGAACCGAGAAGAGGGACTCATAACCTTTTCAACTTCCTGTCGTGCTGACTTTGTAAAAACCGTCAATAATATTTTATGATTGATGTATATATATATATATAGTACAGTGACGAAATAAAAGGGACAAGAAAAACCAAGGAAAAGCAGTAAAACATTCGAAAACTCAATATAAACCCGAATATTCTACTCAGCAAAGGATGTTTAAGAAGCGAAACATTTGAAGACCAAAATGACCTAAAAAATAGCCAAATCCATCCGAGGTCAACTTTGCCTGATAGAGTTGAAACCTTAGTTTCTTAATATCTTTTTTAATTCACAAACGGACAATTCGAAACGATTGATTGTTGAAAACTTAACCTCCAGTGGCTAATATTTCATGCACGATCAAGACGACAACCAATTAACAATAAATTCTGTAACATAGGACGTTCGGGATGAAGTTCGGGAAATATCGACTGCCACTGCAAATTAGGGTATATTGGATTTGGACAGACATTTTGCCTTGCTGTTGCAATGGTTCTAAACGTGCAGTGAAAATGGCACTCTCTAAACGTATCAATCTGACCGGACGTGGCTGTGAACTTGAACATCTCGCACACCCAAAATGGACGCCCTACTTTGGCAAGTTTTGAACTGCCGGTCGTAAGAGGGCATAAGTGATCATATTTGTATTTCCTAGCCCCCTTGGAGGTAACTGAATTTAGAAATGTTTGTTATATATCATGTCAGTACTGAAGTACTGGCTACTGAGCTGATGAATATCAAAGGAACGTATCCAATGTATTTAATAAACAACGAAATAATAATATGTAAGCTTTAATACGATACTTTTGAAACAATTAAAAAAACCAAAATGTTCATATAATATGCGAACACTTCACAATGATAAATGTTTTATCCATGTGAGTCATCAACATCTTCAGTTCGTTTGTCAGAATATTGGTTTGATGACTTTCAGTTTTGTTTTTTGTTTTTGCGAAAGTCTTCTTAATGTCATACCCCTTTCTATATACTAAAACACTGATAATATTAAAAGTTCTTTCCTTACATTATTTATCATAAAACTCATGATTGAGCATATATTTCGAATGGTTTTGATACATCTTAACGTGAATAATTTTCTTTAATGACCTGGAGGTATGGAGTCAGAGACCCATCCCCAACGCTCCCCTTTAAATAAAGAATATATACGTTTATGAAAGGAAATACATACATTTTTTTCAGGGCAGTTTCAACATGTTCTTCCGGGAAAGTATTTATTTCATGTCAATACTTCTTCACCCGTTAATTTGGGAAAATATATCGACCTCATCATACTTTGTCTGACATTGTTTGTTTGATATATGAAAGTATTTATTTTAAGTTACTAACACTTTTTTAATAAAGAAAAGGAACAATGTACTGAAGTTAAAATAAGGTGTTGCAAATGTCACTGGGACCATGACAAGCATATCTAGGAAAAGTTTCCTGTAGTGATAAACAACATCCCCACTTGAAGCTTTTCCCATTACTTATGCGCTATTTTATTCAATAATGATAATATAAATAGAAATTGCATGCATGTACCTTTTGTAGCAAAGAATAAAAGTATTGAAACGCGTTTTGAGATTGGAGGGGGTTGAAATTTGCATGTCTTTTGACTTATTTCACTTCTTCAAGATAGGGACTTGAAGAAATAAGAGAAATTCGATGTTACCTCATACAATTCCATCCCCACCCCAAATGAAAGAAAATTACCAGTCCCCAATAACACACATCAGGTCATTATTCTTAACTTTTGAAATGTGGAAATGATTTCGTATAGTAACATTTGTATTAATCATCAATCATATCAATAAAGTCAACTTCAATATCTATGCTATCACCCTTTTCCTACCCAAAAAACTTATTAAAACCCCTTTTGGAACCTCAATTTTCAAAGCAGAGTCTCTGATATTGAGTGCACCTTTTTGGTATTGTAGAAAACATTGGAATATTGATGTGATGAGTTTGATACAGATACAGGTGATATCTTCTCCCCCCCCTAAAGTATTGTAAAAAAAAATACTTCCCCTTTCAATTCCCCAAAACCTTCGAGGCTTCCTTTACAGGATGCAAAAGACCAGTCCCTTGGGAAGGACAGTAATATGTTGTGAAGGTTTTTATGGTCCTTTTTGTTGTATACTTCACAGGGGAACACTTGTTAAGGTGGGACTATGATTGTGCTTTATGACTTCTATATTGATAAACATGATGGTGATATTTCCCTTCTCACGTTTGTTAAGTTCTTTTACGGTTCCTGTAGGTAGAAAGATGTCTGGGCATCTGGGGACTACATGTCGTTGTTATGGACTGGCTTGGCAGCGAGAGTGGGACTCGCGCCTTCCGACCTTTTTAATGAAATAAATAAGACAACTCAATTTGCTGGTAGGAACAAGGATAGTTTAATTATTCTTTTCTTTTCTTTTTGATCATAAAATATCACAGTGCATAAATCATACAGATTAACAATAAATAACATTATCAGTTGACAATAACATAATTATGTATTTCTATTTCAAATATTGCTTGAATTACCTTGTAAACTACGTTCAGTCTATTTGTTATACATGAGTGAATAACCTCATGAAACGCAATGACTAAAATGTTATATCTGAATATATATATTTATATTTATATTTATTGAATTATATAGCAATTAATTTCTTTCTTTAAATAAGTTTAAGTAACAGTATATAACTTACCTTTTTAATGAAATAAATAAGACAACTCAATTTGCTGGTAGGAACAAGGATAGAACGGGCAGTAGACTTATATTTGCTTTTATAGTCACTATTGAATACCCGACATTCTTGTTCCCCAGCCGAAATTGAGCTTCTTTTGCAAACGATGGAATTTGCTGCCAAAACATTTATTACTTCATAATATGCAAAATGCATTTATTTGTTTTAGAAAAGCATCCGGATTATTAATTCTTAAATTAGTTACAATAATATTTTAGTTGAATTTCATTTTCTGATCTTTATAATAAAAGATGATTAACATTTGTTAAATTTTAATTATTATTTTGTATATATTAATCTTCGTATCTCAGCTTTTTGATTGGTTATTAAGAACATTCTTGTGTGCCTTAATGTATTACTGAATATTCATGATGATGAAGCTTATCAACACTTCTGTGAATATGGTTATAACCTTGGATGTAATAGCAATTCGCCATACATCTGTCCGGCAACCTATTACGCGTGCTAAATAATTTGTTTAATGAGGTTCTTGACTTTGTACTATTATTGATATTCTTGCATCCCAGATAAAGTTCGTTATTCTTAAGAATCTTGATCTAATTTACTTATGTATTTTCTTCTTATATCAACGAATTATTTGAAATTTATGTTCAATTTTACTTTTCACTATGTTAGTAAACTAGAAATATATTTGTTTGTTTAACTAAGATCTCCTTGATTTTAATGTCTAATTGTTTCGAATAACGTCCTAAATCCTTTCATAACATTACCCCCTTGTTAGGTTTGAAATCTCCTGATTTCAATTTTTTTTATAACATTTTTGTTTTGACACTATTAATATCCTATTTATTTTGTGTAAGGTAATTTTTATCTATTTAAATTTTCTGGCAATAAATGAAACATAAATACATACACATAAATAAAAATATACAATGCATGCACAATCATAATAAATTTTATCAATCAAACGGTACCAATCCTCTTCTGTGGAACTGAAGTCCACCTGCGAAATATTGGAGATCTGTCTCTGGATGTACTCCAACTCGCGACAATGAGTCATATGGAGATCTGTGTTTTATGTACTCCAGATGTAAGGGAATAAAAAAAAAATCTCTCTCTCTCTCTCTCTTAGTCATTTGTACCTCAGTGAATTTAAGTTAATATGTTTGTTATAAAGTTTATACTAATGATTTTATTTTTAGTAATTTTTGACTATTTATTTATAAGATCGGTCTTGATCGTATGAATTCCTCCAGTTTAATATAATGTTTACAATTTTTTTTTTTTTTTTTTTTTTCATTTTTTTTATTTTACTTCATTGATGTTTTTTTTTTATTATTATTATTTTTAATTCGTTTATTTCTCTACTAACCTTTGTGTGCGTTAGAATTGTTATAAAATCTGTTTTAAACAAGTATATATAGGTTATCATTATAATCTGATCTGTTATTGAAGTTAATCCAACTATTTGTCTATATGATAGATTGTTCAGAAATCTCAACCTGTTTCTGAAGGCAAATGTTTAGAATAACGTCTCTTGGTTGCTCTTGCGTGCCAAAAAAAATGTATTGCACTCTTGATTCTTTATCAAAACATATGTTTATATCTCTGACCATCTTACATTACGTACTTATCAACAAAGTACCAACGCATGTTTAATTGTCTGACAAATTATTTTCTATTATAATCTCTGTCATATATTTATATAGTTTGCACTTCACTCTCTAAATTGTATTATGTATTTATCGCTTACTTTTTTTTTAAATATCTTCGTCGACTACGCTTTTAAAATATTTTCTTTTAGTTAAACGACTACAACAAAAACGAAAAGGATATGCTGCAATTGCTACAATGTATAAACATCTTTTATTTAAAGTGATTTAATCATTTTGTCCACTCGAGTAGACTATGAGCATGTGGCCTTGGGCTCTTATTTTTGCTCATTGATTGGGATTTTGTCTCCTTGACATTTTCCTCGTTTCCATTCTCAATTTTATTATTATAATTTTCAATTCCATACTTAATTCTTTTGGCCATTAATTAAGAGTTCGTGCTACTCGGGATCTAGGTTAAACATGTTCTTGCTTTATTATCTAGTCTTGAATTATACTCTTTTATAAGAGACACATTATATTACGTCTCGAGTTATATTTTTCTAAAACAGACCTAATATTGCAAAAGTTAACCTTTTTCATCACCCATTGAAAAGGTCAGAACTGAGAAGTACACTTAACAAACGTAGTAACATCACTCCTATTACCCTTGCCATGCCTACAATATAAAAGGATCGAAGTTAGGTACCGTAACTTCAAAATTATAGGCAACATAACGTTTTCGGCAGAAAGTAATTTTGTCACTACGCTGAAAGTCTTCCTCTTAGACAGTTCCACCAACGAATGAGATTGAATAAAATACATTGCAATGTTTAATATTGTCGTTTTTTCTTAAAACGATTTTGAATTACGGTTGAATTATACATTTGTTTAAGTGCGTCTGAAACATTACCATTTGGTTCCCAAGTGGGGGTAGATCCGTCTGCCCATTGTACCAAGTAATGTCTTTTACCTGATATTAATTTGGATTTTAATAATTTAGTTACTTCAAACCACGTGTTCTTTGTTGAGTTATCGTTGTTACTATTTTTAGTACCATCAGGTGTATTGTCTGATTTCTTATCAGAATTACTGTTATCTCTTTGTTTATTTATACTAGTATCACGTGTCTGTGATTGCTGTACTGATTGATCTGACGCAACTTTTGAATAGACTGGTGTGTCTGATACATTATTGTCGTCAGTCTTATCATCAATACGCGGATCCGAATGATTATCAGCCTGTGGTCTGTAATCTCGTGGATCTTTGTACGGTTTTAACCTATTAGCATGAACTAACGGTTTCATCAATTTATGTGACTGCAGTTCACATATTTTGTACGTATCATTTGATCCGCACCGTACTATGTAATAAGGGCCCATCCATTTCGGTTCCAGTTTCTTTTTCTTACCGGACCGAATCTTCATTATTTTTAAATAAACATGATCTCCAACTACAAATTTTGGAATCTTTGACTTTTTATCATAATATATTTTACATTTTAATTGCGCCTCTTTCATATTCTCTTTAGCCGTTTCATGGGTAATTTTTCCATTTTTTGTGTTGGGATCAATTGAGTATTGAAAGTCATTTCTTTCCCAAATAGGACATAATAAGGCGAATATCCTATGAATTGGGTGACTGGCGTCATTCGAAATGCCATCATTACACTATGCAACACTTCATCCCACGTGTCCTATTCCAATGTATCCATTGGAGCATAACGCTTTCAAGGACAGGGCTAATATGAATTTACTCTTTCGCATGATGAGTTCGTTTGCGGGTAAATAGAGCCAGCTACAATACCTCACAAAGTTAACTCGTAGCGATAAGAAGCATGTTCCCTCATTATGTGTAACGGGGAACCATATCTTTTGAAGATTTCTTTATATAGCACGTCTGCTATATGTTTCGCCTCCTGACTTTTCAGGGGGAAGCACTCCGGCCAGTGACTCAGACTGTCTGTGACCAAGAGGATAACTGAATTCCCAGAACGGGATTTGCATAATCCTTCAAGGGTATCGACATGAATACGTTCGAAAACGTTTATCACTGGCATAGGATGTAAGGGCGCTCGCATTTCTGGACTTGATTTTACTTCCTGACATGTTTTACATGATGTCACGTAATTATAAACTTGTTGATACATGCCAGGCCAATATTATTTAACTTTTATAGCTTCATAATTTTTATAACACCTAGGTGGCAAGAATTATCGTGAAATGCAATTAATATGCTATTTCGTAATTCTTCTGATACTGCAATTTGTAATAACACTTCTCCTCTCTTTGTTTTTTGTTTTGCGCGGGGTTGAAAAACGTGGTATAAAACTTCATTAAGCATTTCATACTGCATGCTTTCATAAGGAATATTTTTCTTTTTATCTATATTATTTGTTAATATTCCTTCTAATAGATACTCCTAGATGTATTTGAACTATGGACATTGTCTCTTTTTTATCCCTATATGTTTCGCAACGGTGTCTATGTATGCAATGTTATTAATAGTTGGTAATGTAGAGACCTGGGAATCTTTATGAATAAGTCTGAATGAATGAGAGTTATCTCAAAAAAATTGTCCTGGAGGAAAAGGTGCATCGTTTGAAAGGTCTTCAGAATTTTATTTTAGTAAAGATTAGGCAATCAATTTTTTAAGAATATAATTCTATAAATTTTTTTTTTATCATATATATATATTTACTTGTCAAACTTCCGATTGTTTCATCCCTTTTTGTCAAACTATTCAATATAATTTTTTTTATATCAGATAAAAAAATCACGAGAGCAATCAGTTGGTCAGTTATTCGTATTTAGTTACTATAATACTACAAATTATACTTATGTGTGTTATGCAGTAAATTTATTGACCAAAATGGTCAAAATCGGATCAACAACTTAAAACTTAAAACGTATAAAGAAATTTTGGATAAATATAGTTTTTTCGCTTGAATGTGGAAATCGTTTATTAGTGTTACCGTGATGATTTAAAATAGACAAAAATAAATAATGATTCAGTTAAACTTTTTATACATTGCAATTTGCAATGAAAAAGCAATCACCACAAAAGATACATGTATCTAACGGTAAAGTTATATATTATATATTGTTTTTAAATTGTCATGACATGTCACATTTTTTTTTTTTTAATTTCGTTCAGAAATATTCAAATTTGATTTTTGTTTATACAAATGATTTATTTACTTATTTTCATTGTTTTTCTTTTATTCTTTTTAACTAGTGTTTTAGTAGAGAGAGAAATATAGTAAAAGCAACAATCTTACCGTACATGTGAATATAAATATATACGAATTAAATTACTGTCCATAGATAATATTGCAACTTTGCTAGAAAATGTAATATTGTTCGTGCGTGATTTAATAGTCTCTTCTGTTTTATCCTTCGGGTTGTCACACAGTTGTGTATAGGTAACTGATTGTATCTGTCTCTGTAAGAATAGGACGAATCTTCATGGTAAAACATAGTTTCGTTTTGAGATTCGGGCTCACTGAATTGAGGTTCTGTAGTTGCTATCTCTCTAGTGGCGATTGGCTGGTATGAAATTGTTCCTAACATCACATAGGTAAATTCTTATGAATTGGTTTATGGTACTGTTTGTCTTCTATTTGTGTACTATCCGTTTACTGAAATATTTTTGTGATAGTTTAAACTCGTAGCAGCAGTTGTTATACTCCTCGTGGTTGATAAATTTCTGTCTCCACCTGTGGTATTGAAAATTTCTTCAAGGTCGTTTGCATCGTCTCTTCCTTTGTTGTTATAAAGAAGGGTCGAGTCCTCTACCAGTTGTTGTGAAGGTTTTTATGGTCCTTTTTGTTGTATACTTCACAGGGGAACACTTGTTAAGGTGGGACTATGATTGTGCTTTATGACTTCTATATTGATAAACATGATGGTGATATTTCCCTTCTCACGTTTGTTAAGTTCTTTTACGGTTCCTGTAGGTAGAAAGATGTCTGGGCATCTGGGGACTACATGTCGTTGTTATGGACTGGCTTGGCAGCGAGAGTGGGACTCGCGCCTTCCGACCTTTTTAATGAAATAAATAAGACAACTCAATTTGCTGGTAGGAACAAGGATAGTTTAATTATTCTTTTCTTTTCTTTTTGATCATAAAATATCACAGTGCATAAATCATACAGATTAACAATAAATAACATTATCAGTTGACAATAACATAATTATGTATTTCTATTTCAAATATTGCTTGAATTACCTTGTAAACTACGTTCAGTCTATTTGTTATACATGAGTGAATAACCTCATGAAACGCAATGACTAAAATGTTATATCTGAATATATATATTTATATTTATATTTATTGAATTATATAGCAATTAATTTCTTTCTTTAAATAAGTTTAAGTAACAGTATATAACTTACCTTTTTAATGAAATAAATAAGACAACTCAATTTGCTGGTAGGAACAAGGATAGAACGGGCAGTAGACTTATATTTGCTTTTATAGTCACTATTGAATACCCGACATTCTTGTTCCCCAGCCGAAATTGAGCTTCTTTTGCAAACGATGGAATTTGCTGCCAAAACATTTATTACTTCATAATATGCAAAATGCATTTATTTGTTTTAGAAAAGCATCCGGATTATTAATTCTTAAATTAGTTACAATAATATTTTAGTTGAATTTCATTTTCTGATCTTTATAATAAAAGATGATTAACATTTGTTAAATTTTAATTATTATTTTGTATATATTAATCTTCGTATCTCAGCTTTTTGATTGGTTATTAAGAACATTCTTGTGTGCCTTAATGTATTACTGAATATTCATGATGATGAAGCTTATCAACACTTCTGTGAATATGGTTATAACCTTGGATGTAATAGCAATTCGCCATACATCTGTCCGGCAACCTATTACGCGTGCTAAATAATTTGTTTAATGAGGTTCTTGACTTTGTACTATTATTGATATTCTTGCATCCCAGATAAAGTTCGTTATTCTTAAGAATCTTGATCTAATTTACTTATGTATTTTCTTCTTATATCAACGAATTATTTGAAATTTATGTTCAATTTTACTTTTCACTATGTTAGTAAACTAGAAATATATTTGTTTGTTTAACTAAGATCTCCTTGATTTTAATTTCTAATTGTTTCGAATAACGTCCTAAATCCTTTCATAACAAATATCTTGGTTTCCCATTTAAATTGAGCAAAACTGAAGGGCAATATATCTGAATTCCGTAATAAACAAAGGTTGACGTACAATCATCTAAATAATATTCTTATCAATCATATTAATATATGCTTCATAAGTATTTTCTGAAATGAATTTTATTTTAAAAAATCAGGTCAGTGAAACGTACTTCAACAATCTACTCAATTGCATGTGTATCACACAAACCATATCAGACGAAGTGTGTTGAGGTCCATACATTTTCCGTAAGTAACGGGTATTTTGACTTTATAAATTTCAATCCTATCCTGTATACTAAAATGTTGTTTTAAGTATGTATAGTGAAATCAGGGGTTGTAATAGAATTAATAAATTTACTCGAAACTAGTTAAGACATGCGTATCAGTGGTAGATTAGTGGTATAGACATAGAAAAAATTTATATTTTAAGCAAAAAAATTAATTGGAATTAAAAAAAAACGTAATTAAACGTTTGGTCTATCCTACAAGCGCCAGTTGTCATTTTTGATATATATATATGTATATTTTTTTTGTAAGGTAAGGCTTTTAAAGTTATCTTCAATGTCTTCGTATGCGTTACTTATGAACAATGTATACCTTTAGTCTAGTGTATTTATGAAAAGTTTTTTGTTAAACTGAAACAGCTATAGGCATGATAGGTACAAAAAACCATAGATATTTTTTTTGTTATTATTAGCCGATATATTTGTTAGTCTTAAACTTGAATATCCATTTAAAACCGCAGAGCCCACATATGATCCGAAAACAATAATTTTACATTTTTTTTTCAAATAATCAAAATTCTGAATTCATATTTGTTTGAACATTGAAAAAGTCGTCGGGTCACTCGAATAATCATATGTATGATGTACATTTTATCATGCTTTCATAAAAGAAAACAACCACACTGTATCTTAAGATATGTAACAATTTCGAAAAGATTTAAATGTTTTTCATTTATATTTTTAAAACATTTTTAAAATCGGTATATTTTACGCATTTCTAACTATTAATTTAGACATGATTGCATCCAAATACAGTTTAAACATGATACAATCTATAAGTTTTAATTACTTTTGTAAACAAACAATTTCCGCTCCTATTACGTTCGATCGTCGAGATATGTTCGTTCGTCAATGTCTTTGTCATCTCTTCTATAGCATTATCAAACTGGTTTACCTCATTGTTTCGTACTTTGAAAAGTATTTTATCTAAACCTTTTCTTTGTTTTTTAACCGTTAATTCATTGACATAGCACATTTTAAGCCATAGGAAGTTTGTATTTCCCCTCAATAAAACAAGGAAGCACTTTAAAAAACACGGACTGCTCTCGAAAAAACACGGACATATAAATTTGAATTTACTCTCAAAAAATTACTTTGCAATGCTAAAACAAGATTTTTTGTAAAGTATCTGTATATCTCAGTATATATAGATTCCATGTAAGCATTTCCGTTGACATTTGCATTGCTATGTGTATAAAAGTGGATTAAACCTTTGTTTTGGAAACAAACATTGCAAGGCTAAATTAAACACTTTTAAAACAAAATAATGTAAGTCTGATAATACTTTTTAATCACAAATACTAAATCACCTTTTATGATATTAAATATAAGGTTCTGAAAAGAAGTCTGTTTGTTTGCATGTTTCATCATATTCATAGCCGGACACTTTACCTACCGTGATAAACAGATTAAACGAAATGAAAAATCTGATTTCATTTTATTCACTATTGAAATAAGAGGAATTCATCTATTGCTCAATCTCCTTGATTATTATATTATACTTTTTCCCTCTTCTTCTATCATCTTGCTGAATTAAAATCTTTTACCAGGTTAATCCCGGCGTCGTAATACTTCAATGGACGTTAATGATTTGACCGAACTAATCAAGCCCTCTTACGGTGTAGGTGAAAACTTGAATGATTGTTCAACTTTTGGCACAATGGTGCTTTTTCGTGGCGGTCAGGTTTTATTGGTAGAAGAAATCGGGGTGACGAAGAGAACTACCGACCTTCGGTAGGAAAACTGACGATTCTTTTCAATTAAGATTGGAGTTGAGTACACCTGCCACGTGCGGCATTCGAAATCACATCCAAACTATTGAAAGTTAAGTGATGCAGAAGTTTTACTACGTAGACCACCGAGGTTCAAATAGGTGAAACGTACCTATATTATTCGAAAAATGATTATCTGATTTTCATGTTAGTTATATTGTAAAAAAATACTGCTCGAGACAAATAAAGCTATTATTGCCTCGTTTGCTTTTCTCACTCGACAAAAAGCAACACACTGCAACTCACAGCTGATATTTTGAAATAATTCGAAACATACGCGTCTATCTTGCATGTTTAGACTTTACGGACGTCATTCACTCTTTGCACAAAAAATGCCTCAACAAAGATATGAAGAAAAACTACTTAAATCAACACTTCATAAGTTTACGTGTCTCAATTACGAATAAGTTAGCCGATACGATATGTATGTTTTACAACCCACTACGTCATGATTTTGCTGTCTTGATTCTTCGGATACAAAAGTGTTCATTTCACCAATTCTATCCAAAGTCAGATTGTGACTTTTTGACTCAGCGTGGATTCGCATGGTGGGAGAAGTATGCCTAGCAGGAGACGGTTATTATATTTTGGAGTTTACACAATTTACTCAGTTATGTTTGTTACCATGATTTGTATCTACTTTATCGATTCGTGAAATATGTCCATCGGTACTGTTTCCTACATTACAGTATCAAAGTGCAGAGACTTGAGTAACGGTACTACATGACATACAGCGAGGTTCAGACCAATAGAAATGATATTTTGATCTGATAGCAGATAGTATGTCTGTATTGTAAAAATCAAAGACCTTGGAACTTTTAGGGTAAAAGTGACTTATGTTACCTTTGATATTTGTACATGTATTTGTTCCCAAGTTCAATCTCATTATTGTCACTAAACTATGAAAACTTGTCACCTTTTTTGGCATTTCTAAAGGTATGGTACACACTGTCAAGCGAATTGCAAGCTCTTATCATATAAATTACAAATATATATATAAAAATTCTGGAAAAGAAATTATTTCGTAATTTAGTGTTGTCTACATATATATATATACAAAAACAAATTATCGTGCTATTCTCAGTCTCAGAGAAATATTTCAAAAAGAGATAATGTGTTACACTTGTAAACAAATTGTGAAATTCCAATTATGGAAAATCCAAATTACGATTTGGTAGGATCAAGAATACACGATAACCAACAATCCTGCAAGTATATAAGATCTCTATTCAACAGATAATAGACGAGTTGCTTTCACAAAAATGGGAAATGATTATCAAAATCTAAAAATCCAGCAAACAATTGGAAATCTAAATAACGGTACAGTATGTTCAAGAGAAAAAAATATGACAAACAAAACTACCAATTACGTAAGATTTGGGAAAGAGGTCTCAGAGTTTTACTTTGTTTTTGACGGACGGACAGACAGGTCGATAAAGACTTTCAGGATGTCCCATGATGAACCTGCGACAGAGGTCAATACAAATTATCTTGATCCACTTTCTAAATTGCATGCGTCCAAAGTGCTTTGTCTGGATTTATTCTGTAGTTAGTCCATAATTTGGTTTTATCATGTATATCTATTATATATTCATTTTATAATATTTACTGATTGCAAAATTATAAATTATTCTAAATAATAAGGATGTTCTTGTCCCAGGCAGAAAATCCTGGCCGTGTTAGGCGCAACTTTTTGTTTTGGTCCTAGGTGCTCTTCAGCTTTGTACTTGTTTTGGCTTTCAAACTTTTTTTATCTGAGCGTCACTGGTTAGTCTTGTGTGGACGAGACGCACGTCTGGAGTATTGAATTTTAAGCCTAGTACCTTCTGCTAGCTATTATTCGTGTGTTTCTTTGTCCTATATGTTCTCCCATTTATTTGTATTGTGGTCCTGTCATGTGATGTTGTCGTTTTGGTGTTGTGTTTGACGTTGCCATAAAAGCGAGAGGTTTGGGATGCCACAAAACCAGGTTCAACCCACCATTTTTTTCTTAAAATGTCCTGTACCAAGTCAGAAAAATGGCCATTGTTATATTATAGTTCGTTTCTGTGTGTGTTACATTTTAATGTTGTGTTTTTGTTGTGTCGTTGTTCTCCTCTTATATTTGATGCGTTTCCCTCAGTTTTAGTTTGTAAACCGGATTTGTTTTTATCTCTATCGATTTATGAGTTTCGAACAGCGGTATACTACTGTTGCCTTTATTTACCTTCATCAAGAGCTCTCAATGAGTATATTTGAAAGCAACGGATGTATAAGAACCAAAACAGTTGAAGATCTATATAACCAAAAAAGGACATGAAAATAATAGGCTACTCCATCTATTAGTATATGCATTCATGATCAACTTTGTTAAACTAAGGTCAACTTTTAAAAAAATGCACCATTCTGTACAATAATAATTTGTAAAGTTTGTACTTCAGAGAGTATAGTTTGGTAAAAGAGAGGCAAAAGACACCATAGAAAAATTCAAACTGGTTTATCTAAAATATAAACTGACAATGCCAATACAAAAAAGAAAATACCAAAATACAATCAAAAGTATACAAAACCCAACAAGAAAACAAACTAAAGACTGAGCAACTCGTAACCCACCAAACACTGAGGGTGATCTCCACATGTGAAATTTGTCATTTTTTCTCGTGTTACTACAAACCCGGTGATAATACTTATTCGATAAGTCACATTTGAAGAAAAAGGAGGACGGGATTGTTATTACGACCATTGGAACATATCCTTAGTCATCTGTGAAACAGATATTTCATAACGGTCAACCAACTTGTGATGGCGTCTGTAATATTTTCGTAGGGATGATTTCAACTTCACCATTTGCCTTATAGCTTCTTTGTGAACATCAACCCTCTATCAAGAAAATAAGGATGAGACACTCTATATGAAGGCGCTGCAGAATTATTGCTACAAAGAAATGGAGAGTTCACAGTTGGGATGATGTTTTGTATGATGCTTGTTCTAAAGCGACACGCATTGTCAAGTTCTAGATGTAAGTCAAGATATTAGACAGACTTAATGTACATGTTGTATCCCTCCTTTAAAATTCGATCGGATAGATGTGTTCAACATAGTAAAATCTTTGGCATATTAAGCATTATTTACATCATTTATAAATCGGAAAGATACGTTAATGAATACTGCTAACTTTTTTCTCAGTTCCTCAGTTCCTCATATGAATAAAGAAAAAAAATCGGCAAAAAAGAGAAGACAAGTTAGTTCACATGGGAATGCCGGTTATTCGTTGAAAAACACGTTTTCAAAAGATTACGAATATGTCATCAATCAAGAAAATCAAGCATTTTGATAACTAGATTTAAGAAAATGTGGTATGGGTGCAAATGCGACAACTCTACATCTAAATCACAATTTGTTAAAAGTCAACCATTATCTTTCAACACGAAACCTTGCCTCACACCGAATAACAAGCAATAAAGGGCTCCGAAATGACTAGTGTAAAACCAGTCAGGACTGATGTCTAATCGATATTAAAAACCAGAAACGAGAAACACTCCTGAGCCACACCAAGAAACGACAACCACTGACCAACAGGTTCCTGACTAAGACAAATGCAGTGGGTTAAGACGTGTAAATGTTAAATGTCAGTTTCAGAAAAAAAGGTTTAAATCCGAGTGAAGTTTTTAAAAATACGAGATATTCCTCCCTAGGTCAATATACTTGCATCTACGTTGGCTATTCTTTTTTATGAAACAAAACAAGACCAATCCTTCCAATTTGTCTTTTAGTTTGGGATAGGGAATACTTGTGTAAAGTAGAGAAAAGTCAAATGTTTCAATACCATTGCAAGATAAAAGAGTCTTAGATTGTATGTACTCTTATATATCTTGTGGATTTTGTAGTATCCACATCTGATTATCGCCGCCTCTAGAATAGATAGTTTCACAATATCTCTGAAGCCCGGCTTTGATTGCGGATCAATGCTAGTGGTTTAGAAAGATTTTAACTGCAGCACTTGGAAGACCCAACAATGTAACGTTGTTTGTAAGGACATTTATATAATTTGGTTAACCAATACAATGGAAGAAGATCCAATACTTCATCTTGAGTTGAAATTCCAAAGAAACATTGAACAGATATATTATTATTTAGGATTTCCGCCTTGTAAACGCATACTGTAGAAAATAAGTGATAAAACATTGACTAAATTTCTTTTTACTCTGGTTTACATTTTGCAAAATTTATTATGTTTCTTAAAGAAGAGTATCAGCCAAATGAAAATAATCCTTGATCTGCTTTATAATGCATAAGATGGCTTGAAAATCATACTTTCCAAAAACATTATTACAATCTTATGTTAAGCTTATTATTGGGGAGTTGATTATTACCCCTAATTTATTACAATAGTGTAATCAAAATGGTTCCTTTAATTGATCTGAATATTAGAGTTCTTTCTGAATTAGCTGTTAATATCTTCCTTTTTTATCAATTGAATGAAACTATTTTTTTTTACATTTACTGCGTCCAAAGCGCTTGTATTGGATATACCCTTACCAGCATATGCAATAACTTTTCATGTGTGACTTGTACGATGTTTTTGTTAAATTTCTAGTTCCCAATGTAAAAATCCAACTTCAATGTTTCATAAATACAAGCACAGCTATCAATAGCATTTGAATATTACAATGAAATTAAGTAACAAGGTACAGTCTTTTTGTCAATCAATTTAATGGTTTTGTCTGTAGTGGAAACACGCTTATATTATACAGACTTTGAAATATTCACTTTATAAGGTGGTGTCTAAAGCACTCTCGATCAAGGAATGGATAGTTGTACATAAAAAAACCAATTCACGGCTAAAACTAACATTTGTTATGAAAAAACTTTCTTCAATCGAAAGACAAAATTGCGTGCAAAGGACTATAACTCTTATTGCATTAATATACTAAGGTTTTTAAAGAGTAAATTGTACAAATGGCCGATCAATGATATTTCAAAAATTCTGATTACTTGGCTGGTGATAACGTCCACCAGCAGTGTCATCGACCCGGTTGTTGTTAGAACTCATCAAAGATCCAACCTATGCTTATCAGTGACGATTGAATAAAAACAAATTCAGCATTTTTAAAAATATTGTCGTCACTATCATATCCAAACAATGTATAGGTCAATTCGAGATGAAAATTTTAAAGTAATAAAACTTATGCTGTATGAATATAGCATTCGAAAAATGTCAAACCTTGTTAAAATCAATAGTGTACATCATTACTTTGTTTAAGGATTTTCATAAACAAAACAAGCAGCAGAAAATTATAAATTTTGATTTAGAACAAAATGTAGTTTCAGACATGGTGCTATGAAAAAGAAATCACTATCTGTGATGTAATTCAAATATCAAAATCTAGTAAGAGTTAATTTAGGTACGAAAGTTTTAAGTTGAATGTTGATATTGCATGCTTCCCATGATAAATTTGTTCTTATCATGTAGCTTATTAGATATGTAGATTTGGTCTGCCTTGCATTTATCGCCACAAAACATTGAAACATGTGACACATATATTCCGTTCAACACAACCAATTCGAAACGTCCTAAAGGACTGAAGGAAAGTTCTTCTAAATCGGCTGTTTCATTGGAAACTTTTAAATAAAAAATATCTATACTACTAAAGGCAGAGACCGATTTCATTGATCCGCCTGTCCTCTGAAACCATACAAAGTCAGAAATATTTGTGATATGACGTATAAATGTAGTGTTTTGTACTTCCTAAATTTGTCTTTGAAACAATCTTTTTTCCCCAAAGAAAACGTCAATTTTTGAGAAAATATCAAAATTCGGAGACCGTTATTGATCCGTGTATTATATGCTTTCGCGCATGATCAGTTGACGTACGGCCCGCTAAATTTGAAAACCCTGTTTCAACACTTGTCTAATTGTACTGCGATTTCGCGGGCATCTTCTAGTTGAAATTAAATTTCAAGAATGTTGAGTATACTTTCAAGTTATATGCCATCGTATTTTCCAATGTATCATCACTGAAGGGACAGTAATTGTCCAAATGTGCATCTGGTTCAGAAAAAGTAGTACTGTTAATTTTACTTTACCAACACAAAAAAACCACAATGTATTAATTAAACATCCAATTTAGACATGTTATATATGTCAAGTCTACCAAGTGAAAAAGAAAATAAACTTGAGAAAGGTTATACAAATTGAAAATGACTACGCAATTTTATAAACAGTCAAAATTGCAATGCAACCAAAATCATATCCGTTATGCAGTCTTTTAAAAATGGACATCACAAGGAACAAGCATATCAATTTTTCACTTAAATTTTACTTAATAATATGCAGCCCTAGAATCCATGGTTATGTTGCGTGTTTCGTGAAATTCGTTTGCGAATAAAATGTTTACAATAGTTTACAATAAAAGAGATGCCTCAAATTAGAAATAAGAAATTAAGGTATTATTGCCCTTTCGACAACTCTCCACCAGAGACAAAATGGCGAAGAAATTAGTAACTATAAGTCACTATACGATCTTCAACAATGGGCAAAATTCACACTGCTTAATTAGCTTTAGAAGGCCTCGAAATGACAAAATTTGTAAACGTTTCATCTAATGAGGAAATATTTAATCAATCGGGGTTTTTATCCTCCAATTTATATAATGTTCAGAGATTTCATTTTCCATCCAAATATGAATTTGAAACCATCAAAATGAGTATTGACTCAAAATTATATGAGTAGATTTCAATAATTTTCTCAAAAGCATTATAAACAATTAAACATTTAGCTCCTGGCAATTATGTCCTGGTAAGTCTTCAATAAAATGATATATCGAAGACAAAATTTT
Organism: Mytilus californianus; assembly: GCF_021869535.1. Classification (NCBI taxonomy): domain Eukaryota; kingdom Metazoa; phylum Mollusca; class Bivalvia; order Mytilida; family Mytilidae; genus Mytilus; species Mytilus californianus. Next base: position 23,642,409 of record NW_026262615.1, on the reverse strand, counting down.
AATCTAGCGTGATATAGTGAAGTCTAATTTACATCAACGTACGAAATGTCATCAGGAAAGGTTTCAAGGTGGAACGGTTTTGTTCCGTCATCTGTCCCAGGTTAGGGGAGGGTTGAGCGCTCACAAACATGTTTAATCCCAACACATTATTGATGTTCCTGTCCCAAGTCAGGAGCATGCAGTTCAGTGGTTATCGTTGGTTAATGTCTGTCAATTGTTTATGGATAAATTTGGCCGTTAGTTTTCTCACTTGAATCGTTTCATATTTTTCATGTCGCAACATTTTAAGCCTACTTTACGGTATGGTTTTTTCTCATTGTTAAATTTGTCTCATTAGCATCATACTTCATCTCCTTATATTTAGCGCCAGTAAACAAGTTAAACCCGACACATTCTGCTTGTGCCTGTCCCAAGTCGGGAAACTTGTAAATAAGTGGTTGTTGTTTGTTGCTGTTTATCATATTTGTTTCGCGTTCATTTTTTTATACATAAATCAAGCCGTTATTTTTATAAGAAATGTAACTCCTTGTAAATTTATCTGCTTTTTGGAATGTATACGGGTTTTCATTGCGTGACCATAAGCTGGGATCCGATAATCCACGAGTAACTATGTAAAAATCTGTTTTCTAATGATTAAAAAATAAATTTTCATTTTTTATTTAACGAAAATCCCCTTGAGTGCCTCCCACATTCCAATCATATCTTGATTAATCCAGTGATCTGATAAAGGTTATGCCCCACTCGTTGATTAATTTTTTTTTTATATACAATGCTTTCAGAAAGGATTAAATTGCCGAAGAATTAGAGAAATCATCTCACTTAAGTCCAAGCAGCGTATCAAATCATGCAAATTGTCACATGTCACTGTTGTGGCATGTTGACTGAGTATGGATTCGAATGGCAGCTGATTGCACACATAGCAGTAGACTTTTACACGTTTGACCAACCCCTAATTTCTTATTTTTTTTTTCTTGAGTTTTTCTTGAGTTTTAGATGTTATCTTGGTTATTACTTCTTAATAAGTTTATGAGATTTGGACATCAATAAAAAAACAACTGTAGACTATATTTATGTACAAAAAATATCTAAATCAGAGACACATGCGAATAAACATATCCTGAGAATCTTGCATCGTAATGATGATTGCTTTGTTCTCTTTCTTTTCGTTTTTTTTTACTAGTGTACATGTATTATCTGTTTTCTTAATTAAAATGTAAAAGGTCTTGTCGGTTGATAGCAACCAATATGTCCTCGCTGAGTTATACGATGGTTATGTTCAACCACTACGACTACGGATGTCGTGAGACATTTTAAAGCGACCGTAACACTCTAGTATCACTCGGTAGTACTGAGTATCGAATACTCAAATGAGACTCGTTTTACCAGTAATATAAATCATTGGATTGTTGTTGGTACATTGTCTGCCTAATTTTCATAAAATAGATCACCTGGACCAAGCCCCTCGAAGAATTAAATAGTAATCAGTAATAAATAATCATAGATTAACTATGTTTCGTAGTTTGTGCTAAAAGAGGGACGAAAGATACCAGAGGGACAGTCAAACTCATAGATCGAAAACAAACTGACAACGCCATGGCCAAAAATAAAAAGACAAACAGAAAATAATAGTACAGATGGCACAACATAGAAAACTAAAGACTAAGCAACACGAACCCAACCAAAAACTGGGGGTGATCTCAGGTGCTCCGGAAGGGTAAGCAGATTCTGCTCCACATGTGGCACCCGTCGTGTTGCTTATGTCATTACAAATCCGGTAAATAGTCTAATTCGGTGAGTCACATTCGTAAGTCACATTCGTGAAAGGGGACGTTTAAAAGTGACGTTTAAAATGCATCCATATTCTTCCGTTCAGACATACTTTATACAAAGTATTTACAGTAAAAATGAGAAAAGAAATATCAACTTTTTTAAGTGAAAGGTACCAGTGATTTCTTATCATCACATCTTTGTATCACGGACTTATCATTTATTACTTAGGAAGGGGGCTGGTCAAAATGTACGGGGAGGAAGTTTTATTTCTGTAATAAAGGGGGGTTCAAAATTTTTTTATATAAATTCAAAGGGGATCAGTTTAATCTATAACGAAACATTTGTGAATTTTTGAATCTTTAAGTATATCCTACATATCATGTGTGTCAAAGGTAGTTTTGCATGTTAAACTTTTGGCATGTTTAATAGAGGGGGATCACATCTGTTTAAAAGATTTTAAAGTGGTATAAAATTAGTGAAATATTATGAGGTGATCAAAGAAAATTTTATATGTTTGATTTCAAAATAACCAGCCTCCGTTCCCAGGTAAAAAATGATAAGTCCTTAATGGTGTTTTCTTTTTTGTTTGATCCGGTATAACATTGTATTTTTTTTCATTATTTGCTATTTTTAAATCATAAGTTATATTATTTATTGTTTACTCAATTAGTACAATTAGTTAATGGGCTATTGATTATGGTATATAATTTCTGGGGCTATTATTTTGTTTGATTTTATCTAATAAGGTGGAGAGTTTAACCTTCATTAGACAACGGCTATGCTGTATGCCTTTTAGTTTTTCCTTGTTGACATATTTGTTGACACATATATACAAAAAATGTATATATATATATATATAAAATTGAGAATGGAAATGGGGGATATGTCAAAGAGACAACAACTCGACCGCAGAGCAGATAACAGACGAAGGCCACCAATGGGCCTTCAACGCAGCGAGAAAATCCCGCACCCGGAGTTCGGCATCAGCTGGCCCCTAAATAAAAATGTGTACTAGTTCAGTGAAAACGGACGTCATACTTAACTCCAAAACATATAAATGAACTAAAATTAAAAACATACAAGACTAACAAAGGCCAGAGGCTCCTGACTTGGGACAGGCGCAAAAATGCGGCGGGGTTAAACATGTTTTGTGAGATCTCAACCTTCCCTCTATACCTCTAGCCAATGTAAATTAAAAAACACACAGCAATACGCACAGTAAAACTCAGTTCAAAATAATTCCGAGTCCGATGTCAGAATAAGTAACAAAAGAAACTTAGCAAAATGACAATGAAACATAAATTAACAAAGGACTACTAGCAGTTACTGACATGCCAGCCCCAGACCTCAATTAGACTGATTGAAAGATTATTTCTTCATCATATGAAAATCAAGCACAATCCCTCCCGTTAGGGGTCTAGTATCATACCATCATACCGTCATAAAATATATGAGAAGAACATAACCCGTATCATGTCAACAACTGGTTTAGAATAAATGTGTTTATTTCCGATGCAAAGACGTGAATCAATATTAATACCAAAATATGCCATCCTTAATGACCTGACAACAGTATCGTATCTATATCCCTTTTGAATAAGTCTGTTTAAAGGTTTGGTTAGCTTTTGAGGTGAATGCCGACATTTTTGTGCTTTGTAAAGAATATTACCATAAAAGATTGGATGTGAAATACCTGAACGTATAAGATGTCTTCATGTTGAGTTATATTTACAAATGATGTCCTTGTACCGATATAAAATTAAGTATATGTTTTGACTAGTTTGTGATATCGAAAACCCTGGTGAAATAATTTTTCAGTAATACAGAGATTTCTTTCGTTAAAATCAAGTACGTTGTTACATACACGCGCGATCGAACAAGTTGAGATATATTAACATCATATGATGGTGTCAAGGGAACGTCACTATCTAAAAATGGATAATCAACAATAGGAAATGAAAAATCATCTCTTTTATCATAAATTTTGGTATTAAGCTTCCCGTTAAAAATATAGATATCAAGATCCTGGAAAGGGCAATGTTTATTGTTAGTATTAGCTTTATTTAAAGTCAGTTCGGCAGGATAAATCTCTTTAGTGTACATACTGAAGTCGTCATTATTGAGTGCCAATATATCATCCAAATATCTAAAAGTGTTATTAAATGTTTTAATCAGATGTTGTTTCGATAGGTCTTTGCTGATTTTAGTCATAAATTGTAACTCATTACAATACAGAAACAGGTCCGCAATAAGTGGTGCTGAGTTAGTCCCCATAGGAATTCCGATAACTTGACGATATACGGAATCTTCATAGCGAACAAAAATGTTATCTAGTAAAAATCCAAGGGCAGTTATAGTATCAAAGCAGGTCCAATTGACATAGTTCTTTTGTTTATTGTTACTAAAAAATGACTTAAAAGAGTTTGAACATATATATTCGCATTCTGACTTTTTAAATGACCATTTAATGAGGTGTGTGGATTTTTTCTTAGTAAGATTATATGTCAAAGTGGTATATAGGGTAGAAAATCAAAAATTTGAACTAATTCGAAGTCACCAATATAAGCATGCAATTTATCAAGTACTTCCAAAGAAATTTTGACACTCCAAAAGTAATTAATTCCACTATTTTCATATATATATATATTTGCCTTTTTGTTTTTCTTTGTTGACATATTTGTTTGTTTTTATAGTGATTAAGATTATAACACAATGTTGACTTTTGTACCCCTTATATTGAAATTTATACCTGTTATGTCTGTTTGTTTTGTTCACACATTTTTGTCAATATAATGGAATTTGATGCGACTGTCATACAAGTGTGAGGTTTAGCAAGCTTTAAAACCAGGTTCAATCCACCATTTTCTACATAGAAAATGTCTGTACCAAGTCTGGAATATTACAGTTGTTATCCCTTCGTTTGATGAGTTTGAAATTTTGATTTTGCCATATGATTATGGAATTTTCGTCGACCCACAATACTCAAAATGGGCATAATTTTGTGTTTCCATTTTGTAGATATTTTCTCAACTAGTACTCAATCAGTTATTCTTCCTCGAGTTGACATCCCTTTTTTTGTTTATGTATTTATATTCATCAAATGATTATCGTTCTTATTAAATCATCGCTGGCTTATATATGCACAAGGAAAGACCACATTTACCCAATCTAAACATGGTATTTGTCAGCCATATATGCCTTTTTTCACCCTCATGAGAAAATATGATCCTTTGTGCATTTTATTAAATGATGTAATCTGTTGATTGCTATTGGATTCATAGCAAAATAATTATTGAATTACATTTAATATTCAACACAATGACCCCTATTGATTTTTGCTGTTATTAGACACAAATATCGTTGTCATACGGCATTTTTAAAAATATTACTATCAATCACTGAGTCAGAATCTTTTTTGTTTTACTCGATTGAGATATAGAATAGGGAACGTGTTCTTAACAGGAGAAGATATTAAATACCGAATAAAAGTAATAGAATAACAGGATGGGTATTCATGACCAGATCAATAATAATTGCTTCATATTGACGTAATGTTTGTGCGAAACACTACGTATCTTATTAGAAAGGTTAAAATTGTGTTAACCTAAGATTTCGATAAAAAAGAAGATGTGGTATAAGTGCAATGAGACTTTATTAAAAGTAAACCATTATAGGTCAAAGTACGGTCTTCAACACGAAACCTTGGCTCACAACGAACAGCAAGCTATAAAGGGCCCCAAAATGACTAGTGTAAACCAATTTAAACAGGAAAATCAACGGTCTAATCTGTTAAAAACAGAAACGAGAAACACTTCCGAACCACATCAACAAACGACAACCACTGAACAACAAGTTCAATTAAAGAATACGACATACATTTGAATATTTATTACATAAATAACATAATGAAAGATCATGTAGCAATTCAACAAAATTATCCTAAACTATATTTTAAAGACATGTACATCAAGTTGATATCATAAGAAAGAAAAGGTTTGAAGGATAGAAACAATGATTTTTCAAAAAAGTGAAACAAAAATACCGAACTCAAAAGCAAATTCAAAAAGGGAAAGTCCATAAAAACTAACAAAATCAATCAAATATGACTTTTCAATCATTGATTTAGTTCTTGTCGTCGTCACTTATTACTGTCATCATAATTTCTAGAATGCTTGCTTTTCAAACCTGCAAAACAAATTTTGAAAAATAAATAAATAATGATTGAATGATTTATGGATCATCTAATAATTATCGTTTTTGTCTAATAAAATGCACACATAGGATACTCTCTTTTGACATCGTGTTTCTTTCGTTTTGTTTTTGTTTTTTTTAATATTTACTAATCCTTTAAATGTAAAACATGAATTCTCTTTTATTTACAATTATATACACCAACAATCTTACTGTTTTAAATGAAAGACGAAAGATTCTAAAGGAACATTCAAACTAATAAATGGAAAATACACTGACAACGCTATGCCTAAAAAGAAAAAGACCAACAGACAAACAACAGTACACAAACACAACATGGAATACTAAAGACTGAGCAGGGAATCTCACCAAACACTATATACATATAAAATACGGAGATGTAGTATGTTTGCCTTTTGCAGCTTTCTGTCAACCGGAATGTAGAGTATTTAGTGTTTCTTTCATTAACATATTTATGTACCCGATTTTATTACAAATTATTGCTTTGGTTTCATTCAAACTTTGAGATTTGTATAAAATAAACAACTGATATAAGGAGATACATCCTATACTGAATAATTATAGAAGATATAGTACTCATATTTACAAGAAAGGATGTGCAAACGTAAATAACCCCCAATAGAATTAGTTCATATCATAAATTCCAGTCCAGGTTTTACCATATGTAAAAATTCGTTGCAATTCAGTCTAAATATTTAAAGTAGCAACTTTCAAATGTCAAACAGCCATCAAGATTCTCGGTATAAAAACGAATATGTCTACATGAAAAAGCTTATACAACTGTTTGACATAAAAGCGTATTTTAACAGGCGTTACACGTTGGGTATCATTAGTGAGGCAGGGACTGCTGACCCTTCAATGTCACCTGAGTTCATTCTTGTTTTTGGTAGGGTACGTCTTGATCTGTCTTCTTTTTTTATGTCATGTGTTTTGGACTATTTTTTTCGTTTTGTTTAGATGTCAGCTGCCCTTTTTTACTTTATATGAATTAAGATCAATGTATTTTAATGGACGTACTGTTAATTAAATGACTCTTAGAAGTCATAATTGTTTTTAATAGATTAATAATACACTAGAAAAAATATATAAAATCACATTTAAGAAGTTTTTCTTCGATTTATTATGCCATCTTGGAACTTGCTAAATTGTTTTCAGACCACTGTGCTATATATTCAGAACGATCTATGAGAGCATTTATTTCTGACAACATAAACAAGTCAACTATAAAATGGAAATTTTAAACATCTTACTTCCTGAAATAAGAACATGAACGTTGAAGATCTTCGCGTATTGTCTGTTTCGGTAATAACATTGATCTTGCTTTTGATGAATTAAGTATGTACTGCTTTGCAGACATGAAAACTTGTGGTCCTACATCCCGTCGATGTGATGAACATATATTTTGGCATTTTACAAGTAAGTACTTTTCTCAGACTGTTTAAACGTTTTTTTACACTAAATCCGTTGAATGTGTAATGATTATTAATTTAGTCTGGGATAACATGATTTACCCATTTCATTAGTTGCTACTGGCTTAAGATTAACTTCAAGTAACTTCGATCATATTTTTAATCTTTATTGTTTTGTTTTAAATCGAGCCGTTGTTTTTTTTTTTATTGGAACTTTTCTAAATTTTGTCATGTGGGAGCTTCTCGTAGCTGACTACACGTTATGAACGTTATTCAATGTTGAAGACCGAACGGTAACCAAACATTGTTTAAATCTGCGTCATGTTGACTGTTTCATGGTTGTCCCTAGTAGCAATAATTCTTCATTATTTTTTCCCTGCGATCTACGTTTACAACTGGTAACAAATTTCATGGTGAATCAACATGACTAATTATTTCAACTCACCCTGGTTTACAGATGAAGGGAATACTGACTGAACATTTGCCATCAAACCAATCAAACAAATATCTTTTATTTATGTATATGCAATTTTCATTTGTTCCGCCGTTTTGGATGAGTACCCGCCAATCAGCTACGGTCACAGTTTTATTAGAATCTCCACATACAAATATTTCCTCGTTCAGTCTGTCATTGGCTCCTAGCCAAAAATCTGAAAATGCATTTTCATGCGTTTCTTGTCTATGTATTGAAACGTATAAAAAAAAACATTACAGAATTTGACATAATTAACATAATTTATGTTCGTGGATACCAATTTTTGTAGATTGAAGATAAATGGTATATACGTGGTTTTGCAAGAGTTTGCATACAAGCGTATACAAAGTTTGCACTTTGTTTTATCATTGAAATTCTATCTGAACCTATAAAACTGCGAAAATTGTCATCTCAAGAAAAAAAATAAAAAATCAACAGTGATAAAACATACGTTTTGGGAGTTGATTTCTGTCGACATGTGAACTCGAGACTTCTATTATTTTTCGTTTACTTTTTCAACTTTTTGTACATTGCTTTAGTGTTGTAGTATGCCAGTCAGTAATTGATCTGTAATAGACTATTCTTACGTGAATTCCTGTCTTTCGATTGTTCCTTAATGTAAAACATTTCCTTGATTGATTTAATAACTACAAGATCTGCTCTTTTATTCCGGCATTTAATCAGAAATTATAGGACGATTAATTGAATCCTGCTAGCTTAACTTCTAGTGGCAAATATTCCATTATAGAAACAAAATTATCTGTCTTCATTTGGTCTGACAAATCTTTTGTTAAATTTAGCTACTGAACAAAGAGTTCCAAGTGGTGAAGTTGAAATCATCCTGGAAATGGAAACCCGTTATGGAAAATCTGTTTCATAGATGACGACAGATATGTTTCAATTGTCGAACAACAATCCCGTCAGAGATTATCCGTAGAATGAAACATTATCTGTTAACCATTCCAGGGCACTTGAGATCTTCTCGTCCTGTCTTTTGGTCGGTTTCGTGTTGCTCAGTCTTTATATTTTTCTAATGTTGTGTTTTGTATACTGTTGTTTTTTTGTTGTTTTTTTTTTCGTTTTTCGCCACGGCGTTGTTAGTTTATTTTCGACCTACTAGTTTGAATTTCCTTTTGGTATATCCGCCTCTCTTTTATTGTTACTGAAACTAATAATAAGTCGCAGTTACATTATGAATAACCGGAAATAAACATTATCAGAGTTTATTCAAATGCAGTATGAATAAACTCATCATAAATACCAGGATTGAAATTTTGTATGAATCCACCACTCGCCATCAAATAAGTGATACAAAGTCGATTTTGAATAACAACTTTATATTTTTACTTTTTGAACATCTATAAAAATATTCATTTCAAAGGGATTTTGTAAGCAACGCTCAAACTTGTCTTGTTGAAAAAGAACGCGTTTTAATCAGCTTTTTCACTTTATATCTTTAAATGACATCATTGGTATGGTCATTTTGTGAAAATTTCTATATATAACATTTTGAATTATTTGAAACAAGGCGGTTTTCTGCCCCAGGCATTGATGGCCCAATCCGTATATGGTACATTTTTTAGGAATTTGTGACATGCAATTCTGTTCGTGTTGGATTTGACCATCATATTCATGTCTAGCGTATCAAATTATAATTTTGTTGAGTTTTTATGCATGTATGGGACGTGACGCCAACTTTATAGATATATCCGGTCTTGCTCCTTTGTGAGTCTCCATCATTTTGTTTTGTTACCTTGATTTGTTTTCTGAATCGATTATAGATATTTGAACACAGGGTGCCTTAATTTTAAATGCTGTTGCCTTCATTTTGATATATAACATGTGCACTCTCCCAATTCTTACTATTTGTACTGAATAAATAGCATGATGCTGAAGTTGTATTTGTAGGGATTACCTATCCAAGTGGAAAATCTGAAAGACTAAAATTGACAAGGAATCAATAAATATAATCTGCATACTCACAGTCTTTATTTAAAAAATATACTGCTTGTATGTAATTGAAATGAGAACAATAATAACACTTCATTTCAAGAAATTCATACGATGGAATTTAGGATATTAAAGTAAAAGGATCAATATCCTTATGGGGGCCTCGGTGGCCAAGTGGTCTAAGTAGTTACTTCTGTAATCACTAGCCAGTAAACACTGAGGTTGTGGGTTCGAACCCTGCTCGTGCAGCTGCACTCGACTCCAATCTTGTTTTCCTATCGAAGGTCGGAGGTTTTCTCCGGGCATCCGGCTTTCTCCACCAATAAAAACTGGCTGCCACGAAATAGCCCGAAAGCGGTGCTCAAAAATCAAATCAAATCAATATCCTTATACACTGAGAATTTTGTAAAATGAAAGCTCTTCAAATATCCATCGTTTGAATGGACCTGCGATTGACCAACATTGTTGTTAAATGGAACAGGCTTGAAGCTATAAAAGTTGTATGTTTCCTAGAACACCAAATATTTCGCTTGTATACCATTAATTTCAATTGGTCCAACAACTGCATCGGTGGTCTTGTGGAAGCGTGTTCAACTCAACAGGGGGAGGGTGGTGATTCGATCTTAATTCCGCCACATCGAAACTTGTTTTTCGTTGTTGTTCGTATTTTTATTGTTGTCTTCAAATGTATAAGTTTGAATATTCCTTTAGTATCATATGCATCCTTGTGTACACGCACGTTAAATTTCACACAGCAAGACGAACGCTTGTCAGGAAAAAAACATAAATGTTCAGAAAGTCGAGCAGACGTCCGCATAGATTTTGATAGAATTTCCTAGTTAAGACAATACAATTAGCATTTAAACTTTATACACCCTTTTCACAGAACAAATTATAATTATATACTCAAATAAGACCAACAGTTTAACTGAATTTTACCAAAAACAAAACCTAGCACATATTTCAATACAACTAGCTCATGATGCAGACGGCCTGATTTTGAAATTGCATGGAATGTGCTGATGTTAAACCAGCTTTTCATGCGCACTTACCTAACTTTTGAACATATATTGTAAACGTAAAGCAAGCAATGTATAAACTGTTCGGTTTAGCTGCCAACAGGACGACGTCCAACTTGAAAACGAAAATACAAGACCACTATATATTTAAGTTAGAAGGCACGGTCATAATATGCTCGGTACAACAAAAATCTAGCTAAGTACAGCTTTTGTCTGAACTATTCCCGTCATAATGATACCATTGAATAATATCCTCGAATTTCCTGTCCACCTTTGGCTATCCTCTTTGCCCTTTTAAGGTTATAAGCTTGGATTTTCAAATATTTTGGCCACGAACATCGCTGAAGAGACATTTATTGTCGAAGTGCCCATCTGGTGCAGAAACATTGTTTAGTTAATGTTATTCAAGGAAACAAAAACTAGTCTCATCATAAAATTTAATTGAAATCGGCAGTACTACTTAGAGGTCAGTAGGTATTTAGAAACGTCAGACCATTGACAGAAAGAAATATTGCAACTAAATAAAAGAGAGCCGAAAGATACAAAAGTCGATAACTAACTGATATTGCCATGGCAAAAACTGAAACACGACAAAAAGACAAACAACAATACACAAAACCCCAGAACCCTACTGATCAACACGAACTCGCAAAACCGGGGGTGATCTCATAATTAAATTAGTATATCACTCCCATAGCCCTTTCCAATGAAATACGTTCTCGTCAGCTGTTAATTAATAAAGTCTGTTTTTTTTTACATGTTATAGGTTGACAATATTTCCGGAGAATTTCACCAATAAAATAAATTACAAAAAATTACATTATGGCTGAAAATATCAATCAAAGACTCATATAAAAAATGTATCTTCAGAAAAGCATAAAATCATACTTACGCCCATTAACATATGTAGGGTAAACTTGTAGAACATTTAAGATCACCCCAATTAAACTTATATGTTTTGGTAAATAAATGTAAACACAATTTTCACTAGTACCACCAGTTGGTTCCAAATAACTCCAGTTATGTATGACCACTGGATCAGAACTGTCTCCCAAGACATATGTACCCTCCTGTACTCTGTCATTGGCTCCTATCCAAAAATCTAAAACATTTCAGAGGGTTTTAATTGATAAGTATTGAATTTAACATGCATACGCATTTTATATTATGAAGTTTATCGTGTTAGTATTGTTGGAGTTGATATCTTATATTTCATAGTTAGTGTTTATTTTATTAAGAATAGGGGAGATTAAAATAGTGTTTGCTGCATAAACTTATGTATATTGTTAAAAACTGTATATTGGCCTTTAGATTATCTTAGATGTATTTGTTCTGTTGGTGGTACATTGACGTATACCCTTGATTTTTTTTTTTATTCAAATTCCGTGAAGTAGTTAAGTTATCCAGACATACTTGTCCAGATTTGTTGTTGTCGTTTTAAGTCTATTTTTTCTGATATAAACAAATACAAAATAACTTCATCGTTGAATATAGAGCGACAAGTATATTTTTTATTGCGAACCAAATGAAACTTTTCCACAGAGTCTCCTTTTATTTGTCAATATGTTTAAACTTTTGTCAGTTATTTTGTCCCATTGAATAAATTCAATAACTATTGTTCGCTGTCTAGTTTATTAACTGGGATCAACTTAAGTTAAATCAGTGTCTATATTGAACAGATTGGAAATATAGTATTGATATTAAATAAATATAACATCACATGCAGTTTTGTGATTTGAAACACGTATTTTCAACTATTTAGAAGTTTTTTTACTCAGGTAGATTAATCAATAAGTGATAGATATCTCCTAGAAGAAAATTAAAGGTCCCAGTGAATGAATTACAACACATAGAACAATAACCATTGTACTTATACAATGGGACAAAATTAATGACAAAAGTTTAAATAGATTGACCAATAGGAGATGACTCTGTGGTAAAGTTTCATTTGGTTCGCATTAACAGTTTTTGCTATATTAAAAAAAGTATAAATCAATCTTTCAATGAACCAGTGTATAGAATGGGGCCAGATTTGCATGCGGATAAGTAAAATCTATGAAGTTCAAGGAGCAATATCAAAGCGAAAATATAATGTCGTACACGGTTTAGGTTTGGATCATGATCATTATTATTCTACAAAATATTGATTGTTCTTATCTTCCTTTTTCTTAATCGAGCTTACTTAATTAATGTTATTAAAAGATTGATACTATGCGCAAGGTTTACTATCACAAAAATATACTTAGAATATAATACCACTACATTGGATTCGACAATAGAACAGAATACTGGATTGCTTGATTGATTGTTATTTGCATAACTTTCAACAAGCCACCTATGGATCCGTTAATAAGTTGTTGCAAGATTCCTACTACCTTCGGTAATTGTCGCACTCTCCATATTTTAGGTTTCGAATCATACATCTATATTCAGACCGGAAGAAAGAAACTGGGAGTAGAAAAACTAGAAATAAAGTACAACTTTTCGTTCAGATAAAAAGTGATGAAACACAAGAAAACATTATCCCAAGAATGGTTCTGGAAGGGTTTGCCGTACAAATATTAATAGGCAAGAAGTGCAGGATAAAGAACGCAAAATTAAGAATACAGAAAAACAGATTAACAAATTTAGAATGGGTAATAATGGTGTTCTGAAATATAAATAGTAGAAAATAATGAGCAAAATAAAAAAGAATAGAGAAAATTGGTCTAAAATATGGAGAAAAACAAATAAACGATCCTAAATCCAAACCCTCGTAATATTATAGTGGTGTTACTTGAATCCATGGTTTTGGCCTTTTCTGTAATATAGTGGTTTTCATCTTCTGAATTAATAGTGACAAGCTCTCCTCCCATGACTCGGCAAGCTGACTGAAAAAGTCGTCAACTAAATGAGCTAGCATTAGAGATAAGTCATAACGCAAAAATTGTCGATAGTAAAAAGGGGAAATATACTTTTCTAAGTAATTTTTTTTTTGAATTTTATTTTTCATTTTCTCTTATGTGCTTTATTTATATGCCATTTTGTTTTGGTTTTTTTTGTTGTTGACATATTTGTTTTTTTATGCTTCTTTTTATATATATATATATATATATATATATATATATATATATATATAGTGATTAAGATTATAACACAATGATGACTGCTGTACCCCTATTTTAGACATTTTTGCATATTATGATAGAATAAAAAAGGATGTGGGGTATCTATCCATGACACAAAATCAGTACATGCACAACAAAAAAACACACAAAAAGCAAAGGAACAGCGCTTGTATTGCTGTTCTTCATCTAAAAGTCACAGTGAGGCCATCAACATGGACGAAAAAAACTCTCACCTCACTGCTAGTTTAAGACGGCCCCTAGCACCGGCTTGAGCGGAATGTTGTTTGTTTTTTTACACATTGTTGTCAATATAATGGAATTTTAAGCGACTATCAAACAAGTTAAAGGTTGAGCTAGCTATAAAACATTGTAAAACATGGTTTCGTCCGCATTTTCTACATAAGGAAATGCCTGTATCATGTCAGGAATATGACAGTTGTTTTCCATTCTTTTGATGAGTTTGAGCTTTTGATTTTGCAATTTGATAAGGGATTTTCCGATTTCAAGTTTCCTTGGAGTTCGGAATTTTTATTTTATTTTACTTTATACTGCTCAAATGGGGTTAACTTATAGACTCATGTGGAAAATACATAGTGTAGATACAATGGATAAGCGTTAGTGTGTTGAAATTAAAATGTTTATCGAAGAAATGATGTTCTATAGCCTTAATTAGCATGTTTATCTATTGTCATTAAAATTCATCATACCAAATTAGTAGATATCGGTAATTAAGTCCTTATAATTGAATAAAGTAACATTCATTTTTAGTTGAAAATTGTTTTAATGTTTATTAAGTTCAAATTAAAAATTGTTTGCGAGCCCCTCTTTGTGATTAATGTAAGATAACTCTGGTTAATTTTCCCAACATTTCATCATTATGGGGAGATAATATGTAGTCTTTTTCATACAAGTTCAAATCATAATGTCTCTCTAAAGCATTTGACATATGTTTGAAGTTTCTGGAAGAAAGTAGTGGCTATGGTGTTCTGTTTTTTTATGTTTGTGCGTATGTGAATGTGTATCTTGTGTGTGTTTGTGTTAGTGGTGTCACAGCATACATGTTTTTTTCTTTAGGGAATCAAGTAATGCAACTGTATTAAGGCAATTTATCTGCTCGATATGAATTCTGACATAATTATATACGCCATATTGAAACAATAAATGCTTTTACAAGTAGCAGGATCAATGCTGTTGTAGATTAGATGATGCGGACAACAACTTAAAACAGTGAATCCTTGACAGCAGAATGACAACAGGCGTCAAATAACACGTGTGTTGATCACCTGAATAATTTAACTCAAATTATAAATAGACAGAAAATTTCAAAAATAGTATATTACCATAATGAGCCTTTCAAAGTTTAAAAATATTTGAGGCAAATGCACTATCTGCACTGTCACATTAAGTTGCATCATTAAACTAAGTATCTCGTTGATGATGATGGAAGTTGTTAACGACCTTGATCAATCTTTTAAAAGATTATGAAAGGTTCTTTATATTGGTTTATAAAAATTTTAAAAGTTTCAAAACAAATAAATTAATTTATGAATATACATGAATTATTTTGATAAACCAATAATAAAAAATAAAATCTATTGAATTTATAAATTTTGTAATTATTCAAAGTTAAATTAAATAACAATACGTAAATAAAAAATTATGAACCTGTTCAAGGGAGACAATACACGCATAGATTAAAAAAACTTTTTCGAATTGAAATATAGTACAAAGGGATGTCACTTTTGCATACAAATGACACATCAAAATAATTTGTTAACACAGCATTCGTAAATCTATAGCATAGTGACAGCGAACAAATGCTAACCCACAGAAAAGTATATTTGTTTGAAATGTTTTTAAAACTTACTCAGAAAAATGCATGAACTACTTGACTTTCATAGCTCATAATTAACGTGTTTACACATTAAAGTAATATAGTCTTTAAAGACTATTTGCCTCTAATAGTATAAGACACAGTACAGATCGTATGCTTGCATCAACTTATCCCAATACAGATTTAATTGAAGCTTGACCATTTTGACATTGTTTATTATTTTTATTATCGTCTGTCTTTCAATATTATCACAACTTCCTGTTAAGATTCAACTAAATACCTATATGTCGATATCGTCAGGTAAATACACTACATTAGTTTTTTAATCTCAATTATTGTCACATTACCCTATTATGTCTGTTTGGGTTGGTTACCTAATTTTTGTCATATAAAAAAAAATTTAAACAACGGTCAAGCATTGGGAGGTTTAGCTAGCGGAAAATTCCTATACCTAGTCAGGAAAAGAGCCGTCTTGTTTTACTTGTTCCTTTGATTTTGTCAGTGTTCATAAACTTTTCGGTATTTTCGTTATACTTTTTATGCAAACATTGTCAAAATTACTAAATCAAATATCAACTAAAATACTTTTTTAATTCACGAAATTGGTATTCACGAAATAAATGAATCCGAAATATATGTGAAAATTACTACGGATAGAGGACTATGGGTTTCCGTGTTCTAATGAAAGTTAATCCAAAACAGTGTTCGAATTCACAATCAATAAAGTTATATTACCCTATTAACAGAGCGTATAGTATTTCCCCTTATCACACAAAAAGGGCATGGTAACTTAATTGAAAAAGAGCATCTAGAGCGCGCAAAAATTTATAAAAAGGGCACATAGAGTGTATGGAAAATTAACAAAAGGGCACCTACAGTATGCTGAAAACAAGAAAGAGCAATGAATTGACACATTGCTTTGGTAAAGTATGGACTGGCAGTTGTTGATGGAATCAGAACTCAAGATAGCAAGTGTATTGTTTCACAAAAATATTGTATATGCATCTTTTAATAAAGAATTGATAACTATTTATTACAATTCATTATTATAAACATGATAACAATATGAAAATGTTCATAGACAGCAAAAATATATTAAAATATCAGACATAAATTAAATAATTATTACATGTACATGTTTTTAAAACGTACTTAAACTTATTAAAATGATAAAATATCAAAATAATGAAATATAAAACAGTAACAATACTATTTCCACATGCATGTATTTTTACTAACAAATCCTCCTATTTTTCAAGGAAAAAAAATCTTTCACAACCTCTTTTAAGTCTAGGTCTTCAACAGTTACATTGTTGGTAGCAACCATTAAAATGTCATAAGTTGTGCAAACAATTAACCTATTTCTGTGGACAGTAACATTCAGTTGTACTTTAGAAAAAATCCTTTCAACAGGAGTTGTTGAAATAATTAATGTCTATGAAATGCTTAACAATTTCAATATGTTTGGGAAAATGTTTCCAACAGTGTGTGTGTGTTTTGTTAGAAGGTTCAGCAAATATTTTGAACTGCATTTGTCTAAATCATTATCAGCTTTTATTATTTCTTTAAAACTATTCATTCCAAATAAAGATTCATCTGAATCTAGTCGAAAGTGATCACACAGCTTCAAAATTTCAGAGTCACCATAAAAATTAAGACATTTCTCACTGGCTTGTTGATTTAGATTAAAAACAGACAGGGCAGTTATCATATCTGGATTTTCTAGCCTAGATTTTATATTTGCAACTAAATTGTCTATGAACTCATCTCTGATCTCAGTGACATCATTGTTGTTTGATAAATTTTACTCCTGTGCTACACTGTCTCACTTGGCAAGGAATGGTCCTGCTTTAACCTTCAAATTTTCCAAACAAGCTACTGTGACAGTCACTTTAGGTACAACAATAGATAAATTTAAATCTTCTCTTTCAAACAGTCTTGTTGTTGATGCAAGAATTGAGCAAACATCACATAATAAATGAATAAAAATAAAATTTATCATAGGATTTTAAAGCTTTAAGAAGCGATGATGCAGGAATTCCACTATTGTCTCGAATTGATTTGTCCCTCCAGGTCACTTACAATAGCTATATACAGTTTACGTACAGTTCATGACTACGCCATCTGGTATGCAAAGCTTTTTCTATTGTTAAATTGTTCTTTGTATCAAGTTCACCCATGTCTCTTAACAGAGTCTGCATTGCATTCAAGCTTTCTGTTCGTATAGTGCTGTTGTGACAATATTTAGATAATCCCTTCAAAGTCTCATCCCAGTTATCAATCCTTCGAATTGATTTAAAGGATTTTGATACAGCTAAGTGAAGTCTATGATTCATGTAATGCATATTCAATACAGTAGGATTGTCTCGTTTCAACTGTGCTACCACACCATTTTAGCACACAACATAACACTTGGACCATCTGATGCAAATGAAGTCATGTTTGCAACAGCTATTTCATTTTTATCAAGGAAATTATTAACAGAACTATATTTGGCATCACCTGTTCCATTGTACAGTTGTATATCTTGTCAAAATGACAGTATTAATTTACCTTGATTAATGTATTTTATAACCAAAGCTAAGTGTTTCCTTGTCTGGATGTCTGTGTATTCATCAAATATTGAACCATATGATGGACTTTTGACAACATTATTTTTATTACGCTTTATTGTAACTTTTGACTGACAAGACAAAAATTCTGTGACAGTTCGATGGCTAGTATAAAATGCAGACTTTCCTTTGTTCAAATATGACAAATTTTCACCACGAAGTTCAATGCACAAGTCTATTAATGGTGAAAATAGAGTAGTATAAGGCAAACTGTTATCAGTAAAAACTTTTTGGGCTTTAAAGCTTGAGATTCTTTATTGTTCATTTTATTGACAGTTTCAGTATAACTATCTTAATCACTCAATTCCATAGCAACTGCAGTTCTGTGCATTGTGGACAACTTGTGATTTTTTATGACGTCTTGGCGCATTGAAACACAACCACTTTTGTTCCAAGTGGTACTTCCATTTGCTCCAGAAGTGTTCCACTTCTGACAAAGGGAGCAGTTTCGAATTCAATGTCATCATCAGTTTGCCGGGGCCTATTAAATTTAAAGCTTTCTTTAAAATTTGATGTGTGGGATGAATTGTGTCGTGTTCTATGATGTGTGGGTGTATTAACTAGTTGACATGAAGTTACAGGACCACTGCCTTCTGTTGATCTGAAAAAATAATATTACAATAAGTGAAATGAAAAAGAGATTGTTTATCACAAGTTATAATTTTGTTTATATTCAGATTGTACTGTTTGTGTCATTATGTCATGTTTGTGTGTCGGCTAAAAACTCTACAAAACTTTTGTTATTTATATATATATGTGTACCAATTTTAATTTAAATACAACTTCTCTGTTTATGTCTATGTACTTACATTATCACTTCTGGGATTTCTGTCTCAATTACTTCATCGATCCTTCCTATTTCATCGTCATCTTTTGTTGAACTAAGAAATATAAAAAGGAAATTATAAATATTTAAAAGAATTAGAAAGAGTTACAAAGAAAGCGAATACTCGAAGCGTGATAATCACTATATGGGAGATAATCCAATTTACACAAAAAACAAAGAGGTCCCAGAAATTTCCGATTACGATCGAAAATTGCATTTTCGAGACAATGGCGTCGTCCAAAGAAGTAAAAAAAAAGGGCATGGCGTCATTTATTAAGACAAAAAAAAGGCATGGCGTCATTAATTAAGACAAAAAAGGGCATGGCGTCTATCAATGCTAAACATGTTTGGAGGAAACACTAGCTTATATAAACACCTTATTATATAAAGAAGATACAATGGATAAGCGTTGGTTAGTTAATAAGATATCTTGAACCTGCAGGGTAAGTGTTATCTTTTTAACGATCCAGCGCTTATCCATTGTGTCTATCATTGAGACGTCATTTCCAAATAACAGTTCATTCACAAATTAAGCCCTATCAATAGTGAGTTCAAACACCCACCTTATTTTATCGAATGATTCACAAGAAACAACTAATAATAAGAATGTAGTTGATCTAAATCATGAAACAATATCTAACAACAATAACAATAATCGCATGCACTTTCAGTATATTGTACTGAAATTTCCGTTGAATTATTATTAATCTGAATATTATCTGTAATTGACAGAATAAGACATATTTGAACTAATTACCAAGTATAATATGTATGTTAACGAATGTGTAGCAAGAAACATAGGCACATCACGATTTACTCTCATGGTGATTTCTTAAAATGCATATTTAAAGATTTGTATTAAAACAGATGGAATCGCTCTACATTTATAAAAAAAAATAAAAATGGACAAACTGCACGCTAAATTTTCTTTTGAAATAGCAATAAAAATTAATAAATAAACGGGAAAATCCTTCTTATTGCAAATATATTAACAATTACACTAAATAAGAAAAAGGGAAAACAATATATAATAACAAGATCGCATGCACTTCCATTATACTGTACTGAAATTCCCGTTGAATTATTATGAATCTAAATATAATATGTTATTGACAGAATAAGGCATATTCGAACTTATTTCCAAGTATAATATATATGTTCAAGAATGTATAGCAAGAAACACATGTAAATCACGATTAACTTGCATAGTGATTTCCTAAAATGCATATTTAAAGATTTGTATTAAAACAAATGGAATCGTCCTACATTTGTGAAAAAAGATAAAAATAGAGAAACCGAACGTTAAGCTTTTTTAAAATGCATGAAATAGCAAAAAAAATAAAAAATAAGCGGAAAAATCTATTCTGATTGCAAATATATTAATAATTACATTAAATAAGAAAAAAAGGAAAAACATCAAAAAAGGGAAAACAAAGAAAAAAAAACAGAAATTTGAACCTAAACTGACAAATCTTTACTAACTTTGGCTCTTCAACTCATTAATCTAAACCTTGCGTCGACAACCTTTTACTATATACTGTCTATTCTATAATTATGTAAAGGTACATTGTACCGGTGAGTATCTTATTTAAGAATTATTTATGTTTATTGATATGTATAAAATAGACATCTTAATTACAACCCATTGGTAGCCGAGAGGTTTCGTTGGTGTGTTTTATATCAGTCATACATAAGAGATTTCAAGGAGGCAGTTCGAATCCAAGTGAAGGCGAATAAAAATTAACAAATAATAAGGTAAGTTTTCTCACTAATTCCATTAATGCAGAAATAAGTAGATTAGTCTTTTCATAATTAACAAAATTAAGCCCACAATGGAAACAATTGAATATAATTTGGTGAGTCCATTTCAGCGACATATTTGTAAATGTTAGTCTATGGAAAAAAGTAAAACAACACAAATATCGAACTCCTCGGAAAATTCAATACAAAAAGTCCCTAATCAAATTGCAAAATCAAAGGCTCAAACACATTAAACGAATTTATAACAACTGTCATATTCCTGACTTGGTACAGGCATTTTCTTATGTAGAAAATGGTGGATCGAATCTGGTTTTATTGTTAGCTAAACCTCACACTTGTATGACAGTCGTATAAAAATTTCATTATATTGACAACAATTGAGAGGTATATACTATGACATTTATTGCGAAGGGCTTGCCATTGGCTATCAAATTTAGCACATATTTCGAGTATCTTGTAATTGGTCTATTGATATTTTTTTTTTTGGCCAACTACTTGTTTCACATGTGTTTGTAAAACAAAATTCATTATCTAAGTGTAATGATTTGTAAATTCACTCACTAGTATCATTACTATAATTTTGATCAACTTAAGTTTCCATATCACGATTTTATAAATGCAGCAAACACGACTTGGGAACTGAACAGTTTATAAATCAATCTAACATTAACAAAAATATGTAATTTCAAAAGGCCCTTCACTTCAGAATAAAAAGTGGTACCTATTGGTGTAAGTAAGTATATCAGAATACAGCGATGTCTTCTTTTTTACATGGTAAAATGACAACATGAATTGATAAAAACAGACTTATATATTTGAATGCGTTTTAATTGTTTTGGAACATTTTTTAAATTTCACAGTTAAATTTACATAATTTATTATGTTAAATTTGAAAATATAGATAAATGTGGCCTATAGATTGTCTAGTAGATAGTCCTTAAAAAAGCAACTAGCAATTGATCAAATATTAGATTGCTGGTTTATTTTTGATATTTCAAACTAAAACTAAAAGCTTTATCATAATAAAGATATTATTGTTAAATTCCCTGCAGACATTATCACGGTTTCACAATTCACGATGACAGAGATCAAGTTCTGTAAAAAGGTTAAAAACTGATCGTCATCGTCATCATCAAGATGCTTGAATTTCCCTTCACAAGGTTTAAAAATACATACATGTTTGGGTACATTGTTACTGCATCGATGAGGAATTACCACAATCATACGATTGCATTGTAATCTAATCAATGTATTAAGATCTATGTTGTATTTTTTATTTAAATGATAGAAACTTGTCTTTTCAAAATTATATTTTTCTAAACCAAGGAATTTAATTGCAGGATACATTAGAATCAGTGTGAAAACTAATTACAAACACGTTTTGTTTTTAATTTTGGACACAAAATCTTATTCCAAAATAGCCAATTGCACTTTTTTATATCTTGATAACGATGCAATGAAATCTTACCATTTTGGTCATCCGATTCATGCATAGTTACTTTTTAAACGGAAAGGGTGTGTGGTATGCAACTCAGAAGGCAACTTCAAGCAATTTGATTAGACGCGGATGGTAAGTATGTGCTTAAGGAAACATCAAAATCATTTTTGCTGTTTTCAGGTGAAAAATACAGTCGACATCATCAGGAATTCGAATTTTAAACTTTTCGTATTATCTATTTTCACAGAATTCAATTATAATGACTCCAGACATTTTGTGTTTTGTCTTATACAATTCAATTTTCAAAGGTTATATGCCATAGAAAGTTTTACTCCGAAGGTTATAAATGTTTCAGCAATCATGCTATGTTTTCTATTGGCCAAGTCGAGGAGTATGTTATTTTTTTTAAATTTATAAAAAGAACTTTTTCTGATAGTGATTTTAATCAAGATAACCGCTGCAAAAGATTATTCTAATCAAATAATAATATTTTTAAAATTATTACTTTTTTCAGAATTTTTAAACAAGTACAAATGTATAATAGAACTTTGTTGTATACCGAGGTAATATTTTTCCTATATATTCAAGGAAATTATTCCTGTAAATTGTGTTGTTAAAATGTATTGACATTTTTAAATTTTGGTCAACAGGTCAAAGTTGATATTTTGTCAAAATCTTATCTATTTTAGTCTAAGAGTGGAACGGTACATGCAGTACGCCGAAAAGGGAAAATAACTCAAATATCAACGTCTCCGTCTAATTACAGACTGGTTACTTTGATCTGTGTAATTTGTAACGTGATTGAAAAGCTAATTAGAAAGCTTACGAAAAAATTATATCGTATGAATAGTCATAACTTATTTAGTAAACAACCGTTTTATTTCATCAGTGAAAGATCTACCTGCCTACAACTAATTAATGTTTTGATAGATTGACTGACATCGTGATTATCGAGGAGTATCATATCAAATTATATGGACGTTATGAAGGAATTTGATAAGGTCTCTCAAAAGTGCCTTTTACTGAGTCTTAAACTGTATGGTATAAGTGACAGAACCTGTACTGTCCTTAGTGATAGGAAACCATGTGTTAACATTAGTGTAAATTACTCAAGTTGTCACACCGTTACCATGGGGTCCAAAAGGGATCAGTCCTGGGTCCGAAACTTTTTGACAACTTTATCAGCATCTTACATTAGAGAGTGATATCAGAGGTGTTTATCTTTGCTGACGACACTAAGCTGTTCCAAGGGATTACATCCGAAAATGACGTTAGCATAATTTGACCAATCTGTTTGATAGGAGAGTTGAATGGATGCTACGATTCCTTCCTGATGCTGAGTAAGGAAAATTTATAATGTGCGAAAAAAATGTTGACGCATAAAGTCATCAAATGAAAGAGTATGATAGTGGTATAACAACAACATTAGATCTGATCAATATGGACAAAGATATTGGAGTAAATATAGACAGTGATCAAGCTTTTTACAAAGATGTACAAATCTAAAAAAAAAAAAAAAACAAGACAAACTAACCGATTTAACTAAAAAGCACATGTGTTTAGCTTGTTGATGTTGTGGAGAGGAATTTACTATTATCTGTTCGTCTGTTTCGAACAAAATATCTTTTTATATTTAAATTTCATTAATGATGGGGGAAATAGGTATGATCTATCAATTTATGATAACTAATCACTACTAATGCATTAAACAACAACATTTGAAAAACAGCGCTTTTATTGATTTTTCGTCATTGAAAGTAACAGTGATACCATCAACAGGGAACAGAAAACGTGCACTTCACTGTCAGTTCTAGAGGCCCCTAGCACCCGTTTGAGTTCAATTGCTTCCTAGATGTCGATCATGCTACATATGTCCATAACAATACTGCTGCGGGATATTATCAACAAAGTGAAATTTAAGAAAACTAACATCTTTAAAAAAACATAATTGACAAAAGATTTAACTTTATCATAAGAAAAAAGCAAACAATTTACCTTCCAACTTTTTTTTCCAGAATTAACACTTATCATATAGATAATACATATCTTGAGTAAATAAAAAAAGAAAGTAAACAAGAAATGAATGTAACAGGATGCTGTTACGAAGTCTCCCAAACGAAGCTCCCATAATTCGTAATTCCCAGGGTCGCCTGACATTGGGCAACATCCATTGAAAATTGGTTTGGTCCAGTAAAGTTATATGCATTAGTGATGCCTGGGGACTAACCTTGTATATCATTTAAATCATCTTGGCATGACAAACCAGAATATATATGGTTTAGGGGTGGGGATCTCAACCATTTACAAGATACTAGAATATTGGGGGTGGGGAGGAACCCCTGGGGACTGGCCCTATACGTCATTCAAATGTTCATTACATGACGAACAGGAATATATATGGTTTAGGGGTGGCGATCTCAACCATTTACAAGATATTAGAACATTGGGGGTGGGGGGAACCCCTGGGGACTGACCGTATACGTCATTCAAATGTTCGAGACATGACAAATAGGAATATATATGGTTTAGGGGTGGGGATCTCGACCATTTACAAGATATTAGAACTTTCTCAAATGACAGGGGGTCGGGATGACCCCTGGGGACTAACCCTGTCTATCATTCAAACCATCTTCGCATGACAAACCAGAATATATATGGTTTAGGGGTGGGGATCTTGACCACTTAGAAGATATTAGAACTTTCTTAAATGGCAGGGGGTGGGGGTGACCCCTGGAGACTAACCCTGTATTTCATTTGATGTGCTTTATCATGACAAACCAGAATATATATGGTTTAGGGGTGGGGATCTCGACCATTTACAAGATATTAGAACTTTCTCAAATGGCAAGGGGTGGGGGTGACCGCTGGGGACTAACCCTGTATAACATTTGATGTGCTTTATCATGACAAACCAGAATATATATGGTTTAGGGGTGGGGATCTCGACCTTTTACAAGATATTAGAACTTTCTCAAATGGCAGGGGGTCGGGATGACCCCTGGGGACTTACCCTGTATATCATTCAAACCATCTCAGCATGACAAACCAGAATATATATGGTTTAGGGGTGGGGATCTTGACCACTTAGAAGATATTAGAACTTTCTTAAATGGCAAGGGGTGGGGGTGACCCCTGGGGACTACCCCTGTATTTCATTTGATGTGCTTTATCATGACAAACCAGAATATATATGGTTTAGGGGTGGGGATCTCGACCATTTACAAGATATTAGAACTTTCTCAAATGGCAAGGGGTGGGGGTGACCGCTGGGGACTAACCCTGTATAACATTTGATGTGCTTTATCATGACAAACCAGAATATATATGGTTTAACGGTAGGGATCTCGACCATTTACAAGATATTAGAACTTTCTCAAATGGCAGGGGGTCGGGATGACCCCTGGGGACTTACCCTGTATATCATTCAAACCATCTTAGCATGACAAACCAGAATATATATGGTTTAGGGGTGGGGATCTTGACCACTTAGATGATATTAGAACTTTCTTAAATGGCAGGGGGTGGGGGTGACCCCTGGGGACTTACCCTGTATAACATTTGATGTGCTTTATCATGACAAACCAGAATATATATGGTTTAGGGGTGGGGATCTTGACAACTTAGAAGATATTAGAACTTTCTTAAATGGCAGGGGGTGGGGGTGACCCCTGGGGACTAACCCTGTATAACATTTGATGTGCTTTATCATGACAAACCAGAATATATATGGTTTAGGGGTGGGGATCTCGACCATTTACAAGATATTAGAACTTTCTCAAATGACAGGGGGTCGGGATGACCCCTGGGGACTAACCCTGTATATCATTCAAACCATCTTAGCATGACAAACCAGAATATATATGGTTTAGGGGTGGGGATCTTGACCACTTACAAGGTATTAGAACTTTCTTAAATGGCAGGGGGTGGGGGTGACCCCTGGGGACTAACCCTGTATTTCATTTAATGGGCTTTATCATTTAGAACATTTTCAATTAAAAAGTTTGTGTCTATCACGAACGGTTTTCAATTTATAATCATTTGAAAATTTTAAAAAATAAAATCCCATAGGGTTCTATAGTAAAACCTTCTTTTCTTTTTGCCCCTCAAAGTACCCCTTTATAAACCCCATTGCAAAAACAAAACCCTGATTGCACCACTAGACATGTTAGTCTAACATATTGTGAAACCCTAAGTTAATCCGACAAGCGGTTTTGGAGAACGGGTGCGGACAAGTTCAAATTTAAAAGCGGCGGAAGAAGAAGAAGAAGAAGAAGAAGAAGAAGAAGAATAATAATAATAAGAACTGAGCAAAAACAATAAGTCTTCCCAAACTTCGTTTGGGAGACTTAAAAATTACCGCTTAATACTAACCATTCAATCTATTACAACTTAAAATGACACATTCATTGCATTTGTACGTAATTACAATTTAGATCGAAACTGACCCTAAAAGACTAACAGGCATTATTAGGTCTTATTAAGTCCTCGGCATATATGAATATAAAAATAAAAAGATGTGGTATAATTGCCAATGAGACAACTCTCCACCAGAGACCAAATGTATAAGAAGTTAAAAACTATAGGTCACCGTACGGCCTTCAACAATGAGTAAAACCCATACCGCATATTCAGCTAAAAAAGGACCCGAAATGACAAATGTAAAAAAATTCAAACGAGAAAACTAACGTCCTAATTTCTGTAAAAAAACATAAATATGTTTATACGAAATAATAATTTTTTTAACGAAAATAAATACGAAATACAAATACAGCAAAAACGACAACCAATGAATTACAGGCTCCTGACTTGGGACAGGCACATACAGAATGTGGCGGGGTTAACCATGTTAGCGGGCATCGAACCCTCCCCTAACTTGGGACAGCAGTGTTACTGTACGACATGTGAACAAACTATCAAAGTCAGTTGAAAAGGGCTAAACTCATTAGATCGAGAAAAAGCAGAAAAACAAGTTACAAAAACACAGACCGGATTTGGCAGGGTATTTATGCATCCCTTAATCAAGAAAGACACTAGGTACATATCCGATATTTTCCAGTAAATGGGGCAATATGCGTAATTGATTTTACATAGGCGGTAATGGTAACGTTTTCCTCTGTAGCACAGTCCATATCGTAACCTTGAATATGCATGATGGCTCATTTCAAAGCTGAGACATTTTCACATATGTGGTTAAATTTTCGGGGTACGAAGTGTGATTCATTTTACCGCAAATTAGCACACCCCGAAAATTCTTTCGTGATGCGGCTCCTGGTGGTAAAAGATCTCTTTTTTTCACACAATACGTTCTTTGAAAATTTAATACTTTGCATACATTTAATAACTGCATAGTTTTTACACATTTGTTCTATGGTCCTCTACTTTTTAAATTAACACAAATGGTTAAGATCAGTCACTTGTAAAAAATAGAAACATGTCCAATATCACTACACAGAGATTTTTTGTTTACGCACAACTTTTATGTTCCTCAAGTTGAGGTGCATTAGGGATATTGACCCATATTGAAATCCATAGTTCTGATTTTTCCAAATATTCTTGTGTGATCTTCATCAGTATGACTGTTTAAATAAATCTGTGTATTTTTGTCCATTTCTGAAAGAAAATAAAGTTATTTCAGCACTATAAGCCAATGACCCTTTTATCGTTATATTTATCAATTCTGAATGCAATGTGTAAGTATAATTGATTTCTTCCAGTATTACTATACAAGTCAAAATATGGATAAAAAATCTGAGGATAACCTTCAATTACAATAAAACAGACCCTGTTTAAGCATTTAATTAAATTTTCTGATGTCTTAAAGTGCATTTTGACTGAGAAATTATACAAAAATGTAGATTTCATCAAAAACCCTATAAAATACTTCATAATTTTTACCACTGGAAATCTGTTATTTCAACCTTAGAAACCACTCTAAACTGTTGTGAATGTCATATTTATCATATAATTAAAGCACAATGAAGTGCAAATTTTAAAAACTTGTCCTTTCACATAATTCTATTTAAAAAAAAAGTTTTTATATGTATTTCATTTAAAACCCTTTATCAGCATGATCAGTGAGAGATGCACATTAGGTTTTTAAGTAAACATTATCATGATTATGACATCACACGTTTTATGATGTCATTTAATAACGACGGATTAAAATAATGCTAAGCACAGTTTGCAGTGCTACATAACGAACAGTTGCCTCATGGTTTAACTCAAAAAATCTAATTACACAGAAAGATTAAGCATATCAAAGAACCCCAAAAGTTCATTTTTTTTTCAAATCAAACAAAAGTTTAATTTTGGACCCTTTGGACCTTAATGTGTTCATTCATTAATAAAAGTGAAATGGTGAAATAATAATTCGCTTTTAGCAGCGAGTTTGATTCAATTTTGTCAAAATAAGCTAAGAAACATCGCTGATGAATTATTCATTTGCAAGTGAATAGTTCGAGCCCATTGAATACGTATTCATGTGACCTTCAATTTAAACCCTTCGCTAGAGATGAGTTACGCATAAATCAGGCGTGTTCAGCTATTCATTGAAAGTGGAACAAGGGTGACCATTTGGTTGACTGATTCGATCCACAATTGTATTCTTATACAGGTTAACACGATGATCAAAATATTTTTTAACCAATAATATGAAAAATCAAACAGACCTAGAAAAAATAAATTGCACGTGTTCGCTATCTTTTTATTTGTATATTTAAGTTTATATCGGGTTATATGACCGTCGGTATTCTTAAGGAGGGTACATCGATTGTTAATTAGATGGCGTCTAGACTAGTCTAGACACACGAAATGCTGGTACATACTATCGAGTACATGCATCGTACATTTTTCATTTTAGACTTTTTATAATTTGGATATAAGTTTAAGTATGCTATAAATCAAAAATGGGAATTTGAGTCAAATCGACGAACATGAATTTGACAGCTAATGCCCCTTTAAAGATCCACAAAATATTGTTAAAAATGTTTTTATATATATTTTTGGTGAATTTCTAATATTTACTTTTATTGGTGGTATAAGACTTTTTTTGTAAACTTGTGTTTTAAAAGATGTATTTTAAGGATGTTCTTATGTGATTAGAAAAAATCTAGAATTTAAAATTGATATTTTAAGTCAGAAGAGCATTAGTTAAGGAACACAATAAGCTAACAATATTAATAGGTTATGGAGCTCCTTTTCGAGATATTTAATTTTTTTTTAAATGGCGGGAAAAAGGCTGACTCGGACTTTTACCTTTAGTATTTTTTCACTATTTTGACATATTGACTCGACGTTACTATTCTGAGAAATGATATTGACTCCATGTCACAAAAAATAGTAACATCGAGTCAATATCATTTCCAAAATAGTAACATCGAGCCAATATCAATTTCAAACTTACACTATTTACATATTAAGTTATATATAAATTAAGAACTTTCATTAAGTCAATACGTTATATATGGGCCAGTTAGATTACATTGAACCTCGGACTTTTTCCTCGGTCAATATAATCTGAACAGGTCTATATATAGCGTATTGACCTCGTCAAACGTCCGTAATTGATAAATACCCTCTGAATCACGTAATCGTAATAACCAACGAAAAAAGAGGAATGCTACATCATATGTAACATGTGTAATATTATCAAATTTGGTATACAGTCAGTAACAGGAAATTTTGTAAATTAGATGTGCAGTATATAAAGTATGTAAAATATTATTAAAATTCATTTTTTTTGTAGAATAATCAAAATCTCCTCTTATAGTTTAAATTTTTCTAAGCTTACAATACACAACAAATATTTAATCGAAATCGCTTTTACGTAGTTTAATCATATATAAAACAAACATTTCTGTCAGATAATTGAGATCTCAGTAAGATGCTTTTAAAAATACTGTTATAAAATGATAGTATGTAAATAGCGGAAATTTAAAAAAAAAACAGAAAAAAAGGAAAGCTATATGTCCTTGTTTATGAAAATTTGGCAGGAAATGATTCTCTGGATTTTTCATACATTAAACATTGGCAGCTTTTTTCATTCAAAAACTTTGAAAAAAAAACAGGGATTTTTAAGTTTTGCCGAAATTTGATAAAAAGATTTTGTCATACAAATGTAATTAAGTTTTTTTTAATTTTTTTTCAAAATCGAAAAGAAAAAAAATTCCAAAACTCCCCAAAAAATAAATGTTTTCCAAAAATTTTCAAAATACAAAAAAAATCAAAAAAGTTTTCACAATGCGCATAAATATTGGTGTTGAAAACAGTGTAGTGGATGTTTTTCATAAGCATTATTCAATTTCATTCCCAGGTATAAAAAAAACTTCATGTCAGAGAAATAAATATGTAATGTTGGTGCAATTGTAATATAAAATTCTATCAGAATGAAACATCATCCAGTGGAAAAAATATAACAGATGATATTGTAAGTTTTTTTCCGGGGGAAATTATTTCACTGTGAGATATTTTCCATTGCCATGAAATTTTTTCCGGAAAGTTTACAGATAGTAGAAGGTGTGACATTGTTGTTTTCAGCCGAAGTAGTCAGTTTTAATGATTAAAATATAAAAAAAAATAATAAAAAAAAACTAAGTCTTTGCAAATACTATGGACTAATGTTGCAGTAATTAAATAAAAGCTACATTAGTGATTAAAAAACTCAAATAAATGTATCGTAATCGGAATTAATATCACAGATGTTAATTAAAAAATAATATACTGAAATAAGTTTTCAATAAAATATTGTTCGTTTAAAAGACACATTTTCTATTTCATAATCACAATATAAAAAGTAAAACAATTATCATGAAACATATGTATCAAAACCAGAAATAATAAACAAACTCATCATAGATACCAGGATTAAAATTTTGTATTTGCGCAAGACGCGCGTTTCGTCTACAAAAGACTAATCAGTGACGATTGAATCAAAAAAAGTTTAAAAGGCCAAATAAAGTACGAAGTTGAAGAGCATTGAGGACCAAACATTCCTAAAAGTTTTGCCAAATACCGCTGAGGTAATCTATTCCTGAGGTAGAAAAGCCTTAGTATTTCAAAAATGTAAATTTTTGTAAACAGTTAATTTATAATTATGACCATATTTTACAGATTTTAATTGTGAAGTAATATCCTGATCAAATAAGAAAAAATGGTAAGTGAAATACAGGTACACGTGAGTTGTTTTCAGATGTCAATACAATGAAAAAAGTAAAGGTAGATATATAGTTACATCACTAAAGTAATGGAGGAATCAGAGTATACAATGATATTTTGATCTATATGAATTCAGAAGAATATCGCATTGGATCAAGTGGGAATTCAGTTTAATTAGTAATGTAGTTGTTGAAAATGTGACAAAATCAGATGAATCAACCCACATCAATATATAGGAACAAAACCAATTTAAACAGCTGGATAGTATTTACCTGTGAAATTTTTTCTGTCTTAATAATTTTTAATTAAAGTCATCCTTTTATATATAAAAAATTAAGAAAAAGGAAACAATTTCACTATGAATGTTTTGGAATATAGTATCCATGAAATGAAAATCTCTCATAATTACCTCCCTTTGATTGATTGATAAATTATGCAAATATTTTCTACCTTGGTGACCAATTTATCATTATGGTCAGATATATATATATAGATTGTGAGTACCTTATATAGTAGATCAATCCAGTCACGTCTCAGTCATTACAGCTGAACAGACGTGCTTGGTCAGTTCCA
The DNA here is from genome assembly GCF_021869535.1 of Mytilus californianus. Taxonomy (NCBI): domain Eukaryota; kingdom Metazoa; phylum Mollusca; class Bivalvia; order Mytilida; family Mytilidae; genus Mytilus; species Mytilus californianus. The sequence continues at coordinate 23,610,270 of NW_026262615.1, read as the reverse complement.
CTTTACCCGCTATCTACGATGTTGATTTACTGATGGCTGGCTCAACGACGTACTACTTTCGATGAGAGAAACAAATTCAACGCTGTACAGTGCATTTCGTCTTGATTAAACGCCCGCATCAGCATATACGCCACTACCCATTATGGATCCGGGAGTTTTATGCCGTTTGACGTCCGAGGGCTTGTATCCGTGGTGTTGGATAATGGACCTCCATTTCGCTGTCTTACGACTTTGGTCCTAATAATGCTTCCTGTCATCGTTTTTACTGCGTCCGAGACTCATCGACCAGTATACGTACTTCATCATCTTAGATAGCGGGCTGCACAGCTGACCTACCTGGCTCTGAAAACAACCGTTGGGAATAAGAACTCCAAAACCAAAATTGTCAACAAACCAAATCATCATACACAAAACCAAAATAGCGGCCTTCCTTTCCAACTTTACGACAACAACAAATTAGTTAATGCTCACCAAACGCCTTCGGGCATCGAGCCGACCTTGCGAGGGTTTACCAGCCAGTCAAGGTCATAAAAACCACCAGTTAGTTATGAGATTGTATTTTACAAGCTTATGTGAAATTTAGAGCGGAAAGGATTTACTGTTAAATACTTTTCATAGAAGATGGAAAGAATTTCATACCTCCGAAAAAAAATCTAACCGTGAAATAACATTCTTGAAACTATTTACTGTGAAAAATCTTCCGCCGGAAAAAAATATCACAGAGGAAGAAATAAATCGATTTTTTTTACCTGTTTTGAAAATTCTCTACACCCCTGATTACACAAAGTGAACTTACACTAAATTGATCATTGTGTTAAATTATTGCAATTTTCGAAAGTCCTTTACATTATATAAAACTCATAAAAATTCATGGTGCTCAGATTTATGATAGAGTATGTATTTTTGATATTCAAAATATCCGAGAAGGATGGGGTACCCAATGTCCAAGCTGCTCATCTCTAGTCGACCGACCCCCCTTATTTTTTCCTCTGGCACCGAACCTTTCTAAAGCCGATTGTGTGTTTTTAAACTTCATTGTCGAAGGCCGTGAGGGGACATCCCCGTCATTTGAACTCTGCTGGATAGTCCTTATTTTTATATGGAACCATTGCGCCACTCTGCCTCTGGGAATAGTTAATATGTAGTATGTCCCATCGCCACTTAGTCCAAAAACTTATGACGTTTTGTACGGCTCTTTGAATATTCTTCTTTTGACACTACAACCGTAGGAAAGTGTAACAGCAAAAATCAAAAATAGTCTTTCTAGACCTCATAACTGTTTGGACTAATTGCCACTCAACAACGCTACTTTCACTTTGTCTGAATCTGACCACGTATAGATTTGCGCTCTTTTATACAACTATTTTTTGTGTAGGTTTGGCTGCTGATTTATTTACTCTTGAATATTCTAAATCTGCTCTCAATCTTTCAACTCTTCTTCCAAAGAACACTGCACAGCTATTCATCAGCTTCAAAGCACATGTTGTCGACAGACGGCATCATTACTAATCGCAATCTAAATAGTTTTTCATTCTCACAAAATAGTCCGCTTTTGTCCGTTGAATTATTGCTTTTTTCACATTAAAGGTTAACATCGTTATTTTAAAGGAAAAAAAAGAACAATATATAATATGAAAACACTTTTAATATTACATATCTTGCAAGACATTTGTGATAATATTAAGATTGTAGCGTAGTAATCTTCTCTATTTCTTCCAAGGTGCAGAAACCCAAACAGACGAAGAAGTTAAAAGACACGCCTTAAATGGATTTTATGTGTACATGTATCCATTTAAGCATGAACCAATCATTTCAATTTACCTAAAAAAAAAATACGCACATGCTTTGGATGATTTGAAACTAACAAAAACAAACATATTTTTGAATTAGCAAAATCTTGAAATAAACTCATGTCAGGCGGTCATAACTTCCTACAAAAATAGGTAAATTGTTTTAACTAGGATTTTGGATGAGTTAAAAATTTGAGAAGCAATCGAATATAGATGCACACATTAAAAGCTAGACAAAAAAAGAAAGGTGAAAAAAGAAATAAACCGGAAGTGCCCTAGATAGCTTGCCCAAACGCTTTCATGTCGATCCGGCCCCAAGTCGATCCGTCCGAAGTCGTTTCATCACAAGTCGATCCGGCCCAAGTAGATCCCGCCCCATATTTAAAGTCGATCTGGCTCCAATTAAAAAATATTTATAAGGGAAAAAATGAAGATATATATGAATTATAATACATAAATGTTTATGAATTGTATAATAATATAAAAGGTGGACGGTAAAAAAAAAGTTGGCCATTGACAAATTTTTTTTAAAACATTTAATTTTCATTACATGATACAAAAAAAAAACAATACAAAGAAGACCGTGATGAAATGAAATAATAGTACATTTTTCTTCATGTTATCTGAAAAACTATAAAGACCTTGTTGATTAAATAAATTTTATCAATCATGATTTTGATTGAATTAAGTTACAACTTGTGTAACTTTTGTTCAGGATGCTCAGACAATTTTTGAAAATAGATATTGATTTGATTAAACAAGTCATTATGATTCAGATTTAGATTCTTTATTAAGATAACTAATAGTACATCAGTGTTCTCCATTACAAATCATAGGATAATATACAAAACAACATTTCAAAGTTTTACATGTAGTATATGATAATACAATTGTATACATAATTTTAACAACTGTTTCTTATTTCTAATGCATCTCTAATAAGTTTGTATAAATAATTACATTCAATAATATTTTGTGGATTTGAAAGTTTAGAAACTGAAAAATAACTATTATGTGAATCTTTCAAATCTAAAACATAAGATTGGAAAATATTTTGCCTTATATCTTTATATTTAAAAAAATGTTCTTCTGTCTCTACTTCAGTGCAGAATTTGCAAAAACATTCTGCTCTTGGAATTTTGGATTTATTATACATGTTATATCTACCCCGTTCTACAAATGTTCTATATTCAAACAATGAGCACTGGTACGTAGTTGTGTAATTTTACTTTTTATATATTTGGTAAGATTGATTTCAAGATAGAAGGGAACAAAATTTGGAACAAAAATATTACTGAAAAGCATCAGTTTGCTGTCCATAGCCCCAGATTTGATTTGTTGTAGTTGTGAGTCAGATTGCTGGTTATAATACCTTATTAGACTTTTTTTAAAAACACTAGTATCTGTAAATTTATTTGAATCAAGTTTAAGTACTTTAAATATTTTATTTAGGGTAGTTTTCTTGAGATTATTCTTGATCTGAAGTAAACGCACTATATAATATTCTATCTCTATTTATTTTAAGTGGTCTCATATAATAATTATACAATATATATATTTACCTCTTCAATGTGTGAATTAAATAAAAACTTTTTTCCCCTTGATATTCCAATTTATCATGGAAAATAACTTCATATTTACATGCTGATGCTGCTTTACAAACAGTAACAATCATACTTATTTTCGTATTGATTTAAAATAAATCATCTGAATGTTACTCCAATATTAGGCATTCTTCACTTACCTGCTGTCATTAATCATCAATACATTGTGAAATTCCATTTAACCTGAATATGTCACCAAATCCTCCGATGTTAATATAAATTATTCAATATTTTATCATGGGGCCAGATTAGATTGGTTCTCTCAGTAACATATTCAACATGCCTTCGGAATTTACAAATATTAACGTCGGTATGAGCAAATGATGACCTTGAACTTTAACGTTTCGGTTCCCGGTTTGTCGAACGTTGACATACGGTTTCAGTTGAAAACGGCGTTAAACGTTTTCGGGTCTTGATGGAAACATATTTCAAACTCAGTGATTCTTGATTTAATAACAGGGTGAAATATGTTATAAACATGAAGAAGATAGATTGTTGACTGTTTTCCTCATTCCATAAAACAAGCCGAGACATTAACTTCTATAAGAATTCGTGTGAGAGTTTTGATGTGTATGGACAAAAGGTAGAGCTCAACATTATGAACATATCTTCCCGTTAAATTTTCTCTATCTATAGCTGTTTTCAAATAATAGACAAAACTTGCATCCCCCTATGTTCTATTTTAAGCCATGTCGGTCATCTTTGTTGACAAGCGGTGTCATCTAAAAACGTTTTAAACTAGATACCCCAATGATGATGAAAAACAGTTAAACATAAGTTCGTTAGACCTTTTAAACCCGACATAAGATTGTGGATAAGGTTTATGAGGCGAAGATTATGTAAAAAAAAATTTTTAAAAAAGACGACGGACGATGGGGGCCAAGTGATGATATAAGCTCACTTTTCCCTTCGGGTCAGGTGAGCTAAAACCAACCAAGAATTCCGAACAAGATTGCACCGTTCTTGAATTAAAAAAAAGGCTAACAATTCATAATTAAGGCTTACACGAACGAGATAAACTAATCAGACTTGGCAAAACAACTTCAATTGCGTTTTTTTTTAACAAAAATAAATACTACGTATTATTTATACAAGAGTGACTGTACGCACTGACATGTCGCGACTGCTGGAATGATCGTTATCGAATTTATTTTGAAGGTCTGTAAGATAAATAATTTGATAAAAGTATCTCATAAAATTAACGTTGTTCGTGGAACCATAAACAAAGTCAAGGTCTGATGAAACCTGCCAGACAGACATGAGCACATTACAATCATTAAAACCTACCAAAAAAAAACTGAACATTTACCAATTAATCAAGAAAATAAGTTCAAGGTCACTTAAATAGTCATATGCGCCATAAGAGAAAATATAGTTGACCTATTACTTATGGTATTAGAGATACGGACTTAAACACGAAATGTTAACCTGGATCATATATATCAACCATTATCAGTTATTCATTTTGTTAGGAATTCGCTGAACCATGCAAATGAGGTCAAGGGCAATGGACATATGACAGATAAAAACATCGTTGCATAAAAGATCTGTGTGCGAGGTATGTTGCAGTCAGGCCTTCTAACTTCTGACATATGAAGCTTCATACAAATAGTTCAAGCCGCCACGAATTTGAATCCCTTGGTCTCGCATTCCGACAATTCTGAAATATCAATGTGTTTGTTAGAATAAACATGATAATCCTACTCACATACCTCTAATTTCGCGGGTGTCCCTGCTTTCTTATTTCTTATAAAATTTTAAGTTGGTAAACGATTTAGTTATTAACATCAGTGGCGAATCCAGGCGGTGTACAGGTCGTACGCCCCAACCCCCACCTTTGATAGCCCAAAAATATAAAAAAAAAATTTTACGATTTTTTTTAGCCTAATTCGTCCAAAACGTTGTTCGCTTCGCTACGCTCTACGGTATGTAAGCTGTTTGAATTACGCCCACTTTGAAAAAACCTGAATCTGCCCCTATATATTGTCAATAATATATTGACCATGCAACGTCAATGTACGATAATCATAACACAATGGAGAGATAACAGAAACGTTTATTTCTCTAATTTTTGTGCTATTTTCACTTTTCCTGAGCGGTGTGAGAAAAATATTTCTCCTCACTAGTGAAATATCTGTTCTCAGCAAATGATTGGTCGAAATTTAATTATGACGTTAAATTTTCTTGAATTCTTCTGAAACACCTATTGTGACGTCATGAAAAAAGGCGACCATGCCTGATGACGTCACATATAAAGAACACAACTTTCTGCAAATCTTCGTAAAGGAAAGATAAAAATCATTAGAGAAACAGATTCGACCACTATGGCCTGAGACTATTATACTAATTTATACTTAGTACTATAGTTACAATTAGGGATAGATGGATTTGATTTTTAATGCATGATTATTGTAATCCTTTTCTTTTTTGTAAATAATTGTTTGTTTTGATATTGTAACACAGTGATGACTGCTGTACCCATATTTTGACTATTTTATTTATAATGTCTGTTTTGTTCACACATCGTTGTAAATATAACGGAATTTGATAAGACTGTTGTACAAGTGAGAGGTTTAGCGCTATAAAACCAGGTTCAATCCACCATTTTCTACATTTGAAAATGCCTGTACCAAGTCAGGAATATGACAGTTGTTGTCCATTCGTTTGATGTGTTTTGTCATTTGATTTTGCCATGTGATTAGGGACTTTCCGATTGAATTTTCCTCGGAGTTCAGTATTTTTGTGATTTTACTTTTTTCTCACCATAAACATTCATTTTCTATGGCGATTCTGCAAGCATATATACATTTGTCTGATTATTATGCCATTTAATGAACATTTAGCCTTAAGAAGATTTATTTTAAACGATCATAGGAAATATTACAACCCTAGGTAGATTGGATTACTTATAAAGATAACCATCCTGTTGTGCAAGAAAATCACATATCAAATGTGCGTTCTTCAATTTTTAAGACCATAAACTCTAAAATCTAAGTTTAAACACTAAAATTTACATAATTCATATAAAAAAACGTATAGAGAGCTTGAACCTCAATTTGCGGTTTAACCTTCATTTCTATCTATTTCGCAGTTAGAGTATTTTTTTTTAAATGCAAAGCAAAATTATAATTATTTTTGTTCCAATAAAGTAGGAATTCAAGTGTTTACAGATTCAAATAAATAATAAGTTGTCCTCTGTAAGAAATCGTTTTCAAACCAGCCACCAAACTCCTTTTAATTGCTAAGTTCAATTATGTTATGCGATTATGCCTTGTGAAAACTAGGACAAAACCGAGTTGTACACATTGACAAAACCGGGTGCTTCCATTTTGACATGACCCATTTCTTTCGTTCCATACGCAGAAATACAAGGATTGAGGTGCTTAAAGTGACTAGTTTTGCAATCTCCATGTCAATATCTTTCTTTCCGTACCTTTCTGTCCGTACCATGTGAACAATTTAAGGAGAAATTAAACAAATTCGAGGCAAGGTTCACTCAATTCGTCATTTTGACGTGCATTTTTACTTATTTCTCCGTTAATCTAGAACGGTTGTAAGAAATATTACATCTCACAATAGAAAATATTTATATATGTATAAATATTCTTCGATATCATAACAATAACAAATAAATAAACAGAAAACTACCTTTTCTCCATCTATTGATATTCCGTCACCGTGCCGGATATTAAATACCATCGAGTCCAAACATTTTTTGCCGGGGTAGTTTAGACACAGTGGTATTGTCTTTAAGATAACAGGGAATGCCTCTCTTGATTTCCTATGCTCAAAGGAAGATTAACCGAGAAAAGATGTATTTAAATTTAAAGTGCAAAATAAACAACAACAAAAACACGTTTCAGTTTTAAATCTTTAAAAAAACTAATCCAAATCAAATCTTAATTAATGTATGTGAAGTTAGCAGCCGGTTCGTTATTCGATATTCAATATCCAACCGGCTGCTAGCAGTCGGTTCGATATTCAAATTTAGTCGAAAATCATAGAAAAATCAAACATTTGATAACATTAAAAGCATGATTTTCAGAGTCAAGAGGAGTAAAAAGATACTTTGAAATCGTTTAATGTCCCCTTTAAGCTGTCGTAAATTCTCGTTGTCCTCGAATATAAACACTTATGCAAGTTGCATATTTTTCTTTATGTAATATAGATTTCTGTTAAAAAAACGATATCAAAGATGTAATTTTATATATAATATATGATACAAAAACAAATACCGATCACTCTAGAAACATTTAGAAATAGAAATAAAATATTTATGGGAAGCCCAAAAAAAAGAAATATATAGCGAAAACCTACATGAGGCCGCTGAAATGACGATGAGACCCCCCTAGTCTTTCAATGTCCATAAAATTCAAGGAAATCATAGACTCTGTATATATAAAGGTTGTATCAAAAGGATTTTCCAGAATGATGTCATCTTCGATATATAAGGAGGGCTTAGATTGTTACTTTTCAGCTAAAAATTGTCATAATTTCAGGACAAAGAGCACAGGGCAATGGTGAGAGCTCCCTGATCTTTCAATCTGCCTAATATTTAGCAAACAGTTAGTTAATAGGTAGATACAAACGTGACTAAAAGGAATTAGGGTAGACTTCTTGTCTTCTATGTTTACGGAGGGCCCAAAGTGCCAGTTTGATATTCAAAATACCGGTATTTAGCGAAAACCTATCGGAGACCGCTGAAATGACGATGAGACCCCCCTAGTCATTCAATGTCCATAAAATTCAAGAAAATTATAGACTCTGTATATATAAAGGTTGTATCAAAAGGATTTTCCAGAATGATGTCATCATCGATATCTAAGGAGGGCTTAGATTGTCACTTTTCAGCTAAAAATTGTCAAAATTTCAAAACAAAGGGCGCAGGGCAATGGTGAGAGCTCCCCGATCTTTTAATCTGCCTAATATTTTGCAAACAGTTAGTTAATAGGTAGATACAAACGTGACTAAAAGGAATAAGGGTAGACTTCTTGTCTTCTATGTTTACGGAGGGCCCAAAGTGCCAGTTTGATATTCAAAATATATAGCGAAAACCTACCGGAGACCGCTGAAATGACGATGAGACCCCCTAGTCATTCAATCTCCATAAAATTCAAGGAAATCATAGACTCTGTATATATAAAGGTTGTATCAAAAGGATTTTCCAGAATGATGTCATCTTCGATATATAAGGAGGGCTTAGATTGCCACTTTTCAGCTAAAAATTGTCATAATTTCAGGACAAAGAGCACAGGGCAATGGTGAGAGCTCCCTGATCTTTCAATCTGCCTAATATTTAGCAAACAGTTAGTTAATAGGTAGATACAAACGTGACTAAAAGGAATTAGGGTAGACTTCTTGTCTTCTATGTTTACGGAGGGCCCAAAGTGCCAGTTTGATATTCAAAATACCGGTATTTAGCGAAAACCTATCGGAGACCGCTGAAATGACGATGAGACCCCCCTAGTCATTCAATGTCCATAAAATTCAAGGAAATTATAGACTCTGTATATATAAAGGTTGTATCAAAAGGATTTTCCAGAATGATGTCATCATCGATATCTAAGGAGGGCTTAGATTGTCACTTTTCAGCTAAAAATTGTCAAAATTTCAAAACAAAGGGCACAGGGCAATGGTGAGAGCTCCCCGATCTTTCAATCTGCCTAATATTTTGCAAACAGTTAGTTAATTAGTAGATACAAACGTGACTAAAAGGAATAAGGGTAGACTTCTTGTCTTCTATGTTTACGGAGGGCCCAAAGTGCCAGTTTGATATTCAAAATATATAGCGAAAACCTACCGGAGACCGCTGAAATGACGATGAGACCCCCCTAGTCATTCAATCTCCATAAAATTCGAGGAAATTATAGACTCTGTATATATAAAGGTTGTATCAAAAGGATTTTCAAGAATGATGTCATCTTCGATATCTAAGGAGGGCTTAGATTGTCACTTTTCAGCTAAAAATTGTCACAATTTCAGGACAAAGGTCACAGGGCAATGATGAGAGCTCCCTGATCTTTCAATCTGCCTAATATTTGGAAAACAGTTAGTTAATAGGTAGATACAAACGTGACTAAAAGGAATAATGGTAGACTTCTTGTCTTCTATGTTTACGGAGGGCCCAAAGAGCCAGTTTGATATTCAAAATATATAGCGAAAACCTAAAGGAGACCGCTGAAATGACGATGAGACCCCCTAGTCATTCAATGTCCATAAAAATTGTCAAAATTTCAGGACAAAGGGCACAGGGCAATGATGAGAGTCCCCGGATCTTTCAATCTGCCTCATATTAAGCAATATACAGAGTCTTTGATTTAGTTGAATTTTGTGGACTTTGAAAGACCAGTTGGGTCTCACCCTCATTTGTGCGGTCTCAGGTAGGTTTTCACTTAATATTTTGAATATCAAACTGGCACTTTGGGCCCTCCGTAAATATAGAAGACAGGAAGTTTACCTTAAATTCCTTTTAGTCACGTTTGTATCTACCTATTAACTAAATGTCTGCATAATATTAGAAAGATTGAGAGATCAGGGGGCTCTCACCATTGCCCTGTGTCAATTTTTAGCTGAAATGTGACAATCTAAGCCCCCCGTAGATATCGAAGATGACATAATTCTAGGCAATGCTTCTGATACAACCTTTATATATATAGAGTCTTTGATTTAGTTGAATTTTATGGACATTGAAAGACCAGTGGGGTCTCACCCTCATTTAAGCGGTCTCAGGTAGGTTTTCACTATATATTTTGGTGAATACATATGCCTGGTTCGGGTTTAAAAATCAATGACAGTTTACAAAACATGAGAAGCGAAAGTAAACAGTAAATCGATTTGTACCATCGTGAAATTATGAGGTCGACAAGAAATGAACTTTGTGATAATCTACTCGTTTCCCAAACCTGAAATAATTCCATCGTCTGCTTTCAAAATGCTTTTTAAATGAATGTGACCGTCTTAAGCCTGAAATATATGCCATATTGAACGTTTCAGCATGTTTATGGTGAGTAAATGAAAACTGCGTCTTCCAAACAACTGTTTACTTTCAGTTTGTGTTTAACGTGACTTTCGATCTAAAAACTAGAGACGTTCCGAAATCCTGTATTGGCCGGATCAGAACTCGGCCAATACAGAAAAAAAAATCTATATTGGCCGAGTTATTCTGTATTGGCCGAGTTGACACCTTTATATTGCATAGGCAGTTTTCATCATATTAAGTCCAATAACAGTGTAGTTAATTAATAATATGATATTATTACGTGAGTATTTCTGTATTGGCCTTGTTATTGGTCCGAGGCTTGCTGTATTGGCCTGAGGCGAAGCCGAAGGCCAATACAGCTGGCCGAGGACCAATAACAAAGCCAATACAGAAATACACGTAATAGTATCTTTATTAATTAACTACAGTGTTACAATATTTTTTTTATTTCATTTCACAAGAGATAAACATTTTTACCTTGAAGTGGAACTATCCAAATCTCAGTTTCTTTTTATATGATGCTCTATCTAATGATCTGGTGTCGTTTCCAGGTGTCTTCAGCATTTTCTCATCTGATGAATTTTTCTACCCTTTCCAGTCACTATAAAGTGTTACAATTTAAATTAAGACACAACACATAAATAGTAATTGGAAAGGTACTGCCATTGCATGTGTTATGCAGAAACAAACCGAAAAAATAATGTAGGAGTTTAAAATGATACAACTATCCATAAGCCAACTGACCAAAGAACGAAGATTGCACAATTACAGGTCACCCTTCCAGAATGCATATGCCTGGTTCGGGTTTAAAAATCAATGACAGTTTACAAAACATGAGAAGCGAAAGTAAACAGTAAATCGATTTGTACCATCGTGAAATTATGAGGTCGACAAGAAATGAACTTTGTGATAATCTACTCGTTTCCCAAACCTGAAATAATTCCATCGTCTGCTTTCAAAATGCTTTTTAAATGAATGTGACCGTCTTAAGCCTGAAATATATGCCATATTGAACGTTTCAGCATGTTTATGGTGAGTAAATGAAAACTGCGTCTTCCAAACAACTGTTTACTTTCAGTTTGTGTTTAACGTGACTTTCGATCTAAAAACTAGAGACGTTCCGAAATCCTGTATTGGCCGGATCAGAACTCGGCCAACACAGAAAAAAAAAATCTATATTGGCCGAGTTATTCTGTATTGGCCGAGTTGACACCTTTATATTGCATAGGCAGTTTTCATCATATTAAGTCCAATAACAGTGTAGTTAATTAATAATGTATTATATATACTCTCTTGGGAACTTATGTGCATTGGCTGTTGCACATTAGGTTTTAAGAAAGGGGGAGTGTAGTGGTAGACGTTCAGACCCCACGTACAACGTATTTCCCATATTTGTATAAAGTCCCGTTACTTTACGTTGTACTCGCGTCGGGACACTCCCGTTGTCCCGTGCCCGGTCTGGTCCGCCTAAATATAGATATATACAGCCATCGCGTTGGTCCCTAAGAGCCGTGATACTGACGTCAGTAACTGACGACAACAAATAATTGACAAATGCCAGAACTTAATATTTACCACAACTAAGCTTTTTACTTGGGTAAAAATTATAGAACGTCTGCCACTTTATCATTGTTTTTGTAACAATCAATGAAATACTTTTAAAGTTAATAAATCATCTAGCGGTATGGGTTTACTTGTTTAATTATCAAATATCGAACTGGGAAAAACACGACGGGGGTACGAGTCACAAAAATACTCCCGTTACAGGAGCCCAGAAACCGTCTTCTTCCCCAATTATAGAATTAATCGTAATGATTACAATTGATATAAGAGAATAAATATAAAAGTGAGAGAATTCTGACACCGAATATTGCACCAAAAAAAAAAAAAAGAAAAAGAAATATGAACCCAACTCAATACAATATATTACAAATTCTATGAAGTACAGATGTTAAATGAACAGTAGTTCACTAAATTTCAAATCTCAACAATCGACTAGGAAGATAAAATCAAGGTAACCACCGAAAACTGAGGAAATTGCAAGAACTCCAAATTAAAGGGTGCGAGACAGGGCAAGCGTCTCCTGCTATGCATTGCATCCCCCGCTATGCGAATTCTCTCGCAGTCAAAATGTCACAATCGGTAGAATTACAGATTAGAGGACTAATCTCGTATCTTAAGATGCAAGACTGCGAACAAATATCGGAAGTAAGTTGAGACACCGACAGATCGTATGGTTCAACCAATTTGAGATGGTGACCGTAAAACTTATGTCGTGTTGATTTGAGTCGTTTTTATAACTCGTTTGAGCAGTTTTTGTATAAGGTGCACACGCATGCTAAATAAGTCCGTATACATAGTGTCAACAAGCATAAGAATGGACAGAGGGTATGCAACTGCTGAGAAATTGGAAGTTGGAAACAAACAAAAGACAGCATATTTTTTTACATTACCGAACGGATAATACTGTTTTGTACTAACTTTTAAAACATAACAACAACACACAAAAAAAAAAAACTATCTCATGGGTCCGTAAGTGGAATGTTGCGAGTGTCCCTTTCGAAAATAAATTTGTTCGAGTTGCAATCTAATTTTCCGCCTTATAGTCCAGTCAACCAATATTTGTTCGCAAAAAATCTGCTTATTGGATTTATCTTAATTACTGTTGACATGTATATACATAAAATATCTGCCACTGGACGTTAAGCAAACCAATTAATCCTTCAGTCTTTTTTTATTATTGGTCTACATTTATCTTTAACAATGCACTACTCTCTCATAGTGACGAACCAGGATATTATTCATATAACTTTAAAGTCACAAGTGTATTGATTGAATGATTGTTTGAAAAGGAAATGAAAGTTGGGTTTTCTAAAAAAACAATTTTTAAAATGATACATGTAGCTGAAATTACATTACAGTTTGAACCAATTAAATCTCCTTGGTTTTTTGGTTATCATGATAGTTATTAATACATATGAGCATTGAAATCGTGAATGCATTTTCTACGTCATATCTTTATTTTAATCCATATTATATACTTTAATTACTGTCTTTTTGAATATGCATTAGATATTTGCCAGTGGACGTTCAGAAAACATAAATAAATCCTCTTTTTATAAGAGAGCTACATTCATCTTTCACCATGCGCCACTCACTCATACTGACAGAGCAGGATATTTCTTATATCATTTTAAGTCATACGTGTATATTGTTATGCCCCGCCGTAGGCAACGGGGCATTAAGTGTTGCCCTTGACCGTCCGTTTTTCCGTCCGTCCGTCTTTCTGTCCTTCCATCCGGCCTATTTTCGATTCCGCGCTCTTAAAAGAGAAGCGAAAGATACCAAAGGGACATAAGTTAACTTAAGTTTGCCTCATACATGTTCGAATTTGGGCAGTGAGCCACTTACCGTTTAAGACTTATGCCCTTTCATTACTTGGAAAATTGTAATTTTTTTCGTTTCTGCAAACTAACAAGTTTTTCTCGTCCAAATTTTATGAAACTCATACACAATTCTTAGAAACAAAACTAGCTGACAGAGTTATAATTTGGGCAGTGAATCACTTACTGTTCTAGAGTTATGCTCCTTTTTAATTTGAAAAATTGCAAAATTTCATTTCCGCACTCTATCGTAAGTTTGTCTTGTCCAAATTTTATGAAACTCATACTCAATGCTAAGAACCACAACACGCAGACAGATTTCGAATTTGGATTGTGAGTCATTAGTCATTTGGATTGTGAGTCTTGGATTTGGGTATTTTTTAGGTCCTTTTTGGTTTATAGCTCTTACCATGAAGGTAAATCCAGAAAAGCGCTTCGGACGCATGAAATTTATAACGTGTGGTTTTCATCTTTTTACCGTTCTAGAGTTATGCCCCTTCTTAACTTGAAGGAATTCGTATCCTCTTTTATTTGTTTGAGCAATTTCGACTTTTGTAAATATACACAACCCAAACGATGACTAGGATAGCAATTCAGACTTTATAAACATACACGATCAAACGGTGAATAGGGTATCAATCTGATTAAATTACAGATCCTGTAAATAATCCGAAGGTACATTGTAACAAATAAATTGAAAAACGGATTAATATTGAAGAAAAAACGACTCTCAGACTATAAAAGCAATTACTTGTACATGTTAACATAGTTTAATTTCTGAATATGATTTAAAGAAGGTGTGAAGTATACAAAAATAACTAAGACAGCAACCCAATCAATCGACACACAAAACTGCTTACTTCTAAAGTTCAAACAGCGCGTGCCTCTTACAAGTTATAAAGTCTTCTACAATGGACATATTGTCATTACAATATTTTTTTAGCTTTTAACACTCCCAAGCTTAGCTAGATATAGAATAGTTGTGATTAAACGTTAAAAAAATATGGCCAATAATGAATTAATATATATATAACTGAAATCAATGAACAGTCAGAAACAAACGTCTTATACATGTACTTGTTTTTGAGATTTTTTTGACTATTTATATTATATATGCTATACGAAAAGGAGAAAGATAATAGATATACATGTACATATAAAAGACAAAAATACTGTTGGCATTGGATTATTTGAAAATGAATGTTTTCTAGAGGATTTTAAAACCATGTATACACATACAAAGATTATGATAATAAAACAGAAAGACACCAACATGTCAACATATAAACGCTCTCCCACAAAAAAATATGTTAATTCAGCATATTTAGCTTTGAAGGGTAAGTACGATAAAGGTCTTATTTTCTCTAAATATCATCATGCGACAAAGTGATATAGAATGAACGTTTCGAAAGTTACTTTTTAATCTATACCCGAAAAATGCCTCAAAAATCCAAATTTTATGGATTTCATCGAAATTTTGGCTTGGATGAGTTAAAGCGCTATTTAAGTCATATTACAAGCATAATGTTGCAAGTTTTTTTTTTTTGTCGACGTGCGCGCTGGTGCTGTTTCTCGTTCTGAAATTAATGGAAATTAACCTGCTTTATTTATGTTTGTTGGGAAATTGAAATCAAAGAATGATATCTAATTTAGTTAATATTTCTAAAATGTTTCATTGTTATAACAGCCATCAATCAAAATTTGATTTTTTTTGCTCGATATACTAGTAATATTTTGGCCTTGTTCAACTTACTCCTTTTTCAATAATCTTAAAAAGTTGATGAGTTGATTTATCGGGACTATCATGACCAGGGACCAGTACTTGAACTTTATTAGGTCAATGCTTAGGCTAAGTTTTTCTAGATCTCAACACTTCTCGTTTTAATTAGTTTTGAATGACAAAAGGCAGATGAAAGATTGTTCAATATAAGTTTTAAGGATCATTTTGAAAAGATGTGAAAAATCTTTTGAACAATACTTTTGCGTTCTTTGTGTTAAAATTTTACTACGTTTCATACTCTATACTCTTTTCAAGACCTACTATGAAGGCAACAGATACAGGCGAAAGCGTCCATACTTTTCTAACACAAAGAAATAAACAACTGATCTAGGAAGAAGTACACGAATAACATATTTTTTTTGAAAAAAATAACCGATAAAAAGATACAAAACTAGACAAAATGTGTAGTGGAACCGGTAAAAAGTCTGGATTAACCATAAATTAAGCTGCAATAGGGCGGACGGGGCACCCTGGCACTCTCCCCTAAATACGCTTTTTGAGAGAAGTAAACTCAACTCTTGGTATGCCACTCAGTGTATCAAGTTGATCTTTACGAGTCATTTCTGCACAAATATGTGTCAGTGTCAGAAATTATAGGTTAATCCGTAAATAAGGGTATATTTTAAATGACTGTTTTGGTTTCATGTTGTTATTTTAGAGAAAAGAGATATATTATAGAGTAAAGATTTAAATGTTCAAGTCGGCACCCATTTAATTTATTTTACATATGTATTTTAAGTTATTTCGGCACCACATTAACCATACTTTCTATAATACTTTTGGCATAAACACACACACACACTCACGAACACACAAAGAAATAAATGAAACAAAACATACTTTTCTTTGTCCGGGGCAAGTGGTGAATCTGTTGTGAAAACTTTTCTTTGACCGGGGCAAGTGACGAATCTATTGTCAAAACTTTTCTTTGTCTGGGGCAAGTGATGAATCTGTGGTCAAAACTTTTCTTTGACCAGGGCAAGTGACGAATCGTGTGGGTCACTTTGAAAAAAAAAAGAAGACTTTCCCAGATTCTCCTGAAGGAAAATTGTCAAGCGATATTTTATTAATCCCTCCTTCAGTTCTGGACAACAGGAATAAAGAGGGATATAAAGAAGAAGACTTTTATCTTTTATTGAAAGGAATAGGTTCTGGAAAATTTCCAATTCACAACATTGCCTTTCGATTGATGCGTGATGCTGCTAAATGGTATTCTTCAGACAATACTACACATATGCAGTATACATGTATTTCGGAATTGATGAAGTTTTTGAAGGTAGTTTATAGATTATTCCATGGCAAGGCACTTCGATTAAAGTAGGGACTTCTGTTTTCTTATTGGAACGGTTTGCTGCATTTTGTACACAAGAAATGCTTCTCACCCTCATGGCCTGCTTTATGTCCCTCAGATTGCCTCTTGTAATTGAACCCCTTACTATAATATGTGCAAAAGAATCTCCAGTTGCTTGCATATTCTTGTCTGTGGTTGTTTAGTCCAGTTTTAGATTTAAAGCCAAATACAAAATTTTATGAAATGCCTCTAAGTTTAAATCATATTTTATTAGTTTAAAACATCTTCTGGCATGTATGACATTCCTCCATCATATTCCTGTGCTTTTGCATGTTCCGATGTAGATTACATTTTTCAGAAAACTCTATCAGACACACTTCACATTTTTTTGGGGTTTGTTTTCCTTAATGTTGCTTGAAGAATTATCTCCCTCCAACAGATCAGAGCTTGTAATAAGTTCAAATATTGAAGAATATTTTAGGATCTGATGTAAGGACTTGAACACCTAGGTAGTCCAACATTGTTTTGTCTTGTTTAAAATCCATCATTAATACAAAGATCTGATGTAAGGACTTGAACACCTAGGTAGTGTCTTGTTTATAATCCATCATTAATACATAGATCTGATGTAAGGACTTGAACACCTAGGTAGTGTCTTGTTTAAAATCCATCATTAATACATAGATCTGATGTAAGGACTTGAACACCTAGGTAGTGTCTTGTTTAAAATCCATCATTAATACATAGATCTGATGTAAGGACTTGAACACCTAGGTAGTGTCTTGTTTATAATCCATCATTAATACATAGATCTGATGTAAGGACTTGAACACCTAGGTAGTGTCTTGTTTATAATCCATCATTAATACATAGATCTGATGTTAGGACTTGAACACCTAGGTAGTGTCTTGTTTATAATCCATCATTAATACATAAATCTGATGTAAGGACTTGAACACTTAGGTAGTCATACATTGTTTTGTCTTGTTTATAATCCATCATTAATACATAGATCTGATGTAAGGACTTGAACACCTAGGTAGTCATACATTGTTTTGTCTTGTTTATAATCCATCATTAAAACATATATCTGATGTAAGGACTTGAACACCTAGGTAGTGTCTTGTTTAAAATCCATCATTAATACATAGATCTGATGTAAGGACTTGAACACCTAGGTAGTCATACATTGTTTTGTCTTGTTTATAATCCATCATTAATACATAGATCTGATGTAAGGACTTGAACACCTAGGTAGTCATACATTGTTTTGTCTTGTTTATAATCCATCATTAATACATAGATCTGATGTAAGGACTTGAACACCTAGGTAGTCCAACATTGTTTTATCTTGTTTATAATCCATCATTAATACATAAATCTGATGTAAGGACTTGAACACCTAGGTAGTCATACATTGTTTTGTCTTGTTTATAATCCATCATTAATACATAAATCTGATGTAA
The DNA here is from genome assembly GCF_021869535.1 of Mytilus californianus. Taxonomy (NCBI): domain Eukaryota; kingdom Metazoa; phylum Mollusca; class Bivalvia; order Mytilida; family Mytilidae; genus Mytilus; species Mytilus californianus. Next base: position 23,591,977 of record NW_026262615.1, on the reverse strand, counting down.
GGACTTGAACACCTAGGTAGTCATACATTGTTTTGACATGTTTATAATCCATCATTAATACATAGATCTGCTGTAAGGACTTGAACACTTAGGTAGTCATACATTGTTTTGTCTTGTTTAAAATCCATCATTAATACATAGATCTGATGTAAGGACTTGAACACCAAGGTAGTGTCTTGTTTATAATCCATCATTAATACATATATCTGATGTAAGGACTTGAACACCTAGGTAGTGTCTTGTTTAAAATCCATCATTAATACATAGATCTGATGTAAGGACTTGAACACTTAGGTAGTCATACATTGTTTTGTCTTGTTTAAAATCCATCATTAATACATAAATCTGATGTAAGGACTTGAACACCTAGGTAGTCATACATTGTTTTGTCTTGTTTATAATCCATCATTAATACAAAGATCTGATGTAAGGACTTGAACACTTAGGTAGTCATACATTGTTTTGTCTTGTTTATAATCCATCATTAATACATAGATCTGATGTAAGGACTTGAACACCTAGGTAGTGTCTTGTTTAAAATCCATCATTAATACATAAATCTGATGTAAGGACTTGAACACCTAGGTAGTCATACATTGTTTTGTCTTGTTTAAAATCCATCATTAATACATAGGTCTGATGTAAGGACTTGAACACTTAGGTAGTCATACATTGTTTTGTCTTGTTTATAATCCATCATTAATACATAGATCTGATGTAAGGACTTGAACACCTAGGTAGTCATATATTGTTTTGTCTTGTTTATAATCCATCATTAATACATAGATCTGATGTAAGGACTTGAACACCTAGGTAGTCATACATTGTTTTGTCATGTTTATAATCCATCATTAAAACATAGATCTGATGTAAGGATTTGAACACCTAGGTAGTCATACATTGTTTTGTCTTGTTTATAATCCATCATTAATACATAGATCTGATGTAAGGACTTGAACACCTAGGTAGTCCAACATTGTTTTGTCTTGTTTATAATCCATCATTAATACATAAATCTGATGTAAGGACTTGAACACCTAGGTAGTCATACATTGTTTTGTCTTGTTTATAATCCATCATTAATACATAGATCTGATGTAAAGACTTGAACACCTAGGTAGTCATACATTGTTTTGTCTTGTTTAAAATCCATCATTAATACATAGATCTGATGTAAGGACTTGAACACTTAGGTAGTCATACATTGTTTTGTCTTGTTTATAATCCATCATTAATACATAGATCTGATGTTAGGACTTGAACACCTAGGTAGTGTCTTGTTTATAATCCATCATTAATACATAAATCTGATGTAAGGACTTGAACACCTAGGTAGTCATACATTGTTTTGTCTTGTTTATAATCCATCATTAATACATAAATCTGATGTAAGGATTTGAACACCTAGGTAGTCATACATTGTTTTGTCTTGTTTATAATCCATCATTTATACATACAATATATCATGTTTATCTGAATATTTATTCTCTCATTACACAATCTATAAAGTGTTTATTTAATATGTGGTAAGATTATAGTAAAGGGTCTGGTCAGTCTCCCTTTCTTCCGTTCATAGATTGATTGTTGCTTGCTTAACGTCCAGTGGCAAATATATCATGCATGTTCGGGGCAAGAACAACATAAGAATACATACAATAGGTAGGTCCTGTGATAGAGGTCGTCCGGGATGATGGTTGGGTAAATTTAGACTGACATGCACTGAAAAACAGGGATAAATTGGATAGAGACAGAAATTTAGCCTTAAAACACGCCACCGTCGGACCCCTCGAAGAGTTGTAAGTGTTCTTAACGTGCAGAAAGAGTGGCACTCTCTCTACACGAGGCATCAGATTTAACGTCTCCATTCTGACTGGACGTGCTGCGTACTTGTCATTCCGCACAGCCAAACGGACAACCCACTGCGGCAAGGGTTTTACTGCCGGTCGGACGAAGACCTGTGGTGGCCATATTTCTATTCCCCAGTCCGTCAATAGAACAACTTTGTAAGACAATTTGTAGTTTGTAGCAATACCAAAAAGTTCTTCTGTATAGTTTTGGGGCATTTCACAAGATCATTTTTGCTGTACTGCTGTATAAAATCTTCAATTAAGTGCAGCAACCGATATGAATTGAAGTACGGTAAAATTCATTTTTAGCTCACCTGGCCAAGTGAGCTTTTCTCATCACTTTGCGTCCGTCGTCGTTAACTTTTATAAAAACCTTCTCCTCTGAAACTACTGGTCCAAATTTATCCAAACTTGGCCACAATTATCAATAGGTACCTAGTTTAAAAATATGCCCGATGATCCCGACTGCAAACCAACATGGCAGACATGGCTAAAATAGAACATAGGGGTAAAATGCTAGTTTGTTCTATTATCTTGAAATGGGCAAAAATGTTCAGAATGATGAGACCTACATATTATCTGTTACTTCAAAACTGTCAGACGATTTCTAATAGGAGTAATTGTCTTTAAATGAAGAATTTTACCGATTTTTTTTTCATGTTAAACAAAAAACTTTGCCTAATATGTGAAAAACTATAACATGTATAATAGATAGAGAGAAACTTTATATACCAAAAATAATCATCAAGACCAGATCTACAAATAAATGAGATGGTCGAAATCGTCAGACGACTCCTTATTGGAGTTAATGCCCTTTAATGACGACTATTGTCATTTTTTTGCGTTTTTGCCCAATATATGAAAAACTGTTATAGATAGATATAAACTTAACTTAGCAAACGTTTTCAGCAAGACAAGATCTACAAATAAGTTTACAATCTTGAAATCGTCTGCCGACCTCTTATTGGAGTTATTGCCCTTTGGTAATGATTTTTTTTCTCCATTTTTTGCGTTTTTGCCTAATACATGTATCTGAAAAACCATAATAGATAGATAGAAATTTAAATTAACAAAATGATCAGCAAGATTTAATCTAGAAATAAGTCAATTAGCCGAAATCATCAGTCGACGCCTTGTACTTGCTCTTTAATGACGATTACTGCTGAAGGTATATTTATACAAAATTGCAAGTTTATAAAAAAAATTTTCTCCTCTGAAACCACTAGACCAAATTAAACAAAACTGGGCCTAAATCATCCTTAGGGTATCTAGTTTAAAAAATGTATCCAATGACCCCGGCCACCAATCAAGATGGCCGCCATGGCTAAATATAGAACATAGTGGTAAAAAGCAGTTTTTGGCTTTTATCTCTGAAACTAAAGCACTTATAGCAAATCTGACTGTTTAAAAATGTTCATCAGGTCAAGATCTATCTGCCCTGAAATTTTCAGACGAATGCTGCCCCTAAATTGGTAATTTTAAGGAAATTTTGCAGTTTTTGGTTATAATCTTGAATATTATAATAGATAGAGATAAACTTGTAACAGCAAAAATGTTTACCAAAGTAAGATCTACAAATAAGTTAACATGACAAAAATTGTCAATTGACCCCTCAAGGAGTTATTGTCCTTTAAAGTCAAATTTTCACAATTTTTCGTAAATTTTTGTAACCTTTTCCAAAAATCTTCTCCTCTGAAATTACTGGGCCAAGTTAAACCAAACTTGACCTAAATCATCCTTAGGGTATCGAGTTTTTAAGATGTATACGATGACCCTGCCCAACAACCAAGATGGCCGTCATGGCTAAAAATAGAACATAGGGGTAAAATGCAGTTTTTGGCTTATATCTCTGAAACTAAAGCATAAAGAGCAAATATGACATGGTGAAAAATGTTTATCAGGTCAAGATCTATCTGCCCTGAAATTTTCAGACAAATCAAACAACCCGTTGTTGGGTTGCTGCCCCTGAATTTGTAATTGTAAGGAAATTTTGCAGTTTTTGGTTATTATCTTGAATATTATAATAGATAGAGATAAACTGTAAACAGCAAAAATGTTCAGCAAAGTAAGGTCTACAAATAAGCCAAACATGACCAAAATTGTCAATTTACCCCTTAAGGAGTAATTGCCCTTTAAGGTCTTTTTTTTGTTAATCTTTGTAATCTTTTACAAAAATCTTCTCCTGAAATTACTGGGCCAAGTTAAACCATACTTAATATAAATCATCCTTAGGGTATCTAGTTTGAAAATGTATCCGAAGACCGCATCCATCTACCAAGATTGCCGCCATGGCTAAAAATTTAACATGGGGATAAAATGCAGTTTTTGGCTTATATCTCTGAAACTAAATCATTTAGAGCAAATCTAACGTGGTTAAAATGTTCATCAGGTCAACATGACAAAAATTGTCAATTGACCCCTAAAGACGTTATTGCCCTTTAGAGTCGATTTTTCACTATTTTTCGTAATTTTTTTACATAAATCTTCTTCTCTTAATCTACTTTTTGGAATTAAACTTAGCCACAATTATTATTAGAGTATCTTGATTGAAAAATGTATCTGATAACCCTACCCTACAACCAACATGGTCCCCATTGGTAAAAATAGAACATAGGGGTTTACTGTAGAAGTCTACGGGAAAAATGTAAAAAAAAACAATTTCAAAACTTGAAAACTTATTTAAATAATGATAAGGGGTCTTCAGTAACTATTGTAAGACTACAATGGGTGACTTGAATTATTTTCCAGGGGGTGCAATTTTTTTCAGGTGGTGGGGGGGGGGGGGGTGGGATGCTCATAATTTCTCCTAGATATGTTTCATTTTCAGAATTATTCAGTGTTACTTTTTCTATAAACCATTATTATATATTTTCTTCCAGCATACTTAGATTGGGCGAATGCCCCCCAGACCCGGCGGGTTAGTCGGGGTCAGGGGAACCCCTGCCCAAATTATTTTTGAAGGGTGTTCCATAAAAACATTTAAAGGCATTTTCAGCATTATACTGGCCCTGGGTCAAATAAATTTTGGAGCAGAGGAAAGGTATTTTTTTTATTATTTGTTAATTATCTTGAATATCATTATAGTTTGAGATATATTGTAAACAGCAAAAATATCAAGCAAAGAAAGATCTACAAATAAGTTAACATGACCAATTGGCAATTGACATCTTATTGGAGTTATTGTCCTTTAAAGTTATTTTCTGCAATTTATTGGTATTTTTGTAAATCTTTTCAAAAATATTCTGCTTTTAATTTAATTACTGGGCCATATTAAACCAAACTAGGCCTCAATCATTATTAGGGTATCTATATGATTTTAACCTTATTTTACATGATTTCCAAAACCACAGTAGATACAGGTGTGCGAAACAGGCTCTTGAGACCCTCTAGTTTTATATAGTTTTCAAGATACAAAAATACAAAAAAATGTTAAAACTCGTTATCAAACGCCAATAACTTCAATAAGCAGTCTACTGACAATTTCGGCCATGTTGACTCATGTGTAGATCTTGTCTTGCTGATAAATTTTGCTTTTAACGTTCTCTCTATTTATTTATAATTATTATTAGGTTTCAAGATAATAAGCTCACATAAAAAAATGGTTTACGGGCAATAAATCCTATAAGAAGTCGTATGAGAGCGTTGATGTAAATAGAACAGTAGGTAGTTCTGAACATTCTGAAAAAGATTGCTCTCTATATCTATTGCATTTTTCAATGTACTGTTTCTAGCTATGTCGACACCGTTGGTTGGAATGCCGGCTGATTGGACACAATTTTTAAACTGTGTGGACTTAAGATGATTGTAGACAAGTTTGGTTTCAATTGGCATAGTAGTTTCAGAGAAGATTTTTGTAAAAGTTAACGGATGACGGACGACAAGCGATGACGTCAGGTCAGCTAAAAATAAGGAAGACAACAAAGACAGTCAGCTAAAAATAAGGAAGACAAAGACGAGGAACTGAGGAGTTTTAAGCAATACATATAAAATCCTTGGTGAAAACATTCACGAGGAACAGGAAGACTTCACACTAAATTTAAACGAGATACATTATCATATATGACCTAAATCAATTTCAACTTTTACATGCTTATTTCCTTAATCAAAGTGTTTACAGTATGATTATGACTCTGTTACATTCTAATCAATATAAATACCCTGAAGTTATTTCCTTGTATGGTATGATACGAGGCTATATAAATAAATTTTAATTGCATTTTTTTTAATCAAACAGATCAAAGTAATATGAAGGAATACCATTCTATTGGACGTGTGTCGATAAACAAACTTCAAAATAAATGTAAGTTCTGATGATTACAATAAAAATATTATTAACTATGCTAAATCATTAAATTCCACAATTTCCAATTGTAATTGTAAAAAGAAAAGCGATTAAATATGGAAAAAAATTTAAATATCCATGAGTCTTTTGCAGTTTCGAAAAGACAATTTTCATGATTTAGCATTTAGTGTCCAACAAAAAAGAAAATCGATAGAAAGACGTGGATTAAGCCATTTTTAGGAACAGAAGACCAAACTTTTCTTCTACGGCTAAGAATACACCTGCAGAGGCAAGAATACAGTATTTTGACATTCAAACTCATAAGTCAAAATTAAACCGACAATTTTTCAAATAAGTGCAATTAGATATTTGTTTGTCCATTTTTACAGACATTTGTAGAAATGATATTTGCGTATTTATTTATTTTTTTTTTTTTGACATTCTAATGCGAAAATTGATCATCGTAGTTTGGGAACATTATAAAATAAGAAAAAAATCACACATTTATTAATAAGTTTGAAAAGGTTTCGAAGGCATGAAAAGTGTTATAATATAAAGGATGTGGGGTATCCATCCATGACACAAACTCAGTACATGCACAGCAAAAAAAAAAACAAAAACACCGAAAAGCAAAGTCACAGTCCATTAATAAATTGCGTCACCGATTCGACCACAGTGTTCACCTTTAAATCTGTGAATGAAGTAGAAGAATGTAGCAGTATTGTTAACAGTGATTGTAATGAAACACAAATCTAAGTTGAGTTTTATTAGGTAGCTATCTTTGTCATATATTATAACAAATGAATTACCATATTTAAATATCATGAATAGCCAAAAAGCATTTTAAAAATAAGTGTCGAACCATCATTACCTGCATGTTTCTAAATTTTCTCATTTGGGAGAAAATTGATAAAAAAACACTTTTATGATAAAAAAAATAGTTCTCCGCAAAGGAGAACGAACATCAGTTTAACAATAAAAAAGTACCTTCCGGAGCACCTGAGATCACCACCAGTTTTTGCTCGGGTTCGTGTTGCTCAGTCTTTAGTTTTCTATGTTGTGTTTTCTGTATTTTTGTTTGTCTTTTCGTCGTTTTTTGTTTTTATACGCCCGTTAACGGGTCATATTATGGTATACAGTTGTTCGTCTGTCCGTCAGTCGGCAACACTTCGGACAATAACTCAAAAACCCTTCACCCATTTTCATGGTGAATTGTTTATATCTATTGTTTTTTTTTTGTTTTTTTTTGTTTTTTTTTTGGTTATTTTTTGTTTTTTTTTTTGACGAAAGCTCCCTTTCGATTTTTATAAATTTCTGATTTTACGTTTTGAGTATTGAGACTATATCGATAATAAGGGGTATTTTCCAATTTTCAGACAATGAATGAAAAAAAAAAAAAACGTTTTGAGCAGTTTTGATGAAACTTTGGTGATTTGTTTATATTTATTGAAATAAGCTCCCCTCTTTTTTTTTTTTTTTTTTTTTATAAATTTCTTATTTAACTTTGCGAAGTTACGGAACTATGTTGGTTGAAAAATCGTCATAAACTGTCCATTTTCACACTTTGGACGGTTACAGAATTATATACGTTCAAAAATCGAGGCACAAACACTTAGTTAAATTTGATGTAGCCTTGATAGTGCCAAATTGTTTATGTTATGTGTCAGTGGGTACCACTGTGTGCATGTCTTTTTTTAGTGGGGAGGGGTCTATTTGAGAAGTGCTCGCAGTACTTCTAGTTGATCATATACATTCATTAAAGCATAAGGACAAGCTAAATGGGAGAGGGGCGTATCATGCGCTCATGGAGCAGCTCTTTATTTGAGGTGGCATTGTCAATTTGTTTTCGACTCATGAGTTTGAATATCCCTTTGATATCTTTTGCCTCTCTTTATCAGATAAAAAAACACATTCGTTGGTTCTTTGAACACGAGCAACTAAGACTACAATTAAGTTGCAATTATCTATAAAAAATAGGATAAGTTTCAATGTTATTTTTGAAAAAGTTGGTTGTTTATAGCTATACAACCATATGAATATTTTATTTCAGAATTACGTCCAATCAACAATTATTGCATTAAATGAATACGAAAAAAGATAAAGGTAATCAACGGTTAAAAGATCACGATAATGATAAACGCCTAAATGATAATCACGATAATGATAGACGCCTGAATGACCACGATGATGATAGACGCCTAAATGCTGATCACGGTAATGGTAGACATCTTAATGATTGTCATGATGATGATGAACGGTTAATTGATGAGTACGATACTGGTGGACGTTTTAATAACTACCGCGATGATGACAGACGACTAACTGTTGATCACAATGATGATAGATGGTTAAATGATGACCATGATATTGATGGACACCTTGATGATAACGATGGTAAAAGACGCGTAATAAATGATGACGATAATAATATACGCCTAAATGATGATCACGATAATAAAAGACGCCAAAATGGTGATTTCGAGCCGGCTGTCAGTATGCGCAAAACGACGTATTGGGAAATGTATGGAGTAAAACATTTCCGATACAGAGGATATAGAAAAAATTCTCTTCTTCTCTATCAAACATTTGATGGCGACCTAAGCATACAGAATGATATTTTTGGTCTAACCATTCATCAGTTTGAAAGAGAATTCCGATCCTGTTTGCAACGAAGGATAATGCTTGAGCAGTCGATCTTAAATATAAGATTTCCTGATAAAACTAGCAATGATTACCTGGAGTATTTAGAGGATTGTAAGTTTAAATCAGAAGGTAAATTTTCAGCTTTGATCTGTCTTTAGAAGTAATATCAACTGCCATATAATATATTATATCTTAACGTCTTAAATCTGTTTAATCTTTAGTATTTTAGAAACTTAAATTTAAATATTCAGCCTTCTTCTGTCCATAGAAGTAATATCAACTTCCAAATAATATCTTATATCTTAATGTCTTTAATCTGTTTAATCTTTAGTATTTTAGAAATTTAATTTTTTTTTTTTTTTAAATTTTTTAACGATAACAAATATTTTTATTCAATCATTTCCTGATATATAAATACCTAAGTAGCCCAGGTCGCATACTTAGGGGCCCCTGTATTTTAACAGTCTCACTTGACCAGGGAAAAAATCAAATGAATTTAAACTTACAATAGTTTTACATACATATATTTAAATAACCAATACAATCGATTTTACCTGTTAAGCATCACTGTAATACATAATCACTATCGTATATCCGGTTCACTGACTAACATGTGTTTATTTAAACTTGAAAACTATATATTTGATTGAGAAAATTTGAATTGGAAATTATTGATGTGATTGAACAAAAATTGTAATTATTCTGTAATATATAAGTATGGATTATAAAAGGATAAAGCACATGTGGTAAGTACTAATGTATTAAGAAGCATGATATATGTGGTAATTTACTAATATACATAATAAGCACAGACAGATTCAAATATCGATTACAATACAACTATTTCTTTCTGTAAAAATAACTTATTGTTCACTACGTTCTTTCTAAAATACAATAAGATTATTATATATGGAATCAAACACACCTTTAGTTTAGAGCAGTAGAACTAAGTATATCTTCTTATATTTTTTCGATAAAGAGTTCAATTTTTGATCTGCATATATACTTTATATCCGAGAGCGTAATAAGAGTAGTTTTAATTCGTTTTTCATTTGCAATTTCAACAGGCTTTGTATAGACTGCATATTCAGTTTAATTTTATCGAATTTGCATTTATTACGTATTTTCCAAATAGCCCATTTAAAATAAAGTATTATTGCATTAACAATTATATTATTCGAATTATCTGTACAGATTCCTATTAGAATATCTTTTTCAACGAGCGTCTCGTTATTTATTAGGTTACAAAGTTGTAAATTTCTTACAACTGTTTCTATCAATGGTTTAACATTATTACATTGATAAAATAAATGCTCGAGTGTTTCAATATTATTATTTTCATCACATAAGTGACATTTTCCATTTGACATATGCATTATTTGCAGTCTCTTTTCGGTATATATAATCCTGTGTATACATTTCCATTGAAATTCGTTAACTTTTCTATTAATATCCATTTTACTGAGATTTAGCCAAATTTTTTCCCAATTTATATACTCGCTATACAAATTTTCCCATTTTGTTTGACACTTAGGGGTCTCAGTTATGTTTATGTTTAACTGTAGATATTTTAATGTCAAATCTTTGATTTTAATGATTTTATTATCTGGATTTAGAAATTCAAAGTTTTCAGAAATTTTGATTTTGTGGCTTTTTAAAGTGCTTTGAACATCGTTATTTTTTAAAATCTGCACGAATGTTTGTGGTATGGAACTTTTAATTCGCGAGTATTCCGAAATACAATTACGTTTATCTATTAGTTGTTGATATATTTCATTGCACGATTTAAAATCTTTGGTATTATTGTCCCATATATCACCAATAGTTTTTATTTGACTTTTTGAAAAAGAAGAATAAAATAAAGATTTGCCCTGAAATAAAATATTTGAGTTTCCAAATAATCGCTGTTACTTTACTTCCATTTCGTTAAAGATTCCCTGTGTGATATTTGTCAATTTTGACCACGATTGTAAAGCGCTTTTGTAATAATGTGGTAGGTTTTTGATCTCAAGACCTGAAAGGTCAGAACATCTACACAAAAAAAGTTCATCTGCAAATTTCTTATCGTATTTTTTTAACCAAAATTTACCTATTGCATTCCAACTAGATAATGGCTTGTGTAATATCGAATATAACGATTTGATATATTTACTTTCTATCCAACTATCCAAATTTACCATCCCCATGCCCCCCTTTTTAACATCTAAACAACAAACCTTACGGTCTACTTGATTCACTTTACCATCCCAAATAAAATTCCATATTATCTTATTCAAATCTTTTTTGTATTTTTCAGGTATACCTCTTATTTCTAACTCATAACCACACACTGAAATAATTAAATTTTTAACAATAAGGACTTTTCCAGTGTATGTCAATTTTCTACTTTTCCAAACGTGTACACAATTTTGTACTTTTTCTATTATTGTTTTCCAAATTTTGTCATTATCAATGTTATAACCATGGTGAATACCTAGTGTTTTTGTGTTATCTGTTGTCCAGCTTATCTTTTGAAAAGTAGGCCGTTTGTGTTTATTTGCGCCAATATTTATTCCCTTAGTCTTTTCGTAATTAATTTTAGAACCGGATGCCTTTTCATATTTGTCTAATATTTCAAAAGGTTTTCTAACAGAAATTTCATTTTTATTAAATAATTGGGTGTCGTCTGCAAACATATTCAATTTGGTTTCTAGTAGCTCCCCATTTTGTTCCCCAGGCAATATAATGCCTTGAATGTCTTTTTCTGCCCTTATTGCACAGGCCAAGGGCTCTGCCTGTAATATATATAAAAAAGGGGCTATAGGACACCCCTGCCTGGCTGATCTAGAAATTGAAAAATATTTTGAGACGTAGCCATTTGTTTTGATACACGTCTTTGCACGTTTTAATAGCATTTGAACCCAACCACGGAAATTGTCTCCAAAATTAAATTCCTTCATAACGAAGTCTAGCCATCCCCATTCCATCCTATCAAAGGCCTTTTGTTGGTCTAAAAAGACAATTATACCCTCTTCATCTTCATCATCAATATATTCTATGATACCCTGTATCATTCTGTTCGCTTCCGTTATATGTCTGCCTTTTACAAACCCATTTTGGTCGGGATGAATAAGCATTGGAAGGACTATTTTTAGTCTTTCTGCTAGTATTTTTGCTATAATTTTATAATCGCAATTCAGTAGTGTAAGAGGGCGCCAGTTTCGTATATTTTCTCGTTCCCCGCCCTTAAAAAGTAATGTTAAGACTCCTTTATATTGTGAGTCCGACAATGTTTTTTTATTAAATATTTCTTGCAATAACGTACAAAATTCTTCTTGTATGATATTCCAAAATATTATATAAAATTCAGATATGATCCCGTCCTCCCCTGGGGATTTATTTGTTTCTATAATTTTTAGAACTTTCTTTATTTCCTCCGCGGTAATATCACGGTCTAGTAATTGTTTGTCGTCGTCATTTAGTTTGTTTTCGATGTGGATTGTTAAATCTTGAGCACTTTCCAAATGCCATCCCTCGGAGCTAAATAAATTTGAGTAAAATTTAACTTGTTCATTTAGTATTTCGTCTATATTGTATTTTTAATGCCCATTTTCTGTTTTTATTCGACTCCATAATTTATTTTTTTCCGTTTTGTTTTTCGAGATTATAAAAGTAGCTTGACGATTTTTCCCCTTCTTCCGCCCATTTTACACGCGCCCTTATTTTTGACGCCTCTGATTTGTTCTCATAGTAGTTTTTAATTAGTGATTCTGTTTCTGATATCTTATTTTCAACCTCCCCAGATGTGATACTATTTAATTTGAGTTTTTCCAATTTCTGTTCAAAGTTAATGATATAACTTTTTTTGAGAATTTTTGTTTAAGGTTTTACTTACTTCCATTGTTAACTTTTTTATTTGTGATTTTGTTACATCCCACCAGTCTTGAATTTTTTCGAACCTATTTTTTTTCATTTTTCCAGGTTTCCCACCAAATTTCAAATGCATTTTAAATTCTTCACTTTTTATTGTATTTATATTCATTATCCATGTACCCGGGCCTCTTTGTATTTCGTCAAGTTTTAATTTGAACGACACAAGATCATGATCGCTAAAAGGACAATGCGAAATACCAACATTGTAAACTTTATTTGAAAGACTTTTATCACAAAAGATATAGTCGATTTTAGACTTAGAATTTCCTCTCTGAAACATATTCCGTTTGTCTTTTGGATATCTGTCCCTCCATATATCTGTTAGATCATATTGTGACAATAAGAAAAGTAATTCCTTTGTACCAATATCATCACGAGAATGAGAAGGATTTCTGTCATTTGTTTTGTCAAGAGTACAGTTAAAATCCCCTACCAAAATATTGTAATGATCTACACTATCGTCTTTAAAATTACCAAAAAATTTATGAAATGATTCAAAAAGCCGTTTCCTCTCGATGCCACTATTGATGGCATATATATTTGATATATGATAAATCGCACTTTCCGTTTTGATGCTGCATTTTATTATTCGACCGTTTTGCGAGTTAGTATTATCAAACACAACTTCGCCGGGACAACTTTTGGTTTGTAAAATAGAGACACCACGAGAATCACTGGTTCCGCAATTCCAAACACTTTTATTGCCCCCATTTATCTTCCATTCATTTTGCCACTGTATTATATCATTTACTGTGCAATGTGTTTCTTGTAGACAAATTAAATCATATTTTTTGTTAGCTAACCAATTGAAAACTAAATTAGGTTTCTTTTTATCACGTAAGCCGTTTACATTCAAAGTTATGATTTGGATCGACATTCTTTAGTAGTTTTTTTTTTAGAGTACACGATTTGATTTACATTTTAACACCGCTATGCCTCGTTGATTTATTTGAAAGTTCACGATCAACGCTACCGTTTTATGTTTACTTTCAATTTTACGAGTCATTGACCACACATAACAATACACTATTAAATTTAAATATTCAGCTTTCTTCTGTCCATAGAAGTAATATCAACTTCCCCGAGGACATCATCCGCCCAGTAGCAAAATTGCATGAATTTACGCCCAGTATAAAAAGGTCCGAAAAAGACGTCACCATGGACGCGGTGTCGTCTGATAAGGCAGGTGTCCCCTCATCACCAGATATGACAAATATCCCAAACATGACTCATTCAGATCATCATACTAATGACAATAGCAATAGTACACATACACAGCCATGTTCAGTTACCCTTAAAGACATTTTGGATTTGATGACTCTGAACAACACTGTCTCATTTCGAAATGTGGAACTAATGGCTGCAAAACTTGTGAAATTTTAATAACAGACGCTCAATTCACTAGCAATTTAACTAAAAAGTCTTACTTTACTAGAAGTTACGATGATCTGAATTGTAAATCTATAAATGTCGTCTACGGATTAGAGTGTAACCTTTGTGGATTGGTTTACGTCGGTGAAACGAAAGGAAGTCTAAACAAACGTATGTGCGGCCATAGATCAGATATCAACCTCAATGCAAACGACATTCTGTACCAGCATTTTAATCAGCCTGATCATTCCATCGTTTCTATGACAGTTCGTATAATCGAAAAAATATACCACAAGACTAACAATCCTCAAGTTGCAACGCCTCTCCGTAGACAAAAAGAGGACTACTGGATTCGACAATTGGGTACTGCAACACCATATGGTTGCAATAACAAAATTGATGGTATAGGTATTCTATCTAGTCCTTCCTGTAGCTCGGTGAATGTGATGAATATTTTCAACTCTACTCCTCGACGTAGACGCAGTCAAGGTCATCGTCATTATACATCACCTACTTTGCATGATGTCTCTATTAATGCCATTTATACAAAAGCCATTATGTATTCATCACATTCGCACGAAACTGTATTCATTACCCCTTTCAAAACTTCATTCTCTGTTCAATTTATGTTTGGAAACCACTGTTACAAACCCTCATTCAAACCAATACAAACTTACCATTTCGGATATGGCAAGTCACAGACTTTTCAAACAAGTTCGCATTGGAAAAGATGACAAAGAGAAAAGATCTTTTCTTAAACTTTCCTTTGCCAACAAAGGTCTCGATAGAAACAACTTAGGCAATATCCTTCATCATAAATTAGTTCAGTCGAAAATACCTCCTTATTTTAAAGATCAGTCTTATACCTATACCAAACCAATTGCAACTAAAATTTTCAATTACAAACACGTTTTGCAGGATCTCAACATTGACGACTTCAAGTCTAAACCTCTTGATTGCACCTGTGCTAGTTCCCAATTCACATATAATCCGGCTGGCCACGTTATTACCGGAGACCTCAACTTTGTCAATAACACTTCCCTGCGAAATTTGTTATCCGAAATATCGGGAGCCTAAATCCATCAATTGGAAATACAACTTCAAAATACTGATGGATTCGGTCGAGGATTATGCCAGGCAATGGGCTAAACGCGAGAAAGAAGACGTAGATACTCTTTCCGAATGGATTAAGGCTGTGAGGTCGTTGATACAAATCCGAATTAAGAAACTAAATGGGCATATCAATACCCACGCTACATCAATTTTTAAAGACCCAAATGTTGCAAAACACTTGACCTCCATGACAAATATGTTGTTGTCCCCGCAGATAAAGCCCCAAACAACATCGTTTTTGAGTGTAAATATCATTACATAAACTGCTTGATAAATGAATTAGGTATGAACAATTCACTTGGAAACTCAACATATACCCTCACGACACTTACCAAAGAGGAGATCCTTGATAATCATAGGTCTGTTCTATGTTCCTTTTGAATTTCAACCAAAGATGAAGAACTGGATCTTCCATCACTGTATTGGATACCTAAACTACATAATTGTCCTTACAAACAACGGTATATTGCTTGGTCTTCCAAGTGCTCCACGAAACCTCTTTCTAAATTATTAACATCTATTTTATCAGCAATCAAAGCCGGGCTCCAAAGTTATTGTGAAACTGCCTATTCTAGAGGTGGCGTGAATCAGATGTGGATACTAAAACATTCCAAAGATCTTTTAGAGTACATACAATCTAAGACTCTCTCATCTTGCAATAGTATTAAAACATTTGACTTTTCTACACTTTACACAAGTATTCCCCATTCCAAACTAAAAGACAAATTGAAAGAGTTGGTATTACTTTGTCTCATTAAAAAGAATGGCGAACGTAGATACAAGTATCTTATCTTGGGGAGGGAAAAATCCTACTTTGTAAAGAATCACTCTGATGCAAACAAAAAATTCTCTGAAACTGACATTATCAAGATGCTTGATTTTTTTATTGACAACATATTTGTTACGTTTGGAGGACGTGTTTTTCAACAAACTGTCGGAATTCCAATGGGAACCAATTGTGCCCCTCTTCTTGCCGACTTGTTTCTTTATTATTATGAGGCTGACTTCATACAGGAACTTCGTAGGAAGAAAGATAAGAAGTTAGCAATGCCCTTTAGTTCAGCTATACAGATGATGTTCTCTCACTAAATAATACAAAATTGTGTGACTATGTTGAACGCATCTATCCCATCGAACTACAGATAAAGGATACTACAGAAGTCTGCCTCATATCTTGACTTACATCTAGAAATTGACAATGAGGGTCGGTTGAAAACAAAACTTTACGACAAAAGAGATGATTTCAGCTTCCCAATTGTGAACTTTCCATTTCTATGTAGCAACATTCCAGCAGCGCCTGCATACGGAGTATATATCTCCCAATTGATACGATATTCCCGGGCTTGTGTTTCCTATCATGATTTCCTTGATAGAGGATTGCTGATCACAAGGAAGCTATTAAACCAAGAGTTCCAAATGGTGAAGTTGAAATCATCCCTTCGTAAATTTTACGGACGCCATCACGAGTTGGTTGACCGTTATGGAATAACCGTTTCACAGATGATATCGGATATGTTCATTATGTCGTAACTACAAAACCCTTCCCTTTTCACGAATGTGACTTACCGAATAAGACGATTTACCGGATTTGTAATAACATAAGCAACACGACGGGTGCCATATGTGGAGCAGGATCTGCTTACCCTTCCGGAACACCTGAGATCACCCCCAGTTTTTAGTGGGGTTCGTGTTGCTTAGTCTTTAGTTTTCTATGTTGTGTCATCTGTACTATTATTTATTCTGTTTGTCTTTTTTTTTTGGCCATGGCGTTGTCAGTTTGTATTCGATCTAGGAGTTTGGCTGTCCCTCTGGTATCTTTCGTTCCTCTTCCAAATAATATCTTATATTTTAACTTCTTAAATCGGTTTAATCGTTAGTATTTGGGAAATTTAAATTTAAATATTCAGCTTTCTTCTGTCCAGAGAAGTAATGTCAACTTCCAAATAATATCTTATATCTTAACGTCTTAAATCTGGTTAATCGTTAGTATTTAGGAAATTTGAATTAAAATTTAAATATTCAGCTTTCTTCTGTCCATAGAAGTAATATTAACTTCCAAATAATATATTATATCATAAGGTCTTAAATCTGTTTAATCATTAGTTTTTGGGAAATCTAAATTTAAATTTAAATATTCAGCTTTCTTCATTCCATAGAAGTAATATCCACTTCCATATAATATAGTATATCTTAACGTCTTAAATCTGTTAAATCTTTACTATTTTGGATATTTAAATTTAGATTTAAATATTCAGCCTTCTTTTGTTCATAGAAGTAATATCAACTTCCAAATAATATATTATATCTTAAACTCTTAAATCTGTTAAATCTGTAAAATCTGTAGTATTTGGGAAATTTATATTTAAATATTCAGCTTTCTTCTGTCCATAGAAGTAATATCAACTTCCAAATAATATAGTATATCTTAAAATCTTAAATCTGTTAAAACTGTAGTATTTGGGAAATTTAAATTTAAATATTCAGCTTTCTTCTGTCCACAGCAGTGATATCCACTCCCACATTATACATTATATCGTATCGTCATCAATCTGTTTTATTCATATATTTTGGTTAGGGATTTGAATAAGATGATTTGTTATTCTGTAAAATTTCGAATGGAAATGTGAAATGTGTCAAAGAGACAAAAACGCGACCAAAGAGCAGAAAACAGCCAAAGGCCACCAATGGGTCTTCAACACAGCGAGAAAATCCCGCATCCGGAGGCGGGCTTCAGCTGGCCCCTAAACAAAATGTGTTCATTTCTTATCGTCCAGTTTTACATATTTGTCAAATCTGATTAAAATACAGACCATGTCCAATCTATGATTACAAGGACCTGAAAACGGTCCGTTCTTCTATTTTTGTCGTATTGATACACTTATACTTTTAAAAATTTGAAGGCCATGTTTTCATTGGCTATAGTAATTTTTACCATAACAGAAAGTAAAACAGGGAGTTGTCAGATCCTTGTAAGCAAAGCTTGGACAAAAGATCTGTATTTTAAGCAGATTGATATTTGTAAGACTTTAATCGATTGGAAAGAATGAAGACAAAATGAGAATTAGTCGTAATAACTCAATTATTTTCTAAAAAATAAATGTAAATTATCCTTATAAAGTATTTAGTAAAGTACTTAATATTATACAAAGTTTAAGTTTATTAATAATTGTAATTTTTTTTAAAAAGGCCACACTTCTGAATTTTGCTTCAAAGAAAAATGCCGCTTCCAACGTTTACAAAAAATAGTAGGTACAGAGAAAGTAGTCAGATCAAGACAACGATTGTTAAAGTTAAATGATTTTGTAGACAACAATGCTGGTCTTGGTACCACAAAGTTATCAAGTGGGAGTCTAGCGGAAGGACTTGATTTACCAGGAAGTGACATTGACATCATGTACATAGTTCACAACATAGATGTTGTTCAAGATGTGAAAGAAGTTTACAGACCAGGACATGCTACATTTTTAATGGAAAAATGCAATAAATATCCCGGATTTGCTAAATTGAAACTCGTAACAAAACATAAAGCTTGTATTTCATTTTTAGTCCAGACAGAAACAGGTATTTATTTTTCAAGTCAGAGATTAATGAAGTTTTTGGTTGGAACTAAAAGTAATGGGCAAATTCACGGTCCGTGTCTCTCAGACCCTTATCAACATGAAGATATAGCATTTTGTCTTCGCTCACGTATTTGGCCTTGTGAAGCCGTGAACTGGATCTATCGTCGAAGGCGATGGCAATGGCCATCTGACGGATTAGTGGAAAGTATTACAAGATACGGCATTTTACTTGTACCAATAGGTCCAAAATATAATGAAAACGAGGAGTTGTGGTGGAGATTATCATTTTCAGTGGCAGAAAAAAAGCTATGTCATTCATTCAATTACACACAGTTGTTGTGTTACTCACTTCTGAAAATGACCTTGAAAAATGCTATAAACAAGAATGACCACGTGAAAGACCTTCTATGTTCATATTTCATGAAAACAACTTTGTTTTGGGTTTCTGAAGAGATTTCAATCGACCAGTTTCAAGTTTCAAATTTGATGGCATGTTTCGAATTGTGCATCGATAAACTTACAAAATGCATCGATGTATGCTATCTACCTAACTATTTCATTCCAGAACAAAACTTGTTCAAAGGTAAAATTAACACATCAAATAACAAAACTTTGTTGTCTGTATTTACTAATATGAAATATCGCGGAATGGAAGCTTTAGTTCAAAAAGTGTTGAGTTCAAATGACATTGTAACGTTCTCTCCTGTTGTAGAACATGTAGAAAGAGATGAGCCTTTTAAACTGGAAATATTATTTTACAAGATTCTTTTAACTTCTATAGCATGTGTTGCAAGTTCGAATGTGGAAAAATATTACACTGTATTAGCTTTATTAAAACAAATATCGTTGTCTGAATCTTCAGCGTTTTTGAGAGATGTATTCAAATTTTATCATGGATTTTTCAACCAACAAGTGACACAGATGTTATTTTCCACATTCAGTAAGAACAAACAACGTTATTTTCTGAGTCGTAAAATATTACGTGATGGCACAATGGCAGACGCTGGTTCGGGCTGGTTATTGAGTGCGTCATTCTTTTACGCAATAAAAAACTATAACGTGGCATTACGGATCGTGGATTATATATTATCTCGTTGCTCACCGGACATGTTGTACTTGGGTTGTTTCTTCTATCTGTCTAAAACGTTTTGCACGTATCAACGTCTTGCGCACTGTCAACAAATTACTCTTAAGGACAGGATAAGACTCGCAACAATGGGCGACATAATATTTTTGAAAGGTTCACTGTTGATACCGAGAGAACTGCAGTATGAAGTTAAGGATTTCAAATTGAGAGTTCCCCCTGTTGTAATGTGTCATTGTCTCCAGTTCTTGTGTTACCATCATCTCAATGATTTTTACAAAAGAAAGCTATCATTACAGGACTTGCGTCGTACGATACAAAATGAGTATTTCTTAGCTAAAAATGAGAAGTCTGTGTGCTATACTCTTCTAGGTGTTTGTTATGAAATATCAAATAATATGGATTTAGCTTACCGTAGTTATGTCAACGCAGTTCGTTGTGAAGGAGACTTATGCAAAAGTGCAAAGCTCAGATTAGAAAAAAATAATATCAACACGAATGAATGGGGTTCCTGTGGAGGTCTTTGTTCGGCGATGATTTAACACTATACTACAACAAAAGGGTTGTGGATTCCTTGTATTACAAGTACACATAAAGGTCTGGTTTGATCGATCAGCGTATTATCTTATTACATTAAAGTATATATATATATATATATCTTGCAAGTTCTTTTTGCATGTTGTGAAATTGGAAGTTGTGTGTTCACAGTGTACGACGGGTATATTCCAGTTGTCGTAAGCACAGCCCATTCCTCTTTACATCAACTTTGACCTACCGAATTTGACATATAACCGACTTTGTACTTAAACGAGCAGCACGACATGTGCCACATGTGGAACATGATCTGTTTAACCTTCTGGAGCACCTGAAATAACCCCCGATTTTTGGTGGTGTTCATGTTGCTCAGTCTTTAGTTTTCTGTGTTGTGTTTTGTGAACTTGACAATTGTTTGTCTTTTCGTCATTTTTTGTTTTTTGCCATTTCATTGTCAGTTTGTTTTCGACTTATAAGTTTGAATATTCCTTTGGTATCTTTCGCCTCTCTTAGACATTCTTTTTAAGTTACTCGAAACGTCATCAATTGTGGCAATTTGTACACTTTTGCTTAACATTAAAATGTTATACCAGTTACCCTGCAATCAAGTACATGTGGTATAATGACCAATTAGACAAATCTTCACAAGAAACTAAACAACGTAGAATGTAGCAATTATAGGTCACCGTACGGCCTTCATGAATGAGCAAATCCCATCCCGCATAGCAAGTTATAATAGGCCCTTATATGATAAATAGATTAACTCATGTATAAAACATAATCGAAAAACAAGTATGATATACAGCAACAAACGAAAACCATTGAATTTCAGGCTCCTTCCTTTGGACATGTACATACAGAATTTGGCTGCGTTAAACATGTTTTCGGGCGCCCAACCCTTCCCCTAACCTGGGACAGAAGTGTAACAGCACAACATAAGAAGAAACTATAAAAATCAGTTGAAAAGAGCTTAACTCATTAGAAGGATACAAAGCTTACAAACATATAAAAAGATTAAAGTTACAGATCTAAGAGTGACTCAGTACTTTCAGAAACTGACAGCTAGCTCAAAGCCAATAACAACTACAGTAAGAAATAATGTATCTAAGACTAAAATATTATTCAGTACATATCCAACATCCAATGGATTTAGTGTCAAGACATCATTACCAGTCAGAACAACAAGACACCATTACCAGTCAGAACAAAAACATGATTGTCCAGTTTAGGCTTTTAGCTTCATAACTGCCCTTCACGTTTACCCAAGATTTATCATGAACACAAAATTTCATAATAAAACATACAATAAGTAAGATAAAACCGAAGAAAAAGACTGAATTTGGAAAAGTCTATTGATATTTGGCATAAAGGCGTAATGTCTGGAGTGAAGACTTTCTACGGTGGTGGCAACTTTTCAGCTACTCACTATATATATATATATATATAGTATTAATCGAATACTTCTAAGGATTTGTGATTCGTTAAAACTTGATCACATGTACAGCTGTATTTACTCAGTTTGCACGCCATTACTATTGTGTTCAGCTTTTCATAGGTCAAAAACAGCTTGTTGCACAGGTCTTACAGCATGTTACTAAAAATACATTCTAGAAATCTCCAATTTTACCTTGTGCAGGCAAAAGTTGTTGATTAATAATATAACAAGTTTACCCTTTGGTTGAGGTCAATACGATGTTACTTTCGACCTATAAAGAAGCATATCGACCCAGGACTTCGTCCTCAGTCAATATGCTTCTCTTAGGTCGATATAACCTCGTATCGACCTCATACAAAGGCTATAATTGTACAGTAATTGTAATATAATAACATACGATAATCACGATAAGCTCAATATATTCATAACATGTTTATTGAGATGTCAACCTCAGAGAACAACTGCACTTTTCTCATAAATGAGTGTGTATGTACAACTACGAAAGACCGATAGAGACATTCTATTTTTTAAATTTCTTATTTCCATTTAGATATTAATTTTCTTACTTCCAACTTCACATTTCTCACTTTTAAGTTAACATTTCTCTTCCAACTTGAAAATGATAAATAGAAAATGGAAAAAAATGTGTAGTAGGAACTGAGAAATATTTATTTCGATATGACAAATGCCAACTTTGAACTGAGAAATATTAAGTAGGAGGTAAGAAATTTCAAATCAAGAATATTCCTACCCAAAGGCCAGGATGGGGGGTCCTTCATATCTGTTTTCTTTAATTTTTTATATGTAATATTTTTCTTTTCTTTATATTTTCTGCCCATTATTCTCTATTCTTTACATTTTAGGTCCCAATTATTCTTTATTCTTTTAGCCTGTTTTTCTCTAGTCTTTATGTTTTATACCCCCGATTTAAAAAAGTGGGGGTTTACTGTTTTACCTCCGTCCATCCGTTCGGCAGTCCGTCCATCCGTCCCATGAATATTTTTCGTCGCATCTTTCTCAGGAACTACATCATAAGGATTTCTGAAATTTGGTTTCAGGATTTATATAAGTCAGTTATACCGTGTGATGCGTTTTCACACTATTAAAATTATCCACTTGCGGCGGGGGTATCATCAGTGAGCAGTAGCTCGCAGCTTCACTTGTTAGACCTTTATTCTGCACTTTTTTCCTATTATTCTCTATTTTGTAAACCCGATCCAGACCCTCATACCTGTCTATCGGGCATACGGTAAGTCACTACACACTGTACACTGCTACTTTTGCATAGGTACTATTTCTGTACTAAAAATCTGTAGTATTGGACATTTACTTTTAATATTTAGTACTATTTCTTTACTTTAAATTATTGTAATATTTAGGTACCTGTATTATACAGTACTTGTTTTGTACTAAAAATTTTGGTACAGAAATAGTACCCACAGTGATCACAATATTCTATGTTTGAAAATCATAACTTTAAGAGATTTGAAATAGACAAACTTTCAAAATGCTGAAAATGTAACGGTGCTTTAACATGAATAAAAAAACTGTAGTACGTACTTTAATTTCAAGTACAAATCAAGTACTGTAAAATACAGGTACCTAAAAATTACAATAATTTCAAAGTAACAAAATAGTACTGAATATTAAAAGTAGATTTCCAGTACTACATATTTTTGGCACAGAAATAGTACCTATGCAAAAGAAGCTGTGTATATATTGATTGAATAGCAATAAAAGAGTCGACACAATAAATATAAATTTTAATTCATGCGTATTAATTTTTATCAATCAATGTCAATAATTAACAATTATAACAATGGTAATGAATATAGGAATTACTTTAATTTCTGGTCGATATGAAATACTTAGCCTTACCCAAAAAAAGTCTGCGGCATGGACATGAATTAGTTGAGAAAGAGAAAGGATGGACAAAACATGTAAAAGGATAACAATTTCGTAGAATACATAATATAGATTATTTTTCTATGTCAACAACTGTTGATGAATTTCATATGTAAAATTATATAAGTTTAAAAATCTAAGTAACAGATGAAAATGAAGAAGAAAAAAACAGCATTGAAGGGAGATTTCATTGTGTTATGACTTAAACTGATATGTTTCTAATACGCCCACCACATACCACTCCAACAACAACAGCAAAACAAGATGTTATGTCTTGTTCCCTTTGTAGTTCATGCCATTCCTTCAGTTTTTGTTTGTTACTGTAAATTCGGAAATTATTGCGTGCATTTATTATTGCGATTTTTGAAGAATTGACTCTAATGCGAGATTAATTATTGCGATTTCAGAAAAATCTGCATACTTATATATGCATCATGTACCATAATGCGAGTTCTTATTATATTGCGATACTCACCCAGTCGCATAATTCGCATTAATAAAAACCTCGCAATAATTTTTGAATTTACAGTAGTTTGATATGTCTCTTATTAAACAATTTACGAGATTTGAACACCGGTGAACTGCTGTCACCTTTATACAAAGTTCAAGATTGAAAAAAAAAAGTTTATATATGTATAACTCTAAATTTGACCGAATTTAGATTTTCTTTTTAAAAATCAGAGACTACTAAACCTGTCGTCAACACTAAATTTTGAAACCCTGTTAACAGATACATTATTTGCTATATCGTATTTTGAAACAGACTTTGAGATGATATATGTAGTTAAAGTTTGAACACTTTATAGGATTCGTTGCCATCGAGATTTTGTACGTATTCTTGAATGAACATTGAATCATAGTCAATACGAAATAAGTAATATATTTCCAATTTTTTAAATATTTTACATTAAAAAAAAAGCGATAACAAAAATCTTTTTTACAGGAAAAAAAACTAAGATATGCAATTGCGGTAAACAGGCGTTTGAATGGTTTTACACTAGTAATTTTGGGGCCCTTTTTAGCTTGCTGTTCGGTGTGAGCCAAGGCTCCGTGTTGAAGACCGTACTTTGACCTATAATGGTTTACTTTTATAAATTTTGACTTGGATAGAGAGTTGTCTCATTGGCACTCATACCACATCTTCTTATAGCTATTAACTTCAAATCAGGATCTGCTTCTCACCACTCCGGAGCACCTTAGAATCAACAATTTTCGAAAAATTGATGCTAATATATCTTCTGTTCCATTTTTCTCAGCCACTACAAATCATAGCTTCTTTATATTTGGCACCTAGTATAATATTGATAATGTTAACTGTGTGCTTATATTGGTTCCGTTTATCTGTTTCCACATTGTTAGGTAATGGACAAATCCGATTAAATTGCAGATCTTGTACTCTGTAAAATGGCGTTAAGATCCTAAACACAATTCTAAGCACATTTTTGTCCCACTTTTTGAAATCCCAAAAACTTCAAAACACGTTCATTATCTAAAATCGTTTAGCTTTTTTAAAATGATGTGCAATGGGATTTAGGCGCTAAGATTTTTAGTTTTTGGAATTTACGCCATAAGGTACATATTGTTTTAGTTTAAACAATATTTATTCAGATAAATCAACATTAAACGATATTATACAAATGAAATAATATTAAGGATTCAGAAACAAGCAATTTGCTTTTACAAATCTGTCTCCTTTTACAAAATTATTAACTTATTGGACAATACATAAATATAAATACTGGCATGCTCTGTAATAAATATATGAATATGAAAAAGGTGAAAAAAGAAGAATGAGAAAAAAAATAAATAAATAAACATGAATTATTGTAATGTATACAGTGTGAAATGCTTGGGTTCCTATTGAATGATGAAGCATTAACATCAAGGGTTAAAACGTTTACTTTTAATAATATATTTCTGCACCAAACTAAATAAAAGACTATTTTGCTCATCTGAGAGTACCGTTGATCCAAAAAGCAAAGTTTTTGTGTTAACTTGGACAGGAAGAACTGAAACAGAATCTAATAGTTCATGTCTTAAATCAGTGTATATGGGACAAGATAACAGGAAGTGAGAATTTGTTTCTACATCACCACAACGACAATTTGGAGAGTCTACTAAATTACGAACGAATAGGTGAGAATTCAATGAACTTGAATCCATTCTTAAGCGAGCATGAAGAATTTGACCAAAACGATGTCCTATATAATAATACGCTGGGACCTTACTATTTTGGGTACTAATTTGTTTTTTGAATAATGATAGAGATTCACATTTTCTTATGTTTAAGTTAAGAGTGTTCCATAGTTTTGTTTTTGCTGGGATGAAATATTCAGAATATAAACGGGTCCGTGTGTTGACTTGTGTAATTTTATTTCTTTGTCTTGTATTATGATCATACCTACTTCCTACTGAATCGGGCAATAAGTCTCTTAAATACTCTGGGGTTTTATTATTCAAAATTTTGTGATAATGAATTAGTCTATGATTGCGTCGTCTTTCAGATAATTTTTCCCATCGAGTTTCAACACATAAATTGTTTATACTGGTAAGTTTAGTACCCCCCGTGACGATACGCGCTGCGTCAAGCTGAATATTTTCAAGTTTAGCAATCAAATTCTGATTTTGAGAGTCCCAAACGACATCGGCATATTCAAGAATTGGGCGAACAAATGATGCGTAAATTTTTTCAAGTGTATACCTATCTAGAACATTTTTCATTTTTCTCATTATATTTATTCTTTTGTAAGATTTAGAAACTATATATTCAATATGGTCGTTCCAGGATCCGTTGTTAGAAAAAAAGACACCTAGATGTTTGTGTTAACTTACTGTTTGTAGCTCTTGGGTATTCATATTTAATTGAGGATGAAAGGGTCTATTTATTTTTTTTGAAATTATCATACTTTCAGTTTTTTGGGCATTAAAATTCACAAGCCATTTTTTTGACCAATTATAAATCTTATCTAGATCGTTATTTAAAATTGTAGCTGTTTCTGTTGGATTGTCAACCATAATATACAATGAAGTGTCATCTGCGAATAGCTTAATTTGAGCTTGAATGTCTTCTATTATATCGTTTATAAATATCAAAAAAAGGAGAGGGCCCAGAATGGACCCTTGTGGGACGCCTGCATTTACAGGTAACCATTCGGAACTTGAACCGTTAATAACCACCCGCTGAACTCTATTTGTAAGATAATTTTCAAACCACCTTAGTAAAGAACCCGATATGCCCGCTTGTTGAAGTTTAAATAGCAGTCCCTTATGCCAGACTCGATCAAACGCTTTACTTATATCACAGAATACTACCCTTATTTCTTTACCGCTATCTAAAGCCTTCCCAAAATCATTTGAAATGTTAATTAATTGATTAACCGCTGAATCCCCCCGTGTAAAGCCTGACTGATTTTTCGTTAACATATTATTACGCTAAAAGTGATTGTAAACATGTTTATATACACAACGTTCCATACACTTTGAAATTACACTCAACAAGGAAATAGGTCTATAGTTTTTAACGTCATTAGGTTTACTATTTTTATAAACTGGGGTAACATTTGCTCTTTTCCATTGATCTGGAAAAGTAGACGTACTTAACGATAAGTTAAATAGCTTACATAGTGGATACTTGAAAACAGAAGATGCTTCTTTTAACAATTTGGGACTTATGAGGTCTGGGCCAGAAGCTTTTGTGGGATCAACAATTTTCAATATATCTTCAACTTCAGTAACAGTAAGTTCTATATAACTAATGTCACCACTAATAGTATGAAGTTCTTCAGGTAACATAGCACTTGAATCATCAATATTGGACTGGGAAGAAAAAAATCGATTTGCCTTTTCAATTTCATCAAATATTAAGTTGTTATTAACCATTAATGGAGGTATACTTGCGTCGTTTGTTTTTAATCCGGAAATTTGTTTGACCGTTTTCCACCAATTAGTAGTGGACGGGTTACTGTTCATGATTTTTTTAATTAAATTGTTGTTATAATCATCCTTTGATTTTCTTATTAACCTGGTAACTTCATTTCGTATTTTCTTAAATTTTGACCAATCCGATTGGTTATTATATTTTTTAGCCTTTCTGTGGATTCTATTTTTTTTCCTTATCTTTTTTTTAACATCATTTGTTAGCCATGGAGGTTCATTTTTACGAACAGTTATTATTTTATTTGGAATACATTTTTCAGCAGCTTCTATGATAGTTTTTGTTATTTCGGTTGTAAATTGTTCAACTTTATTTAAGTTTATTACGGAATCCCAATTTTTTTCAGATAAAATGTTACGATATCTGTCATAATCTCCTCGATCATCTAGCCAAATTTTTCGATTAAAAGTTTTTTGACGACATTTTGGAAAGTTCAAAAGACTAATTAAAGGACAGTGAAAACGTATTTGGTCTAATAAAGGTGGCCCGACTCCATAGTATGTTATTATGTGAGCATCGTTTGTTATAAAAAGGTCTAACAATGATGACGACGATTCAATAAAATGAGTAGGTTCGTCTATCATTTGAGTAAGACTAAATTGGCTTAACAAAGGTGTAATTTTTGAATTAACAGGGGCTAGTTGGTTATCGTTAAAATCACCAGTGGCCATTATGTAAATAATAGTATTATCATTAGACGCCATATCAAGAGAATATTCAATTTTTTCCCAGATATCTGATCCACTATTAGGAGGTATATAAAAGGTTCCGAGCAAAGCCTTTTTATCTTTAAATTTAAGTTCTAACCATATTGCTTCCAAAATTTCGCTTTCGAGGTCACTTCGACGTTGAACATGTATATCAATTTTTAAATAAACAATTATCCCCCCTCCAACCTTGTGTGGACCTCTGTCACGACGGAAGGGGTGCTGGTAATTTAGGATTTCAATTGATTCGTCTGTATGATTATTGTTTAACCAGGTTTCACTAAACGCTAAAATGTCGAAATCAGAATATTCAGCTTGAATCAGATCTATTTTCGGGGCTAGGCTTTGTACATTTAAGTGAAGAATTGAGACTGATTTTGAGAAAAGTTCACCGAAATCCGACATGTCAGTTGAGTTAATTGAACTTTGAGAAGAA
Organism: Mytilus californianus; assembly: GCF_021869535.1. Lineage (NCBI taxonomy): Eukaryota > Metazoa > Mollusca > Bivalvia > Mytilida > Mytilidae > Mytilus > Mytilus californianus. Next base: position 23,563,214 of record NW_026262615.1, on the reverse strand, counting down.
TCGATATCGTCACTTGGACCTGGATTTACCTCTATGCCTGCTAAGATTAGCAAAATTTGTATAACAAATAGTAAAAATGAAATAATAAATAGTCTAAGATTCACATTTACACTTGTTGTTTTTTGAACATTTGAGTCTACATGTTTCATCTCTGAAGGTTTAAGGCACACGCCTAGTTGATGCGACAACGTGAAGATTAAAATTGATAACACCAGTGCCTGCGAGACACTTTTACAAGCGAGAAATAAGTTGATACAGATAAAATCAATATAATTTAGTCTTTGTTTGATGTTTTTGCCTGGTGAGTATTGGCCAACTCTCATACGATATAACTCGATTCCTACCCCCATGAGTTATGTTACATCTGGCTGAAATTGGTCAAACTGAGAGCGGCCGTATACAAAGTTAAATAAACAATAGCATTTCATCTGTTTTGTGAAAAAAGTGTAAGTAAAAAATAAGAAAAAATTGTGAGAACAAAAATTGAATAACAATATGTTATATGCATGAAGCAAAAGGAGAAGTATGCAAATGTACATGGATTGAACAAGTAGTTTGGAGGAACGAGTATACACATGTATAAATGATTGGTGAATGATACAACTTTATCCACGAAGTAATTCAGTACAACTGTTAATACTAGCCGTGTCAAATCATCTCGATTTAGTTTTGATTGCCTGATTGATTATTTGATCGCTGAATTGACAAGATCTGTCCATACAATTTACAATTTATAGTAAGCATACACGTTTTAAGCAGTACAAATCGCTGTACGTTTTGTTTAAAGATTGCTTGTATACGATAAAATTTACAAATTGAAAGTAATATCTTCTTTTTAAAGTTGTTTAAGGAGCTTGAAGTTAGCCATGAAAATTTCCTTACCATGGATTTTAACATCATGTACAAACAACCGTTATAGTTTTACCTTTTTCACGCATGAGTAATTAATTTTACTATGAGAGTTTGTGTTGTGAACTTCAATACGTTAAAATTTGTCACGTGACAAATCAGCGATCAAGGTAACTTAAAGTATTCCCGTGTAATTAACAGGAATTTGGACGAATTACAAATCAGATGTATTATGTACAAGAATTGTGTAGCATGTAATTATAGAAAAATAAACAAATAAATAAACAAAACAAAAAAAGCAAAAAGTCAATTGCGGACTATTTGACATCACTATATTTAGTCAGGCATTGTGTTGACAACATGGACTTGCATTTGATTGTCCTTTACATAAATTTTCCCATCAACTCTCCACGTGTCTCTTAGATGATGTTCAATGCTGAGCTGTCTGGCTTTGTATGCAATGGCGTTTCTCGGCTTGGTCAGGTCCTCATTCATTCTGACGTACTTGTAATCTATTTTCCCTTTTAAGAATTTTCTGCATCTGAGGATCCTCTTTTTAACATTATGATCCTTAATCTTGACAATTATTTGTCTAGGAGGCTGAAACTTGTTGTTAACTCGGCCGTCTTTATTGCCTTCCCTTGTGCGTGGTTTACCAATTCTATGAGATCGAATGATGTCTTCGGGTGTTAGTTCTTCATCGATGGTTTTGATAAGATCTTTGACTAACTCGTTTGTTTGAATGGAAGATTCATCGATCCCACCGTCAGGAGTGCCGTTGATACGAATAAGGTCCCGACGACTGTATTGTTCTAACGCATCCATGTCATCACGCAGCGATTGGTTTTCTTTATTAAGCCTCTCTATTTCAAATTTGTACTGATCTATTGTGGCTTTGATTGTGTAGTCGATCTCACAATGTATCATCTCTTTTAATTGCAAGGCTATTTGAAGGATATCTGACTGGGCTAAAGTGCATGTAATTGGCTGCGGTAAAGTTTCAGATGTAGTTCCAGTCGTTGGCTGGTATTGCAGAGAGCTGAGGCCTGCAGGGACAGAAGCATGATGAATAGCGTTAGGGTCAACATGAACGGGTGAGGAACCCGGAGAAGACATTGCGAATTTTTTACTTGAATCTTGTTTAGGTGGTGTAGGCTTGCTGTGATGACGGAGCCTGTTTGTATTTACTGGAGTTTCGGGTTGCATTTTGTCAGTGATTAAAGATGAATGTCGTAGTTTTGTAATAAAAAAGGTGGATTAACAGTGTAAGGCTGGTATGCAAAACAGGAACTTGGAATGTTTATATTGTTTGTTACACAGTTAACAGTTTTAAACGAATACCTACAATCTGTTGAGAACAGCTCACACACAATATTCCATACAGTGTCAAATCATAATCAGGATAACAAACTTCAAATATTAGTTCATCGTCACTATCACAATATTAATTTCATCCTTATATACTCAATCCTCCGTTTAAAGTTTAATTATAAATCCATTTTCTTTACATTTTTCCCCAGAAAAAAAGACGTCTTATCAAGTCAGAGCATGCTGGTTTTGATTTCAAGTGTCCCTTTTAATAATCCATTTGGAGTTTGTTTGTGATGAAATGTGTGCATTCCATATAGTATACTTGCAACGAGAACAATTACAATACGACATACAGGCAATGATGAAACATTAGAAACAAAAAGATCTTTGTCTTGAGGATTGCAGTCTATATCGGTTGGCATATAATGCCCAAGTAACATGTTTTCCTTTTCTATCAGAGTTTTACAGATATACTTTTCAGGGTAATATTTTTAAATTGAATGTTATTTTTTTTCAAATAATTACGGAACAAAAAGTTGTCACATTATTAGTAAGGTTGACAGTAGTTATCTGTTTAGTACACGGAAAAGAAATAGTGTTTTGTTAACAACAGCAATTTTATTTCCAGATAAACAAAAATTTATACATAAAAGGAACGTGGGTATTGAAGTCAATTTAATTTGCAATTAATATGGCATGGTATTGGTTGCAAAAATTTGATATTTTTCATTTAAATGCAATATTTCTTATTTAATTGGTATATGTCTTCATTTAAATGCAATATTTTTTTATTTGAATGGTATATTTTTTCATTTAAATGCAATTTTTTTTATTCAAATGGTATAATTTTTCATTCAAATGGTATAATTTTTCATTCAAATGGTATAATTTTTCATTCAAATGGTATAATTTTCATTCAAATGCAATAGTTTTTATTCAATTGGTATAAAATGTCATTTGAATGCAATATTTTTTATTCAATTGATATAGTAGTTTTTTATTTATATGCAATAATTGCATTATGGGAAATTCTTTGACCGTCATAAGGTCAAATTTGCAACAACGTTTGTGATTGGTCGGAAATTGTTTGGATTTCTCCCCTTCTTTCTAAACATGGGTGACCAAGAATTAATAAACGCGTCAGAATATCGCCCCTCTAACTAAATCTAACGTTCGTGCGAGTCCTGCACTGGCTGTTAAAATCTTGTGGTCATAACTAGTATTTCTATTGCAAAATTTCGATGGTCAAAACGTTCGGTCCACTTTTCAAAAACCGTTTCATTGTATATGGATTTATATGCAAATATATCGGTTTCTTTAAATAGATTTGACACCGTTGGTTTTCCCGTTTGAATGGTTTACACTACTAATTTTTTGGGGGCCCTTTATAGCTTGCTGTTCGGTTTGAGCCAAGGCTCCGTGTTGAAGACCGTACGTTGACCTTTAATGGTTTACATTTACAAATTATGACTTGGATGGAGAGTTGTCTCATCGGCACTCATACCACATCTTCTTATATCTATATACAACGTAAACCAGACGTTTCTCAGACTGCTTTCTTTTTTTAATAAATCCTTTACCGCGCGTTGTGTACTGATTGATAACTCAGTCTGGGAGAACAAGATTTATTTCAGTACCAGTTGTAATTAGGTTTGAGCAAACTTCCAGTAATTGCAAATACTCTTATGTCGGTACTTTGTGTCTATTGTCTTAATGTTAGTTTTTTGTGTGTCTCGTACCGATCTTTTGAGTTAATTTGCTGATTTGTGCAGGTTGTTATTTTATTGTACTGTTACACCACTGTCCCAGCTTCGGGATGGGTTGCTCACAAACATGTTGTTGTACTGTTACACCGCTGTCCCAGATTAGGGAGAGGATTGGGATACCGATAACATTTTTAACCCCGCCACATTCTGTATGTATGTGCTTGTCCCAAGTCAGGAGCCTGTAATTCAGTGGTTGCCGTTTGTTGCTTTGTTATACATATTTGTGTTTCGTTCATTTTTTTGTACATTAATTCGGCCGTTAGTTTTCTCGATTGAATTGTTTTACATTTTTGATTTCGGGGCCTTTTATAGCTGACTATGTGGTGTAGGCTTTGCTTATTGTCGAAGGCCGTACGGTGACTTATAGCTGTTGATTTCTGTGTCATTTGATCTCTTGTGGAGAGTTGTCTCATTTGCAATCATACCACATCTTCGTTGTTATATCCACCCTGCCATATTCTTTATTTGCCTGTCCCAGGGATGGAGCCTGTAGTTTAGTGGTTGTCGTTGGTTCCTGTCTCGACTCATATTTGATATTTTGTAAATTGTTTTGTTATGTATAATTAGGCTGTTAGTTTTTTCGTTCGTTTGAATTGTTCACACTTTTCATGTCGGGCCTTTTATAGACGACTTTACAGTATCAGGTTTTTGTCATTGTTGAAGGCCTTACGATTGTCTACAAAAAAACATTTGTCTACATGACGGCAAAAAGCTCTACAGAGCTTATGTTTGTAGTATTTCATGTAACCCGACTTAAAATAAATTTTTCTTATCTTATCTTATCTTATCTTATCTGTAATTGCTTACATCCACTTCATATTTGAACTCCGGTGGATAGTTGCCTTATTAGCAATCATATTCAATCTCTCCATTTTTATATTATATACGTGACTTCTAAACTCGTGTTTTCCTGAACAAGCATGAAATAATTTTCACTGGGCGTTAAAATTAGCAACAAACAATCAATCAATTTAAACTTGTGTTAAATAAGAGGAAAACCATTTGATATTTATTTATTTGTTGGGGTAGGGGACAGAAGGATTTCATATATGAATATGGTTGCCTGGTAAGAGCTGAAAAATAGGCATGATTAGCGACAGATTGAAATGAATAATAATGCCCTCTCTTCCCTTCCCCATCCTTCATCTATAAACTTAAACTGATCACCACGGAATAGCCCAATAGTGTTGGAAGTAGCGTTAAACACCACTCAATCAAAATCCCTTCCCTAGAATATCAAATAATCGTCCCTTAACTGTTATTGTCCGTGTAGTTCTTATATTTATCCAGCTTATCCAGGACTACAGGGATGTCCTACTAAGGCTGTCATACCATAAAAACGTTTATAAAAACAGCTCACATTCTATATATATACAGTGAAAAAAAACTATATGAATTAAGTTTTTTTTATCCTACATTGAACTTTTGATGTCGTCCCTAATGTGCAAAAAAAAAGATAAGGGGCGGGACCAAACCTTTTGATAACATAATAAAGAAATGATGAAATATACAGAATACGTTCATTGCCTTTTGGTTGCCTTATGTCCAGTGGCAAATATGTCACGCATGTTTAGGATAAATATAAAAGAGATCAAAGGATAAAGAATAGAGTGAAATGGTAAAAACTAAAAGATATAGAATTATAGAAACGATCTTTGATCTGAAACCCTTACCCTCACACATACACCATAACCATTACTGCCAATACTCGCATATATACATCTCTATACAAATATCTAAATTTGAACCTACTCCCCCTCCCCCCTCTATACACCGAGGTTTTGGATCCGCCCCTGTTAAATGTGTCTAATTATATACATTTTGTACGGGTCTATTTATAGCTAAACGTACAATCATATAATTTGTTGGATACCTAATTATATTATATAATGTTTCACAAAATAAACTTGTATACCCCCTTCCCAATGCAGTATTGAAAAGTAAATCATTTAAAAGTCCTGAAAATAAAATATGTTTTGAAATATGCCTTGCATACTTATTTATGCAAAGACATATAGTAATTATTGAACTACTGTGGGCTTGAAAAAAAAAATCTATTTAAGGGATTCGGAGACGAGAACAGTAAAAAAAAGCTCAGCAACAAATCTTAAATGTAAAATGATTTGCAGCATAAGACATGAGAGCACATATTATAGATAGTATTAAATATGAAATTCACGCCTCATATAGTGAAGTCCTATGTCATAGGACTATTTTTGTAACATGGGTTAGTGACTGGTTCCAATTTATCATGAATTGTCTTTATTAAAGAATTAGTTCCGGAGTACAACAGCTTATGTCTCTACTTGTGGGTTTCTGGTTCTGCTGTCGTAAATTAGGTGATTTTTTTTCTACATGTAGTAAAAAAGAGGGAGTTTAGTCCAAATAATTGTAACGTCCTGGATGCTTTTTATTCTTTTTTTCATGTGTGCCTTCCTGCAACGTCTCTGAGGATCAAGAAAAGTAAAAAATGGTATAGCACTAAAAAACGTCATGATTACATGTATCTGGACTTAGAAGGGGGAGGGGGGCTAGCTATGTATTTTTTTTTATTTCAATGTGTAGACTGTAGGAGAGTTTCTTTAGAAAAGGTTTTCATTGGAGGGGGTTTTTCCATGCACGCAGGCATCTGTTTCTATCCATGAACAAGTTGTGTGTCAAATTAATTATTATTACTTGTCACTCGCATTTTTTGCTCCTCCTGGCCATTATTGGCATTAACAGCCAGTGCACGAACTCGCACGAACGCCAAATTTAGTTAGAGGGGCGATATTCTGACGCGTTTTTTAATTCTTGGTCACTCAAGTTTAGAAAACAAGTGGAGAAATCCAAACAATTACCGACCAATCACAAACGTTCTTGCAAATTTGACCTTATGACGTCAAAGAATTTCCCATAATGCAATTATTGCATATAAATAAAAAACTACTATACCAATTGAACAAAAAATATTGCATTCAAATGACATTTTATACCAATTGAATAAAAAATATTGCATTTGAACGAAAATTATACCATTTGAATGATCAATTATACCAATTGAATGAAAAATTATACCATTTGAATGAAAAATTATACCATCTGAATAAAAAATATTGCATTTAAATGACAAAAATATACCAATTAAATAAGAAATATTGCATTTAAATGAAAAATATTAAATTTTTGCAACCAATACCATGCCATAAATTAATCAGTTCCATTCATTTAAGACTGTCAATTGTATTTATCATATGATTCAAGATGTCTTTCGATAAATGTATTTGTAATGTTTTTCCACTCAAATCCAAATATTGTAACTTTGGGATATTTCGAAAATAAATTATCAAAATAGCTATTAAACACACCTTCACGAAAATTGAAATTATTATTATCGAACAGCAGTGTTTCGAGAGGTCGCATTCGAAATGCATGACTTTCGATTTTGCTCATTCTATTACCCATATCTTGCAGAGACAAGAATTTTTGAGAAGGCAGTGATACAAAAGAATCATTTTAAATATAAGTAACTGGAATGTTTGTCTAGAGTTAGAGATCGGAGATTTAGTAAACAAGTAAATCTATTATCAAACTGTTTTATAAAGAGAGTTCCACATCTGTCATCAGTGTTGGGAAATACAACAACCACTTTCATTTGCGAAGAAATCTTTCGTTATGTCTAAAAAAATAATGTCTATCACTAGAGTTTTAAGATTTGGGAAATATCCTGGTTTTATTTAGGTCAATAATCCAGCACTAACTTGCAAACTAGTTAAAGTAAGCGGGTTTGCGCTGAGGATGTTCAAGTCTAATGTTTTAAAATTCTTTCCAGGGATAGATTCAGGATTTGTGGATAGGAGGGGCGTAATTTTATAAGAGAGAAGATATACCGCCGAGCGGAGCGATGCGAAATATTTGTTGGACAATTTCATACCAAACTGTCTAAAACAGACGCAAAACTGATAAGAGCAAGTGCTATGGTGGAAGATTTTAGTTTTAGATTTGCACTTAGTATTAGATCTTAATACTCGATATATTCTAGACATGAAAAAGAGTCTTTTTTGCTATGTATACTGGGAAAATTCCATGCAGACGAAACGCATGGATGATAAAAATTTTAAAGGTTCGGGAGCACAAATAACTAAATGGGCTTAAACGGAACAAGCCAACACTCCCAATTTCAACTATGCGCGAGGGAGTTGCAACATTGGCATTAGAATGTTATGAGCTAGACATTTACAGACAAAATATATCATTTGAATTATGCCTTAACCGAAGCGCATGCTAATTAGCGAGTTGTGCATTCCCAGTACTGATAACCCACCAGTAGGGATAACGACCCAATTGCAATAAAAACGTATATTAAATTCCTGTCATAGCCAGGAAGTTGAAATCCTACAAATGTTTTCGTTCATGGTTATAGCAGAAATCAGGGCGTTGTTTTTTTTTCTTTTGATTGTTTCACGTTTCATCAAACCGGGGCATTTTATAGCTTACTGTATGTACATGGTATGAGTTTTGCTCATTGTTAAAAGCGTTATACGTTGACCTGAAATTGTTCACAAATGTATACTTTGGTATTAATAGTTAGTTGTCTCGTTGGCAATTACACCACATCTATTTAGTTTTTTTTTTAAAACGCATACTATTATTTACCCGCAATCAACATGCGTTTTCTGGAAAAACCTTCATCAGACAAGACCGAGACCAAATATTTGGAAGGTCACAAATTTGATACGTTGGAGAGCACAACAAATCAAAAGGGCACAACTGAACAGGCAAAAAATCAAAGAGGTTCTAGGTTGGTTGTATATAAAAGAAAATATTGTGCAGTATAAAGGGGCAAAACAATAAAGAATGGAGAGAATAAAAGGCCAAATAAAAATGAATATAGAACAAGTGCGTGTTAAAAATGTAAAGGATAAATGATGATGATGGATGGCTGTTTAACGACCAGCGACAAATTAAATGTATACTAGTATTCAGAACATGATAATGCGATATGATTGTACGTTAATCCTATACTTTGTACTAGACCGACACAATGAGTCGGATTTATAACATACTATATAAAGTTTACAAGGTAACGCAGGAAACATGTCAACGTACCTGGACACATTATTCTGACTCCGAGCCGACCAGTCTTTGCTCCTACTCCTTAATGCCCCGTGCTTAGCGGAAAACAGCACATATCAATCTTATAGTCTTTCGTTTGACCAACAATCGAGGCGAATACGCTACCACGAGACAACCGAATAGAGAATAATTGGTACAATAGATAAGGAATGGGGAAAATGATCTAAAATTAATGAAGGACTCCCCCCGCCCCCTTTACCCCCATCAGGACTCTCATAAACTTAACCCTAGGGAGTTGCAACCTAAGCTTCGGTAGCAACATGTTTAGTAAAGCATTGATAGTGAGTTTTCTGATGTATAGTTCAGTATATGTTTATCAAAGTTTCTTCATAATCAAGGTAGATTTCTGCAAGAGTAAAGTTCACAAATTAAGGCATTTAAGAATAAATTGACACTTAATATGACTTTCGAGTCTTAGATGTACCTCACTATATGTATTAAGATATTGGTAGTAGAGGAACTTTATTTTATATTGTTTGACTGGACCAAGTCCTTTATTCTCCCAACACAATTTTACAAACCATACATGACATCACCGAGGATTATAACAAAATATGAAATATATAAAGACTGAGAAATACTTTTGTACCACAATGAACAAATAATAATCGTAAGTAATTTTCTTTTGAACTATAAAACTTTCTTAAAGTATGATCCAGTTATTTCTAAAAATACGTAGATGATGAACGTGTATGTATAATTAAGATCGAGAGTGGAGACATATATTTACATACATGCATAACTAGTTCAAATGTTCAATCAAAATTTTCATAACTTATAATTAGAAAGTTGACTTACTTTATTATGGATTTAAAGCTACTGGTTTAGGTTCTCTCCTGGCTTTCAATGATTCTAAAATTATGGACGATATTGCAAAAACTGGATTACAAGATATTGTTTATAATAATCATAAAATGATTGAATGAAGAGGGTCCAACGACTTACAAAAAAGAGCGACGATTTACAGAAAAGAACAGAAAGGGACCGAAAAGGACCAAAAAGAATAGAAAAGAACCGAAAAGGAAATCTATTTTTTTTTGCAATCGAAGGAGACTAGCAAATTGCAAAATTATTAAAGTCTATAAATGAAAAGATAGTTTCCCAAAAAACTTTCTTATTAGGTTTTGAAACCTTATATTGCGACAGGACTAACTTACAATTGAAAAAAAATACCCTCTTATTATTACAGGTAGGGTCGGATGCCTATCTTATATACTACAAGTAGGGGCTATTCAAATGAATTTTGAAAGAGCTCATACATTAATTTATATGTTATATTTATTTAAGTATTTAACAATATCGACTGCATCTTTCATCCGCTTTCCCTTCCCTTTCCCAATCTGGTAGACTTTTTTTGCCTCTCCAATCTGTATAGACTTAATCAATTTTCTATCTCCATGTGCATTTCCTCACTTTTTTCATTCTCCTTAGATCTCTTGTTTAATTTCTCTTTCTACTTCATGCGTCTTACTATCTGTCTGGCACCCTTTCTCATTCAACTTATAAATATATAGACGAACTATTTACATATATATACATATAATTACATTAAATTGCGCACATGTTTGTTTAATTGTTAATAATCTCCATGCACAAGATATAGCTATTTAAAAAATATAAAATGCATATGAACAAATATTTTAATAATACGATTAAAATCATTGATAAAAAATATAAATGATAATTTATCATACTGGTACAATTTTAATTTTTTAACTTCGACCAGGCCTTGGAGAAGACATTTTCGAAGAAAGAACTAACAGAACACAATAGTGTACTTTCTAGCTCATCTAGCCTTAAGCGTCATGCCAAGTATTGTCATTACTTAAAACCATTGGATATCAAAAAACCATTAGATATCTTCTAAGAAAAAATTTCCGACATTTAAACGAAATCTTTTACTAATGATACTGGGAAGATCCTTAGCTAATTTACAGTTTGTGTGGTCAAACCCAAGTAAGAAATGACCACCACAAAGGAACATAAATAGAACCATACATATATATTACTCGTTTGAATAGTTTTACATTGTCATTTCGGGGCCTTTTATAGCTGACTGTGCGGTATGGGCTTTGCTCATTGTTTAAGGCCGTACGATGACCTATAGTTGTTAATTTCTGTGTCATTTGGTCTCTTGTGGAGAGTTGTCTCATTGGCAATCATACCACATCTTCTTTTTTATACATAGTACATGCAGGCAGGTTCTCAGATACCATCTCGCATATTAAAATCACATCATACAGAAATGACCTAATGTGTTCCTCTCCTAATTATGAGTTTTGCTGCAATATCCAAAATCAAAGTTGTGGAACATATTTTATTAGAATCGTTGGTAATCCATGCAATTAGTGTCTCCTCCATGAGAGTCTTGAACATTAAAACTAAATATTAAATAAACGACACTGCTAATTTTTAGTGTTTGTTACAGGTTGGCTATCACTGTACAACACAGTTTAACCATGGAAGTATTATATGTCAATATTATACTTCCATGGTTTAACATAGAACCCTATGGGAAAAACCGAGAACTATTTTTGTCAGAAAACACTGTCAAACATCCAAATATACTATCCACACTGATCTGTGTCCACACTTGTATAGTTTTTAAATAAAACGAAAAACGCAGAAAGGGAGAAAAATCATTATTTAAGGACAATTAATATTAAGGAGTTGATTTCCAATTAAGTTATCTTAACATATTTTTTGGTCGTATATGGCTGACCTATTTCCGCTAACATTTTCTTCAAATCTATAATACTTTTCAATAGTCAAAAATCAAGTTTACAGTTTATTTAAAAGTCACAAATCAAGTTTACAGCTTTTGTAAACACATTTTGTTTTATGGTGTATAACAGGAGTGATTTATATTATACAGTGTGCAAATGATTACTTGTACATATATAAAAAAAATTTGGTGTCCACATATCCCTATAAAATGTACAATCTAAGTTACAGTTATGCGTTCATTTATTACGAGGAATTGTTAACAATATCAACATTTCGTGTGTATATAAATATGAAATAAATATATGTATGCTCTTTTCGGTTCCTTTTCGGTTCTTTTCGGTTCTTTTTGGTCCTTTTCGGTCCTTTTCTGTTCTTTTCTGTAAATCGTCGCTTTTTTCTGTAAATCGTTGAACCGGAATGAAGACGATGAATTTTAACCGAGTGTATTAATTTCCCGAAAACTTCCGGTGTATATATAATATTTCGATACGCATAATATAATTATAGCCTGGCTTAGCGGATTAAGGGGTGTTTTGGGGGGTTCGGGACCCCCCCCCCCGTTTGAAAATCTTGAAATATTTTTTGTGAGCAAAAAGCATACAATCACTTATTCTTTCCTTTTTTTAATGTTATCTTTATTAAAAATTGAATATTCAGTGAGCACTTATAATTGGGTGACACGTAGTCGCTACACTCCGTTAAATACACACATGTCATAATTACATTGGCCTGGGGGGAAATAATTAGAGGATCAAAGGATTTAATTTAGACCATCCAAGGCTGCTATCCTATATTTTATTACTTTGTTGGTTTAATAATTAAAACGACGTTTTCTGATAGCTTGATTTGAAGAAAAATACTTTCTCACTCTATAATATCTACAAGATTTTTTTAATTATTTTTTTAAAATTCTGCAACTGCTGCGACACCTGCTGAATCTAAGTATATTGCAAACTTTATTTCAACATCTGTACCTAGTGCTGATATGTATAGCATTTTAATTGAAAACTGGCAACCACTTATCATAGTTTTTTCCTTTTCCTAAACGAGAAATGTACGGGTTTAAAAGATGCTTCAAATATGCGTGGCTGCACTATTACCCATGTATTGTCTATTTAACTTCACCAACGGAATTTACTGCAAATTTTGCGTTTTGTTCGCTACTGACCACAACCTCGGACACAGAATTTGGTAAAGGTAAATGGTGAATGTAAATTTCACGGAAACACAGAATACCACCAAACAGCCTTATTAAGAGAATTACAAGACTTTCAGCTCTTTCAAACTCTTAAAGACCTATTTGCGACCAACCATGACAAGCGAGAGACTCAATGGCCTTGCTTTAATGCATATTCTTATCAGCACGGAAATTGTCAAAAGTGCAGTGATCGATCAGTATGCTAGAGCCTATAACATCAGGATGAAATTATCAACAATAGACTTTTTAGGATAACTTTGTAGATTCAATGTTTGCCAATTTTCATTTATTGAAGTATTTTTATCTGGAATTAAAAAATTAAAACTAATCTAAAAATTGAATTTTGAGTAACCATATGACGGATGAACAAAAAGTGTGCCAATTATTGAAAAACATAAGGTTTGGTTAACAATTAAGAAAACTTCTATAATGTTCAAAAATGCTCAACCCCCCCGCTTTAATCTCTGGATCTGCGCCTGATCCACTCAATATATGTTATTACTGTTTTTTTTTTTAAATTTACTCAGATGAAAGCAAGTAACGTTCATCTTATGCATGAAGCGCAGAGGAGGTTCTTGCTACATGTAACAATGTTATCGTTACTTGCTTTCGTTTCGAATACGTTAACAAAAAACAGCATTCAATTTTAATGTTTACAGATATTCAGTATGAAATACAATATATATATATACTAGTCAATGCTATTAGAATTTTGAATTTGAGAGTAAAATACAAACTTCGGCAGAATTTTGTAGTGATATGATGGCAGAATCATCCCAAGTGGAATTGTACGTTATATCGATGAAATTTGCAAAAGGAAGATGTCGATCTCAAGTAGATAGAAATACATTTTGTTAACTTTCAATCATTATACATTATAGGATAATAATTTTGTGTCTTATATTTCATAAAAATATCAATATTTTAATATATAATGTCAACTACTTTTTTTCAAATTAATAAAATTTGCGATTTTTTAAACACATTTAATTTTGCCGCAACTACACATAAATGCGTAAAATGGTCTTTCTTTATTTTTATTTACTGTAAATTTGAAATTATTTTGTGCATTTGTTATAGCGATATCTTGAAGAATGGACAAAAATGCGAGATTAATTATTGTGATTAAGAAAATTTGGATACAGATATGTGTACATGTATGTGATTTCAGAATGCGAGTACTTAATATTTTAATACTCACATAGTCGCATTATTAATAAAAACCTCGCAATAATTTATGGATTTACAGTATGATTTATGCGCCTACGCTAGAACAAGACTAGATAAATATTGATTTAAAGGAGGGATTGGAATAAATATAAATGAAAAAACGTCTGATTAACAAAAACACCATCAAATTTAGCAGCTACGCACTCGTGTGCTAGCTTTAAAACGCAGTCTAACGTTTAGATATGTTAAAATATTCATTATAAGCTACTATTATCCATACCCAATACATGACAATTTATGAATTTATGAATGAAAGTGAAGTATATGTTAATTAGACAGCAACCCAACGACACAGGTAACCAAGAGACATCTATACGACAACATTCAATCGCCGACAAAGGAACAGTTTCTCTACAATACGTCAAGCTACAAATCGTCCCGAATCTGATAAATATAAAATCAAAGATCTGCCACAAACTTCAGATTTTCTGAAAAATATAAATTATTAAGAATTTAATGGTGGTAAACATTAATTTTTCAAGACAGACACCCAGAAACAAAAAGTGAAACCGAACGAATCCCTTTAAACTACCTACCTACCTACCTACCTAACTACCATGAATTAAAAAAATGATGTTCGATGTTGACTGGTGAAAAAAACTGATGATACCAAGGTGATATCCAAAACTCGAAAAAAATCGAAGAGAAACTGACAACGCCATGGCAAAAAAAAAAAAATGATGAAATATTTTTGAAATATGACCATTCAGAATATTTTTGTGCTAAGGGAAAACGTATATTTAGCTATTGCTAGTTGTTATTCTTTAAGATAAATTTAAAATGTTCAGGTCTAGGTACATGCGCTTTATTTGTGAAACATGCTGATCTATTTCATTGAAACCAATACTAATAAGGAATGTCCGTTTTGAAATGTTGGATGTATAAATACACAACAACGTCCCTTCGGAAAGTGTTTTTTTTTAAATCCTATTCCTCGTGTAGAACGAATCCATGTTTGTCTTGATACAAAGCAACAATTCAAGCCCATATCAAACATAACTTATTTCCAATAACACTCTGAATACTTAATCCTGTCGAAAGTTGCATCTGTCATACCTTTACGAATATGTGATTGCCAATGAAACAACTCTCCATAAGACACCAAATGAAATAGAAGTAAGCAACTATAGGTCACTGTACGGCCTTCAACAATGAGCAAAACACATATCGGATAGCAGCTATAAAAGGCCCCGAAATGACAAATGTAAAAAATTTCAAACGAATAAACTAACGACCTGATTTATGTACAAAACAATAAACGAAAAAACAAATATGATATACAGCAACAAACGACAACCACTAAAATACAGGCTCCTAACTTGGAATAGGCACATACAGAATGTGACGGGTTAAACCTGTTAGCGAGCGCCCAACCCTCCCCTAACCTAGGACAATGGTACAACATAACAACATAAGAACAAACTATACAAAACAACAAACGAAAAACAAATACCATAAACGACAACTACTCAACGACAACAAGTCGTCTTCCTTTCGTTCATACCGAAGGTTTTTTTTTCTTCATAAATGATTGTTCCGTTATTATATTTTCCTTTATGGCAGAACTTGCGTCAATCAATTTCTTCTTCATTCTTCGCAAAAATTGCATAAAATGCTTCATTATAAAAGCTAACAGACTATCATTTATCAACACCTTAAGAAGCACAATAATCCTATTAAATATTTAGCAGTTCAACCTTTAGAAGTAGTAAATAAGCAGCCTGGTGAATCTCATTCAAAGTTTGTACGATCGCGGAAAATAATTGAATTAAATTGGATTAAAAAAATACAGACAGTCTACCCTCTCGGTCTTAATGATAATATCATGGGAATTGGTAATATATCAAGAACCGATTCTGTTAACATTTTGGATATAGTTTCTAAAACTGTTCGTAAAAACCGTTCTCATGGTCGTAGAAACAATCGCAATCAAAGAAAATTTCCGACCAATCATACCAATATTTCGGACCTAATTTCTATTTCAAAAAACAACGGCAGACATTATCTGTTAACAAAGCTCTGTTCATTACCGGTTAATAAGTTAAATAAAATTTTAGAGGATTGCAACACAATTTCATATAGCAGTCCTAAGTATGAAATCGTTCAAATTATAATGGCATATTGTTATTCTAAACTGTTTCCCAAAATTGATTGCCCTGAAGATCATAAAAAACAGTTTATTAAAATAAAGTATGTCAATAAAGGTTTTAATTTTGTAAATATTGCCGGTATTTTTAACGACCATTCTGTTAAAGAACAAATTCCGGGATATTTTGATAATACTGCGCTCCCTCTTATTTGTTATATTTACAAGAAATCTACCCGGAAATTTGTGTTTAATTATAGCCAATTGTGTAAAGATGTTAATATCAGTGCAAATACACCTACTTCATGTAATTGCAGTAATTCCGAATACATTTATGGACCCATTTCCCATGTTATAACAGGAGATCTTAACATCGTTCAAGACCGAGAGTTAAAATCATTCCTCAGTAAAGGACCTAAATATCGTCCCCCGTCAATTATTAATTGGAATGAGTGTCGTAATATCATCCACGACTCACTCCATACTTACTGTTTGAAATGGATAAAACGGGAAAAAGCTGACAAAAAATCTTTGGACTCTTTTTTTAAATCAGTAATGAACATAGTTGATATACGTATTCAACATTTTAAAGAAATTTTACTCTTAACAATAACCACAATAAACCTATTTCTCGTATCAAACATAAACTAAAAGAACTAGCCAAGGAATTTGTTTTTGTCCCGGCCGATAAAGCTGCTAATAATATTATTATTGTTTGACGTAAATTTTACATTGAGGTTCTGAAAAAAGAAATCACCAATTCACCAACATTCCAACTGACTCCATTTTCAGAAAACGACATCTGTAACAAACATAAACTTTTAGCTACCGCTTTACAAGCAGAACCAAATACAATGAAAGTCCCAACTATGTATTGGCTTCCGAAGCTACACAAAACACCTTACAAATATAGATTCATTTCGTCTTCAAGCCATTGTTCCACTACTAAATTGTCTATTCTTCTTACTAGTACACTTGGTACAATCAAAAACCTGATAATAAATTGTTCAAATAAGGCCTTCGAAAATAGTGGAATTAATTACTTTTGGAGTGTCAATTCTCGTTAGAAGTACTTGATAAATTGCATGCATATATTGGTGATTTTGAATCTGTTCAAAGTTTTGATTTTTCTACCCTATATACCACATTGCCTCACATTCTCATTAAGAAAAAATTCACACACCTAATTAAATGGTTAAACATTTAAAAAGTTAGAATGTGAATATATGTTCAAACTCTTTTAGGTCATTTTTTAGTAGCAATAAACAAAAAAACTATGTCAATTGGACATGCTTTGATACTATATATGCCCTTGAATTTTTACTAGATAACATTTTTGTTCGCTTTGGAGATTCCGTATATCGTCAGGTTATTGGAATTCCAATGGGGACTAACTGTGCACCACTTATTGCGGACCTTTTTTTGTATTGCTATGAGTTACAATTTATGACAAAAATCAGCAAAGACCCATCGAAACAACATCTGATACACAAATTTAATAATACTTTTAGATATTTGGATGATATTTTGGCTCTCAATAATGACGACTTCAGTATGTATACTAAAGAAATTTATCCTGTTGAACTTACTTTAAATAAAGCTAATACTAACAATGACCACTGCCCTTTCCTCGATTTTGATATCTATATCATTAACGGAAAGCTTAATACTAAAATATATGATAAAAGAGATGATTTTTCATTTCCTATCGTTAATTATCCATTTTTAGATGGTGACGTTCCCTTGTCACCATCTTACGGTGTTTATATATCTCAACTTGTACGATTCGCTCGTGTATGTAACAATGTTTTAGATTTTAACGAGAGAAATTTATGTATTACTGAAAAATTATTACACCAGGGTTTTCGATATCACAAACTAGTCAAAACATTTACTAAATTTTATCATCGGTATAAGGACATCATTCGTAAATATAGCTCAACATGCAGACTTCTTATACGTTCAGGTATTTCACATCCAATTTTTTATGGAAATATTCTTTATAAAACACAAAAATGTCAGTATTCACCTCTGAAGCTAACAAAACCTTTAAATAAACTTATTAAGAAGGGATATAGTTACGATACTGTTGTCAGGTCAATAAAGATTGCATATTTTGGCGTTAATATTGATTCACTTATAGGGTCTTTGCATCGGCACTAAACACATTTATTTAAAAACCAGTTGTTGGCATGACACGGGTTATGTTCTTCTCATATATGTTATGATGGTATGATACTAAACCCCTAACGGGAAGGATTGTGCCTGATGTTCATATGATGAAGACATGATCTTTCAATCAGTTCAATTGAAGTCTGGAGCTGGCATGTCAATTAACTGCTAGTAGTCTGTTGTTATTTATGTATTATTGTCATTTTGTTTATTTTCTTTGGTTACATCTTCTGACATCAGACTCGGACTTCTCTTGAACTGAATTTTAATGTGCGTATTGTTGTGCGTTTACTTTTCTACATTGGCTAGAGGTATAGGGGGAGGGTTGAGATCTCATAAACATGTTTAACCCCGCCGTATTTTTGCGCCTGTCCCAAGTCAGGAGCCTCTAGCCTTTGTCAGTCTTGTATTATTTTTAATTTTAGTTTCTTGTGTACAATTTGGAGTTTAGTATGGCGTTCATTGTCACTGAACTAGTATATATATTTGTTTAGGGGCCAACTGAAGGACGCCTCCGGGTGCGGGAATTTCTCGCTGCATTGAAGACCTGTTGGTGACCGTGTGCTGTTGTCTGTTCTATGGTCGGGTTGTTGTCTCTTTGACACATTCCCCATTTCCATTCTCAATTTTACCTATTTGACAAATGTGTAAAGATTAAGCAATATGAAAACCGGATACAGGCAAACAATGAATGTAAAATTATATACACAATTTAACACATACATTTATAAAAACCATTTGTAACCCGAAGAATTGACTCAAGTATAGAAACATGGTATTTCTTTCGACTTCTCCCGTCCGAAAGTATTACCTTTGCTAATGCAAAACGTCTGTTTAGTTGTGCGGGATTTATACATGCGTAGTTACGTTCAATGAAGACGTTACCCCGATACCTTGTGTCGGAAAGCAGACAGTTATGCTCTGCATATTTAAAAAACCTTGCTACTACACTTTGAGGGCTGTTACAAGGGAGATTGTCTGCTTACCTATCCAATATACCTCATAATATTATTATTCATTCGTATATCGAGTAAATGCATATTCAAATCTAACATGCTTGAAATTCGATTTACTGCATTTATCAAAATATCGGCAAGTATTTAACATTTCAAACTCATACGCTTTATCTAAATTTGGGACTCCTAAGCCATCTTTCAATTACAAAAAAAAAAAGAAAAAGAAAAAGAGATGACAGACAAGATTCCAAACAGTATCACGGTATAAACCTAGTATATGCCTCTCAAAGTAAACCCTAGATAAGTTTGTAAATGATGAAAATTGGAACCGGGGCGTACAATATTTTTTCTGGATGCAATATATTCTTAATTCTTCCAATCTTCATATTTTAATTTTGTCTTTCCGAACATAATTGTTACAAATATTCAGTATATAATGATCTTAAATGAATCTCGTTTCCCATTAAATTGCGACACTACGAGAATTACCAAAACATAATTTGACAGGAACCTAAATACAAACCACTTGCTACTAGCTCAGAAAAGTTATCAATAAAATGAAATTGAGAATGGAAACGGGGAATGTGTCAAAGAGACAACAACCCGACCAAAGGGCAAAAAAAAAACAGCCCAAGGCCACCAATAGGTCTTCAACACAGCAAGAAAATCCCCTACCCGGAAGCGGGCTTCAGCTGGCCCCTTAAACAATAATATAAACATTCTGCCCTTGGATGAAGATTTAAGGGTAGATTAACACACAAGACGAAGTCGCGGGTGATAATTTTTTCACAGAGTGTGTTATTCACCCTAACACCTTCATCAAAGGCAGTAGCAGTAGGTTTTTTATTATATTGAATGCCTTATAATGCAAGTGTGCACTATGTTATCAGTTCAGTAGTCGGTACTCGGTACTGGAATGATTTATAACAAACCTCTCTAAAATTCCGCTTATACATTTTTGAATTATAAAGAAGTTTTCAGTATGATTAAAATCAAACCTCTCAGCGCTCCCGTTTTCTGATATGTCCCACGCGCGGCATAAAAATACTAGTAAACGATAGCAAGTGAGAGGTATGATTTTAATCAGACTGCTATGGTTTCAACTCCCTCCGGCAAAGTTGACCGTAGATGGATTTGGCAATTTTTTAGGCCCTTTCTTAATATAGAGCTCTTCAACTGTCATCTGCTATGCATTTAAATCAGACGCATTCAAATTTAGCTTGTCGTCTCTTTAAATCTTTTGCATTTGTGTCTACCAATATTGACCTTTCACAGTGAAATTAGCATATAGATATATATAAATCGTTTTACAAGTCTTCTTATCGTGTGAACAAAATGAGTTAAAATCAGATTATTTAAATACTATAGATAAATTAATTTTTGATAAAGTTCGCAGAAACTACTTTTGGTGTAAAATATGCTAATAGTATTGCTACAAGATCATAACTAGACAGACATCAGATAGATAGCCAGTGCGTTTTGTTTTTTTCTTTTGCGTTTTTGTCATTTTTCTGAAAAACTGTAACAGATGGATAAAAACTTAAATACACAAAAATGATCAGCAAGACAGAATCCACGAATAAATCAAATTTTTCCGAATTTGTTAGTAGACTCTTTAGAGAAGGATTGCCCTTAAATGACATTTTTTAAACCCTTTTTGTGTTTTGGGTAAACACTAAAGAAGATAGAAAGAATCTGTTACCAAAAAATAATCGGCAAAACAAGATCAACAAAAAAGAGATTTTTGTCATGAATTCTATTCTAGAGAGTGTCCATTGTTGAAGATGTACATAAACTATATAATTATTTCTTGTGGAGATTTGTCTCATTGGCAATCATACCACATCTTCCTTTTTTTAAATATACCTAGTTGAGCAACACATGCTCTTTAGAGTGTCTAGTTTTATTTATTTAGCTTTCCTGCTCTTTTGATATGATAACCAACAGTGAGTCGTTTGTATACGAAACACGCGTTTGTCGTGCTAAATCACAAGCCTGTTATCTTTGATGACTTTGTTTTGCTTGTCAACTTCGTGTTTCATTTGACTTTCCAACTGTTTTGATAAGACCATCACCAATGAGTCACTTATAAACGAATTTTAATTTAATCTGAAACGGTCGTTTTGATCTGAACAGCTATTAAAAGTCAGTCTAAAACAATTAATCATTAAGTCTTATTCATTTTTTTTTATCAATTTTCAGACTAATCCACTGTGGTAAATTTAGGACTGTTCATACAAATCGTTGCATTCAATTATGATCTGTTCCGTGTATGTTCAGATTGTTCAGTAGTAGTTGTTATTTACCAACAGATCAACAGCATACTGAATTATCTGAAAAATTCCTGAACAATTCTGAATTGACTGCAAGCGAATTGTCTGAACAGTACTGAATTACCCGCAGTTACTAAATTTTAAAATGGACTGAAAGACCGAATGTGACTTAATAATTTCTTTATCAGTTCTATCATAAGATGTTAAAATCAAAATGACTTTAAGACTTAAATTCGTTTAGTAGAGATTGTATGTAGATGCAGATCACGTCTAGCGCACCCATTTTTTCAAAATGTTTACAAGAGAGGCGCAAGGTACCAAAGGGATATACAAACTCATAAGTCGAAAACAAACTGACAAACTGACGAATCTATAGCAAAAACATAAAAAACAACCATTCGGTCGATACCACTGCTGTAGACTTTTTGCTCCCATTGTATCACCAGTAGCCAGCACTTTTGAAATTAATATCTTTGGAACAGTCATTATGCAGTTATGTGAACATTAACTGTTTATAAAATGTTTCATTATTCGACACATTAAGGTTTTTTACCCCATGCATAGATGGCCTTAGCCATATTTGGCGCAGTCTTTTGGTATTTAGTTCTCTTCAACTATAGATGTGTTTGATTTGGCTTTCCAACTGTTTTGATTCAAATACCAATTATAAGTCTTATGTAGACGAAATGCACGTCTGGCGTTCCAAATTATAACCTTATATCTTTGATGACCTTATTGTAATTCAAATTACGTTTTTTTGAAATTTAAATGAAATTTATTCTTTAAATCAACAAAATTGCGGATACAACATTTCGCGTTGTGCCTTAAATCTACGTTTGTGATGTGAACACACAACTCTGTCAACATTCCTATGAGGAATTGTATCCAATTTTATTATATATAAAGTTGCCTTGTATCGTGTTCTTTGTTGGCTAGTATATGCTAGTTTATTTAGAATGATTGTTGATCGTTAAAACCTGTATCGTTTTATTAGTTAAATTTGTTTTAAAATAATTAAAAGAGCTACACTTTTTCTCTTACGCCCTTTCATCATATTTTCATTTCTTACAACGTGTAAATATTCCCTGATTACGTCAATAAATCTATAAATTAAAGATGAAATGCAGATTATGTGATTTTCTTAAATATGAGATCGTAAAGTTTGTTAATCGTGCATTTAATATTTATCTAAACTACATTTGCGACAGTGTTAAAGTTTGATTTCCGAGTATATAACGACAAAAGGCAGCGAAAGAAACTTTTGGGAGGTTGTTTGATATTTAAATACATTATCAAAAGCTAACGTTTTAAGCCTTGATGTTACTGCTTCATCATCCATTAAAAACCTCTAGCATTTCACACTGTACGTATATATTACAAAATTTCATATTTATTCCGGTTTTTTTTTCTGTTGTATTTTTCACCTTTTCATATTCATATATCGGTTTATAAATGTGCACTTATATTTCAGATATATTCAAATTTTATTTAAACAAGAATAAAGGATACATAAAAGACAAGGAGATATTTTTTCATAATCATAATATTTCCTGAAATTGGCAATAGGAAATCAGATGAACGATGTAAGCCTACGTTTTAGTTTCCCGTTGTTATCTTTCAACTTTAGAACCATAACAGACCAATTCCCAAATATAAAAAAGAAGATGTGGTATGATTGCCAACGAGACAACTCTTCACAAGAGACCAAATGACAGAAATTAACAACTAAAGGTCACCGTACGGCCTTCCACAATGAGCAAAGCCCATACCGCATAGTCAGCTATAACAGGCCCCGAAATGACAAATGTAAAACAATCCAAACGAAAAAACTAACGGCCTAATGTATGTACAAAATAATAAACGAAAAACAAACATTTAACACAGTAACAAACGACAAACACTGAATTACATCCTCCTGACTTGGAACAGGCACATACAGAATGTGGTGGGGTTAAACTAGTTTGAAGGCCCCCCCCCCCCCCCCCACTTAACCTGGTACAGTGGTGTAACAGTACAACATAAGAACAAACTATAAAAATCATTTGAAAAAGGCTTAACTCATCAGATGGATACAAATAGAAATACATCTAACAAAAACACAGAGTGAACATGGACGGGTACAAAAAGACACTAAGTACAGATCTGAGAGTACTCGCAGTTACTGACAGCTAGTTCAAAGCCAATGACAACTCATAAAAAAAATCATGAATCTAAGCCTATCATATGGCGTTTACACATGATATGATACCGTATAAACCGACACGTTCTCATTAGGACGATTTCAACGAAAGATTTACACCTTTAACTCTAAAACTGCCCAAGCAATGTACTTAGAACGGACAGCTGAACTAATCACTTGGTACACTCTACGTCCTTCGTTACGTCCTGGTTGATCCCAGTTTTCATCATATTTAGAGACTTTTCATTTATGATATTCATCTGTCAATATTTGCATTTATTGAATTGCTTTGACATTTACCCTTGATTAGGAATTTCAAATCAAATGAAAGATAATGTATGCAAAGGAAAATATGTTTATTATGTCGACACATCTGGTATCAATTAGTTTCGAGGTCGTGTGTGAATACTTTTCATTCTATCCAATGCCGCTATATAATGTCTTTTTAAAGTATTACGTGCTTAATGAATTGATTTGTTGTTTTATCAACACTTTAAATACTGTTAACACTGTTTAATGTTTTTTTCCGAAAGCACATATGTTTGAAAATATACAAAAAATAGACAGATCACTGCAATTCAAATGTAATACAAAAGAATAAAAAATCCGAGGCCACTGTACAAAGGGAATTCACTTTATTCAACCCTTAAACAAAGTTGAACCTAATCTTAAAGATGACTGATTGCAAATACTAATATTGACAAGCGTTTGAAATACAAACAAAGATCAAATTATTATCATTCTAAAAATTATTCTATAAAACAATAATTTGAATGTATAAAATTTACATTTTATCAAAAATAATTTTATAACTTATTTTAACAGTATTTAAGTAAACTTTTGCTTTAAAAATTACAGACATGAAACTCAATACGATTTGTGAAATGAAAATGAACATTTTGTTTCTTAGCTGCAAATTTTAAATTGAAAATTTATATGGTGATGAATGTTTTTTTTTATATAGATTTAACATTTGAATTGATATACTCACAGTTTCACGAAAATATATGTTAACAATAAAAATACACATTAATATAACTTTAAAGTTCTTAATGTCACTGATGTTGATAAACGTTCTTGCGTTCTTTGAAAATACTGCATTATATATAATGTTCTTCGATATTGTTTCAATAGTTGGTATCGTTGTTCAATCGTGTATTCTGATTAATTGACAAATAAATAATTAACTGGAAACAAATATAAAACTGAATAGTCCGAAAAGTTCAAAACTAGTGTCCAACTGTAATATTTTGGTCCGAATGATCAAAACACTGGCATGCTGTTTGCAATAGTTTGGAGGATGATGTCTTATCTTTGTTTCCAATATATGTTTGGTGTCAGCTGTTGCATCGGGTCATCCACCATTTATTGTAATGAAAAAAAAAGGAGGAATATGATATCCATTTAAAAAGTATATTTGCAATCATATAAGTATATTTGCACATCATATAAGTATATTTGCACATCATATAAGTATATTTTCACATCATACAAGTATATTAGCACATCATATAAGTATATTTGCACATCATATAAGGATATTTGCACATCATACAAAGGTGTTTGCACATCATATAATGACATGTACGCATCATATAAAGGTAAATACACATCATATGATGAAAATGGTCATAACACGACATTTTTGGCGTTCCATAATTAGGCCAAAAATATAATTTTGTTTCTTACCGCCCTATCTACAAGAGAGTCTGGAGGTTTTTTTTTATAGAATAGAGAATGATGGGCAAAAAGAATAAAGTATAGAGAAAAATAGGCAAAACAAATAAAGATTAGAAAATAATGGGGTGCCAAAATATAAGGAAAATAATTAGCAAGTGAATAAAGTTTAGAGAAAAATGGTAATACAAAAGTTAAAGTAAAAAGAAATGAGGGACCCCATCTAGACCCTCCTACATGCACCTGGTCCAAGTAATTATGATGTCTTGAAAGGAAGGGATCACAACAAAAAAATGTAAAAAAGTAAAATAACAAACATACCGAACTTTATTAAATTTTTTAATGATAACTTCCATCTAAATGTTAATTGTCATGTATAATTATTTTTAATTAATTAATTCAAATAAATGAAAGCCTCACAGCATGAAATGTATAATCAATATATATATATAGATATATATATATATAAAATTCTAAATGGAAAACAACGTTCAAACCTATGATTGCGTCGGATAAAACCGTAATTTTTATACGTGTGCATGCAAAAGAAATTTCTTGGTAGAGGGGACTAAATACAGCACATACAACATTTTCCAAAAGACCAAAAAAGTGAAAAAGTATATTTTAACAAAACGCATTTGACTAACAGGTCGAACAACGGATGTTCTTAAACCCTGCTAACTGCCATTGGCGATTGTCAAATAAATGGATCATAAGATGTAACAAAATGGATCTTTATTATTAATTTATTACCAAACATAAAACAATAAACTTGTGGAAAAGATGGTATACCGCAAACATGAGGTGCACAAATTTGTACACCATATCCGGATTTCGACAATTAATGTCTCTACAGTAATGTTAGAAATCGAAACGGTATTTGGAAGGCCATATAACTTACCTCAATTTAGGATAGACTCTTGAATTTTGAAGAGTCGAAATAGCATGAACGGATCATATAAACCCAAAGGTAAATATAAGACAATCCCAAACGAAAAAATATAAATAACTCTTAATTGAAAACAACGTTCAAACCTATGAATGCGTTGGATAAAAACCGCAATTTTTATACGTGTGCATGCAAAACTAATGTCTTGGTAGAGGGGTCTAAATACAGCACAAACAACGTTTTCCAAAAGACCAAAAAAGTGAAAAGTAGATTTTAACAAAACGCATTTGACTAACAGGTCGAACAACGGATGCTGTTAAGCCCTGCTGACTGTCATTGGCGATTGCCAAATAAACGGACCACAAGATGTAACAAAATGGATCTTTATTATTAATTTAATACCAAACATAAAACAATAAACTTGCTGTAAAGATGATGTACCGCAAACATGAGGTGCAAAAGTTTGTACACCATATCCGGATTTCGACAATTAATGTCTCTTCAGTGATGTTAGGAATCGAAACGGTATTTGGAAGGCCATATAATTTACCTCAATTTAGGATAGACTCTTGAATTTTGAAGAGTCGAAATAGGATGAACGGATCATATAAACCCAAAGGCAAATATAATACAATCCCAAACGAAAAAATATAAATAACTCTTAATTGAAAACAACGTTCAAACCTATGAATTCGTTGGATAAAAACCGCAATTTTTATACGTGTGCATGCAAAACTAATTTCTTGGTAGAAGGGTCTAAATACAGCACAAACAATATTTTTCAAAAGACTAAAAAGTGAAAAAGTACATTTTAACAAAACGCATTTGACTAACAGATGGAACAACGGATATTCTTAAACCCTGCTGACTGCCATTGGCGATTGCCAAATAAACGGATCATAGGTTGTAACAAAATGGATCTTTATTGTTAATTTAATATCAAACATAAAACAATAAACTTGCGGAAAAGATGGTATACCGCAAACATGAGGTGCAAAAATTTGTACACCATATCCGGATTTCGACAATTAATGTCTCGTCAGTGATGTTAGGAATCGAAGCGGTATTTGGAAGGCCATGTAATTAACCTCAATTTAGGATAGACTCTTGAATTTTGAAGAGTCGAAATAGGAAGAATGATCATATAAACCCAAAGGCAAATATAATACAAGCCCAAACGAAAAAATATAAATAAATCTAAATTGAAAACAACGTTCAAACCGATGATTGCGTTGGATAAACACCTCAATTTTTATACGTGTGCATGCAAAACAAATTTCTTGGTAGAGGAGTCTAAACACAGCACAAACAACATTTTCCAAAAGACCAAAAAAGTAAAAAAGTATATTTTAACAAAACGCATTTGACTAACAGGTCGAACAACGGATGTTCTTAAACCATGCTGACTGCCATTGGCGATTGCAAAATAAACGGACCACAAGATGTAACAAAATTGATCTTTATTATAAATTTAATACCAAACATAACACAATGAACTTGCTGTAAAGATGGTATACCGCAAACATGAGGTTCAAAAATTTGTACACCATATCCGGATTTCAACAATTAATGTCTCTTCAGTGATGTTAGGAATCGAAACGGTATTTGGAAGGCCATGTAATTAACCTCAATTTAGGATAGACTCTTGAATTTTGAAGAGTCGAAATAGGATGAACGGATCATATAAACCCAAAGGCAAATATAATACAAGCCCAAACGAAAAAATTTAAATAAATCTAAATTAAAAACAACGTTCATACCTATGATTGCGTTGGATAAAAACCGCAATTTTTATACGTGTGCATGCAAATTAAATTTCTTGGTAGAGGGGTCTAAATACAGCACAAATAATATTTTGCAAAAGACCAAAAAGTGAAAAAGTACATTTTAACAAAACGCATTTGACTAACAGGTCGAACAACGGATGCTCTTAAACCCTGCTGACTGCCATTGGCGATTGCCAAATAAACGGATCATAAGATGTAAAAAAATGGATCTTTATTACTAATTTAATACCAAACATAAAACAATAAACTTGCGGAAAAGATGGTATACCGCAAACATGAGGTGCAAAAATTTGTACACCATATCCGGATTTCGACAATTAATGTCTCTTCAGTGATGTAAGGAATCGAAACGGTATTTGGAAGGCCATATAATTTACCTCAATTTAGGATAGACTCTTGAATTGAAGAGTCGAAATAGGATGAACGAATCACATAAACCCGAAGGCAAATATAATACAAGCCCAAACGAAAAAAAATTAATAAGTCTTAATTGAAAACAACGTTCAAACCTATGATTGCGTCGGATAAAAACCGCTATTTTTATACGTGTGCATGCAAAACAAATTTCTTGGTAGAGGGGTCTAAACACAGCACAAACAACATTTTCCAAAAGACCAAAAAAGTGAAAAAGTAGATTTTAACAAAACGCATTTGACTAACAGGTCGAACAACGGATGTTCTTAAACCCTGCTGAATGCCATTGGCGATTGCCAAATAAATGAATTACAAGATGTAACATTATGGATCTTTATTATTAATTTAATACCAAACATAAAACAATAAACTTGCGGAAAAGATGGTATACCGCAAACATGAGGTGTAAAAATTTGTACACCATATCCGGACCCTGGCGCTTGATTACTTTATTGATGCTATAACTGAAACTGACATTCGTCTTAGGTTGAGAGAAGTAGGGCCAAAAACAATATAAGCAGCCGAAAATATTGCTGTTCGTCTTGAAGCTTTAAGACTGGCAAACAGACAAAAAGGGCAATCGGTGAGAACAGCTGATGCATGTAACACTGAAGATAGTAAAATGGTCAGCGAAATAAAAGAAATAAAATTAGGCATAAGAAATCTACAAAATGATGTAGGGGCTATTAGGAAAAATAATACTAATGGTCAACGTTATAACAATAATTGTTCACGTCAGCAAAGAGAATCAAATAATTTTGGTAATAGAAATTTCAACCAAAATTATAACAGCTCGGAAAACTACCAAGCGTCGAGTGCGGGGGTCGCGGCTCGATCACAATAAAAAGACCCAACACAATTATTTCAAATGTTTCTTGGGGGAAAGATAGTGGATATTTTGTCGTTGCTAATATAAATTCTATGTCTGTAAATATGTTGGTGGATTCTGGGGCGAGCGTCTCCATTTTGAGAAAAGATATCATTGACAGTCTTGCACTTGAGAATAGACCTCATGTTATGCCAGTCAGAATGAATTTATAAACAGCAACCGGAGAAGCTTCAGAGTTTATTGGGAAAGTTAACTTGGAAATAAATTAGGAAAACATGTTTTCAAACACAATTTTTTGTTGGCTGAAATCAAAGATATGGCCATACTTGGTATGGACTTTTTGATGACTAATAGTATTGATGTTCTTTTTAGCAAAGGTTGCCTGAGAATCAAGGATGAGTTTATTACCTGTTTTACAAATAAAGGTGATAGCTCATGTTGTCGAATTTCAATTGCGGAAACTAATGATATTCCGCCTGATTGTGAAATGTTGATAAAAGAGATGCCATGTGGCCCCGTTATATTTAATGTGGTAGGTCTTGTAGAGACGAACAAGTCTTTTATTGAGAAAACTGGTTTGTTATTAGCCAGAGTAATAAATACGGGCAATGCAAAACCCATTAAACTTAAACCATATAGACTTCCTTTGGCAAAGAGAGAGATTGCAGAGAAAGAGATACAAGACATGGCATCAAGGGGCATCATAGAACCTTCAAGTAGTGCTTGGTGTACCCCGGTTGTCATGGTCACACAAAAGAAAGACCAAAGTATTCGATTCTGTATTGATTTTAGAAAAAATAATGATATTACTGAGTAAGATTGTCAACCGATCCCTCGTATAGAGGACACTGTGGACGCTTTAAGCGGCAGTAAGTGGTTCTCCACGCTGGACATGCGCAGTGGTTACTGGCAATGTGGTTTAGATGAGAAGGATCGAGAGAAAACCGCTTTTGGCAATTTAAAGTGCTTTGTTTTGGACTATGTGGTGCTCCAGCAACTTTCGAGCGGTTGGTCGAGAAAATATTTTCTGGTTTAACTTGGAGAATATGCTTAGTGTATCTTGTTGATATCATTGTGTTCTCCAAAACGTTTGATGAACACCTCAACAATTTAAGTGAAGTTTGTGAAAGGCTAAGATCAGCAAATTTAAAATTACAGCCTAAGAAGTGCTTCCTTCTTCAAAAGGAAGTAACCTTTTTAGGACATAAAGTTAGTCACGAAGGCATAAGTACTGACGATGAAAAAATTAAGTCCGTGCAAGATTGGCCCACTCCCTAGAATGTAAAAAAAATCCAGAAGATCAGCTTGCCCGCTGGTTGGAAACACTTGGTACATATGATTTCCAAATAATACATTGCCCTGGTCGTATTCATTCGAATGCTGATGCATTGAGTCGTAGCCTTGTCCGGATGAATGTTCGTATTGCTCTAAAGTTGAGGAGAAATTTTCAAACGTAGGTTTAGGAGAGGTTGAAATAAATAACGAGATTTCAACTAAAGAAGTGGTAAAGTTAGTAGTAGTTGATGATACGAATACTTTAACAGGCGCCGTTAAAGTTGAAGGTAGTCAACGTTCAGAGACAAGTAAGAAAAATGAAGCAACACGAGTATATGCTAGTTATAGGTCAGATAATTTTAACGCTTCTAAATCTTGTACAAAACATGAAAATCAAAGTATGAACATATCTGATAAAGTGAAGGATGAAAGTGGATTTGCTTTAAAGGCATCACCTGATGTTGGCAAATCAAGTAGTTCCGACACTTTTAATGTTCTCAATTTAAAAAGGTCTGAGGAAATCAAAGGGAAAAGGAGATTTGCAAGAGAAACATCAGTTGATGTTTGCAAATCAAAGACCCATGAAAACATTATAAACTAACGCGTATGAGTAGTTAAAACTCGAAGCATGAAATCTCATCAGTTGGATCAACAAAAACCGAACTCGTCATCTCAGATGCACGATGAACAATTTGTTGAGATAGATTTCGATTTAGAAAATGTACAAAATTGACCCGGTACTAAAGGTAATTAGGGATTGGCTATTAAACAATTTGAAACCCATCTGGTCGGAAATATCAAAATTCATCCCAATTATTAAATACATCTGGAAAAGAATTGAATCATTTGAGATAAGAGACGGTATTCTATGTCAAAAATGGGAAAGTGAAAGAGGGGACAATGTCACCTGGCAAAACGTAGTTCCAGAAAATTTGACAGAATGTGTGCTCAAGCAGTTACACAATAGTGTCACTGGTAGCCATTTAGGTATCAAGAAAACCTTAAGCAAGGTTAGAAAAAGATTCTTTGGGTATGGGGTACGAAAGTATATTAAAAATTGGTGTTGCAAATGTGATGTATGCGCTTCACGAAAGCGACCAAATAGAAAACCAAAAGCACTTATGCGACAATACAACGTCGGTGCCCCCTTAGAAGGAATTGCTATGGACATAATGGGGCCTTTGCCAAGGTCAATTCAGGGAAATAATTATTTACTAGTAATTGGTTATTACTTCACTGAGTTTGCTCATGCCATTCCACTGAAATCCCAAGAGGCAGAGGTTGTAGCACGAACATTTGTAGATAATTTTATCTCAATCTTTGGAGGTCCCTAACAAATACATACGGACCAAGGGGCTAATTTTGAGTCCCATTTATTTCAAGAACTTTGCAAATTGATAGATATTGACAAAACTAGAACAACGGTTATGAGACCCCAGTCTGATGGAATGGCTGAGAGGTTTATGAGAACCCTGGAAAATATGTTGTCTTCGTTTGTATCGAACCACCAAAAGGATTGGGACAAATTTGTGCCCATTCTAATGATGGCATATCGATCAGCTGAAAACGAAAGTACGGGTGTGCCACCTTGTAAAATGGTATATGGACGTGAAATCAATCTACCAGTAGATTTGTTGTTTGGTAAATCTCCTGACGGTCCTAAAAGTTCTATTTATGTCTTTGTGAATGATCTTGAACATACATTGTTGACGGTTCATGAATTTGCAAGAACCAATTTAAATTTTGCTAGTGATGTTATGAAGAAAAACTATGACCATAACATTCACCTAAACCTGTTCAATCCAAGTGATCCAGCCTGGTATTATCATTACCAACGGAAGGTTGGTGTAAATCCTAAATTTCAGAGACCTTGGCCTGGTCCATTTGTTGTTACCCATCGGCTGAATGACGTCTTATATAAAATTCGGCTAAGTCCAAGAACGAAACCGAAAGTGTTTCACCATGATAAACTTAAACCTTATTTGGGAGATCATGGCCCAACCTGGTTTTCATAGTTGATAACTTATCAAATTTAGTTGAACTTTGATTGAATGATCATAGTGGTATTGTATGCATGTTGGTTATTTTTAATATTTAAGACATATGATGAAAATATTGAATACTAAAACTGTCCTACCATGTATAGGTATGACATGTATTACTAATTAAGTAAGTTTTACGACTTTTTGTACTAGTATATGTTGTTGAGTTGTAAATATAAATAATTTTAATTATAGGTCCATAATTATTTAACCCTTTCTTACGATTGTTATTTTATTCTTTTATAGAGTAAATGGATGTGTGTTATATGTGAAGATATGACATTTGAAAAGAGGTGGTTTCTGGAGCGTCACATATTAGAAAGGCACTCAGACTTTGCCTGGAAGTTTCGAGAGTGTAAAAGACTGTTCCAAAGACGTAATTCCAACCATGGGTGCAAGGTTCATGAAAGTCAAATGATTTGTTTTCAGAACAGCACAGGACGTAGGGGAAACTGCCAAAGAAGACCTAGAGAAATTTAAAAAAGATGAAGTGCCGAAGAAGATTAAATTAGTTGACAATAATGGGAATGAAATTGAAGTTACAACGAGACGAAACAGATAGGCTAGGTCCGAAATAGTTGAAACTAGCAATAGAACTACATGTATTAGTAGGGAAAGGGAGTTAAAAAAGAGAGGAAGTTCGTTGAATGAAACATCCAGAAAAAGAACAGATATAGAGAATAAAGTAAATAACGACATCTCAGGGCCGACTCCCGTAAAACTTAGTAAGCCATCAGAGACAAAAGAGTAAAAGCTAAAGAAAATCAAAGATGTTCTTCAAGATCTAATGAGTGAGAGTGGTGAGACAATAACAATTTGTCTAGAACCAGAAGCAGATAAACAAGAAGGAGAGAGTCAAATATTAGAGGAAATCGATCTACATGTCTTAGAAAAGAAGTGAGCACCTTAGAAAAAACAGATAAATCTCTCACGAGTTCATCCTCATCAACAACCTCATCCGGATTGTCGTCTAGCTCGTCTAGCTCATCGGGGACAGTCAAGAAATCAATTCCAGCTATTATGTCACAAAATGTTGAGTTTTCAGCTAAGACCGAATTGGTTGAAACCTTCCTCCAATCCCTACAGGACACACAGGAAAACTAACTCTTAACGTTGGAGGTATGAAGGTGGAAACAAGTAAAAATATCCTCAAAGCTGATCCTTCTTGTGTGTTCGCCTTGATGTTGCAGCCTTTAAGTCCGTTCCGTCCGTCTAATAATGTCTACTTCTTTGATCGAGACCCTGCTCACTTCAAGATCATTCTAAACTATTTGAGGAACAATTGTACTGTGGAAAAAAGATATCTCCCTAGGGAGCATGTCTACCTGTACGAGCTGCTCCAGGAGGCAAAACTCTATAAACTGTCTGGACTGCTTACAATAGTACAGGAGAGAAAAAATGATTTGTGTGCATGTATACTTAGTAACTTTTAAACTTTGTTGTTGATTTTGATGGATTTTGATGTTTGTTGTTGATATAATTAGTAAAACTTACCTTGTGAATGAAAAATATCTTTGTTGTTAAACCCACATAGTACTGACATACTGTGATCTCGATGAAGAATGATCAAAGAACTCACATACAGTTACCTGAGTTTGGAATATAGTATAGTTTTTTTTTAATCAGTTTTTCCTAAACAGTATAAATAAGCTCACCAAGCTAATATATTTGGGAACCAAATCCTTAAGGAAGGGGGCAATGTTATGCCAGCTCCCCGTATTTATTCACTGTTGTTTTGATATGCATTTTTGTCGTTGTTATGATCTATAACCAGCAGTTGGTTGTCAAAAGTGTTTGATAAGTCAGGAAATGCTTATGCTTGTACTTATAAAAATATTATCTCGAATGACTTTTAAACCTGTGGAGTATTGTTTTGAGACATGTAATGTTTATTTTCGTACTGTTGAAAAGTAAAAGTAGGCCAGAGATTTTTATTTACGGCTGTAGATAATAATATTATGGTTATTTATGTCGGTATAATTTTACATCTTACAATTCTTTCTGTTTGGGTTTCTTTTGTGTATAATTGCTAATTGCACGGAACAGTTGGAGACTGTGAATAACTCGTTCCGATTTTTGAAGTTTGTCACCGATCTAGGTGATACACACATGTTTGATGTGTATAGGTTATAATGTTCGTTATTTTTTGACTATCGGTTGCAAGATACAGTAGTTTGTATCTGTTTTTACCCATCACAAACGTTTTCAAAGCTTTTAGTTGCATTTTAAACACATAAATTATATTTATTTGCATTGTTTACAATTGCATCACCGTTAAGGGAATTTCCCTAATAAGAGTGATGGCTTGTGATTGGATGTCATTATATAAGCGCAACTCTCATTGGTCAATTGGTAATTTAAATACGTGTGGTTGACTGCGTCAAGGGAGATAGCTCGCATTAGCTGAGACAGTAAAATCAAAGAGATAGAGCACTGGAAGTAGAAACTAAATAGAATTATGTCTGATGTTATGAGTATAAAAGTTAGTATTGTGAAATAATAATATTATTTTAATAAGTTAAAGGTGACGGTGATAAATATAAGTCCCGGTGATTACATCTCGGTGACGGTGACGGTGATCAAGGTGACGGTGACTTTAACTATCGGTGACGGTGACTAAATATTTTTGTCAGCAGATTTGGAGTTGAGGAATTCATGTGTGTAAATTAGTGTTAATAAAGCTATGATTATTGACATAGTGACATAAATAGTTTATGGAAAAGCATATGTATGTTTTATGAACAGCTTGGTGAAGGTCAGGCTTTTTATCTTGTTTGTTTAAAATTAGTTATTTATATGATAGCAACCTTCGTATAAAAGACTAGTTGTGAAGAAATGCTATGTTACGAGTAGTATTCATCTTCGTGTTAATTGTTGTAAGACCAACCATACAAGGTGCCACTGACCAGTGACAGAGCCGAGAGTCCAGCCTTCCCCCAGTATTTTATTTCGTTAATAAAATGTTGAACTTTATAAATTATTCTCTTTTACTTTAATAAACCTCACGAAAACTGACATATATTTATATATTGTTCCTTCGTTCTATTTCGGGATTAGATCGGTGGTTTTAATTAAGACACCTTTATCGACCTCTAATAGATCCCTTTTTACGGGACCCTGTGATCTCTGGTGGCCGACTCTAACGCCAGAGAGGCAGCGTTACAATACATTATATTCAGAAATCCAACAAGAAGAAGCAAGTTTAATTTAGAACTTAAATTGCTTGTTCATGATTTGAAGACAAATAGTAAAAGTATACTAAAAAACAATTGTTTACTGTCGAAACATAGTATCATGTGCTGATTTATATGATTTTTTAGTGAAATAGGACAAGGCAGTGATCTCGAGAAAAGAATGGTTGCAATATATCACAGATCAACAAACAAAACGCATGTATTGTCACAATTTATTGTTTTGACACAAATTTGACATTCCAGAAATTAAACGTTTGATACATTGGGGTGCACCTAGAGGTCATGAACAATATTCTCAGGAAAGTGGAAGAGCTGGTAGAGACGGTAGAGAATCGGTATCGTGCATATATTATTCAAGTTATGACAATGCAAAAATTCGATGCAAGGAATCAGTGCGGGACGTCTGTACAACAAACAAGTGCTTACGTAGACATTTTCAATAAGATGACATTTCTACAGGGACCAGAACAAGCCAGCCAACATCTTTGTGTCGCTGCTGCAGTAGCTGCAAAGTTAACTGTGTATGTGGTAACTGCTTCGACGTCTGTGATGAAAACAATTCTAATGAACTACTTTCGAGAGAAGACGACTTCTTGCTTGGACATTTTTGTGGTTTCTAAATGAAGCTGTAAGGGAAAACTTACTTGATTTACACGAGTTTCTTGTAGAAGAAGGAAAAGGACGTCATCTTATTTTTAATAGATCTATGATTGAAACAGAAGTAGAAAATACAGACTTCATTTTCAGTGAAGACGATATTGTGTCACTTGGACTCATAAACCATAACCTGGCAGGCGATATTCTAGAACTCATTGCAGAACTCAAAATAAAAATGTTATGATCAATAAGACTTAAATGTGCCCTGTGACACCCTCGTTCTATAAAACTGGATACTAAATTACTGTAATTTCAGAAATAAATGCAATGTTGATAAATTGCAAAAGGTTAAGTTTTGTAACTATAGCATAATTTGTAAAATCAAATATTTATTCTAGTATTATTCCTCCAAATCAAAGGAGACAGGCTTTGGCTTGTGCAGTTTCTTTTTTGTTGTATGTTTGTTTACAAATAAGAAGATGTGGTATGATTGCCAATGTGACAAATCTCCTCCTGGTACCAGAGAACATATGACATAGAAGTTAGCAACTGTAAGTCACTGTAATGCCTTCCACAATGAGCAATACTCATAACTTTCAGACCTGGACTAGCAGGAGATTTTCTTGTTGATTTAGGTGTCTTCCGTGGAGTTTTGTTAAAATTTAATCTCTTTCATCTTGCCTTTGGAGTTTGACAAAATGCTGCCAATGGTTTCTGTCCATGGAGTGTGTATCCCGACTTCTGCCTTTGGAGTTTGACATAATGCTGCCAATGGTTTCTTTCCATGAGGCGTGTATCCCGATTTCTGCCTTTGGAGTTAGACATAATGCTGCCAATGGTTGCTGTCCATGGGGTGTGTATCCTGATTTCTGCTTTTGGAGTTTGACATAATGCTGCCAATGGTTTCTGTCCATGGGGCGTGTATCTCGATTTCTGCCTTTGGAGTT
Source organism: Mytilus californianus (assembly GCF_021869535.1). Taxonomy (NCBI): domain Eukaryota; kingdom Metazoa; phylum Mollusca; class Bivalvia; order Mytilida; family Mytilidae; genus Mytilus; species Mytilus californianus. The sequence goes on along the minus strand of NW_026262615.1, from coordinate 23,525,701 downwards.
TGACATAATGCTGCCAATGGTTTCTGTCCATGGGGCGTGTATCCCGATTTCTGCCTTTGGAGTTTGACATAATGCTGCCAATGGTTTCTGTCCATGGGGCGTGTATCCCGATTTCTGCATTTGGAGTTTGACGTAATGCTGCCAATGGTTTCTGTCCATGGGGCGTGTATCCCGATTTCTGCCTTTGGAGTTTGACATAATGCTGCCAATGGTTTCTGTCCATGGGGCGTGTATCCTGGTTTCTGCCTTTGGAGTTTGACGTAATGCTGCCAATGGTTTCTGTCCATGGGGCGTGTATCCCGATTTCTGCCTTTGGAGTTTGACATAATGCTGCCAATGGTTTCTGTCCATGGGGCGTCTATCCCGATTTTACTGGAGTCAAACATCACCTCGATCTTTTCTTGATTGCAGATTGTTTTCCTGTACAAATGAACATGATTTGATACATGGCTTAACTCTGGTTGTGTTGTCTGGATTCAATTACGAAAATGCTGTAGATGCTACACTTTTCAAAGAGTTTGTCAAAATAGACAGTTTCTTCTGACTCCTGTATATACATGTACCATGTATGACATTATAACACTTATTGCAAACAAAATATTCAACACCACCATAGACTGACTTCATAATTTCTATTATATCGATTTCACCGTGAATCTTCTGAATATTCCGTCTGCATTCGTTCTCTAAATTCTTTTAATCAAACACGTGTGTACAATGAAAACATGTTTCGTGCTCTATTGCACATATTACCAAACAATTTTCAACTCCTCCTACATTCGCGCCATACGTAAGGATATATTGATCCCATGATGCAGCTCGTTTCATTAATTTCGGATGACGCATTCCAGGCGTTAATCGAGTGATCGTAGTGATCGGAATATGACGGTTCGATTATTCGGGTTACACGACCATGTGCAATGCCAAATTATCGGTATCGATGGATTGTAGAACCATGAATGTACATATGTTGCAATATGTAACAAAAATGTTAAGTTTACTGATAATAAAATCAATATTTATACCAATAAAAACAATATTCAAAGATCTAATTACATTGAATTGGTAACCCTTTGGAATAAGTTTATCTAAAGGATCGATAAGTTAACCCGGATCGTATCTAAATTTCCGTGCTATGCAAACGATATCTACGTAAAAATTGAGATGTGCTATCCCGTTTTCTACAGGTACAGCCAAACTGGTACAGCCAAACTTCAAATCAAATTTTTGCATCTATGGAAGATACCCAGATTATTATTATTTGTATTACAAACAGTAGTTAGGTATACTATATGGCGACAGTAGTTTGCCGATGTTCAAATCTCGTTAATATATTATAAAGAATCCAACAAAAAAAACTGTGAATTGCATGATCTCGAGAAGGAGCAAGACCGACAGGGTACAGCGTCTTCAGCTATGCAAGAATCACCCGCCATGCGAATTCACATGCATTCAAAATGTCGCGTATATGATCTGTATAAAAATAACTTAAAGGAGATGTCGTATAATTGCCAATGAGACAACTATCCACCAAAGTTCAAATGAAATAGATGTAAGCAATTAAAGGTAACCGTACTGCCTTCAAAAATGCGAAAAACACATACCATATAGTCGGCTATAAGCATGTTTAACCCCGCCACATTTTTGCGCCTGTCCCAAGTCAGGAGCCTCTAGCCTTTGTTAGTCTTGTATTATTTTTAATTTTAGTTTCTTGTGTACAATTTGGAGATTAGTATGGCGTTCATTATCACTGAACTAGTATATATATTTGTTTAGGGGCCAGCTGAAGGACTCCTCCGGGTGCGGGAATTTCTCGCTGCATTGAAGACCTGTTGGTGACCTTCTGCTGTTGTCTGTTCTATGGTCTGGTTGTTGTCTCTTTGAAATATTCCCATTTCCATTCTCAATTTTATAAAAGGCCCCGTTCTTGTAGAATTATAAAATTTCCTATTATTAGATTCGTTAATACGTGTATAATCTGTGTCTATCTCGTACATCACGTGGTGCGACATTCAATGTTTGAACTATATCAGATGCCAATACTTTCTGACAGGATGAAGATGATAACGAGAAAAACAAATGTTATGATAGTCTTCTCAATCTGGAGTATTTTAATTCATGTTAATAATTTAATGACATGCAAATTTGAAGTTTCTCGGCCTTCAATGCTTCCTCCTATAAAACTAATATTTAACTTAGAAGTTGAAATGTTTATTTAAGCAAAGTATCTGAGATTTTAATTTGATTTTTCATTACATGGTCAAAGCTGGTTAATCACTTGAAAACATATGTCTGCATGCATCAACTTCAAAACGTTATGTAACCTTGTAAATCATTGCATCAAGAAATTAATGTCTAGCACAATTTGCATGTTTTTTGTATTTTTGTTAAACGTGTAAGAAGTAAAATATGGCTCTAAACATGAAACAGGAGATGTGCTGCTATGTCAATGAGACAGCATCCGAACGACAAAATAAAAAAAAAACAAAAAAACATTTTTACACTCTTTTCTCCTAAAGGAAGATATCTATACAATTTGTCTAGCTCAAGATGGCCTGTTGTAAATGAGTTGTGAATTCAAAAATTAGAAACTTTCATATAATCTACCATCATCAATAAATTGTGTAGACAACTAAACATTATCAAAAAGTTACTTATGGTTTACAAAACGTAATATTTCTATTTATATTGTATATATTTTTTATTTCTTTTTGATCGAACAACAAATAATATACATAATAGTATCCTTTATATTTATTTTTAAACGACTTTTTTTTTTGACTCATTTACTAAGCTTATCTAAAAAAAAAGGTGTTCTAAGAAGGACTCGGTGATAATGATATTAAAGCACGTACACTTCATGAAAATAGATAATAACCCCCCAAAATGCACTTTTTAGAAATATACATAGTTACATTGTATATACATTTTGTACGCCATACAAAACGATTCTTTGATTAATATTGCTGTATCTTAAAATGTACTCGTATCCAACTGTTATTGTTTAACCTTAATATGTTTACTGTATATATTTTTCATAATGTAATTAATTATATAATTGCTGTCATCTTCATTTTTTGTATTATAATTATTTGGACAGGATTATGTTAAGTTGTTATATTTTGTATCAAATCCTATTGTTTTTTTAGACAATAAAATAAATTTTAACTAGAGAGAATAACAAAAGTTGAAAAAAAATTTGTCCCATTCACTGGCCGACTAATCATAGTATCTTGAATAAAACGTATTTATATTTTATTGATATAACGTATCATTCGGAGTAAATTTTTTTCATTGAGTAACTGTTAACCTTTATAATATATAAAAGAGAGGTGAAGGATACTAAAGGAACATTCAAACTCATAAGTCGAAAACAAACAGACAACGCCATGGTCAAAATGGAAAAGACAAACAACAGTACACAAAACACAATATAGAAAACTAAAGACTGAGCAACACGAACCCCACCAAAAACTTGGGGTGATCTCAGGTGCTTCGGAAGGGTAAGCAGATCCTGCTCCACATGCGGCACCAGTCGTGTATAAGGAGTTGAAGTTGCAAATGAGACAATTCTCCACAAGAGTCCAAATAAAGTGGATGTAATCAGCTATAGGTCACTGTACGGCCTTGAACAATGAGAAAACCCAATACCGTATAGTAAGCTATAAAGAGAAAACGGATATGTTTAGCGCTTTTAGATATACACGTTGTTCAATGTTCTAAGGATTAAAAACAATACATCCGTTAGCCATTAAATTTAATCTTAATAAGTATATTCATGTACATTTCATTAATGAAAGGGACAATCTTGTTTGCAAACAAGACTTTTAGTGTAAATAAAGATTTGATAAATTTGTTATTACGGAACGGCTTTTCGAGATACACCTTGGTATTGATATTCAAAAAAGGTATGATCAAAAGTAACAAAAATTAACTGAGAATCTGTGCATGCAAATCATATACACGAAATAACGGGTCAATGGCGGTCAGCCGGTAGGACAAATACAATAAATACATTAATTTTCCATGCATGTATGTTGATGCATAGAGGTATGAAAAGTTTCCCTGAATTTTGTTCTCGTGAGGGGTCAAAATCCAATGGCTGATGAACCTGAGTGGGTTTTGAATATCAAGCATTCTAAACAATATATATGTACCTTTAAAGACTTGTGAACGATTTTACACATATTACATCAAAGTAAAAGTTATTCAGCGCGGTACATTGATGTTAAAGACTTTTCAATGTTGCAAATTTTATATCTTTTTCCAAATTTTATTATCGATGGACTTTTTTCTTATCTTTATATTTCATGACCAAAATGAATTAATAACTACGGTTCCAACTCCCTAGGCAAAGTTGATCTGTAATGGATTAATACCTTAATTACTAAAATATATGCTACATAGTTTTAGATTTACACCTATGCGTAGGAACAATTTTGTTTTAAATGTGTACTACTTTCCAGTATGTTCTTTTTTGACCGGGCCCGATTAGGTGGTGTTTCATCTTTATTTTTGCAAAGAATTCCGCTCAAGCTGGTGCTAGGGGCCTATACAAACTTGCAATGAGGTGAGAGTTTTTTTGCTCCGTGTTGAAGGCTTCACAGTGACTTTAAGATGAAGAACAGCAATAAAAGCGTTGTTCCATTGCTTTTTTTGTGTGTTTATTTTGCTGTGCATGTACTGATTTTGTGTCATGGATGGATACCCCATATACTTTGTTTTCCTATTAGCTATATTAATAAAAAAAGATTCCTCCTAGATCCCTGTTGGGTCATATAGCTTCGAACGTATTTCAGTACTTGTATATGATTGGCCTTCAAATGTTTCGGGGTTCGAGCTTATTCACAAAAAAACTGCGCCAATGTATAAGGCGTTATTTCATATTTTCACAATTTTGAAGTTTTAGATAAAATTGAGAATGGAAATGGGGAATGTGTCAAAGAAACAACAACCCGACCATAGAGCAGGCATAGCAGGCATAGCGCATTTTTGATGTTAGCAAATACAATGTATGCAATGAACTATGTGTTATAAGTACGAATGCACTTAATTAAACAACATTTAGTCTACAAGGCCATTATTTTATATAGTATATTCTTAGCTTGCCTGATATCCCATGCTAGGAACAGTTGAACACCAAAACTGGTTGTAATGAATGGTATATACATTTGAATGAAGGTTTACTTTCTACCCTGAAAACAAATTTTGTTGTAGATTTTATTCTCTGCAACATTTTTCGAAATTATAAGTAAAAAACAATAATCAACATGCACAAGTTCTAGCAAAGATGTTTTTGTTTTTTTTTCATCTCCGTTCAGGTTAAGCAAGTAAATAATTCGTTTACAAATAAATCACCCGAAGAACAAATGAAGGTACAATTTTGACAACTTCATTCTGCCTATCTGACAAAAATAAGTTGTTAATCGTACCTTATCAAAATTAGCATATTGTTCAGTATACAATATATATCATGCTAAGTACATTATAACCATCTTTCATTGACTTCAATTTGAAAAAAAAATCACATATCGGCCTAGCCTCATATCGTTCCGTTCTTATCTTTTTAACTGTTATAAGCGGGAATAGCCGCATACCGGTTCGTGTTTACCTTTTTAACCGTTAGAAGCGAGAAAAGCCGCATACCGGTTCGTGTTTACCTTTTTAACTGTTCAAAGAGTTGCAAAGATTACATGCAAGTGAACGTGTTGATTTGGTTTGGACATTTCTACGAGCACTGCTATGTTCCAGATCGACAAAATGACCTTGTTTCTGTAACAGTTCATAGAAATAATTATAACCCTAACTGGACACATTTTTCTGATTCCGATCCGACCTCTCTTAGTCCTTACTATGAAAATGCCTAATGCTTAGCGGATAAGTAGCAATTGCCAGTGTTTAAGTCATCGGTTAATTGCCTGGTATCAAAGCTTCCGTTACTCGCACTAAAGGCGAGCGCGTTACCAAAAATCACGTCGGTTAAAATTAAAAGGAAACCGACACTATATAATAATATACAATTATAACTTTCATCAAAGTTATCATAAAAAATACTATATCGAATTTGAAATTAATTTTTATAGAAACCATGTAAAATTAAGGAGATTTGGTATGATTCCCAGAGAGACTATCCACCAGAGTCCAAATGACGTGCATTCAAGGAAATATAAGTTACCGTAGTGCCTTCAACAATGAGCAGACCTCATATCGTATATAGTCAGCTATAATTGTATTATTTTACTGAACCAAATGTGAAGTAATGTCACATCTGTGGCATGTCACATCTGTGGCATGTTTTGTGTTTTGGACTCGGTTCTGTTTTAGAAGATTATCTAGTTCTCAATTAGAACTTCAACCGAATCTTATGACCGCCGCCACTTTAACCAAAACGTCAACTGGTTATTTCTTTGACGTGCACAAACACGCAAAATTTAAAAGGGATATTTTAACGTGCACATTCATTAACATTTAATTTGCTTAAGTCCAGTTTCAACACATTTTATACACGATGAAACGTTGTTGTGAATATTAACATTATGTTTAATGTACAAGATATGATAGGCCACACAATTAGATTTTTTTTTCAGTTGGCCACAAAAATTGTCATTTATTCGTATTGAGAATTAACGAAACATTTCATTACGATTAACATGAATACATACATTTACTCATTTTGTAAAAAATATTTCCGTGCTCCTAACAACAAAATCGTTATATTTAAATTTACCTGTGTACGTTATTTTATTTTACGCCATTTTGTTCCAGGTAATAGTTGTCTTTTTGACAATGTTTTTCATCTCCTTTTTAGCTCACCGGGCCCGAAGGGCCCCATGTGAGCTTATGCCATCACTTGGCGTCCCTCGTCGTCCGTCGTATGTCGTCGTAAACTATTTCAAAAATCTTCTCCTCTGAAACTACTGGGCCAAATACCTTCAAACTTAAACTGAATGTTCCTTAGGGTATCTAGTTTATAAATTGTATCCGAAGTTTTGATCCATCGACAAACATGGCCGCCATGGCTAAAAATAGAACATAGGGGTCAAATGCAGTTTTTGGCTTATATCTCAAAAACTAAAGCTTTGAGAGCAAATCTGACATGGGGTAAAATTGTTCAATTGGTTAAGATCTTTAGCTCTCAAATTTTCAGACGAATCAAACAACCCATTGTTGGGTTGCTGCCACCGAATTGGTAGTTTTAACAAAATTTTTGCAGTTTTTTGTTATTATTTTGAATATTATTATAGATATATATAAACTGTAAGCAGCAATAATGTTCAGCAAAGTAAGATCTACAGAAAAGTTAATATGACCATAATTGTCAATTGACCCCTTAAGGAGTTATTGCCCTATAAAGACAATTTTACATAATTTGTTCATGAAGTTTGCTAAAATTTAAAAATCTTCTCCTCTGAAACTACTGGGCCAATTGGATAGTCTATGAAAAGGTATATACTATGAAATTAAGAGCTCGGGGCAAGCCACTCGCTATAAATTTCATAGTATATACCTTTTCATAGACTAACCTAGACTTATGCAATTTATCGATTAACTTATTTAGACAAATCTGACCCACTGAACACAGCAGAGAAATCGTTAAAAAAAATCAGTATAACTTTTGACCTCTTTATATCAGTGTAAGATATAAAACTTCAGAATTAATCTTCCCTGCTGTCTTAAATTATTTTATTCGGCAATTAAATTAACAAATAAAATTGGTTTTATTTAAAAAAATACAATTATTGACATCTGTTTGGACAATCATTTTTTTTATCATTTTGTTATTATCTTGTTACACAAAGACACTGCATTCAAAAACGTTTTACATTTCAGATCGTTATCGATAGACAATTTTACTATATGGACGGCAAATTATTTTATTCATTGACAAACAATAAATAAAGCGGTATGAAGTATCATCTACTCAATGGTTGGTTAGTCTAATACAGATGACAATTTTGTCAATAATACGTATGTATATAATACTTTTCTTTGACACATTTTCTTGAATTTCCAAGAGACATTGTAAATACATATGAGATTATATATACCAGTGAATGATTAAATGTATGTATGCATGCAGATATTTATTTAAGGAGAACAACTTTTATATTTGTCAGGTTCTTTTGACTTAAATTCTGGAATTATGTAATAAGTGTAAAAAAATTTAGTGCTTCAGATATATTTTTTGGGAATTACTTTCATAACACTACAAACCAGTAAAAGTCTGAAATGGCCTATATTTGTACTCGACTGTACTGATTTTTACTCGACCAGTCTGAATTGGTCTGAAATTTACTTGATAATACTCGACTGTACTCTGAACCATACTTAACAGTCTGAACTTGTACTCGACCAGTACTTAACCGTTTTATTTTCGTCTGAACCATGCTCGACCTAGTCTGAACCATACTCGACCTAGTCTGAACCATACTCGACCAAGTCTTAACCAACCTAGACCTAATTTTTGTATCTATCTATTGTATTTCATCAATTTAGGAACTGTTTTTAACAGCTATTTCCCCTGGCTAGAAATTTGAACAACAATTTGAAATTTAAAATGTATTCAATATGGCATTGAAACCAAAATTTCACAATAAACATAATATAAATTCAACACCATATTTATCAACACTTACATATATATATCACCTTTAAAATAAAAATAAAACAAGCTGATCAAGTAATCTCAAAACTGAATTGTGACTAATATTTGCAATGTTATTCAAATTTTTTTGAATGTTTCAGATATAATTTATAGTTACTGGACAATTTTCACCATTAACTTAAGCCTTGTATAGATTTATGGTGTCAGTTGAGTTTAGTTAATAATGCAGTAAACATTTTTGTTATTAAAATATATTTAAAATAGAATATAAAGCAACTTAATAAATTTAAAAAAATCACACCTTTGTTTTGTTAAACCAAGAATTTAATATAATCATGATAGAACTTCCATAGCAATCCTTGATAACCATTTAAAAAAGGAAATGTGTTCCAAAGTTGCAGAAAAAATTTATTTCCATTAAATTTAAATAACGTTTGTCAAAATTAAAGACATGGCATACAAGAAGCACTTTAATAAGGTTTAATTACCTCAGTACATGTGTGTTTTACAGGTAAAAAGAAAGCCCTATTTTTCTTAAACTCGTGTATTACTTATCTAGTGAATTCAAAAGGCCTTGCGATTTAAGTTTTACAGGATGTTGCAATTTTTAATGAATGCTAATTAGAAATTAATACTCTCTGACCAGGTGTGATCTTTTTAATGAGTTTGCCCCAAGCAGGAGGTATTACTTTATACTTTACCACTAATCAGAAGAAAAATTTTATCTATTTCTTTAATTTTTTTATCCCTTTTTGATATATATTTCATATAATATATCCCAAATTATAATAAGAATAGATATATTTCTAATATAAGGTTGAACAATTTCAGTGATTTTTTGGCTGTTGTTACCTCATTAAAAAGATAATTATATAACTATTGTATGTAACCATGAAACCTATATAGTTTTTCTTTAGGAATTTAGGAAAATTAAGTTTAAAAATAATAAGGTTTTATTAACCTCAGTAAAGGTGTGGTTTTTAGTTAAAAGAAAATCTTTTTTTTAACAAAACTCTATAACTTTAAAATTAATATAATTAAATTATTATATAAGATAATTTAATTTAACTATCTCTATTTGATAAACCTGAGAATCATGTAAGGATGTAAAAATATGTTTTTATATATATCTTTATTTTTTTGTGGCTGTTGTCATGTCAGAAAAAAAGAAATTAATTTTAACAGCTAAAATTAAAAAAAAGTATAGGTTTTTTGGTCAAGTATGGTTCAGACTGGTCGAGTATTGTTCAGACCTTTGGTCGAGTATGGTTAAGACTGAAAAAATTGGTCGAGTACAGGTCGAGAATGGGTTAAGGCTGTTTCAGACTGGTCGAGTAATAGTTCAGACTATTTTCAATGGCAAAGATAAGGGTCAAGTACAAATCAGTACGGTCGAGTATGGTTAAGACTAGGGTCGAGTAATGTCGAGTAAAATTCAGACCAATTCAGACTGGTCGAGTAAAAATCAGTACAGTCGAGTACAGATATAGGCCATTTCAGACTTTTACTGGTTTGTAGTGTAAAGAACGCTCTAACCTTATCTTGAAATCTTGATTCGAATAACAAAGAAATATTTACGAAAGCGATATTTGTAACATTTTATTTTTATCAAGCTGTAGGCGCAGATTAATTCGCTGGTTATGCTAAAAAAAGATACATTTAGGTAAAACCAAATTTACCGGAAAAAAATATGAACATAAGGAATTTACTGTTCAAGAAGTTAAAGTATGTTCTAATACTTTGTAGTAAGTATATTTGTACGACTTTGCCCCCAGCAGAGCTATAGAAAAACAGTACTTTAACGGGTGTTACACGGACTCTTTAAAGATGATACACGGACACTTTTTAGTTGTTACCGGACTCTTTTTATGAATAGAATCACCCGTGCATGATCAGTGAGTTCATGGGCACTTTGAATTTCAATTAGATTTGAACTTTTTGTTTCACCGAAATATTTCCTGTCTTTTTGATTAAAATATTTACTTTAGCATCAATAAATATTTTTTTCCAAACAATTCCAGCAAATGACTCATCATATCAGAACACAAAGGGATTGACCATTTAACTCCAAAAGAGGAGTTATGGTTGTTTCCCAAAAAATATTTTGATCCCCAGTTTTATGAGAAAAAAAATATAATGTGGTTAAGCAGATGACAAAATAATGTTCTGATTCCTGATTTTTCGAATACCGTATATAATAGTGCTAATTTCGAAAAAAAAAAATTGTGTGATAGCGTTGAAAAAACTAAATAATTTTCTTACTCAGAAAAGAACATAACCCCCTTTTGAAGCTAAATGGTAGGTTCGTAAATATATATATTTTTTTCAATATATGGACATGAATAGTATTCTGAACAATACTGAAAGTAAAGAAAAGCTGGTACCGACGTTTATATATAAAAAAAAAAAGACAGGAAATATATATAAAAATAATCAAATCTAATCAAAAGGTAAAATCCCTATCAACTCACCAATGCACGATTGATCCTATAGAAAAAAGTGTCCGTGTAACATAATACATGTTCAAATATGCAGCAAATCTTGAAGAAAATCATTCAACTTATGCCATCAATTTTGGACGGTAAGCTGCGATTGGATCATACAGTGACACGTGTTTAATCCTGATAAACACTATTAGAGACATATAAAAACCTACAGTACAAAGGTAACAAAAAATTGACCGGAAACAACCTGCCGTAAAAGTATCCCCATAAGAGAAATCAAATTGAAACTATTCTACATATTACAAGAAAGGAAATATATAGGCTAGGGATACCTGATGAGGATAGGCCTATGTCTATATGACCATAACCGAAACACCTTTTTTAGTATTAGAAACCAAGACCTGATCTGGTTTCTTATTCTTAAAATACACACACAATAATTATACTACAAGCATGCAAATGTGAATTTCTAGAAATATATGAAAATAAATGCAGAAGAATGTATTCCATAACCAGAAATATTTATCATACACTGAGTTTACCAGCTCGAAATTACTCTAATGCACATAGAAAATGGAATTAATTACGAAGGATTATAATAAGATATACTGGATTGGTCCTGGACCCGATTGATTTTGATATCACCTCGGACCTTGACCTGACTACTCGTGTAGAAAAACTATCCGGCAACGGTTGTTACCGGCCTGTTTCTTTGTTACCTTTGTACTGTATCTAATACATATTTAATCCGTACATGATATATTCTATGAATTTCTATTATATGTTCACAACTCATGTAGGTACAGAATCGTTTGCAAAAGGTCGAATAGTTTCCTCTGAGTTAATATTTTACACAGATAATGTTGAATAATATTTAGGGTTGCATGGTTCTATATATATATCTGCCACATTATCCCCCGAAATGCTAATTAAACTCTAAGTCAATCTGATTATGAAATAAACAACGGCTTCTTACTTTCTGACAGCAATTTCCAAAAAGGACGAAGAGACCAAAACGTTAGCTATGATAGATCAGATACCATGTTTTTTTTTACCGCATAAAAAATGAAAAAAAAAAAAAATAAAAAAAAAAAATACACTGATCATTTAGACATGTACTCAGTCTTAATTGATATCATTTTTAAATTCACAACTATTAGAAATTAAAGTTTGAAAGTCTCTGTTACAAGTCAGTCAATTAATATATGTCGAAAGTGTCACATAAAATAAAAGATAGCTTCCTTTAGATTGATTGGTTGCTGTTTGCTGAATGTCCAGTGGCAAATATTTCATGTCGTATGTTCATGTACAAGTCAGTCAATTAATATATGTCGAAAGTGTCACATAAAGAAAAGATAGCTTCCTTTAGATTGATTGGTTGCTGTTTGCTGAATGTCCAGTGGCAAATATTTCATGTCGTATGTTCAAGACGTCAATAATCATCAATAACTAAAATATGTAAGTCATGTGATAGGAAGTTGACCGATATGATTGACAGGAAATGTTAAATGCCCTAGAAAAAGAGGGTATACATTACGCCTTGCAACAAGCCACTTAAAAAGAGTTGTTGCAAGAGTTCCTAACTTGCAGAGAGCATGGCACTCTCTCTCTACATCACACATCGAATTTAACGTTCGCATTTTGACCGGGCGTTACTGCGAATTTATACACCACGCACAATCAAGCGGACGTCCGTCCTCGGCAAGGATTTTACTGCCGGTCGATAAGAGAACAAGGGATGACCATACTTATACACCCAAGTAAACCCCTGGGGTTGCTTCTTTGAGCATTTCGATTTATCTACCAACTTATTAAATGTAACTAATCCTGATTAGACCATGAATCACACGACTTATGTCGCTAGGAAGACAGTTTTAACCTTCTACTCAAGGATTTTTTCAAACATTTGAAAGGATTCACGTCGTTATGGGCTCAATAAACATATTTACGATGTTACTTGAGAAATAAAACTGTGTATGAAATATTGGAGTCTTTCTTCTGCAAAAATCGCTATATTTAAGATAAAACCTAGTTAACATGTTATAAGATACCAACGGGTCATCCCAAAATCATAAGTCCAATAAAACAGACAGCATGGTCAAAAATAAAAACGACAAAAACACAAAAATTCATTAATAAAACCCTATTAAACATAAAACAAAGGATTGAACAAAACGAACCCCATCAAAAGCCGGGGTGAACTCAGGCACTGCTCCGAAAAGGTTAGCAGTCTATGCTCCACATGTGGACTTGAGTCAGGAGCCTGTTGTTCAGTGGTAATCGTTTGTTGGTGTGGTTCATATGTGTTTCTCGTTTCTCGTTTTTTATATAGATTAGACCGTTGGTTTTCCTGTTTGAATTATTTTACACTAGTCTTTTTTGGGCCCTTTATAGCTTGCTGTTCGGTGAGAGCCAATGCTTAATGTTGAAGGCTGTACTTTGACCTATATTTGTTAACTTTTTATACATTTTGACTTGGATGGAGAGTTGTCTCATTGGAATTCATACCACATTATCTTATTTATATTGAACATTTTGACAAATTTTGTATAGTATATCCCTGCAGTTATAGTTTTCAGTCATTAACATAATTGAGCTGTGTCAGATAGAAATCGACCTTATGCAAGTGCACATTTACATGTACATGTATACAACTTAGATTGGTTCAAGGATCATTCAACATTTTCAAATACGAAATAAAAGGTGAATTTTGATCTGTTTAATAGGGTTGTTATCACAACTCAATTTTCAAATAGTAACAGACTGTTGATAGAAAAATTATTTTTAGCCGAAATAGGATAACACATATATTGATATTCACTTGCATAAGGTCGATTTCTATCCGACGGAGCCCATATTATATTCATTGAACTACAAACACAATCCTGATATCTTTGATTATTTTATTCACATATCAATCCATACTAGGAGACAATAACACATAAAACTTTCCGAACGAAATAAAACATAAAAAAAAGAATGCTGCTATATTGTTTGTCTCCTCCTGAAAATTCAATGTTTCTGAATTTGTTTTTCAAGATAACCGGTCACTTAGTGTGTTTTGAACTTTAAATCTGAAACAGTTAATAAATCATGTATAAAAACTAACGATGACGGTTATTTTAATCTTCAATAAAAAATCTGTCTTAGATGAAAAAAAAAAGTAAAAACATAAAAAAACCGAACTCCAAGGAAAAACAGCTGTCATATTCCTGACTTGGTACAGGCATTTTCTTAAAAAAAAAGAAAATGGTGGATTAAACCTGGTTTTATAGCTACCGAAACCTCTCACTTGTATGACAGTCACATATAATTCCATTCTATTGACAACAATGTGCGAACCAAACAAACAGACATAGTAGGTAAATATGTAAAAAATAGGGGTGAAGCAGTCAACATTGTGTTATAATCTTAATCACTATAATAACAAACAAATAGTCAACAAAGAAAAACAAAATGGCACATAGGCAACAATTAAAGATAAGAATACAAAAAATTACCATAGCACAATAACACAATAGTGGGATGTATAAGTACCGAACCACGCCAAAAGGTTATTACCATGAAATGGACTAAACAGTAAAGGTTAATAATTTACAAAGACAAATAAAAGAACACCATAACACGTGATTAAGATAATAAACAAAGTCAGTACCTAGAATATATTCTTCAAGACCATCATGTATTATTTGTGAAGTTGATACGGAATATTTATCAACAAGGTCTTAGTATCTTCACATGAACTTTTCAGAAAAAGGACGAGACGTTTGAGTGTGTACAAAGCTAGGATTATATATGGGAGTCAAATGTTAGTTTTGATATAAAGATAAGAAGATGTGGTATGATTGCCAATGAGACGACTCTCCACCAGAGATAATTGAAGTTAACAACTATAGGTCACCGTACCGCCTTCAACAATGAGCAAAATCCATACCGCATAGTCAGATATAAACGGACCAGAAATATCAAATGTAAACAATTCAAACGAGTAAACTAACGGTCTTATTTATGTACAGAACAATGAACGAAAAATAAATGTAGTATATACATGTAGCAACAAACGACTATGTTTTGGAAAACATGTTCACTTTTCACTAAACATTGGAGTTTGAAAAATTAATTAATTACAAAAATAATTTCTGAACGGAAGGTGTAAAAATGAGGTATCATTTTATAGTTTATCAATGTTTCATTTTCTTTTTTTAAAGGCGAATATACTGATCATTTTTATTACAGCTATTTTGTTTTGCTAAGAAAATCGTAGAAATTCCAAAAAAACACCAATCAAATAATGATTTATAAAAGAGCTGTGACAATAATGGTGGCAAAACTACTTGTCTTCACGTCTTTATTACAATTAACGTTCTATTCACTGTTCGTCTTAGATTCAACTTTTATCAGGAAGAATATTCGAAGAAAAGCAAACTCCGCATTGCGCGAAATTCAAAGTGAAAATCTTACAGAAATATCAGAAGACGTAGAAACATATTCTCAGTTTTTGAGGTCAGGAATAGCGAAGAATGATATCCTTTTACCTAATAATAAATATATTTTTAACTGCACAAATTTTCATAAAATAGACCTATACAGATATAACGTTGGAGGTGGAAGGTCAAAGACTGTCGACATCGGAACCTTTCATGGTCAAATGGTAGTAGTGAAGAGGATTTCTACAATTAAACGGAAAGTGATAGGCGATAATTACAGAGAATTATTATTTATGAAAGAGATATTATTAAGAGAACAGTTGGAACACCCGGGCCTCATTAACATGATGGGGTTCTGTGTAAGACATCTATATAAGGAAAGTTACAAGAAAATTCAATTGGGCAGTGACATCTCAGCTGTTTACGAGTATGGCGAAGAGTTTAATATAACAGATTTAACATTAACAACTGACGAACGACTATCTCACGCATTAGATCTTGCAAACCTATTATTTTATCTACACAATTCTCCCCTTGGATCTTTAGTCATAGGAGATTTTCACAAAAACCACTTTCTTATGGTAAACAATAAAATCAAGCTAATCGATTTAGATTACATGCATAACATAGAATACCCATGTGTATTATCACAAAACAGGACCTTAATTAAAAAGTGTCCATACCAACTGACATGCCAAAAAATAGATACTAGAGAATTAGCAAGCCCATCATCGTGTAATAATGAGGATGGTTGCAATCTTGGAGAATGTAGAGGATATAATCTTAGAATTAATATACGACATATTTATAAAGCTTTCCTGAAGTATCTTTTAAAACCTCAATTTTTCTATCCTGTAATACAAAAGATGTTGTCAGAGTTAACGTTGCGTCTGATAGAAAATGACATTTCCATTGAGGACTTGGTGAATAAACTTAAAAATATCATACACACTAATAAAAATGGTTAAATAAAAATATTGAAAGGTAAGAAACAAGTGCTGCTTTATTGTCTTATTCAACCTGACATTTAACTATTTCAAATTTTTTTTAAAGATAAAGGGTAACTTAGTGTGTTTTGAACTTTTAGTTTGGAAGAATCTTTGATGTAAAATTTCTGAAATTTAAGCCAGTCAATCTGTATCAGGCTTTTTTACTTTATCGGATTGGTTCTCTTTCGTGACGCCAAATGTCATTTAAATCGTTGCTGAAATAGTTTTACAACAATTAAATCATAAATCAAATGATAAAGTTTTTAATTGTCAGTATATAGACCAACTTCTACTGTACGTGTTTCAAAATATTGTCATATTCGTATTTTGACAAAATGACATGAAACGTCTTCGTGGTTAACGCGCTCGTGTGGTCACTATCAAATCATTGATAACTTTAAAACCGTGCAATAAGAATATTTTCTGCGTTTTAAATCGTTATGCATGTCTTAAATAGACATTTTATTTTTTGTTCAAGTTTTTCATGTTTAAATTATAATTCAAAAAAAAAAAAAGTTTTTGAAATTTTCATTCGACCTAGCCTTTGTAACCACCAATAACAATAACGAGTTGATTTAGGCAAATCTTCAAAAACACAAATACACAAACAATACTTGATGGTGCAAAACATATGCCATGCCTATAACAGTTGGAAGGTCAGTCATATAGGAAGTTGAACAGTTGTGCCAATTTAGTGCCGACCAGGGTTTAAAAAATGAATAAATTTCAGTGTTTCAATATATAGTTAAAGGTTTAATAAACAGAAATTTACAAAAATGTCGATATTAATAATATTTGATTTCAACAAGGAATTACGTGCAACTGGGTTGATGATATTTCCAGGAAAAAAATATCCACACTCGTTTTCATAAACCCTGTTGGTGTACAAGCAATTCAGTAATAAAAGGCTTACAAATTGTAAACTTGTATATCATACAAAGTAAATTTGACAAAAATATTCCACTTCCAATTACAGTTTTTTTTTAATTATTGATTGAAAATAGTTTACTACATACCTTTAAACAAGGATTAAATTAATACTGGAATATACCTTTGAAATTTGTTTTTGTTTTACTAATTTTTGAATTATTTTAGCCTAAAATTTTAAAAAAGCGATGTAGTTTGCTTAGTGACAAACTTACAAATTTGTAATACAAACTTACCTTGTAATTCACTCTGTTTTTTAGTTTATATGAATTTTTCGAATTACTAAGGATTTTCTTATCCCAGGCATAGATTACCTTAGCCGTATTTGGCAATACATTTTGGAATTTTGGGTCCTCAATGCTCTTCAACTTTGTACTATTTTGGCTTTATAAGTATTTTGATCTGAGCGTCACTGATGAGTCTTATGTAGACGAAACGCGCGTCTGGCGTATTAAATTATAAGCCTGGTACCTTTGATAACTATTTATATGACTTTTGTAGGGTTTACTAACACTGTGCATGCACAGCCTTAGTTAAACTACCATTTGCATGCACAACATTAGCTAACTGACCCAGTGCATACACATCATACATCAACTAACCCAGTGCATGCACAACCTTAGTTAACTAACCCTGTTTATGCACACATTAGTCAACTAACCCTGTGCATGCTCAAAAGTAGTTAGCCAGCTATGTGCATGCACACAAATATTATTATAACTTTGTTAGTGTACACTTTATACCCAGTGTATGCATATTTAGTATGAAATATACTCTGTGTATACAGGCCTGGTGGTCACAGAAGGCATGCGCTATCACAATTCAGGGCTTTTCTCCTAAAACACAAACATGATGTCATTTTCTATTAAGGAAATTGTTGTGCACTGCAAAGAACATTATATAGTGGAAAGGTTTGTGTAAACTATGCACCACACACATAATTCTGCTGTGAAAATGTAATCATATGATTTGTAAAACAGGCAAAATGTTTTTGAATGTAAATGCTGTATACTGAAAAGAAGGGTTGGATGAGGAATTCGTTATGGCCATAAGTTAGATTGAAGCTGAAGTCAATTTAGGAATGTTGCAGAACATTTAGTTGTTAGTATCTAGTTCATTTTTGTAAAGTTTTCCATTTGAACCCGCACTGTTTGTGTATTTTGCCTATTCTGTCAATCAGCAGGATTCAAATGGAAGTCTTTTCCATTTTTATTAGATCACCTGGCCCAAAGGGCCAGATGAGCTTTTCTCATCACTTGGCGTCCGTCGTCCGTAAACTTTTACAAAATTCTTCTCCTCTGAAACTACTGGGCCAAATTTATGTATTAATGTTGTGTTTTTGTTGTGTCGTTGTTCTCCTCTTATATTTGATGCGTTTCCCTCAGTTTTAGTTTGTAACCCGGATTTGTTTTTATCTCTATCGATTTATGAGTTTCGAACAGCGGTATACTACTGTTGCCTTTATTTATTAACCAAACTTGGCCACAATCATCATTGGGGTATCTAGTTTAAAAGATGTGTCCGGTGACCCGGCCAACCAACCAAGATGGCCACCATGGCTAAAAATAGAACATAGGGGTAAAATGTAGATTTTTGCTTATATCTCTGAAACCAAAGCATTTAGAGCAAATCTGACAGAAGTAATAATGTTTATCAGGTCAAGATCTATCTGCCCTGAAATTTGCAGACAAATCTGACAACCCGATTGTGGGTTGCTGCCCCTGAATTGGTAATTTTAAGGAAATTTTGCAGTTTTTGGTTATTATCTTGAATATTATTATAATAAGAGATAAACTGTAAACAGCAATAATGTTCAGCAAAGTAAGATCTACAAATAAGTCGACATGACCAAAATTGTCAGTTGACCCCTTTAGGAGTTATTGCCCTTTATAGTCAATGATTAACAATTTTTCGTAAATTTTTTTAATCTTTTACAAAAATCTTCTTCTCTGAAACTACTGAGACAAATTTAACCATACTTGGCCATAATCATTATTAGGGTATCTAGTTTAAAAAATTTGTCTTATGACCCCGCCTTCCAACCATCATGGCCGACATAGTTAAAAATAGAACATAAAATGCAGTTTTTGGTTTATATCTCTGAAACTAAAGCATTTAGAGCAAAGCTGACATGTGGCAAAAATGTTCATCAGATTTAGATTTATCTGCCCTGAAATTTTCAGACGAATCCGACAACCCGTTGTTTGGTTGCTGCCCCTGAGTTAGTAATTTTACAGAAATTTTGTAGTTTTTTGTTATTATCTTAGATATCATTATAATATCTAATACTATTAATTATGATTTTAACCTTATTTTACATGATTTCCAAAGCATCAGTTAATCCAGGTGAGCGACACAGGCTCTTGAGAGCCTCTAGTTTAAAATATTTGCATGCAGTGTGTTGCACGATTTTTAAGGTATGCCAAATATTCTTTATCAACATACTATATCCACTTTATTGGAGCTTTGGTGGATAGTTGTCTCATTAGCAATCATACCATATCTCCTTATTTTTTATATATGTTGCCTAATACCGTACGCATTAGCTATTCTCTGTAATAATGCTAAAATGTATAAAACATAATAACAAGATAGGCAGTAGTACTTATGTCCAGCCCTATTCAACTTATTTTTACTGTTTGTTCACATGTGCTGTTACACCACGTACATTATCCCATGGCTGGTTGATACCAATCATATCTAACCCATGCGCCTGTGCAAAATCAGAAGCATTCAGTATAGAAGTTTTGTTTGGTTGATGTCTGACATAAGGAACAAGTCTTAATTTGAATTGTTTCATGTTTTTCAGACGCTTTAACAACTATTATCATTAGTGATTTAGTACATTGTTGAAGACTGCTGTGTCACCTGTAGTTGTTTACATTCTTATCATTTGGTCTGTGGTGAATAATTGCCCCTTTGGCAATCATGCCATGTCTCCTTATTTTTATATCATTAAAAGACTTCATTCAAATTTATACATTTTAATTTAATAAAATTCCACACATATTTCCCACTTAATGGTTCCCATTAACAACAATTGCAAATGAAATCAAAATATAATTAACAGATTTAATTGGTGAAATGTATTACTCATTTCACGTATTTACTATGAACAGGTCACCAAAAGTGAGTTTTTCACTTTTCAACCTTGATTGTGCAAGTTGCTTTATCTGCTTGTTTTTTCAACTAATTGTGCAACTCATAGCCATTCATTTTGATGATCCTTCATAACGACAAGGACCATATCAACAACTTCTTCACATCATGTCTTTGGTACATGCTCTCTATTTCGAAAAAAAAATCTGAAACACACAAAATCAGCACTAAATGAAACAACAACAACTGATCAGTCTCAATTCTAAATTAATGAAACTCCACGTTGTCACTAGGTAAACTAAATCTCACCAGAGTTCAAAGACTCATAATAACTCCTACAACAAAAGTCAGCTGATAAAAATTTCTTGTAGATATGCATAAAGTTTCATGAAATTCTGTTCATTTATATAAACACTGCTGTGTGGTTTTCAGAGTAGATGTAATGACAAACTGTTGCAGTAGTATACTTGGGTAAATATTCTAAGTTCAAAGGGGCATAACACCTAGAAAAAACATTCAATCATAATTTCCAGTCGATATGCACATTTACAAATCATGTCCTAATTATCTACAAAGTTTCATAAAAATTCTGATTTGTGGTTTCAGAGGAGTTTCAATGACAAACTGCTACAGTAGTATATTTAGGCCAAAATTCGAAGTTCAAAGAGGCATAACTTCTAGAAAAACGAGAGTGCACATTCTGAAATGTCACCTGCTTTACTGACCATTGATTTTATGTTGAAAGTCTTAAAGATAAAGGTTTTACTACAAGTATCACATAAACATAAACATAACTTTTTAAAGATCCAATGACAATAAGGTCAAATAAATTCTGTCAGTCAGACATGTACAGATCAAAACACAAACACTTAGCATTGACCAATGAACCATGAAAATGAGAGGTCAAGTTCAGATGAAACCTGTCAGACTGACATGTAAACACCATGCTAGTGAACAGGAATTGGCAACTATCATGTAAAAAGACATTATTTTAAATATTTTCCCTTTGATTTTGCTTATAATTAATATAATCAAACACTTGTTATATTACTTATTAACTGTTATGTCTATAAAAATTTACATTGACCAATGGCTGTATTTACCACAGGACATTTTTTTTTGTCAACCTTAAACATGAATGAAATTTCAGCAAAAGACAGTGAGAATGAATATAAAAAGATACACACAGTAAATCCTTACATTTTCTGCTTTATTGACACATGACATAAGTAAAATCTCCTGTTTTAACTGTGCTATAATTTGGATAATGCACAGTTCAAATGCACTTTTGCCTTACTATATACAATATATGTACATTGTCGGAAAATATAAAATTTATTTGTATGAGCTTTAGAAAAGGACAAAAAGCGAGGCTCATATTTTCCGACAATGTACATAAATTGTTTTTATCCTGAAAGTTACACCCAACACTTGAAAATTTAGTTGTTAACATCTAAATCATTGTCTCTAATTTTTCAAAGAAATCGACATAGTTTAAACGCGGACCGCGAAGAGGACCCCAAAATGAACTGGTACGCAAAAAGAAATATCCACATTACCGCTTGCTCAACATTGAAGAGGGGTAACAGGAGACTTTATTTGTACAAGTACAAATAAAGCAAAAATTTATTTGTGTACCTGTTATTTGTACAATAGTTGGATGATTGCAGGATAAAAAACATAATTGATCAATTTACAACTGTGATAACTACATCTTTTCGAAATATGAAATCAAATAAAGGTTATTAAAGTGTTTGAAACGAGATAAAGGATTCTTCTTAAATTTATGAACTTTTTTTTTATATTTTTTGTACAGCATATTAATCCTAAATCATTCCCCAATTTAAGTAAATATTGAAAACATTTTTTTTGTAATTTCTGAAAAACATGAATGAAAGTTTTAGAAAATCTGTAAACATGTAATTAAGAATGTATGTGAAGTTAGCAGCCGGTTCGTTATTCGATATTCAATATCCAACCGGCTGCTAGCAGTCGGTTCGATATTCAAATTTAGTCGAAAATCATAGAAAAATCAAACATTTGATAACATTAAAAGCATGATTTTCAGAGTCAAGAGGAGTAAAAAGATACTTTGAAATCGTTTAATGTCCCCTTTAAGCTGTCGTAAATTCTCGTTGTCCTCGAATATAAACACTTATGCAAGTTGCATATTTGTCTTTATGTAATATAGATTTCTGTTAAAAAAACGATATCAAAGATGTAATTTTATATATAATATATGATACAAAAACAAATACCGATCACTCTAGAAACATTTAGAAATAGAAATAAAATATTTATGGGAAGCCCAAAAAAAAGAAATATATAGCGAAAACCTACAGGAGGCCGCTGAAATGACGATGAGACCCCCCTAGTCATTCAATGTCCATAAAATTCAAGGAAATTATAGACTCTGTATATATAAAGGTTGTATCAAAAGGATTTTCCAGAATGATGTCATCATCGATATCTAAGGAGGGCTTAGATTGTCACTTTTCAGCTAAAAATTGTCAAAATTTCAAAACAAAGGGCACAGGGCAATGGTGAGAGCTCCCCGATCTTTTAATCTGCCTAATATTTTGCAAACAGTGAGTTAATAGGTAGATACAAACGTGACTAAAAGGAATAAGGGTAGACTTCTTGTCTTCTATGTTTACGGAGGGCCCAAAGTGCCAGTTTGATATTCAAAATATATAGCGAAAACTTACCGGAGACCGCTGAAATGACGATGAGACCCCCTAGTCATTCAATCTCCATAAAATTCAAGGAAATCATAGACTCTGTATATATAAAGGTTGTATCAAAAGGATTTTCTAGAATGATGTCATCTTCGATATATAAGGAGAGCTTAGATTGCCACTTTTCAGCTAAAAATTGTCATAATTTCAGGACAAAGAGCACAGGGCAATGATGAGAGCTCCCTGATCTTTCAATCTGCCTAATATTTAGCAAACAGTTAGTTAATAGGTAGATACAAACGTGACTAAAAGGAATTAGGGTAGACTTCTTGTCTTCTATGTTCACGTAGGGCCCAAAGTGACAGTTTGATATTCAAAATACCGGTATTTAGCGAAAACCTATCGGAGACCGCTGAAATGACGATGAGACCCCCCTAGTCATTCAATGTCCATAAAATTCAAGGAAATTATAGACTCTGTATATATAAAGGTTGTATCAAAAGGATTTTCCAGAATGATGTCATCATCGATATCTAAGGAGGGCTTAGATTGTCACTTTTCAGCTAAAAATTGTCAAAATTTCAAAACAAAGGGCACAGGGCAATGGTGAGAGCTCCCCGATCTTTCAATCTGCCTAATATTTTGCAAACAGTTAGTTAATTAGTAGATACAAACGTGACTAAAAGGAATAAGGGTAGACTTCTTGTCTTCTATGTTTACGGAGGGCCCAAAGTGCCAGTTTGATATTCAAAATATATTGCGAAAACCTACCGGAGACCGCTGAAATGACGATGAGACCCCCTAGTCATTCAATCTCCATAAAATTCGAGGAAATTATAGACTCTGTATATATAAAGGTTGTATCAAAAGGATTTTCCAGAATGATGTCATCTTCGATATATAAGGAGGGCTTAGATTGCCACTTTTCAGCTAAAAATTGTCATAATTTCAAAACAAAGGGCACAGGGCAATGGTGAGAGCTCCCCGATCTTTCAATCTGCCTAATATTTTGCAAACAGTTAGTTAATTAGTAGATACAAACGTGACTAAAAGGAATAAGGGTAGACTTCTTGTCTTCTATGTTTACGGAGGGCCCAAAGTGCCAGTTTGATATTCAAAATATATTGCGAAAACCTACCGGAGACCGCTGAAATGACGATGAGACCCCCTAGTCATTCAATCTCCATAAAATTCGAGGAAATTATAGACTCTGTATATATAAAGGTTGTATCAAAAGGATTTTCCAGAATGATGTCATCTTCGATATATAAGGAGGGCTTAGATTGCCACTTTTCAGCTAAAAATTGTCATAATTTCAGGACAAAGAGCACAGGGCAATGGTGAGAGCTCCCTGATCTTTTAATCTGCCTAATATTTAGCAAACAGTTAGTTAATAGGTAGATACAAACGTGACTAAAAGGAATTAGGGTAGACTTCTTGTCTTCTATGTTTACGGAGGGCCCAAAGTGCCAGTTTGATATTCAAAATACCGGTATTTAGCGAAAACCTATCGGAGACCGCTGAAATGACGATGAGACCCCCCTAGTCATTCAATGTCCATAAAATTCAAGGAAATTATAGACTCTGTATATATAAAGGTTGTATCAAAAGGATTTTCCAGAATGATGTCATCATCGATATCTAAGGAGGGCTTAGATTGTCACTTTTCAGCTAAAAATTGTCAAAATTTCAAAACAAAGGGCACAGGGCAATGGTGAGAGCTCCCCGATCTTTCAATCTGCCTAATATTTTGCAAACAGTTAGTTAATTAGTAGATACAAACGTGACTAAAAGGAATAAGGGTAGACTTCTTGTCTTCTATGTTTACGGAGGGCCCAAAGTGCCAGTTTGATATTCAAAATATATAGCGAAAACCTACCGGAGACCGCTGAAATGACGATGAGACCCCCCTAGTCATTCAATCTCCATAAAATTCGAGGAAATTATAGACTCTGTATATATAAAGGTTGTATCAAAAGGATTTTCAAGAATGACGTCATCTTCGATATCTAAGGAGGGCTTAGATTGTCACTTTTCAGCTAAAAATTGTCACAATTTCAGGACAAAGGTCACAGGGCAATGATGAGAGCTCCCTGATCTTTCAATCTGCCTAATATTTAGAAAACAGTTAGTTAATAGGTAGATACAAACGTGACTAAAAGGAATAAGGGTAGACTTCTTGTCTTCTATGTTTACGGAGGGCCCAAAGAGCCAGTTTGATATTCAAAATATATAGCGAAAACCTAAAGGAGACCGCTGAAATGACGATGAGACCTCCTAGTCATTCAATGTCCATAAAAATTGTCAAAATTTCAGGACAAAGGGCACAGGGCAATGATGAGAGTCCCCGGATCTTTCAATCTGCCTCATATTAAGCAATATACAGAGTCTTTGATTTAGTTGAATTTTGTGGACTTTGAAAGACCAGTTGGGTCTCACCCTCATTTGTGCGGTCTCAGGTAGGTTTTCACTATATATTTTGAATATCAAACTGGCACTTTGGGCCCTCCGTAAATATAGAAGACAGGAAGTTTACCTTAAATTCCTTTTAGTCACGTTTGTATCTACCTATTAACTAAATGTCTACATAATATTAGAAAGATTGAGAGATCAGGGGGCTCTCACCATTGCCCTGTGTCAATTTTTAGCTGAAATGTGACAATCTAAGCCCCCCGTAGATATCGAAGATGACATAATTCTAGGCAATGCTTCTGATACAACCTTTATATATATAGAGTCTTTGATTTAGTTGAATTTTATGGACATTGAAAGACCAGTGGGGTCTCACCCTCATTTAAGCGGTCTCAGGTAGGTTTTCACTATATATTTTGAATATCAAACTAACACTTTGGGCCCTCCGTAAATATAGAAGACAAGAAGTTTACCCAAATTCCTTTTAGTCACGTTTGTATCTACCTATTAACTAAATGTTTGCATAATATTAGAAAGATTGAGAGATCAGGGGGCTCTCACCATTGCCCTGTATCCTTTGTCCAGACATTTTGACAATTTTTAGCTGAAAAGTGACAATCTAAGCCCTCCGAAGATATCCGTATTTCTTTTTTGGGCTTTCCATAAATATGTCTTTTTATATTTCTAAATTTTTCTACAGTTATCGGTTTTTCTTTTTGTTTTTAGAAATATGATATTTAAAAAAAAATCTTTGAAGTCGTTTTATTGATAAAAATCTATTGTACATAAAGACAAATATGCAACTTACAAAAAGGTTTATATTCGAATTTACGACAGCTTGAATAGGTTATTAAACGATTTCCTACGTAATTTATTAGTCCTCTTAACTATGGAAATCATACTATTAATGTTATTAAGTATTTTTTTTTTTATGATTTTCAACTAAATTTGAATAACGAACCGGCTACTAACTTCACATACATATCATGAGTCCACACTTAGCTAATACGTAGAACGGAGATCATATTTTTGTAAACAAAGCGTAAACACAGGATCGCTATTTTAATCAGAGTGATATCCTAGTCACTGTTTGATTGTATATATTTACGGAAGTCTTCAATGCTCAAATAATAGATATCGCCTAAATATTGCAGGGAAAATATCTATCAAATGGTGGTTTTTTTTAATGTAGTTTGATAATGGATAAACATATGCGCTCGTTTGTTCTCAACTCGCCATTTTTTAGCAGTTACATACCATCTGCTCCATCTTATGGCGTTTACATATCTGAATTACATGTTGACACTATATATATACGGACTTCCTTAGCATGGTGTGCTCTTACACAAGGCTGCACCACGAGGGATACATTGTTCAACATGTCGTTAGTTTAATGCAAAGATAAGTGCTAATCAGTGAGTAAAATTTAAACGCAAGATTAGCTGACACGTGAGTAAAATTGAAACGCAAAATTAACTGACAATTCGTTAAAATTTTGAACAATTTTTAATTATTCCAATATCTTATCACTAATATTTAATCATGTAATTACCAAATGATTATCCTATTGTATTACCCATAATACATTTTTCCAAGCACTGTTTAGGAGACAATGGCAAACAACCAACAAAACCTTAACTTTTCTGTAGCCGAGAAAAATCTTCTGCATGATGAGATTAAAAAAGATTTAGTAATCCTGAGGGAGGAACATAGTAAAAATGTTTCCAACCAGCAGAAAGCATTATGATGGTTACAGATCTCTGACAAAATAAATTATCTTGGTATTGCAAATAGAACTGTCAAAGAAATAAGAGACAAACAGCTCTTTAATATGTAAATCTACTGATTGTGACATTTTGAACTCGGGTGATGCATGCATATCAGACGACATCTACCCTGTCGCATCCCATGGAGTTTGCAGGCGAATCATGTTGTTACCTTGATTTTGTCTTCTTATTTGATTTGTGATGTTTAAACATCGCTAAACTACTGTGCCTTAATGTAAACTCTGTGTTTCATATTATATTTGTAATATATTGAATTGAGTTGGTTTCATAGTTTGTTCTTTATTTTGGTGCGATATTTAAGAGGACAACCAATTATGTCGCTTATTCTGAATAAGACTGATTGATTGATTGGTCGCTAAACTCCAGTGGCAAATATTTCATGCATGTTCAGGATGAGAACAAATTAACAATGAATACAATGGGTAGGTCCAGTAATAGAGGTCGTCCGGGGAGAAAGTGAAGGAAATTTGGTCTGCCACAGGAAAATGAGGGTATATTTGATAGGGAAAGAAATTTTGCCTTGTAACAGGCCACCTACGGACCCATCAAACAGTTGTTTGCAAGGGTTCTCAACGTGGCACTCTCTTCACATAAGGCAGCAGATGTAATGTCATCATTTTGACCGGACGTGACTGTGTACTTGTACATCCCGCACAACGAAACGGACGCCTCACTTTGGCAAGGGTTTTACTGCCGGTCTATTCCCAGTCACACTTAGAAAAAATTATATAAGAAAAAGCGGCGTTATGACCTCGACATACCTAATTTTTACATGTGTATGGAACTATGTCATGATGAAAGTCTGATTAGTTTGTATCTATCAGCATATGATGGTACCAAAAGAGTTGACTGGAGTACAGGTATAATGTCATTCCTTGGATTTCTCTCATTCCGGTATTTAGGTAGATAAACTGTATACGGCCATCTTGGATTTTAAAATAGCAGTATACAAGCGGTCTAGTTCTTTGCTTAAACAATCGGTCTAGTTCTTTGCTTAAATCTGAAAATTTTATTTCAAAATTCTATCTCATATATTTTTATTTTATTCACAAAATAGTGTTTTTTCATGAATAATCTACGACTTGTAGCTTGAAAAATAGCAGTGACCCATACTTTTTTTATTATATTTTTGAAAAAAGCTTGGAAAAATCTTCATTTTGGCAAAGTATGAGAAAATTCTGAGGTAATATATATCGATGATCCATCTTAAAATTCGTGATTAAGTGCGGGATATACAAAATGTATAAATATAGTAAACAAACTCATTATAGATTCCAGACTTACGATTAAGTACGCGTCTGGCGCGTTTCGTCTTTAAAATACTCATCAGTGTCGCTCGAATCAAAAAAGTTCAAAAAGCCAAATAAAGTTACAAATTAACTTTATGATGACTAAACACAACTTTTACACTAACTTTTATCTAAATTTTAGTTAGGCTTCAATTGACGCAATTAATGATAATGGGTTGGTGTTTAACATGCAGTGACTAATATATCATGCTTATCAGGACAAGAACATGTGATATGAATATTCCGCAGGAAAACACGTCACACTACCCGAATACTGAACTCTGACTCTGCAGCTGACCAGTGTTTACTCTACTCCTAAATGCCGCATACTTATTATATAAATATGTTTATTCCAAATATTTCGATATTTGTGTTTTCCAAGAGTTTATGATATATATAAACCTTTGATTAAAAGCGAAATTTTAAACTCAAGAAGAAAAGTCATGTTTTTAAAAAGGAAAAAACTAGAATTCATGAATTTGATTAGACTCATCTAAGAAATTATGTTATCAATATGAGGTCTCCAGTAGAGCACCCCACTGGGTCATAGTGTCACGTTAAAAGTGTTACAGGTCACCAGATCACTATTTAGTTTTAAGTTGATCTGATTCTCGGTTTCCAACATTTTTGAAGGTCTGTTTAAATGAATCGTCAGTACACAAGTACGCCCGCTATAATTTTAATGGGGCCATTACTTAACACGATATATATGAGCAT
The DNA here is from genome assembly GCF_021869535.1 of Mytilus californianus. NCBI lineage: Eukaryota > Metazoa > Mollusca > Bivalvia > Mytilida > Mytilidae > Mytilus > Mytilus californianus. Next base: position 23,496,327 of record NW_026262615.1, on the reverse strand, counting down.
TTCCATATTATTAAAATTACTACGCCATGCAGGACGACCTTCATCTAGTAGATATTTTCCAACCAGTAAACTTTCACAATTTACGTTATTGTACGTGTAAAGTAACAAAAATGACGTTGGTGGTGAAAATTATAGACCAATATCTAATACCAATTGCATCGGTTTGAATTGTGACATGAAATCCGAAGCGATGAAGCGAATGTACGAGGGAGAGGATGAGCAGAATGTACAAATACGCAGTCACGTTCGATCGGAATTGTAATATGAAATGCGAAGCGGGGGAGAATAGTATATTTAAATGTACTGATATTGAATTATTGTCTTCCCGTACACTAATTCACTTATATTTTCCCGTATGCAGTGACCTTAACTACTAGACCTCTCGTTAGAACTTCGATCACCGCACAGCGAAAGTGCGAGGGGGAAAACCGTGATGAAAGGATATAAACAAACGTGCACTGAAGGTTAATAGTAATAACTGATTCTAAAGAACGATTCAATACAACAAATCATTTAACAACTGGTAACGATAAGTTTAATTAACAAATGGGAACGCATGCAAAATATATATAAAAAAAATATCATGTCTCTAACAATTCACGTATCTGTCGCATGCTCCACATGCTATAGTGTAAATAATAAGATGATTAAATAAACATCACTGTGTAAAGTAGCTCACGAACGCTTACTCCAATACTGTCATAAAGCAGGAGCATAGCACAAGTACGGAAAGACATTATATTTTATCTACGCAGACTTACACATTAATGAATAATGTAACTATTTCAATCAAAGAGTCGACTAAATAAACAGCAGCAGGTGGAAACCTGTTAAGTAATTGACACAAATTTAAATCGACTTTATTTTTGAAATTAGATCAATGAATTTCATTTTATCAAAATCAGCTGTTAGTTTTCGCTACGATACTCTCCATCGTTAGAGGGAGCGTAGTGTATCACAAAATCTAATCAGATTGGTAAACTACTTGGAAAAGAAGAAATTTTACATGTGGCTGGTCAGTGAAACTCAATTTTTAATTCCGCCTGCTTACCGTATCAATACCACCTGGTAAACGCCCCTTCGTTTCCTACGGACCCCTGAAAGGAACTGGGGGATAGAAATATGGTCACTCTTGGTCTTCTAGCGACCGGCATTAAAAAAAAAAACTCGTCAAAGTGGGATGTCAGTTTGGCTGTGCAGGATGTACAAGTACGCAGCAACGTCCGGTCAGAATAGGGACGTTAAATCCAATGTCTTGTGTAGAGGGTGCCACGCTCTCTGCATGTTAAGAACCCTTGCAACAACTCTATGAGTGGTCCGTAGGTGGCCTGTTGAAAGGCAGAATTTCTGTCCCCATTCAATATACCCTCCTTTTGCAGTGGCAGTCAAAATTTCCCGACCTTATTCCTGGACCTACTTATTGTTTTTATTGTTAATTTGTTCTCGTCCTGGATATGCATGAAATATTTCCGACTGGACGTTAAGCAACCAACAATCAATAAACCAATCGTTTCGTACATGAATATTTTTAACTACTTCACAAATTTAATAACATGGTCTATTCAGATTATAAACATGAATGACACAGCATGAAAGAAAATGCAGCATTTTTTTTACAGTCACTGCAATGAGAAAGTATTTTTCCGAATGTATAAACACTTTTCTTTAAGTTGATCATATTTTACCCACCTCGCAAAAAAATGAGATTGCTAGAAGGGCATTTATTAATACCAAATATGGGGATGGGGAAAAACAAAGAAGCTGACCTTATGCAGAAACATGCAATCAGAAATCAAAAAGACTAAATACGAGGTCTAGGTAGGAACAGTAGATTTATTATCTAGGAATTAAAATCGAAGAAGTTAACACCATTTCAATTAAAAACAACACAAAAAAGTGAAGCAAAACATCACAAAGTCATTAACAAAATGATGAATGAATTCAAGTAGTCAGGAAGGCTCATCTTTCCGAGTGCATATTTCATATTGCTCTTAACAAATTAAAATCTATTAAAAAAAATCCAAAATTTGGTTAAAAGTAATGCAAAACAATTGTGGCAAACATTGTGTCATGAAGAAATTGATTCCAAACCAGTAAGATTTGGGAAGCAATTACATGCAGACAAAACCTTGGACATTTTCATTGTTTACAGATATAGATTGCCCTCAATCATGTCTGTCTTGCTTGTTGATTGTAAAGTTGAGTCTATTTTTTGTATATATAGATGCAAATAAAAGAGAGAACGCTACCAGGAGGGCAATCTGCCCAGCACACATGTGTTATAAAATTGGAGAAAATATTGATCATCTTCTGAACATCCCTAAACTTACAACAAGCCACACAAAGAAGACATCATCTTAAGATCTAGGAATTGCCATTAACATTTAAGGAAAATAAATCATTTAATTATGTAAAGGGAAGGAAATTTGATAGATTCATAAACATACCAAAGAATCCCAAAACTGTTGTTAAGAGAACAGATCTTATGCATGCTATCCATAAAAAAATTCAAAGTTTGTTTTCAAATTCACAAGTGTTTTTGCAAATTTACATCTCTCAAGTTGATGTATTTATAAGTCTAGAATTAATTGATTTATTTGAATATATACTGCCCATATCTAATGTGCTTTGTGTCACTATTATTACTAAAAGATAATAATTTACTGGCAACGTTTACGGCAGATTTTTTCCTAAGTAGAAATGAATAGCAGTTCATGCTTGTAAAGGTGTGATCGACTTGTAATAAATTTGTTTATATTAAATAGGTAAATTTACTGACATTTCATAAGGGAGATAGGTAATGTCCATATGTTTTATATCAAGGGGAGATAATTGTACTGAAAGTTAATTTAAATCAACTAGTTTGTTCACTACTTCCTGAATATATCAGGAAACAAGGAGTTTTACCTTCTTATTATTTTATGAACTTGTAGTAAGGAATCTTAAAAAAAATTTGGCTTTTTTTCAGTCTATATTAATTTAATGCTTGTCGTAAATCAAAGTAATAATTCTATCTTCCATTTTTTTACGAGTCACTCCATATCTTTTCCTGTTTTTTTTTTGTTTTTGTTTTTTTTTTATAACCGAACAGTATTTTCAAAGATATATTTAAAAAAAACTGTACAATGTAAATAATTAATTAAAGAAACATAAGTGTAGGGTTCGATTTTCCAAAGAAGATATAATTCCCATCTCACTAATCTTTATAAAATAATAGAATTTAGCACCTTATATTTGTAAATAAATGCAGATTAATACATGTATTTTCCATATCGGCCCGAGACATATGAAGATAGTATAAACAGTTTATTCCTCAGCTGTTATCAATAAAGGCCAATAAAATAGAATTAATAAGTAAACGTGTTTTAATAACTACGAAAAGATCAAATAGGTTGAATGTTTTACGACGTAGTCAACCCCATTTTTGGCGCCATTGCTGACAACAACCTTGAGCGGTCAAAACAAATAGGTAAGGTTAACAAAAGGCGTATTTCAAAACAAATAAGGCAAAAGAAAGACAGAGAAAGGTAAGGGAGGGATTCAAAAGTACAACGGAAGTATTTAAGATGTGACAGAATCGCACGATGAAGGTGAAGGGGCGGTGGAGCTACAAAATGTACACGAACTAGATCACAGTTATAACAGGATCAACAGTGAGCAGATATCATTTTGGATGAAGGTTTAGTTGTAGAGGAAGGGACATTAAGTGCAAGAGAAGATGTTAGAGAGCCGGTCGAAATGTGGTAGATTTGGGAGTGTTTGCAGATGCACTGTCAACATGCAATAATTGTGGCCTGCGTCTTCATTATGTTACAGACATGATCAACTATGAATTATCAGCTATAATTAAGGTGAGGTTCAAATTTCAAAACAAAATTTATGTCACTGATAACAAATAAAGAGGGGTTAAACAGAGTGGCCACCAATTCCCGGTTCCCTCCCCTTAACTCGCCAATCTCTACATCATTATAACTCCTGATTCACGTTCTCTATACTCTCGTGTTCCCCCATCCTTTGTCAATCCCCTCATTATACAATAATTTTTCGCAAATGGATTTGTCTTACTCTACCATATAAAATAATTCAGTCCGACTAACCTAGGACTCTTCTGACGTCCAACAACAGCTATTCATCAAGCTGGTGTCATGGGATGTTACATGCTCTTATCTTAAGAACACCGAATAGAGTGTCAACTTAAAAAACATCTGGATCTCATGATATATAGACACATTTGTCAGGATAAATATATTATGATAAGGCCTTTTCTGTCATTTTAATTGGGAAACTTAATTTGTATATGAATATTATGTACACGAGTATGTTATACTTTTTAGTCGTGTTGCATACATGTATGTTACAGAGTAAACCATAAATATCCACCGGATTGCAACGAAAATCCAAAAAATCTGGTATAAGTTATTTTGCAACAAACTCTTGATTAACAGCTACAGTATAAAATAAAAATTATAATTTCAAAATAATATATAGACATGGGAGAAACGGAAAACATGTTAAAAGGGCTTTGAATGAAGTTTAAAAACAATACTAATTTTGATGGCAATAATTTTGTCTTTAAGATTGAAGCTACTTTATGAATTGTTTCATGGTTTGAAAGAGATCAAACTTGAATATTATTTACGGAGTTAAAAAAAATATATGATAAATACCAGTTTGCAGGACAGCAGGTAATATAATATTAAGTCGACAGTAATTTACCGATTTTAATATCTCGTAAATCGATTTAAAAGAAAAACATCAATGTAACTAACACAAACTGAAGGAATCGCATAGGTTGTGTTTCCAATTTATGAATTTGTAAGGATTTAGGATTTAGAACTTTTGGTTAACAAGTTTCGCAGAGAGGTGTTGTTGACCATGTTTGGGTCACTAGTACTAACGTTCCCAGTCCTGCAACACCTGATTGTAGTTGAAAACTTGAGTCGTCATAGGTGTGGTAAAGGTATTAAATAGTTATCAAAGGTACCAGGATTACAATTTAATACGCCAGACGCGCGTTTCGTCTACATAAGACTCATCAGTGACGCTCAGATCAAAATAGTTATAAAGCCAAACAAGTACAAAGTTGAAGAGCATTGAGGACCGAAAATTCCAAAAAGTTGTGCCAAATACTGATAGAAATAGACTGATCTTCAAAGTAGGGAGGCATTTTTGATTGTTATGATTTATGATTTATGTGAATGATGTCGCCTAGGTTGATGGCATAAAGACATTTATTTGGCAAAGGAAAGTGTGTTGATTCCATAATATTTTTATTCCTCTGTATTTGCACATAAATCGAATATGATATATTAAAATATGTTTACGTTGGATGCGTCTTTCGGTTTTTTTTATGTTGTGGATTGTAGAATTTGGTTTGAATTTTCGTTGTTTTTTCCTTTATTTTCCTTTTTTTGCCATGGCATTGTCATTTTTAAATTTTTCGAAAAACTAAGGATTTTCTTATCCCAGGCATAGATTACCGTAGCCGTATTTGGCACAACTTTTTGGAATTTTGGGTCCTCAATGCTCTTCAACTTTTTACTTGTTTGGCTTTATAACTATTTTGATCTGAGCGTCACTGATGAGTCTTATGTAGTCGAAACGCGCGTCGGCGTATTAAAGTATAATCCTGGTACCTTTGATAACTATTGAAATGAGCATATGTGCAGAAAAAATTGGAACCGTCAATGTTATTGTCTTCCACTTCTTGTGATTTGGTATCTTCAGCCTCTCTTCTTATTAAGGTTATTCGACTTTGATCTTTTTCGTTTTCTTCCATTAAGTATTTGTTTTTATATTTCTGAATCTCGTGATCCATGCTTATAAAGAGCAATTGTGAGTAAGTTGAACCCAAATTTCTCTTTGATGAGTTTTTTTTTCTTTTTTTTTGTTGCTATTTTCCTAGCAAATAATCCAGTATTTTTTATATATAGATCTTTTCCGATTGTCCTATCTGGAACATTTTTCCACTTTTAAGTCGCGTTAAGTTTGTTTTACTCTTTTTTGTATCATAAACAACAACAAAAAAACTGTTAATCGAGTATTGTTCAGTCTCTTGCAACTTATATTATATACAAATAGAAAGGTCCTGTAATAGGGGTAGACATGGAGGCCAGAAATTTGGACTGCAACTAAAAAATGGGATAAATGTTCATAGGGATAGAAATTTAGCGTTGAAACAGGCAACCTACTGACCCCTCAAAAAGTTGTTGAACAGGTTGTTAACGTTCACTGAGCGTGACTCTCTTTCTACACGAGGCATTCATTCTGACCAGACAGACGCGATTGCATACTTATACATCCCGCACAACCAAACGTACGCCAATTTTTGTGTCAAAGTCAATATGGGTAAGTGTGACTTGAACAAATTCAATTGTGTGATTTTTCATTTTTCATCAGTCCGCACAACTTTAACCTAACTATACATAAAAAGGAGATGTGGTATGATTGCAAATGAAACAACTTACTCATACCGTATAGTTGACTATAAAAATCCCCGACATGAAATATATGAAATTATTCAATTGAGAAAACTAATGGCCTTATTAATAACAAAACAATTTCTGAAAACAAATATGACCGACATAACCAACGACAACCACTGAACCACAGGTTCCTAACTTCGGACAGGCACATATAACGTGGCGGGGTTTAACATGTGCGGGATAAAATCCCGCTGTGTTGAAGACCCATTGTGGCCTTATCGGTTTTCTGCTCTTTGGTCAGGTTGTTGTCTCTTTGACACATTCCCCGTTTCAATTCTCAATTTTATTGAAGGCACCAACCCCTTCCCCTAAACCTGGGACAGTGGTGAAACGGCACAACACAAAAACAAACTATACAAAACAATACACGACTTTGGACAGGCACACATAGAATGTTGCGGGGTTAAACCTGTCTGCTAGCGTCAACTCTTCCCCTAACCAGGGACAGTGGTGTAATAGTTCAACATGAGATCAAACTAAACAAGAGGCTGTCAAGAGTGACAACAAACCGGATTTTCTTGCATGAAAATAATATTTGCAAATCTGGACCCAAACAGGATCAAGTAAAAAAATTAAAAGGAATTTTTGTAGGGTTCAGAAATGGAAAGGCCAAAATCAATCTTAGTATCACTTTTCCCTACAAAAGGTGTACAACTCAACAATGATAAAAGCTAAAATCGTGAAAATCAATTAAGACCTTCATTCAGTCACAGGAAACAACATATCTAAATTTGAAAAGATTTCGGCAAAGCGTTTGCAAGTTATTGCACGAACAACAATCAAAGTATCAATTTTCGCTACTTAAATGTCAACAACTCAACAACGATAAAAGCTAACATCGTGAAAAATCATGAAAATGGAACTTGACCTTCATTCATTTAGTCACAGGAAACAACATAATTAAATTTGAAAAGATTTCGTCATAGAGTTTTCAAGTTATTGCACAGACAACGGTCTAAGTATCATTTTTCGCTACTTAAAGGTCTACAACTCAACAACGATCAAAGCTAAAATAGTAAAAATTGAACTTGACCTTCATTTAGTCACAGGAAACAACATATCTAAATTTGAAAATATTTCGTCAAAACGTTTTCAAGTTAATGAACGGACACTATTTGACAGCCGTCCGCCTGCCCGTCCGCCGTACATCCCCAAATCAATAACCGATTTTTTCTTCGGAAATCCGGTTAAAAACCAGTTGAAAAAAAGCTTGACTCCTTAGATCGATACAACGCAGAAAACATCTAACAAAAACACATACCGGACGTGGCAGTGTATTTACACATCCTTGAAATAAAAAGAGTACTCGCAGTTCCTGGAAGCTAGTTAAAAGCCAATAACAACTAATAAAAAAAATCATGTATACAAGACTTAAATATCTGACTGGGCAACATAAACCCAACCAAAATCCGGTTGTGATCTCGGGCCCGGAAGGAAAAATAGATCTTGATCCACACATGGCACTCGTATACATAACCCGGCCATTTGAACATGCCCTATCTAATTCCTGGTGTAATTAATATCATGGCCTTGTTTAAATGCGGTTGTTTGTGACCATTGCTATTATATCTTGCAGTCAATAGCATTAAAATTTCAATCTATATAGACATGATATTACCTTTGTAGTATCCAGAAATAAGACAAAATAGTAAAATCACAAAAATAATGAACTCCGAGGAAAATTCAAAAAGGAAAGTCCCTAATTAAATGGCAACATCAAAATCAAATCAAACACATCAAACGAATGGATAAAAACTGTCATATTCCTGACTTGGTACAGGCATTTTCTTATGTAGAAAATGGTGGATTAAACCTGGTTTTAAAGCTAGCTAAACCTCTCACTTGTATGACAGTTGCATCAAATTCCATTATATTGAGAACGATGTGTGAACAAAATAAATACAATAGGTAAAAATGTCACAAATAGGGGAACAACAGCAGCACGAACCCCACCAAAAACGAGGGGTGATCGCAAGTGCTCCGGAAGGGTAAGCAGATCCTGCTCCACATCTGACACATCGTGTTGCTCATGTTATTACAAAGGCGGTAAATAGTACAAACGAGACTAAGAGGAAAAGGTGGAAGACGTCATACACGCTTTGACAGAAACGATCAAGTTCACAAGACTGCTTTTCTAGGTAAATTTTCGTAGGTATAAAAAAAGAAACTCATCAAATATATACAATATGTTATATATATAAATTTTATATGTATGCGCGTTTCGTGAACATATTAATACTCATCTGTGGCCGAGTTGAAGCGTATTAGCCCCCTAAGGGTGACTGTGAAATAGAAATATTGTCGCCATTGGTCTTCCTCCGACCTGCAGTAAAACCCTCGCCGAAGTGGGGTGTCCTTTTGGCTGTGCGGGACGTACAAGTTCGCAGCCACGTCCGGTCAGAATAGGGACGTTAAATCCGATTCGCAGCCACGTCCGGTCAGAATAGGGACGTTAAATCCGATGCTTCGTGTATAGAGAGTGCCATAATAGATCCATCAGAAAGAGAGGTGGAAGACAACAAAGGGATAGTTAAACTCATAAGTAAAAAACAATGATCAAAAGACAAACAGCAGGCAACTAAACATAGGAAACTAAAGACTGAGAAACACGAACCCCACCAAAAACAAAAGTTGGAAAGTTTCTTGAGCGTGGAACTTCTTCATTACGACTGGACGTGACTACGTATTAATACATCTTGCACAGCAAACTTCCGCATCAGTTTTGCAAGGGTTGTTTTGTTCTGAGGTAAAGGAATGACTATATACCTATACTACGTTAACCATTTGGATTTATTTTTAAAGACGAACACTCTTCATTTTTTGGTCAGTGTAAGTCGGAATTCAAGGTTGAAAATAAATGCCTTGAATTGAAAAGACTGAAAATTTTAGAAACTTTCGTTTCCGGACAGTATTGTTCGTGCAAGTACTCTTTGGTAGAAAATGCATGTCAGAATAAAGAAGACGCATTTGAGTTTGATTTATGCCAAAAGTAAACTTCCAGAGAGCTGGGTACTGTCCCTACATGAGCCATCCGGTTCAAAGACTCTATTCCTACCGGACGTGCCTACGTATTCATACATTCCATACAACCAAATGAAGGCAAATCTTAATACTAGTAGCATGTACAGGAAACACACTTAAGGTTGTGATTTAGAGGTCAACGCAGCAATTAAAACATTTAATTTTGACAAATGCTAGTTTTCATTGTCGTTAAATCAAAGTACGTCTGTGTATTTTTCTCCATTACCATGTACATCCTATTGTAATTTATTAATATGTACATCCTATGTCGTTCCATCTTACCCTTTATGGGAGAGAAAACATTAAAACTGGCAAAATAAAGCACGAAGTTGAAGAACATTGAGGACCTAAAATTCTGAGTTTTTGACAAACAGCTAAAGTAATCTATTCCTGGGGTAAAAAATCCTTCGGCTGCTTTTTACTCTTTGGTCGGGTTGTTGTCTCTTTGACACATTCCCCATTTCCATTCTCTATTTTACTTAGTATTTCGAGAACTTCGAAGTTTTGTAAACAGTTTATTTATAATTATGACAATACCAATGATAATTGATGTCAACACATAGGTGCCGACTCTTGGCCTGGTGATACCCTCGGGGATGAAACCTCCACCAACAGGGGCATCGTGGTTGTAAATAAACTCATCCATACATACCAAGCTTAAAATGTTTTCTCCTTGATGTTGTTCGTGATTGATTTCATGTTCTTGAATATGTAAAGCATATTTAGAGTTAATATAACTAATACTATAAAGAAAGCCCATATAAATGTTGGGTCCCGAACCGCAGAAACTATTGAATTACAGCTGTAACTATTTTGTTTATAAATAAGGTTCTTTTTTCACAATGGTCTATAAATTATTAGAATGTTCTTCTCCTCATAATAAATCGGTATTCATGAATCAATCCGGAATTATTTGGTACTCGTACCGTAAGAGAACTGCATTGTAAATGCTTTTCCTTCATTTTCTGGCAAAGGAAATGCAGATAACTGTATTATCATCATCTATATCGCCAATCCTGAACTTCATCAGTAAAAACAACGCTTCATTACAATTACCAACAGCGTTCTTCGCAGTCATTTTATCTGCTGGTTGTTCTTCTAACTTGTTGAAAATCAAATCATCTTTTAATCTTTCTTTAGGGAGCTAACGTCACGGTACCCAAATTGCACTTATTTAGCAAAACAAGCAGATAAAATCTTACAAGTTTTCCTAGAGACTACACCATTTGTATTTTTATGATTTGACTCTTTGCACGTTTTTCAACATAGGTAAAAATATTTAAGTAGGGCTCCGTGTAAAAATCATTCAGCCATCAATGAAATGGTGATACATGGGTCAGAACAAATGTATGTGGTTGCATGCTTAAAATGAAATATGGATTGCTAGTAACTTATACCCAGGTTTTTTTCTTCTATAATAATGTATTTGAAAAAATATTGGGCTTTGTATTTTATGTATAATCATAGTGATATCCTTTAGAAATGTGCCATAATTCATCACCCAATAAACAACAAACCCCTTTTATTACATAAAATATTTTGTGATTTTATAAAAATTATAATGGTAAACTGTATTTATAAGATGCGTCAAAATTCCCTCAGCTGCAATATTGTCTAATCCGTGTAAATTGGTGCGTTTAGTAGCAGCACAAGTATTTAGAATTTTAAATAAAGTTGATTTAGAAAGTGGTTCAAAATTTGATTCTGTGCAGTATGAAAAGTACAGGTCTATAATTTTGGAGTGATTTGTTGTTCTGAATACATCTGGTATAGTAATATTTTCCCCTGAATCCAATTTCAAATCTCTTGTACCATAGGATACTAGCTTCATAAATGAAGTGTCAAAAAAAAAACTTATGGCATGTTCCAGCTTGCTATCATCCATTCTTTGACGTGGTACTTTTATTTTATTTTTGACTTGTAGACCCAAATTTGTAGAGGTATTGAAATGAAGTCGTGCCTGGTCTATACGATACATTGTTATACCTGGTATTGCTATTTGAAGTTCTGCTTTGGTTAGTCTATTTGTGATAACAGATAGAATTTGCATTTTTAAGGAATTGTCCACTGTTTCCATGTAGAGTTTTGATAGATCTTCTATCATATCACTGTCTGTTGGTAAAGATTTGTCTCTGTTTTTAGTTAAAACTTCATCTTTAAGTAAGTGTCCTTGTTTTGGAGCCATACTATTTGTTCTGACCCATGTATCACCATTTCATTGATGGCTGCATGATTTTTACACGGAGCCCTACTTTAAAAATATACACAAAAAGTTCAAAGTATATATAAACAGATGAAGTGTTCACTGGAAAAAGTAAAATGTACGGAAACGCTATGCGACGTCCACAAAAAGTCATCTTTTAAAAATTAGCAAATAAAATATGTTACAAGCATTCATTTCTTAAAAAATGAATAGTAAGCATGGACTGATCTGAATATTTAAAGAAATAAAACAAAATATCTGTTATTCGACTTTTAAGGATGTGAATTTAAGCATGGATGCAATTTGGGAACTCCTCATTACAGAATCATTGATCGTTTGGAGGTATGTTCAAACCCATTTTTCTATGATTCAATATGGATTCAAAATTAAATTGGTTGAACCATATAGTAAATAATGATACATCTACAAAATAAACACAGAATGGAAACTTTTGTTTAGATCATAAATAAAAGTAGGTGAAAAAATTGTCAAAATTGGTGCAATTTGGGTACCCTCATGTTACCATTTGATTTTTATGGCGGAGCTCGGACGAAAAATTTTGTCCTGCTTTTTTTTAGTTGTAATCTCTGTCCTGCCTTTTTATTTTTCACTCTATTCGGTCCTGCTTTTTTTTTATTAGTGTATCCTGACTTTTTTTACATAAATTGTCATCCTGCCTTTTTTTTTTTTGCCAACTTGTCTCATCCTGCCTCTTTTTTTTTTTACTCAAAACTCCTGTCCTGCCTTTTTTCTTCAAATTTCATCTAGCCCCCATAAAAATCAAATGGTAGCTCCCTTATCTTTTAACACGTTTACACCACTCTATTTGTAGGAACGTTTGTGAAGTACTAATATTTTGAGCTAAAATTAATAGAATAAAGTAAAAACACTTAGCAATATAAATATTTTGTAAAATTACATTAAAGTTCAAAGATATATAATGAGCTTTTAGTTGGGTTAGGAAGATTTTTTTCTCCCAGTTTACAAAATGGGCATCTCAAAATCTCTCAATAATTTTAAATTCTCTGCCAACAAATTAACCCAAATAGCCCTATATACTCCATCTTCGCTCTCCAAGGGTTACGATCCACTTCCCTCCTCTTCACCCTTGGCAGATTAAGCCAACATTTGTGATAAAAATGTTGCGCCATCTATCGGTAGATTAAAGTCACGCCCATTCCTAATACATTATTCTTGACCAATGGTAGTACTTGAATTCAATTTGGAGGTAAAAACACGGTAGCGTCTAAATTCTACACACTTGGTAAAGCAGGAAACGAAAATATACGTTGACATTAATGCATTTGTGCAAGAAACATACACAGGAACTTCTATTAGTTGATTAAAAACATTCAAATTGTCACTAAATATAGTCGTATGTTTAGGGATGTAAAGACTTGTTGCACAATAAGCACGCGGCAACTGTTTACATACACTTTCTATATTTACACGTGATCATGTTATAGGAGCTTTTTGATTGGATGCAGTGAGTTTCGACTGCAACCAATGAAAATCATTACCTTGTGTCTCCGAAATTCTATCTCAATCCGCCAAGGGTGAAGAGGAGGGAAGTGGATCGTAATCCTTGGCTAGCAAAGATGTATATACTCAAAATTCTAAGGGGACACCCATTTGCTTTTCGAGGAGTAGACTAGGAGGATTTTGAAAATGAATATCCTAGACCCGTAAAGTTGAAAATAAATAAGCTTGCAGTAAGAATGAATGTTTTGCAACATAAAATGCAGGAATCAATCGTGTACAAAAGTGCAAATAAATTTTTGCAAACTTTGAGACAAAAGGCCAAACATTACACGTCTCCAGTTAGTCCTGTTTATAATGTTGGTAGCCAAACACATGTAACCACAATCGATGAAAAAGAAAACCTGATAAATTCATTTATTTGAAAGTAAAAAGATAAGACGTTAAATCATCTCATTCCTCTTGCTTGGTGCATTTGGTAAAAACTCCGAAACAGTGGTGCCATAATGCTCCGCTTCTTTACTGTCGGATCATTCAATAATCTATATGGTTCTTACTTTGAATCTTGAGAGAAATTAGCTTTTTTGAATGTGTATATCAAGTTTAGCATTTTGTCAAATTTGACGAAGCCTCTCGCTTAAAACTGAAACAGTTTTGAATTTTTTGAAAACATCCATGACATAGAGAAGTTGACGGTATGTGTGAGATTTCCTGTAGAAATTGATCAGAATTTAAAAAAAAGACTTGAATAGATTGTAGAATTTAGAACATTTAGGTCCAGAAAGTGAATAGCAGTTAGATAAATTGGTTTGGTAGCAGAAGCAACAACTGATGTCAGTGATCTTATCTGGCGTCAAATTATGACGCTGTGGCTGCTAAGGAGAAAGTAGTTCTAGTCTGTTCCGCAGCAAATAACCAAAAAAAAACCAGTGTTTGTAAAGAAAGGGAAGTATGAACCGAACGATAAAGGTGTTCGGGAGTTTCGCATTTGGTGGTGTCAACATATTTATTCAATATGCTGTCTCCTACTGTGGGTAATTTTTTAGATGGCTTGTATATGTTTCTTTCCTCGTGACATTACTTTTGCTTTATCAACAGGGATTTTCCATTTTTACTTGGAAGTAAATTTTTTGTACATTCAATTCGCCATCAACAAAAATTAACCATGGGAATGTATGCATATAGACATTAATGCCGCTTGGTTTTTATCGTTTATTTACACTTTTCTGCCTTTAATTGTTATTGGATTTCCTCATTTCATTATGTTTACTAAAATCAGGTAAAATTGATAGAAAACACCCCGCCTCATTTCTAAATTATTGAAAATTGTATATAATTTTGCATTACAACTTTACTACCATGATGTAATAACGCTCTCATATGTTTATCATTCCCTCAAACTTTTAAACCATTTTATTTATTGATTGTTATTTGCCTAACATAACATCCAGTGGCAATTATTTGATGCATGTTCAGGTCGCGAAAAAAATGACAACTGATGGATCTAATGAGAGCTCAGAGAAATATATTACAAACCAATTATTTCTGTATTTATACTGCCGTCAATGCCATGGACACATGCTTTTGGAAGCATATCTCTTACCTGTTAAGATATTATTTGAACAAGAATTTTTTACTGATTTTTTTTCTTTAAATCTACATTCATGACATAAATTATCACCATCATAAGTAAATGGTGAAATTATATATGTACATGTGTGTTTTGAGCTATCTGTAATTGTTTAAGACAACGAGTGCTACTATAGAACTAATACCAGAGTATTACCATTTTATTCCAGTGACATGATACGCTGCCAACAGCTCAAATCTGACATGTACAAAACAAGAAAACAGAAAGATCATGGTTGTTACTAACATTAATTATCTTAATCTAACTTTAACAAAACTTATATGTGAAATTATTTATCAAGAAAATTGCAGTAGTAAAATTCAAATTGTGAAATATTATAAAACATTTGTAAAACGAAGGTTGTGTGAACCAAATGTAAAATATGTTTAACTTGTTACTCCCATGGCTTGAACTCATCATTATATTGAGGACCTCCACCAGTTGGCTTTTCAAAACTGACTCTCACCACCTCCTTCTTCTTGGTCTTGCCATTTTTTATTTTACATCTGCACATCACCTCAGTGAAATGCTAACTGCATTTATTCTATAAAAGATATATATTAATCATCTGGACATCAAATAAATGTATTTACTTTCTCCATATTACAACAAGTCAAGGCATAAATTTGGGTAATGACCCTGGAAATAGCCACAAATATTTTTATGAAGAACAGAAATACCTTTTCAGGCCATTTTCATTTCAGGCCATTTTCATTGCAATGTTCATGTTTCTAACTTACTTAATTTAATTACAAGACTTTTTAAACTGATTTTTTTCATAAAAATGTTTCCAAAGAAAACCATTCAACTTGCATAATATACCACGAAATAACAACTGTATACCTTTTAAAGCATACTAACACATGTATATCATTGTTTTAATTAATTAAATTTTTGAAATATTTGGGGGAAAAATTCACTTGAAATTCTAAACATTGAATAAATATCTGACAGGTTGGCCAGTTGTTTAAACTCACTGGATAATTATATAAGAAGCGAAAAATGTGTTAGTATTAATAATAAATATTAGGGAAATTTAAATACATGTAGATAAAGAAGTCGAAGTAACTCTGAGTGTTTTTAATTTTGATGTTAATGGTAGACTAGCTGACCCTTACTTTTGACCGACCGTGCAACGGCTGTATAGCCACTCATGGTTATTAAAAACGTCCATTCACACTTACTTTTGTGCAAATGGAAAGCTTGTTGAAATAAGAGCTAATATGTTTGGCATCTATCAAGGTATCTTGGCAAGGTAGATATATGTTTGAATAGAATTGGGAATTTTTATTCACCAAATTAGGTCCCAGAGTATGTTTTTGATTAAATAACATCCTCGTATAAAATATATAAGTTATAACAAGTTCTATTAGATACTAAAGCCCTAATTTCCATCAGTTGGTTTATTTTTTTTTTTTTTCATATTTATTGTTTCAAATTAAGTTTTAGAACCAAATGTGATTTATTAAATGTCATGAAAAGGGACCATACAGAAAACTATTTAGTCCAAAGTTTTTCCACTATTTAAACAAGAAGTTGTGGGGTAATTGTTAATAAAACAACTATGCATCCGAGACCAAAGGACATGGATGTAAAGAGATAGTAATCTTGCCCTCTATCGTGCGGATTGTGGTTTAAAAGTATATTCATCCTGGTTAAAATGTAATTCAATTCTGAAAAACTCTCTTACAAACTTTTGACAAGTATGCATTTATTTTATTTTTACTTATTATTTGCAGCTGAAGTTGTTTTTTTAGATTGGACCGTGTTCAGCGGCAAGTATTACAAAGTGTTTGGATGAGATCAAAGGCAATCTTGAAGCACATACTGACACTGGAATGAAGAAGAATACATACCAAAACTAGGAAAAGTAGTGAAAATATTTGATAGGGTAAACATTTTTTCTCTTAATTACACAGGTTATGTCCTAACTATGTTTTATTTCCACGATAACAATTAATTTAAAAATAAGATGTGATCCGATTTCCAATAAGACCCTAGTTTAAAAAGTTTTATAAGTTTAAAGTTTAGGTCCTCCTTGTTTATACAAAATATTCATTAGCCTGCTGCCGTACAAGATTAACACGAGATCTCCTCCAGTGTAATAATAATGCATAATTTGATGGCACTGGCAGAAAAAACTCTTCAGCAGATGGAACACGGTAGAAAATTGCATCTCTAATTTTTGAAAGTCAAATAAAGTGGTGTCCTAACGGACTTAATGTTTCTACAAAAACAAATTGAAGTAAATAATGAAGAGATTCGATTCTATCCTTAAAGATGGCAGAACATTTCCTCCAATATTCACACCCAACTAAACGTATAAATGCAAGAAATCCGGCATTTTCTGTATCATGAATATCACTTAACAATCCCAATCACCCCTATACAGTATTTTTGGAAGTAATATAATCTGATTAGTTGAAAAAAAAGGGATTTTTTACCATTGTCATATCCACTTACAATATATAACATTTGAAAAATCGATAGGATATTGTTGGTAAAATGTATTGATAATTTTCATGGAATCAGTAAGTTTGTTCATATTTAAATATATCAAATCTTTCTGAAAAAGACAGTTGAAAAATACTGTTTGCTTAATGTTTGTATAAGTGGGAAACCAGTGTTTCTTGTGTCGTTGTCTGGTAGGTGAATAGATAAGCACACTATAACACAAAGTTTTTGACCGAGTGTCACCCTCAGTTTTATTAGTTAGAAAAATCTGTATTATCTTTATCTCATTTTAGTAAACACATTTTAAAACCACCAAAAAAATATGTTTGAATTTATTTGATTGCGTATTTTGAGAGTCCCAAAACTGTTCACATCTTGTTAATATTTGTCAGAAACTTTATCTAGAGGTTAGTTTAGAAGATTCAGTAAAAAAAACCACCAAATGTTGTTTTTTTTTTTCTTTTTCTCTCAATGTCGCTTGCAGAAAGCGGAGGGAATTGATAATCAAAATCCAGATGCACTTCACTGTTTTTGGTCAAACTAGGGTAATATTTTTGCTGTGCGTGTACTGCTTTGGTGTCATTGATGAATACCCAATATCAATTGTTTTGCTTTTCTATTTCTATTCTATAATATGTATTTTTTGTATTAGGTAAATAATATAATAATTGAAAGTTTAATGTGAAAATAGCAAGAGTTTTGTATATAAAATAATGGCTTTTGGTAAAATCCGACACCGGTATGTTTTGATTTTTTGACCAGGCAATTTGTTTCCTTAGTAACGAATAGTCGAAACATTCATCTTTTTCAATTTAACAAACAATTTGTGTTTTGATTGAAAATCCAGCAACTTTTTTAGTTTTATTGTATCTAAATTCATAGTCATTCAAACAAGATTTAATGTATGTCATCAAATTTGTAGTGACTACATTTTTAGATAAGAAGTCTTCTATTTGCAGCTTTGTCAGACTTATTTTATTATTGAAAATGTGTTAAAAAGTTTTGTGCTTAAATTTCACCTAATTGCTTTGCCTAAGATTATTCATATGCAAAAGTATGTTTTCATCTTCAAAAGCTGTCACTGAAAGTGCAGTTTTGCGACGGTCTGATTTACTGAATGAAAGTTTCCTTTTGAAGTTTGATATTACTTTACATCTATGGTGAAGATAATAGCCGCGTTTTGACAAAGTAGCGGAAAGAAAAGTTCGCATTGCACCCTTAACCTCTCGATTTATACACCTTTGATGTGCTTCGTCTAATTCTTGACTATGAATGTTTCTGTCAGATATTTTTACAACAAAAGCACCTTCCTCAAACTTATAATGCCTGGTGGAAAATGCAGGTGTAATACTTGCTCCCAATAATAGATGAAATTTTTGTCACTTGTTTAATACAATAATTACTAAGTTCTCAATTACCAGAACGTATAGCAACGTTATATGCAATGTAAGTAAAGCAGTATTCAAAAATCTCCTGATTAAATTGACCCAATAAGTCTTGATATTCTTATGACAATTTTTGAAAAATTTCTTTCGTCTTATATTTTCTCTAATGGGGTAAGAGGATCATTTAATCAAATGTCAGAACATTTGTTATGTTAATACAATTGTATTTTTTAATTAATTAACAAGAACATATGTAATTACAGTTTCTATTTGAAAACGAAAAAAAAGGAATTCCCAGAACTGCTACAAAATGCATGTGTTTCATCTACATTTATAAAGTATGTGCCAGTCACCAGGAAAATGGTGGAACCAATCAAGTTCAGACTCGTATTTCTCTTTGAACTTTAGGTCTTTCCATCATCACCAAACATCTTAAGACCGACATTTAAGCTTCTATATGAATATATTCCTAGTGAATTTTTTCGTTTGAAAAAACATTTAACCTATGATTTTTCAATTATATTATTGGTAAATTTTTTAACTCATAAAATATTGAATACCAGGGATTTGTGAATGGCTATTTGGACATGGCAGTTTACTAAAACAATATTCGAAACAGTAGAACCAAAGCTTTCGGTAAATGAAACTTAAGATTCTGATTTATTTGTATTAGTTTCTTTTCTGTTACTACTGGATTGTAACTTCATTAACACAATTTTCTAAATTAATCATAGACTGATTATTACAATGAATTTCTTCTGGTTTCCATTTTCTGTTCCAGGCAAAGTGCCAAACTACAGTGAAAATGGACGAAATACTAGACAGTTTTTTTTCTGAAAACCATTGCACTTTCTTAAACTGAAGCATCAATAATGTTCTTAGACATAAGGATAATACCAACGTCAAAATGTAACCTATGATTATACAAGAGAATAATTTCCATCAGCCACCATAATGTGTGAAGAATTGCAAATGTAAATTTGGTGTAAGGGATTGTTGGTGTTAAGTTCATAGATACAACAACCAGTAGCAAATAATACTACAGCTAATCTACTAGATCTGCCTCTCTTCTGGTATTAACAAGATATAGTTCATTATTTATGTGTTCATCTGGAGAAAGTTTGGAGAAATTGTCATCGCTTAAAAAAAGTATCTGATAATATTTCACCCAGAAATTGATCCATCAGTCAGTTTTTCATTATATAAATAAGTGCATATTCCACCATAATCTCTTTCGGACATAAGTAAACCATAATTCATTCAAATAATATAAAAATATTTGTAACGGGACAAATAACTTTTGAATCATCATGAAATGTATTGATGGATTGGTATTCATCTTAACCTTAAATAATATATATTTACAATTAAATACGGTTGATTTACTTCCTCTGGCAATAATTCCATTGAACGTTTTGGTATAAACCATTGAATTGATGATCCACCAAAACCACGATGTGCATTTGTAGACTAGACAGCAGAATAAGATGACATTTTATTAATATTATCTACAGATGATACTGGATTTCCTTTCTTCACTAACTATAGTTACTATCTTTCATAAGTCTGCTTAGAAACAAGTAAACAAAATGTTTTCTTCTTCTGTAACTTATACGACGTGGTTGGTTTCTATTCCATACACGTCTTCATTTGACTATGAACCAGTGAGGTGCTGATATTTCTCCATGCATTGCTAACATGAACATTGCACTAATCTATGTGATGTTTCGAAAGTGGTAGCATTATGATTAATTTATTCCAGGGCGCTATGATTGTTCATGTTGGGGTTTCTTCCTCGCTATTAATGTATAAATCCACGGGGTCAGTAATGTTTTTTGTCTGCTTTAGGAATTGTGCGGAAAACCTAAGGTTTTTTGCAGGCAATCTTCGTTGCTTCTATTGGTTGTGTCCCGGGTTTCATTTTTCAGTTGCTCACGTGGATTGTTTCTTTCATTATTAATCCTTAAGTTTCGGATAGATCATGATCTGTTCTCAATTTCCTTTTTGCTGAATCTTGTCTAGGGAATTTCTTTGCGGACAAAGAACACGAATACTAGTAATATAATATAATGGAGTTGTGGATAGTTTTGAAAGGTCTTATTAGGCTTCATACGCTGTTATATTTGTGATCTACATCTAATGCAGTTGAGTGGTATTGGTTTTGGCGGTTTCCTCAGCGTAGTTTTTGTTGTTGACTTTTAAATTCGCATGTTGAGTCCCCTCGATGTATTTAGATAGTGTGTGTATACGCTTCTTCTGTTTGCAATATCATGTAAAGGTAAACAACGGTTGTCCTAATGCCTGTTATTGTTACGTCTTGGGTATTATGTTACTCCGCGAATAAGCGGTTAGAAACGGGTTTCTACTGGTTTTAGTTCTTTCACATTCAATTTTCCAATTCTTTTCTACATGTTGATTTCTGCTTTTTTTACAGGTGATGATTTATACTACATTGTTAGTTAAACATGTGATTAGTTCTTTGATTTTCATTAAATTTCCATTAAAGAGTCTGGTAATTTGGTGGATTCAGTTTGAGGCATCGGTTTCCAATGATTTTTGGTGGTATGATGTCCGTACTCACTAGTAGTTAGCGCAGACTGATGTTTCTACATGTGATTACACACAAATTCGTAAGGGACATACAATATGTTGCTTTTGACCTTTAAAATTGTAATAGAATAATATTTTATTATGTCCTAGAACTGTTCTATTTGAAATGTAAGAATCATTTCTAGGATCGAACAGTTCGAAATGACTTAGATAGAGCAGATCTCTTGTCGTGATTTAGGATAGCGGCAATAAGTTGGATTTTATCCTTCGGTCAGGTCATACCAGTATTATAGATAAAAAGGAAGATATAGTTAAACTAATTAAAGTCTTGGACGTATGTTTTTTTTTTTCTGTTATTTCTCAAAGTGTATAATTCATTTACAATCAAAAGTGTTTTATTTATATATACATTTGTAATAATACTTAAGGAGTGAGGTAGTATATTTATTTTTCAATTTTTAAATCCATGAAAATAATGAACTCTCCAATTACTGCAGACGAGATCCATTTTTTCAGTGAAAGGTGTATTTTTAGACATTGTGATTTCACCATTAACATGCAGAAATCAATATGTATTTTCTTGTCACTATATCTTATTGTCTAGAAACAAAAAAAAATTATTGATGGACAGTCACGGACAGAAGACTGATTATTTTAGTCCATAATTATAACTGAAATATGCATATATGTTAATTTAATCACTCAATGGAAACTTGATAATCCTGAAACCAAAATCGTTGTATATTTGTAGGACTCTGAACCGCGATGGTACTCAGAACCGAGATGGTCACGCTGATGTGCGATGGTTTTTCGCTGAAGTGCGTTTTTGATCACGCCGAAGTGCGATGGTTGCATTGTGACGCTATCTTGTTGATGGCTACGCCGAAGTGCGATGGTGGTTACGCTGAAGTGCGATGGATTAAATAAATCATATTTTCAATGCTTTTCATGTTCACATGCCGATGTAGAAGTCAATTTGTTTGTAAGAAGTAGCTTTTTGTTATTGTTTTACATGTACAATATCGAAAGTATAACCCGTTTAATTAAAAACATGATAAAAAGTCATTGCATTTTCAATTTTGACTGTAACGGCGTAGTGTACATTATACTTTGTAAATAGCTTTACAATTGTTCAGAAATTGACGCTACATGCAGAAGCTATTTTCCTTTAAAACCAGTACTCATTACAATGACTGAAAACATGTGGTAGTTGTTTTAGATGCAAATACTTCTTGGTAAGTCAGACAAAATAAACGAAAAATCTGTTACTATTTAACTTAAATAATTACAGGCATTTCATCTCTCAAGTTTCATTTCAATTATTTCAAGGCAACCTTATGACCGATAAGAAATATAAGGATTCTTTCAGCTAACAACAGTTAACAAGTGTGGCCAAAGACTAGCGTGGGTAGTATCCAGCATTCTGAGAGTTTTGTATGGCAATACATAGTCACCTACCGATTGAAAATTCATTGTTCCAGAACAACATTTAAACTGTTTTACACTGAGGGCCCGTTATAGCTTGCTGTTCGGTGTGAGCCAAGGCTCTGTGTTGAAGGCTGTTCTGTAACCTATGATTGCTCACTTTAACTACATTGTGTTTTGCATGGAGAGAGGTCTCATTTGCACTCATACCACATCTTCTTATTTCTATTGATCTGTTACTTGTCATTCATGGTAAAACAATATACCAAATATCAAATCAATGTCTTCAAGCATGACGAAAAAAAGCGCGGAAAACTTATTACTTGCGTTAATTTTCTAAGTCCAAGGACAATAACTCTGCAAAATATCACCAGACTGGAACAAAATTTAAACTTGATCTGTAACTTGACATGGTAATGCTATATACCAATTATCAAATCAATATCTTCAAGCATGACGAAAAAAAGTACAGAAAACTGATTTGCCAAACTGATAAATGGACGTAGACTGACGGACAGAGAGCAAACACTAAGTCCCTTTCGGTTATGCCTGTAGGGGACAAATAATGTACAGAATGACAGCAGCACACTCATTGTGATATATCCCTTTCCTCCATTCCAGAACATGACCATTTTGAGAATCACCTGAGATTGCCCAATTTAAACTATGAAAACTTTTAAAGTCAATGAACCATGACTGAAGATGTAAAGCCTTATTATCAAATGGATACTACATATGTTATAGGTAATAAAACTACACACCAAATATCATTGACTTGACATACTTGGTTTCCCTTTCACTTACGAAAAATTTCAATGTCAATAAACCATGACTGAGGTGTAGGCAAATTTTTTTTTAACATAAAATTAACATAGAATTTTCAGGATGTACCTTATAAAATGACATGAATTTATAGCAATATATATACCAAAAGCAAGAATTGATTTGCAGCAGGTCAAGTTTACGAGCTTGTTCCATCTACGCCAGTGATGAAGCTTGGCGTAAATGGTTGGCAGATATTATACAAATATCAATAATAAAGTCAAAGTAATAAATCTGTTTTGAAGTCCAAACTTTGGATAATCAAGAAATAAGATTTGTTTAAATAAATAAAAGCAGCTTTATAAAAAGCTAATTGTAGTAATAATAGTTATTAATAAATTACAATATATGTGAATAGAATTGCAGTGTGTGCCGAAATACCTGAATAAATAAA
Organism: Mytilus californianus; assembly: GCF_021869535.1. NCBI lineage: Eukaryota > Metazoa > Mollusca > Bivalvia > Mytilida > Mytilidae > Mytilus > Mytilus californianus. The sequence continues at coordinate 23,472,479 of NW_026262615.1, read as the reverse complement.
TCTGGGTCACTGTCTAAAATCAGCTGTTCTCTATGGGCTATAATTTGAAACTGACTATACTTTCTGAAAACGTGTTAGACGACGTCACTCAATACACGCTAAAATGGTACATGTGTACACTGATATGAAAGTAAACTAAAGTGACGTTCTAGTTGACAAGTATGATTTTGGATAATTCTAACATTATAAAAGGATAAATATGGATTAAATAGGATGCATTTATAACTTCTTATAAGGTAATTATGTTGTAACTATGAAAGATTACTACGCATAACAAGCAAGTGTGCAAAAGTGAAAATAAGTATTATCCAGTTTCGCGGAAAATATACGCCGGGAAATACGAATGAAATGAATGCTAAAAATGTTACTGTAAATAATAGTGGCACAACAAGTGACTTACAACCTTACGACTTTTCATGGTGCGGCAGAGGGTTGCATCCTGTTCTGCAAATCACATTTCGCATGCACAATTATTTTTTTTCACCAAGAAATGTTTAAAGACACGATTTTTTTTTCAGAGTAACAGAAATGTTGCTTAACTTTCCTAAACTATATGTCATTTGAAAAGATATAATTTTATTAAATATTGCTTTAAAATAATATATATGAACAGTCAAATCAGATTTCTAGAATAACAATAACTTCATTTACATTAACACAATGCTTCAATGAACAGAAATAGAAATACATAATTTCTACATACTGCGAAAAGTTTCTTAAATTAGGGTGGTGACTAATAGATCCTAATATGATATATTTTAGAATTAGTTAATTATACGTAGAATTTACCAAAATTAATATAGGTCTTCAAAATTAGATTTTTTTTTCAAATTGTTCCCATTTCTGAATCATCATGGTAAAATTGAAATTAGGGGATAACTATATTGTAGTTGACATTCTCCTTTCCATCCTTGTGACATTCTCCTTTCCATCCTTGTGATATTCTCCTTTCCTTCCTTGTGACATTCTCCTTTCCTTCCTTGTGATATTTTCAGTCATTTGATGTGGTTTCATGGAAATTGGAAACAACTTTCAATCCTGTTTCATTCTGCTCAGATTTCAGAACGGAACCTCTTTTAATTTTGTTGCCTATACCAATATTGTATGCTTGCAATGCAATGATCTCATCTCCATCAAAAGATATATTGCTGATGTTAGAAATTCTTTTAATGCGGTGACCAATCATGGTTTGTTTTGTTGTGTCTACTTCTACAACAGCACACTGACATCCTGCCACTTCAGTTCCTCTTAAAATAGCATCCTGCATATTAAATGAAGTAGTAATATTTTTCCCGGATGAGACATACATGCGCATTTTAGAGCGCATATGTGCTATCTTAGCATCACAAATACGTTTTCCAGCTTGGGCTTCACTGAAGTCATAACGTGCCACTGTAATACCTGAAAAATTAAAATATTCAATTTAATCAATGAACACTTAAGTCGTTAAAGGCCTCATTGAGTTATAATACTGTTTGCACATATACATAGGATGCCATTCTTATTCAAATAAGAAAGTATATATATTGAACAGTGTATGACTTGTGCATACAAGGTAAAGATACAGACAAATACATTTTGTTATTGATATATCGACACATTGGAAAATTGTTTACTCCTTTCTGTCATAAAAACTAAAAAGTCCATTTCATTTCTTTACCAATATGGAAATTTCCAAGAAGACTATTTCCGTTTTTTTTAAAGTCTGGCCTAAGATTAGAAATGTGTCATGGCCCTAAACATCAATGAGTTTTTAAACTTAATAGATGCGCTTCTGAAATCAAGAAGTTGATCTTAATGTGCAACAATGACAAAGGTCACATGAATAGTACCAGCTTAATGTTTTTATTTTTAAGACTGCTTATGTTTGCATTAGTCATTAGTGTTGAAGAATTGTTTTTTGAATTCAATTTATAATAAAGCAGATGAACGATATTGAGTCAAAAAGTGTTAACAAGGGTATTAAAAAAATTATAAGTTCCATTGTGATCTTGACCTATGACCTTGAAAATCAATAGGGTTCTAGATATTCATGAGGGTTAAGTAAGTGCCAAGTTAAGTCAAAATTTGTCGAACGGGTCCAGAATGAGTCAAGAGTGTTAACTAGGGTGTTAAAGCAATTATAATTCCCACTGTGACCTATGACATTGAAAATCAATAGGGTTCTAGATTTTCATAAGGACTAAATATGTGCCAAGTTTGGTCAACATCCCGTTGCCGAGGGGTTGATAATAAAAGCATTCCCTAGTGAAAAAAGAATTTTTATATTTCCTAAAATATATATCATTTGAAAAGATATAATTCCCTAGTGAAAAATAGAATTTTTATATTTCCTAAAATATTTGTCATTTCAAAAGATATAATTCCCTAGTGAAAACAGAATTTTTATATTACCTGTGACGAAACATTTCCATGGTCTTTTACTGTCTGTTTCAGTTTTCTTGGTTCATGAATTTCCTTTAAACAGTAAAACAGATTGAACAAATTATTACAAAAGTTTTACACGAATTTTACCTAAATAAAACCAATTTTCATCCTCTCTATTACAATGCATATCACAAATAATGTGATGGTAGGATAATATCCCATTATGATGTTTGACATTCTCTAATGAATAATCTTTAATTGCACCTGATGAAAGTAAAATATAATTAGTACTAGAAGTCACCTGTGTGAGCAGGACATGAGGGATACTTGAAATATTAGTGGATAAACACAACGCAGCTTCATATACCTACATCCCAGTTGGGTTTGTGTTGCCCAGTCTTTGGTTGCATTTTTTGTTTCAACAGTACATGATTAAATTACATTTTATCCCTGGTGCAATATTGTAATTTTTTGTTTAAACATGATTAAAATACATTTTTCTGGTGATCACAGCTACCCTCACATTCCAAATACATATGTATTCAAAATGAAATAAAATTCTCCACGGTGTGTAGATTGATATGCCAGCAGCGATCGAACCGTGAACAGATGGGGCACAAATATGGACACTACATTCAAGCTTGATACAGCTCTGAATGTGGATTGTAATTAAATATTTGACACATCTTAGGTTTCTGACACAGAATGAATGTGGTCAAATAACTGAATAATCCAGGCATACTAGAGTTATTGCGCAATATGTTAAAAATTGCCTTACATTTTTTTAATTCAAAATGTTAAAATTCCTGTAATTTTAGAACGACAAAGTAGAAATAAAATAAATAAAAATGAAGCTTTCTTTTAACAATAATTTAAAGTTTCAAGGAAAACATTGTAGGCTTACTAGCTTTGGTGGCAAACTGTGAAAAATTCTCTTAATTCAAATGGTTCAAGTCTTGTTACTCTGAAACGACATGGTGACAAAAAGTTTAATTCGAAAGGGAACTTGCATCTGTGGATTCAAACAATTCATTTACGTTTCATGAAAATTCCTCAAAGTGGTCAATAGTTTCCAATACCCCAGGGCAATATTTTATTCCTTAAAGTCAAATTGCTGAATTTTCGCCTGTGCTTTTATATCAAGTCAGATTTTTTTTACAATGCAAACCAAGCAAGACAAACTTTTTTCAAGTCAATCCATGCTGAGATTTTTTTTAGCAACAAAATAGCCAGATTAATTTTTTTCAAAATGGAGGCCACATTTTTTCCCTCTGGTTTGGTCAGAACACTCTGTCTTCTCCTCTTCAATCGTAATATATATTTGTGGTAGGGGCATACTGAATAGTCTTTCATGTGTGAAAAATGACGACGCGACAATAGATAAAAAGTCTCTCCGATGCACTACATATATTTTAACTTGTATGTGGTCAAGTGGTTACTTATGTCTCTTACACAATCGTTAATTAAAACATGATCAACTTCATTTCATACAATGAATGTGGTCCACAAGACTACTTAGTAAATTTAGAAAAACTGCACTTTGGATTGTTATTTACTCTCTTCTGTTCTGGCCCAGATTAAGTGCCATGTTGGTTGACAACAACAATGCAGCTTCTCTGACTCCAAACTGGAGAGTTTTTTTTGTTTTCACCAAAAGGGGGATAATTCAAAGATAAATCATGTTGTTTTTAATTGTCTTTAAAATGAATTTAAATGAAAAACCCATACATTTTTTCATCGAGAACAATAGCTATGCATTATTTCTTTGATAATTTACCATAAAATTAAATATCACAACTTGGTCAATGCCGATTTGACTGCTTAAATTTATATGCATTTGTATAGGGATATAGGAGAAAATTTTGAATTTAGAATCAGTTATAAACTTATGAGATAATTTCTTTTAACAAAAACTTTTTTTAATGAGTAGTGATCATTTAGAGATATTTATTGCAAAACTAACTCAAAATGTGGTTTAAGGTGTATCACTATTTTTATGTCTGCCTGTTCTTACAGAGAAATGTACTTAATACAAATAAGGCAAAATTTGTATTTTTTTTAAAAGATAAGGTTTAATCGAATTTTAAAATTGATGATGTAATATATGTCTTAGACGTGAGATTCATACATTATTTGTGTATTTTGTTTAATTATGATATCACTTTTTGTTCAGCTAAAAAAATGAAAGAACAGTCATATTAAGCATTATTGGTTTAAGGTATAAAACCACTAATTCATAGCCCCATTGCTTTCTATTTAAAATTCTGCAATTTCAACCATTAATGGCTACTTTGTCTTAAGTTCAAATAAAGTGGCAGTTATTTCATGTCAAAACTGTACCGTATCCTGACTTGTGCTGAAAAAATCAACATACCTTTAATTGCATATTAGAGCGTACTGGTTCCCGGAATTTCGATAGTACAAAAACAGGAACTTCTGATCTGAACAACAGGCCACATAAGCCCTCCTATTAAAATTTCATATATTTCTTTATTATTCAAATAAAACTTTCAACAAGGGTTCTACAGTGATTCCAAGCCCCCAAGCTGTCATTTGATACTACAACTACCCAAATATTCCCATTATTGACAAAGAAACAGCTATGCGTAGGAACTATTTTGTTTAAAATATGTACTACTTTCTTGTATGTTCTTTCCGATCGGGCCTGAATTAGTGGTTCTATACCTTAAATAGAAAAATTTTAAATATTGCAATTTCAATTTTTATATAAATTAAAATTGTTGGATATAAAACTATAGGTCATCGTACGGCCTTCAACAATGAGTAAAACCCATTCCGCATAACCAGCTATAAAAGTTCCCGAAATGACAAATGTAAAAACGAGAAAACTAGCGGCCTGATTTATGTACAAAATAATGAACGAAAAACAAAATATAATATACAGCAAAAAACGACAACCACTAAATTACAGAATGAGGCGGGGTTAAACTAGTTTGAAGGCGCGCCAACCCTCCCCTAACCTGGGACAGTGGTGTAACAGTACAACATAAGAACAAACTATAAAAATCAGTTGAAAAGGCTTACTCATCAGATCGATACAAAGCAGAATTACATCTAACAAAAACACAGAGTGGACGTGCCAGGGTACTTATACATCCCCACAACAAAAAGACGCGGAGGACAGATCTAAAAGTACTCGAAGTTTCTGACAGCTAATTCAAAGCCAATAACAACTAATAAAACAAAAAAAATAATTATGCATCTAAGGCTAAAATACCAATCGGTACACATCCAACATCCAATGGATTAAGTTTAAAGACGTCATTAACATTCAAGAGATAAACATGACCTTGTGCGATGCCAAGATACAGGTATCGACAGATTGTAGAGCTATGATGTGCATATGTAAATAAAAATAATTAATTTACTGATAACAAAATCAATATTAATACCAATAAAAATATTATTCAAAGATCTAATTACATTGTTGAATTGATAACCTTTTAGAATAAGTTAAACTCTTAAAAGACCTATAAGGATTTACTTTTGAGAAGTATGCGGAATAAACAATAAACAGAGATTTGAAAAAATGTAAGTGCAGTTTTGCAAAAATAAAATCTGCATATGAGAAGAGGTACTCCAAATTTCATGGTTTGCGGGGAACTTGGTCGCTATCACATATATATAAATATTAAAATACAAAGGATTTTGTTTTTGAATGATACTCTTTCAAAAGAAAAAGAAAATATCTAATATTTTATATGCTCGACTAATGATACAACTTCACCAGAGTCAACCTTCACATTTTAATAGAGTTACATACATTAAATCAGTTCATGATGAATGTAGTCTTTCGTCGGGTTGTTGTCTCTTTGACATATTCCCCATTTCCATTCTCAATTTTTTTTTATTTCCTATATATGGAATGCTAAGACAGCCGTATTTGGTCACAACTTTCGGAATTTTGGGCCCTCAATACATTTCAACTTTGTACTTGATTTGGCCTTTTAACTTTTTGATTCGAGCGTCACTGGTGATTCTTTTGTAGATGAAACGCGCGTTTGCCGTTCAAAACTATTAAAAGAGAATTATTGAAATGTCTTGGGAAAGAGACAACTTGTTGATCAAAATCTAGAACACTGGATTCCTGCAACTAAGTAACTCGTCGAGAGAATTATATGGTTCATTTAAACCCTGTTTCAATTAAAACCGCATCTATCAAGATTTAAACCCTGTTTCAATTAAAATCGAATCTTTCAAGATTTGGACAGACTGATAGGATAAACATGGCCAGATTTATATGTGCAAATCTAAAATTTTCGATTGAAAAAGGAAGATAGGATTTGTCATCTTGGAAACCAGAATATTGGCAATGAATACCTTTATCTGTTTGTTTGTGTACAGCCTATGATTGCACATTTTCGGGCAAGATTTCATACCGTCTTACTACTTACATTATCCTTCAAGATATAAATTGATTAGTTTACTTATAGATTGTAATATACAGGTATATAAGAAAATATTACTTTTCTTAGAAAATAATTCATTTGTTATAAAATATAAAGTATTTACACTTAAATATATATACTTTGTATGAATTGAACTCATGTAACATTTTTGACAGAGGAAAATAAAGTATTTGTTCTTGTCAGATACAGGAGAAATAGACTACAGACTGTTATACGTGTATCTTACTTTAAACATTCACAGCTAGTTTTAGATTTAACCAAGTTCTAATCGTATTTCATAAGAGTATTTCTACATATGACAATGTTTTCTCTGATGAAGTTTTCTTTTATTGCGGTACTATACCATGTTATAATGAATGTTGCCATATATGTCTTAAAGTTTTCATTGGGTTGCTGTTTCATTGATAAATGAAATCCAATACTTCCCTTAATGATATTCACATGATAAGTTTAAACTTGTGTTTCATTGCCTATAAATCATGTTTTATATCGTAGGAACATATTTCCACTGTTGTTATGTCTGTTTAGAATTAAACAGCTCATACTTCAGGAAGGTGTTAGGACTGTACACGAAATGAAATGCCAAAACGAATATTTATGAGCAGGGATCTTTGTCCAGATCAACAAATAGATCAGTGCAACAGGTGATACTACCCCGATGACAAGGACATTAAAAATCATCTAGACAGAGCACTATCATGCACAAGGTATTTGAGTATTTAAAAGAAACAAAACTAAATATAAACTGATATGATTATTAAATAAAAGCAAATCATTAATATCTTTGTTCAGTATCTTTCTTACTTTTGGAATATGTGTACTGTTATATTATAAAAAGAAAAATAACAAAAATACCGAACTGCAAGGAAAATTCAAAACGGAAAGTCCCTTATTCAATGGCAAAATCAAAAGCTCAAACACATCAAACGAATGGAAAACAATTGTCATATTCCTGACGGTACAGACATTTCCTTATGTATAAAATGGTGGATTTATAGCTAGCTAGCTAAACCTCTCACTTGTATGAAAGTCGCATAAAATTCCTTTATATTGACAACAATGTGTGATTAAAACAAACAGACATAAAAATGTCAAAAATAGGGGTACAGCGGTCAACATTGTGTTATAATCTCAATCACTATAGAGACAAACAAATATGTCAACAAAGAAAAAACAAACTGGCATACAGACAAAGCACATAAGCAAAAAACGAAATACAAGAATACAAAAAATGACCATAGCACAATAACACAATGACGGGATGTATAAGTACTAAACCACGTCAAAAGGATATTACCAAAAATGGAATAAACAGTAAAGGTTGATAATTTACAAAGACAAATAAAAGAACACTATAACACGTTTTTAAGATGATAAACAACGTCAGTACCTAGAATCTATACTTCAAGACCATCATGTAGTATTTGTGAAGTTGATACGGAATATTTATCAACAAGATCTTGGTATCTTCCGATGAACTTTTTTAGAAAACGGACGAGACCTTCTTTGGCATAACCCTGTTTGATCAACTTTCTGCTTAGACACTGGTGACGTTTTATAAAGTCTGAGTAGCAGCTGCAAGCTCTTGAATACCGAATGAGTTAAGAAATGTATATCCCATATGCAGGTGAAGTTGGTATATAACTACAAAGGTGGGGGAGATTGATAATTTCAAAATTAAAATCGTCTCGTTTGTCATAGATTCTGGTACTGAGATGACCGCTTATGTCAAATTCGAGGTATAAGTCTAAAAATGAGGCGGAGGAAGCCGTATCTGTTGTTTCTTTAATTTCTTGTTCTGGAGATATATTAATGCAACCCAATCAGAAATGTTTGAATTGTTAATGGAAAGAACATCATCAATATATCTGAATATGAAATTAAATGATTTGGCGTCTTTGTTTTTGTTATGGGGCCAGCAGAAGCCCGCCTCCGGGTGCGGGATTTTCTCGCTGTGTTGATGACCCATTGATAACCTTGGGCTGTTTTATGCTCTTTGGTCGGTTTGTTGTCTCTTTGACACATTCCCCATTTCCATTCTCCCATTTTATTTGATCTTCCTGTTTTTGACAAGTGTTTGAAGGAACTCCGACTCATGAAAATAAGAAGAGGTCGGCAAGGAGAGGCGCACAGTTCGTTCCCATAGGAATCCCGATAATTTGTTGAAAAGTTCTACCTCCAAATTCAAACAAAAATGTTTTAATAAGAAATTCCAGCGACACTTATATAAGGAGATGTGGTACGATTGCCAATGAGACAAGTTTTCACTAAAAATCAGAGGACTGATGTAAACAACTATAAAAGTGAAGGTATGATTGCCAAATGAGACAACTATTCAATAGAGTTTTGATGAAGTGGTAGTAAGCAATTATATTCCACCGTAAAGCCTTCAACAATGAGAAAACCCCATACCGTAGAATCGGCTTAAAAAGGCCCCGACAAGAAAAATGTGAAACAATTTAAACGAGAAAACTAACGGGCTAATTAATAACAACACAATTTACGAAAAACCAATATATGACATACACCAACCAATGATAACCACTTCACTACTGGTTCCTGACTTGGGACAGGCAGATGAAGAATGTGGCGTGGTTGAACATGTTTGTAAGCGCTCAACCCTCCCTTAACTTGAGACAGAGGTGTAACAACACAATGCAACATAAGAACAAACTAAAAATCGGTTGCAATTGGATTAAATCAAAAGATCGGCATGAGGCACACAAACCACTTACATAAAAACAATAGACACAAAGCACAGAAATAAAAAAAACTTCGCAGTTAATGAAAGCTAGTTCTAAGGAATTACAACTTATAAATAAACCATGTTTTCCCAAGTTATTTTAAGTCGTCTTATGGCCGTCAACAATGAAAAAAAGATATCTTTATAGTACGCTATAAAAGGCCGAGAAATAACAAAATGTGGAAGAATTCAAAACCGGTCTGAGTTAAGCTTATACTAGAAAGTAGCATAAGACAACCAAAAAACGTACTTTAGTATTATAACAGACCGCAATGAACGTCAACCACTGGTCTCCGGGCGCCTGGCATGGGACAGGCACATAAAGCATATTGAGGGATTTACATGTGTTTTGGTTCTTAATCTGCCTCTTGGCTTGGTACAAACTAAAATGAGTGTTGATACAGCACAATATGAGAATAACTGTAAAAAACACCATTAAAATGAATTGAATCATGAGAAAAACAATGAAAATAACACTTTACAAATTTGGTGCTTCTTAAGTGGTCTTCTGGATAAACCTTTATCAGGAAAGCTGAAGCCAATTATTTTTAAAGCAAAGGATGTATAAGTACTTCAATATGTGAGAGGCTACATGTATCTGACCAAAAGTGCCATAAAAGATTAGCCTGTCAACCTTGCCTGGACATATAAATAAATGGACGTTTAGAAAGCAAAATCATACTTGCAACGTCATGCAATAGATTTTTTCAGTGTTTGAATTCATTGGTTTCATAACGTTGACCAATGAAATTTAACCTTACCTACACCATTGGATATATTGGTTTCATAACGTTGACCAATGAAGTTTAACCTTACCTACACCATTGGATTAATTGGTTTCATAACGTTGACCAAAGTAATTTAACCTTACCTACACTATTGGACTCATTGGTTAACATTGACCAATGAAATTTAACCTTACCTACACCATTGGATATATTGGTTTCGTAACGTTGACAAATGAAATTTAACCTTACCAACACCATGGGATTTATTGAAGAATGACTCTCTTTGTCGCAATGACACATATAGAACTTGTATACGAACTGATAATTTAAGATTTGAATAGAAGCTATATTTGTTTAAATCCTCCAATCTTTTTGTGAGATTTTTATTTGTCTTGTCATACAAAAATATTTTGAACGTGAAGGTAACGACGTGTCAATGAAAATTATTCAAAAATTTGGTTGAGATTTTTGACCGAGGAAAGCGAGATTGTCTTGAGATTTATTATGATTGATTGATGGTTGGTTGCTTAACGTCCAGGGGCAAATATTTCATATGTTTAAGACGAAAACAAATTAACAATATATACAATAGGTAGGTTCTGTAAAAAGGGTCGACCGAAATGAAGGGCGTGAAATTTAAACTGTCACTGGAAAATGAGGATAAATTGGATAGGGACAGAAATTAAGTCTTGCAACAGGCCACCTACGAATCCCTGAAAGAGATGTTGCAGGGTTTCTTAACGTACAGAGAGCGTGTAACTCTCTACACGAGGCATTTGGAAGCATATGGACGAATGTAAAATTTCTTAAACAGGATAGAAATATAGGAAACAATATGATATAATCAAGTTATATATTATTTTAATTCGTTCTATTATGAGTCTCGAGACAGAAAATAATTTAATGTATTTTCGAGAAAAAGTATTCAACAACTAAACATATCGATTCTTTTGATCACCAAAAGCAACCCAATACAATTACATCCTAGTACCCGAGTAATATTACCATACCTATTCTTTGTACATATAACATAAAACAGTATTTCCAGTTCATTAAATAGCTCGACAAAGGAAGCAAGTCACCCATAACTTTAAAGTTTGCCCCTATTTACTTATTATAACTATCCAGTTAAAAACAGGTGAAGGTGTTTTCACATGATTTAAAAAAAGAGTATTTCGCAATTTGGATGCAAATGAATTATATATATTACGAAAAAAAAAAGGATTATGTATTGAATAGTGATAATTTGTGTACGACTTAACTCGTTTTGTTGAAAATGGATAGACGCAAGCGGTATAGGGTAAGTGGTATATCTTTCCTACCTGTTTTTTTTTGTTTATTTTTTCTTTGTCATGAATTAAAGCAGACATTCAAAAATGGCGCTTGCTTAAAAAATAAAAAAGAACAAATCAAAAATAAATATTTAAATAAAGGCAACAGTAGCAAACCCTCCTGTACACAGTCCATTTGTGAACCCAGTCAAGAACCCCGTCAGTGGTTGTCTTACATGTATGTCTATCATTATGTATTTTTGTTATTTGGATAATTTGGTGTCAATAAAAAGATCTTCAAAAGTTTCAAATATCAATGTATTCATAACTTTTATAAACTCAGGACGATTTATATCCCCACAGATTGTTAAGATATCTGTCTATTTTTGAATACTGTGTGTTGCCGTAAAACGTTCTAGTTTATTTTTTTCGTATGATTGCTGTCTATCCATTTCAATTGTTCAGATATTATGAGTGAAAACAATATGTACTCGCTACGAAACAGGAGAAAAGCTAGCCTCACCTTTCTCTCTGTTTCTAAAGCTCGTCAAAAAAAATTTATATTTTTCTACACTGTACAAATATTGTATATGAAATAACCGTACTGTTAATTTGTTTTTAAATATTAGAATATATCAAAGTGCTCTCGATCAATGGAATTGTGGGATTTGGTGTTTCTTAATTGTGAAGAATGAATGTAAATCATGTTTTTAGTCAGGGATTATCCTATTGTTTATACCTATTTACAGTTCAAAACAAATATTTTTTTCTATTAATGAGTTACAACTGGTAAACATAAAGAAGGCATCTACCCTGCTATACTATAAAATCAGAAAACTTATCTAAAGTGTGACTGTTTTATTTACAGATGATGATTTTTTTTTTTTTTTTATTCAATTCAAATGTATTAAATCAGTTGAGTTGATTGTAATTAACTTGACTATACGATTTTTATAAGGCCACGACTTTCTTAATTTGGTGATATTGTGATAATAGAATCACAGATGTACTTTAAATTCTGTTTGGAGTAATGTGAAAAAATGCAAGCAAAGTAATATTATCCACGTAAATAGATTATTGAAAGGATGGTTTTGCTTATGCACAACACTAGCATGTGTAATATAAATTTTTAAGGTAGTAACTTTGATCTAGAGTTACAAACAAGATCTATATTAAGAATTTACTTCAATGACTAAAATGGTTATTTATAGAGATTATTTGAAATTCTCAAAGTACTGAATTTATATTTTTATATATGTGAACCGGTTTATGTCAACCGAGGAATATTAGTACCGGAAAAATCACTTAACTTTATAATACCGGTATAATATTCGACATAAAAATAAGTGCGAGCAAAAAAGATAATGAAAAATGTCATATCAAAGAATGGTTGCTGTTTCAAAAGCAAACTCAAAGTGCTAAACCTGCTGATATAAAATCATACTGCCATAAAGGCAACAGTCCCTTTGCACCAGTTGTTATTTTTGAGATGTATCATTTGCGCCTAATATTATTTTTCAAATGTATCAATTGCGCCAATATAAAGAATTCATATGCAACAATTTATCTTTACACAAAATTATCATACATAATACTCATAGATATATTTAGGTACTTAAAAAGTGCGATTTATGTAATAAATGGGACTATTTATTATTGTTTAAAAATAAAATGAAAGGTGATTATACAATAAAAAGTATAAGATCATTTTGCCCAGAGTTATTTTGATATTGAAGAGGATCACATAGAAAGAAATGATTTGAAATGTATCACACAATCCCTTTTCAGAGACCCGGCTCAGTAAAAAATTAAGTCAATAAGAGTTTTAGGAAATTTTACATGAAGTTGGAATTATAACAAATAAAGATGAAGACTCTCTTTCAGTAAATGATATTACAAGTGGCATTGTGATTCCTGGTTGTGAAGCGAACGTAAACTTTCTTAGCTTGGATGCAGAAGAAGTATTGCCACTGGACGTTAAGCAACCAACAATCAATCAATCAGAAGAAATATTTACAGATGGAACAGTCAAGTGTTGTGCGAAGCGCCACTACCTGTAATAAGGAGGAGAGAAGTGTTTGTTTTTTAAATTGGCGCAATCGTATACTTTATTTTTGGTGCAAATGATATTATGTACTTTGAAAACTACTGGCGCAAATGTAGCATTGGCGCAAATGAGTAGTGGCGCAAAAGGACGCATTTTTGACGCGAACGGATTTCTCCCGCCTTAATCTCTACCTATGGATTTTTCCCTACAGCAACATCATAAACAACGTTTACGTCATTCACGGTACCAGAAGACAATATTTTTTATTATATTTCATGTCAAAATGCCAGATTTTAATTGGTTAATACGAGGGAGACAATTTACTCTATCCTATGGTAAATACTCTATTACCCTTCACGGAGACGCTTGATCAAGTGTGCGCTTTATTAAATACGGATGGTTGTTATGTACAAGACGTCATAGTTTATTACTTTGAATTTGAAATGTAATAGACAGTAATAACATAACATTCAGTTTAATAAATTAAATAACACATATCTGAGAGGGTGATAGAGCAGATTGTTACCCCTCGAAAAGACATTGTTAACCTTGGTTTGGCCTCAATTGACAATGTTTTCTCGAGGTAACAATCTGCTCTATCACCCTCTCAGCTATGTGTTATTTATATAATGTAATTAACAGAATAAGTCTGTACAGAATTTTAATTTAAAATATGTTATAGCCTTAAGCAGTAAGTATGTTAAGCCAAACAGAAAGATTTACAGGACAATTAAACTAACCGGATTATTGCAAAATCTTGTTGACTTACAGCAAAAGTAACATTAAAAAAACACTCAAAATCTGAATAAAATTGTAAAAGTAGAATTTTATGGATAAAACATAAAAACGTATCCAAGTTCTACGAGGCAACGATAATTTTATAGATTGTATTTTATAATATCATACTTGTGCATTTGGCAAATATGCCGTTTATAATAAGTATAAGAATTTTAAAGTTTCTTGTGACAACATATAGATGTAATAACTTTTAAAAAGTACAGATCATGACTTATATCCGTTTATGTCCTCAAAAGGCGCAATTAGCTGCGAAAGAAAAGGTTGATTATTTCAGTAAAAGTGCTAACAGCCTTCAATACTACGTTTCCGTCTGACGATTGTTAATTGACGCTGTTTACATTGTTTTATCATGTCTGGTTTAGCAGATCCTCAGTAATTTAAAAAAAAACGTGCCCTACAAAATGTCTCCTTCAATTATCAGGGTCTTGGTCAACACATTACAGAATAAGGGACCAGCATGCTTGCTCTTGCTTGATTTTAACATTCCTCTAATACATCCGTTCGATAATTAATTGCATCCCTTCTTAATGTAAGATAAAGAACGAACTGTTAGAATAGGGTCCTACATTGCCCGGTTTACATTTTTGATGTCGAACTTCATCCTACACATTCGGACTCTTTTGAATACATATAAATTTAATTTTGCATTTTTATTGCACGATGTCTTCTAGAAGATTACAGTTTTAAAACCTACCAAAATGAAATATTGTAACAAAATGATGACTAAAATCTAACTTCGTTTAATTGACTGTGAAACCTTAAAAAAATGAAAACAACAAGTCATAAATATCATGCGTCCGAAGCGCTTTTCTGGATTTACCTTCATCAGGAACGCTCAAAGACGAATACTTGAAAGCCAAGGATGTATAAGAACCAAAACAATTGAAGAGCTATATAACCAAAAGGACCTAAAAATAGCCAAATCCATTTAAAGTCAACTTTTCCTGAGGGAGTTGAAACCTTAGTTTCTTTGAAGTTTCAAAATTTATAAACAGACAATTTTACAAAGGTTTGTTATAATTTATGTCAGTACCGAAGTACTGACTATTCAGCTGATGATACCCTCGGGGACTGATAGTCCATCATCAGAGGAAACCTTCAAAGTATATTTAAAAAAATTTGAATATTTATCTTGATGTATTCTTTAACATTCTGTTCACTTGTATATGTATACTTTAATCTCCAAAACGAACAATTAGTATCAAGCCAAAAAGAAACATATTGTAGGAGAAAATGAAATTTGATTGAAGCGAAATTTGAAACCATGCTTTTGTTTTGTTTGGTGTTTTTAATTATTGTACTCCGTGCTGATTTTCTTTCAAAATGGGTCAGTATATAGCATATTTATTTAAAAAAAAAACAACTGTATAATAATCGTTTTTCTTTTGTAATTTTATGCTTCTAACTCTTTTCGGGGTAATGAAAATAAATTCGAGCTAGTAGGATGTAACATCATCTACGTTACCCGTATTTAACATTAGCTACGTAACCCGGTCATTGAAAGCATTTTTTTGCCTACGACAACCCTTGCACCATGTGTTATATATCTTAGAATTTGTAGGTAGTAAGTTTAATCATTGTTATTAACTTGACTATACGATTGTTGTAAGGTCACGACTTTCTTAATTCGGTGAAATTGTGATAAAAGAATCACAGATGTTCTTTAAATTCTTTTTGTGGTAATGAGAAAAAGTGCAAGCAAAGTAACCTTACCCACGTAACCAGATCATTGTAAGGATGGTTTTGCTTATGCACAACACTACACCATGTTTAATATAAATGTTGTATGTAGTAAATTTGATCTCGTCTTACAATATTACTATATTAAGAGCTTACTTCAGTTAATAAAAATAGTTATTTAAAGAGCTTATTCAAAATTTTTAAAAGTACTTCATTCATATTTTTATATATGTGATCACGACAGATCCGTCGTTTCGTCCTTGATTTTTTTCGTTTTTTATTTCTTATTGGCTTTAGGTGTTTAAAAATCTGTCAGTCATGCATTTTTTTCCATCCTCTGCTTATTTTAAGACCTGATGAATCTTAAATGAACTCGTTTGGGTTTTTTTTGTATGTTATTATTATTTTTTACGTTTTGAATTTTAAAATACATGTAAAATTACAGGTACCATTTTTCGGCTCCAGATGCGCATTTCAACAATAAATGTCTATTCAGTGATGCTCGAGGCCAAAATATTTGAAAATTCAAAGCTTATTAAAAATATGAAGAGCTTATAAACAAAAAATAACAATAAAGTATAGCCAAAGTCGAAAAGGAATCAGATCTTTGCGTGAGGAAGATATATTCCTCCATTTAAAATAATTTAAAAAAATTTGTAACAAGTGTGTTCAAAGATAATGGCCATTAACTAATTAGCGTTTCCGACTGTCTCGTTACACGTATTTACGTTCTAACGATTACAATTCAGTACGATATACCGATCATGCTTCGAAATGTTTTTGAGACATTCAACACCATGGCTAGAAGGAATTGATAAAACAGTCCATAGAATACAACTTATACACACTAAGGATCAAAACAGTAACACAATCTGGGGGTTTAACTCATGTACTATGGAAGGGTAAGCAGTTCCTGCTCCTCCAATTACAATCGTCACGTGGCTTATTTCATCTTCATTTAATGATGATATTTACCATACGATTAACTTTTGATTGAATACTCAACTAATGTATATACTTGAGAGTATAGTGAGCCTAAACTATTGCTAGTATTGTGTCTTCAGTATTGGTTCACACTAAAAAGAGTAGATTAATTTTGGTCATGTTCACACTAAAAAAAGTAGATCCATTTTGGTCATATAAATCATAATGTTTCTAACTATTTACATCCCTGGCTTTCAAATAAAATTGTGAATGGAAATGAAACCCGACCAAAGAGCAGAAAACAGCCGAAGGCCACCAATGGGTCTTCAACACAGCGAGAAACCCGGAGGCGGGCTTCAGCTGGCCCCTAAACAAAATGTTTATTAGTTCAATGAAAATGGACGTCACACTCTGAAACATATAAATGAACTAAAATTAAAAAAACATACAAGACTAATAAAGGCCAGAGGCTCCTGACTTGGGACAGGCGCAAAAATGCGGCGGGGTTAAACATGTTTTGTAAGATCTCAACCCTCCTCCTATACCTCTAGCCAATGTAGAATAAACAAACACACAGCGCAGAGTAAAACTCAGTTTAAAAGAAGTCCGAGTCCGATGTCAGAAAAGGTAACAAAAGAAACTAAACAAAATGACAATGACACATAAATAAACAAGGGACTACTAGCAGTTACTGACATGTCAGCTCCAGACCTCAATTATACTGATTGAAAGATTATGTCTTCATCATATGAAAATCAAGAACAATCCCCCCGTTAGGGGTTTAGTATCATACCATCATGAAATATATGAGAAGAACATAACCCGTATCATGCCAACAACTGGTTTTAGAATAAATGTGTTTATTTCCGATGCAAAGACCCTACTAGTGAATCAATATTAATACCAAAATATGCCATCTTTAATGCTGACAACAGTATTGTAACTATATCCCGTCTGAATAAGTTTGTTTAAAGGTTTGGTTAGCTTTTGAGGTGGATGTCGACATTTGTGTGCTTTGTATAGAATATTACCATAAAAAATTGGATGTAAAATACCTGAACGTATAAGATGTCTGCGTGTTGATTTATATTTACGAATGATGTCCTTGTACCGATGATAAAATTTAGTAAATATTTTGACTAGTTTGTGATATCGAAAACCCTGGTGTAACAAGAAATGATTGTAACAGGATGCTGTTACGAAGTCTCCCAAACGAAGCTCCCATAATTCGTAATTCCCAGGGTCGCCTGACATTGGGCAACGTCCAGTGAAAATTGGTTTGGTCCAGTAAAGTTATATGCATTAGTGATGCCTGGGGACTAACCTTGTATATCATTCAAATCATCTTGGCATGACAAACCAGAATATATATGGTTTAGGGGTGGGGATCTCAACCATTTACAAGATACTAGAATATTGGGGGTGGGGAGGAACCCCTGGGGACTGGCCCTATACGTCATTCAAATGTTCATTACATGACGAACAGGAATATATATGGTTTAGGGGTGGCGATCTCAACCATTTACAAGATATTAGAACATTGGGGGTGGGGGGAACCCCTGGGGACTGACCGTATACGTCATTCAAATGTTCGAGACATGACAAATAGGAATATATATGGTTTAGGGGTGGGGATCTCAACCATTTACAAGATATTAGAACTTTCTCAAATGGCAGGGGTTGGGATGACCCCTGGGGACTAACCCTGTCTATCATTCAAACCATCTTCGCATGACAAACCAGAACATATATGGTTTAGGGGTGGGGATCTTGACCACTTAGAAGATATTAGAACTTTCTTAAATGGCAGGGGGTGGGGGTGACCCCTGGAGACTAACCCTGTATTTCATTTGATGTGCTTTATCATGACAAACCAGAATATATATGGTTTAGGGGTGGGGATCTCGACCATTTACAAGATATTAGAACTTTCTCAAATGGCAAGGGGTGGGGGTGACCGCTGGGGACTAACCCTGTATAACATTTGATGTGCTTTATCATGACAAACCAGAATATATATGGTTTAGGGGTGGGGATCTCAACATTTACAAGATATTAGAACTTTCTCAAATGGCAGGGGGTCGGGATGACCCCTGGGGACTTACCCTGTATATCATTCAAACCATCTCAGCATGACAAATCAGAATATATATGGTTTAGGGGTGGGGATCTTGACCACTTAGAAGATATTAGAACTTTCTTAAATGGCAGGGGGTGGGGATGACCCCTGGAGACTAACCCTGTATTTCATTTGATGTGCTTTATCATGACAAACCAGAATATATATGGTTTAGGGGTGGGGATCTCGACCATTTACAAGATATTAGAACTTTCTCAAATGGCAAGGGGTGGGGGTGACCGCTGGGGACTAACCCTGTATAACATTTGATGTGCTTTATCATGACAAACCAGAATATATATGGTTTAGGGGTGGGGATCTCGACCATTTACAAGATATTAGAACTGTCTCAAATTGCAGGGGGTCGGGATGACCCCTGGGGACCTACCCTGTATATCATTCAAACCATCTCAGCATGACAAACCAGAATATATATGGTTTAGGGGTGGGGATCTTGACCACTTAGCAGATATTAGAACTTTCTTAAATGGCAGGGGGTGGGGGTGACCCCTGGGGACTTACCCTGTATAACATTTGATGTGCTTTATCAAGACAAACCAGAATATGTATGGTTTAGGGGTGGGGATCTCGACCATTTACAAGATATTAGAACTTTCTTAAATGGCAGGGGGTGGGGGTGACCCCTGGAGACTAACCCTGTATTTCATTTGATGTGCTTTATCATGACAAACCAGAATATATATGGTTTAGGGGTGGGGATCTCGACCATTTACAAGATATTAGAACTTTCTCAAATGGCAGGGGGTCGGGATGACCCCTGGGGACTTACCCTGTATATCATTCAAACCATCTCAGCATGACAAACCAGAATATATATGGTTTAGGGGTGGGGATCTTGACAACTTAGAAGATATTAGAACTTTCTTAAATGGCAGGGGGTGGGGGGTGACCCCTGGGGACTAACCCTGTATTACATTTGATGTGCTTTATCATGACAAACCAGAATATATATGGTTTAGGGGTGGGGATCTCGACCATTTACAAGCTATTAGAACTTTCTCAAATGACAGGGGGTGGGGATGACCCCTGGAGACTAACCCTGTATATCATTCAAACCATCTTAGCATGACAAACCAGAATATATATGGTTTAGGGGTGGGGATCTTGACCACTTACAAGGTATTAGAACTTTCTTAAATGGCAGGGGGTGGGGGTGACCCCTGGGGACTAACCCTGTATTTCATTTAAAGGGCTTTATCATTTAGAACATTTGCAATTAAAAAGTTTGTGTCTATCACGAACGGTTTTCAATTTATAATCATTTTAAAATTTTAAAAAATAAAATCCCATAGGGTTCTATAGTAAAACCCTCTTTTCTTTTTGCCCCTCAAAGTACCCCTTTATAAACCCCATTGCAAAAACAAAACCCTGATTGCACCACTAGACATGTTAGTCTAACATATTGTGAAACCCTAAGTTAATCCGACAAGCGGTTTTGGAGAACGGGTGCGGACAAGTTCAAATTTAAAAGCGGCGGAAGAAGAAGAAGAATAATAATAATAATAAGAACTGAGCAAAAACAATAAGTCTTCCCAAACTTCGTTTGGGAGACTTAATAATTTTTCAGTAATACAGAGATTTCTTTAGTAAAAATCAAATATGTTGTTACATACACGAGCGAATCGAACAATTTGAGATATATAAACACCATAAGATGGTGACAAGGGAACGTCACCATCAAAAAATGGATAATTAACAATAGGAAATGAAAAGTCATCTCTTTTATCATAAATTTTGGTAAATCCAGAAAAGCGCTTCGGACGCACGAAATTTATAAAGTGCTTTTTTTTATTCATTTACATGTCACGTGATGTGTTGGTCGATCATCGCGTAAATAACGAGGAAATATATATGTATTTGTATAAACATCAACTGAACCAATATTTTCACTATTCATTTATTTAATGACAATTGAAATACATGTTCCCCACTCGGCATCAGCATATTAGTCATTGTTTAGATGTTTTGTTTCATTTGTATCTTCCAATTTGCCGTTTCAGAATTTAATGCATTCTAGGTAATATTTTCAAAGTGTACACCAAAACGCCGTGTTTGGTTTAAAATGTTCGAAACTATGGAAATTTAATCAATGACGTGACGTTATTTTCATTTTGATTTCGACTCATGCTTTGTTTGATATGAATGAAAGAAGATGTGGATTGAATGTCAATGAGACAGCAACCCAATACAAATAACCATAAAACATGTAGAGAACAACACCCAGTCTTCGACAATTTTTATGATCTGGTAACCTCTAAATCGCCCAGAATCGGTACACATTTTCAATTTTAACAGAGACTAACCATATACCGAATTCCCTATATTAAGATAAAACACAAGGCAATAACTAATTAGGTTCCTGAATTTAAAAATGCACAGGAATATGTGGCGGGAATAAACCAGTTCTTTGATATTTCAACCCTTCCCATAATATGTACAATGAAAAAGCGTGTACTGGAAGATCAACAAACTTTAATTTATACATATATTAACAGTATACTAGTCGATACAAAAATAAGTGAAAGCAAAAACAAAGAATGGTTGCAGTAACTGTAGCAAACTCAAAGTGCTAAACCTGATGATATGAAATCATGCTGTCGTAAACTCTAGTTGTGGCTGTACTTCGGATTTTCCACTGCAGCAACGTCATCAACTGTTCAAGTAGACACGATTTATACACTGAACAGAATAAATCTGTACAGAATTTCAATATTTGTATAGCCTTTATCAGTAAGACTTTTGCGTATAACAGAAAGATTTACAGGATAATTAAAACCGGATTATTTCAAAATCGTATTGACCTACAGCAAAATTCACATTAAAAACACTCAAAATCTGAATAAATGCAGCATTTTGTTGATAAAACATAAAAACGAATCAAAGTTCTACGAGGTAATAAAAAAATTAAAAAATATTCTACTTATTATCTGGCTAATATGCCGTTTTATTATGGGTATAAGAATTTTATTTTCTTCAGACAGTATAGATATAACAAAACTATTTTACAAGTACTGAACATGTATTAGGTTATGACCTCGGGTGAATTTGAACAGTTACGAAAGAAAAAGTTAATAAGTTCAGTAAAAGTGCTTTGAGCTTTTTATACTACCGAAATTTTTCTATACTGGTTTACGTCGGCTGGTGTCTGAGGTAGTTAACTGACGCCCTTCCTAATGTTAGATAAAGATTACTGAACTGAGAGAGCATGGTCATGAGGGAGCGCGGAGTAAAAGTCAAATTTGTAACAAAAACTATGCATACATTTAGGGTTTTAATTAGTTGAACATTAAAACAGTATATTTACTAAAATAATATGAGGTAAGGGTGCAAATTACCACAGCAGAAATGACTCGATCTTATTTGAATATAACATAAACATGAGGTATGGGTTCGAATGAGGTCCCAATAGAACTTGAATAAGATTAAACATTAACACACCCTACTTCCGGCTATAAAAATCTGATGTACACAATTGCAAAATCCATTGTATTGCAATGGCAATCGATAACGTAGACAACAATCTGCTGTACGTGTTAGAAAAACATTTGTGTTTTAAAGCAATCGGAAACGCCGACAACAATCTGCTGTACGTGTTAGCAAAAACAATTATGTTGTATAGCAATCGGAAATGCATATCCCACTGTATGAGGGTAAGGATAGGGGTCCTTAATTTTTGTATTCTTTAATTTTTAAGGCCATTTTTCTCTATTCTTTATAGTTTTTGCTCATTATTCTCTATTCTTTATATGTTAGCACCCCATTATTCTCTATGCTTTATGTTTTTGTCCATTTTTCTCTATTCTTTACATTTCTAGCTCATTATTCTCTTTTTTGTAAACCCCCTTTCAGACCTCTTGTTTCTGTCGTGCGAGCCATTTATGATATAACAAATGCACGGGAGGTGCGAGTCGTAAAATGGTTGATAGGAAAACATAACAGTTTAAACCTTCCTCCTAGCTAGAAAAATGTTCCGGGATCTATGTTCCTAAGCAATTCGTGCCATGACCGGTTTGCAAGATTGATGTCGAATTTCATCGTAAACATTCCAACTATTTTGAAATAAAAATATAAAAATAATTTAATTTAATGATAACTTCTTCTGGTACATTACAGTTTTAAAATCGACCAAAATAAAATATGACGACTAAAATCTAACTGTGACACATTGGTTAATCGACTGTAAATCATTCAAAAGTATATTTTTAGCATTTTTAATGTGAATAGTCGTGATTTAGACCAATTTATTTTTTAATGTTGCTTTTATTCCATTTAATTTCTATAAATATTTATTGAATACTGCAGTATACTAAATTGTTATAGAGAATTATATATTTTTTTTATACAAAACAATTATTTGCTGTAAAATCTTATTTGAATCTTGATAACATTATTATGATTTAAAGATATTCATCGGTTTCAATATAAATATTAGTTTAACTCCTCACATGCGCCTGTCCTAGGTCAAGAAGCTTGTCAGCTTTGTTGACCTCAACTCGGGGCGATTAAAGGCTTGACATCCATATTGTAGAGAAAAATGTGTGCTGATCTCTTGTTATCTTTTGATTTTTTTGTGTCAAAGACATAAAGACTAGTAAGTCAATTTACGTAAAAAAAACAAATAATATCAATACAATAGCACACGCTATAAATCACCGTCAGTGCAGAAATTTAAATAAATTAGGTTACATATACAGCAATTTTCATTTTTAAAATGAATGTCTGTGAGGGTAATATACTTGATGACAGCCAAGATTTTTACACATGGGCGGTCAAATTGAATAAGAAATGATTTGAGATAACAAATTTAGCATAAATCTATGAACTTCCATATTCTTTCACTTCTTTATGTGTGTGAAAGTTAAAGTAACATATCAGAGGGTGGACATTTTTGTTCATTAGATTAAAGGGGACTTTGGGTTATTTATTTGATAAAAAATAATTGTATATCTCCATAAATTTTCATTTACATTATTACTTTTTCTGTGTTTGTACTTGTCCACAAGCCAGTTTGAAATTTATATGGATATAACAATTTGACTTGAATTGATTTGATTACTACTATTTGCTATTATTTTGTGTTTTTTTTTTCTTTGGGGTGGGAGGGTTTACCTAGGTTATGTGTTCGTTGTTTAATTTTATGTGTTGCATATGATTTTGTATTTAAGTAATAACTGTTTTGAATCTGACGTGAAAGTACATATACTAATTTAGGACCTATATGATTTCTTTATAAAAATATGTTTCAATTATAAATTCTATTTATATTATTTTATCTCGCCCTTTTTGGAATAACTTTAGGACCAAAAAAAAAGTACAATGAAATTCTGTTGAAAAAAAGCACTTAACTTTATAATAACGGTATCACATGCAAAAAAAACCGTGGCTATACAATAAAACGATCCTAAGTATACCGCATCGAAGGATACCTTAAGTTACTGATAGCGAGCTCAAAGCTTGATATAAAAGGCATGCCGAACTACACTCTAATAGATGCGACTTATTATCAACTTTGAATAATATTGCACACAGCAACGATATTAACCGCAGGAAGACACGATTTTGTACAATTTTTTAGTTTAGTCCAGTCTAGATCTTAACTATAAATAAGTGAATTGATATTAATCACCCAATTTGTAAGATGCAATGATAATTAACCCAAAACGAAGGACAGTTACTGATCTTGTTTGCTTCAAATATAAATATTACCATTAAAGATGTATTTGTGAAACACCATGTATAGTACTGTTACATTCTTCTTAGTGAAAGAATTATTCCACAATTATTCCTTACATTAATGATAAAACGTAGACGTTTTTGACTAATTTATAGAATCCTTTTTACGTTTCAAGTAAATAAAGTGCGCTTTACTATATGTTTCTTTTTTTTTTTTTGCTATGTCAATTTCCTTTTTCTTGTTTTGATTGTAGTAGAAGTGGGGCACTTTGTCAAGTATCATTTAGGATCATTGTCATTGTTAAAATTGAAATAAAGTTATTTTTATCTTCCTTTTATATTTGACAATTCATTGTTACAGTAAGTATTACTTGGGTACATTTAGGTCATTCGGACGATTAGGAATTTCAAAAAATGGTTATTGTATCAGCAAAATGTTTTGTTATTTAGTCAAAAAAACGGTAATCTGAACCTTGTTTATGATTAAATATCACTTACTACACTTACGGGCTCTGACTCATCATATAATATTTTATGTGAAATGAAAAAAGATCCATATAAATTGTATATCATTTGTTAAATATAATACATTTTTTTTCGGAAATGACATTCTTCATGTGTTGGTTTTTATACGACCGCAAAAATTTCTGCGGTCGTATAACGTTATGTCGTTGTGAGCATCGCCGCCGTCGTCGTCGTCCGAAGATATTTGGTTTCCGGACAATAACTTGAGTATAATTGTATGGATCTCTATGAAATTGTACCACAAGGTTCCATACAATAAACAGAAGGTTGGGATTGATTTTGGGGGTAATGGCCCTAGCCGTTTAGGAATATGGGGCCACAAAACTAGGATTTTCTGGTTTTCGGATAATAACGTTATTATAGTCTATGGATCCCTATAAAATTGTACCACAAGGTTTTATACCAAAAGAGGAAGGTTGAGATTGATTTTGGGGATTATTGTCCTAACCACTTATGATAAAGGGGCCAAAAACAATACTTTTCTAAGACATTGTATAAATTGCTTATTTCTTGACCAATTTCAATGAGGTTTAATTCAAAGTCTTGAATTCTTAAGGTTCTTAAATATGCTGTATCTAACAGTGTATTTAGATTTTGGATTTTGGGCCCCGTTTTTAGATTGGTCCATATTGAGGTCCGAAGGGTCCAAAATTTAACTTTGTTTGATTTTATCAAAATTTATTTATCTGGGTTCTTTGATATGCTGAATCTAACCGTGTATTTTGATTTTTAATTTTTGAGACTGTTTCAAAATTGGTCCACATTAAGGACCAAAGGGTCTAAAATTAAACTTAATTTGATTTTAACAAATATTGAATATGTGGGGTTCTTTAATAAACTGAATCTAACCGTATATTTAGATTTGAGTTTGGGCCCCGTTATCAAATTGGTCCACATATATTGAGGTCCAAAATTAAACTTTGTTTGATTTCATAAAAAAAAATGAATTCTCGGGGTTCTTTGATATACTGAATCTAACCGTGTATTTAGATTTTTGTATTTGGGCCCCGTTATCAAATTGGTCCACATTGAGTTCCAAATATAAGCTATGTTTGATTTCCTAAAAAAATGAATTCTTGGGTTCTTTGATATGCTGAATCTAACCATGTATTTAGAATTTTGATATTTGACCATAATAGGTAAATGTCCAATTTCAATTTTTTAAGTTCTTAGACTACATTTATTCTGTAACAGAAACCTATGCTATTTCAAATATTTAATCACAATCCAAATTCAATTCTGTATTGCACAATTAATATAGATTGTAAGTAGATTCATAGCTAAATTAGATACATCATCAAATTCTAAGTTTAGAGAAGAAATTATGTATAAAATTTAATATAGTTTGAAATTTAGCTTTTATCCTTGTTGAGCTGTAGACCTTTAAGTAGCGAAAAGTGATACTTAGAGCGTTGTCCGTGTAGTAACTTGAAAACGCTTTGACGAAAATCAAATTTAGATATGTTGTTTCCTGTGACAAAATGAAGGTCAAGTTTGATTTTCACAATTTAAGCTTGTATCGTTGTTAAGTTGTAGACCTTTGAGTAGCGAAAAGTAATACTTAGATTGATTTTGACCTTTCCATTTCTGAACCCTACAAAAATTCATTTATTTTTTTACTTGTTTCTGTTTGTGGGTCCACATTTGCAAATATCATTTTCATGACAGCCTCTTGTTTTTTTTTTTTTTATTTTTTTGGTACATATTTTGAAGAATTTCGTGTTAGGTTTGTTTGTAATTCTGTATAAATTAAATTTCAGAATGCTATATATATATAACTTTTTGTGGGGATGAAGAGAACCCCTTAAAAAACTAAGCTAGTATTGTCCATTAATAAAAAGATAAATTAAATTTTTGGTATACTTGTGCTGAATCTAACCGTGTATTTAGATTTTGGATATTGGACCATAATAATACAAGTCCAATTTAAAAATCTTCAGTTCTTTGACCACATTCATTTTGTGTCAGAAACAAATGCTGTGTCAAATATTTAATCACAATCCAAATTCAGAGCTGTATCAAGCTTGAATGTAGTGTCTATACTTGCCCCAACTGTTCAGGTTTCGACCTCTGCGGTCGTATCAAGATGCACCCAGCGGAGCATTTTATTACAAAATAGGAGTAAGAAAGAAAAAAAAAGAACAAATGAAACTGTGTGCACTGATTAAGTGCTTATCGCAAAATAGGAAATATCCCGAATAAAAGACAAGCTTATACGATTACATAACAATGATGTTTCATAAAGGTTTCATAATGTTGATTGCTAGATATTAAAGTGCTGTTTCCAAATACACCAATAACTGTACATGCTCTCCTTGACAACGTCACACCAATACGTAGTAATATTTGTAAAGTTTGATTTTACTAATATTTTCTTGGTTTTAGCAATAAATGTTATTGTTATTGATGCTTCTCTTTTGTAGTTTTGAAGCTTTCGTGTTTTACAAGAAATGCGCTTCGCGGAGACTATCATTTAATATTGAGCATGCTCTATTTTTTCACAGGAAACACATATTGGTACTTGATATGTCCGTAATTTCTTGCTGTAGCTTTTCTTATGATGCATGTTAATTTATGTAGAGCACATACAAAATCGGTCATCAACATTTATTTGAAGATTTGACTTTTCACAGTACGGTTTCACTAGATATATCTTTCACGTTTGACCTCTCATAAGTAAATGTACACAAATAAACAAAAAAACAAACAAAAAGATAACACGGAATCAAAACGAGCATGATGCTGAGGCCTGGTATTTCCCCGTCCGAGTCTGAACATGCCAATAATAAAGATTCTGAAAGACACTCGGTGACCCCAACTTGACCTTAAGGTTTTACGGATTTTTTTCCATAACTCACTATATTTGTTCCAAATACAAAGAATACATTTCTACTAGCATAGTACATTAAGCAACCTCGACCTGTAGGCTATGTTTCCGCTATGACACATCCTTAACTTATTTCGAAGATCTAGCAGACATTTCGTATAATGGCTGTAATACAGCAGTTGTGATATTCTCGTGATTCCATTGTTGGTAGAGTTGTAGCTATTCCTGTCTTGTGTATCCCAAAACATTACCTCCGGATGTCTTTTATTCAGGTCATAATGCAAAGAAGTAATTAAATCAAATTTTGGTGCAAACATTTGAAACAATTTTTGAACAAGTTTGTTTTTTTTTCTACATGGGATTTCCGCTTACAGAAAAATTATAAAGTGATTTATCAGTACATAAATACGAATGAAATAATGTTATAAAAGTTATCATAAGAGTACTTTTTTGGCCACATAAATTCGAAAATCAAAAAGTTTAACATATCTATCAAACAACATCATTTGAATGTTCACAAACATTTATTCTGTTTGATATCAATATTTTTATATTTTGCCTTACATATTTGCTTTAGGGCTTCAAATGTGGAAGAAATAGCCTCTTTTAGAAGGCTTGGGATTTATACTCAGATATTAGCGAAGGCCTTCTCCAAGAAGATATTTTGCTACACAATGTATTATACGAAGATGTTAATGTGGGTAAATGTCTTAAAAGGTTTGGCCTTGACTTATATGTAATTTTGTTGATGTTTCAATTACACTTAAATCACTTATTAAAAATAATAAACAAACATTTCTAACAATGCATGGTTCCGATACAGATGATATAAAATGTATAATGTTGTCATGATGCCGTGCGTATCTTTTAATGTGATTAAAGATATCCTGGTATCCCCCGAAAGATCATCACTGAATAACTTTATCATTACGAAATGCAATGGTTGGTCAAATTGAATTTTGGTGCAAATTTAGATATCCTTTTAAATCTAGTTTTTGTGCATGGGTTTTGAGTCCAAAATTTGTAATTAAACTCTAACAAAATGATATTAAAATAACTATACCCATTATAATAAATATTTTATCTACAACATACGTATGTATTAATGAATTTAATTTGAAGAAAACAAGCTTAAGATCATGTGTCCCTAATGCAGCATTACCCGCTCACATCATAACGGACATGTGTACTAAGTTTCAAGTTAATGTGATCACAACTTTATGGTAATCTACCTTGACCAAAAACTTTAACCTGCTATAGGACTGACAAACAGACATATGGACGGACGGACAACACTTAATACCGCTTCTATCGTAGACGTGCCATACAAATACAAGAAAGACAACAACAAAAAACGAATTGCATAAATATGATATATTTATACCTGAAACCCGTCGTAAAGACACACACACACACACACAAATAAAAACATGCCTTTTAATCAAACATACCGTACAGTTTGAATTCATTTTTACAATCAAAATCATTCCATTATTTAATCTACCAATCTACACATCAGTCTTGACAAAACATAATGTTTATTTTTAATTTTTTTTTAAATTGTTGACTACAGATAACATAGAAAGGGTAACAGTAATCACCAACAACTGTTTACAGCAGCTCAACTTCAAATTTTCACTTAAAAGTACATATCTTTTTATTTTAAAAAAAATCTATAAATCATGATAATCCAGTGTAGAATTGAGAGAAGACTTGTTTATAAACCACGCCGTTCATTTTATCGTTTGAATTATTTTATATTTTGTCATTTTGGTAACCTAAAGTTGTTTAAATCCGAGTCCTTTGGTCTCTGATAGAGAGTTGTCTCATTTGAAATAATACCACATCTTCTTATTCTGATGTATTAATACTGTGTTATCATTATTTTGTTAATTGCATGTATGCCATCAACCCACTGTGCATTTAATTTCAAATAAATAAATAAATTATATAGGACATATAGGTGCAAAGAAGAATCAATGTGACAACAGATAAGGATACATGTATTTTTTTTATGCAAACAAAAGCTGTAGGTGTTGTGTTTTATTTAAGAACGTATACTGCTCAAAAGGGGTTACATGTAATGTTAGAGAACGGACGATAATAATAATATAAACTAAATTAAAAAAAAGGATCACTATTATTTATATTATTTACCCGGCGTATCATTAGTGCAAATGAAATAAGCACCGAAACAAAAAAAATACAAATAGGTCTAAGTGTACAATCTTTCTTAGATCTTAAATATAAACAAATCGTAATTTAAACACATATGATATAATTTTTTCTCTTCGCAGCGGCATCGACACGGCAAAGACCATTATCACCGTAATAACAATTCTTTCGACAATCCAGGCTACCACAGAGATGATATATACAGACCTGATTATAGACAAAAAGACTATTTACATGGAAGTATATCGTCAGATTCAACATCAAAGCTGAAGTCTCCGAAAGCTATAGTCGTTGCCATAAGAATAGGACTTTTAATAGTTGTCGGCGGTGCAATAGCGGTATCTGTGTATTTCACTTTTTTGCAAGTATGAACAATTTCTTAATTCTTAATTTGTAATATTTTGAATGACGTAGTGTATTTCGTTGACAAGCATTTTATTCGTCAAAAGAACTCAACCCCGTATCCGACAGTCAAAATATTATTTGAAATATATAGATATAAGCAACGCAGTAAACTAGTGATCAGCGTCTAGTTGGACAACGAATGACAGACTTTGTAGGGAAAATACTTAAATGATTGTAGTGTACGTAGGAGATCTTTAGATTTGGCGTAAAACCGGGTTCAACCCACAGTTTTTATATCATTAAGTCAGGAATATTATATTTAATTACCCATTGTTCCAAATATAGCCGTTTGAAGTGGATTTTTCTGTTAAGAATTGTGCAGCTCACGTGTATACTTAAAAGTTGTGATATTTTTTATATACCTTAGAGTTTCTTTTATGCATTTGTGATTCACATTTTTGTTACAAGCGCTTGTATATTTTACAATAGTTTAGACAAGTTTGAACATTTGGGACGGTAAGAGCATCAGACATACGATATTATTTCTGTTTTCGACATATTTATTACGTGTCCTTAAAAATCTATTTCATAATATCTATGCATAGAATCGTAAGTAGGGGGCTAAAATTACATGTTAAAAAAATTAGGGTGATGTATTATTATCTAAAAAAACATTTGGTCCAGCTGAAAAAGGAAAAAAAATTAGTTTGTCTGAAGCCGTCACGGAATTATCAATATTTTGAGTTATAGACTTTTCTATACTTTTGATAAAAATTTGTCCCAAAAGTAGTACACTTTACTGTAAAATTCTTTTTGATATATCGTCTAAAAGAAATGCACTGCGAAATATATGTGTTCTCAGGCATGTATAATTCGTCTGTTTCTTTCGGTCAGTTGTCTTTCTGTTCGTTATGGAGAATTTGATATCATCGGGATGTAGCACAAAATTCTATCTATCTTTTATAGTTTTCAATATAATAGGCAACAATGCAAAACTTGGAAAAATCGTCATTAAATGGCAAAATACTTCGATCATTTCGGTATTCATTACTTATTTATCCATCTTGTCTTTCTCACCATTTTACTATTTCAAGTTTCTATCTCTATATTATATTTTTTAAAGATAATACGCAAAAATGCAAAAAAAAAGGGGGATCTTCATTAAAGAGCAATTATTATAACTTCAATAATGTGTCGACTTCAGATTTCATTTATCTGACCTATTTGAAGTTCGTGTCTTGCTGATCATTTTTGCTGTAAATAGTATTTGTCTATCTAATATAATTTTCGAGATAATAGGCAAAAATAAAAAATAAAAAACGTAAAAATCGTCTTTTAATAGCAATAACTCCTACAAGAAGTCGTCTGACAGTTTTGCTTTCAAGAAACATTATATAAATCTCATCATTCTGAATATTTTTGGCAATTTTAGATTTTCAATATCTATAGCAGTTTTCAAGATAATAGATATTACCCCCTATGTTCTATTTTTATCCATGTCGGCAAAAGGGGTCATCGGACACAATTATCAAAATAGATTCCCCATTGATGAACGTGACCATATTTGGTTACATTTGGCCCTGTAGTTTCAGAGATGATCTTTTAAATGTTAACGGACATCGACGACGGACGCCTATTAATGACAAAAGCTCACACTGCCCTTCGGGCCAGGTGTGCTAATAAATAGAGAGAAACGTTAAAAGCAAACATGATCAGCAAGACAAGATCTACAAATACGTCAACCTGACCGAAATAGGCAGTCGACTCTTTATTCGAAATATTGCCCCTTAATCATGTTAATGACCATTTTTGCCATTTTTGTTTCCTATATTAAAAACTATAGTAACTAGATAAATGTTTAATAAAGATCGTCAATACAAGATCTACAAATACGTCAACATGGCCGAAATCGTCGGTTTTTTATAGACAGCAAAAGTTAAACGAGTTTTACTGAATGGATTTTGATTTTTCCCAGGCATAATATAATCCAACTTTATCGAGTAACAATTTCACTTTCATTCTATGCCAGTCAGGTCGACCTTGTTCTTTCGGTAATATTATTGACGCCTACCTTTAGACTTTCGGAAGTTCTACACAGACCGTAAATGTCTGCGTTCTTGCGTTCGGTGAGATTTATAAATATTTGTATATCTACACGAAGGACCTATTAACTTCTATTACTTGTTACTGAAATGGGTTAAAAATAAATATCAGAGGCAATAAACCGAGCGGAATGCACAATATAATAAAGAGACGGACGTCTTTATTAAAATATGTTCGGTGAGAAGAAATTATTTATTTGTACTTATTCATAGGACATCATTCCTTGCTCGCAATATCACATTTCCTTGTTCAGTGAGCTACTAAATCTCGTTTAAACCCTAATTTTGCATAAATTTGTAACTGTTAACATAGTACTTAACCTGTCTAACTTTTAAGTTGATGTGATGAAACCTTCATGGTAAACTATCTTAAACCAAAACGTGAAGATGACACAGGACTGACGAGCTAACGGACTGACCAGAAACATCAGCCGAACGATCCGTAGAAGGGACATAAAACTAATAAGGAATAAAATCATGATGTACATTTCAATGCTCATTTATTATAATAACTTTCATGATTACCAAAAAAGATCAAGGATATTTCATCCGTTCAAATTGTCATGTAATTTCAGCTATATGTAGCATATAAGACATTGTAGTATGAAAATCAATCTTTCATTTACTTTTTAAACTATCACCCAATCAATACACTTGTGATTTTAAAATGATAATAATATCATGGTCTGTCATTATGAGTGAGTAGCGCTTAGTGAAATATGAATGTAGATCTCTAATTAAAAGACCGAAAGGTTGATTTCTGTTTACCGTCCAGTGGCAAATATCTTATGCATATTCAGGTTGACAGCAATTAAAGTAAATCCAATCAGCAGTTTTGTAAAAAAAATATTGGTTGACTGTTCTAAAAGGCGGGAAATTAGATTGCAACGAAACATTTCGAAAAAGACAGTCGCAACATTCCACTTACTGACTTATGAGAATTAGTTACATATGTTTCCGACGTGCTGCATACAGCGTGGCACTATCCCTCCACATGTTCTTGTCCTTAATATTCCTATCTCGACAGGACGTGGCTGTGTATTTTTACATCCCATGCGGCCAAACAGAAGCCCCTCTACAACATGGGATTACGGCCAGAATGACGTTATCTAGATGACAATAGTGTTATACACTAGCACTCTCACTAGAATACAGATCATGAGTCCACACTTAGCTTATACGTAGAACGGAGCTCAGATCCTTGTAAACAAAGCTTAAACACAGGATCTGTATTTTCAACTCACCATTTCTCAGCAGTTACATACCATCTGTCCCATCTTATTGCGTTCACATCTCTCAATTGATATTGCATATTGACACTTTTTTTACGGATTTCCTTATTATGGTGTGCTTCTTACACAAAACTGCACCAACGAGTAACGAGGAAAAACTACTAAAATTAACACGACTTTGTGTCATGGTCACCATCTCAAATTAGTTGACCAATACGATATGTCGTTTTCTCAACTCACTTGCAACATGTTTTTGCAATTATGCTGTGTTGGTGAAATTAAGATTCTGCCTGTGCTTGCGTTTAGATATAAACTTTTGACTGCCAACCCTTTAAACAGTGAAATTGTACTTGGTTGCCTTAATTTGACACCAAAGATTTATACTCCGAGACATCCTTTCGTTTGAATCTGCTTAATTTTATTTTATTTGGTGGCTTTCTAGACAATAATTATATCGTATATCTCAAAACATACTACGGACCAAAGGTGAAGAGTTCCAATTGTTCATTCGGCTAGATAAACAGAAAGATTTTGGAGACTTGTAACAAAATATGCAGAAAATACCCAAAAAAAAAACAAATCTATGACAAATCAGAAGTCGACGAAAAACAGAAAATACCATAGCCAAAAAGACACATGACGAAGGAAATACTTACAATATTCTTTAAAAGTTAGACAGGAATCCTCCAGAAACTAAGGATCATCTCATGTACCCCGAAAATGTGATCAGATGCTGCCGTGCTTGTGGCATCCGTCGTGTAGTTAATCGCAAGTAGAAATTTGTAAGATTATATTTAATAGCATCCGGAGAAAAATCGAATCAGCTTCGATTGATATAGAGGTGATTTTTAAAATCCAATAATCTTGGTTTTATGGTGATCTCATTTACTTTTTTAAAAGAAGACGTTGAGAGTGATGGACATATGTCAGTTGAAATCTCATCCCGAATTTATCGCAAGAGGGGTAAATGTTTTCTTAAATGACATGCTTAAACCTTTTTTTTTTAGCTATTGTTTGTGTTTTGTATCGATCCGAGATGTCCAGCCCTTTCAATTGATTTTGAGTTTGTTCTGATGTTGTGCTGTTACACCACTGTACCAGGCAAGGGGAGAGTTGTGCGCCCACACATTTTGTTTAACTCCGCCACAATCTGCATGCGCCTGTCAAAAACGAAAATGGGACGGACGAAAGGACGGCCAAGGGTAACACTTAATGCCCCCGTTGCCTACGGCAGGGGCATCAAAATATGTCCTTTATGTCTGCAGCTCACGAGGTCAACATCTTAAAGTTGTTAAATCCTACGTCAAAATAATAACTAGCTAGTGACGTCATATCGTTTGTTTGTATCTGGAAAATATGGCGGCTGCCTCAAGGTTTGGCACCTGCTCGGATATGAACATTGAAAGCATTTTAAAACAGAAAGACTCACAAAGCACTAAGCAGGCTACAAAAGCTGCTTTACTATGCTTAAAAGAGTATGCAATAAGTAAAGATAGAGATCTTGATTTTTCTAGTTACAGTCAAGATGAACTTTGCAAACTTATCTCGAATGTGTATGTTGATTCAAAGAAAATTATATCTTTGTATTCAGTTCAGTATAATAATACAGTTATTGCCGTCATGAAAAGTTAATATCCAGCATTATTAAATCCTATGGACCTCGAGTAAAATAACCTTTCCTCGATTTAATATTTTTATATTGAACATTTGATGAAGGCCATAACTGTATATTATTACAGTATTAAGTTTGTAGAGCAATAAAGTCGATAATATAAAAAAAGATATAAATATATTAAAACGAAATAATAGAACAAGAAAAAATATAGTTTCATATTTTGTAGTAGTTCTCCAAATGAGCAGAGCATAGCAGTGACCAACTTTACATTACGACAATGCAGAGGACATCAAAAGGGCGGTCGTTTAAAACTAGCTACAAATAAGATTATGACCAATAATGGTTCTCCTCGCGACTAATGCACAGCAACAAGGGAGTTAGTCATTGCTACTCTGCAAGATTCTTCAAGGAACGGTGAACAAGGACTCAATAAGGGAAACTCTATAAATTTCAAATTATACTATAAAGAAGATAATTTTATATTATCGGAGATATAATCACTATCCAAAAAAGGAAGATTTAGATGGATGTGTTTGTGTCAATCCCATCAAAGTTCAGCAACTTTCGCATCTCGCTAATAGTTTAAAAGACATCTTGAGCCTTTCTTCACACACAGCTGCCATTCTTTTGAAGACAATATTGGATATATATTAAAAATGAATAAAGGGACTATTAATAATCAAATCACCACTACCGAAGTTTTTATTCAAAAACTTCCAAGACTGAAAGAAAAATGTGTACTGAGGGGATCTAGTGAAGAGAAGCTATACATTTTTGATTGTCCTCATCTTCTAAAAAGGTGTCTGCAAATATCGGATGGTGTGTACAGCAAGTATTAAAAAAGCATAACAAAAATTTGGAACTCCAAGGCAAATTCAAAAGGTGAAGTCCATAAAAATTGACAAAATCAAACGCTATCAATCAACAGAACAAGTGAAAAACAACTGCCATAAAAGAGAATGGTAGATAAAGATGAGTTTTCTGCTATAGAAATGTTTTTGGGATAAGTGGCACAAATAAACTAATTATAAATACCAGGATTATATACAAAAGACTCATCAGTGACGCTCGAATCAAAATAGTTAGAAAGCCAAAATAAAGTACGAAGTTTTAAAAGCATTGAGGACTTTGTCAAATACAGCTTATGTAATCTCTTACTGGGGTAGAAAATTCTTAGTATTTCGAAAAATCTCACAGTTTTTTTTATCAAACAGATACTTTTCCAAGCGTTAAAGCTTTAGACAATTCTACAATTGGTTTTCAGGAAAATCATTAGCCAGAATTTGGTGATGTACGTTCCTTTCTGCAACTGACTATCAGTTCAGGCTTGTAAAGGTGTGACTAATAATAAATTTGTTTAAATAAAAGGTAAATAAACTGCATATGCTTGATTGTTTCTTGGTTAAAGATATTTAGCTAGATCCGATTTCTATATTTTATTTTTTTAAAAGCGTAAACATTAAGATTTTATATCTAAATTTAAAAATCTGGCATTTCACAAGGAGAGATAATTATACTGAAAGTTTATGTAAATCAACCAGTTTTGTCATTACTTCCTGAATATATCAGGAAACAAGGAATTTACGTTTTTCATTATTTATAATAAGCAATCTAAAAAAAAATAGCCAGTCTATATAAATCAAATGCTTGCCTTAAGTCTTCAGTATTAATTCTATATTCCCTTTTTTACGAATGTCTCCATGGGCCTTCCTTAATTCCTTTTATAAAAGACCGAATTGTATTTTCAAAGATTTATTTTAAAAAAAAAGTACAATGTAAATAAGTAATTTAAGGAACATGAGTGTAGGGTTCGATTTTCAAAAGGAATTATTAATCCCATCTCACTAATCTTTAAAAAAAATAATAGAATTTGATATAGATTAATACATGGCCTTTTCCATTTCGACCCGGGTATCAGCCATATACCATGATGTCAGCCCGAGACATATGAAGTTATATTAATATTTTATTCCTCAGCTGCTGTTATCAATGAAGCCCAATAAAATAGAATTAATAAGTAAATGTGTTTGAATAACTACGAAAAGATCAAATAGGTTGAAGTGTTTAACGACGTAGTCAACCCCATTTTTGGTGCCATTGTTGACAATAATATTGAGCGGTCAAAACAAATGGGTAAAGTTAATAACAAATAAGGCAAAAGAAAGACAAAGAAACGTAAGGAAGGGCTAAAAAAAGTACTGAGTATTTAAGATGTGACAGAATCACACTATGAAGGTGACGGGGCTGTTGAGCTACATAATTTACACGCACTATATCACAATAATCACAGGATCAACAGTGAGTTGTTGTCATTTTGGATTAAGGTTTAGTCGTACAGGAAGGAACATTTAGTGCCAGAGAAATTATATGGAGAGACGGTCGATAGGTGGTAGAGGCGTATTGGCAGATGCACTTTCAGCATGCAGTAATTGTGGCCTACCAATTTACCATGCTACAAACGTGATAACTTATGGATTATCAGGTATAGTTAAGGTGAGGTTCAAAATAAAAACAACTATGTAGAAACATCCTTCATAATATTAAAGCTGTAGCTCAAAAACTGTAGGAGGAGATAGCCGGACAAACCATGTGTCTATATCTGGACGGACAGGGGTAAATTAATATGCCCTCGACATTTTGTCGTGGAGGAGGGGGGGGGGGGGGGGGGAGGCATACAAATACTGAACAACAAAAACTCATCAAAGATAAATTTAGGTTCAACTTACTCACAATTGCTCTACATTAGAATGGATCACAAGTTTCAGAAATATAACAAATACTTAATGGAAGAAAACGAAAAAGATCAAAGTCGAATAAGCGAGTAGAACCTTAATCAGAAGAGAGGCTAAAGATTGACATTGACGGTACCAATTTTTATGCACCAGATGCGCATTTCAAAATGACAATGCCATGGCAAAAAATTTTAAATAAATGAAAAAACAACGAAAATTCAAACATAATTCTACAAACCACAACATAAAAAACTGAAGACACATCTTACGTAAGCATATTTTAATCAATCATATTCGATTTATGTGAGAGTACAGAAGAATAAAAATATTGTGGAATCAAGAAACTCTCCTTTGCCTATTAAAGGTCTTGATGCCATTTACTTAGGCTTCATCATTCACCATAAATCATTTCAATCGAAATGCCTCCCTACTTTAAAGATCAGTCTGTTCCTATCAGCTTATATACCTTAACCACACCTTAATTTTTCAACTACAATCACGTGTTGCAGAATCGCAATATTGGCGACTTCAAGTCTAAACCTCCCTACTGCATCTGAGCTAGTTCCGTATTTATATATATAATCTGACCTGGAACGTTATTACATGTACTTTAGTTCGTGACCCAAACATTGTCAACACCATTCTGCGAAACGTGTTAACCAAAAGTCCTAAATACCGTGAGCCTAAATTCATACATTGGAAACACTTATACCATTCCTTCAGTTTTTGCTTGTTACCTCGATGTGATTCTTTTAAATCGATTTACGAGATTTGAAAATCGGTAAATTACTGTCGCCTCAATATTGTGGCGATTTTGGATAATAGTAGTGTTGATATTGTTTATATTTGGGGGACAAATATTTATGTACCGTTGTGATTAAATTATGTATAATGAAGACTTCGTATGTTAACTGAAGTGTGTTGACATTATTCGTCTCTATTTTTGTTTTTTTGCCAACTGGATTATGTATTATAGTATTAAATGTGTGTATTTTATTATATAGTTTCCTATTATATAATCAGTTAATATTGTATAATCCAGTATTAAAGGAAATGTGTGGGGTTTTTTTTGGAACAAGGGTTTCTTTTACTTTTGCTTTTACCGGAAGTGAAGGGTATTGTTCTGAAACATGTGGAAGAAATCGTAGAATATTTAGACTGTATTAAAATTATATTTGTGTATGTTTTTAGAAATAGTGACAGATGTTAAATTATTTTATGTAAAATTTATGTAAAATAGAGTTTTATTAAATTCAGAGAAATTGCTCTATATAAACTATTTTTGCACGTTAACGTCAAAGATATTTGCCTTATAAGGAAGTTTCCTTATTTGGTCATACATTTTAACCTTATTTGGAATTTCATGCGTGCGAGGTAAACAAAAGCGTAAGAATGTCACGATCTCCAGTTCGCAGCTAATAAATATTGACGTGTCTGATTAAATTTTAAGGTACAGTTTCGCTTTAGAAGGTTGAGGTTTCTGAATGTTGCGTTATATACCCAGTTTAATTATTTATAGTAAATCATTTGAAGCAATCTATTTGTTCCAGTTTCCATTTTCAACGGAGTCAGAATATCTATTATTATCTTGTCTCCTTAGATATCCGTGTTTTCATAATAGTAGTAGAATGAACTTTAACTTTGAATAGGGTAAAGCTGCGTAAAGACTGCATTAGTGTCCGTTGATTTAAATTGTTGGGTTATCGTTAATCTATTTTAATAATCTAGAAAGAGGGTAATTAAGGATTGTGATTTATTTATTTAATACAGGTATTAAGGAAAGTTGTCGATGGAACCAGTGTGTTTCTTGAACTATGTCGTTTTTTGGTAGATCTAAGTATTATTGATACTTGTTCGTTTAATATAGACGGAAATTGTTGATTTTGGAACCTAAATAAGTTACAACTGTTAACTCATGTAGCACTTGTTATTATGCCAGTATCGTAAATAAAAGCTGCTAAATTTGATTCAGTTTTGTGTTTAATTTCAGAACGTTGATCGCAATAAATACAGAATATGATGCTATATTGAAATACATATAAAAATAAAAGTAACCCGTCTTACCACACAAAAACGAGACTTATATTAAGGTAGGCTGTTTGTGCCAAGTCATTTTAAAAGTTTATTTTAAATGTAGGAGTAATTGTTCTGAGCGTTTGGTTTTTGTATTTAATTATTTTGGTAAGTGATTTGTTCCCGTTGGTGTCTGTCTGGTCTTTTTGTTGATCTTGTCGGGAAGATAGGTTCTCGTCCGTTGGCGAACATGTTACAATACATAACTACCTGTCCTGCAAACTGGTATTTATCATAGATTTTGTTTTAAATTGGTTAATAAGATTAAAGGTTGATCTCTTTCAAACCATGAAACAATTCATAAAGTAGCTTCAACATTAATGACAAAATTGAGTTTCCCAAATTAAAGTGACAGAAAATGCCTTATCAGTATATAATTTACTCTAACAAATGTATGTTTATTTCATGAGATCGAGATTTGTGTTTCTGAGTTGACGTACTTTATTAGGTGTTCTGGAGACAAGAGAATATGACATCCCATGAGCCCCGCTGTTGTTTGACATAAAAAGATTCAACTTAGCACGACTGAATTACTTTATATGCTAGAATAAGATCCATTTGCGAAACAAATTGTAAAATGAGAGGTGGATAGAGGGTGCAGGAATCAGGAGTTATTCGAAGCGGAGGAAGGAAGCAAGAAAAGTGGGAGAGAACCAGGAGTTGATGGTCACTCTGTTTAACCCCTCTTTCTTTGTTATCACTGACATTCATTTTTTTTAATATATATAAAGATCTTTTCAGATTGTCTTTGTCCTTTCTGGAACAAATTTGCACTTTTTAGTCACGTTGTGTTTGTTTTATTGGGTTATAAACATAATACAAAACTGGATATGGACGATGCCCCCTCTGCTCTACCATATGCATGAGTGTAGTTCCGCATACTCAAGATTTGTCAAACAGTGATGTTGAAGTAGAACTTGAAATTGTTTCACTGCCTGTAAGAAACAAATGTTGCCCCCGCCTGACCATAAGAAAATATAAATTAAATCTAGTAATTTTATTCTGAATGTTTACACTTGCAGGACTGAATGTCCAGCCAAAAGGTTTCAACTTTCCATTTCTAGTGGTCACCAAGTTCAACTTCCCGGTATTGATTAAATATTTGACAGTACTAGAGAATCTTATTTATTGCATTAGGGGCATTAAACTGTAGCGGTGCAAACCATGTTTTCAATTATAGCAAGTGAGAAGGAAATGAAGTCCAACTACCAGCTTATGTGAATATCTAACATCCCCCCTTTCTGACGTTTAATACAAAAAAATGACTAAGTCCACATACCTGGCATTTTGAGAATATTTGAAAAAATCTAAATCCTGAGGACATATACACCTCTATAATGTGTAGAAACATTATACAAAATAATAAAGTTGTAGCTCAAAAACTGTAGGAGGTGATAGCCGCACATATGTATCTATATCAGGACGGACGGACAGGGTAAATTAATATGCCCCTCGACATTTTGTCGCGGGGGCATAAAAAATTGTTTACCTTGAAACTGATCTTATATACTGAGAGGTTTTGTCATTATTTATTGCTTGTTTGCTTATCGTCCTATGGCAAGTAGGTCGTGCATGTTCAGGACGAGACAAATAAACAATAAATACATTAGTTAGACCATGTAATAGGGGTAGGCTAGAAATTTGGACTGCCATTGGAAAATGGGGGCAATAGTTCAGAGGGACAGATCAGTTAAAGTTGTTGAAAATTATATTAGGTCAAAGCCGCATAAATTGGCCCTAATTATATAAAATAAAAAGGAGATGTGGCATGATAGCAAACTATCCACCAAAGTTCAAATGAATTGGATGTAAGCAATTATAGGCAACCGTACGGCCTTTAACAATAAGAAAAACCCATACCGTATAAACGGCTATAAAAAGCCCCAACATGAAAAATATGAAATAATTCAATTGAGAAAACTAACGGCCTAATTCATAACAAAATAATTTATGAAAAACAAACATGATAGACAAGAACCAACAGCAACCACTTAACTACAGGCTCATGACTTGGGACAGGCACATATAGAATGTGGCAGGGTGAAACATGTTTGAAGGTGCCAACCCTTCTGTAACCTGGGAAAGTGGTGTAACGGCACAACACAAGACCAAACTGTATAAAATAATAAAGGAAAATAAATGTAAGAAACAGCAATAAACGATAACCACTAAATGACAAGCTCCTGACTTGGGACAGGCAAACATAGAATGTGGCGGGGTTCAACATGTTTGAAGGCGCCAACCCTTCCCCTTACCTGGGACAGAGGTGTTACAGTAAAACATACGAATAAATTATAAAAATCAGTCTTAAATGGCTCAACTCATCAGATCGATAGAAAGCAGAAAACATCTAACAAAAAACACTGTCCGGACGTGGCAGTCTATTTACACATCCATGAAATAAAAAAAGACAAAGTACAGATCTGAGAGAACTCGCAGTTACTGAGAGCTAGTTCAAAGCCAATAACAACTAATAAAAAAATCATGTATCTAAGACCAAAATATCAATCAGTACACATTCAACATCCAATGGATTTAGTGTAAGACGTCATTAACAGTCAGATAAAAACATACCCTTGTGCAAAGCCAAACTATAGGTATCGACAGATTGTACATGTTGTAGTACAGTGAATGTACATATATATATATTACTATAATATTTAGTATGGTTTAAACTTACTTATAACAAAATCAATGTTTATACCAATAAAAACAATATTCAAAGATCTAATTACAGTGTTGAATTGGTAACCTTTTATAATAAGTGTATTTATATGATTGATAAGTTTAACCGGATCGTATCAAATTTCCGGGCTATGTAAACAACATCAGCGTTATTCATAAGTCGAAAATAAACTGACTACGCCATGGCAAAAATAAGACTAAAGACCAAAAGACAAACAGCAGTATACAGAACACAACATAGAAAACTAAAGACTAAGCAACATGAACCTCACCACAAAACGGTGGTGATTTTAGGTTCTCCGGAAGGCAAAGCAGATCCTGCTCAACATGTGGCACCCGTATACATAACCCGGCCATTTGAACATCCCTTTCTAATTCCTGGTGTGATTTATATCATGGCCATGTTTAAATACGGTTATTTATGACACTTGTTACTTTATCTTGTAGTCAATGGCATTAAAATTTCATTCTATCAAGACAAGGTATTACATTTGTAGTCTCCAGAAATAAGACAGACTAAGAGGAATAGGTGGAACACGTCATACCTCAACGCTTTTACAGAAACTATCAAGATCACAAGACTGCTTTGTTTTGGTTTATTCAGTAGGTATAAAAAAGAAACTCATTACATATACGAGGCTTATAATTTTCCGCGTTTCGTCTACATATTAATACTCACCTATGGCGCTCGAATTAAAATAGATGTCTATAAAATAAATTTGCATTTGCAATCTTTTCGGTTGTTTTCCTGGGGAAAAAAAGACTGATCGATGATTTGTCGCTTGATTTACGTCCAAATATTTCATGAATAGGTTTTCAGGACCACAAAACAAACATGAGGGTATTCAATGTTTAATAGAGGTAGGACAATTGTCACGCGACAGGCTACCAATAGACCCCTCAGAGA
This sequence comes from Mytilus californianus, assembly GCF_021869535.1. Lineage (NCBI taxonomy): Eukaryota > Metazoa > Mollusca > Bivalvia > Mytilida > Mytilidae > Mytilus > Mytilus californianus. The sequence goes on along the minus strand of NW_026262615.1, from coordinate 23,428,460 downwards.
GAGGTGGAAAGTTAAACTCATAAGTCGATTACGAACTGACATTGCCATGGCAAAATAAGAAAAACGACCAAAAGACAAACAACAGGCTACAAAACATAAAAATATAAAGACTGAGAAACACGAACCCCACCAATAACAATAATAAAAGTTGGAGGGCTTCTTGAGCGTGGAATAGCTTCATTCCGTCTAGACGTGGCTACGTAATAATACATCTTACACAGCCAACAGACGCACCAGTTTTGCAAGATTTTTTTGTTCTGGTGTTAAGGGATGACTATGAATTTATACCACGTGAACCATTTGTGTCTTTTTAAGACGATCAATCTTGAATTTTTGGTCAGTGTAAAAAGTAAAATCACAAAAATACTGAACTCCGAGGAAAATTCAATCGGAAAGTCCCTAATCACATGGCAAAATCAAATGACAAAACACATCAAACGAATGGACAACAACTGTCATATTCCTGACTTGGTAAGTCTGAAGTAAAGGTTGCAAAATAAATGCTTTGAAAAGACTAAAAATTTAAGAAACTTTCGTTTCCGGACACTACTGTACGTGCAACTTATCTTTGGTAGAAAATTCATGTTAGGGTAAAAAAGACGCATTTGAATTTGATTTATGCAGAGCTGGGTACTGTCCCTAGACGAGGCTTCAGATTCGAAGGCTAAATTCCTGCCGGACGTGACTACGTAATTCTACATCCCATACAAGCCGATGTACAGGAAACCATATTTATTTCCTCCAGTCAACACTAAGGGTTGTGATTTAGAGGTACAAGCAGTATTTAAAACATTATAATTTGGACGAATGCTAGTTTTCATTGTCTTTCAATCAAATTACGTCTGGTTTTTTCTTCATTACTAAGTAAATTCCATTGCAGTTTTTTAATATGTGCATCCTATGGCGTTCTATCGTACCCTATATGGGTTACAGAAAACATTAAACTGGTAGAACAATCGTTTATTATAAAGCAGGGCTTAAGCTGGAATTTGGACAGTGCATGATTGATAGATAATCCAGGCAATATTATGTCATTACAAAACCTCCAACACGTATATCAATTTAGACCTTTTTTGCTTTACATTATTATGGAATACCACTCTCGTTTCTGGGGTAGAAAATCCTGAGTATTTCGAAACATTCAAAGTGTTGTCACGTGAACATTTTATTCATACATATGGCAAAATCGATAACTGATGTCAACACAGAGGTGCTGACTCCTGACAGGGTGATACCCTTGCGGAAAGAAACCTCTACAAGCAGTAGCATCGTTGTTGTAAATAAATTCATCATAAATACCAAGCTTAAATTTTGTACGCCATACGCGCGTTTTGTCTACAAAAGATTCTTCAGTGACGCTCGAATCAAAAAAAGTTATAAAGGCATATATATATATATATATATATATTATGCCGCGTCAAAAAATTACAGAAAATCATATTTATTCTATGGACACTGTCTGATCACGATAGGTGACGTGGTCTTCTAGCCACCTGTTTTTCCCTTGATGTTTTCATGATTTGATTCTATGTCCTTGAATATATAAAGCATATATAGAGTTAAATATAACTCATTCTATTAAAGAGAAAGACTATATTAATTTTGGGTCCCGAACAAAATTTTAGATTTCTATTGAATTACAGCTGTAACTATTTTATTCATAAATATGACAATATCGATAACTGATGTCAACACAGAGGTGCTGACTCCTGACAGGTGATACGCTTGCGGAAAGAAACCTCTACAAGCAGTAGCATCGTTGTTCTATATAAATTCATCATAAATACCAAGCTTTAATTTTGTACGCCATACGCGAGTTTTGTCTACAAAAGATTCTTCAGTGACGCTCGAATCAAAAAAGTTGCCACATGTGGAGCAGGATCTGCTTACCCTTCCGGAGCCCCTGAGATCACCCCCAGTTTTTGGTGGGGTTCGTGTTGCTTAGTCTTTAGTTTTCTATGTTGTGTCATCTGTACTATTATTTGTCTGTTTGTCTTTTTATTTTTGGCCATGGCGTTGTCAGTTTGTTTTCGATCTATGAGTTTGACTGTCCCTCTTGTATCTTTCTTCCCTCTTTTATTCATAAATAGACATTGAATAAGGTTCTTTTTTCACAGTGGTCCGCAAATAATTATTAATTTTTCTTCTCATAATAAATCTGTATCCTTGAATCAATCTGGAATTTTTTGGTACCTGTACATTGTAAATGTATGTCCTTTATTTCTGGCAAAAGAAATGTAGATATCATCCAAATCATAACGCCAATCCTGAACTTCATCAGTAAAAGAACGCTTCATTACCAACAGCGTGCTACGCAGTCATGTTATCTGCTGGTTGTTCTAACCTGTTTCAAATTAAATCGTTTTTTAATTTTTTCTTAACCTTTAAACAGGTTTACAAAACTACATTTGCATGAATGTTTGTGACGTACTAAAATTTTGAGCTAACACTAATAGAATAAGCGAAAACCTTTTGAAATAATATCTTGTAAAATTATGTTAAAGTACATAGATATTGAATGAGCTTTAAGTTAGATTGGGAAGATTTCCCTCTGCCCAGTTTACAAAACGGGCATCTAATCCCACAATAATTTTAAATTAACCAAAATAGCCTTATCTACTCACAATCTTTAACCCTTACTATGCCGCAGAGCCTATATTTAGGCTTTCTGTACTCCTTTCAAATGCCAACGGTCTTTATTTAGGCTTGGCAACGGTTGCCTATTTCGTCTGTTCTGTAACAATGAACTTTACGTCATAGTTGAAAAGAGGCAAACAAAGAGGCTCTACACGGGGTACATATGCAATTGCAATGCAGGAATGTCACTGTTTATTGCATTGGCAAGACTTGCCACTTTTGCCGTCATCTGATTATGACGTTATCATAAAATATGACGTCATAACTGTAGGCAGCACCGAAAAAAAATGGCAGCAAACGCTTGGTTCAGAATATATCCACCAGAACCAGATGAAGACCTAGACCAATTGAGGACTGACCCAGGAACGAAAAACATGCCTTGACGAAATTCCGAGCCTGTAGCCTATTTTTACTTAATGTTTAGCATCAGTCTTCTCAAGAAAGTAGTCAAAGAAACAAACAGGTAACTACATTTATAAACTTCAACACATCTGACATTTAAAAAAATAAATTTTTATATTTTATACCCGTATTATTCAATTGAATAATTTAAAATTGACCATATAAATCTACCGGGGAAATAAAAGAAGAAAAACGTGAATGTCCGCCACGACGAGGTCCGTTGAACTGGTCCGGCATGAAGGATCATGCGCAATGTATTATCCATCTACTTTAAAATTTGTAACAGATCGTATTTTGGAAATTATTTATATCAATTTCTACTGGGTCAATCTATAACTGACAAAAAGTCAGCTCAGTGCATATGAAGTCAAACTTGTAAACAAATCTTGCTGTCAATCTCTTTAAATGTAGATTTTTTGCATTTACTTAAATGATTACCTTTGTGCATTCATATTTTTTTTTTTCTGTGAATTACAAAATTGTAAAACCCTGAACGCTGTCGAGAAAAAGTACTTAGAATATGCAATTAAACCTAATTAAAATTAAATTACTTTAGTTTTTATTCGCGCGACGTATCAGAACAAAAGCAATTAAAGTATTTTCTTTTTTTATTAGATTGCAAAATATGTGTACTTAAATATTTATATCATATTCAAGATTTGAGCATCAGCTATTGCCTGTGCATTTGGAATAAACTAGTCATGTTTTGTAGGTATGCGAATCAGGTAATACAGAAAAAGATAAGAGAGAATACTTACCATGCTTCCTACCGTCTTAGGTTGTGGACAAAATTCGGCAAACTAACACTTACAGAACTGAAAGGATTTTTGGCAACAATTTTCAATATGGGTATTATTAGGAAACCAACTATCGCAATGTATTGGGTAAAGAGAAGTAGTCAGTCAACAATATGGTTTAGGAAAATATTTTCTAGGAATCGCTTCCAATTGATTCTCCGTTTTTTTCATCTAGTTGACAACCGCAAAACGCCACAGAGGAACTCCGAGCACTATAATCCTGCTGCCTGGTTTAAACCCTTTCGATGAATCTCTTGTCGGAACAAAGGCTAGAACTGTTATGACACAGTACATACCGACTAAAGCCCACAAATTTGGAATTAAGTTATGGATGCTCGTGGAAGCAACATCAGGATATATAATTCATTTTTTACCTTACCGCGGAAAGCATTATGACCCCGTACCGGCTGATGATACACAAGGAAGTCATATAGTAAAAAAATTAATGACAGAAGCCAACTTATTAAACAAGAATTATCACATCTTCTGTGATAATTTCTTCACATCTATTCCGCTTGTAAGGCACCTAAGAACGCTCAGAATTTACTTTACCAGAACCCTCCGTGCGAACCGTCAAATGCCGCAGTTACTCCGGAACCCTCAGCTGCGGGAGAACGAGTCTATTTATTCGCCAAAGAGAACTCATGTGCGTTGCCTATAAAGAAAGGCAAAACCGCAAAACGGTTCGCTTCGTCACATCTGCTGTAAAAGCTTCTGCACCGGCACACGGACATAAACCAGTTGTATCCTCCATTTACAGCAAAAACATGGGTGGAGTTGACTTAAATGATATGATGATAAGAGAAAAACAAAAACGATGTGGAAAAGGCTTGCAATCAACATTTTTCACCGAATGGTACTACACGCTTACATACTATACACAAAAACACTGACGGAAAATTACTTTTAAGGTTAGAGTTTATTCAATCGGTTATTGACGCCCTCGCAACTGAACAAATAGAACACAGACAACATAGGGATAGAAATGTACAAGCCGCACACCAACCGCAGAGGATCGAGAAACTAGCAAGAGGGAAACAAAAGAATTGTATAGTTTGCTCTAGATTTAATCAACGCCGTAGGGCAAGTACTAAATGCGACAGATGCAACAAAGGTCTTCACGGAACGTGTTTCCATAGACATAATTGTGAAGAATAGAAATAAATAAAATATTCGGTTTTTATCTCAGTTTATATACATGAATTCCATTTATTTTCAGAACCCCAAACACTAATCATAGTCCTAATGATACACATACAACATACTTCTACAATTATCCAGAAATATGCAATGGAAACTTATTCATTTTAAAATAGGATCAATTTCAATGAGACAAACATGATAATTTAAATTTAACTAATAAACTTTTATTTGGTGATTTCCATTTGAAAAAATATTCATAATTTAGCGCTTCGAATCACTATTGAACCCCTCAAATACGTAGGACCTCTATTTTTGTCAGCTGCGCTAGAGACTAACACGTTGTAAACCCCAAATCACAGTCCATTCTGTAGAAACCTCCATCTGTGCCCCTCTCCGTGACGTTCCCTCATTGTCGACGTCATAAGCGGTACAGTTGCAATTTGAATGCCTAAATCTGCCTTGGCAAAACATAGAATTGCTGTGGCATTGAAAGGGTTAAGGGGACGACAATATGATTTTCGAGGAGGGGACAAGGAGGATTTTGAAAATGAATATCTTAGACGCTTAAAGCTGAAAAAAATAACCTTGCAGTATGAAAAGAATGTTCTGCAACATAAAATGCAGGAATCAATCGAGTATAAAACATGTAAAAGTGCAAATAAATGATTACAAATTTTCAAATGGGAAACTTTGAGACAAAAGGCCAAACATTACACTTCTCCAGTTACCGGGTTTGTACTAACATGAGCAACACGACGGGTGCCACATGTGGAGCAGAATCTGCTTACCCTTCCGGAGCACCTGAGATCACCCCCAGTTTTTTGGTGGGGTTCGTGTTGCTCAGTCTTTAGTTTTCTATGTTGTGTTTCGTGTACTATTGTTTGTCTATTGGTCTTTTTTCTTTTTTTAGCCATGGTGTTGTCAGTTTATTTTCGACTTGTGAGTTTGAATGTCCCTCTGGTATCTTTCGCCTCTCTTTTAGTCCTAGCCTGTTTATAATGTTGGTAGCCAAAAACATGTAACCACAATCGATGAAAATGAAAAAAATGATACATTTATTTCTGTGTAAGTACAAAGAAAAGACGTTAAATTATCTCTTTCCTATTCTTTGATGCATTTGGTACAAACTTCGAAACAGTTGTGACATAATGATACGCTTCTTTTCTGTCGGATCATTCTATAATCGATATGTTTCTTACTTGTTATAATCGATATAGTTTTTACTTGGAATCTGGAGAGAAATTAGCCATTCCCTTTTTTGATTGTGTATATCCAGTTTTGTATTTTGTCAAATTTGACAAAGCCTCTTGCGTAAAAGTTAAAAAGTTATGAATTATCTGAACATCCACGACATAGAGAAGTTGATGGTATGTGTAAGATTTCCTGTAGCAATTGATCAGAATTTAAAAAAGACAAAAAATAGATTGCAGAATTTTTAAAATTTAGGTCCAGAAAGTGAATAGCAGTTAGATAAATTGATTAGGAAGCAAAAGCAACAACTGATGTCAGTGATCTTATCCGGCGCCAAATTTTGACGCTCTGCCTGCTAAGGAGAAAGTAGTTCTTGTCTGTTCCGCATCAAATAACCGAAAACACCCAGTATTTGTAGAGAAAGGGAAGTACATCCCCGACGATAACGCTGTTTGGCATTTGAGGTGTCAACATATTTATTGAATATGCTGTCTCCTACTTTGGGAAATTTTTTAGATGGCTTGTATTTCTGCCGAAGTTTTTTGGTTTCTTTCCTCATGACATTTTTTTTTTTTTTTTGCTTTATCAAAAAGGGATTTTACATTTTTACCTGAGGTAAATATTTTGTACTTTCAATTCGCTATCAACAAAAATGATCAATGGGAACTTGTAGCATAAAGACATTAATGCCGCTTGGTTTTAATTGTTTATTTACACTTTTACGCCTTTAAATGTAAATGGATTTCCTTCTTTCATCATGTTTTATAAAATCAGGTAAAATTGCTGAAAAACACCCCGCCACATTTCTAAATTACAAAATCTATATATAATTTTGCATTACAAACTTGACTACCATGATGTTTTAACGCGCTCATGTGTTTATTATCCCCTCAAAATTTAAAACCATTTTTTATTGATTGTTATTTGCCTAACATAACATTTAGTGGCAATTATTTGATGCATGTTCAGGTCGCGAAAAAAAATGACAAATGATGGATCTAATGATAGCTCAGAGATATATATAACAAACCAATAACTTCTGTATTTATACCGCCGTCAATGCATAAATTAGGTAATGACCCTGGAAAAAGGCACAAATATTTGAATGAAGAACAAAAATACTTTTTCAGGTCATTTTCATTGCAATGTTCATGTTTCTAACTTACTTACTTAATTTGATTACAAGTCCTTTTCAATTTGCATAATAAACCACGGAACAACAACTGTATATCTTATAAATAAAGCATACTTACACATGTTTATCATTGTTTTAATTGATTAAATTTTGAAATAATCATATAAGAAGCGAAACATTTTTTAGTGTTAACAATACATATTAGGGAAATTTATATACATGTAGATATAGTAGTTGAAGTAGTTCTGTGTGATTTTAATTGTAATGGTAGACTAGCTGACCCTAAGTTTTGTTCTGCATATGGAAAGCTTGTTTCAATCAGAGTTTATATGTTTGGCATCTATCAAGGTACCTTGGTAAGGTTAATATATGTTTGAATAAAATAGAGTATTTTTATTCACCAAATTGGGACCCAGAGTATGCCTTTCATTAATTAACATCCACATATAAAATGTATACGATATAACAAGTTCTTTCAGCTTTCCGTCATGAATGAAATTGGTTTAGCTTTTTCATATTGAGTGTTACAAATTAAGTTTCAGAACCAAATGTAATATGATAAGTCTGGAAAATAAGTAAACCATAAAGATATATGAGCCACAAAGGCATTTATTATAAGGAACCGGGATGTATAGATACTCTCCCAATGATTGCACCAAGTAAGATTTAATGTCAATCAATTCTGTTAAATGTCTTCCAATTAATTGCTAATATTAAAATTAGTACAAAAAAGTAGATGGCATGATCGCTAACAGAGACCAAAGATCATGGATGTATATCGATAGTTATCTGGCCCTTTCACTTGCGGAACGTGGTTTGAAAATATATTTTATTTTTCAAAAAAATGTATATTCAATTCTGTTTACTCTCTTACACACTTTTCACAAGTATGCATTTATTTTATAGTTACTTGTTATTTGGGGCTGAAGTTATTATTTTTAATTGGACCGTGTTCAGCGGCAAGTATAACAAAGCGTTTGGATGATATCAAAAGAAAAATATATCTTGTAGCACATACAAACACATGGAATGAAGAAGAATACACACAGAGAACTAGGAAAGATAGATAAAGATATTTGATAAGATAAAAATTTCATCTCTTAATAAGGTAGATTATGATCTAGTTATATTTTATTTCCACGATAAACGTTAATATAAAAATAAGATGTGCTATTTCCAATGAGACAGCTTTTTTATATTTATTGTAACAAACAAGTTTCAGAACCAAAAGTAATTGATTTAAGTAAATAGTTAAACATTGTCTTGTCCTACGTAACAACGGTAATTCTTTTAAGGAACCGCAATACCAAGGATTTTGCGTAGTAAAATTGTGGTTTGAAAGTGGATCTCTCCTCCTTCATAGAATTAATACTCAATTCTGTTATCTTTCTAAAAAAAATGTGACAATATAAAATATAATAAGATGTGACAGGATTGTCAGAGACAGCTATCCACCTGAGATCAGAGGAAAAATGTTGCTGACAAGATAATGTTAAATATGTAGAAGCATTAAGGCTAAAAAGGTATTCAAAAGATAGGGAAATGCGCTGTAAAAAAAGTAATAACTGTATGTTTCAGAAGATAAATCATATACAAATCATTTAACATACTAGTAAAATTTTCAAAAAAAGTCATTTACTGGTCATGCTGGTAGGAGTCTTAAAAAGTGGTGATTGGTGTACTGTCCCACTAAATACAATTTTTCTTAATAGTTATTTTAATTGATAAATGTAACGAAAGAAAAGATAGAACTCCTATACATAAATTTCTTATACACGTACAACTTTTGAAATATCTATATTTATCAAATTTACATCATATGTCCGAAATATGTTAATTTTTTTTTTTTTTAAATATTACTTTGTATATCAGGGAAATTGAAGTATTAATATATGAAAATTTATGAAAAATAGGCAGGACTGAATATAGTGAAAAATAAAAGGCAGGACAAAATATTTCATCCTAGCTCCTCCCATAAAAATCAAATGGTAGCTCCCTAAATGTGTTTCATTGTCTCTTATATTGATGTTTTACTAAGTGAAGGTAAGAGTATATGTACATGTATGCACTTGATAATTCTTACAAAATGGAGTAGTAGAAATGGAATCAATTGACGGAAATTACTGTGCAAAATTAAAAAAAAATATTGCCCCTTTGCTTAAAGTACACATGATTTGTGCATTATAAATGAGGTAGTTAATACACACTTGAGCTGTTCATTATCCAGATTATACCAAAGCAAAATCAAAAGGATTTTCTATATGTCATGTGTGAATATGTAATTAAAAAATAAATGTAATTCAGAAAATGAGGAAAAAATAAGCGATGTCAATTTTTTCAGTTGAACTATTCTGACAATTTGAGTATATATAATATAGCTTTTATTTAATACGTTTGTGAGTGAGTCGACCGAATTACCCCTACAAAATCTGATTTAATCCTATAATATTCTTACTGAAATAAAATCATACGTTTGGTCTTCGTGTGCAAAATTGAGTGAAAAAAAAAAGATAAAGGCTGAAGCGAAGAGAGAGTGAAATTAACATCATGAAGACTTCGTTCATAAAAAGTTGGGCACAATGATAGAAAGAACGGTCTGTATATATTTTGCTGCCCTGGTTGAGTTTGAAAAAAATACAAATATCGTTTTTTGGCATTTGTGTAGTACCTAACAAAACAGACGATTCTTCTTGGAAAATTTCTCTTTCATTTTCCCACAGCTGTTGTGTATTGATGGAAAAGGTTTCTGTCCGTTTGTTTATTTCCTTCACCTGTCGTGTTAATTTAAGAGAAATGGAATTCCCTAGACCTTTTTCCAGTGCAGAAGAGCGTAGCCCTAAATAATTTTCTATGAATTTTTTTAAATTCTCTAGGTCAGGGAATTTTGTATTCTGTCCCATTTCGTCAAGGATGTTGACTCTTTCTTTACAGAATGGTGTAATGGAAGAGTCATTGTAGAATAAGATCAATGATCGCAGTTTATATTTATCTTAGGCCATATATACATATTTCTTTTGCCGCCAAAATACGTCGTCTGATACCGGAAGTTATTTGGGTATTATAAATAGAGAATTGGACTCTAAAGAGGATGAACATTTTTACGAAATTAATACAAGAATCAAACAAGATCAAATAAGATCTTACCGTAAAGCTCCGTGAATCCAGAATCGAAAATCTTTCAATCACTGAAGTGTTATGTGATTTTTGTAAATTCCGTACAAACAACGGTACATTTCCGGCTCATCTGCATGTTCTACACAGGAATTGTCCGTTAGATTGACAACAATTCGGTCCACAGTGAAAGAGGGTCTTCAGAAATACTGTGAAACTGTTTACTCGTGTAGTGGTACTAACCTTATGTGGATTCTAAAAGACTCTAAAGAACTTCAGGATGATTTTAAATCTCGATCTTTCTCTGAAATTAATTCTATCAAAACCTTTAATTTTTCAATTCTTTATACAACTATTCCCCAGGTGAAATAAATAATCCACAATGCTTTTTATCATAAAAATGGTATCATATGCTATAAATTTATTGCTTCGGGATACCATACGGCATATTTTGTTAATAGTGAACAAAAAGGTGAAACATGCTACACCGAGAAACAAGTGAGCTGTATGATGGAGTTTCTCATTGACAACATATTTGTCGAATTTGATGGTAGACTTGTTCAACAAAATATCGGCACTTCTATGGGAACTAACTGTGTGAGTCGGAATTCCTTCAGACACTTGTCAAAAATCAGATCAAAGAAGCATGATCATTTAATTTCACATTCAGATATATTGATGGTGTTCTTTCCATTAACAATCCAAACTTTTCTGATTGGATTCCATTAATATATCTTACCGAACTAGAAATTGAAGAAACAAAAGACTCGTGCATGTTCACACTATACGGACTTCATATACAGGAGTGTGTTCCTAACGCAGAAACTGCTCCAACAGAGTTATGAGGAGGACAGATTAAAAGTGACACTCCGTAAATTTTACGGACACCATCAGGAATTGGTTTATCCATACAATGTCATTGTCCAAACTTACTACGGACATTTTTACCACGTGTTAGATTGTGGTTTGACATTACGTCGTCTGATCTTTTAATTACCGAACGTGACTTATTCCCGATTGTGACTATTTTGCTGAGTGTGAATTCGCATTGCTATAAGACGTGTCACGGTGCTTTTCTATCCAGAATTCATGTATTTAGTTTTGATGTTATTCTCATCGGATTTTGTCAAATGTCTTATCGTTTTTAGTTGTAAATCTTTTTCTGTTGTATTTGTGTGTTATGGTAAAGATAATTAATCACCCAGTTCATTTATTAGATTTTAGTTTGGGTCAACTTAATTTATACGATATATTTGGTTTACAGTTTGATTTAGAAGAAACACCGACATAGCTAGATAATACAATTAATTATTTTTATATTAATTAGTATTGTAATTTTCATTGTTATCAATAAATGAGTATTACAAACCTAATCTTGAATTCTATCCTAATTCTATCCTAATTTGGGGAAATTTTTAGAAATTCAAATGTGACGTCACTTTTTGCGTTGATCTCTTTTTGGGTAACTCGGCTGTGAATTTTTATGTGCTGGTTTATGTTGTTTTATGTATTCGTTTTTATTCTATAGTTAGTCACCACTTCGGTGTTATCATGTATATCTATTATATAGTCATTTTTATAAATTTAGTGTTTGCAAAAGTATGAAATATTCTAAATAATAAGGATGTTCTTATCCCAGACAGAAAACCTTAGCCGTATTAGGCACAACTTTTTGGAACTTTTGATCCTCAATGCTCTTCAATGCTCTTCAACTTTGTACTTGTTTTGGCTTTCGAACATTTTTTATCTGAGCGTCACTGGTTAGTCTTGTGTGGACGAAACGCGCGTCTTGCGTATTAAATTTTAAACCTGGTAGCTTTTGTTAGCTATTATTCGTATGTTTCTCTGTCCTATATGTTCTCCCATTTATTTGTATTGTAGTCCTGTCATGTAATGTTGTCATTTTAATGTTATATTTAACATTGCCATAAAAGCAGGAGGTTTGGCTAGCCACAAAACCAGGTTCAAACCACCATTTTTTTCTTAAAATGTCCTGTACCAAGTCAGGAAAATGGCCATTGTTATATTATAGTTCGTTTCTGTGTGTGTTACATTTTAATGTTGTGTTTCTGTTGTGTTCTCCTCTTATATTTGATGTGTTTCCCTCAGATTTAGTTTGTAACCCGGATTTGGTTTTTTTTCTCAGTCGATTTTTGAATTTCGAATAGCGGTATACTACTGTTGCCTTTACCTAAATCATTTGGTATTAAAGAACTTATAGCTGCTACTCAAGACTTTATAAAACGTCACCAGTATCTGAGCAGAAAGTCCTTTTTCGAAAGTTCATCGGAAAATACCAAGGCCTTGTTTATAAATATTCCGTATCAACATAAATAATACATAATGGTCTTGAATTATAGGGGCTAGGTACTGACGTTGTTTATCGTCTTAATTCAGTGCTATAGTGTTCTTTTTATTTGTTTTTATAATATAAAAATAAGAAGATGTGGTATGATTGCTAATGAGACAACATTCCACAAGAGAATCTTTGTATATTTTTTACCTTTACTGTTTATTCCATTTATTGGTAATTTGCTTTTAGCGTGGCTCGGTATTTATACATCCCGCCATTGTACGTGTTATTGTGCTATGGTCATTTTCTTGTATTCTTGTCTTTCATTTTTGCTTATGTGCTTTGTCTAAAGAGTGTCTTTATGCCATTTTGTTTTTCTTTGTTGACATAGTTGTTTGTTTTTAGCTTGATTAGAATTAGAATACATTGTTGCATTAAGGTACAGTATTCGACAATCGATTGATCGACAACAGTTGATTTTTCCTGCATTTTTGAATTCAATTCAGTTAAAAAGAATGTTTTTTTTTATTCGATCGTCACTGATGAGTTTTGTGTAGACGAAACGCGCGTCTCGCTTACAAAATATAAATCCTTGTATCTATGAGGAGTTTATCGAATAGACAACTTAGCGATTAACAAATCTTTAACGAACGACACGAACGGTAACGATTAAATAACATTTGTTGAATCAACCAACTCAACTGATTACCATCATTTTTTAATCAATCAACTTAATTTGTTGACGATGATGACTCAATCGTAACGATAGATACGATCGATAACGATTGAACGTCATATGTCGAATCAATCAATCCAATTTGTTTAAGACGAAGACTCAATCGTAACTATCGATAACGATTGAACATCATTTGTCGAATCAACCTTCGTAAATTGTTTATGATCTATACTTGATCGATAAAGATTAAACATGATTAGTTATAATATATATGTAGGACTCTAAAGTGCGATGGGGACGCTAAAACGCGATGGTCTACGCTAAAGTGCGATGGTTTGATACGCTAAAGTACGATGGTCTGTGTTATTAAGTGGAACACGTTAAAGTCCGATGGCTCAATACACTAAAGTGAGTTTGTTCGCGAAAGTATGGACGTATGCCACGATACATTCATTATGACGGTATAAGCCGTTTGTACAAACAAAAAATGGACGTGCCGTTAAACCATTATATGTGTCCAGATGAAGGGTTTATACTTGACAAAAAAAGAAAGAAAAGAGAAACTAATGATCCTAATCCGGAACATTTTTTGTCGGTATTGGACGAGGTAAATTTGATATGCAAAAAGAAATTTGATGAAAATAGCTGGGGTGCTAAAAAAATAAAGGAGGAACTAAATTATTAATGGGAGATACAAGTGTTAGAAAGTATTTGGCCAACTTTCTGTATGATGATCACACTTGTTCATTGTACCACAGAAGTACAAAGGTAGGAGACAATCACAGAAGAGTCTTATCTAAAGAAGAAATGATAGTGAAAATTAACAACAATCATAAAATTGATCACCGCAAAAGTGACGCTATTTATGAAACATTGAAGAAATCATATTTTCCCGTAGTTCGTGAAAATACTAGATTACTGTTTAAGCAACATATGAAATGTTCGCAATGCCTTGCAGCGGTTGATTTACCAAAGACACAGATTACTAGAAAACCAATACCAGCTAACTATTCCAATAGTAGGTGGCAAATGGATTTAAAGAAGATGCCTCCATGTAAAGGATATAATTACATATGTAATATTGTTGACTGCTACAGCCGCTTTGCCTTTGGTGGACATCTTAAGCAGAAGACGGCAAAAGAAGTTTCCGAATTGCTACTAAAATTTATCTATATATTTGGTCCACCTCGGATTCTTCAGACGGATAACGGGAAAGAATTTAACAATGCAGATCTTTGTGCAGTGATGGATGAGTTTAAAACAAGAAAAATTAATGGTCGTCCGTACCATCCCCAATCACAATGTTAGTTAAAAAAAACTTAATTGTACTATAATATTAAATAATAATTTTGTATCACCTATTCATTACAATAGAAATACATATTGCCTTTACATTATGTCCAGGTTTACATCTTTAACAGCCTTTTTTTTACTTTTTTATGAATATTTATAATTTTTTTTCATACCTTTAATGTAGACAAACGGTATACCTATAAAGTACTAAACTAAATTATTATCTTCAAAATGCTATATTCATTAAATATAGAATTTATAACAATGTTATATCACTTTTTTACACCATAATTTCAGGACGTGTGGAAAGATTTAATAGGACAGTTGTTGCATACTTTAGATCCCAATTTGTTGACACAAGAGATTGGCCAAGTTTACTTTGAGAGTTTTATTACAAATATAACAACAGAGTGAACAAATCTACTAGACCAATGACACCCCATCAAAAAATTTTCAAGAGGCCAAACTTTTCAATGGCATTAGAAGAACAGGTTAATTATATAAACTTTTTTTAATTATAAATAAGAAAATGAGGTATGATTGCCAATAGGACAATATTCAATTAAAATACAAATCACATATATAAAAAAAACAAAAAAAGGTTACAATACGATGTTTGATAATGATAAAACCCCACACTGAAAAGTATAGTTTAAAAGATCATCTTATAAACACAATTTAATACACGAATCCAACGGTTATATTTAAGTATAAAACGTTACAACAAGTTTAAAGTTTGTGTTTATTATAAAATATAAGTAAATAGTTTTATTATTTCTTGTAATTTCTTCAAGTTAACACAGTGAAAAATGATTTTTGCATGTTGAACGTACAGTGACAAATATTACATGCATATAGTGGACAATCACACGCAACCTTTTGTTTATTTATACTTAATGTTTAGGTTGCAAAGTGTAATTTAACTAAAGAGGAAAAAGAATTTTTAGAGATGGCTCACGTGGATGTAGAGGAAGATTATGACGACAACAATAACTTGACATTAAACATAATAAATAAAAACTTAAAATCAGTGAAAATTAATGGAATTACTGATGCAGAACCCGGGGTTGTTAATCAGGTATTAAAATAGTTGCTTGTTTATATGAAATAAATTATAAATAATGGAACTTGTAAAACAAAATATTTCACTAATGTGGGTTGTCAATTGCACACAAGTCGTAAATAAAAAAAAGGTAATGAAATTACAATATCATTTTTATATATATCTATTACTTGTTAGCTTATATTGTACCAGTGTATTATAAAGATTTCACATGAAAAATGTCTTTGTAGAAAAATAATGAAGACCAGCAGTCTGAGATGATATATAATACATTAACCAGTGATTCTGCAACAATTGGTGCATCAAGTACAAATTTTGAGGTGAGTGCGAAAACCTTGTTCTATTTAAAAGCGCATTAATGATATAAATATTTCTATTGAACAACAAATTAAAACATTGCATAACGTAAGTTTGTATGTTTGAAATAGGTTAAAATTCCTTCTTGTTATAATACTTGATTTATAAAACATTTTAATTGCATATTTATAGATTAACAGTAAAAGTGTGCATAAAAAAGCTCAAGAAATTGCCAGAATGGATGCAGAAAATGATTATCAGGAATTTGTTGAGTCGTTGTGGAACACAAGAATTACCAACATGATCAATGAATGTGAATCGGTATGATACATAACTGTTTATTTTAATTGTTTTTAAATTAAGTCATTTCATATAATTATAATCTAATTGTAATAAGGTTAAAAAATGTAATGGAAGATACATTACTTGGAATTTGTGTATAAAGTACTTGTTTGTGAATGATTATTTGTTTCCTTTACATTTCAGGTAATAACGAGAAATGAAACTTTAACTAGCATTGTGCATTATATGCAGCCCGAAAATGGCGTAGAAAATGTCGAGGTAAGTATTGCTAAGATGTTTTGATCACTATTAAACGTTTAGATTGGGTATTTGGATTTCATTTGAATTTTTAATTCTGAAAAAAAGTTCAATTGGTCACAAAATTTTGTAAATCTTATTATACTTTTAAAATTAATACCCTACTTAAAAAAAAAAAATTTTTTTGTCGTTTTAGGTAAATAATACCGTACAGACTTCTAACAGATCGAATGGAATGATACCGTCACAAAAGCAGCTCCAAATGTCTCAGCCACTGCAAGATATCAGAAATTCACAAATGATGCGCAATACAAGTTTACATCAAGTACGTAAATTTTATAACTTTTTTTTTTAAAAAGTAGCTCTTAAAAATATAGCCTAAACACTATCAATTTCAATGGTATTTTAAAACGAAATGTATTTCTATTTTACTGCATGGTGTGTATTAAGGTATTACTAGTAATTATTCAAACACTTTATACAAATGTAAACAACTATTTATTCATGCGTACTAAGCGTTGTAAATAAGCAGCTGTACTTACTTAATAAGTAATTTTGTTTTAAAAAGTTAGAATACAAAAGATGTAGTTTGATATCCAATGAGACAACTCATCACTACAGACCAAATTATATAGAAGTTTACAACTATTGGTCATCGTACGGCCTTTAGAAATGAGCAAAACCTATACAGCATTGTCAGCTATAAAATGTCTCGCAAAAAAAATGTATAACAAACCAAAAGAAAACACCAACGGCCTGGTTTGTGTACAAAATGTTATGAACGCTTAAAAATTATAAAATATTTTCAAACCATTTCTTATTTGCTTTCAGTCAGAAGTTATCCCATATTATAAGGACCTGTATGCAAGGAGATCCATACAACATACTGATTCTGGTATGCCAGGCTTTAAATGCCGACACTTGGAAACCGAAATTTATATCTCTGAAGTAAGCAACTTATTTATTGTGACAAAATATAAATAATAATCAAGGTGAACGAACAGAGTGTAATCTATTATTTGTTGGTTACGTACCATTGAATGCTAAATTAAAGTATTATGAAATTTTTAAGCGAAAAAAAAATAATATTTGCACTTATAGCGAATTTTTTTTATTTTAATTAAGGACTTTGTTTAATTCATAATCACTTGAACAATTTTTTTAATGATTGTTTCAATTTGTTTCATTTGTTATTTTCATGCTTTGATTTAATTTTATATTTTGTTGTAACTTTGTTTTTACTCTTTTCAGAATCGTGAAGAATGGGACAGTAGTATGTATCCGGAGGAGTTGTTCCCCAAAAAAGTATCCAAAATTACAGAAATGTAAACCTTTCATCCTGCAGTTAATGAAATTATAGACTTTAAACCAAATTCAGCTCTATCAGCGGGAACAAACGTTTTTCTTTCAGGGTATTGGAAGAAAGGACTTGTTATAAACATTGAAAATGACGACAGTAAGAGGCAGGTATATACCATAAAAGAGCTTGAAAATGGCAAAATTCATCAAGTTTCAAAATATCTAATTCGTCCAAATTTGATTTAGACAATTATTTTATAAATTCCATGTCATTTAGTTGCGTCAAATAAAGTCTACTTTTTACTTTGTAATTGAATTATTTCATAAAATGTTTTTTATAATATATATAGATATTAGAAGATGTGGTATGAGTGCCAATGAGACAACTCTCCATCCAAGTCACAATTTGTAAAAGTAAAAGTGTGTTTGTTAAAGAGATTCATATTCACCATCAAGACAGTAACTTAACAACTAGAGGTGTATTATCATAATATGATTGCCAATGAGACAAGTGTGTGAAAGAGACGAATACTAGTCATCAAGACAGTAACGAAACGACCAGAGATTAGTATCATAATATGATTGCCAATGAGACAATCTCTATCCAAGGCTAAATATCATTAATTCTAATTAACTATAGGTTACCGTATGGCTAACCCCGCAGATAGCAATCTATAAAGACCAAAGGGTATTAAACGACAATTGAAATGGTCTGATTTATATACAAAACAAAAAACAAAAACATATGTGGTGTTCTTGTCAACGAATATAACTATACACTTAAGACCAAATTTCGTTGGTGTATGCACCTAATTACATTATGACCTTCAACGTGGAGCATTGAACCAGGCTATATAGGACAACACAATGACTAGTGTAAAACAATTCAAAAGACGGCATGATTCATAAATAATACAATAAAAGAAAAACTATTATAAGCACATATAAAACAAAAACCATTGCATTAACCCCATTCCCGTTTCACTATCGGATTAATGGTGTGTTATTCCAACGCACTTTAGTGTGTCATATACCATCGCACTGCATCATGCCATATCATCGCACTTTAGCGTGTCAAATACCATCGCATTTTAGCATGCCAGACCATCGCACTTTAGCGTGTCATATACATGTACCATCGCACTTTAGCGTGTCATACCACCGCACTTTAGCGTGTCATCTGTTTGCACTTAAAAAAACAAACAACCATCGTACTTTAGCGTCTAACACCATCGCACTTTAGCGTAGACAATCGCACTTTAGCGTGACCATCGCACTTTAGAGTACCATCGCACTTTAGAGTCCTACATATATACACCTCAAGCACGGGGAAGCTTTCTACGACGTCCACACGGCACAAGAGACAAACTCTGTCACAATAATGTATAAGAATAGATATGGTGAAAATAACCTTGACACAAAATCGAAAAATGTACATCACAAAAGTTGCAGCACAAGAACAGCCCTTTAATACCATTCTTTATCTTCAAAGATCTTCAACACAGAGAAAACATTCTCACCTCAATGCAAGTTCCAAAACGGTACCTGGCACTGGTTTGAGCGGAATTCTTTGCTAAAGTCGACAACGTCACACCTGTACCATTGAAGACGCACAGAATCGAGGCATTATCAACAGGTGAATAAGTAATATATGATTCGTGCTATTTATAACTTACCTTAGAATAATCCAATCAACATGAAACTAAAACTTGATCTGTAACTTATCAAGATACACTCGCATACCAAAAGTCAATTAAATATCTGCAAGCGTTTGCAAAAAAAAATCCCGAAAACCAATACCTTGGCGATCTTTGCTATTTCCAATTGGCATAACTCGCTAAATATAATCCAGTCAACATGAGACTCAAACTTAATCTGTAACCTATCAAGGTATACTCCCATACCAAAAATAAATTCAATATCTGCAAACGTTTAGAAGAAAGTCCGGAAAACATGTGTGTGACAGGCGGACAGACGGACATAGTTCAAAAGTATATTCCCTTCGGCGAGGTCGGTAAGGGACTTACAATTAGTTGGCAATGAAATATAACAAGTAAATATGTAGTTTTTGTTTATCCCTTGGTTACTTTGTCATTTGTCTTGCAACACAATTTGTTTACGAAGAAGACTCGATCAAAGTATTGCCTTTAGAAGAAAACACATTTAAAGTCTGACAGTCTGTGCGATAATATTCAATTCCCATTAAATAATTACACAAACAATTCACAGGTTGGTCCGCTAATTTACGATTCTTCATTGTAAAGTACTATACAAACAAATGCCAGCATCTGGCAATTACAATAACACATCTTTGTCACATATATATTTTTTTTAATATATATATATTAAATACCGGTATATTAACGGATTAAGTCAACTTTCTTATCGTCAATGCTTTTTGTGGTCACAGTTGATCAAACTAAAATATACAACTCTCTTATGCCTTGTCATATGTCTTGTTGAATATTTGAACCTGTTCAGTTCTTTTAAAGCTTGATCACAACTCTCAGTATTGCAACCATGAATTTCACTGAATTTTTCTAGTCTATGATGAAATTCACAATGGGTTATTGTGTAATGGCATACAACTTGGTTTAGTGTGCTTTAATACATGAAAAATGTCTACGATAAAAATGTACATTTCTTAACATTGTTTCAGCACCTGCAACATCTTGATCTACAAGCCGCCTAAACAAAGGTTTAAACTCAAAAACATCTATCATGTTTACTTAATTCTCTTTTCGCAATTTTCATCCTTAAAAATGATTATTTATTTTTTTTACATTATGACGTCTAAAGCAAATAATTTTATTGGCATGTGTTTGATCTTCAAATGTTGATAAATCCATAAATAATAGATGTCGGTGGATAAATTATATATAATAATTCTTTATTGTCATATAAGTACAACATTATACTTATGACAAATACAAATTATAACAACAACAGCAACAAAACTGATTTGATTACATAAATATATACATACATACATAGAAGGAAAAATAACTAAGAGTCCCCTGTCCTTAGCTCTAAAGACTGTTTTATAACCTGTTTTTTTCACTTGGTTTATTTTGAAGAATTTAGCAGGACTACTAGTTTTTCAGTATCAGACAGATTTGAAAATAGAGGATTATCTATTGCGATGTCATTAAAAAGTTTAATGCGTAATATTTTATCATTTTGACAGTAGAGGAGAAAGTGGTTTTCATCTTCTATGGTTTTACAAGTTAGACATGTTCTTTGGTTTCGAGGTATATTCAGATATCTGTGCTTTTCTATAAGTAAATTATGGTCACTTATTCTAATTTTTGTAAATAAACGTCTAGTTTCAAAATTTGGATATTCAACATAAAATTCTTGGTCTTGTTTCACTTTTATTCTTTTATAAAGAAAAAATATGTTATTTTCGTTTAAACTTTTTATTTTACTTTCCAGTAATGCTTGAAATATTCTTAATCCAAGTCTTTAGTTTTTTTACAACTTTCATATTTTGACTTGAAACTATTTTTAGTATATCAATATACATTTCTTGTGTAGAATCTTTGATGAAAGTGGACCATGTGTAAACTCCTTGTTAGTCAATGTGTTTACAAAATGTATAACTTTGTTTTAGAAATGGGTTTATATTTTCAGTATTTAATCTAGCCAAATAAAGGATTGCTTGCGTTTATATATATATATATATATATAAATCAATAATGTTCAAATCTTGATCTTTGTTATTTTCAAATCACGAAATATGCCGTATATGGCGTAGATACTTTGTCGATAGAATTTTTTTTTTTTTTTTTTTGCAATTTTATGAAATAGCAATATTGTTAATATACTATTCTTACACCTTTTTAAATTAAATTTTAAACCCCAACCTAAATCTGTAGGCGGATCTCATATCCATCCGCAGAATAAACACGACTCGATGTTTCACATGTACCTTTTTTATAATAAATGTAAACCTGTGCCGATCAAGTAATATAGTATATATAATGTTAGATCGATTGTCAATCTTCGGAATGTCGAGGAACCGAAAATTGTATGTGTGTGTTAAGTTGGTGTTTAATGTCGAATGAGCAGTATTTCAGTTATATCATGAAGAAAACACGGTGAAGTGCTCTGATAGACTTATTCGTTTCGGCTTTGGCTAAACTAGCACGCTGAGGTGGGTTTCATAGAGCTATGTCCGCGGTTATACTAGACACTCCACTCAGACACGTTATCCTAACTTTGAGCAAACTATTCCTTGCTCGAACTCAGTCATTTATGCAGCAAGAACCAATTTTAAAATCTTTGACTTTGGTTTGAAATAAGCGACTGCGGATAGAACCCAGAGCGCTCACTCACAAGGTGAGCTCAATAACCATTACGCCACGTAAGTGGTGATCTGGAATTGTATTATTGATTTTATGACAATGCCAACTTTTGAGAACAAGTAAGAAAAATGAAAAAAAAGGAATAAATAAATTTTAATCTATGCAATATAATCCAATTTATAATAGACATTTTTTTTCGAGCCTTTTAGCGCTTGTTATGTGGTATGAGCCGTTGCTCACAATTGAAAGCCAAATAACATGCTTGTTACTAAACTTATGCAAAGCTGTGTTTAAACAAGTTTTTTTTCTCCACATGGGTAATTTTAAACTTTCAAAAATAAATAAATATTGTACACAATAAAGCAAAAAAAAAAGAAATAAATAACTAGGAAATAATAAAAGATAGATATAGAAATTATATTTTATCTTCCACACGACAGGTTTTATGAGTTCTAAAAGTGTTATTGAATTTCACGAGAAAAGGAAGGAACCGGCCATTATTTGGACCATTATTGCCGCATCTACGGGTGAATAAAGGTCAACAGCCCTTAAAAAAACGAAAGATGCTGCAACCAGGATACAGGATGCAAAACAAAGACTATGGTCCATACAAAAGGAAACAAAGTCAGAGACACACACTCGAAACACAAAAAATACCATGCAAATGCCTCCACAGATTTTAATCGATGTTTTTTTCCATGGAAGAAATGCACAATGTTCTTTTAAGAAACAATTATCAGTTATAATAAAAAGTGTTAACTTCCTTTTCAGCAAAAAAATAAAATAAACTAACTGCAGCATAATACAATATACTTTCGCATCATGTGCACAGGGTAAAGGTTAGACAAAAGTGTACATGATTACGAAGCTAATTTCTCACTTGACGGGAATTAATCTGCCATTTTTAATTTAAAAATGTCGAACTGGTATAGGTAAAGAAAAAGAGAGTTTTACATATTAATGTACGAAATAGTATTCAATCTATCTTTTTTTATTTATAATAGTACCTACTTGAGGTTATATCTTGTGAATAAATATTATAACATGTTTAAATTATGAAAAAGTGGATAAGAAAAAATGAAAAAATCCGAAGGGGATGATCAATGCCCATATATCCGGAGACAAGACAACATCGAGATAACAAACTAAAGGAGATAACTACAATTCAAAAAAGGAGGAAGTCTTGTGGATAAAGAAGCAATTCCTCAATTTGAATGGGAGGATACAATCATCTTCCTAGGACACATTTCAATCATACTGGAATGATTCAACCTATAATTTTGGCAGAGATGACTGGGATGGGTTCAATGATAGGATTTTATTTATTGTAGTTTTTTTAGTTATTATTTAGTTTATATATGAAAAGTCAGAAACAGATGTTAACTTTTGATGAAACGTGGCTATTTTGAATATTTTGATATTTATATTTAATTGTGATGAAATTGAGTGACAGTAATACACCCCACTAGATTTTTTTACATAATTTGCCCATTTACACATGTGTTCACATTCTACATGTATGATATGATATATTTTATTTTTATTTTTTAAATGAAATACATATTGTTGGCAGTTTAACTGCCAAGACATTGATAATAAACTTTTATTTTATATTATTTTTTGCAAATCTTGCAAAAAGTAAAATAACAAAAAATCCGAACTCCAAGGAATATTCAAAACGGAAAGTCCCTTTGAAAAAGGCAAAATCAAAAGCTCAAACACATCAAACGAATGGAAAACAACTGTCATATTCCTGACTTGGTACAGGCATTTCCTTATGTAGAAAATGGTTTTATAGCTAGCTAAACCTCTCACTTGTATGACAATCGCATAGAATTCCAATATATTGACAACAAGGTGTGAACAAAACAAACAGACATGCATTTGTAAAAGGCAAAAATGTCAAAAATAGGGGTAGAGCAGTCAACATTGTGTTATAATCTTAATCACTATAAAAACAAACACATATGTCTACAAAGAAAAACAAAATGGCATATAGACAAAGCACATAAGCAAAAATGAAAGACAAGAATACAAAAAATGACCATAGCACAATAACACAATGGCGGGATGTATAAGTACCGAGCCACGCCAAAAGGATATTACCAAAATGGACTAAACAGTAAAGGTAAATAATTTACAGCGACAAATAAAAGAACACCATAAAACGTAATTAGAGAAATAAAGGAACACTATAACACGCCAAACATACTATATCAATTCACAAGTTAAGTAATCAAATAGGGATGTCCTCTTCTGTATATACGTTCTCGGCACATGTCTTATCATACAAAATATGGACTTTATATCACCTTATTGTAATAAAGGATTTCTTCTTGCGTTATGCACAAATTTTGATTTTGCTAATTGATAAAACAACTATTTTCTTTTCTATCAAATGCGAACAATGAAAAAATTAATAAAGTACATAATAATATCAAGGAACCCAATTTAATTTGATCATTGTTATTATATTTGTATTTGTCAACTTTAACCAATTTAATAACATTTTACAGATACCCATTTCATGCCCAAAAGAGGGGATTTTTAGATCAAACATGTACCAGATTCCAGTCCCCGAGAACTTGAGAAATAGCATGGCCAAAATACAGTAAGTTATTTCTGACAAAACATGGAAATGAACATTTTAAGGATTTGATAAGGAAGCCAAGTCTATATTCAATAATTTTCACGACAACTTCTAGATAGAAAAGAAAAAAACAGTTCGCCGAAGAGGGTCTCTCTCTAAAAGTCTAAGTACATTGTAAGGTTTTCATGAATTATAACAGAAATAAAAAAATGCAACAGCTGTAGTAAAATGTACGATTCACATGTTGCCAATATGACTTTTCTGTCAATAGTTAATAGTAGAAATAAGTTAAATACACATCCTTATTTATGTTTACTTTTACAAAATTTACATAAAACAATTATCTCATTGAAAACCAATGCAATCTGTATCAACTTTAAATAATGAAACGAAAATTTAATTATGTGTCAAATAGATGATATACACCTGTATTTTAGCCAATACACAGATGATAAGAGAAAATGCCTTAAATCTGTTACAAATTTATTATTTTAAATGTTCTATAACAGGAAAATATATCAATTTCCTTACAAAGGAACTGGGCATATGCACATTCACGGTTAAACAATCTGTCGATGCCTGTATTTTGGCATTACACAAGGTAATGTTTTTGTCTGACTGTTAATCACGTCTTTACACTAAATCATTGGATGTTGGATGTGTGCTAATTAATACTTTAGTCTTAGATATATGATTTTTTTATTAGTTGTTTTTGGCTTTGAACTAGTTGTCAGTAACTGCGAGTTCTCTCAGATCTGTACTTCGTGGCTTTTGTTGTAGGGATGTATAAATACCCTGCCACGTCCGGTCTGTGTTTTTGTTGCATGTTTTTCTGCTTTGTATCGATCTGATGAGTTAAGCCCTTTTAAACTGATATTTATAGTTTGTTCATATGTTGTACTGTTACACCACTGTCTCAGATTAGGAGGGGGTTGAGCGCTCGCTAACATGTTCAACTCCGCCACATTCTGTATATGCCTTTCCCAAGTCGGGAGCCTGTAATTCAGTGGTTGTCGTTTGTTGCTAAATGTCATATTTGTATTTCGTTAATTGTTTTTTACACATATCAGGCCGTTAGTTTTCTCGTTTGAATTGTTTTACATTTGTCATTTGGTGGCTTTTTTATAGCGGACTATGCGGTATGGGTTTTGCTCATTGCTGAAGGCCGTATGGTGACCTATAGTTGTTAACTTCTATGTCATTTGGTCTCTGGTAGAGAGTTGTCTAATTGGCAATTATATCACATCTTCTTATTTTTATTTTAGATGAATATAGATGGGTTTGTTCAGTTTCGGTTCAAAATGTTACCAAGGCTGTTGCTCTTATGGAATACTTCATAGACACTTAAAAGTAAAATAACAAAAATACTGAACTTCAAGGGAAATTCAAAACGGAAAGTCCTTTAACAAATGGCAAAATCAAAAGCTCAAACACATCAAACGAATGGAAATATATACCTGATGTAGAAAATGGTGGATTATACCTGGTTTTATGTTAAACCTCTCACTTCTATGACAGTCGCATGGAATTCTATTATATTGACAACAATGTGTGAGCAAAAGAATTAGACATAATAGGTAAAAACTGTCAAATATTTTGCTACCACCTCTATGTGACAACAATGAAGTGTCTACTGTATCACAAGCTCAATCAAGTGAGAATGTTTGACTTAAATACAATTGGATTAAGAGGGACTTATTTACCATATCCTACGCTCTGAGGGTACGTTTTTGTAACGTCTTTCAGGGCGGCACAGGGATGTAATACGCTCGATCCACAGGCCGGTCAATCGAATTTTTTAAACTTAATATTTTATGTCCCCTCCCAAATTAGGCGACACTTTAAGCACTTTAGAGAAAAAACTGAATGACCGATTGTAATTACACAAAAAGAAATAATTTAATGGACAAATATAAAAGATATTTATAAACATATATGATTGAAATATTAATTAATTGATATCCATCAAAATGCTGCACTATTGTTTTTTTTTTTTTTTTTTTGTTGTTTTTTTTTTCAATGTTGTTTTTATAAAAGTTCTATCGAGATGCATACAGTACAAGACTGTGGACAGAAAATTTAACGCCTCTTTGAGTTTGATGCCTAGATTTTAGACATTACTTCGGCAATGGCATGCAGTAATGCACTTTTCCAGCGGTTCCAAAGAAGCAACGAGGAGGCAGTAACAATAGATTCCCGTCTTGGGCTGCAGACAATTTTTTCAAAACCGTGAGTTGTTTTATTTTAAAATCATTCATTAAAAAAACAGAATTTGACTTCATAAAATTTTCCCCAAAACATCAAAAAGCCGATGTGCTAACTGTCGTTTTTTTTATTGAAGATAACTTATGTCTTCTAAAATTTGTATTGTTAGTAAATTCGTACCGGATTTATTTTAAATGTCGAATAAATGTGTTTTCATTCAAGTGTAAAACATACTGGTCATTTCTTTTTTTATCGAAATTCCTCTGCAGTTACGAATCAGCCTTTTAGTAAATTCTGAGTAATTTTCACACCAAATCGGTGAACATCCGACTAGAAGTATCACATCTCATGTATTTATTTTCATAAGTACCACAAAATGTAAACAAAAGCTTTGTTATTAACATTGAAGTTAATTTTTGTATTGCATTAAAACAAATCTGAATTTTCGAATACATATTTTGTTTTTGTGAATTTTATAATTCGAAAATATATCTATGGGTGTTGTTAATTTATACTAAAAACAAAGAAAAAATCTTAATCTAAAAAAATGTCAGTAAAATAAAAAGAAATATTTTCAAAATTTTGCTCTGAATACTGTCTTTAATTTGGTCTTAAAAAGCTTCTGTCCAACTTCCTTAAAATTACATGAAGGCTTGACAAAGTTATTGATATTTATAAAAAAAAAAACTTAAACCACAAACTGAACCTAAATGTTAACGCTTGCGACTCCGACGGAATGTAAGAGTGCTAAGTCTCGTTTTTTGCGACATAGATGTCGCAGGCTCGACTAAAATGCAAACTACATATATCGGATCTCAGCAGATAATGAATTCCTTCAAACAATAAGAAACTGGGTAGAATTCACAGAAGATTCCGACTTTGATAGAAAATGAACAAATATATAATATGATACCATTTGATTAAAAATTAAATTTCGTCTGTCCTAGTGTGCTGTCGTAAATTCATGGGAGGTGTCCGTTGTTATTCTGCGGTTTACATGTTGTAATGTACTAATATATTATTTATTTATGTATTTCTCTGTGATGAGAGTTCTTGCGTTTGTTTGTACTGTCACGTAGTGTTGTCATTTTAGCGGTATTTTTAACATTGCCATATAAGCGGGAGGTTTTGCTAGCCATAAAACCAGGTTCAAACCACCATTTTTTTCTTAAAATGTCCTGTACCAAGTCAGGATTATGGCAGTTGTTATCTGCAATCTGTTTCTATATATGTTGGCGTTTGCTTTTGTTATAGTTCAGTGTTTCTGTTGTTTTCCTCTTAAAGTTGATGTGTTTTCCTCGGTTTTAAGTTTGTTACCCGGATTTGATTTTGCTTAATCAAATTATGACTTTTGAACAGCGGTATATTACTGTTGACTTTCTTTATCTTCAATTACAAGTTTTTTTTAAGAAAGAATGACTGTTTTTAACCACTTCTTTTATTTATCTAAATTAAATACTCAGTCTGTTTTCCCCTAAATTGATGTGTACGCCCGGGTGTTTTGATGTTAACGTAGCTACGCGCTTGACTCCTAAAGAAATTGAGGCAAAGGGGGTCTGGATATGTGCCCCAGCGGGATTTCAGATACGCCCTATATAGATAACCTATTCAATAATTTCAAATTGATCATCGCCATTCATATGAATTATAAATTTGGGTAACCAACAACCCCCAGATACCAAAACAAAAAATACGTAAACATTTATGCTTTAAAAATATCTTTCAAATCTAACGGGAGCTTGGAATGTAGTTTTAGGTGTTTATAGCGAAATGTTTGTTCTATAGTAAGTCCCGATGTAGTGTCCCTTTTGAAGTTAACGTTCGATTTGAATCAGAATTAAAACTCAGAGGCGGAATTTTGTAAGGTGTTGGTTTGGGGATGGGCGCTCCTTATAGAGCTTCCCATATGTTTATGCATAGACTTTTTACACGTGCAACGCCAAACGTTGAGTTGCAGATCGAAAATAATCTGTGATATAAATTTTCTTCCGAGTTTTGAAAAAAAGGTGATTCTTTTTTAAGACATTAACGCGGCTGTCAAAGAAATCAGCCGTTTTTCTTTCGTAAGTTTACGTTACGTTTACGATCACCTTTGTGAAATACTCGTAGCTAAAATCTACGTTTAACGTATGTTTAAGGTAGATAGGGTGTCTTCCTCCATCTTGGATTTTGAAATACCAGAAAATAATCGGTCTAGACCTTTAATAAAATGTGCAAATTTTGAGAGTAGTGGGTAATTAATGTGTAAGAATTTACATTTTAATATAGAAAATGACATGTTTAATTATATTTATGGTTGTATTTTACAAAAAACAGAATACTTTTGTTTGATTCAATTTTTTCTAACTTTGCCACATAAGGGGAGGCAACTCAAATGTAAGGGCAGATAATTCAAATATTGTTACTTTTACAATAGAATGTGTTAGGAATTTATCTATTTTATTATGTAGCAAGAAAACGGGCCCGGTGACCCCATTTTTTCTTTTTCTTATCTGAAAGTATAATATTAGAGCTATCTTCTCATGTTTTATCTCAAAATTCTATGGTGCAGTTTTCGTTTTATGGCAGAAAATTGCGTTTTCCATGCATAATCTATACAAAATCTGTCAATTTTGCACAACCTGTAGCGTGAAAATAAGCCCCGTGACCCATTCTTTTTATTATTTTTTCCAAAAAAGCATGATATAAACTTCATTTTGGCAAATTATTAAAAAAATCTATGGATTATAATTTAGACACCCCATCTACCTTAAGCGTAGACGTAAATCGTACGATTTTTTTGTGAAACGCTAGCCAGAACTTGGATTTGGAACGATTGAAACAAAGATGCACACCTTAAACAAAACTGCTTCCTCATGTTTTCGGAAAGGGAAATATGAAGACCTCTCAGAAAGTTCCAAAGACATTGTCAAGAAACTCAAAATTGATGAGGAAAAATATATGAATGGGTCAAAAGGTAAACATGCAAAATTCTTACAGCACTATAATCTTTAAAATGAAAAAAGGACAACATTCAAGCAGGATCGTTTAATGATAATATTAGAATATTTACCATTATCCTTTTACTTGATTTTGGTTCAGGTTATATCGCACTTTACAACCGGAAGTCATATTTCAATTTTCGACTATTTTCAACTTATTTTGTGACGTTGCTTAACAGGTGTTACTCATTTCTAAATAGTCAATAACAAAATTGAATGACTATAAAATAACAAAATATAAGTATAATTATTGCATTGAAACTGTTTCGGTAGAAATCAAATGTGAACGACCACCATAAATCGGAATCTAGATGAGAGCATATCAAGGAGGCAAATCAATTGTGGCTTGAATAATAACATTAATTGACGTTTGTCTGTTTTTAGTTGTATAGTTGTCAGAATTTAGGGCGAGGCGCACAGCAAATTGAAAGACTGTTTTCACATTCCGTTGTCTTTACCTTTGTTCGGTTTTACCTCCGATTGTTCCACTCGATATTGCCATCATCCAATCATGTTTTATTTGCTCACATGGCCCAAAGAGCCATGCAGCGTCTAGTCATCACTAGTCACTCAGCAGCTCTACGTAAAGTCCATTGAGTCAGCCGAGTTTTCACATCGAAATACTCCAATATCGAATTTAATCATTCGATTGATGTAAGCAATTAAAAATATTTTGTTGGATGTTTATGATCTATTCCTATATAATTTTTCCTATTTTTTTTTTCAGAAAAAGAAAACAAAGAGAACAAGGACACACAATCTTGAAGGACTGGTGTAGTGTAGATTATATTTAATTTATTTTATATACTAGTATGTAATTCTAATAAAATTCGTGTAATACAATTATAATGGTAATATATTTTGTTTATATTGCGTTTCTGTCTCAAACTTTTGTTGTCTCCTTGTTTCCTTAACAATATAATGTGTAAGAAAGGATATGGCGAACATGACCTTGACACAAAATCGAAAAATGCACATGTCTAAAATTGCAGCAACGGAAGAGCGCTTTTATTGCTGTTCTTTATCTTGAAAATTGAAGTTAGATCTTCAACATGGAGAAAACGAGCGGAACTATTTGCTTTAGCCTTCTTTCCCCGAAGTCGTAACCATTTGAAGTTATGCTACCGACTGTTGTCTTGGATCAATTGGCGTATTCTGAAGAAATAGTTCCTCTGAATATTTGTGGATTTATGATTGAGTTCTTAGGTTGTGAATCGAATCAAACTTATACTTATTCATGTTTGAGGTATGACGGTTGACGACTTTAATATGGTGGACAATTGACAAGTTAAAATTGGTTGACAGGGTGACAGGTTGGCAGTTGACGAGTAGACAAATAAACGACATGCAGCATTAAAAATCCATATTGTGCAATGCTTGTACTATTTTTCGGTTTAAAAGACGAAACTAAATCTTTTAGTTTAAAGGCCCTTTTAAAAGTAAAATATAATATAATTAACAATAACATTAAGATGTACCATCGGATTGAAAAATATAAAACTGACCTACAGTCATAAAGATACTGTTTTAAATCAATTTAAAGGAAATTTTTATATCACATGTTCAGTATATTTGATTAAGGTGTTTTATTGTGATAAAATAAAAGGTGAAAATATCAACAGATTGTTTAAAATGTAAAATTCTTTTTAAAAAAATAAATAAAATTGCACGATATCTCATCTCAAGTATGATAGTAAACATTTCAAAGTTTGCGGTATGCGTCAACATTTCTTTCCGGAAATCCCAATTATTTGGTTATGGTTAATTTCATTTTCAATTTCAGCAAAGGTGATCGATCTAAAGATACATAATAATGAATATAGAATTTTACTTGGATGTGGCATGTACATTTCTTTTAAACGTGGTAGAATATTTATTCTGCTGTGATCGAGACAAATACTCAGTTAGTCAGGACGCACGTGAAGCACGCCGGACCAAATGGAAAGGACGGGTGTTATTAATTAGAGTGACACTTGGATTTATCTTTAACATTACTGCTTTTGTAATAGTATGCAAATTTAACAGTGAGACATTCATGACCGGAGATACTAATAAAGGATTTTTTGCAACAATTTTAATGTTCACTACACTATCATATTTTCTAATAGAAACATCTGTCTGGTTCTGGATTTCAACAGAATCTAGCGAAAACGACATTCTCTTCCTTGTTATATTATATCGCGTTTTCGAGACAGAGTTTGATGTTTTACTTCTTCTCTATAGCCTTGTCCTTGAGGACTGGAAAATGGCAAAATTCACAACAGCTTCAACTGTACTATCTTGTTTAGATATTGTTGTCAACCTCATAATTTTGGGATGGAAGTAAACAAAGAAAAATATTTATATTTGGATTTCTTTTATTCGCTTTTCTAATGCCTTGCTTTTTTCCATTCATATTTTGTGTTTGGATACTATTTAGTATGAAAACAGACAAATGAATAATTTGTAAATATAAAGCTTGCACAGTATTCTCAATTATGTCTGAACACTTTGTGAGCAGCTCCACTATATTTATAATTTGTGCTATAGGACGGATTCTGTGGTTTCCGTTTCAGCAATCGTACTGTTTAGTGTTAATCATCCATCATACTTGTTTCGAGTCAAATAATAGACAATTTGTGAGAAGAGAATGGATTTTCGTACCAGTAAGCTAATAGTAGAAACATATAGTTTTTCGTGTGATTGGCTCATATTTTTAGATATGGAAATCCACATAGGAAATCCCAGACAATTATATTAATACTATAAGAACTCATTAAGGTATAAACGGAGTATGACTATTTTTACACTTGGCAAAACAATTATCAAGCAGGCCTCCAGCTAGTTACTGACGTCACAAAGCTAATTGTAATTTATGGACCTTTCCCGGAGATTGTATTTAATCTTTTCAATCAAGATCCGAATGAATTGTACTTCGCAGTTTAAATTGTGTTCATAGACGTTGGTTGGAACTTAACTCTTTTTTTTATCTGATATGACTTGATATTTAAATGCATTTGAATTATACGTCAGTATAATCATTGACAAAAACAGACATCATTTGAAGCTGATTACGAAGAGTTCAAAATGAACGTGAAGAAACAATCCCGGTCTATATAATTTCGGTTTCCTTAGTGATAGTCTTCATGTAAAAAATTTGCAAAAAGTTGGAAATTGCATTGCATTGAAAATAAATTTTATATTGGAAAAATAGAAAATTTCTACATATCTTTTCATATTGTTTTGTCTTTGTTGTGTATGACGTTTAGATTTTAAAGTAAGAAATATGCGTAATAATTCATAAAATATCTCACACATTGCCTTTATATTTAGATTATTCATGTAAATGTTGTTTAATCAGTTCCAGAGGTTCGGTTGGTATAAAACTGAACCATCTTTAATATGTGTATATGTTTGGTCTTTTTAGACCTTTTTTCTGACATCCCTTTTATATCGAGGATTTGAATGATTTCCGTCACACGTGATCGTTTGGTCTTTATGTTAAATGGCGGACATTTGCTCACTTCCAAATTTAAATCAGCATTTACTACATATCATATAATATAGTTACATGACGTGATACTTCTATGTTTCAGTTAAAAAAAAAAATTCTAGTTTAAAATAAGAGTTCAGATTATATAAAACACAATATCAACTCTGCTTGTTCTCAAATGGGAAATGAAACGTCTGGGCTCTCATTGATTATCAATACCGCTGTGACCTGCATGTACTATTTGCCTTGGAACTAGTGCAATGGTTTTGGAATAATTCATCATGTATTCGTGTAACAATTTTTCACTGAATTCAATTGCAAACTTCTTGCACGAATATATCAATTCATATATTGAGTTGTTTTTGCAAAACTGTTCAATATAGGAGAGTTCAGGGATAGTTGTTGTTTCCTACTGTGAGGTGACATCACCCATAAGTTGATGTTTGAATGCAGAAGACGTTGTATTGATCCCAACACGTACTGCATAGATTTGTGACGTTATCACCTGATTTTGTGTATAAGATAAAATCGGACATGGGGAAAACGGTCTATCTCTGAATGAAAATAGCGTCTACTTGTTTACCATTTTAATTAATTTATACTACAGTATTATAATATAAAACTCGGGATTACACTGTACTACATAAGAAAGATAAGACGAAGAGTCTAATTTTTAACCTATATACAAATACCTATCGGATATGATGGCATGTTTATGGTATTTCAGACTTATCATTTCTTGTAAGTAAATGTGTATCACTCTGAATATACACATGTAATTCAATTGTTGTTTGGCTGCTGTCTGTCATATTCGTAAATCGAGTATCGTTCCGTCATGAATTAAGTCATTATTTTTTTCGGTTGAAATGTTTTTTCAGTTTGTCATGCCTTTTAATGCTGGATATACGATATGAGATTTACTCATTGTTAAAGGTCGTACGTTGACATAATGTTGCTTGCATCCACGTAATTTTATAGTTGGTCTCATTGGCATTCATTCCACGTCTTCCATTTTTTTACAAAAAGATCATAAGAAGGCAATCAAACACAAGTTGAAGAAAGACATGATGACAGAAAATAAAAAAGGCGAGACGAATACAGTGAAATTAGTGATACTTTTATAGAAAGAATTTACTACGGTAGGAGCTTCGAAGTGTTATATATACCTAAAAAATAACAAATTTCTTATGATGTTTAAATACATTTTTTTAATAAAAATTACACTTTTTCAGTTTTTCTAACCAATGATCATAGATATAAGAAGATGTGGTATGAGTGCCAATGAGACAACTCTCCATCCAAGTCACAATTTATAAAAGTAAACCGTTATAGGTCAAAGTACGGTCTTCAACACGGAGCCTTGGTGTCAATTTCTGGTTAACCAGAGTATTTTTCATGACGAAGACGACGATGATGAATGGTTGCTTAACGTCCAGTGCACGTGTCAAATTAAATGCATATTCAGGACGAGAACATGATATGATATGAATTAGAACCCTGCTTTGTACTAGACAAACACACTGAGTCGTATTTTCTAATGTGCTAATTCACAATGTCATCCTACCCAGATACACTATGCTGACTCTTGGTCGACCAGTCTTTGCTCTTATTCCTAAATGCCGAATCCTTAGCCATGAGAAGTGAAATATATCGCTTAAATATTCATATATAAATATAAAAATAAGAAGATGTGGTATGATTGCCAATGAGACAACTCTTCACCAGAGACCATATGACGTAGCAGTTAGCAACTATAGGTCACCGTACGGCCTTCAACAATGAGCAAAACCATTCCCGCATAGTAAACTGTGCCTGTCTAAAGTTTGGAACCTCCTAATTAGTTGTCTTTTGTTATATCTTAAAGATTTTAATTTATTTTTGGAGAACTTGATGATGTTCGTGGATCTCTGATCGTTTCCTTTTAATTCAATCAAAACTTGTTTAGACACATTGTTATTTAGAGCTTGAAATATTGTATAGACATTTACCTGATGGTCAAACAGTCCTAGAGGAGTTAGGTCTATATGATGTCATTGTGGTATGATAGTTCAGGTAAAAAAAGGTTAAAAAAAATTTCGAAGTCCCATAACTCCCATAAAAATGGTTGAACCAAAATTCAATATGAATTTGTATGTTTAGCTCTATGTGTATTTTGGTAATTTTACGTTGTTTTGCTGCTGACTGATTGGTGTATATTACTTATTCAGTCATCACAGTGCTGCAATATACTGTTATATAACAGTCTTCACTGGTGTCCTATCCTTTTTTGTGCTCTAACAGATACATACTGGACAGCAAGGGTGTCTATGATACCCGTGTGTTGTAAGGGAGAGAACCAGACTAATATAGCACGAATCAGTCATTTCACGGATTGCTCGCGGTAAATACTGCATTATTGGTATCATTATATAACGTTGTTGATAGAAAAAATAGATGATGTCCTTAGGCTGTACCTATAGAATTCTTATCAAAAACGGGATATCACATCCTAGTTTTTACAGTAACGTTGTTGATAAAGCCCGTATATTTAGAAACGATTCATGTAAACTCATTGATCCTCTGAATAAAGTTATTCTTATTGGATATCAATTTTATAAACGTAGTAAGATCTTTAAAATATTTTTTTTTCAGTACTACTATTGATTTTGGTTTTGATTGATTGATTGATTTTTGGTATGTTAACACCACTTTCAGCTCTATTGGCTATGTCGTGGCGGCCAGTTTTTATTGGTAGAGGAGCCGGAGAGAATCAACGATCTTCGGCAGGAAAACTGGCAATCCTAGTCAATTAAGATTGGTGTTGAGTGCACCTGCCACGTGCATGCAGGATTCGAACTCACAACATCAGTGTTGACCGGCTAGTGATACAGTAGTTGAACTACTTAGACCACTCGGCTATCGAGACCCCTTTTTTATTTTGATAAATTAAAATATAGCTAGATATTTGCTATAAATTTATCAAACTTATGGGTGTTTTAATTACCAAATATAAAGGTTAAGCAGATTTCATTTATGCTTCGTTTGTTTGTACTAGTAGCTTAATTTTAATTGATATTTTTGGTTGTATTCAACTTTTTCTTTTAGTATGTCTATCAGGGTATGTCTTGTGTCAGTGCAGAGCAGGGTGGAAATTCCACAATGGACTGTGTTTTTATTTTAGTGACGACAAAAAAACATGGTACGAAGCTGCAGTAAGTACAAACAAGACTATAAGAATAGATATCGAACGCACTGCGTTTTATTTTAATTTTATCTCATATTTACTAGCCGGTTTTCCGGCGGAAATGCGGTTATTAATTTTGGGCTGTACGGGCGGTAGGCTCCAATGCAATTACTTATTAAGCGTTGAACAATTGATTTCAAATTTTAATAAGTTGCTACTGATGACTTAATGGAGGTCAAGTTCGATCTTTACAATTTTCATGTCTTTCACGATATACATAAGTTGTAACTATAAATCGTCCAATTTTTTTTCGCCTTGCTCCAATCGACCGTATATATTCCATAATCGGGATTAACGCCTCGCCTTTTAAATATCCTGGATCCACCCCTGAGAGATTCGGACTTACAATGATTAAGCAAAGACGCTGATACATAATTATCATAAAACCGCTGATACATAATTATAATAAAACCGCTGATACATAATTATAATAAAACCGCTGATACATAATTATAATAAAACCGCGTATACATAATTATAATAAAACCGCTGATACATAATTATAATAAAACCCTGCTTGCTTTTATTTTGACACGTCTTGTCTTTTTTCTTTCTTTTTTTATACTTTTTTTTTGGGAGGGGGGGGGGGGTCAACAGATAAGAACTACAGCTACTTCTTTTGGACGATCACATACATGTATGAAAACTGAAAGGTTTCGCATGAAAGAGACTCAGATATTATTCACATGGTAGTTTTGTTAAAGAAGACCGAGAGTTAATGCATTTTCGAAAGAAAGAGTCGTAATAGAGTGCATCTTCTAAAAGCATCTTAAAGATCACGGGTCTTACAATGTCATCAGCGAATTACTACTGTATATGTTGGTGCAGACGAGAGAGAGATGATGATGATAAAAACATTCTACTTTTTCTTTTAAAAAATGCATGAACCTTGTTGATAATAATCTCAAACATAATACATGGTGTGGATGGGGGTTTACAGAATAGAGAATAATAGGCAAAAATGTAGAGAATAGAGAAAATGAACCAGAAAGGTAAAGAATAAAGAATAATGAGGTGCTAAAATATAAAGAATAGATAATAATGAGGTGCTAAAATTTAAAGAATAGAGAATAATGGGCAAAAAGTAAAAAAAAATAGAGAAAAATGGCCTAAAAAATTAAAGAATACAAAACTGAAGGACCCCCCATCCAGACCCTCTTCTATGTACCTTTTAAGTCCACTGACCGAGATTAAAATATAAAAAGTTTAATCCCTCCACATGCCCATTTGCCCAAGAGGAACCTCGCCAGTGCTTGTCTTTTGTCATTTCTCAAAAAAAATTTGTTGTTAATGGAAACTTGATGATGTAGGTTCTTTTTTTGGGGTTTTGTTTTTTACATTCATTTACAAAATCTTTAGACTTGGGGCAATTTAAAGCTTTACATATATGTTTAAATCTAGATGTCGTTTGGTTATTCGTGTTGGGGTGTTTCTGTCTCTTTGGCGGAAATTCCACATCTCATTATTAACATCAAAAATATTTTTTTAAACACAATAAAAACGACTCATTAAATTTACTTCTTAAGGGCAGTGCAATCTAAGAAAAGCTCCCAAAACCCAACTTGTGTACGTGGAAAGACAATCATTCAACTTTTTATACTTAGACAAAGAATATAGCAAATTACAGTAATGCTTAGAAATTATAATAGTTTTTTTTTAAATCCTGCTCCATGTACATGTAGTCCATAGGCAATAATCATTCCTTTTTGGTACCTTTACAAAATGTTGCCAAATAATCGCTGTTTTGGTATTGATCGATTGATGTTTGGTATTTTAACGCAACACTCAGAACTATTGTGCTATTTCGTGGCTGCCAGTTTTTATACGCGGAGGAAGCCGGAGTGTCCACCGATCTTCAGTAGGTAAACTGTCAATCCTAATTGAATAACCGAACTCCAAGGTAGACTCAAAACGGCGAAGTGAGTCCATAACAACTGAGAAAACCGAATGCTCGATTACTAGTATATCAACCAACGGATCGCCTGGAAAAAACAACTGTCACATTTCTGACTTGGTACAGACGTTTCCAAAGAAAATAATAGGTTAAACCTGGTTTTATAGCTAGCTAAACCTCTAACCAGTGTTTTCATCTGATTGAGAGCATGTAATGTTCCTTAATAACATTCCCGAGCCCCTGTGTTTAAAGATGGCACGGCAGTTGATTCTAGAAAAGTTGTTCTGCGGGGAAAAAAAAAAGAAAGCTATACACATTATTTTATATCCATAAATGGCAGTTAAGTAATTTCTTAAGCAAGTACAAAAATTCGACAACTGGTTGTTTCTTTCAGACAAGTAATTCTATTATGGTCACTTGCCCAAAGTTGTTCAAAAAAGTTAATGTAGAAACCTGCACTATAGTAATTTTAAGCTTTTGCTACTTATCTACTTATTTGAAAATGCAAGATGACTGTCACAATGGAGTTTAACATAGAACCCTATAAGAAATACTTTGAAATAGCTCTGGCGGGGGGCACAACCAATGTATAAACTCCGTGTAGAAAACACAGCCAAAAATACTAACACAAATAAAACAATTACTATCTTCACTGACGGTGTCCATATTTGTGGCAACTTAAAGTACTTGAAGTTAAAAAATTGAGCACAACATCATGCTAATAGCAACTATTGCAACTGATTTCTATAGTTTGTTTTAATGTTGTACTGTTACACCACCCCATCCAGACTCTCATTTAGTGAACAGGAAAAATTCATAATATTAATAAGCTAAGAACATATAAGACAGATTAAAGAAAGTTACAAATTGAAAACCTACTTCATGTTAAACATTGACAAAAAAAGTAAAAGGAATTTAATCGTTGCTAAAATTCGTATTTATATGAGTAAAAGTGACCTTTAAACTGAACAAGGTCGGCAGAATATGAAATTTCCGCATCGTATATGTGAAATAAAAGTTATGATGATGCATAGTTAGATTTCTAGAAAAAAAACTGCATGCAAAATAAAGTAAATTTTTTAAACATAGAAATTAGAAAATTAAGCACAACATCATGCTAATAGCAACTATTGGAACTGATTTTTACAGTTTGTTCTTATGTTGTACTGTTACACTGCTGTCCCAGGTTAGGAGATGGTTGGGCGCTCACAAACATGTTTAACCCCGCCCACATTCTTTATGTGCCTGTCAGGATCCTGTAGTTCACTGAGTGGTTGTCGTTGGTTCATGTCTGTCATATTTGTTTTTATTAAACTGTTTTGTTGTAAATTCGGCCGTTAGTTTTCTCCTTTGAATTGTTTCACTTTTTCGTGTCGAAGCCTTTTATAGACGACTATACGGTATAGGTTTTTCTCATTGTTGAAGGCCGTGCGGTTGCCTTTCATTGCTTACATCGACATCATTTTAACTCTGGTTGATAGCTGTCTCATTGGCAATAGTGCCACATCTCCTTATTTTTATATAAATCAGAAAGGTATAGATCACTCACCACCTGTTGTTGATAAAATCAACCATTAGATATAGCAACAGCAGCTGACTGGCGATATGGCACACAGGGTGTAAATTTGATGTGTCTTAAATTTGGAATGATTGGTTGTTGCTTGTGTATATACTAAAAAAATAATAATTGTGTGTTAAATAATGTATTTTTCCTTTGGTATAGGTCAATTGCAGAACGCACAGAAGTTCTTTGGTTGTAGTTAACGCACATGACATCAATACATTTATTGTAAACCAAATCAGTAGTCATGGAGGTAGGTAGATGTGTTTTATGAGGTTCTGGATGGGATTTGCAAAATAGAGATTAGTGTGCATAAAATTTTAAAAAAAAACAGAAAATATACCACACAAAAAAAAAATAAGAATAAAGAATAATTCGGTTTTAAAATATAGATTAGAGAATAATGAGCTCAGCATACAAAATAAAGAAGAGAGAGAAATAACCTAATGAGAAATAAGAATACATATATACCGTATTAGGTCACTAGCACACTATATACCGAATTTATCTTACCGACTATCTTAACATAGGAGAGGAATTTGTTTAAGTGACTTGTCACTTGTTTTTCAATCCATGTATTGTATTGATGTACGTATTTATTTATCTGTTTCTAAATAAAATATTGTTTACACTAACATGTGGTATTCAAACTAGTTGTCTATCAAA
This sequence comes from Mytilus californianus, assembly GCF_021869535.1. NCBI lineage: Eukaryota > Metazoa > Mollusca > Bivalvia > Mytilida > Mytilidae > Mytilus > Mytilus californianus. Next base: position 23,387,684 of record NW_026262615.1, on the reverse strand, counting down.
GTCATCAAGTTTTCAATACCGGTAGTATTAAGAACCTACTTCCATTGGTCTATACAAAAACAAATGCCAATAATAACAACTTGTAAGCTTTAAATGTGTTTTATGAATTTATTTCAATCGTTCATCATCAATTTCTTCGTCTGTTGAAACCTTTAAGTTTTTTCCTCAACACCGTGTTGTTTTTATAAAGGGACGTAAATGTAACACCACTACTAACCGTGTATTGAAGTAAGCACCGCCTGCTAACCCAATATGGAATATACGCGGTCTCCACGCGGTTCCTTTTAACCAATCATATTCCTAGAAATGTATAGGAGGTAAGATAAAGAAATATACACTCCATCAGTTCCCTTGCACACTAAACAGAACAACTATGTCCGAAGAGTTCATAAAGCGCTTAAGGGACAACACAAAAAGGTTTTCGATATATAATTATTTATCTTAAAAACTGCAAACTGAAGATTACGTTAACACGAGTGATACATGTAGTTATAAACACCGTACAGTAGATTTGAAGTGTTGAAGTGAGCAACAATGTGTAACCTGCGCGCCACAATTAAAATAGTATTATTATATGCACTTTGTATATAAATGGACACGCTTTTATCCCTTATATTTGTCACTTTCACTTGACACTGTGTTAACACTGTGTTATTGTGTAAACTTGAACTGTTTGAATTGGTAATAAAGGGTCTTCTATGTCTTTAAAATCTTCTGTTGTCGGTCTCTGTATTAATATTAGCCTTTGTATAATGTTCTAGTAGCGATATTGGTAAGTCGTTCTGGTAAACCAAATAGTATTTTTTTCATTTCTAATTCAATATAACTTATGTATTTGTAGGAGAATATTGGACAGATGGGACTGATGATTTTCAAGAAGGAGAGTGGGAATGGCCATCTATTGGTCAACTTTTTAACTTTACAGATTGGAATCTCGGACAACCAGATAATCATGCCGAACACGGATCGGGCAGTGGAGATTGTCTAGCGATTCATGCACATCATCATCATGGCACGTGGTTTGATGACCTTTGTACATCTAAATTGAAATATATATGCTATGAAAGGTTGGTTTAAGGTCGAAAGAACATAGTCAATGGCATATTTTACTATTCTAATCAAGATATTCCGATAAAAGCGGGACAATCATGCTTTACTTAATAAACAAACAAGTTCATAAATGAATATAACAGGATTTTTATAATTGATTGTTGAACATAACGAAGGGAGAACAATTACAAATACACTAAAACACAACCGCGACATGGGTCCGTGACTGATTTAAAGTACATGCGCCTTATTTTTAGCCTGGATTTTTAGTATTCGTATTCTCATCTGATAAAGTCATGCTGATTCGTCGTTTTTCGGTCATGCTGGCTAACAAATTGGTCCTCATTATTTTAGTAGTAAAGATAAATTGAATATATGTTCTGTAAATCTCGAACCAGGGAAAGGGAGACATTAAAGTACACGACAAAGAGACAAAACCAAACAAAATATTGGTTTTCTGAAATTTAAATTTAGATATGTTGGTGCCTGTTTTGAAAGCTATTTTTGAAATATTAATCACCAATTTAGTCACAAGATGTAGAGATATCATTATCCAGTATATGCAGAAATCAACAATGCTGAAACTGTTGTTTCGAATCTCTATATATATATATATATAGTTGTTTTGTCTTATGTACTCTTGATATAGTGGTTTTGAATTTTTATTTATGCATTTTTTGTCTCTTAGTTTTGAAGTTTTTCAAAATATTTTCCTCATAAATTGTATGAACTGTTTCACACTGTATGAAATGTATTGTCAGTGTTGTTTTGTGCATTGTTTGGCGGAATAATAAGTATAAGAACTGTCGAGAGATTGAGTTTCGGTGACTTTTGTTAGATAAACATTATGTTTGAAAAATAATTTTTAGGACTTCAATTCGGTTGAGAATAAAGAGGGGTAATTGACGTGTGAAAGTAAAAATATATTTCAAAGTAACAAGAAGATAATTTGTTTAGGTTTAATTATATGGTTAAATGCAATTCTAGTTTCTAGTAATTTTCAACAGAATCTAAAGATGAATACTATTCTTTTAGCATAAACCACGTAAAATTAAAACAGAACAGAAAAAAAAACAGAAAAAAAATCATTTGAAACTCATTATTTTACCAATGCGAGTACGACTGTACATATGTCATGATGAAGACATGGAACAACTGAATAAATAACCTAATCATAACTTGGACAAAATTGACATCACAACAGCCGACATATCTCTCACATAATTTTTTAAAATATGTTTGAAATAACGAGAGCCAATTATATATATAAGTATATATTAATACTAATTATAGAAAATAGTTTCACTTTGTAAAGTATCCCTTTCAAGGCAACGAATGAAAATGGTCACTTAGAATTCTCCCCTTTCATGAAACGAATGCCAGTGATCTAGAGTATATAAAAATAAGAAGATGTGGTATGATTGACAATGAGACAACTCTCCACGAGGGACCAAATGACGTACACGTTAGCAACTATAGGTCACCGTACGGCCTACAACAATGAGCAAAACCCATACCGCATTGCAAGCTATAAAAGGCATCGAAATGACAAATGTAAAACAATTCAAACGAGAAAACTAACGACCTGATTTATGTATAAAACAATAAACGTAAAGCAAATATGATATTCAGCAACAAACAACAACCACTGAATTACAGGCTCCTGATTTGGGACAGGCACATACATAATATGGCAAGGTTAAATATGTAAGCGGGCGTCCCCCCCCTAAACATGGGACAGTGGTACAACAGTACAACACAAGAACAAACTGTACAAAACAATAAACGAAAAACAAATATGATAAACAGCAACAAACAACAACCACTAAGAGACAGGCTCCTGACTTGGGCCAGGCACGTATAGAACGAGGCTGGGTTAAACATGTTTGCGGGCGCCCTATGCCCCTACATGGGACAGTGGTGTGACTGCACAACATATGAACAACTTATAAAAATCGGTTGAAAAGGGATTGCTTCATCAGATCGATAAAAATCACAAACATGCCATGAACTTTGTTGGAGGTATCCGTATTATAGGCTAAATGCATATGTAGCAGATAGCAATGGATACCAAAATTGATCATATCAGTCTATTGGCAATGATTTCGCATCTTCTAATTATTATATATTATGTTAGAATCCTAATTTGACGGTAAGCTTTTTTAATATACTTTGATTTTTGTTTCAGCTCGATCCAGGACGGTGGTTTTGTCATAGGATAATGACGTTTGTATCTGCAGCACTGTTATGATTAACAATAAAATTCAAATTCTAATGCCGTTTTTACGTTTTTACGAAAGCCTATTAGGGTCACAAAGAAAAAATATTTATCTCGTAATTACGAGATAAATATCTCGACGTAATTACGAGAAAACTATCGCGTAATTACGAGAAAACTATCTCGTAATTACGAGATAAAATTACACACATATATATATATAAACAAGTTTAAATTGAAAACAACGTTCACACCTATGATTGCGTTGGATAAAAACCGCAATTTTTAAACGTGTGCATGCAAAACAAATTTCTTGTTAGAGGGGTCTAAATACAGCACAAACAACATTTTCCAAAAGACCAAAAGAGTGAAAAAGTATATTTTAACTTTTAATGCGTTTTGTTAAAATATACTTTTTCACTCTTTTTGGTCTTTTGGAAAATGTTGTTTGTGCTGTATATATATAGATATATACAGATCATGATTACCCTTCCGGGGCACCTGATAAAACGTAATTACGCGATAGTTTTCTCGTAATTACGAGATAAAAAAAAAATTTTTTTGTGACCCTAATAGGCTTTCGTATGTTTTTCTTAATTTCCATTGGCATCAATTCCACGGTTGAATTGTCATCGGGTATTTGAAACCGTATTACATATTCCTACGCGTTTATTTACAGGATAGAGAATAATGGCCCTCAAAAAAATGAATAGAGAAAAATGAGCAAAAAATATAAAGAATAGAGAAACAAGGGGTGCAAAAGTATAAAAAAAATACGGTGAAAAATTAAAGAATTAGGTAATATAATACTGATTACAGAAGTAAACGATGTGCAGAATAAAGAAATCAAATAATTACACGAACATTTTATTAGTACTATCATTTGCATAAGAATTTTACAGAATAAGCGTAAATTTTAAAGATAAAGAAAAATGACCTAAAAATTTAAGAATACTGATATTAAAAAACCAACATCCAGACCCTCATATATAAATACGTAGCAATGTCCGGCCCGAATGAGGATTTCAAATCAGATGCTCTGTTTAGCGAAAATATCACGTTCTTTAGGGCAGTAGTTGGTCAGTTTAATTAAAGTCAAAATTTCTTCCTATTTAGAACATGTCCTCATTTTCCACTGGCAGTTTAAATTTCCAGCCCTTCATTCCGTTCGGTTCACTTTACAGAGTCTGCCTATTAATTTATAGTTTATAGTTTATTTTGTTCACGTCTTAATTAATAATATGCATGAAATATACAACAGGGCGTAAAGTAGACAAAAATCTACCAAATGTTTTCTCATCTAAAACTGCAGTACTAAGTATTTTGAAACTTAACTATGCAACAGGAAAGATGTATTGATTGGAAACTCCCATAGATAGATAGCTGTATATATCATGTATATTATAACATTGCGCAAAGATCAAACAAAGATGCCAAATAATTTCTCGAACCCCATGAGAAATCACGTTTCCATCTTTCTCCATTTTCCCTATCTTTGACGACCCTGCCCCACAATACTTTTGGAAATCCCTCGCTTAAGTTAAATTTTGCATCAACGGCTGGCAATTATCCAAATTAAATAAAATACGATATTAAAATATCTATATAAACATCTTCACTTCCGTATGTAATCTAACACTATAACACAACTTGCACAAGTAGTTCAACTTTAAATTTAGTTTTTCAAAAGAATATTAACTTCCTGGTTGGTCATTGTATATAAAGAAAAAAGAGACAACACAGGTAGGCCATGTATAGTAATTATAATAGTGTTATTTTTCAATCTCACCCTCTTATGGCTTTTCATTCGGATGTCCAGTGCCAATTTTGCTTTTTGTATCAAAATTGTTAATTAATTTTTGATATTTTGTACCAAACTTGTTTTCTGATTTTGAATAAAAATGGAAAGTCACACTCGGTTTCACTTACGATTTCGTTAGAGCACAACACAGTTTATCAAAGTAGAAGCCTGTCCTCAATTCTATCAATTCCCCGTGTGTCGATGGAAATTCGTGATTAATATTAATACAATTATTTGCATATTGTTAGAATACTAAAAAAAAGTTACATGTACATTTTGTCATGTCAGAGTTGCTTTTTCTAGCTGATTATAGGTTTTGGGTTTTGCTCATTGCTGAAAGCAGTACAGTTACCTATAGTTGATTACACCCTCGTCATTTGGTCTCTGGTGGATTTTAAAACGAATATTTTGAACAATGCTTTCACCAGACTGTATTGAACTGACATTGTCATGGTCTTTCTGTTTCAGCGGACAATGTTGCATTCATTTTAAAACAATGACCTTATAAGTTCACATGATCTCCCCGACGATACCACTTTTTGTTCGGTAATAAAACCAAGTCTCCCATTTCGTATACAAAAACACTGTAAACAATAAAGCCATTGATTAGTTTAAACACTTTTATTACAAAGTATTCAAAATTGACGTCCTTATTAATTGTAAGTTTAATAAAAATGATATATAGGGTATACGGCCTTGTCTATATTTTTGTTTCCTTTTTTTTCTACATATACCTTAGATGCTTTTATTACTGTTCTTCATCTCAAAAGTTAGAGTGAGGCCACCAACAATGAGCAAAAGGATACACCTCATTGCAAGTTCAATACGACCCCTAGCGTTGTATGGTTTGAGCGGAATTATTTGCCATTTTTAATTTTCGATCAGTGAAAAAATAAAAAGTATACATGAAGACTGTGTAATGAAATAAAGTTAAGCAGAAGCAACTCTTATTAATACTAAAATATCGATATTATTAATAAAAACAGGAAAATATAAAACAATCATAGATAGCATTGTTTAAAGGAATTATCGGTTTTCAGCAAGATAAAAAAAATCAAACGATGATTCTTTGCTTTTGGTTTTGTCAAATGCCTGTAAAGTCTCTTTTCCATTTCAAGTACTATCTTTTTATATACAATTCATTCTTTTCTACACTCTTACGCAGTTTCAGACATAAATTAAAAGATTCAGAACGTTTACAATCTGATAAAAAAACAAATTCAGAATGTTAAAAATCTGTTCAGAAAGATTCGGAATGTTAAGAATCTGTTAAAATAAATATAGAATGTTAAGAATCTGTTTAGACAGATTCAGAATGTTAAGAATCTGTTAAAATAAATATAGAATATTAAGAATTTGTTAAGACAGATTCAGAATGTTAAGAATCTGTTAAAATAGATAGAGAATATTAAGAATCTGTTAAGACCGATTCAGAATGTTAAGTATCTGTTAAAATAAATATAGAATATTAAGAATCTGTCAAGACAGATTCAGAATGTTAAGAATCTGTTAAAATAAATATAGAATATTAAGAATCTGTTTAGACAGATTCAGAATGTTAAGAATCTGTTAAAATAAATATAGAATATAAAGAATCTGTTAACAGATTCAGAATGTTAAGAATCTGTTTAGACAAATTCGGAATGTTGATCAAAGAAGGTTAAGAATTTTTAAAGATAAGTTGAGAATGTTTAAAATATTTAAAGACAACTTCGGAAATAATTCTTACTATACAGAAAATTTCAAAATGTGGCGACTTTGTAGTGATATCGGCGGATGTACTTAGAGTAGATTTATATAAAATATATAAAAGTCATTCATTGCAGTGTATGCTCTTACGTGTTCATAAATTATCTTATGACATTACCACTTTTGTTTGTTTTGCAATAAAATTTACCTTTGCACTTTATGTGTTGTACTTACAATGTAAACATCCAGGCAAATTAGGGGACAACCATTTGATGGGGGGAGGGGGTCTCCGGATTTATCGTTTTATTTTCATCTGTTGATACGCATTTTATTTTATTTCCGCAGCAGCGCGAAAATATATTTTCACTTTTATACACAGGGATTTCATATCTGGGACGGTAAAAGAAATTATTAAGTTCAATTTGTTATTTTTACAACAAAGAGACAATTGGGTAAAAATAAGTATTAATATAGAAATAAAAGGAGATGTGGTATGGTTGGAAATGAGACAACAGTCCACCAGTGTTCAAATAAGGCAGACTTAAGCAACTATAAGTCACCATACGGTCTTCAACAATGAACAAAACTCATACCCCTATAGTCAGCTATAAAAGGTCCCGAATTTGAAAATATCTACAAAAAGAAGAGATTTTAAATATTTGAAGTAAAATCAATGTTACTGGATCTGAATTTCTATTTTCCAACTCTGTAATTACATCATTTATAATAAAAGTTAGATAATGTAGAACTCAACGAATGTTTTACCCCTCTTCAATATTCTGAAAATTGATATTTATATTTGATTAATATGTTCTTTAGTATTGATCTTTTATAACATTGAAAAAACACCCTTTCTTACTAGCCTGTACAAAAATTTTATTCTCCATACAGAGTCAAAAGCTTTACGAAGTTCAACAATAATTTAAATAAAGTTAAACAAATTGAAGAGTTCCATTAGTGCAAACTCCGAAACAGCGGCGACGTAACAGTGACTACATTACTACAGCGTTTTGCAGTTTACCATTTGAGCTGATCTATTAGCAAATCTCAGATAAATTAAAACAGGTTTCTAAAAACAATTGAAGACAAATAAAGAAAAAGAACACCACCCTTAACTGTTAAAGATTTTTCAAGAGTCACCTACAAGTGGCCTTAAACACAAATTACTCCAGCAATCAAGCAATCCAAGAGTCACACATATTTGATTTTTGTAGTTCAAAAAGGCTTAAACCGCATCTCCTTATTAACATCAAATGTTTGCTATTTAGAGTTAGGCTTATTGTCAACAGACTCTTTCATGGATTGTGGGAACAAGTGGTGTCTGACTTGCAACCAAATATTTCATCAGCTGTCCATCTTTGACGACTTACATTATATTTGGCATGACCGCAAACTCTGCGAATCTCCTACAATGTAAATGTGGAATGTAGAATGTTGGACTCGAAGTCCAAACAACCTTCTTACAAAAGTATGAATGATCATTGTTCATGAATATTTATCCTTGACCATGAATATTTAACCTTGACCATGAATATTCAACCTTGACCAATACAATTGTTGATTCCATTTTTTTTTTTTGTAATCATTTTTTTTTTAGAATGGAGTACAAATATGATGCAGATTCAGAAATGAATCTGAAAGAATACTTTGATAAAAACAAGAACAAACTTCCCCAGTTAGCAATAATTACTGGTGGAGTTTACGGGAAGACAAAATTCGACGATGTCGCATCTGATCAGGTACGGTAGTGTTTAAAGATAGATAAATTATAGATACTTAAATTTATTCTCTAAAAAACTAAGTACAAGTTTACAGAGAAACAAATAATATCAATAAACAAAAATACAATAAAGTTGAAGGTAAACAAATGCTGACGGTGTTCTAATGTAAAATAAAGTATAAAATAATGATGTATATATGTTACAGTGAATTTGTAGAATTAGGGATTATGTATAATCCCTGAAACTTTCAGAGATTATGTATAATCAGTGGTAACTTAAGTGATTATATATAATTACTAAAATTTTCAGGAATTATGCATAATCATGCACTAGAAAAAATTTCAGGGATTATACATAATCATTAGAAAAAATGTCAGGGATTATACATAATAACTGGAATGAAGAGATAATAAATAAAAGTGAAATGATTTATTCTATAAAATCCTTTCTAAACATCTTTAGAAACATAAATATTAAATGTTAAGCACAATATTCTACAATATTTTTACAAACTACATTTTAAATTTGGATGACATCTTCTATGAGGGTCTGGATGAGGGTTCCTCATTTTTATATTCTTTAGAATTATTTTTCTCTATACTTTATTTATTTTACCCATTATTCTCTATTCTGTATATTTTAGCACACTATTATTGTCTATTCTTAATTTTTTGTCTATTTTGGTCTATAATTCTTTATTTCTTAGCCCTTTATTTTGCACTGTTTGCCCATTATTCTCTAGTCTGTAAACCCCATCTAGACCCTTTTCTATTGATCATTTGCTCTGCTTATCCTGTTTTTTTTTTGTAACAACAAAAAAACTCCCAAAAAACCCGTAGCTTTCACATATTGGATCTAATTTCATTGCACTTTGAAGCGATATAAAGTGTATTTGTGATATCCATTTTACGTGACTCTGTATTTATGTATCTCTTCATACTTTGAACGACAAAATTATTTTATGTCTACCTGTGCGAATTTCAAACGCGCGATTTTACGCCAGTACTTAAAACCTTCCATCCTTTATGGTGGATTTTACATAGATAAATAAAATCGTATAATATAAGCTAAATGAGGATGTTAAATTTGATTTATGCCTTTTTGTGCTTCTTCGTTACATTTGTTTGTTTTTATAGTGATTAAGATGATAACACAATGTTGACTGCTGTAACCCTATTTTTGACATTTTTACCTATTGTGTCGGTTTGTTTTGTTCACGCATCGTTGTGTAAAATCACTGATCAATTTCAGGGATTATATATAATCACTTATGATTTTAGTGATTATGCAAAATCCCTGAAAAATCAGGGATTCTACATAATCCCTGATTATACAAATTCACTGTAACATATACATGTATAATAAACTTTTTAATTTTTTAACGAAATAAAAAGAAATTAAGAATGACAATATATATTTACAAGGAGGGACTAACCTTCTTATTATTACACTTAATGAAAAAACACAAATGTTTTTCATTACTAAACAGTGAGTTTAAAATTGACATGATACTTGTTTTATGTCAAAAAATTGCTTTGAAGCTATAATTTCCGTTCGTTTTTCAATTCAGAACAACAAAGCAAATAAAGAAATTCATCACCTGTATGGCTGGAGTTACATAAAGCAATTTAATTTCACTGCTGTCAATGTTTTGCCACATTTTGAACATAAACACCTCTAGCAGATAAATATTCGAAAAGAACAATAAGTATGCAATAACTGTCCTAAAAATGAAATGATTACCTGTGTCTTTGGGGAAACAAATGTTCAAACGTCTGTAGACTTGGCATACGTTTTCCAAATAACTTTGAGAATCAGGACGCCTTCATAATACATGTAAATAAAAATAATAAGTCTGAAACATTTCTCAAAAGAAGAAAGTCCAGTCCGGTGTGCAGATCCTGTATGCTCCCAACATCTATTAAAATCATATGGTTTTTGCCTTCAACATATCTACAGTACGTTTAACTATAAACTGAATCAGGCACTTAGAAAATGCGCCCATATCTACAGATTAAAAAAAAACATGGCAGATTTACTTTCAAAGGTCGTACCGGAGTAACATCTGAAATCCATCCTATGAATTTTTAAAACTCGTTTTATAGAAAATCAACGATAACAAAGATATTACGCAAGTGTGTTGGATTCGCAGAAACTGCGGAAAAATACCTACATGTATGTAAAACACATCACAGGAAATAAATAATTATAACCTAAAGGAGGGTCGTCAAGTTGGTTACTCATTCCTTATTCCTTATTCGTTACTTATTCCTTATTTCTGATTGGTTACCTATTTGTTTCTTATTCCTTATTCCTTATTCGTTACTTATTCGATTATAAAATGTTTCCCACTTTTAATGCTTTATTTTCTTTTATTTTCTTGTCTCTGGTGTTAGTTTTTGGTTTGTAAAGGTGAAACTATCCTTTTAGCGCGTATTTACACATTTCTGTGCTCGACCGATATCCTGTTACTTATTCGCTACTGATTTTTCCTTATTCGAGTATACGTAGCACCTTTTTAATGCTTTCTTTGTTTTCTTTTCTTGTCTCTGGTGATAGTTCTTTGTTGGTAGAGGTTAAATTACCCTATAATCGCGTATGTTCCCGTTTTCGCACTCGACTGATACCCTGTTACTTATTCGCTACTTGTTTGTTCCTTATTCGATTATGTTGACCTTTTAAATGCTTTATTCTCTTTTATTTTCTTGTCTCTTGTGTTAGTTCTTGGTTCGTAGAGGTGAAATTACCTTTTAAACGCGTATTTACCCGTTTCCGTGCTCGACTGATACCCTGTTACTTATTCGTTTCTTATTCGCTTTTTATTCGTTGCACCTTTTTATGCTCTCTTTTCTTTTGTTCTCTTGTCTATGGTGTTAGTCCTAATTTGGTGGAGTTAAGTTAACCCTGTTAGCGCATATGTACCAGTTTCTGCACTCGACTGATACCCTGTTACTTATTCGCTACTTATGTGTTCTTGATTCGCTTTTTATACGTTACATCTTTTAAATGATTTCTGTTCTTTCCTTTTCTTGTCTCTGGTGTTATTTTTTTATTCGTAGTGGTGAACTTACCCTATTAGCATGTATGTACCCGTTTCTGCGCTCGACTGATACCCTGTTACGTATTCCCTACTTATTTGTTCCTTATTCCATTTTTATACGTTGAACCTTTTTTATGCTTTATTCTGTTTTATTTTCTTGTCTCTGGTGTTAGTTCAGTTTTCGTAGGGGTGAAATTACCCTTTTAGCGCGTATGTACCCGTTTCTGCGCTCGACTGATACCCTGTTACTTATTCGCTACTTATTTGTTCTTTACTCACTTTTTATACGTTGCATCTTTTAAGTGATTTCTGTTCTTTTCTTTTCTTGTCTCTGGTGTTAGTTCTTGATTCGTAGAGGTGAACTTACCCCAGTAGCGCGCATGTACCCGTTTCTGCGCTCGACTGATACCCTGTTACTTATTCGTTACTTATTTGTTCCTTATTCCATTTTTATACGTTGAACCTTTTTTATGCTTTATTCTGTTTCATTTTCTTGTCTTTGGTGTTAGTTCAGTATTCGTAGTGATGAAATTACCCTATTAGCACGTATGTTCCCTTTTTTCGCTCGACTGATACCCTGTTACTTATTCGCTACTTATTTGTTCCTTATTTAATTTTTATACGTTACACCTTTTTAATGCTTCATTTTCTTGTCTATGGTATTATTTCTTGGTTTGTAGTGGTGAATAAACTCATCATAGATATCAAGATTGAAATTTTGTATTTGCGCCAGACGCGTGTTTCGGCTACAAAAGACTCATCAGTGACGCTCGAATCAAAATAAGTTAAAAAGGCCAAATGAAGTACGAAGTTGAAGAGCATTGGTGAAATTACCCTATTAGCTCGTATGTACGTGTTTCTGCGCTTGACTGATACTGTGTTACTTATTTGTTCCTTATTCGCTTTTTATAAGTTGAACACTTTTTATGCTTTATTCTCTTTTATTTTCTTGTCTCTGGTGTTAGTTCAGTATTCGTAGGAGTAAAATTACCCTATTAGCGCGTATGTACCCGTTTCTGCGCTCAACTGATACTTTGTTACTTATTCGTTCCTTATTAGATTTGTATACGTTGAACCTTTTTAATGCCTTATTCTCTTTTATTTTCTTGTCTCTGGTGTTAGTTCTTAGTAAGTAGTGGTGAAATCACCCTATTAACGCGTTTGTACTGTTTAACGAAAAAGAAGACAAATATAATTGCTTTTCAAACTTTTATTTGAAGGATATAGAGAATCCTCAAATTAAACAATAAATGATTAAAGATAGTATCCTCCTTCCTTACAAAAAGACAACAAAAACATATAAACCAAACAAAATGACAACAAAAGCATATAAACCAAACAAAAAGACAACAAAAGCATATAAACCAAACAAGAAGACAACAAAAACATACAAGCCAAACAAAAAACAACAAAAACATATAAACCAATCAACAAAACAACAAAAACATATAAACCAAACAAAAAGACAACAAAAGCATATAAACCAAACAAAAAACAACAAAAACATATAAACCAAACAACAAAAACATATTAACCAAACAAAAAGACAACAAAAACATATAAACCAAACAAAAAGACAACAAAAGCATATAAACCAAACAAAAAGACAACAAAAGTATATAAACCAAACAAGAAGACAACAAAAACATACAATCCAAACAAAAAACAACAAAAACATATAAACCAAACAACAAAACAACAAAAACATATAAACCAAACAAAAAGACAACAAAAGCATATAAACCAAACAAAAAACAACAAAAACATATAAACCAAACAACAAAAACATATTAACCAAACAAAAAGACAACAAAAACATATAAACCAAACAAAAAGACAACAAAAACATATAAACCAAACAAAAAGACAACAAAACAAAAGGAAACAAAAACGTAGAGCCCGAAACAGTCATGTCAGGGTTTTGCAAAAAAAAAAAGGATTATATATATTTTATATCTGTGAAAGAGAGTATTTATCTTTTCATCTTTATAAGAATTCCGGTACCCGTCTCAGATAACTATGCAACTTGACGTGCAATAAGTACACAATTTCTAAAAGGACAATTTAATCACGACGAATGACTTCATATATAAGAATATGGCTGTTATAAAATCACACTTACATTGTGAAAATATCAAAGCACTGTTTTGGTTCTTTCTTGGGCTTGTTATGGATTTATTCCGACAACCCTAAAAACAATTAAAACCTGTTTTTGTCTTAGGTCAGGAACCTCGTCAGTGGTTGTTTTTGTTTTCAATGCTTTTGTTCTTGGGGAATTTGGAGCTTTTTCAAGTTCTATGACCTGGTCTGTTAGATGTATATTATTATATAATAACCTTTCTAGACTCAGTCGTTTTAAAGCTTGACATACTGTATAGACACTTGTCTATTCTCAAAGGTCGTATGTTGACCTCTGGGTGTTTTCTTTACTTATTTTGTTCTGTACTGTTTTTCATTGTTTTTTTTCTTCTTTCCTATAAGGGGTGCTATCATGAAAAATTATCTCACATCGCCTTTTATTCATATTTGATTGATTGATTGTCGGTCGCTTAACGTCCAGTGACAAATATCTCCTGTATTTTCAGGGCGATAACAAATTGACAATAAATACAATAGGTCGGTCCTGTAATAGAGGCCGTCTGGAATGAAGGTCGGGGGAATTTGGACTCCCACTGGGAAATGCGGGAATCCTTTTATTCATATTTGATTGATTGATTGTCGGTCGCTTAACGTCCAGTGACAAATATTTCATGTATTTTCAGGGCGATAAAAAATTGACTATAAATACAATAGGTCGGTCCTGTAATAGAGGCCGTCTGGAATGAAGGTCGGGGGAATTTGGACTCCCACTGGGAAATGCGGGAATCCTTTTATTCATATTTGATTGATTGATTGTCGGTCGCTTAACGTCCAGTGACAAATATTTCATGTATTTTCAGGGCGATAACAAATTGACAATAAATACAATAGGTCGGTCCTGTAATAGAGGCCGTCTGGAATGAAGGTCGGGGGAATTTGGACTCCCACTGGGAAATGCGGGAATATTGGATAGGAACAGAAGTTTTGCCTTGCAACAGGCCACCTACGGACCCCTAAAAGAGTTGTTGCAAGGGTTCTAAGCGTGCAGAGAGCGTGATATTCTTTTTACACGAGGCATTGGAGTTAACATCCCATTCTAACTGGACGTGGCTGCGTACTTGCACATGCCGCATAGCCAAACCGACGGCTCACTTTGGGTTTTACGGCTGAACGGGTGAAGACCTAAGTATAAAAACTAGAGGCTCTCAAGAGCCTGTGTCGCTCACCTGATTCTACTTTGGTTTTGGAAATCATGTAAAAATAGATTAAAATTATAACAGATACCCTTATAATGAGTGAGGCCAAATTTGGTTAAATATTGGTCCTGTAATTTAATAAAAAAAATCCTAGTGGCCATCTTGAACAGTAAATTGGCAACAAAGTAGCAACACTTCATCAGCACCTCATAAATAGAAACATTTATGCCATGTTTGGTTTCATTCCATTCAGTGCACCTCTAGAAGAAGCATGTGCATGTATTTCCCATAGGGTCTTATGTTAAAGGAAGACCCCCCGTTGGCGGCCATCGTGGATGAAGGATCAGCTTCAAAGTAACAAAACTTAGTCAGCACCTCATAAGGAACATTCATGCCATGTTTGGTTTCAATCCATTCAGTATGTGGTTCTCTAAAAGAAGACATTTGTATGTATTTCCCATAGGGTCCTATGTTAAACTAAGTCCCCCGCTGGTGGCCATCTTGGATTATGGATCAGCTTCAAAGTAACAACATTTGGTCAGCACCTCATAAGGAACATTCATGTCATGTTTGGTTTCATTCCATTTAGTGGTTCTCTAAAAGAAGACATTTGTATGGATTTTCCATAGGGTTCTATGTTAAACTAAGTCCCCCGCTGGCGGCCATCTTGGATTATGGATCGGCTTCAAAGTAACAACACTTGGTCAGCTTCACATAAAGAACATTCATGCCATGTTTGGTTTCATTCCATTAAGTGGTTCTCTAAAAGAAGACATTTGTATGTATTTCCCATAGGGTCCTATGTTAAACTAAGTCCCCCGCTGGTGGCCATCTTGGATTATGGATCAGCTTCAAAGTAACAACATTTGGTCAGCACCTCATAAGGAACATTCATGTCATGTTTGGTTTCATTCCATTCAGTGGTTCTCTAAAAGAAGACATTTGTATGGATTTTCCATAGGGTTCTATGTTAAACTAAGTCCCCCGCTGGTGGCCATCTTGGAAGATGGATCAGCTTCAAAGTAACAACACTTAGTCAACACCTCATAAGGAACATTCATGTCACGTTTGGTTTCATTCCATTCAGTGGTTTTCTAAAAGAAGACATTTGTATGTATTTCCCTTAGGGTCCTATGTTAAACTAAGTCCCCCGCTGGCGGCCATCTTGGATTATGGATTGGCTTCAAAGTAACAACACTTGGTCAGCACTTCATAAGGAACATTCACTCTATATTTAGTTTTATTCCATTCAGTGGTTCTCTAAAAGAAGACATTTGTAAATATTTCCCATAGGGTCTTATGTTAAACTAAGTCCCCCGCTGGCGGCCATCTTAGATTATGGATTGGCTTCAAAGTAACAACACTTGGTCAGCACCTCATAAGGAACATTCATGCTATATTTGGTTTTATTCCATTCAGTGGTTCTCTAAAAGAAGACATTTGTAAATATTTCCCTTAGGGTCCTATGTTTAACTAAGTCCCCCGCTGGTGGCCATCTTGGATTATGGATCAGCTTCAAAGTAACAACACTTGGTCAACACCTCATAAGGAACATTCATGCCATGTTTAGTTTCATTCCATTTAGTGGTTCTCTAAAAGAAGACATTTGTATGTATTTCCCATAGGGTCCTATGTTAAACTAAGTCCCCCGTTGGCGGCCATCTTGGATGATTGATCCGCTACAAAGTAACATCACTTGGTCAGCACCTCATAAGAAACATTCATGCCATGTTTGGTTTCATTCCAATCAGTGGTTCTCTAGAAGAAGTTCAAAATGTAAAAAGTTAACGACGACGACGGACGACGACGGACGCCAAGTGATGAGAAAAGCTCACTTGGCCCTTC
Source organism: Mytilus californianus (assembly GCF_021869535.1). NCBI lineage: Eukaryota > Metazoa > Mollusca > Bivalvia > Mytilida > Mytilidae > Mytilus > Mytilus californianus. The sequence continues at coordinate 23,371,045 of NW_026262615.1, read as the reverse complement.
GGGCCAGGTGAGCTAATAAAAAGATGTGGTATGATTTCCAGTGAGATAACTCTTCACAAGTGACCAATTGAAAAAGAAATTAACAACTATAGGTCACCGTATGGCTTTCAACAATGAATAAAACCCATACCGCATAGTCAGCTATAAAAGGCCCCGAAATGACAAATGTCAAACAATTCAAACGAGAAAACTAACGGCCTGATTTATGTACAAAATAATGAACGAAAAACAAATATGATATACAGCAACAAACGACAACCACTGAATCACAGGCTCCTGACTTGGGACAGGTACATACAGAATGTGGCGGGGTTAAACATGTGAGCGGGCGCCCAACCCTCCCCTAACCTTGGACAGTGGTAACCATATTTCTATTGCCCAGTTACCCTTGGGGTTTTATTCGTACTTAATTTGCTTTTTATTAAAATTTCTGTATTTTCAGGTTGTTCGTCTCCATCGTTACATTACACAGAAGCGTGTAATGGCGAAGCGATCAACGACAAGGGAACAATTCCTAAGTATCCCTGTAAACTCAGACTTAAAGTTTCAGGTTGTGAAAGGACGTAACAATTGTGAGCATCAAGTACAGCTTAATTAGGTTCTAGGTGGGGTTTTCAGAATAGAGAATACTGTATCCCAAAAAAATAAAGAAAAGATATTATTCATTCGCCAAAAAAAAAAAGAAGAAAGAAAAGAGAAAATTCATGGGCATAAAAAAAAGAAAGAAAAGAGAAAAATTGAAAAAAAATATATAAAGTTATGGGAACAAGAAAACAAGGTCGGTGACAGCATTTTTATTTTTATTTTCTTAAAGCATATCTTCTCATATTTTATTTCAAAATTCTATCTCAAAATTTCTTTTTTATTCACAAAAAAATGTCTTTCCATGAACAATCTATGCAAATTTGGGCAATTTTACACGACTTGTAGCTTAAAAAATAGCACGGTGGTCCATACTTTTCATTATAATTTTGAAAAAAAACATGGAAAAAATCTACATTCTAGCAAAGTATAAGAAAATTCTATCTCAGGAAATTATACCAATGACCCACCTCAACCAAAATAAGGTGGAAAGCATTTGAAAACAGTAGTGTAGATTAGAATCAAGCAAAACCGTTTCATAGAATAAAAAATAACTATCAGGAGTAAATGAATAATAATAATAAAGGTTATAACTACAGTACATAGTGTAGCCATATTAGTTTCTGAAATAACCAATGCAAATTGTTCTATTGTTGAATAAAGGTGAATAAAGATCTACTAAACATTATAAAGGTTTGAAATTGAGCGGCAATCTAATTTAAAAAAATAGGATGATACATAGAAGTGTTATATTTTAAAAATGAGGTTATAAATATGTTTCCATATAAGATAGTTATGTACTAAACTTAAGTAAATCATATATATTTTACAGTGGGACCAGAAGAGAACTTAAAAACCATACTTAAAAACAACAAGCCTCCAGTTTTTGTAAGTTTTACTTCTTCACGAACACACACAGATATTAGTGTTGGACCTGATGGTAACGCCCAGTTACTAATCACAGAGGAGTTCAACGAGTATTACTTCCAAGGACATTGTTTATTGGAAGGTAATTATGTTACACGGTAATCCGGGGGGTCCTGATGGTAACGCCCAGTTACTAATCACAGAGGAGCTCATTGAGTATTACTTACAAGGACATTGTTTATTGGATGGTAATTATGTTACACGGTAATCCCGGGGTGGGTTGGGGGAGGGGGGCGTCAATTTACAATTGCACTATTTACTTGAGTGGAGGTTAGTTATATTACACTGCAGATTCCATTAGTTTACTACGTTATAGTCTGGTTTTCTCCCTATCAGATAATAAGACGGGCGGACCTATGGCTACGAAGGTATTTTTTTTTTAAACCGATTGCTACCTCTTGCCGGGGGTTTCCATTAGAAAGTACGGGTGTATAATAAGTGAGCGTGATTTGGGTCGTAATATCCAATTGTTCGGAGAAGTTTGCAATCCCTTCAAATTAAGATGTAGCAATAACTCTGTGAATGCTTCATTGGTGACCAGATGTAAAGTTTAATTTCATGCCAAACTTAGTACGCAATGGTTTTCCTGTGGAAGGTTGTATTAACAATCCGTTTTCCAGTACACTTTCTTTTCACACTTGTTGGTTATTTATAATTTGCCTTTCCCTGTCAATGGACGTTAAGAAATCGACAGGTTGCTGTCTCGTTGACGTATATCCCGCGTCTCATTTTATTCCAATAAATCAACTCCTCAATATTGGTCTGAAATTCCTCGTAAATTAGATTTTTTATGGCTACAGTTTGAAAACTATAGTAATGAGTTATTTTATTTTTTTTTCTGAAAACTATGGTGGACGGTTAAGGCCATTTCGCGTTTTCGCGTTTTCGCTCTTCATATGCTATAGGGCGAAAACGCGAAAAAGCGAAATCGCTAAGTCGAAAACGCGAAAACGGGAAATATTTTTACTTCCCGATTTCGCGTTTTCGACTTCGCGATTTCGTTTCGCCCTATAGAACATGAAGGGCGAAAACGCGAAAACGCGAAATGGCCTTAACCGGCCACCATAGAAAACCCTTTTGGATACTAATAAGATTCTTGATTTATGTTTGATATGTTACATCTATATGTGCAAACTTATATAAAGAGCTGTCACTGGATTTGTAATACATCTAGAACCTGTATTGGATTTTGAATTTCTGACATTGCTTAGCGGTTGCAATCGTCTTAAGGGAGATACCATTTGATTTTTATGGGGGCTTCAATGAAATTTGAAAAAAAAGACAGGATAGGAGTTTTGAGTAAAAAAAATAGGCTTGCTCACCTACCATCGTTATAATTATTGACACTCTAAATTATACAGTATTTTATAAATATCAAAACTAAAATATGTTTTTCCAGGTTGTATAAAACCAGACGACACCACTACAATTATTGTTATCCCAGATATCTCCATAGTGACTATTGATGGGTTTGAAGATCAGCCTAAAGAAAAGTTCCAAGAATATTTAAAGAAAATGAACGAACAAGTCAAATCTATAACTAAATTCGACGACCATGATTTTGACACAGGTATATATATGTAAAGAGATGTGGTATGATTGCCAATGTCATTATGAGCTCGTTAAATTTGAAAGATTCTGAAGAGACACCTTGTAAACGTTACCTATACCATAGGAGTTTTTTGAATATTAAAGTAATAAAGAAATTATCTGGGGGGAAAGTCACATATTTGGGCGTTCCTTATGAACGTAAATCCATAAAGTGCTTTGGACGCACGAGATTTATACAGACTGGTTTTTTTTTTAAATACACGAGGGTATCATCAGTTAAGTATTCAGTGTTTTATAACTTACAAGATTTACAGCATAATTTCTTTTTTTAAATTCTCCATTGATAAATTAAGAAATTGCTAAGAAACTAAGGTTCTAATTATCTCAGCCACACGTGATCTAATATGTTGAATTTGTATATTTTTATGTAACTATTGGTCATATAGCTCCTAACATTTCAACGCATTTAAACAATATTGGCTTTCAAATGTTTGAGTTTGATTTATAAAGTATTATTTTTATTCAAGTTAGAGGCGAATGATCTGTGGATAAAGACATAGAAAGTGTACATTTTATGTAAATTTAACATCTATAAATAATGTCAAACTTGTATACCATTAATTGTATCTTTCATTTAAATATTTTATTCGATAGAAATTCGAATAATTGAGGAGAAGAAAGAAGCGCCAAAACCGGATTCAGACACAGATTCCGGAGAAGACTATGACTATATTGAACCTCCTATGCCAGCACCAAGAAAACAATCTTCTTCTGAAGACAAGCCAAAAACGACTTCTGTTGGAAGACCACTCCCAAGTATACCAAATAATAAAGAGACGCCATCTTTGCCGCCGCGTGGACCACTACCTGCAACACCATCAAATGAAGTGCCAGATAAAAAAGAACAAAAGAAAAACAGACCTTACGAAAACAACAATGTGCAACATGTAAACCCTATTGTGAAATGTGACGACAATGAAGCAATTTATGAACCGGATATATATGGAGATGACGATTCACTAGATGGCCACGCTACCTGTGATATGACGTCACCTGTGAAATCGCCTCACGTAGACAATACGCAAGACGGTAATGAGGTCAGCACTGACGCTCATGACATAAGCAATAGAAACATTTCGGATGTCGTTGAAATACTTAATAAACTGAAACTTGAAAAATATTCGGAACTGTTTGAAGGAGACATGGTAGATGGGATGACACTGAAGAACTTTTCAGAAGGGGAGTTAAAAGAAGAATATAAAATGCGACATGCCGAGGCTGTTCGTCTGATGAACTATGTACGACATGGACATATCCCAAAATAGAAAGACATGTCTAAGGGAACGACCATTTGATATTTTGGGGTGGGTGGGGGCAGGAAGAATTTTTGGTGGATGACTATTCATTTTCATCTGCATGCTTATTTTTTTCCGCGGCTAAGTAAAAAGCGCAAAAATTTGTTTTCACTTAAATTGTGCACAATTATTTCCTACATTTTATTTTGCAAAATGTTCATTTTTACATCCTATTTAAGCAAAGTTAAGGTTTAGCGCTTACCATGCCAGGATCTTCGTTTTCAAATACCCCCGGCCTTCCCCCCCAAAAAAATCAAATGGTCGTCCTCTAAAAACTTATATATCTGCACGTGATTCTCAGGGGTGGATTAAGAACGGAAAAGTGTTGCCTTTCCCTCTAACAACGCAAATAAGAGTTTAAGTATTGGCGCTTTATATATTAATGCCGTTTTATTATATATTAATGCTTTTTATTGTCCTTTTTAATTTTCTTTATTTTACTTTTTAGTTTTATATATTTAAATATTTGCTTTTATATTCAAAAAGTAACCCCTTTCAAAACCCTGGATCCACCACAAATCGCAAAATGACGGGTGGACAGCTTTTGAGGGAGGTGGGTGGTGGGGGGAGACAAAAAATAGATTCTAAAAGTGGGAGGTGGAAGATAGGGGCGGGAGGTGGGAGAAGGGTACCCCCTGTCCACCCCCTCTAAAATAGTGCCATATTTATAGACTATCAACTTAAGTAGTCTCAAAAATGTTTAATCTTGCCAATTGTTTTCGAGCATGCTTTTAGTAACTGCGAGCAGTCTTCGAGTATATTTTTTATTTGTGTTTTATGTATATTTGTACATGTATTCAAAGGAGGATTTGTGCTCATTTAAAACTGGTTTGACCCTAACACATTTTATGTTTGAGTCAAGTCTGACTACCTGTACCACGCCAGTGATAGTTGTTGTTGTTTATATTTTGTAGTCTATAACATAGAGGAATCGGTTAGTGTTCTTGGTTTGTGTGGTCTGCTGTACCATTCAATATGACGGCAAATTTTAGCCAATGAAAAAATTGTTACATACAGATAACATTCGAATATTTTTTGTAATACCTCTTATCCGTTTATGTATTATTGGAACCGGTATAATATTGCTTATTATAATTTGTTGTCTTGTGTTTTTTTTGTTATTTTTTTGTCTTGTTTATTAGTTGTCTTGTTTATTAGTTGTCTATTACACTGTTATAAGGGTGTAGATGGTGGGGGGGGGGGGTCCTCCATTTCTGTATTCTTTGATTTTTTAGATAATTTTTCTGTATTCTTTTTACTTTTTGTCCATTATTTTCTATTCCTTATATTTTAGCACCCCATTATTCTCTGTTTTGTTATTTTTTTGCCCTATTTTTTCTCTATTCTTAATTTATTTTGTCATTTCTTCTGCACATTTTACCCATTATTCTCTATTCTGTAAACCCCATCCAGATCCTCTATTATTTTTGAGTAATGTTCTTCTCCTGTACTTATCATTTTATTGTATGTTCTTTTTTGATTACGTTTTGTTAGCCAAATGAATTAAATTGAACAGAAGGAGGGTTGATATATTCAGGTATCTGTCCAAAGCCAGGAACATCGTCTACTATTGTCTTGTTACACCTGAAGTTTTCGTCGTTTGGACCCGCCATGATAAAACCTTTTTGCGCTGATGCTGCCTTAAGCAAAGACAAATCAATCAATCAATCGATCGATCAACAACAATCAATCAATCAATCAGTCGTCGTTTGGAGAATTTAGTGTCGATGGCAACACTTTTATAGATTCTGTTTAATGTATTCAAAATATTTTTAGAATGAGGATCGACGATCTAAAGTTTGATATACTGCATAGCAACCTCGAAAACTGTATATTGCCCTCTTGGTTTATTTTAACCGTTTGGTTACTATCTCATTGGTGATTACCAAACATATTCCTTATTCACATTTGTTTTTGTATTTTATATCCATAACTCCCTCATATAGTACATGATCTGAATAGAATTCAGTGCAATATTTAGAAAATCTTCGATAGATAATGACGGTGTTTTTTTTTTTATATTTTTTATTTTTAGACTAGTATTGTACGATTTTTTAAATTTTATTATCCCCTGCATATTTTTCAGAAAAAATGAATTTTAAGGCAACATTATTGTGAACGTACATATATGTATAATTTTTTCTTGAAACCGTTTCTATATGGATTTTGCATTAGACAATGGCGCTTTTTTAAATTTTTTTTTTTACATTCTGAATAAAAATTATATTGACTTTATGTGTATTTTTACATCTCCGTTTTTTTAAATTGGTGTTGCCGATTGCGCGTCTTTTTTAGATGCAAGGAAGTAATCCGGCTACCCGCTTCTTTCCCGTTAACCGGTACTCTGCTACCCGCTTCTTTCCCGTTAACCGGTACTCTGCTGCCCGCTTCTCTCCCGTTAACCGGTACTCTGCCGCCCTAACGGGAGAAGGGTGGACATAGTGTTGTTATCTTGTCTAATATTCTGTATCTTCAATTTGACTAAACTCGAAGTGAATCAGAACGTTACATTTGATATAGGTAAAAGTCTATTGTTGATGACGTAAGTGGACCTCTAGATTGTTTTACTAAGTTGTTCAGTTGTTATCGTTGACATATATATATATATATATATATATATAAGTCTAGAGATTTGCACAACGATACTAATATAAGATGGTATTATACGAAGATGTTGTTAATAAATCGTGTTGACAAATATTTCGGCTTAACAAATAGCCTTCTTCAGTGTCAATTATTTTAACAATACTTACAATAATTGACACCGAAGAAGGCTATTTGTTAAGCCGAAATATTTGTCAACACGATTTATTAACAACATCTTCGTATAATACCATCTTATATTAGTAACGTTGTGCAAATCTCTAGACTTATATATTTTTTTCCTTATCTGCACAGTATCGTCTATTCTAGACGATCCGGTACATAGTAAATTTGCTGGTTGGTCCTTTTTATAGACTTATATATATATATATATATATAAACGCCTAAAAAGTGTACACAACAACACCAATAACAAAAAAAGGAATTATAAATGTAATTATTTATAAATATTTCGGATAACAGATATCCTTCATCAGTAAATATGATTGTGATGTTGAATGAATCATATATCAGTCTACTTAGATTAAACTATACAAATCTTGAAATTTATACAATAAAAATGTCAAACCGAACATCAGGTAAGACGCTTGCACAATTCTAAATATGTGTTAAACACGACATAGGTTATATGACTAATTACAACAGAGAGTTCAAATATATGCTTTAAATAAAAATAATAATGTGCGATATGAACTAGCACAATTCTAAAGCTTTAACGGTGACGACAGTTATGATGTTACAAGAACGATTGCGTCAATAAGAATTCCAAATAAACAGCACTGAACGATCTAAATTTGTAAATATTTCAAATTTGACAACGGTAGAGTAGTTGCAACAGAGTCTGCGTATTTAAACATCGCAAACAAACGGCCGTTAAAATATAATAATAAATTTTGACTAAGGTTAACTAGTTGAACGTGGCTTGGTACTTTTACATCCCTCAAAAAATTAAGCAATTTAAATTGGTATATTCAACAGATTTATTTTAGAGATGAGTAAGGTAAAGAAATAGAAACAGAGACTGTAATAAAAAGTAATACAACCCAAATGTGAAGCACTGCATGGAGTCGAACTACATCTTTTCATTTATCCCATTTGGTGCCAAAGTTGTTAATTTTCTTATCCAAAATCTTTCCCGAGTGAGTCTATCCTCCCTAGACCAAGCAGAGTTGTGGTCAATGATTGTAATGGTCAGTCGATTGAGAAATACAGCACAAACAACATTTTCCAAAAGACCAAAAAAGTGAAAAAGTATATTTTAACAAAACGCATTAATTTTGACTAACAGGTCGAACAACTGATGTTCTTAAACAATGCTGACTGCCATTGGCGATTGCCAAATAAACGTATCACAAGATGTAACAAAATGGATCTTAAAAATTATTAATTTAATACCAAATACCAAACAGAAAACAATAAACTTGCGGAATAGATGGGATACCGCAAATATGAGGTGCAAAAATGTGTACACCATATCTGGATTTCGACAATTAATGTCTCTTCAGTGATGTTAGGAATCGCCGGAAACGGTATTTGGAAGGCCATTATAATTTACCTCAATTTAGGATAGACTCTTAAATTTTGAAGAGTCGAAATAGGATGAACGGATCATATAAACCCAAAGGCAAATATAATACAAGCCCAAACGAAAAAATATAAACAAGTCTAAATTGAAAACAACGTTCAAACCTATGATTAATATATATATATATATCCAAATTTTACTTTTATTCTTCGTGTCCATAATAAAGGAACCGAAAGGTTTGAAGATAACAAATTATTTGTGAAGTTGTGATCTCATGATCAACTGGCTTAGGATTTTTCAATTTGTTTCGAAAGAAGTGTGCACACAGATCAGTGTGGATAGTAATTGTTTTATTAAATTAATGTTATTGTGTTTGACAAGTTTTTTTCCCAGAGAGTTTATGCATGGGGGTGCCCTAACAGATATTAGCTTTTTCTATGTCTTTCTAATAGGGTTCTATGATATACTGTTTTCTACGGCGACAGACATCCTGTTTCGAAATTATCGGTAAATGATATGTTTAATATTTAGAGTCATTTTTTATATGCATGATCTGTACCATGAGATTGTACTTAAGGTGGTACCCAACACCTTGACTCAAATTAATTTGGCTCGTTTAATTTTCATAAGATTTTGACAAAGTATTTACTTTGACCCTTTGACAAAAATATAAAAATTTCAGAAAATTTGAACCAACCAATTTATCAGAAAAATTACACTGGTTATATAGCAGTTTGACAAACACTAATTTTGACCATTGAGAAGCTTAATATTCCCTTAACAACACAACGTAATTAAAACGTTTAGCTGATTTTACAGAGTTATCTCCCTGTAGTGTTAGGTACCACCTTAAAACCACTAAACTAAACAACTTCACAAGCTAATGCATGACGTTTGTTCTAAGTGTTTTGTTAATTGTTCAAAGTACAAGTGGATAACATATCATTAAAAAGTTCTTTCATGAGGGAAACATTAAGTATCAAGAGTATGGTTTATCTCTTGCAAGTTGCTGAAGGATTTAAAGTAGAGGCTCTGGTCCGGATGTGTAACTTTATTGGATTACATACAGCTTACTCTATATATATATATCTGTAATAAATATTACACTTACATAGAAGTGTTATCATTTATCAGGACAAAGTTCAGGTTTTGGCAAAAAAAACAGAAAAAGACAAGAAATAACAGTAATTCATAATTGCCATTCATATTAAGAGTTTATAGAAAAGATGAAATAACTTACTATGTATTACTTCTATGTAAACTAGATATAGTCGTCTCATTTCTTCGTCGCTTACGCCACTCAGATATGTGAAGACTATACATAATACATACATGGTAACCTTGAGACTGCATTTGGCTAAAGAGATTATATCAATCGCCTTGTAGATATGTAGGACTCGCATCTATAGTGGGTTCCAGATCTATGGCAGATTCCAAATCTATGGTAAATATGACGTCATACCATCCCAAATCTATGTCAGATTTTTTAAAATCTAAATCTATGGCAAATTTTCTAGGTTTCTATTTCAATCATGAATATCTAATAGTTTCAAAACAGACCTGGTTCATATCTGGACCACACAAGGCATGAAACCATATGATTATTTCACATCATTTGTTAATTTGATATCACGCGTGCAGTTACTATTCTTGAAATGGAGGTCAAGTAAGTACAATTCTGACCAAAGATTTACCTTAACTTAATTTGTGACAAATGGTTTTCTCAAGAAATCTTACTTTCTCCATTAGTACAGTTATTCGACATAAATAAAGCTGAAAATCATGCAAATAGTTATTGGAAATCTATCACAAATTGTTTTTTTTTTAGTTTCCAAATATCAAGAAAGATTATTTGCTGCAACAGTACAGTTAGTCGCTATAATTTTGCTGAAAATGCTGTAGATTATGTTTAAAAGAAATTTAAACAGTATCATAGGGATAAAAAATTACAAGAAAACAGTATAACAAAAAGTAAAATCACAAAAAACTGAACTCCGAGGAAAATTCTAAAAGGAAAGTCCCTAATCAAATGGCAAACTCAAAAGCTTAAACACATCAAACGAATGGATACCAACTGTCATATTCCTGACTTGGTACAGCCATTTTCTGATGTAGAAAAATGGTGGATTAAACCTGGTTTTAAAGCTAGCTAAACCTCTCACTTGTATGACAGTCGCATCAAATTCCATTATATTGACAACGATGCGTGAACAAAACAAACCGACACAATAGGTAAAAATGTCAAAAACAGGGGTACAACAGTCAACATTGTGTTATCATCTTAATCACTATAAAAACAAACAAATGTAACGAAGAAGCACAAAAAGGCATACATCATATTTAACATCCTCATTTTGCTTTTTTATTGTACGATTTTATTTATCTATGTAAAATCCACCCATAAAGGATGGAAGGTTTTAAGTACTGGCGTAAAATCGCGCGTTTGAAATTCGCACAGGTAGACATAAAATAATTTTGTCGTTCAAAGTATGAAGAGATACATAAGTAGAGAGTCACGTAAAATGGATATCACAAAAACAGACTTAACAGTAAAAGTAAAATTAATAAATAAAATAATTTTGTTGTTCAAAGTCTGACGGGATACATAAGTACAGAGTCACGTCAAATGTATATCACAAAAAACAGACTTAACAGTAAAAGTTATATTAATAAATAAAATAATTTTGTCGTTCAAAGTATGTTGGGATACATAAGTATAGAGTCACGTCAAATGGATATCTCAAAAAACAGACTTAACAGTAAAAGTAATATTAATAAAGACAAATAAAAGAATACTATAACACGTTATGAAGATGATAAACAATGTCAATTCACAAATAATTGTGAAAGAAAAGAAAAAAAGCACACTAAAGTCACAGTAAAAACTCATACAATCAAGAAACAAGGCAACACCAGGAACACAGACGAGGACAAGAAGACATGGAGCAGAAACAAACACGAAACACAAACAACGAAAACACCCGCCAAAAACTAAAGCATGGATAATGCGAAGTATAGCCGAGAGTGAAATCAGGTGCTCCGAAAGAGGAAACATTTCCTGCTCCTGTGGCACTCGTCGCAATGTCCAAAGGTAGCGAAAAAACCGGTATTAAGTAAAAGTCAGTATAAGAAAAACAGATTAGAAGTACGGCAACGGAAGCATATCCATAACCATTTATGAAATGAACATCCCATAAGGGTCAACCAAATCGTGATGGCGACCTGAAAATTTTATAAGTGAGGCAGTACAACAAAAATGTAATATACACTAATACAGATTTCAGGAGCGAAATGCTGTGCCCGGAAAAATAGCCATTTCCTACTCTGTGCATGGTACCTGTTTAACCCAGTCATTTAATCAACTACCCTTTCCCCCGGAAAATTTCGCAGTTTTAAACTCAGACATGGATATATATATATAGATTTGGATAAAACAAACAAACAACTGCCATAGATTTATGATTTATATGGCGTTTGTTACGTCATATTTGCCATAGATTTGAAATCTGCCATAGATCTTGAACCCACCACAGATTTGAGTCCAATGTCCAAAACGCCCACTCTCCGACCAACTAAAGCCTATTTAACATAATAAGTATTTTTCTTACAAAATCTAAAAATTAACCCATTGTAGAGAATTGTGCTTCCCATGGTTTTCGTCTGACAGGCTCAAACTGTCGAATAGTTTTTGCCGATTTCCCGGACGGGATCGAAACACGACCTCTCGAGGCGAGCACGTGACGAGGAGACCACCGAGACGATTTCTCCTTGTCCTTTGAGTTTTAGATGATGGTTGCGTCATTGGCAATCATACCACGTCTCCTTATTATGCTTCTCGAAAATAAGTCAAAGGTTAAGGTTACTGTTATACTAAAACAGAAAAAAATAGAACTTGAGATGGTTTGCAGATGATAACTTTGGTTTCCCTGATTAGGATGAAACTTATACAGGTTGGATATATATTGAAGGGGAAGAAGCCCATACAGTTTGGGATCACTGTTATTTAAAATAAAAATAAAAATGGAGGAACTAAAACTAACGTCGCCACTTTATCTAGAAGTCACTCTAGTTAAGAAAAGGATAAACAAACACATTCTATAGTTGTCATGTCAAATAAGAATTTGTATATGATTTCGGGGTTGTGATCTCAGTGAACAGTTTTCAAGATATTCAATCATTTGAATATTGTCTTGTGTGCAATTTTATTTTTGATCAATTTTAGCGTTATTGCTGCCTCATTAATGTATATACATGTACCCCACTAGTTTTTTTTTCGATCATTACAGAATACCAGGCGGGTTCTATTAATCTTCAATATTAAAAGTATTGTATAACCCTCTGCTGTTTCACAGTTGTTAGCTGTGAATAGGGGTTACCAGATTACATGCAATCAAAGCTCCTGAGAGTGGTATTTGTGTAGATCTCGTGTTGATGAACATCATTTTTGTCGAGCCTTCGACTTTAGTCGAAAAAGCGAGACATAGCGATCCTACATTCCGTCGGCGTCGTCGTCGTCGTTGTCGTCGGCGGCGTCCACAAATATTCACTCTGTGGTTAAAGTTTTTGAAATTTTAATAACTTTCTTAAACTATCCTGGATTTCTACCAAACTTGGATAGAAGCTTGTTTATGATCATAAGATAGTATCCAGAAGTAAATTTTGTAAAAATAAAATTCCATTTTTTCCGTATTTTACTTATAAATGGACTTAGTTTTTCTGCCGGGAAATATTACATTCACTCTGTAGTTAAAGTTTTTAAAATTTTAATAACTTTCTTAAACTATCCTGGATTTGTACCAAACTTGGACAGAAGCTTGTTTATGATCATAAGATAGTATCCAGAAGTAAATTTTGTAAAAAAATAAATCCATTTTTTCCTTATTTTACTTTTAAATGGACTTAGATTTTCTGTCAGGAAACAACACATTCACTCTGTGGTTAAAGTTTTTAAAATTTTAATAACTTTCTTAAACTATCCTGGATTTGTACCAAACTTGGACAGAAGCTTGTTTATGATCAAAAGCTAGTATCTAGAAGGACATTTTGTAAAAAAATAAATTCATTTTTTCCGTATTTTACTTTTAAATGGACTTAGATTTTCTGCCAGGAAACAACACATTCACTCTGTGGTTAAAGTTTTTAAAATTTTAATAACTTTCTTATACTATTTTGGATTTGTACCAAACTTGGACAGAAGCTTGTTTATGATCAAATGGTAGTATCCAGAAGGAAATTTTGTTTTCTTCCAGTTAACATTACATTCAGTCTGCAGTTAAAGTTTTTAAACATTTATTAGATTCATAAACTATCCTGGATTTTTACCGAACTTGGACAGAAGCTTCTTACAATCAAAAGACAGTATCAAGAGGAATATTTTTATTGATTTACTTCCTGATTTTTGTTGAGCCTGCGATTAACAGAAAAAGTAGGCGAGACACTGGGTTCCGCGGAACCCTTACGAATTTTTACTAATTACAGGGCGGCGTATTGCGTTTCCGCTAATACAAAGTTCCAATACTACGTTTGCGGAAACTTAAAGTATACGTTTCCAGAATTTGTATTTATTACTTTTCCGGAAATTTACCTGGTAGTAAATTATAAATATTTGAATATATGTTAGATAAATTATTTATTTTATATTTTTATACAAAAAAGGTTCTGATCTTATTCATTTCATGCTGCTACAATCAGTTCATGTGTAAGAGATAAATTTGTCCTGGTAAAATATGTCCGGGCGGACACATATTACTAGTATAAAAAGTCCATGGTTACAGAATTTACTAGTATTTTTAGTCCGGTGTTAGTAATTTATGTCCCCAGACTAATTTTCCTAGGAATTCAAGTCCATGTCATCAATATTCCTAGGTAAAAATGTCCATGTCCTTTTTTTATAGGAAAAATATTAATGAATCAAATCATTTACATTTAAACAATATTGGAAATTTAAATATTAAGTTTTAATATTATTTTAAAAGGTAAATATAAATGTTATGTTTTAATATTGTTTAAGAGTTGTGTATCAATTTTCTTAATATAATGTTTGTCCCCAGACTAATTTTCCTAGGAAATCATGTCCATGTCATTAATATTCCTAGGTAAAAACGTCCATGCCATTTATTTTAAAAGGAAAATTTTAATGAAACAAATTATTTACATGTTAACAATGGAAATTCAATTTTTATGTTTTAATATTGTTTAAGAGTTGTGCATTAATATTTTAATAAAATTCATGTCCCCAGACTAATTTTCCTAGGAAATCATGTCCATGTCATTAATATTCCTAGGTAAAAACGTCCATTCCCTTTATTTTGAAAGTTAAATTTAAATGTTATGTTTTAATATTGTTTAAGAGTTGTGTATTAATATTTTGATAAAATTTATGTTCCCAGACTAATTTTCTTAGGACATCATGTCCATGTCATTAACATGCCTAGGTTATAACGTCCGGCAATGTCCTTTAATTTTAATAGGAAAAATTTATGAAACTTTCCAATCTTAACTAAGAAAATGTTTTTTTTATTTTCAATAATTTTTAAAATATAATAAAAATTACCTGAAAAACATGTCTTGGGACAATTTTTCCTAGGAAAATAAGTGCCAGACATATTTTACTAGCTATGGACTTATTTTCCTAGGAAAATTTGTCCTGGGACTTAAATTCCTAGTAAAATAATGGTCATGGACTTGATTAACTAGGGAAAAAAGTCTGGCGGACAAATTTTACTACCGGACCAAATTTACTGTTACAGTTGCAGGTTTCATTTTTGACAAAGTTAGTGGCGTAAAATTCAGTCGATGGGTCTTAGTGCCGATTACAAGGACAAAGATTCGGATCATTTAGAAAATAGCTGACACATTTCTTTGGTTTGGCTTACTTGCCAAACAATAAGACTGAAGAATGCTGTGTAGAATTAATAGCAGATGCTCCATCTGACGATAAATGCATGAAGTTTGCAGATTACATATTGGAATTTTATATAGATGGCAATTCGAGATTTCCACCAACCATCTGGGCATCAACTCCTGACCCCTAGGAAAAGAGAACAACGAATAGTGCCGAGTCTTTTCATGCCCACTTGAACGAGCAGTTTTACATTTTTGTCTTTGTCGGTGTGCTATTAAAACTGCATACATCATCGTGACATAAAGATGAGAACTGTATCTATTAAAGCACCCGTTCGAAGATATGAAAAGGAGAAGATGGACTTTCTTGTTGAACAAAACACAAAACTTGTAAACGGCGAATGTACTGCTGTGGTATAATTCCTTAATCATTTCCCGGAAAAAGTAATAATTTATTTTTTCCGGAATCGTTACTATTTTCCCGGAAAAGTAAGGTATTTATTTCCGGAAACGTAGACTTTTTTACCGGAAACGTCATCTTTTTTTCCCGGAAAAGTAATGCCAATTTCCGGAAACGTAAAACGCCGAATTACAGTTTATACCTATCTATTGAAGTTATTGAAATATTAAAATAATTATCAAATTATAGAAATTAGTTGAAAATCGTCAATTAAGGGCAATAAATTCTATAAGGAGTTTGACTCTTGTTTTGCTCCTAAAAGTTTCTCTCCATCTCAAAAATCCCAAAAATTGATAAGAATCATCATCACTCACTTCGCCGTTTCAGAATCTAAAGGACTGTGGGTAATTTCATTGTTCGTACACCAAAATGAAAATAACGTTACGTCATTGGTTGAATTTCCATTGTTTAGAACGTTTTAAACCAATCACAACGTTTTGGTGTACGCTTTTGGAAATATTACCCAGGATGCATTAGATTCTGAAACGGCGACTTAAGAAGTCGGTTGACAGTGTCAGCCATGTTGACCTATTTGTAGATCTTATTGTGCTGAAAAATTTTTGCTTTTTGTTTGTTTCTCTCTATTTATTGAAGATCTGCAAAATACACAAAAAAAGGTAAAAATACGCTCCGCCTGAAGCAGCTGATTACGACTGCAGAGGTCGAACTCTGAACAGTTGGGGCAAGTATGGCCCCAGTTTTTGGTGGGGTTCGTGTTGCTTAGTCTTTAGTTTTCTATGTTGTGTCATCTGTACTATTATTTGTCTGTTTGTCTTTTTATTTTTGGCCATGACGTTGTCAGTTTGTTTTCGATCTATGAGTTTGACTGTCCCTCTGGTATCTTTCGTCCCTCTTTTTATGGACACCATATCCAGAAATCAACGCCACTTTGCTTATTTGAATATTATACTAAAGAAATCGGATACGGGTCACGGAAATTATATTGAAATGATAGGGAATTTTGAAAAAAAAATATCTGTTTTAACATTAATTTAAGTGAGAGACAGGTTGCGGGGACAGAAAATAAATATACACAACAATATACACCATTTAAACGAAACATGACTGTCGTTGCAAAAATCAAAGTTCCTGAGCTATTTTAAAAATCAGAGCGAGAGGCTTTTAACATTGCAGTATAAAATACAGGCTAAAATGGCTGAAACGTCAAATTTGCAAACTTCGTGTTGAAATATGGCTAACAAGGCAGGTCATTACAAAAACAGGTTGCCGGGATGAAACTTTAAACTTGAATGTCCAAAGAATAAGCAAGTCCAAACCTTGTATGTGTAGTCGTTGAACTCTAGGTTCCCACGTAAAGTTAAAATGCCCCTATTTCAAGAAGAATAAACTTACGAAAACACGAAAAATTCACTAAATTCGCGTTCATTGTTTTGATTTTGACCGCCTGACAACTTTACGGAAATATCAGAGTGATTATAAACAAGGACTCTGTGACGGGCAACTTATAATATCCGTGTTTTACAGATTTTAATGATATCAAGCCAGTCCAGTTCAAACTATTATCACGTGGTACAATTCTCATTTACATATTATGAATATTAATTAGCAAAAGTACTACTAATTTCTGGCTATGCAATATTCAAGCTTTATACAGCTCTGAATTTGGATAGTGATTAAATATTTGACACATTATAGATTTATGACACAGAATAAATGTGGTCAGAAAACTTAAAAATTTGAAATGGGACATTTAATCTACTTAATGGTCCAATATCCAAAATCTAATTCCATGGTTAGATTAGGAATATAAAAATTCAAACAAAGTTTAATTTTGGACCCTTTGGACCTTAATATGCACTAATTTGAAAACAGTGCCCAAAATTAAAAAATCTGAATGCACAGTTAGATTCAGCATATCATAGAACCACCAGAATTCAGTTTTTGATGAAATCAAACAAAGTCTAATTTTGGACCCTTTGGACCTCATTGTAGACCCTTTTTAATAATGTCCAAATATCCAATATAGTAATACATGGCCATGGTAAAAACCTAAAAAATTTCAAGACTTTAAATTAATCCTCATTGAAATTTGTTAAAAGATTTGTATTTATTTTCAACTGAAGATTTCTTGCTGTTGTGCAATACTTAGTAAATCTGTTTACAAACTAAATATAATAATTTACACACCCTGTTTGGTGTGTACCTCCTGCCATATCAGTATTTGCTGTTTCTTTATATAAATCAGAAATAATTTATGTTAGAACCAGCTTAGCCAGTATTAGAAAAGTCTTGTTTTTGGCCCCTATTTGGCCTCTAGTTTCTTAACCATTAAAGCCACAACCCACAAAATTGACCCCAATCTTCTGTGTGTGGTATGGAACCTTGTGGTACAATTTCATAGAGATCCATTGACTAATACTTAAGTATTTGTCCGGAAACCAGAAAAACCTTGTTCCTCCACCCCCTCCCCCCCCCCCCCTCCCATTTTTGTGCCCCTTATTCCTGAACAGTTTGAGCCACAACCCCTAAAGTCAAACCTAACCTTCCCTTTATGGAACCTTGTGTTTCAATTTCATATAGATCCATAGACTTATACTTAAGTAATTGTCCATTAACTAGAAAAACCTTGTTTTTCCCCCCTTTTTTTGCCCATAATTCCTAAACGGTTTGGGCCATTACCCAAAGTCAATCCCAACCTTCCCTTTGGGGTATGGAACCTTGTGGTACAATTTCAAAGAGATCCATACACTTATACACAAGTTATTGTCCAGAAACGAGAAAAATGCCTTTTTTGGCCCCTTTTTGACCCCTAATTCCTGAACAGTTGGGACCGTAACCCCCAAAATCAATTCCAATCTTCCTTTTGTGCTATTGAACCTTGTGGTTAAATTTCAAAGAGATCCATTCACTTATACTAAAGTAATTGTCCGGAAACCAAATGTCCTTGGACGACGACGACATGATAGCCATATACGAACGCAAATTTTTTGCGATCGTATAAAAATCAACTTTAATAGCAATAACTCTTCTAAGTGGTCAATTGACGATTACATCCATGTTATATATTATTTTGCCGAACGTTTCTGCTTTTAACAATTTCTCTCTTGTAGTTACTGCAAAATTTCTTTCAAGGCAATAACACCAATATGGGTCAATTGACGATATGTTCATCTTACTTATTTGTAGATCATATTTTGATGAACATTTTGACCAGTGAAAATTCTATCTATCTACTATAATTTCCACAAAAAATGCAAAACTGGTAAAAATCATCATTCAAATGCAACAATTCTCTATACCTGTTGTAGTTTTTAAAATAATTACCAAAACCTTCAAAATATTGATATTCAGGTACCGTAACTCCTAAAGGGGTTCTCCGATTTTTCAAAAATTTCTATAGGTGATAAACCTTGACATGATAATCTTATTTATCCATTGTCAGTTTTGCTTTAATTGATGATAGTTTTAGAGATTTAAGCCAAAAACTCTAAAATTTGCAAAAAATTTACATCTCAGGGGCAATAACTCTAAAATTCAATAGAAAAATATAGAACTTGACCTGTTTGATCATTCTTAAAATATCAGGTTTGCTCTTATTGCTTCAATTTTAGAGATATGAGTCATAAACTGTTAACACAGAGACATGTCTTGCCTTTTTGTAATTTTGATAATGCAAATGTTGAAATTAAAATAGCAATACTTTAACATATAAGTTATGCAAATATTCAAAGTCGATGAACCATAACTGAAGGTACATGGCTAAACAATCTCCATGGAAATGAGATGTGCCAGTGCTAATACAACTGCATACCAAATACCATTGACTTATATAAGTTGCTTATTTTTGGCCCCTTTTTGGCCCCTTTTTTGCCCTCAATTCCTTTACTGTTGGTACCATAACCCCCAAAATCAATCCCAACCTTCCTTTTGTGGTATTGAACCTTATGGTAAAATTTCATAGAGATCCATTCACTTAAACTAAAGTTAGAGTGCGAAAACCAATGTGTCTTCGGACGACGCCAGACGACGCCGGTCGACAACGGCGACGACAACGACGCCAACGTCATACCAATATACGACCACAAAAATTTTTTGCGGTCGTATAAAAATAACTTGTAAACTATATAAAAGTTTCAAAGTCGATGAACCATGATGAGGGGGTGGGGCTATATAATCTCCATGGAAACGATACTTGCAAATGCCAATAAATTTGCACACCAAATATCATCGACTTATTAGCAGTTCATCTTAAACTGATCTAATCAAAAACTAATACATGTAAACTAAGCAAAAGTTTCAAAGTCAATAGACCATGACTGAGGGGGCGGGGCTAAATATTCTCCATGGAAATGAGATGTGCTAATGCTTATACAACCGAATACCAATTAACATTGGTCTACAACTAATGGTTCCCCTTGAACTGACCTACCGGTAATCACAAACTAATAAATGTAAACTAAGCAAAAGTTTCAAAGTCAATTATAGACCTTGACTGAGGGGGCAGGGTCAAATAATCTCCATGGAAATGAGATGTGCCAAAGCTAATACAACTGCATACCAAATATCCTTGACCTACGACTTGTGGTTCACCATAAACTAGACCTAATCACAAACTAATACATTGTTGACTCTGCCGCCGGAAACAGCATACCTATGTCTCCGTCAAGGCGAGACAAAAAACTGCATTTTATCTGCTGTTCTATCTTTAGCATCAGAAGCCATGTTTGATGATGGATCAAATCCCTGGATACAAGTTTTTAACTAGATTCCTTAAAGAACGTTCAGATAAAGTTTGGTAATATTGGGCCCAATAGTTTCAGAGGAGAAATTTTATCTTAAAAGTATAAGACGAGAAATGGACATTGGATGCAATGTGATGGCAAAACCTCACATGACCTTTTAAACCAGGTGAGCTAAAAAGCTGATTAGTGCTACAGAATGTTAACATCTAAAGATGACTTAATCTAAATTTCTGCACACTCCAATTCCAACTCAAAAGTCTTTGTTTAGTCTTGTCCTTAATGCCAGCTGTGTAATTATTTATGTATTGTGTCTGAACCTGTCTGTAGAAAAACCTCCAATCCAATTTCAGCAAATCAATGCTGGCCTGTATTTGTTCATTATTATTCATTCATGGGTCATAGATAAACCTGGCTAATTCCAAGTACCTTTTCCATAAATTTCGTATTATGTTTTCCCATTGTGAAATTTTTTGACCTGCTAAACAGGTCACCTTATACCATTGTAGTGGTATTGTCAATGTAAAGGTCATCTCTCTTACAAGGTCACTCTTCTTTGATCCAGAGGGGTGACCTTTATATACAGACTTGATTTTGGGAAAACCTGGTGTCCATAATTATATGAAAAGATTATCAGGTTTTCTGCACATTAATGCCATACTATTTTTTGTGTTGTTTTTTTTTAACCTTTGTTTCACCAGCAATCATACTTATCAATGTTGGTTCTTTCATTTTGATGTCGTTGATATGTCCGGTTCAAACTTATTAAGGCCAGGTCAAGGTATTTGAAGTCACAAAGCCGTGATATGCAATTTTATGAAGAGCTGAACAGAGTGATACAGACAATGGGAACACCAATAATATAAAGTAGAGAATCAATGCATAATACTGTCAACCAACTATTTTTGCTAACCACTTATTTACAGGAGTACAAATAATGTATTAAAAGTTGTCTAAAGTATCTCAAACTCGAATCTTCTCTTATATGAATAAATCAACAAAGTAAGAGATTAGAGAAACATTCTGTATGTGCCTCTCCTAAGTCAGGAGCCTGTAGTTCAGTAGTTCAGTGGTGATTGTTCTTTCATGTCTGTTGTATTTCTCTTTCGTAAATAGTTTTGTTGAAAATAAGGCCGTTATTTTTCTTGTTTGAATTGTTTCACATTTTTCATGTCAGGCATTTTATAGCAGACAAAAGGTATGGGTTTTTCTCTTTGTTGCTTATATCTACTTCATTTGAACTCTGGTGGATATTTGTCTCATTGGCAATCATACAGCATCTTCTTATTTTTATATTTACGATATAAATAATGTAAGGAAGAATGAAAACACCATAGTATATTATCAAGTTGATTTTAATGTTATTTTTTCCTGAATCCATTAACTAGGAGGATGATTATAACTGTATTAACACAGTCTTACCAATGATGAAAACAAATAAACCAACAGATAATAATGTCAAGGTTACCACATTAACAAATGTCAAGGTCATCACATTAACATATTGTTAATGTCAAGGTTAACATGTTTAACAAAGAAATAGCATCATTCTGTACAAAGTTATTTGTAAATAACAAAATAATAACACAAATGAAAAGACCTATCCTTAGGAAATAGTCCACAATAAAATCAAATTGTTAGGGAACCAGTCCATTAGAAAACCAGTCTAGTGCAAGATTGGCTCATATGTTAAAACAATTAAAATGTTGAGTAACAGAAACATTTGTTTATCTAAAAGGCTTTTGCTATTTAAATTTCATATCAATAATACAATTATTTAGCTACAATGTATTTAAAAATTAAAAAAAATATTCCAGATTAAATTTATTACGTTTGGAATTAAAATGCAGAAATTTATTATGTTTATTACAGTGAACCACAGTTTAGACCAATTTTAAATTGTAAAAATATATTTACATTTCTGTTCATAAAAATGGTAAAAACACAGCTTTGTAGCTAAAACTCTTGGGGAATTTAATTTACTTCCATGCATTTCTAATGACTTAGCTAAAAACACAGTGCCACAAAAGTAATTTCATATGCAAAATATTATTTATAATTCACAATGAAATTATGCCAAGTCAATCTGTATCAATTTAAGGAAAATGTTTTAGTTCTATTGGAAATAGAGATATCACAGAAAACAGTCATAAATTTCATTAAAATCATTTTTTTTTCATAAAAAGAACACAAGTCTGTAACAGACTTATTGCAAGAGTAGAACAAATTATGAATTAAAATTAACGTTCCCTGATGTATATATTTGAAGTCAAGTTTCCCAAAAATTTAAGCAAAATTTCATTTTCTTAAGTAATAAACAATTATTGAATTAAATTTCATTTATGAACTAAAAAAAAATAATCAGGGGACATAATCAAAACTCTAATAAAAATAAGGATTACTGGTTTCATAAACCAGATTGAGAATGCTTGTAGGGGATGGTAACCAGATTGAGGACATTCATAGGGATTGTGATTTCATTTGAGGACCACTGTATATCATAAAAAGGCAATAAAAAGTTACAATAATCAACCATTACAACCTTGTATTCATCAAGTAAGGTAGATAACTCCATTTTTAATCTGTTATAACTCCTTAACCAATATTTTTACTTAATATCAACAAAATATTAAAAATTGTTACACAATTTGTTAAACTAATTACAAGAATTTATTCAAATGATAATAGGCATTACACTAAACCTTCTTTATCATTTGTGTTCAAGATATCTTCATCTTTTTATCTTGGTTTAATTCATCAATTACTACTCTTTCACACCTTAAGTGTGCGTTTTAAAAGATCTCTTTTTCAGACATTAGAATTTATTATGAGATTTAGTACAATTGACAGAAAAAACAATAATAAAACTTTCATTAACAATAAACTTAACAGAAGATAGCACTTTATATCGCTTTCCAGACACCACAATGAGGCATCAGTTCGCCATTTCAGAATCTAATGCATTCTGGGTATTATTTGTTAAAGGGTATACCAAAACTCAACCAGTGATGTGATGTTATTCTTATCTAGGTGAAAATTACCCATAATCTTTTAAATTATGAAACGGAGAATTGTTCACATTTTACAGCTTGCCTTTAAATTCTATAGAAGATCTCTTAAGACATTTTCTGCATTGTTCACATTGGTTTCAATCTTTTTTAGAACATTTCATTTCTTTTTTTTAACTTTAGAAAATGGCTGCAACAATGTTATTTGGCTTCTGAAACTATTTGTCTCAAGATGACCTCATCATGGTATTATGCACACAGAAATCGGTATTTTCACTTCTATCACCTCCATATTAAAGGTTAAAGGTTAAAGGGTTTAAGAGAAAAAAATTGAGCATTTATTTTTTTAAATGGCTTACCCGTGTTAACAATAATCACATTTGTTTAGAAATCAAAGTGCTTGTGAGCACTGTAGGTAAAGATTGCATTCATTTTGCAGTGTGAACTAAAATTGCAGTGTATTAACAAAAGAAGGCAATATTTTGAAGTGGGTATATCTTATTTGTCTATATATACAGTTTGTTCAACTCAATTATGAGCAAAGGAAGATAACTCCACTGTTATTATTACCTGTAATGACTATTTTTAGATCAGATAAAATCCCTTATGGAAATTTTCAATAAATAAGTTTTCATGACAAGTATGGTTATACTAATACACATTATTTTGTTACTTGGATATCTAAGTATATATTTCATTGATAAATTAAATCGAAATGTACATGGATAAAATGTAAAGAATGCTCACCTCAATGCACTATGTTTTTTGTTCCCTTACAAGTAGCGATGAGGTCTGGAAAATATAACTACCAAACCAGTCCCATAAGGGTTTTGATTACATGAATGCAATCTTTACCCAAAAAAATCGCAATGGCTTAGAGAAAGCACTTGCTTGAAAGTGTTACAGGTTAAAGAAACAGCTAACAACAAGGTTGCAAAAAAAGTGACATGTTCATCAGTCAACTATACTTAATTAAGCCTATTTGTATTGCTTTAATAATTTTAAATTAACCTTACAGCCAACATTAAAAAGGATTCTGTTAAAACAGGTTATTTTCAATGAAGAGGTAATTTTTCAAGGACAGAACATGTAAGTTACATGTATGCGCATCAATTAGATGAAGGAAATCAAATTTTAGATTTTAATCCTTGAAAATATTCTAATTTTTGCTGAACACTTTCTTTTCTGTTCTCTATGAAAATATATATGGTGACTTCTAGCAAGAAGAACTAATATTCATACTGTAAAACACTTGCAGTCGAACTGAGTACTCGAAGAAATTGATTAAAAAAAAAGGAATAGAATGAGAGGACCTAAAACTTTAATGGTGAATGGCCTTATTTTCAATAGTTTTGTCTCCATTTTAGTGGAATGGCTCCAAAATTGATATTTACAATGAGACTGTCAGATATAAAAAAATTGTCCAGGAAAACTTTTTTTATTATATTTTAAAAGACCATAAAAGCACTATGTTTTGTTTAATAAACAGTAATCTGACACAAGAATTTGAATTTTCTTTTTGGATAACTTTACAAGAGAGAAAATTGAATTTAACCTAATTTTTGTCTAAACTGGACAAAGTTTTTATACTGACCTGTTATAGCACAACATATTGATGATTAAATCCAACAAAAATATACTTTACATATTACATGATAACAGTTATTTGTGTATATTGTGTATATACAGTTAATATTTATGTACATTATATATACAGAGAAATTAACAACACATGATAAATATTTCATTTACATGTAATTAATCACTGAATATGTGTACAATATTTGATGATATATGTGCAAATGTGAATTAATATGACCATACAAATCGTCACAGAAGTCAAGGTCAACAATAACAGAATTACCTCACTTTGTACATAAGGAAAATCAAATAACATAAAAAGTTTTATTCCATATGTCTTTTTGATAATTTAGATATTTTGCTTTTTGACCTTGTATCACTTCTATGACCTTGACTGAATATTTCATGACCTCTATCATATACATATTAAATCATTTACATTATGCCCTTTACAAATTTATAGTCCACAACATTGATGTCAAGTGAAGAAGCAAAATACTTTCACTTTGTATCGTAACCATGGTTACACAACTGTAGTTTCCATTATGGGACTATGACATATTACCCGTGTTTGTAATTTATTGTCTCCAGCTTTTCGTTGTATCATTATAACCATTTTGATTTACACATCATGATCCATCAAAATCCTCCTTCCTTCCACTGAACTTTTATTTTCTTTGATTCAACTTTTCTGATTTCTTCAATCCTTTCTGCTTTATTCCCACAAAATGAAACGAATGAATTCCTTCCCTGTTTCATGCACTTTGACCTTCATTAAGTTTCATACTCCATAAAAGCTGCCAGGTTCAAAATCGGCCCTATTTTTAGTCACATTATAATGTGCAGATATACTGGCAAACGGCTGACAAAAATTCATACCATCACAAATATGTGTTCTTTTAATACAAATCCAATCCTTTTATTGAAAAATCCCTGAATCTGATATTTAATGACCAGAACTATGGTTTAAAAATCGTCATTTCCGACTTAAAGGCAATCAACATGCGTAAATAATTTGAGCAGTAAAATAGTTTAACTATAATGAGATCACCAGAACGTTTTGCTCCATTTATCACTACTCTAAGTTATTAACATCTTCTTAAACATAAAACTTAAACGAGTAACAAAAACAAAGTCTGTCTATATACTCTATACATGCAATATAGGGTTAAAATCTAGGTCAAAACTTTCCTAATACGAAAATAGTCATCTAGCGCTAATAATAAAATGTCCCTGGGTTATTCCTTTGTAGGCACTTTGTGCAACCCAATAAAAACATATACAGCATTGAAAATTCTTCCATCTTTCGATCTGTACACGAAAAGTCTGGTTTCTAAAATATTTGCAAATTTTGTTGAATATAAAGACATTCTAACAAACATACACAAATATTTTTCACTACAAGTTATAATATCACTGTTTTGTAGTATTGTTTTAAAAAATCCTTTTATCCACCAAATATGGTATTGGACAATTTACAAGAAGCAACCATATGGTAGATTTCATACAAAAAAATAACTGGCCTAATCACAAACCTTTGACATCATTTTCTCAGATGTCTTTTTCTTCAGTAAAGTGCACTTAAACTGTCATTTATGAGTGCACATCACAAATTGATATCACAAATTTAGGTCACTTGAACCTATTTTCTCCACATTAAGGTTTCTGTGACCTATTTTTCAAATAGCACTTCCTTTTGCTTAATCAATATTAAGTGGAAAAAAATACAGTTAGTTGAATTCATTGTTTTTTCTGTATTGATTTTCCATTGAAGTAGATTTTCTGCTGACGCTTGTTAACACACTGATGAAATGTTAACACGTCAAATCAAGAACAGCTGTTAACATTAACAAACAGGCTGATTTTTATCAGTCAATATTCCTGTAATGTTTGTATAACATCAACACATCTGTCTGATGCTATGATAATGTAGATGGCACTTATATTAATATAAAATGGCGTCTAAATTAAAGCTGTCGTCATTCGGACAGTAACTGTTGTAGTAAACTATTTTTGTGGTCTGGCGGTTTCATGTCATCAACACTTGTCTGAAATAAAAAAAAAAATAAATAAATATTTTGATGCAATTTTCTATAAAATATGATTTGAAAAAGAATTTTTTGCTGACATATAAATCATGAACTTTTAAAATGTGTGAGTTTCAAATACATAAATGTTAATGTAAAAAAACCAAAATATAACATTTATAATGATTTTAAGAAAAAAAATTTTTGCTGACATATTAAATCATGAACTTTATTAACATGCAAGTTTCAAATACATCAATGTCATTATGATAACACATAATATAAAGTTTGAGAGGCAATTTACAACAAAACAATATAAGGAAAAATATGTTTTGCTGCAATATGAATCATTAACTTTTAACATGTGTGAGTTTCAAATACATAAATGTCAAAATGTCAATTTAAAAAAACAAAATATGATTTTAATAAAAATATTTTTTGCTTATATAAATTATAAACTTTTATCGCAAATAGGTTTCAAATACATTATGTCAATGTTTCAAAGAAACCATCAGAGCCTGAGTAAAGTCACAACCGCTTAATAAAATGGACTTCCTTGGTTGTTAAGTAATACACTTAACCCTTGAATGGAGTCTATACCTCACTTTTACTAAACGAATTCACCCTTTGTTTCTTAGTAGCTACTTAAACATGACTGAAAAATTAATGTTTATACAACTTAAAGATACAATGGACTAAATCTTGTTC
Organism: Mytilus californianus; assembly: GCF_021869535.1. NCBI lineage: Eukaryota > Metazoa > Mollusca > Bivalvia > Mytilida > Mytilidae > Mytilus > Mytilus californianus. Next base: position 23,343,174 of record NW_026262615.1, on the reverse strand, counting down.
CTTAGTTACAACTTGAACCTGTAGACATGATGGATACAATGGACTCACCCTTGGATCCTATGCAACCACTTGACCCAGGTGGAGTGTATACTTTCCAACCACTATAAGATTTAATGGACTCACCTTTGGTTCCTTGGTAACAACTTAAATCTGATACCACTTTAATACCTCCCTACTACAATAAGATATAATGAACTCACCCTCGGTTCCTTAGTAACCATCTGAACCTGAAACCACTTTAATACCTCCCTACCACGGACAGATGTAATGAACTCACCCTTGGTTCCTAAGTTACCATTTGAACCTGAAACAACTTTAATACCTCCCTACCACAAACAGACAATGAACTTATCCTGAGATCTTTAGTAACCCCTTTAATACCTCCCTACCACAAATAGATGCATTGAACTCATTCTTAGTATTAGTAACCACTTGAACCTGATAACATACCACATCTCCTTATTCTTATATTGAAAACTCTTTAATACCTCCCTACCACAAATATATTTAATGGACTCACCCTTGGTTCCTTAGTAACCACTTGAACCTGATTGGTATCTATACTAGTTGACCTCTGTAATAAAGGCTGATTCTGACTGTTCATTACTTGAGTCATTAATTGTTTCCTAAATATTGTGCTTGGTATCACATCATTTGATTCCTCTTCTGAAATTAAAAGACAGATTTTACATTAAAAAAATCACAGAGAAATGATTGATTGGTTGGTTAATCGTTGGTTAATGTTACATGAATATAATAGGGAGAGGGTTGAGATCTCACAAAACATGGTTAACCCTGCAGTATTTTTGCGCCTGTCCCAAGTCCGGAACCTCTGGCCATTGTTAGTCTTGTGTTTTTTAATTTCGGTTCATTTATATGTTTCTGAGTTTTTACTATGCGCTAGTTCACATTTTTGTTATGGGGTCAGTTGAAGTCGGCCTCCGTGTGTTGGTTCTTCTCGCTGTGTTGAAGACCAATTGGTGGCCTTGGGCTGTTTTCTGCTCTTTGGTCGGATGTTGTCTCTTTGCACATTCCTTGTTTCCATTCTCAATTTTATACCCTGCTTGGTACGAGACCTTTTCGTACAATCTCAATATGATTGAGTCTTATGTAGACAATAAGTGTGTCTGGCATACCTAATTATAAGCCTTGTATCTTTATTGAGTCTTATGTAGACGATAAGTGTGTCTGGCATACCTAATAATAAGCCTGGTACCTTCATTGAGTCTTTATTATTGTGGTTGTTTAACTAAGGACACAAATATGAGATCAATTATTACTAGTTCAAATAATGCTGTATACAAATAATGCTCTCAAAATCAAATTGCAAGAAACCCTATCATGTCACAATAATGAAATCATCACAAATGTTTTTGTCTGGATTTTACAGTAATTATTATGATTTCATAAAATGCCTCATACTAATAATGATAATGTGAATTTAGTTTTGCAAAACCAATTCCATGGCACTTAAAAATACATCACAAATTTTTTTATTTATCTTTTTTTTTTAACCTACTTTGATCCATCCTGGCCTCGGCTTTAGCAAGAGCTTGGAATTTTTCATAAACTTGTTTCGCCTCCTCCCTTTTCCTCTTCAGGACATCTTCCTCTTTGAGATCTTCCAAATTTAATCCACCACCAGCCGTACCAGTCATGACACCATGGTCTTTAGCCATTTCAGTTACTGCAAGTACGGAACAGTTATAACTTAATTTGATTCAAAGTATGATTACTGTACAATGGTTTATTTTCAAGTACAAACCTGATTGCAGGGTATATTTTTCGAGTTTTTCTAGTTTCTGACATTCTTTTGAGATTAAATTTAAGCAAGGGCAAAATGCAGCAAATATTGAAGAGCGAAAATTTAATTTGATTCAATGTCTGATAACTATAATATGGTTTATTTTTCGCAGAGATAAAATTTCATAATTTCAAAGTCAAAAAATATTTGCCAGAAATTTTATTTGAGCTTATCTAGTTTCTGACTACTGTAAATAGTTTCTGACTACTGTGAATAGTTTCTGACTACTGTGAAAGTACTTTTATTTGTGGGGTACCTGTTTAGTGGTTTTCGTGGATGACTTTATCCACGAATTTAAGTGTCCAACGGAGTATAACAACTGTTGTCCAAATCAAGACATGGAAAGATCCCCATGTAGGATCATGTAGGTTTGACTACATCGATACAGGCATATCATGTAGAGAGTACATCAAATATCAGCAAACGTACTATGAATTATACATATTATCGCACCGCGGGTAAATTATCACGTTGTGATTGGTTTAATGCCGTCACGTGGTTGACCCCCTATAGATCCGTAGGGGGTTAGTAAATTTCATAGGGGTTCATGACGTCACGTCTACTGTTAATGGTGACGTCATCTATTAATGTTGTTGTGTTTCATTGTTTATTTTTCTACAAAACGCAGCAGAAAAAGTCCCGCGTGCGATAAATTCGTTATACGGTTCACTACTGACCCCCTACGGACCATAGAGGGTGAATAAAATCCATAGGAGATTCGGCCTTGGGCCTCACCCCCTATGGATTTTACTTACCCTCTATGGATCCGTAGGGGGTCAGTAGCGAACCATATAACTTATAGTATACAACTTCAGATAGGATTTTACCCATTTAATCTTTTAAAGACCTTAGCTGTCCGACTTTAAACTTTTTAAAATTCTTATGCAAAATTAGTTTTGATCGATGAGAGTCAGACTGCCGTTGATGATATGCGATGAAGTGTTCATTTTATCTCCTCATATAAATTATACGAAGAAAAAAAATTGCATAGGGCTTGCTTTTTTTTATTTCATAAGAATTAGTTCTACAAGTCAAAAGTACATTTGAAGCATGTTTTTATGTAACTGTTTTCTTTAAGTGACATGTTTATGGCCCAATTAACACCTCTGATGTTCGTTAATCTGTTAATCATTCAATCTCAGGTTGATTAGTGTCATTACATCTGATTACATGTGTGCAACAACAAAAATGTTTACTTTGCAATAGTATCATAAATTACACCAACATGAAGCAATAATTGTTGATCAGGTCTTAAAATACCAATACTGTAATTTTATTCTATATCTTCTGTATTATTTATCCTCTCCAGTTGGGTTCCCAATTTTATATATCATTCTAGCCAATAGAACCTAAGCCGTATCATAAAGCAACCAATCAGAGCCAATATTTGTTAAATAATAATTTCAAGATGGCTTAAATATGGAATGAGAAAATGCCTTCACATCATGAAGTGAAGCAAAAAAGATTATTTTTATATAACTTACTTTGGTCTAAAATATCAAGTGGTATTTCTGAATCATAATCTAACGTCACCGACTGTTGCTGCTGCTGCTGTTGATGTTGTTGTTGTTGGTGTTGGGAATATGGTGGTAACTGGGGTGATGTCATTGGTTGTTGCTGAGGATGTGGTGAGGTTAGGTTCTGTTGAGAATGAGGTGAGGTTAAAGGTTGTTGCTGGGGTGATTGTAAGGAGAGGGACTGTGATGTATGATGTTGATTTATCTGCTGCATTTGTTTTTCCGATCGTGCGGTACATATATTCCGTAACTCCTGCTTGACGAAGTCTGATTTGTTCATGCTCATTTTACTGAAAGGGAAATATAGAAAAAATATTTCACTTACAAATTACAGTAATATTTATTAAAATATGACTGATATAGGTAAACATATGATTGAATGTAAGTAAAATCTATGAAAAACTTTACCAAAATTATCTTTAAAAACTCCTTTCTCAACACCCAATCTATTGACTTTTTTATAAATCAAAACTCATCTTCTCAAAAAAAAAATATATAGAAAATATTTCACTCTCTAGGTTTACAAAAACCAGTTCTACTAGAGATAATTGTGAAGTTAATTTGATTAATTAATCAGTCTTCATGTGCAACCTTATTCCCCAGTAGTCATGGCCCTTCAAATATCTTTCCACCTGTATGAGTTTCATTAACAAGCAGTTAGTCTATTAAAAAAATTCCAAAGCTCCGTGTTGAAGGCCGTACTTTAACCTATAATTTTTTACTTTTTACACATTGTGACTTGGATGGAGAGTTGTCTCATTGGCACTCATACCACATCTTTTTATTTCTAATTATGCTTTTCTGAAAAATTAAAAAAAAAAACAAATTATGCAGTCTTTTAATCAAAACTTTAAAATGTGCTATAGCCATATAATTAACTTCGTAATAAAATCAACAGATTTTTTTCAAAGGCCCTTGTTGTCTATTAAAATAAACTAAAGTTAAATTTATTTATTTATTTTCCCCTAAAAGATCCTCCTTCATTTTTAGAAAATTGTGAATAAAACAAATGATGTAAAAAATGTGGGTAAAAATTCACTAACTTTTCTATATCAAGCTGCATCTCATAATCACCGAATCCATTATTTGATGAAGCTACTGAATTAATTCCTTGATTCATATTCTGCACTGGTGATAATGACGATGGGACTCCCATCCCTCCCGATGACGATGGCACACACATCACGCCAGATGTTTGGTTATAAGATGGACTGATCTGACTCGTTGACTGTCGTAAGGAGTTGTTAGGCGATATGGAGTTAGGAGACATTAACATAGGGTCTGGACTATTTCCAAATGGACTCTGCGATGTTCTCGGAGAGCCACGACCTGAAAAAAAACAATAATGTGTGATCTTGTCAAATTTATATGGACAAAATAAAGAAAAATTCAGAGAATCAGATATAAGGTAAAACTTTCTACTTTCTCCCTAAAAAAATATCCCTCTTCATGCTATAAGAACTTATTTCTTTAGATACATGCACAATAATATTAATCTGCCGAATACACTTAAAACTTATTAGCAAAAGTGATAAACCGAAATTTCTTTTTAATCTTAAAGGCTAATTACATAAAAATCTAACTGTTTAATATTAGTCAGTGGGTGTTGCTGTTTGTCTCAGTTTTTTGTTTACTTAAGAATTTTGTCACAGTGCTATGGTCCTCTCTATTGGTTTACTTCACAGCTTGTACAGAATTTAGCTTGCTATAGGGTTTGTCAATTGTTGATGACTGTTAAATGTCTTACTTTTAGCAAACTTGTGCATTGGGTTGCTGATTCATTGATTGTTGACCTCTGAATGTCTTCATTTGGTCACCTTGCTGTCTCATTGAGTGATGACCTTAAGACGTATACTTTTAACGAACTTGTGATGTTTGGTTGCTGTCTCATTGACTAAAGCTGACACCTGTTTTTAATATGGTATTCCTGGACACTATTAAATTAGAGTTGAACAAAATCTCCTTATTTTATTTCAAGCAATAATGTTATGAGTCTTAAATAAAATACTAGTTAAGATTTGAATTTACTAGAATTGTCTCCCCTACCTGGCATGCTCATCTGTCTCATCATTCTACCAGAGTATAAAGATTGCTGTTGCAGCATCCCCATCTGGCTACTATTATTACTGTTAAACTGTCCCTCAGGGAACTGGAACCGTGATGGGTTGCTAGTCCCTCCTGATAATGACCGATGTCTCTGCATGTTCATCTGTGTAGTCTGCAATTGACAAAAACATTCTATTTACTGCTATGTAACTTATAAAAAAATAAGGAGTCGTGGTGTTTTTGCATTCGAAACATCCATCCACCAGAGTTCAAATGATGTGGATGTAAGGTTATCCAAGACGATCCATTTATCTTATAAGAAGAGATAGCAGTAATATAAAGCAGACATTTTGTAGATTATGTAAATAAGTAAAGCTTTGTCTATTTCATGATGATTAAAAAATATATAGGTGCAAAGAAGGGTTCTTATGGTACAAACAAAAATATGATTTCATATGTCTCATATTTTTGAAATGCTTTTTTTTTCTCTCAGGAAACACATAAAATGACTTCTTTAAAAAGAAAATAGCATCAGTTTTTCTTTTTTCCTCTCATTTTTAAAGAATAGGCCCACTTCAGCAAATGATGTAAACATGAAAGTAGTCCACATAGAGAAAATATTTTTCTTTCCACTACATACAACAGTTTCTATATGATTTTTCATGAAATATTGTAATTTATACTGAAAATATTCAAGGCATAACGATACATCTTTTACAATAAGTAATAATTAAAAAATATCGTACCATTTGATCGACCTGTGACATTCCCATGGGACTCTGTAATCCCTGTTGACGGATATTCCACTGTGACTGCTGGTTAAAATGAGGCGACATTTGGGAGTTTGGAGTGGATTGTCCGATCATTTGGGGATTCATCCCTTGGTTTTGGGGCATCACATTGGGATTGAATCTTGGCGACATTGGACCTGGTATACTTTGGTTTCTCTGCAAAAAGAGACATCATTGTTTAGTGTCTACCTCTAGAAGCATTGTTTCAGAAACAGTTATGACAAAAATGTGTAAGTACAAAGTTAAATCAGCTGGGGCGAAATAGAAAAGAAAGCACAGAACAGAGATGAGTGGAAAGATCTAGTCCTTGCCCTATGTGCCTCCGGGCATAATAAGGACCAGATAGATGACAAAGTTAAAGTACTAAAAAATTCTATTCTAATGTGTTTGTTTAGGTTGAAATTGATCATCACCACCTGTTTCTATGTTTTTACAAAGGCTTGTCAGCTTTTATGAAAACAAAACTTTAAGGTCAATTATAATAATGGACTCCTTCTGTGGTTGGCCTTTTACTATTTAATTCATTGTTTCCTCTGACATAACATTTCATTTTGATTCTTAACTTTTATTACATTGGTTGCAATGATTTCTCAGTAAAAGGAAACAGATAAATAAAGGTATAGTACCTTGCAGTTTCTAATTTACTTTAATTAAAAATTCAATGTAATAAAAAGAATTAACTAATCCTAGAACTCAAATATCTTATGTATTCCAACTCATGACCGAACAAAACTGATAATCAACTCTATGGGCCTAGCATTCCTGACTCAAAAGTGTTGTTTGGTCAAGAGCTGCATATTTTTCTATATTTGAATTCTTGGATTAGTTATTCTATAATTTTTCATGTTGCTATGACAGCAAGTTATTATTGCAGTCTGTGAGTAGGAATGAATGTCAGAAAAATTGACAACTTTTCACCTTAATCCCTGAGATTTCACACACTGCAGATACAAATTCAATAACAACATGTCAAAAAGAACACCTACAGAGAATTTCTGCTTCATATTTCATATAATAACATATTTTTTTTTTTAAATATTTTGTAGGCGTTTCAGGTTGGAATTTAACAAACCAGGTGTTGTTAGAAAACAGTTTGTTATAATTTTGTCCTTGATAGATAAGTATTTATATTGTTAGAAAAAAGTTTGTTATAATTTTGTCCTTGACAGATAAGTATTTATATCAAGAGAAAAAAACCTATGATTTTATTTTAGGTAAAATACATATCAAATTTCCAGAGAAAAAATAATACTTCATTACAAAACTATGACCATTTAAAAACAAATAAACCTGTGACTATTCTGCTGTTGATTAAAATCATCCATGAAATAACAAGGTATTTTTTTTTTAAAGTGGTTTCATAAGAAACATATAGTGAAAAGTTGCACATGTCCATAAACTATAATTCTTTCGTAAATGTGTAAACATGAAAAAGTGTTAATTCTTAAGTTCAATAAATCCATATTACTTAACACAAAGCATCATCACTTATGAAACTTTGATAACTGTGTATTCATTTATTTTCATGGGCAGTAATTTTTGTTGTTTAAGGAAAAATTGAATGTCCGATGATGTTTGATGTCCTGGTTTTACCAAAGTATACAAACAAGCCTAAGGAAAATTTGTACTTTGTTGGACATTTAAATTTTATGGTTCACCTAAAACTCATGAAATCCTTGATATCCAATGTATCTAAAATACCACTGATTGTTTTTCACCTTACATCTACGGGCAAAGTTTTTCACTTTTCATCTAGGGGCAAAGTTCTTCACTTTACATCTAGGGGCAAAGTTTTCACCTTACATTTAGGGGCAAAGTTTTCACCTTACATCTAGGGGCAAAGTTTTCCACTTTACATCTAGGGGCAAAGTTTTTCACTTTACTTCTAAGGGCAAAGTTTTCCACCTTACATTTAGGGGCAGTTTTCACCTTACATCTAGGGGCAAAGTTTTTCACTTTACATCTAGGGCCAAAGTTTTCCACTTTACATCTAGGGGCAAAGTTTTTCACCTTACATCTAGGGGCAAAGTTTTTCACCTTACATTTAGGGGCAAAGTTTTCACCTTACATCTAGGGGCAAAGTTTTTCACCTTACATTGAGGGGCAAAGTTTTTACCTTACATCTATAGGCAAAGTTTTTCACCTTACATCTAGGGGCAAAGTTTTTCACCTTACATTTAGGGGCAAAGTTATCACTTTACATCTAGGGGCAAAGTTTTTTACCTTACATTTAGGGGCAAAGTTTTCACCTTACATCTAGGGGCAAAGTTTTTCACCTTACATCTAGGGGCAAAGTTTTTCACCTTACATCTAGGGGCAAAGTTTTCCATTTTACATCTAGGGGCAAAGTTTTTCACTTTACATCTAGGGGCAAAGTTTTTCACCTTACATTTAGGGGCAAAGTTATCACTTTACATCTAGGGGCAAAGTTTTTTATCTTACATTTAGGGGCAAAGTTTTCACCTTACATCTAGGGGCAAAGTTTTTCACCCTACATCTAGGGGCAAAGTTTTTCACCTTACATCTAGGGGCAAAGTTTTCCATTTTACATCTAGGGGCAAAGTTTTTCACTTTACATCTAGGGGCAAAGTTTTTCACCTTACATTTAGGGGCAAAGTTATCACTTTACATCTAGGGGCAAAGTTTTTCACTTTACATCTAGGGGCAAAGTTTTTTCACCTTACATTTAGGGGCAAAGTTTTCACCTTTCATCTAGGGGCAAAGTTTTTCACCTTACATCTAGGGGCAAAGTTTTTTTACCTTACATCTAAGGGCAAAGTTTTTCACCTTACATTTATGGGCAAAGTTTTTCACCTTGCATCTAGGGGCAAAGTTTTTCACCTTACATCTAACGGGCAAAGTTTTTCACCTTAAATCTACAGGCATAGTTTTTCACCTTTCATCTAGGGGCAAACATTTCTTCCATTATAAATTTGCATGTGATTATTTTCAGTATGAGGCATGCTTGATAAATGACTTGATTCAAAGATCTTTTGACATCAATAATATTGCTCCTCTGGTTTCTATATATTTATACAACCTTTTCTTTCAAATGTTTAGGATTGAACATTTCTGATGTTGGTAATTCCAGAAAAGTGCTCTGAACGCACAAAATTTATCAAGTATAATTTTTGTTTTTTAATTTTTTTCAAATCAAATAAATTTAAAAAACGGCTGTAAGAAAATGGGTTAACAGGTAAATAGTTCCATGTAACTACTGTTGCTACTCACCTGTAGTGTAACATTTGGGGCGTTACCACTGTTCATTAATTCAGCCAGATTTTCAGGGAACGGCTGTACTGACATTGAATTTCCATCCATATTCTGCAATACGGTTATCAAAAATCATTATAAGATTTAGCATGCCTTTTTATCATTTCTTTTAACTTTCCTTTTTGATCATATATTTTTTTTATTCAATATCAACATATGATAAAGATTATAAGTGCACAACATATTTCTGGAATTACCATTCAGTACCAAATGATGAATGAATTTAAATATCATATACCATTTGAAACCATCAATTTTTATATTTCATAACTTGACTAAAATTAAGAAATTAGTTTCTAAAGAGTCTGTATACACCTTATAGACAGAGATACAGCATATTGAAAAATAAATATTTAAATTATCTATTTTGAATATTTATAGACCTCAAAACAGACTGCAAAAGCTTTTATTGTGAAAATAAATCAAAGAAAAATATCAAAATTATTTGCAGAAATCAATTCATTAATTCATAACTAAATACATGTATTGAAAAGTGGGAAACTAATTTTTCACTAATATTGCAACTATGATAATATGGAGATTAATATCCTCTCCTGTAAATTTGATCTTCAGGGAAGACCAAAATCAGAGAGTGAAAAAAAACCCTTACAAACCGGTTTGGCCGTAGAAATTTACGAAATTCAAACTCCATGAAATTAGAACAGAGTAGGACTATATTTCCCATACTTCTAACAACTTACAGGTTGAAACCTCGAGCCAAAATTATTGGACAATTGAGCCTGCATCAGTGCTCGTCTTCTGGCTTGTTCTGCTGCTTGACGTCTCTTCTCCATTTCCCGCTGGGCTTTCAATTTCTGCTGCTGGAGCAAGGACTGCCGTACCTGCATGGCCATACTGTTTGGAAAATTGGGTCGCTGCTGCATACCATTACTCAAGGCACTTGCTAAAGGCCCTATGAGAAATAAATTACTTATAAAAAACTCTAAATAAATTTAATGTTTTTTAAGATATTTGCAAAATTGCAATGTGTGTTTTAAGGGGGAAAAAATTTCAATCAATTCAGTCTGAAGAAATAAGGAATGATTTGGAAATTGTAAGAATACCAATTTTCATGGTTATAATGCTTATTCATCGTTCATCATTGAAATAAAACACACAGGGAAAGACAAATCATCAAGTAAAAGTTGCATGCATGATAAGATCAAAGTGCAAAAGCACTGAAGGGAGTTTCTGTCTCAGATAGGGAATCAATGCTTTTTTGACTTCCAATTTTCAAATTTCTGGTAGTTGCTTTAATGGTTGGTTCTGTTTTCTTTTGTTTTTAAAACCACCATGAATAATATAACATGATGAAAATCTCTAACTACTGGTCCCGGAATCAACATTAGAGTATCAATGGACCCAGAAACAAAGCAAATTAACATTTTACTGAAACCTTTAAGTCAGTCATTTGGCCGACTGCTGCACTTATGTTTCAATACATTTAATTTGAACAAATGTGTGGTCTTAGGCCATATAATATTATTTTCAATATGAAATAAAAGCATAAAACATTGTTTTACTTTAGCTTGAAAAACTAAAGAATGGAATAGCGAAAAAATAACCAAAATGGAATTCCACTTAATCAAGGTAATTACAAGGCAGAAAAAATATTTTAAACAACTAAAACCTGCACTCTATATATATAGGACAGCATTAAGACAGAAACTGTTTTAAACAGCCCATCAAGAATATAACAAGCAACATTAGAAAGTGGCAACTTAACTCCATTGAAATAAGTTCTTTACAATAATTATAAACTTGTAAAGTTACTTAAAATGTACTTTACATAATTCTAAGATGAGGCTTTACAACAAATGACCATGAAGTATATTGAAACATTAAAAATCCTCTAAATGTAAATAAACATTTATAATCTAAATCTGCATGAAATTATAATAAGTCATTTCAAATAAAAAAATCTTGACTTGAGTTATTTGCAACAAATAACCTCATGACTTTCCAATGAATTCCAATATTCAAAATTTTAACTTTCTGAATTAAAAAAAAAAAGTGTGATCCCTGAAACTGATACTTTTCATTGTCTAACTAAGATCTCACCTGGAGGCCCAGGAAGGCGTGGCCCCGGAAGGCCAAAGTTTTGTTGTTGTTGTTGTTGAAATCCCTGTTGAGGATTAGGAGGAGAGATCTGTTGGAATCCCATATCCATATTTCCATTCCCAGGAACCTGATTCATAGCAGTCATGCTCTGCATGAAGCTCTGTCTATTCATGTTGCTCTGTGCCTGCAATGCTCGTGCAATCATAGGATTGGGCATGCCCGAGTTGGTGTGTATAGGCTCATCACGCATTAGCTCCTTCTGAATTTCCTCTATTGCCATCATATCATTGGGGCCACCAGATTTAAGACCCATTGCTTGACCCATTGCTTGATTACTTATTCCTAAAAGCTGATCAATTTCGTCAAGTGAGGCATTTTTCTCTTTTAGGACCTGCTCAAACTGGGATAGCAAGTCCAAATCACTTAACACTGGCGGAGCATTTTCATGTAACGGTCCATTATTGACTGCAGGGGTAGGCCCTCTACTTGATGATGGTGTTTTAGGCGTAGTTAAGTCTTGCTTGAGATCTTCAGCTTGTTGTAAAATTTCATTAAGCAGGGGATCAGAAGATTCTGAAACTTCGGAGAATTCCATAACATTGTCAGACTGACTATCGAACAACATTCGTTGTAAACTATCATACGTGTCTTGACTGTTATCGTCTTGTCCGATATTATTGGACGAGGAATTATAACTGTTTAACATGTCATTCATTTTGTTCTGACTTGATGTTTGATTAAGGTTTTTTAGTTGTCCCATTTCTTTACTTCCAACGGAGAACGAATCTGTACTGGTATTGGATGATCCTGAGTCTACTTTAGAATCGGATAGTGTTTTAGAAAGTAATGGTAAACTTGGTTTAACACTCAGAAGTTTCTGTGATACATCTTTTGTCAGTCTGCTCTGTGGTGTTGCTGATGGGTTAGAGTTCCCAGATATGCCTGTATTAACAATTTTTTCTTTATTAGCTTTTGTTGACAACAATTTTGCTAACAAAGCATTTTCTTTCATTAGTTTTGTGCCTTCCTTGTTTGGAAGATTAGACTGATCTTGATCTCCTGTACTATCCACTTCTGAAGATGATAATTTTCGTTTCTTCTGAGGTTGTATTTGATTTGTCTCGTTTCCCTTCTCCCATAGTGAATTCAAGAAATTGTCCAAATTTTTATCAACAATAAAATTCGAGGTATCGGTTGGTCTTTTGACTGTTTCTAAGCCAACAGACGATGGCCGGTTAAATGTTGACTGTTCTACTGAAGCGTGACGTTGTCGCTGTGGAAGATGAGGCAATACAGGTGTACTTGACTTTGAGGTAGATGGCGTTGATGTAGTGGACTGTGGTTCTTCAGGAGCAGATTGGTGGCGTTGTCGTGTTGAGAGATCATGATCTTGACTAGTACTTTCCTGTAAAGAAAAAAAAAACACTTTGAGTGATTCCTAGTATTCAACATATGATTAAATGTGATAGAGAAAAATGCCAATGAATGACAGCAGCCAACAATACAAATCCTCCCCAAAAAGAAAAAAGAAAACAAATCTAAAGGTCAAAATATGGTGTTTGATGATCTTGTAGTTTTCATTCCACATATTCCATATGAAGCAACTCTTAAATTCTCCAGTTTCTAGAATCTCCGTGTGAGAAAAGCCTTAAAACATTTCCCACATTGAATTGCCTTATATGTAGATTCCCACATTGAATTGTCTCATGTGTTTCCTTATTTCTGATAAATAAAATTCAAATTTTAAAATCATGTACAAAATCTATCAGATTAGAACTTAAACAACAAATTTAAACTTAATATTGGTGAAACAGACAAAAAAGGTGCAATAAAGAAAAGAACATTAATAAGTCATTGCTAAGTTGAGAATATACCCAAGACTGTCCTATGAATAAGTCCTGAAAACTGCAAGTGTATGAACTACTGCCAAATGGTCCCATTCGTAAAACATCAATAGTTCCCATCACGTCAAAGATAGTAAAAAATCATTATCATTTAATGAAGATTCACTTCAGTGAAGCAAAAATATATGTAAATTTAAATGTTACATCAGGATAAACAAAGGTGTGTGACACACAATAAACACTATTCAAATGTAAATAACCCGTAAAAAGTTATTTACTTTTGAAAATATAACATGTTGTTTCGGATTTTAAATCACACATTACACCTTAAACACTGTAGTTTCACTGAACTGTAACAACAGTAACAATATTATTGTGTTGTGCAAACCATAAACCCATAAATTGTAAAAATTCTTCACTTTCTACTTTAAGACTTTAAGACTTAAAAAAAAAAAATTACGTAAGAAGAAATTTTAGAACTTGTAGTCAATAATGTTTATAAGGAAAATTTAACACAACAAGCATGACGAAAAAAAGTGGAAAACTGATTATTTGAGTGAATTTTCTAAGTCCAAACTTGATCGGTATTTTATGGTAATAAGCATTGTGTATATGTTTCATAACATTTGGTTTAGGCAAACTAAAGTTAGAGAAAGGAAACCAACCTTAGGACGTACTGACAAGGGTAAAACTCAATGTCCCCTCCACTACGGCAGGAGCATAAAAAGTGTGGAAAACTGATTTGCAGGACTGATGGATGGACAGACAGAAGGAGTGCAAACCTAAAGTTCCCTTCGACTTCGTCGGTAGGGGACTAACAAGCATTCTGAGAGTATTGCATCGGAATACATAGTCCCCTTCCGGTTAAAAATTCATTGTACTGGAACAAAATGCTAACTTGTCTATATCTTCAAGCATGATGAAAAAAAATGGGGAAACTGATTATTTGAGTAAATTTTCTAAGTCCAAGGACCATAACTCTGCACAAAATCATCAGACCGGAACATAATTCGAAACCTGAACTGTAACTTGTCATGATAAAACAATCTACCAAATATTAAATCAATATCTTCAAGCATGAAGAAAAAGTGTGGAAAACTGATTTGCCGGACAGACGGACAGACAGACAGACAGACAGAGTGCAAATCTAAAGTCCCCTTTGACCTCGTCAATAGGGGACTAACAAGCAATTTAAAAGTTAAAAACCATTGTCTGAAAATGTATTTGTTCTTATTTTTCTCTCTTTTTCCTTATTTATGGGACACTTGTTTCTGTTACAAAAAAAAACACTGATCATAAGTTCACCAATATTCTTGCAACTAGTTAATTTCAGTTACAAGTTTACAACAACTGGTTAATTCCAGTTACAATTTCACAACAACTGGTAAATTCCAGATACAACTTTACATACAACTGGTCAATGCCAGTGACAAGTTTACAACAACTGGTCATTTCCAGTGACAAGTTTACAACAACTGGTCAATTCCAGTGACAAGTAAACAACAACTGGTCAATTCCAGTGACAAGTAAACAACAACTGGTCAATTCCAGTGACAAGTAAACAACAACTGGTCACATTCCTTTAAAAGTTTACAAGCTTCTTACTTAAAAACTGTTAAATAATGATGTCAATGCGTTTAAGTGAAATGAATTGACTTAAGTACCATTAAAAATTTAGCAAAAAAAAATTCAAAGAAATTATTGACATAACACGTTCTCATCTAAAATTAGAAATTCTCATTAACGGTCATTTGCCATAATTCGTACTCAAATAGGTCGAATTATCGCTCATAAGACAAACTTGTGCAAAAACGAGAAAAATAAAAGAAAAACACGTTTTTCTTTTTATCAAGCACTTGAAAATCGTGAATCTGACATATTGAACACCTGGTGTATGCTGAACTGAATTGTAATAAATTAACTTGCATTTCTCAGGCCTGTATGCCAGCATACGAACCTGGTGTATGCTAAAGTCTACATTTGATTTATACATTGTATTTCTCAGGTCTGTATGCCTGCATACGAACCTGGTGTATGCAGAACGGCAAATATTGAATCAAATGTTGTATTTCGCAGGTCTGTATGCTAGCATACGAACCTGGGTGTTTCCAAAAAATCCTTTACTTCAGTAGTTGTGTTTTAACGCTGATTTCGATTTTTTTTTTAAACTAAAAGCCTACCACTGACCTCCATATTTTCCCCCGATAGGTAAACAGAAAAGCGTTAATTTGCAGGGCAAACCGGTAAAGCGTTTACTGTTGTAAATCTAAAAATGAAAACCGATTCTCAAGTTCCACGACTATGATCACTTTATTGACATGACAGTTATCTGTTTGTTTGCAAATTAAAATTACGGAAAAATGAGGCGATCATAATTTGTACAAGGTTCCAAGTTGTTGACAAAATTTTAAATGACGTCAGGGACCTTCTGACGTAAGGCGGAGGGAATTATAGACGGATAGCACTTGACTTACGCGAGTTACTTTTTACCAGTACACTTAATTAAAATAATAGCAATTGATTACAAAACAAAATGTTTTTTTTATACTTTGTATTGGTAAATGATAAAAAGTCAAAGAACAAATGGACTATTTATCTGCGTTGAATGACCTAATAACACCTTATGTCACGCACTCCTATATGACGTCATTTACAAATGTAAACAATGTGAATGATCAATGAAGGAGTTCCCGTCACGGAGAAGAAAATGGACAATTCATTGAAAAATACGCTCTATTATCTAAATTTTAATATACCAGAAGCAAAACAGAATGTCAGATACATTTACGGTAAGTAAACCTAGCTGTTTTTGTACATTTTCCACGAATTCCATAGAACACCCTCTTTTTTTAGAAGTGACTGACTGATTTAATCCGGCTTGAAAACTATAATACAAGATTATTGATTACGCTAAGTTTGTTTTCTCAAGAGGTTTGTTCACTTCAATCAATTTCATGCTAGACATCATGTGGCGAAATTTACTGCTGTTTTACTATCAAGCTACCCCCCCCCCCCCCCCCCCCCCAAAAAAAAATAGCCTTGCAAGACGTCATAAGTATTTGGACTACCACCCACTATCCAGATTTTCAAAATGCATGGCCAATGCCCTTCAGTTCTTATTCTAACAACTTTTAGGGAAACAAAAGTCCAAGGTAATAAGGGGGGGGGGGGGGGGGGGGGGGGTGAGCGCTCACATGTTAAAACCGGCCACACTAGTCTTTATGTGCCTGTCCCAAGTCAGGAGCCTGTAGTTGAAGTTGTCATTGGTTCATGTATGTCGTATTTCTTTTTCGTAAATTGTTTTGCTATAAATTATTGTTTCTTATTTTTCATGTTGGGTCCTTTTATCATCTGACTATACAGTATTGGTTTTTCTCATTGTTGAAATCCGTACAGTTGCCTATACTTGCTTACATCCACTTCATTTTGGACTTTGGTGTACAGTTGTCTCATTTGCAATCATCCCACATCTCCTTTTTTTTACAAGGAGGTTGTATGATGTGTCCTTGTTTTGGAAAACTGTACAGTACATTTGTCACATGATCACTGCAGCATTTTGTGATGTGTGTATGTAAGAAGCTGTTACTGTAACAGGGTAATATGAAAAGCTATCAACAAAATCGAAAGACAGACAGAAAATTTTAAAATATAGTGAGCAATAAAAAACAAAAAAAGAAGTAATTCAAACAAATTAAACATACATTTATTGCGAAAGGATCAGAACAGCACATTTCAAGAGTGTTCAATTGGAAAAATGAATGTTAATAAGGAAATGACATATTTCATTGATCTTCAATCAGATGCATGGCGACAAAAATACTTTCAACTTCAAGGGAACGACTTCAATTCAACCACTAAGAACCCTTAGTTCATATACATTCTAAAATCAGTAATTGTGATAATGTTAAAGTTGTGAAGTGTATAATATTCACACATATATATATATGTATATAATATGTAGTTTCCATTTCTCGTTTCAGCATTTTTCAAACAGTGGCTATACCTTTCATGTAACTATTTATGTGTTGCTTATGAATTGAATTGTAACACTTCTTAGTGACTGGATAGGTTAAACCAATGCCTTCCTAGAAAACTACGACATCAATGAACAACACCTGACCTTTTGCTGTTCCTGCTAATAAAGTAAAAATGGCTTCACTAGAAAAGGACGACACCTAGAACATGTAGAAAAAGCATCAATTCTTTGGCTTTCCTGATTGAAGGATTTATTTTTACAACTCCAGTGTATAATATGCCATTATAAACAATTTTTACCATAGTATAATGCTATAAATTCACTAATTTCCATATCTATTAGCTAATCCAGTTAGATATCGACTTATGATATGCAGTGAAGACAGATCATTGCAAATTGTTTACATTACCGATAATTAAAATAAATGTATGCATGTTTGGCATACATCTTTGTAAAGCAAATTGTATACAGACATCCCCCTAAAAGCATTAAAAAAAAAACAAGAACTTTGGCATACACCATGTTGACAGGCAGAGATGCAAACACAATGACTTAAACACTTTGTTGTATCACTGTCTATTTAGTATGCATATTGCCAACTATATCAGATTTTAAGACAGTTTCATTTTCTCTCCATCAATTTCTAACCAAGAGTTCCAAATGGTGAAGTTGAAATCATCCCTTCGTAAATTATACGGACGCCATCACGAGTTGGTTGACCGTTATGGAATAACCGTTTCACAGATGATATCGGATATGTTTCTTACGTCGTAACTACAATCCCCTTCCCTTTTCATGAATGTGACTAACCGAATTAGACTATTTACCGGGTTTGTAATAACATGAGCAACACGACGGGTGCCACATGTGGAGTAGGATCTGCTTACCCTTCCGGAGCACCTGAGATCACCCCCAGTTTTTGGTTGGGTTAGTGTTGCTCAGACTTTAGTTTTCTATGTTGTTTCTTGTGTACTATTAATATTTGTCTGTTTGTCTTTTTCTTGCCATGGTGTTGTCAGTTTATTTTCGATTTATGAGTTTGACTGTTCCTCTGGTATCTTTCGCCCCTCTTGACACAATGCTTGAAGTTACTAACTTAGAGCATGATGAAAAATAATAGTTTTACAATTTAAAATATGAATACATGTACAACATACAGCTGGTTAGAATGCAAACCATTCAGCTTGCTAAATATCCAATAAGTGCCACAAAATATGCAGAAATTTTAGACTGGAGGCAAACCCTACACAAATACACTAGCTCAATGAACACCAGCTTGGTTTGACAATACTAAAATGTATGTAAAACTATAATTTAATAGAACATAGGTGGGTATACAGGCAATCAAATCTTGTATATATCCAAGTAAAAAAAAAATAAGTGTTCACCGTACACCAGTGTTGTATGCAAGAATACCGTGAACTGAAAATGTCAAACAAATATGCAAACTTTTATGTTCCAATGTGTATAGGACTATAGGTCGGTATGCCGACAATCAAACCTATGAATTCCATTTTTTTACAAGAGTTTATTGAAAAGCGGGTTGATATACAGGAATAAACCCCTGAGTGTTGCAGTTAAGAATTGAGAGCTTTCTTTCAAATTCAAACGAAGTTGAAGGCTATACATAAGTAATTCCTTACATCGATGTAATTCGGCCTTTGACATGTTTGATGGAGATACATTTGTATGTCTCTTTCAAAATCATACACATCTCCTTATTTTCTATGGGGGGGTTGGTTATGCAAACATAAGTAAATAAGAAATGTTACTACACAGTAAATGCTTAGCATTCAGGCAGACAGACTTGCCAATACAAACATGAATCCAGAATAAAATTTTAGAATCCATGCAGGCATACAAGTATCTGGCAGAAAAATGCCAAAATAAATAATAATTTGAGTCTATATGCAGGCATACAGACCTGACAAATACTAATATACGCAGAAAGTGAGAGTTTAGCATACGCCAGGTCGGTATGCAGGCATACAGACTTGACAAATACTAGTATACGCATACAGTGAGAGTTTGGCACACACCAAGTCAGTATGCTGGCATACAGACCTGACAAATTCTAGTATACATTTGTACACATAGAGTAAGAGTTAAGCATACACCAGGTCAGTATGCAGGCATACAGACCTGACAAAAACTAGTATATGAATAGAGTGAGAGTTGAGCATACACCAGGTCGGTATGCTGGCATACCGACCTGACAAATTCTAGTATACACATAGATTCAGGGTTTGGCATACACCAGGTCAGTATGCAGGCATACAGACCTGACAAATACTAGTATATGAATAGAGTGAGAGTTTAGCATACACCAGGTCGGTATGCTAGCATACCGACCTGACAAATTCTAGTATACACATTGAGTGAGGGTTTAGCATACACCAGGTCGGTATGCAGGCATACAGACCTGACAAATACAAGTAAGAGAAAAAAGACTGAATTTAGCATACTTTTCATTGAAACATCTGAAATAAAGATGGGCAAATGCTATGTTATGTATATATTTCAAAAATGGCATAAAAGTATAACAAAAATGCAGAATGAGTAATTTTTTAAGGTTTATTTGCTTCAACTATTTCCTGGGTGTTGAAATAGTTCATTCTAGCATCCTATGAAAAAGGTTTATGATAAAATGATGAAGTTTTGGATTCGCATTTACAAAAAAAGACCACAAATCTTGCAAAAAAATGACAGACAAATATTAATAATGCTATACAGTGACTTTTTAACGCGAAATATATCAATCACCCCAAAAGAAGTAGCTTTTTCACACAAAAATCAGTTAAGTGGCATATGAGAATTTCTAATTTTAGATGAGAACGTGTTACATAAAATAAGGATTAAATTCAGCAACTGTGCATTTTCTCGTTCAATAAAAGCGATATTAATGTGGAGTAAAACATTACACCAAAAATATATGCCTTTTACGATGTCATTTTAAACCAAATAAAAAATATCACATTTCAATGGACATCCATTTCTGCAAAATCAAATTTCTGCATTTTCAATTAGTGATATAATCTTTATACTGCAACCTGCTATTTAAATCATTTAAAACGACATACATTTATGATGTATTCTACCCTTTTCTATTGTGTTTTCAAACATTTATCTGGTAACTTTGTAATGTCATCTTCAAAAGCTGTATAAAAATCGTGCAACATTTTAAAAAACCACAACTGAAATCTACCATCTTTATTAGTGTATCACAGTCTGACATGAAGCATCTCATATTTTGAATGAACCCAAAATTAAAAAAAAATATATGGAACAATATGGTCAATGACCCATCTTTTTAAGCACAGCAAAGTCGTGAATTAACAGAAAATTGAACTAGATTTAGGACAAATAAAAAGAAAGGTGATCATCCTAACTATTCAAAATTGGTGTCTGAATAGAAAACAAGGATAAAGATTTAACTTGCTGTGGATTCATTTATTTTTCATGGAAACCAATTTTTCGTGGAAATCAATTTTTCGTGGACTGAGGAAAAATGTATTTTTCTCGAATATTTGATTTCATATTTTTACAAAAGGCTGCATACAAACCTATAGACAATGTATGGTGTACCTTTACCCATTTAATTCACCCAAAAAATTGTATTCTCAATCCAGGTTCAGTTGTATCAAGAAAAGACGTGTAAATATTTTGTTAAAAGTTTTTGTCTTTATATCTATAGCTAAAATTGAAATAATTCGAGTTTTTGTCTATATATCTATAGCTAAAATTGAAATAATTTGAGTTTTTGTCTTTATATCTATAGCTAAAATTGAAATAATTCGAGTTTTTGTCTTTATATCTATAGCTAAAATTGAAATTATTAGGCATGGCAGACATTAGATACTGTTATGTCTAACATGGGTTTGTTCTTTAATTTTTCATTATAGTATAACCTTGTCCATGATTGATATAACTTAACATTGCCAAAATTTGTTTTACCTTGAAGCAATTACACAGTAAGTGTTTGGCATTTGATACTAATTTGTAAGTTTTTAGCAATTAAATGGCAGTCTACACACTTAGCCACAGACCTAAAAGACTAGGAGTCAGTTTCACAAAAAAACTTATGACTAAGATTGATTGTAGGTATCTTAGTCGTAAGTTTTTTTTTGGGTGAAACCGACACCAGGCTTATAAAATTACTTTCATGCCTGTAAATATTTCTATTGTAGGCAAATACAAAGTTTTGCCATCTCTAAAACATTTGTGGATACTGAAGTTTATTGCGAAGACTGCTGAATAGTATGTCATCAAAGCAACAACCTCACTGCATGTGATACCAACATGCCGACATTGCATGTTACAACACAAAGACAATCACTCACTCTTTGAAAATTGATTAAAGAACTGTATAAAATAGGGAGATGAGGTATGCTCTATTTCTCAAATAAGCATTGGTTTACTTTTATAAATTTTGACTTGGATGGAGAGTTGTCTTATTGGCACTGTCATACTACATCTTCTTATATCTATGTAGATTTCATTGACTTAATGGTATGTCTCATTGTATAAGTAAATTAAGGGGAGACAACAATAAATAAAACTTTAAAAAAAAATCCAAATAAAAAAGTTTTAATTTCTTTTTCTTAAGAACAAAAAAGATGTAAGTTACCTGTTTAATTAGGCTGCAGAAACGTATATCAAAACTCCCATAGTATGTATAAATTCCTCAGTATAAAAAGAATTTTAAAATGTTGTAAACTTGTTTTTAAGAACAAGATGACACAAGAATCTCATTATTGTGTTATAGTCTTGTAATATTACACAACAAGGTAATAACTTAGAATATCGCCCTGGGGGAATTATAACTGTAACTTCTTTATGACAAGAAATTTCAATGTGATCAATTGATTGATTTAGCTAAATAGAAAATCTATTTACAATTAAAGGCAATTTTTTAATGGTTGTATAAAATCTAACATTAAGGAAAAAAATTTAACTACCAATACAGGTATGATTTAAGAAGAGAGTAAACAATCACTTATATTGTGACATTAATTAATCTTGTTATATATTTTCTACATACTTCATTAATTAATATGATTAACAATGTGAAAATGCACAGTTTTAAGGGGTACGTCTAAGGAAGATTAAAAGGGACTGTTTATCCAAGAGAGACATTCAAGTCATATAAAAGGAGTTTCTAGTTATTATAATGTTATTTTAATTATTGAACCAACGCATGCATATATGCTCTACTGAGCCCTGTATGCACGTTTTTACATTTATTACGAATCTATAATGTATTATTGACAAATACTGAAATGATATTTCATTCAAGGACTGTTGATCGCATGCTAAATAACTTTTGAGTTTTTTGCCGAAATTTCCCGAATTGTGACATCTTCCTTTGCACTTGCACTGGCCGAAGTTCTAACGAGAAGTCTGGTAGTTAAGGTCAATGTATACAGGAAAATATTGGAGAATCAGTGTTTGGGAAGACAATAATTCAATAGTAGTACATTTATGAAAAATTTGATAAGGGTTTTCCTTTACCAGAAAGTTCATGTACACATATTCAACTTTTTTTTTAAATTTGAAGTTTCATATGACGTTAATAATACTGAGAGCCTCTATTCCCATCAAGTAAATCATATTATAGGACCCCTGAATTCTGAAATCACAGAAAAAAATCTTCCCATCTAAGCTTTTTCAGAATAACTTTTTCCAAAACTATATTCCCCCCTCCCTCCCCCCCTAAAAAAAAAGATATAATAAGAAAATAAACAGAATACAGGTGTTTATTTCTTCTCAAAGCTTTTTTAATCATAATGACATTATGCTTGCACCAATAAGATGTATGAAGATAATTTCCTTATGATTCCATCAGTTTATTTACTTTCTATTTATTCCTTCACTGATCAGTTAAAACATGAAGCAAATCGTTTGCCTGTTTTTTTTCCACAGTCGCTTTAACTTGTTACAATGACATCTGATTAAATGATTTATGTTCCAAAAAAAACAAATGGGAGACAACTCTAGCATAAAAAAAGGAACCTAGCCCTACATAAAATTCATAATATAAGTCAATTTATTATTTCAATTTTGATTAGAATTTGTATGAATATTTTAACAATGACATAAAATCAATACAGTGTTACTTTTATTCTGATGAAGAAAAAAGATAAAAGATATCAAATGAAAAACTATAAGTCAAAGAAAAACCAAATTAATACTATGGCAAAAAGAAATAAATGGAGAATGTGTCCCCATGGACACAAATGATCCCCCCGCTTGCATACAACATTATAAAGGAACATAACTCAAGAACGATATAAGTGACGCTACCCAAATTTGTACTTGATCTGAGTTTTGTGGTAATAAATATTCTGTATAGGTCTCATAATGTTTGGTTGGGACAAACTAAAGTCACAGAACGGAAACTAAAAATTTTGCAATTTTTCGATTTTTAAAGGGGCATAACTCGAAAATAATAAAAGTGATGCCACCAAAATTCAACTTGATCTGTATTTTGTGGTAAAAAGCATTGTGCATAAGTTTCATAACATTTGGTTGAGGCAAACTTAAGTTAGAGAACGGAATCTAAAAATTTTGTCATTTTTCCATTTATAAAGGGGCATAACTCTAGAACAGTTAAAGAGACGCCACCAAAATTCAAATTTGATCTGTGATTTGTGGTAATAAGCATTGTGTATAATTTTCATAACATTTGGTTGAGGCAAACTCAAGTTGGAGAACGGAAACCAATTTTGGGACGTACAGACGTACGTACATAGGTACGTACAGACTGACAAGGGTAAAACTTAATGCCCCCTCCGCTACGACAGGGCATAAAAAACAACAGACGACTAGATGAACAATAGTGGACAAACAAACAAACATTAACTACACAGAAAACATAAGCTTGAGCATCCCTTGTATGAACGAGTATTTTTGTTTTGTTTCCTGACTTTTAGCATTCATTAATATATTGTTTCTTTTTCATTCATATATTGTTTCTTATTATTTTTTGTACTATTGTGATCCACCTCCTGTACATTGATCCACCTCCTGTACATTGATCCACCTCCTGTATATTGTTTACGTTTGTGTTAGGTTGATGACTTCTCCAATAAAAGGTTTCATCGCAATCATTTCCATTTAAAGATTTTTTGATGACATCATAGTTAAATGTCACATTATTCATCGAGAACAAAAATCATTATACCAAGTTTTTAGTGTACATATATGGTGCTTTAAATTCTGAAATTAGTGTGATGTTTTTAATATTGCGTAAATTGCGAAGAGATAGGTTTTGCAAAAATCAAAAGTAACTTTTAGAATTTTGATAGCATTATTTGAATGCAGCATTTCCTGAAATTGCAATAATTTGTCACATTTTTTTCCACTGTCCATCAATTCCAATAATAAATTCAACCAAAAATTTCTGAATTTTTAGTATGTAATTCTTTACCTAATTTTAATGAACTGACAATATAATCCCCCCTACTGAAGATGAATATACAAGTAATTTATTTACATATGCAAACTTCAAATCAAATTTCACCAAAATAATTTCGCACAAGAACATGTATATAAGAGGCATATTAGACAAACTTCCGTCAGTTAAGTGACATATTGTTCAAATGTTTTTAAATAATGTTAAGCAAAAAAAAAAAAAAACAATGCATGAACGTATTCCAGTAGATACTCATTAAATATTCGCTAAAAAGTTCACCAAAATAATTTTGCAGAAATACATGTATATCAGACAAATATAGAGTAAGTCAAGTGACCTAATTCAAATATTCAAAAATTATGTTATGCAAAATGATAATGCATAACTATTTTAGAGGATGCTCATAAGGTGCTTCTTTTTTTTAAAACATAACACATAACAATAAATACAAACTTATAAAACTACCTTTTCTACTAAATAATCCTCCGAAAATGAAAAATCCTCATGAACCAGAGATTGGAGACTTAACATTTTTTTTACTAAACACATAACAATCTGCACAATTACATTGACAAAATATTTGTTTTGTTTCAGAGTTAAATCAGGAACATAGATTACATGTTTACATGGAACATGGCATGTACCAATCACAGGGGTCAGAAGGGGTCAATTTTTTATTTTTTTTATAAATGAAAATAAATATTAAGAACACAAACACACAAATAAGAATTCAAGATCAAAAGATTGAGGTTCCAAGACAAAAGTATAATTATGACATTTTATTTATGCATTAAAAAAAATTCTGACTGTTCAGAAAGACAACTCTATCCCACCTGAATAAATGGATCACTCCAGACCAGTGGTCATTGATATCAATATATATATGTTTGTTTCAATGACATGTGATAAAATGATTGATATTCCAAAGACACATGGGACACAAATCAAATATTAAAAAATACTCAGCTGACCACCAGGCTTTAAAGCATGAACCTACAAACTTCTTTAAAATGCAGTTTTTTTTTAACATATTTGAAAAAATAATCCATGACTAAAGTCCTTGAAATCTAGTACCAGGAAATGGCCTTAAATTATTTTCACGCATTATCCAGGCAGTCAATCTTGTATGACATTTTAACAAGGTGCCTGTAGGGTGGATATTACATGTAAAAATCTTTAAATTAAGCTGGGATAATATCTTAACTAAACATAGTGAAGACAATGTTCTCTTCCTAGGACAGAATCCTGTAGTCTTTTGAACTATATATATATAAAAGACCAAAAAAGTGAAAAGTATATTTTAACAAATCGCATTTGACTAACAGGTCGAACAACTGATGATCTTAAACCCTGCTGACTGCCATTGACGATTGCCAAATAAATTGATCATGAGATGTAACATGGATCTTGATTATGAACTTAAGAGACATTAATTGTCGAAATCCAGATATGGTGTACAAATTTTTGCACCTCATGTTTGCGGTATACCATCTTCTCCACAAGTTTATTGTTTTCTGTTTGGTATTAAATTAATAATCAAGATCCATGTTACATCTCGTGATCAATTTATTTGGCAATCGTCAATGGCAGTCAGCAGGGTTTAAGAACATCAGTTGTTCGACCTGTTAGTCAAATGCGTTTTGTTTAAATATACTTTTTCACTTTTTTGGTCTTTTGGAAAATGTTGTTTATGCTGTATTTAGACCTGTCTACCAAGAAATTTGTTTGGCATGCACACGTGTAAAAATTGCGGTTTTTATCCAATGCAATCATAGGTTTGAATGTTGTTTTCAATTTAGACTTAGGATACATATATATATATATTATTTTAAAAGCTTTAAAAAGTTATCCAAGTAGATAGGCATTTTCAAATGGCATTCAATTTTTCATCAAAATATTTTAATAACTTAACAATTGTAACTAGAAATCCATTGTCGAAAACCCTTCCCCATTTGAAAAAATTAACAAAATGCATATTTTGCTGTGTTAAACCCTCGAAAACTATTTGGATACTAAAAAAGAATAGGTGGTTTTGTAGTAAAAAGATCTGATAGAAGTTTCAATGAAAAATTGTGCAAAATGACAATAATCCTATTGTGTTGCTAAAGCTCGACATGGTCAAGTGACACGATAAGGTCATCTGATTTTAAGGTATTGTGCACAGTTTCTCTTAAAAACCAATAGTCATTTGAATTTTGAGCCCACAAAAATAATTCAACAGACCTCCAAAATTGTCATACTTTAGTGTTTGCAAAATATTTTTTGGGACTATAAGCACACTCTAGCTATCTATCATAAACATGTTTGATAATTTTGTTTTCTTTTGATATTTGTTCTTGTTATCTTGTAACTGAATTCCCATTAGATTCCGTGCAAATAAAAATAACATATTTATAAAAAATAAAAATAAAATATTACACATTTTTTTTTTTTTTTTTACATTTTCACTTACTCTGTAAAAAGTGCAGAGATTGACTATTGGACAAAATCAATAACAATACAATTTTCCGTGTTACTATATACCTTTTATTTTCTTTATCTAAATGCATTTTATATATCCTTACCTTGCCTTGCAATGAATAACCACCTTACTATTAAGTACTGGAATACCCACAACTCAATAAAAAGTTGATTCACATGTGTGTGAACATAAAAATGATCCTACTGTAATCATTGGATAAGTGACCTCAACATAAACCATTTTTTACCTATTTTATATTCTCAATATAATGTTACTTAGGTCTATTTAAAAAAAAATATAATATAAACATAAAAATATAAATATAAAAAATAACAAAATAACATGACTTTCTGAGTTTGTTTGTTAAACTCAGCTGTTACCAAAGGAAAGATAATTAAAAAAGTAAGTAACATGTTTTTTCATTAAAATGTTTAATATTTTTGACTAACAATGCGAATAAATTTAACTTTTTATTTTTAAGACAAAGAATCTTTTTGATATGAGATGATTCAATTTTAAACTAACTAAGGACATGCATGCATGGCTTAGGGGGTTGGTTAGATTTATATTTACTTCTATATTAACCAATTGAAGACCTTTAAACATACATGCATGACATCCCTACTTAGTTGGGTAAGTTGATAGGCCAGAAACTACACAGACATTCCATTTTTCCCAGTTGGATCCCATTTTTCTGTAGAAATCCATGTAGTTTTGGCTTCAACAAAACGTCGTCTGCATGAAATATCAATTTATTGGTTATCACCTTATCATGTATTGAAAAATGTCACACGATTCTACTTTTTCAACCTCCACTTTGAAACAGAAACTATCCCAGAACTCACTTATTAACACTCCAAGAAACCTGATAAAATTACTGATGTATTG
This sequence comes from Mytilus californianus, assembly GCF_021869535.1. NCBI lineage: Eukaryota > Metazoa > Mollusca > Bivalvia > Mytilida > Mytilidae > Mytilus > Mytilus californianus. The sequence goes on along the minus strand of NW_026262615.1, from coordinate 23,315,099 downwards.
GTGTGAAATGTGACCTCAAATCACAAAGTTCTTATTTTTATTTTAAAAAGGATTGTCCTAACAAATCTCATTTTTGTATAATTGGAACTGGCCAGTCAGAGTCAAGAATTGTCCATGGAAGTCAGCTTTTCATTCATGAGAAGAAAATGAGGACTTTTATAAAGGACTTTCTATAAGTTTTTGCTATCAAATATGATTCAGAACGACCAAACAGTTTCAGATAGACCAAGTTGTGATTTTCTGTAGACAGGGGCTGAACAAGGAATTTTTTTAAAGAGGGAGCCATAATTTCATAAAATTGAATATTTAATGCAGATCAGAGAAAGGCAAACTGATATTTTTTCCAATCGACGGCTCTATGCCCCTTGCATCCTCCACTGATAGAATTCGATGTAGACCCTATATTGGGTCATTTCTGAGTCAGAGTACATATTATATGTCATCATAAGCTAACAAGAGTGCACACGCTGAAATGTCTCGCCTTCTTTACTAACCATTGATTTTATGTTGATAGTCCTAAATATAAAGCTTTACTACAAGTATCACATAAACTTAACATGATCCCAAAAAATGAGGCCAAGGTTAGATAAACCAAACAAGAAACACATGTACACCTTATAATCATTCAATACACCAAATATAGTTGACATATTGCTTATAGTTTCTAAGAAATAGACTCAACCATGAAAACTAAACATTGATCAATGAACCATGAAAATGAGGTCTAGGTCAGATGATACCTTCCAGATGGACATATACACCTTGCAATCATTCCATACAAGAAATATAGTTGACCTATTGCTTATAGTTTAAGAAAAACAGACCAAATCACAAAAACTTAACTATGAGCAATGAACCGTGAAAATGAGGTCAAGGTCAAATAAAACCTGCGAGACTTGACATGTACATCATAAAATATTTCCTTACACCAAATATAGTTGACCTATTGCATATAGTATTAGAAAAACAGACCAAAACACAAAAACTTAACTATAACCACTGAACCATGAAAATGAGGTCAAGGTCAGATGACACCTGCCAGTTGGACATGTACACCTTACAATCATTCCATACACCAAATATAGTTGACCTATTGCTTATAGTATTAGAAAAACAGACCAAAACACAAAAACTTAACATTGACCAATGAACCATGAAAATAGGTCAAGGACAAATGACACCTGCCAGACAGACATGTACACCTTACAATCATTCCATACACCAAATATAGTTGACCAATGGCTTATAGTATTAGAAAAACAGACCAAAACACAAAAACTTAACATTGACCAATGAACCGTGAAAATGAGGTCAAGGTCAGATGAAACCTGCCAGACTGACATGTATCCCTTATAATCATTCCATACACCACATATAGCTGACCTACTGCTTGTAGTATCTGAGAAACGGACCTAATCACGTAACTTTAACCTTGATCACTGATCCATGAAATGAGGCTGAGGTCAGGTGAACCCTGTCTGATGGACATGTAGACGTTGCAAGGAACCCATATACCAAATATAGTTATCCTATTACTCATAATAAGTGAGAAATTTACATAACAAAAAAACTAAACTTTTTTTTCAAGCAGTCGCTGAACCATGAAAATAAGGTCAAGGACATTGGACATATGACAGACGGAAAGTTCGTAACATAAGGTATCTGCATACAAAGTATGAAGCATCCAGGTCTTCTACCTTCTGAAATATAAAGCTTTATACAAATAGTTTACGCCGCCATCGTCGCCGCCGCCACCGGATAGTAATACCTATGTCTCACTTTCAGGCGAGACAAAAACTGTGTATTGATATAATTCAACTGTTGTGTCAATTCAATTTCATTGAATGATTTTTTTTATAAAAGTACTGCTGAAATTCAAAGATTAAATTTTCATGGATTTTAAAGGTTGTTAAAAACATTTTGTGAACCAACTTCCTTTTTTCTAAAGTATCAAATTCTTTACAAATAGGAAAGTGAAATCATTTTTGATAAATACTTCTCAGGAGATAGTATGAAATAAAGAAGATATACATGTAGTATGATTGCCAATGAGGTGACTATCTACCAGAAACCAAAGATGCAGAAGTTAGCAAAAATATGGTCACTGTAGGGCCATGAGTATCTATCTGATCACATCTATACTATTAAATGAGAAGACCTGATTTTGTGTGTCGCTTCTCTTCCTTCCACACTAAATCAATCATCATGCTTTTATGTCCTATAGGTAACATGTATAGTTCCATCTGTCATCCTCGCTTATAAATATTTCATTTGGGTTTTTTTGGGAGAAAAACGAAAAAAAAGACGTCCGGATATTGTTTCCGTCCTCAGACTGACTTTTAAGTTATAGATAAGACTTCCGTTTAGGACTTAAAATTGCACATTATTTTCATAGGTACAAGGGGACAGGACAATTATTTTCGCGTTTTTCTGTATACTATGAACAAACATACATGTATACTATATAAATACAGTGTATTTGCTATTTGCTAGCAATTCCAAGTTTAATTCCATGGATTGATAATAAATACCAAATAAACTGTACTTATATAGTATATGTTATTATGTATGTTTAATGTGAACAGAAAAAATGCTAATATAATTGAAATTAACAGAAAACAACAAAAAAATAAAGGACTTTGGAAAAGGGGGAGGGCTAAAAAAATTGTATTGTCCCCAAGTACCTTTGACTTTTGATAACTTTGCTGAAATACTCCAGTCATAAAATCTTTTACAAAAATTCATCCTACAACAGTTTACATACCATCAACAACGCTCTAAATGCCCGTGATTTCGCAGGTGTGTTCTAGTTAAACATAAAGTTAACACAGGTGGACTAAATGTTGAAGGTCGTACTTTGACCTTTAATTGTTAACTTTATATACATTGTGACTTGGATGGAGAGTTGTCTCATTGGCACTCATACTACATCTTCTTATTTATATAATTAATGTAAACTGTATGCCCTGATACACGAATTCAGATTACACAGGTTTTACAATTAACACAGGGTTTAGTTTAGACAGGTTTAACTGTAGATGAATACTATTTCCCATGATGCTTTGGGGGTTTGGTTGATATGGGTTTCCCTGTATAATTAAACATGTTACTTAATTACCATTTCAGCTTAATTTTTTTGTGTTTAAATCATTCAAATTTTTATTTTACAAAATATCAAGATTGACTTTATACAAAATGTGTTGCAATGAGGTTGGTTAAGGGTTTTTTCTTAGTAAAATAATTTTCACTTGCTTATATGGTACTTGGCCATCATTCACCCTTTTCAGGCAAATAGATAAAAGTATGTATCTTTCGTACCTAGATTTTTTTTTATTTCAAACAATATCCCCTTTTTCACATTCTTCTATGCATATACTACCCTTTTATAACCCTCTACAATCAATGCAATCTACATGTACATCAGAAAAAACCCATGTAAATCAGTTACATTGAATAGTTCAGTAGAAATAAACAAGGTTTTTCCCCCAATAATTCCTATGTAACTAAAAGATCAAATTTATGTAAGGGAATATTTCACAAAATAATATCAAAAGGAAAATAAGCGCAAATCAAACCCTCTCAAAAATTTTTCCTCTTTATAGAGTGTGCCCATGTCATGAGGTTTTCTTTGCTTCAAACATCAAGGTTTTTTTTTTTAAATACACACGGTCAATTGTGGTCTGGATTCAGAGTTCTCAAAATCTTTTTTTCCCTGGTTGTCCTTGAAAAAAATCTGCTGGTCCTCACTATAATTTCTATAGCAAAATACCAAAATTGTGTTGGTCCTTTGCCAAATTTTGCTGGTCAAAACCTTTGGACAAACACTTTTCAAGAACTCTGCTGGATACCTAAACATTAGTTGATAACTAAACAACAAGGGCATACCAAACAGTTACCATGACAACAAACTTACAGCAGGTGCAGAGGTAGTACAGTTATTGTCGTCTGCTAACAGAAACTGAAGTAATTCTCCATTTTGGAGGCCTTTGTCTTTAACTTTTTCTTTTTTATCTTTGTCTTCTCCAGGGTCACTTAATAACTGCTACAATGATAATATAAGGCATATATATATATACATGACCACTGCTTAGTATTTCAGAACGCCAAAATAAGTAAAGGAGGGAGTTTTCAGATTTTTCCTGGAAAAGCAAATTTGGGAAAAAATCGAAATGACACATTATTACTTCTATATCATAAATTTCATTTCTAAGCCATGAATTTTCAGTCTAATAAAGAAAAAAAATAATTTAGATTTTTTCATAAAAAAAAAATTTCATTTAAAAATTTAGTGATAATTTGTCTGAAAATAAACATAAACAATGTTTTTTGGGAGATAAATAAAGTCTGTTTTTATTTTTGAAAGTAATGACAAAATATGCACTTTCTGGACACATATTTTGAATGAAAACATCAGAGTGATAATTTGTCTAAAAATAAACATAATGTGAAGTCATCCCTGCATGCCAAGATAAACTCTCTGTGTGAGAAAGTTTCTTAGGAGATATGCCTACCGTCTGTTATTATTTTTTAAAAATTAATGAGAGAATGTGCAGTCATCTCTTCCTGCCAAGATAAACTCTCTGTGTGACAATGATCCTAGGGAGATACATGTATGGTCTGCTAACAATTTTGAACTTAATGACAAAATCAGCATCTTCTCTTCAAAGGAGTAAGGACAGGGCATTAAGTTCTAGGGTACAAACTGAGACAGTATAGCAGAATTTTGTGGATTTTTCGAAAAATTGCGTTTTCATGGATACCGTTACCTTATTTTATGGTTTTAACAAATTATGCATAAAACCCTAAGAAATATATATAATTTGTTGAACATTTAATTTTGTGGTTAACCACATTAACCATGTTGTCAAGAAATCCCTGAATATAAGTATCCCGGACATAATTATTGATGCACCGTAACTGTTTTTATTCAGAGGAATGTTTTGACACTCAAAGTTACGGAATTGATGTTAAAAGTCATCGATCAATCCATCATTCTTTCACTTTTAACTTTTATTCTTCACCTACTTTAAAATGCCCTTATCCATGTCTGGATTATAATGTATTGGAGTTTAACGTCTGGTGGCATTTACTACATGTGTATCAGTATAAGAACATATACACTGCTTTGTACTAGACTGATTTTTTTAAGAGCTAGTTCAAAAGGAAACAATCTGCAGAAATACATGTTGCCCTGCCCAGACCCATTATTCAGAATTCTATCGACCAGTCTATGCTCTTACTCCTAAATTCTGCATGCTTAGGTGATAGGCAGCATATTACAAGTTTTGAAGTCTGAAGTTTGACTCAGGCGACACTGAGGTGGTACCCTGACTAGACAGGTCTGTTATATTTATCTGCAATCAACCTTTTTACTATACAAATACAGGTGTACAGATAACAGGGTGTGTCATACCTACAGTATACATATACAGACTCAGGTATCCTGCTTGTGTTGCATCCCGAACAGTTCCATTCTAATAACTGTTAATGTCACAGGTCAATTTAGGATCTTCTTCATGGTCCTCATTTAAGTCATGTCAATTGAATTCAAAAACAAATTAAACAGTTGAGAAGTAAAAAAACAATACTTTTAAGCATGAAATTTTAAATTGCCGGATAAAAAAAAAATAGTAGGGAAATATAAAATTTATTTATACTTGCTTCAAGAAGAAAATTGCAGCTCGTCAAGCTTTTCTCCTGTTTCTAAAGCTCGTGCAAATAGACTTTATAATCTCCTATAATGCTGGAATATTGTACATAAAAACCTTCTAAAAGCATAAGATTGCAAGATTTGGGAAAAGTTCAGAAACCAAAATCTGTCTGAATGTGTAGGAAATGTTAACTTATCCAAGAGACGTTTAGCAAGCAACAAGCAATAATCAAACAGCCAAAGGAAAGGTTTCCTGAGAAGGCTTGCCCGAGTCAGAAATGATAGGACTTTCATAGGGTATGTCTGAACTGATTGTTACCAGTAAAACATAAATGAAGGTTTCCAAATTTTTACCCATGCTCATTTTTGAAATAGAAAATTATAAAAATGTAGCAAGAAAAGGAGCCAGTCTAATATCAAAATAAGATGATATGGTATGAATGCCAATGAGACACCTATCAACAAGAGTTCAAATTACATGGATATACTGTGAATTTTCGTAGGTACCAATTTTCATGGATTGAGGAAAACTTGCAATATCGTGGATAATTGATTTCGTGGTTTTACCAATGTCTGCATACAAACCTATAGAACATTTGAAATTCGTTGAACATTTAACATGTTTAAATTCTTAGTTCATCTGTACCCATGAAATCCATGACAACTGGTATCCAATGAACAATAAAATGCTTCGCTGGGCGCAGCTTAATACGACCACAGAGGTCGAACCCTGAACAGTTGGGGCAAGTATGGACACAACATTCAAGCTTGATACAGCTCTGAATTTGGATTGTGTTTAAATATTTGACACAGCATAGGTTTCTGACACAGAAAGAATGTGGTCTAAGAACTTGAATTTTTTTAATTTACCTATTATGGTCCAATGTCCGAAATCAAAATACATGGTTAGATTCATCATATGAAAGAACCCCATATATTCAATTTTTGTTGAAATCAAACAAAGATTAATTTTGGACCCCAACTTGGACAAACTTGAAAACTGGGCCCATAATCAAAAATCTAAACACATGTTTAGATTCAGCATATCAAAGAACCCCAAGAATTCAATTTTTGTTAAAATCAAACTAAGTTTAATTTTGGACCCCTTGGACCTTAATGTAGACCAATTTAAAAAACGGGACCCAAAATTAAAAATCTAAATACAGGATTAGATTTGGAATATCAAAGAACCCCAATAATTCAATTTTTGATGAAATCAAACCAAGTTTAATTTTGGCCCCTTTTGACCTCAATATGAACCAATTTGATATCAGGGCCCATAATCAAAAATCTATATACATGGTTGGATTCAGCATATCAAAGAACCCCATATATTCAATTTTTGTTAAAATCAAACTAAGTTTAATTTTGGACCCTTTGGACTTAAAGATTTAGCATATCAAAGAACCCCAATAATTCAATTTTTGATGAAATCAAACAAAGTTTAATTTTGGACCCTTTTGAACTCAATATGAACCAATTTGATAGCGGGGCCCACAAATAAAAAATCTAAATACATGGTTAGATTCAGCATATCAAAGAACCCCATATATTCAATTTTTGTTGAAATCGAACAAAGTTTAATTTTGGACCCCAATTTGGACCAACTTGATAACTGGGCCAAAACATCTAAAATCTAAATACATGTTTAGATTCAGCATATCAAAGAACCCCATATATTCAATTTTTGTTGAATCAAACAATGTTTAATTTTGGACCCCAACTTGGACCAACTTGAAAACTGGGCCCATAATCAAAAATCTAAACACATGTTTAGATTCAGCATATCAAAGAACTCCAAGAATCAAATTTTTGTTAAAATCAAACTAAGTTTAATTTTGGACCCTTTGGACCTCAATATGAACCAATTTGATTGCTGGGTCCACAAATAAAAGATCTAAATATATGGTTAGATTCAGCATATCAATGAACCCCATATATTCAATTTTTGTTAAAATCAAACAAAGTTTAATTTTGGACCCTTTGGACCTTAATGTAGACCAATTTGAAAACTGGACCCAAAATTAAAAATCTAACTACACGGTAAGTTTTGGCATAACAAATAAATAAATGTGGTCAAAGATTTTACAAATCTAATGTGCCATACTGTGCAATTAAAGAGTACTTCTTGAAATTTTTCAATATTTGAAATTTGAAAAAAAAATAATATTTGAAGAATAATTCTGTTAATTTCTGAAATCTGAAATGAGAAAAAATTGACCCCCCACAATTTCTTTTTACCTCCCCCCCCCCCCTTTTTCCCCCAAAAAATTCTTTCCCTCAAGATATGGTCATAATCTCAATTCAAGTTTCCAATGGAGTTTGCAACCATAATAACGTTGTATTTGGATTACCTCTCTTACACTGTTTTAAATTATCTTAATTGTTCATTAACCATTACTTTATACATAATTTAAAAGCAGTGTAAGGGAGATAATTTCAATGATGTATTTGATTTATCTCCCTTACACTGCTTTAAATTATGTTTTGTACTAAAGTATTTGTCCATTAACCAGGACAACCTTGTTTTTCCCCCTTTTTTGCCCCTAATTCCTAAATGGTTTGAGCCATAACCCCCCAAAGCAAATCCAAACCATCCCTTTGTGGTATGGAAACTTGTAGTATAATTTTAGAGAGATCCATACACCGTTCCACAGTTATTGTCTTGAAACTAGAAAATGCTTATTTTTGGCCCCTTTTTGGCCCCTAATTCCTTAACTGTTGGTACCATAACCCCAAAAATCAATCCCCACCTTCCTTTTGTGGTATTTAACCTTATGGTAAAATTTCATTGAGATCCATTCACTTAAACTAAAGTTAGAGTGCGAAAACTAATGTGTCTTCGGATGACGACGACGACGACGCCAACGTCATACCAATATACGACCACAAAAATTTGTTTGCGGTCGTATAAAAATGAATCCACAGTAAGCAATTATATTAATGTATAGCTTAGACAAGCACCTGCTTATAGCAACCATTTAATACTTTCAATTAATAAACACAAAGCTGTGTGTCAAATGGGGATCTAGATCTATCCAAAAAAAAAAAAAACATAGAAAGGTGCTAATAAACAAGATAAAGTCCCCAAAGATGAAATGTTTTCTGAGGCTATTTCTCAAAGACTTCACACTTTTTATACTCCCTGCAAGGGCAAAAAAGTCTTAAAAATGATAACAATTCATAAGGTGTTAAGTTGTTTGGCCTTTGGTCATATTAAAATGTAGGAAAAGACAGATCTCAAGTTCAAATTTTGCATCTGTCAGTATATATTTTTGTTTTATATGATGTTGTGTTTTCACTTAAAGTTTCGAAACTAAATTTAGATTGGTTTTGATATTTCCTGTAAAATTATGAAAATGAGAGAACATTTCATTCCCAAAATTTTTCTTTTTATCTCTAACAATTTCCCTGTTAAGTACCTGAGCAGGCATACTGAATGTTTAAAACCTAATACCAGTATGATATAAAAGATTGAGAAAATCTGAGTCTACACATATAGTCAAGTTGTCAAGTCTCGGACTGGGTTGTCTTACATTTCCGTATGGTCACATGTCTTCTTATCATGCTTATGGACTGTTACCTTGTGAGCTAGCAGGTTAATAATCGGACTCAGCGTGTGGGTCCAGTATAAAGCAGGGCTCATATTTATATCACAATTATATGGTCACAAGTCTTGTTATCATGCTTATGGACTGTTACCTTGTGAGCTAGCAGGTTAATAATCGGACTCAGCGTGTGGGTCCAGTACAAAGCAGGGCTCATATTTATATCACAATTATATGGTCACAAGTCTTGTTATCATGCTTATAGACTGTTACCTTGTGAGCTAGCAGGTTAATAATCGGACTCAGCGTGTGGGTCCAGTACAAAGCAGGGCTCATATTTATATCACAATTATATGGTCACAAGTCTTGTTATCATGCTTATAGACTGTTACCTTGTGAGCTAGCAGGTTAATAATCGGACTCAGCGTGTGGGTCCAGTACAAAGCAGGGCTCATATTTATAACACAATTATATGTTCTCATCCTGATATGTTTGTACTATTTGCCACTGGAAGGATGTTAAACAGAAATTCATCATCATCTTAGATTTTTGAGTCTAATAAAATGAACATCAAATACATGACACCTAGGGGAGCATCAAATACAAAAAAAAGATGTCCAACTAAAGAGTTGATACAGAACTATGTCCATAGCAACAATCTCATAATACTGAGTGAGAAATAGAAAGTATAACAACTTCTTAGCAAGGAATCAGACTTGCTAGGAGCAAATCTGACTCCTTTTGTACTCTCGTAAATGGAGATATTATTACTCATACATGTTAAAAAAACATTCAGCTATTTGACCCTACTTCAAAGTAGAATGCATTAAAGGACAGATCCAAGTTCTTACCTTTAACAAGGCATTTGGTTTTTTGGCCTCTGCCTCATTCATATCAGTGTCACCTATTGATTTATCGTCCTTGTCATCTTCATAAGACTCATCTTGACTGAGCAATTGTTTTAATATGATATTTTTTTGCGTCTTTTTTCCGTCCCCCTTCCGCAACATATCAATATCATCGTGTGATGTTGTACTCTGTGGTTTTTCCGTTGGGCTTAGTGATCCTGGTCCCGGTTGTGGGGACTGGTGACTATCAAGGGGAGATAACACACTATTATTGTCTGTCCTGTCGGTATCATATAAACTATCTCTAGAATTAGTCCGAACCATCAGAGAACCACTAGATGAGCTGTGACTTAAAAGTTCACTTAATTTTCCACCGCCTCGTATAGTCCTTTTATCGACATTGGACTGAGTAGAATTTGAAAACAGAAATTCGGAACTACTCCGAGGTGAAGGTGACGGATTAGCACTAGTCCTACCCATCATGCCTCCTTGTTGCCCTGGTGACATCAGTGGTGGCAAGCTGTTTGGTGTTTGAAATTCCCGTTGTTGGTGTATATTTTGTTGTAGTCTGTTCCATCCAGCCTGTGTCATACTCACTAGAATGAAACAAACAAAGTTAAATCATTTATCATTCCTGCTAAAATCATAAATCTTGTTGTCCTAACACATTCATTTTTTTATTATTTTTTTTTCGCAATTCAAATACTATGGATTCATTTACTTTCTTTATCAGTTTTCTTGGATTGAGGAAAAATTGATATTTGATATTATGGTTTTGCCAGACTCTACCTACAAGTCTACAGAAAATTTGACTTTTTTGATCTTTCAAAGGTGGGTTACCTCTACCCATGAAAATTAGTATTCCAAAAATAATATGTGTAATGATTCTAGGTATGGAATGTTCCATTAATACATACATGGTACCCAGAGATGGCACTTTAAAAATAAGGTAACCCACACATTGGAGAAATTATAGAAACCTGCATACATTTTTAAATTCATGTTGCCTTTCCTGGGTCCCATGTATTTTTTTATGGAACAGCCCTATGAATATTTCAAGAATTTATTTTCTTTTTGACATATGATATAGAAAAGCAAATGGAGAGAATTTTGCAAACGTGATTTAACCCCACACATTTTGTGCATGTAGCAAGTCAGTCCATCTGGACCATATGCATTTGAATTTGTTTTTATGTGTATTTTTTCCGGAGGAGTTGGGTGTTTGTGTTTTACTGTCCAATATTTTTTATGATTCCAGTTATCCTTTGATGTATTATATCCTCGTATTTTAATATCAGACACATCAGCAACTTATTTCATAAAAAAAAAAATCTGACGAAAAAATACTGGAAAGTCAAGAACATTTCAGTATAACTTACGGTCAATTTTTGTCGTGATATTTTTTTTTCTGGATTTTGGATATTACAGAACTTTCAATAAGCTTAACATTTCTTTCAACATTTTTTACATATTTTCTCATGAACAATATGTAATTTAGCACCACATTTCGGCATCTAAAATATTACTTTATAAATTCAAATATCTACCTGGACTTGACATAGGTGGTGTCCGTTGTGGAGGATATCCCATACCTGGAGACATCCTATTAGACATCATGCCACCTACACTACTTCCAGGGCTACGTTGATTCGGATATCCCATCATACCCCTCTGACTTGGAACCTGAAATGGGGCACTTCTTGGTCCTGGACTAGGTGAAAATCGTGGACTTTTCTGACCACTATTACTACTTGAGTCAAATGACCCTCCTCGTTGAAATTTCAACATTTCCGGTCGAATGCTTTTACTCATCGCAAGCATCGTTCTTGTCAACAACTGTTGTTGCTGTTGTTGATGTTGTTGTTGTTGTTGAGCCAATTTCATTTGAGACATATCACTCCAAGAGTTAACACTATTACTGGATGAGTTTGAATTATTGAAATTCATATTCGAACTTCCTATTACAGCCTCAAAATCTGAAGGTAATAAATCCCAGTTTCCATGGTTACTGTTTGAATTCAACACATCCATTGAATGTAAGTCATTATTTAATCCCATGTTAGGGTTCATTGAACTCTGTGAGTATGCCAGTGTTTCTAATGCCGCCATTTGTGACGATATTCCAGACAAGTTTTGGTTGCTACGAGTTCCTGCAACTTGCGATTGTCCTATAATAGATTTCATAAGACTTGTCGAAGCTGAGCCTTTGAGTTCATTCTCTGAGTCACACTCACGAATAATGGAATGGGTGGACAAAATAAAATCTTGTTCACAATTGTCACTGCGGAAAATCTTACTCTTTGTCTGTACAAAGAAATATCTATTGTCCTGAAATTTGAACCTGTACACACTGCTTGTATTAGATCCAGTCTTCAACACTGAAATATTAATAAAATAATTAGTTCACAAAAATGTCAATTAAATTGTCAAGATTATTCAGTAAATTCAATAAGCATAAATAAAAATGTGGAAAATTAAAATTTCCAATATAAAAAAAAAATTATTATGTAACTCTAAATGAATAATTAACATCTTTCACGAATTTGAAAAAACATCTTCTGGAGATAGAACGGCAAGTGTTATAAAACAACCACAGAAGAAGCTTTAAATAACCAATCATCTCTGCAATTTTCCTGAAAAAATTATCACTTTATGCTAACATGAAAAAACATTTATAAATTTGTTCTATCCAAAGCAGTTTTGGGGATTTAGCTTCAGCTAACCCACTGTTCAATTTCCAACATATTCAACTGCCTTCTTACAAGGTATAAAATCATATTTACGATTTGTTCCCACTCAAAAGATATCTATGCTGAAGTTAACACCTTTCAATGTTGTGGAATCGACATATAATAAACAGGTTGCTAGGCAAAATGAAACAAACAACCAATCATATAACCAATCGCAATGGTTTGCTAGCAGTTGAATGTTTCATTATATATAAATGTGACTAGCGTCAGATTATAACATGCCTCCCAGGGGCTGGACAATATTTTCAAAAGTCAATTTTACATCGTAAGTCTCAGCAAAAATCAAAGTGTATAATTGTTGTTCAGCATTCACTATAATATTGTAACACTTCAGTAAATACATTTATTGACTTAAAATTTTGTACAGTTGGACATTTTTATGATAGAGGTTCTGGAGGGAGAGTCCTTCATTTTCTATATTCTTTAATTTTAGGCCATATTTCTCTATTTCTTTTTTCTGGTCCCCATTTTCTTATATTCTTTATATTATGCCCTCATTAATCTCTACTTTGTATATTTTGTCACAATTTTTCTCTATTCTTTATTTTTTGACCCATTCTTCTCTATCAAAATACAGAGAAAACTCCATGCGTAAATTATAAAACAAATTCATGGCTACATTGGAAAAATTATGAAATGAAATATTTATTAAACGAAAAATGTCTCTTAAAATTAACAGTATATGTGTCTATGAAATGCCTAGAACGTTTAAGATCTGTCATGTCCAAAGGGTTCATTGGTCAATAAACTTGTACATAGACCAGGAAAAACTGATAAAAGGTAAAATTACACAAGGCAATAATTCTGATATAACTGATTCTTTATTCACCAAGGAAATGGACAAGGGTATTTATCAACTAAGGCAAAATTTTTCACTTAAAGGCTTCAAAAAATATTTATCAGGGGTCTTAACATCCCCATGGAAAAACAAGCACTGAGAGTATTGCATGGCAATACATAGTCCCCTATCGGTTAAAAATTCATTGTATTGGAACAAGATGCAAACAACACTGATAACTTGCATGTATTTTCTAAGTCTAAGGACCATTACTTTGCAAAAGAAATCATCTGAAAGGATCAAAATTCGAACTTGATCTATAACTTGTCATGGTTAAACAATTTAACAAATATCACATCAATATCTTCAAGCATGACGAAAAAAGGTGTGGAAAACTCATTCCTTTCATGAATTTTCGAAGTCCAAGGACCATAACTCTGCACAAAAACATCCAACCAAAACAAAATTCAAACTTGATCTGTAACTGGTCATGATAAAACTATATAACAAATATCAAATCAATATCTTTAAGCACGAAGAAAAAAACTGTGGAAAACTGACTTGTCAGACTGACAGATGGACAGACAGACAGACAGACAGAGTGCAAACCTAAAGTCCCCTTGGAATTTGTCAGTAGGGGACTACTAAAAGAAGAATGTGTCCATGCGACACATGTCCCTGATTGGATTGTACATATACAGCAAATTCAGCAATTTTTCCATTTATAAAGGGACATAACTGGATACCTATGAAAGGGACAGCACCCAAGTACAAACTTGATCTGTGTTTGGTAGTAATAAGCATTGTGTATAATTTTCATGACATTTGGTTGAGGCAAAGTAAAGTTACAGTGTGAAAATGTCAAATTAAGCAATTTTTCTATTTATAAAAAAACATGACTACAGAACAGTGAAAGACACACCATCCAAATTTGAACTTGATCTGTGTTTAGTGGTAATAAGCTTTGTTTAAAAGTTTCATAACATTTGGTCTAGGCAAATTAAAGTTAGAGAACAGAAACCAATTTCGAGATGTACGGATGAACTGACGGACAAGGACAAAAATTACTGCCACCATAACCTAGCAGCTGAGGCATAAAAAAAATCCGAATTTATCTAATTTTTAAATCTTTCTTTAATATTCTTTTCCATTGTCTCTGCTGTTTATGCTCTCTTTTTTAAGGTCCTAAATATGCCACAGGATTTTAGGCAAACTACAATCAATCGATTCTTTACATTTCATTACTCCCTTTAATACTACTTGTATTTCTATTCATGACACAGGATGTTTACCTTAAAGTTGAGGAAACAATGGTTTGTGTTCACCAATTAAAATTTTATTTACTGTGGATTCATTTATTTACGTGGATACCAACTGTTGTGGATTGAGGAAAAAAAATGTATTTTTGTGCATATTTGATTCCACGGATTTGTCAAAGTTTTCATATAAAAATTGAATGCTTCTTATAGTAATTCTATAGGGTTGTAAAAGCGTTGACCGTGCGCACATTTTTAGAATGAAGCGCGGAAAATTTGCGCACGACCAACGCTTTTACAACCCTATAAAATTACTAAAAGAAGCATTCAATACTTATAATTACATTTTTTTGCTAGGATCATGAAAACACGATTTCTATCAGGTTTTTCTTTTATTTACCAGTGCACTTTATTGTGGAAGCTTGTGTCATCATGAATGTTACAATTCATTTGGAAATGAAGGTTAATTTCAGAATGACGCGAGATTGCTGTTAGCCAATCAAAATAACGTATTATAATGAAACATGCATGTAATGTAATTATATAAGCCTATAAAAAATGTGCTCTTCATTGAACATATAAATTTGTGGTTCACCTATCCCCATGAAATCCACGAAAATTGGTACCCCATGAATAATAATGAATCCACAGTCAAAGCAAGACAAAAAGGTCGTTACTAGCCTGTAGAATAAGATATTCATCTTTAACCCGTGTTAGAAAATTTCAATCATCCATCACATCCTATGGACAATTGGATGATTGAACATTTTCTGGTATATTTCATAGACATTCTGTACACCTTTACTTAAGTAATAAGGGCTACAAATATATGCCATTTAACAAAATTTGGACAAACTTCCACATCAAATAGTGGCACATAAAACTTAATGAAAATCTTTTCAATATGTTCATACTTATGCCAATTCATCATCAATATAAATAACAACCTACCTTCTTGGAAATGTTTGGCTAAATTTTGAACATCATTAACATGACAAAATTCTTGAATGTTTTGTCCGTTAAAATCTGGACAACTTTGAGATCCTGGTGCTATTCCACTGAAATAAAAAAAAGGGAGATAACACACTATTATTGTCTGTCCTAAAGGGAGATAACACACTATTATTGTCTGTCCTAAAGGAAGATAACACACTATTATTGTCTGTCCTGTCAATATCATATCAACTATCTCAAGAAATTCACTAAAACACCACACAGAATCTATTATACAGTGTTTTGTCTTTATTTAATTCGATGTTTCACTTTCAGCTTTGTTTGCCATTCAGATTTTATAATTCACAAACGATTCGGAAATTCCACGAAAGAGATTCACACAACAGTTCCAAATTGAATCTATTAACAAAAATGCAGCAATATGTTTATTTTAGAATGTAGTACTCCACATTTAACATCATCATTAGGTGCTGTTCCCTATGGTTCTGATTTACTAACATACTGACTAACACATTGCATTCATATCTGTGATCATTACTATGGAAACAAATTAATAAAACGTTGTCATGCAGATATTCTCCCATATATAGGCATCAATCCTCATATCGGAGGAAGAAAAATCCTAACTATAACACTGACATATGGACAACAAAAATGTGTAAATTTGAATTAAAAGCCAACCTAATTAAGGTGTTATCATCTCTATATGAGGAAGTAAATATGACTTTCGGTGATTTTCGTAATAATGGGGCTTTAAACTTTTAAGTTCAACAGTACTTGATTCCTATCCGATTTCTCAAATAAAATCTGGGAGGACTCAGCAGACCTGCCAACCTTCACAATTTATGGGGAATTTCCCATAGGAGAGGTGTTGACCTGAATTTTGAAATTCTATATTATATAAACTAAACACCTCAAAATAGGCATTCATATGAGTAGGAAGAGTATTTAAGCATATACATACTCATTCAAACAATATGGTAATAGATTAATAACACTTATGGCAATATAAGAGGAGCATAAGGTCCTCTTGCTCTTAAAATCTCCCATTGAGATTTTGAAAAGTTGGCAGGTATGTCCAACTGAGGAAAATTATTTTTGCTGTACATCAAATTTCCTTTAAAATAGATTGTATCAAATTAGCAAAGATAGATGCAAAATTAATTCAGAAGTTTCTATGACCATACCAGGTAACAATTCAAAATGTAATAAAATATATATCATTGAATCGTTAAGAAGATCTGTAACAAAATACATAAGATTTTCATATTATACAGTAAAATAAACTGTTGACACAGAGATATGTCTTGCATGTCTGCAAAAAATTTCTGCCACTGGAAAAGCAATTACCTATCTCTCACCTTCCGCGACTTCGTCCCAGGCGAGGCAAAAATCAAAACAAAATAAATGGGGAATGTGTCACCATGGACACTGATGATACCCCTGCTTGCATACAATTTTATAAAGGAATATAACTCAAGAACAGTAAAAGTGACCTTCAACAATGAGCAAAGCCCATACTGTATAGTCAGCTACAAAAGGTTGTTCTAGATTATATTGTTATCATACACTTATAAAACTTATCAGAAAATATATCGGAATTGTGACTTTGTGAAGCCCGTCCCAGGACTCTTTAAGAAGTTAAGAATCACTATCATCTTCAAAGTTGGGACATTTAAAATAACAATTGCATTATTTTCAAAAGCTAGATTTCAATAACACATTTCCTCAATAAACTTCATGTTTAAATAATGTAAAGCAATTTAAAAGCTATTGAACTTTCTTGACTTTTACAAAAAAAAAAAATTAAAATAAAAAAATAAATAATTAAACGTTATTTATATTTAACAAATTAAACATGATTTTTAGGTCATTGCTCCTATCTGAGATTGAATCCTTATAATCTGTTTATGGGTGCTAGTGCAAATCCATACTAAATACCAAAGATCTATAGCAAGAACTTCTCAAGTACACAATACTAAATACCAAAGATCTATAGTAAGAACTTTTTACCAAAGATCTATAGTAAGAACTTTTCAAGTACACAATACCAAATACCAAAAGATCTATAGTAAGAACTTTTCAAGTACACAATACAAATACCAAAGATCTATAGTAAGAACTTCTCAAGTACACAATACCAAATATCAAAAATCTATAGTAAGAACTTCTCAAGTGCACAATACCAAATATCAACGATCTATAGTAAGAACTTCTCAAGTTCACAATACCAAATATCAAAGACCTGTTGTAAGAACTTCTCAAGTACACAATACCAAATACCAAAGACCTGTTGTGAGAACTTCCCAAGTACACAATACCAAATACCAAAGATTTGTTGTGAGAACTTCCAAAGTACACAATACCAAATATCAAAGACCTGTTGTGAGGACTTCCCAAGTACACAATACCAAATATCAATGATTTGTTGTGAGAACTTCCAAAGTACACAATACCAAATATCAAAGACCTGTTGTGAGGACTTCCCAAGTAATAAATACCAAATATCAATGATTTGCTGTGAGAACTTCCAAAGTACACAATACCAAATATAAAAGACCTGTTGTGAGAACTTCCCTAGTACACTATACCAAATATCAATGAGCTGTTGTGAGAAAATATTTGCTGTGAGAACTTCCCAAGTACACAATACCAAATATATGAGAGTAAACATTTAGGTGTTGTTGATAACAATATAAAAATAATAAGATGTGGTATGATTGCCAATGAGACAACTCTCCACCAGAGACCAAATGATGTAAAAATTATTGTCTATAACAATATAAAAATAACCAAATGACGTAGAAGTTAACAACTGTAGGTCAAACTTAGTTTGAAAACTAAAATGTCACCTGCTGTGTTCACATTGTGAAAGCAAGAAAAAAACTGTGAAAATCTTTACATAAGTGTTGAGAATTACCAATGTATATAGTAACTAGAGGTTATAAAGAGCCTGTGTAGCTCACCTAGGTCTATTTGTGTCTTCAACAATAGACGTTTTTACTTGAAACCAAACAAGCTGTTTGACGTCAAACAAACAGCAACTTGTGTGGTTTTGACTATTGACGTCAAAAGGTTATTCGGAGACAGATCTACGGTCACAAAATTAAGCTAAATATCAAATATGTAAATACGCCTTTGAACACTCTCCAACATAGACTTAAAAATAGAATTCATGAAAAATTTGTTCTTTTTTATCCTGTATTGCTTATCATTTTTGTTTACAGTTTCTCTTAATTTTCTTTAGTTTTTGCCCAAATCGCAAAAAGGTAAAAAAAATCGTCATTTATTGGTGTCAATGCCACTTTAAACATTGTTGGCTATTTCTTTGCTGTCAGTTTACCACAACTTTCGTTAGGAAAACTGACCATCCTAATCAATTAAGATTGGGGTAGTACGCACCTGCCACGCATGGGATTTGTGTTGACAGGTGAGTGGTACAGTAGTTGGACTACTTAGATCACTCAGCCACCGAGGCCCCTGATCGTCATTTAAGGGCAATCACTCCTATAAAGAAAATCAAAGGATATGGGGTATCCATCTATGACACAAAATCAGTACACGCACAGCAAAAAGCAAAGGAACAGAGCTTTTAAAGATCCTACAGAGGATTTTCGGCAAAATTTAACTCATTTGTAGATCTTGTCTTGCTGATCAATTCTGCTATTTGAAGAGTCTATCCATCTGATATATTTTCAAAATAATTGGCAAAAACACTTAAAACTGGTAAAATTTGTCACTAAAGAGCAATAACTCCAGTAGGGAGTTGACTGAACATTTTGCCCATTTGACTTGTTTTTACATCTTGTCTTGCTGATCATTTTTGCTTGGGACAGTTTTTATCTATCTATTCTACTTTTGGAGATATAAGCCAAAAACTCAAAAAATTAATTAAAATTCTCATCATAGGGCAATGGGTCTAAGAAGGATTTGAATGACGATAACAACCATGTAGACCTACTTGTGTATATAGTCTTGCTGATCATTTTTGCTGTGTAAAGTCCTATCCATCTATTACAGTTTTCAATGTAATAGGCAAATATTAGTTTTAGTTTTTAAAGCAGTTTGCTCCATAAAAAAAAAATATACATATATAGCATTCAGAAAATTACTTTATACAGAATAACAAACAAGCCTACCACAAAATTCTTCAAAACATTTACCAAAAAAAAAAAGAAAAAAAAATCTCCAAAATACCATTAATACTATAATAATAATTAATATTAACCTATAAAACTTATCTGTAATTAATTTCAAAATGTATAATAATGAGCAGTAAATTTCAAACTATATTTATACCATCCTACAGAGCTTATCATCAACAACACTTAGGAAACACAAAATTTGCAAATAAATCTGTCACTCCAATTATAATTTTCTTAGTTGATAATTATTACCACATGTTTGTTATCTTGATAAAAGGTGGAAATTAGTGCATGAATAAAACAGATACAATCATTGATAGACTATCTATCCATATCCTTATTAATAACAACATTTCTGTTCAAAGGGAAATAACTCAAAATAAATAAATCATATAATAAGTATCACTTTTGCAACTGAAAGGTATACAACTCAACAACGAGAACAGCTAAAATCGTGAATATTGAACTCGACCTTCATTTAGTCACACGAAACAACATATCTAAATTTGAAAAGATTTCATCACAGTGGTTTCATGTTAATGAACGGACACGGTTTGGCAGCCACCCACCCGCCATACATCCCCAAACCAGTAACTGATTTTTCCTTTGAAAATCCGGTTAAAAATGATTTAAAATTCATCATTTAAGGGCAGTTTATAACTTCTATAAGAAGTTGTTTTTTTTATTTTATGTAAATGAACAGTAAGTAGAACTCATCATTCTTGAACATTTCTGCAACTGTCAGATTTCTTTATTTATAACGGTTTTCAACAAAATAGACAAAACTTGCATTTTACCCCTACGTTTTATTTTTTAAACATGTCGGCCATGTTGGTTGGCAGGCTGGGTCATCAAATAAATTTTGTAAACAAGATACCCTGATGATGAATGTGGCCAGGTTTGGATAAATTTGGCTCAGTTGTATCAGAGGAGAATATTTTTGTACAAGTTCAAGGATAACGATGAAGACAGACAATGGACGCAAAGTGATGAGAAAAGCTCACTTGACTTCAACTGGCCATTCAACAATAATGTACACTACTTCAGCAAAATGGACGCCATACTAAACTCCTAAACATACAAATGAACCAAAATTTAAATAAAAGAAGATTGTGTCTGAGGACACGAATGCCCCCAATCAAGCTTCAAACAATCGAAAATGGGATGGTAGGGACGGAAAGATTGAAGGACAGAAAGAAAGAAAGACAGAAGGACGGAAAGACAGAAGGAAGGATGGTGAAGGGTAACACTTAATGCTCCATCGCCTATGGTGGGGGCATAAAAACACACAAGACTAACAAAGGCTAGATGTTCCATACTTGGGACAGGCACAAAAATGTGGCAGGGTTAAACATGTTTTGTGAGATCTCAACCCTCCCCCTATACTCCTAGCCAATGTGGAATAAAGAAACACACAGCAATACCCAAACTAAAACTAAGTTTAAAAGAAGTCCGACTCTGATGTTAGAATAGGTAACAAAAGAAGCTAAGCAAAATGACAATGATCAACATAAATTAACAAAGGACTACTAGCAGTTACTGACAAGCCAGCTCCAGACCTCAATTAAACTGATTGAAAGATAATGTCTTCATCATACCCCCACTAGGGAAATTTGCTTGATTAAAGAGAATTTTTTCAATATTTGCAACAGACTGTTTCACATCACTTACTTATGCAAATATGTCTCCCTTGCATTACCTGGTAGGTATGTAATACTGCCATAGTATCGACAGTTTATGTCACTAGCTTATGCAGACTTATCTCCCTTTAATTGATGATTTGATAAAATCAGCCCTAATACAGTAATTCAGCATGTGCAATACTGATGGCAATGCAACATCAATAATAATACAGTGCCAATTTATATTCCCAGCTACTTTATATTTGCTATATAAAATGTATTGCATTAGCATACATTCTGTACTTGGATGAGAAATTAGAAATCTCATCAATATTGACAAACAATGCATTGAAAGTTCCAGTACCTGATTTGAGGTAACTTTCTTAATTTAATTTAAGAATTAGAATCATTTAATAAAAGTGTGATATTCTTGTTGATTCTGTATTGGCTCTGATATTGATTCTTGAGTCTCAGGGCCAATACAGAAACAGTCAGTTAATAACTTGGTGGTACTACAAATAGTTTTTGAATGTAAATATACATTGTCTATGAAGATTTGTCTCCCTTGACATACCTTGTATCAAATGCGAGTATTTTTCCATTAGTATCTTGTTTCGTAGTAAACTGTTCAATGCCCAGCATGGTATTAGTCTTCTCTGTTATAGAAAGTCGTCTAGCAATACACACTAGACAAGATTGTCCAACTGAAAATATATACATTGTTGGTCTTCAACAATAGTCAACAAGAATCATCTATATAAACTTAGGTAGGAGTGTATATAAGTTAGTAGTCTATTGAATTTTTAAGTATTTTTCAGGCAAATAAAAATTTAAGTCTATTCCTGTTTCACTGTGTCGTTGGGTTGCTGTCTCATTGACATATGATGCTGACTGGTAATTTCATTTGTACATTTAACTTAAATATTTTCTCTAAAATATAATTTTATTAAGTTTAATTGGAATATTTAAGTGTTAATGGTATATAATTTGCTGTTTTGCATGTTCTAATCAAACCTACATATGACTTCTCAGCACTCACAAAAGTAATTAGTTCCAGGACTCACAATAAAAAATCTATCAAAAACCCATTTTATGAAGTCAATCTAACATTTGGCAATGTGGCCTCATTTACTTAATGGGACAAAACAGATATAGGGTAACACGAAATTAACCTTAACCTTAAAAATAACCCTAGCCATAACTTATGCAAACACTAACCCTAAAGTACAGGGTCCCCAATTTTGAACCCATGTAACCTAAACCGTCACTAGCTTCAGAGAATTTTTCATCTGGCTGACCCAAACCTAACCTGAACACTTGCACTAGCCCCTAAAACCTAACCCTAAAGTACAGGGTCCCCTAAAGTAAATGAAGGCCTACTATTTTGAACCCATATAATTTACTATACCTGAACCTTCACTAGTTTCAGAGAAATCTAACCCTAAAGTACAGGATCCCCTAAAGTAAATGAAAGCCTACAATTTTTAACCAATATAATTACTATAAATGAACCTACACTAGTTTCAGATAGTTTTTTCACTAGGTTGTTGTAAGAAAGATAGCCCTAGCCCCTTAAACCTAACCCTAAACTGAAATCTAACCTAAAGTACATGGTCCCCTATAAAAGAAAATGAAGGCCTACAATTTTTAACCCATATACCGTAATTATAATACCTGAACCTTCATTAGTTTCAGAGATATCTAACCCTAAAGTACAGGGTCCCTTATATAAATGAAGGCCTACAATTTTTAACCCATATACCGTAATTATAATACCTGAACCTTCATTAGTTTCAAAGATATCTAACCCTAAAGTACAGGGTCCCTTAAAGTAAATGAAGGCCTACAATTTTTAACCCATATACCGTAATTATAATACCTGAACCTTCATTAGTTACAGAGATATCTAACCCTAAAGTACAAGGTCCCTTAAAGTAAATGAAGGCCTACAATTTTTAACCCATATACCGTAATTATAATACCTGAACCTTCATTAGTTTCAAAGATATCTAACCCTAAAGTACAGGGTCCCTCTGACCCTTAAGTACAGGGTCCCTTAAAGTAAATGAAGGCCTACAATTTTTAACCCATATACCGGTAATTATAATACCTGAACCTTCATTAGTTACAGAGATATCTAACCCTAAAGTACAAGGTCCCTTAAAGTAAATGAAGGCCTACAATTTTTAACCCATATACCGGTAATTATAATACCTGAACCTTCATTAGTTTCAAAGATATCTAACCCTAAAGTACAGGGTCCCCTAAAGTAAATGAAGGCCTACAATTTTTAACCCATATACCGTAATTATAATACCTGAACCTTCATTAGTTTCAAAGATATCTAACCCTAAAGTACAGGGTCCCTTAAAGTAAATGAAGGCCTACAATTTTTAACCCATATACCGTAATTATAATACCTGAACCTTCATTAGTTTCAAAGATATCTAACCCTAAAGTACAGGGTCCCATAAAGTAAATGAAGGCCTACAATTTTTAACCCATATACCGTAATTATAATACCTGAACCTTCATTAGTTTCAAAGATATCTAACCCTAAAGTACAGGGTCCCCTAAAGTAAATGAAGGCCTACAATTTTTAACCCATATACCGGTAATTATAATACCTGAAACTTCATTAGTTTCAGAGATATATAACCCTTGAGTACAGTATCCCTTTAAAGTAAATGAAGGCCTACAATTTTGAACCCATATACCGGTAAACTTCATAAGTTTCAGAGATATATAACCCTTAAGTACAGGGTCCCCTAAAGTAAATGAAGCCCTACTATTTTGAACCCATATAATCACTATACCTGAACCTTCACTAGTTTCAGAGAATTTTTCACCAGGCTGTTGTAAGGCAGATATTTGCATGTTCTCATATTGGGATACATATGTTTGTTTAACTTCGACATCATCAATTTCTTCACCTGCAAAGATTACATTTAATGCTATTTAATAACTATTTCATAATCGCTAGCCTAAAAATACTTCTGAAAATAAAATAGCTGGCTGTCATGCTTTTTAGATACTTCTGGGACTCACAAACAAAGAGCACATGCAAGTATCAACTTTATAATTAACCGCAATGTTTGCCTATAGGAACAACACTTTTCATATAAATAGTTTTGTGGTACTTGTATGAACTCAACATTTTCAATTATGTGTCAGAATCAGCACATTTTGTACAAAAAATTAGAACTTTTCTATCTTTCAACCATCAAATCTTATTACATAATCATAATACTTCAAAGATTTTATAGTTTAAACTTTACACATACTTAGCAATCATGTTAAAGCCAAAATCACCTGATTTTGCAATACTTCATTTTCGGAGGCAATAAATGGCCCTTAGCAAACGTCCTCCTTTGAATGTATATCAAAACCTCTCCTAAATTTATGACAGAAATTACAGTTCTCGAAATCTTTTTTCACCTGGTGGTCCTTGAAGAAAATATGCTGGTCCTCACTATTTTTTCTATTGCAAAATACCAAGATTTGTGTCGGTCCTTTGAAAATTTTGGTGGTCAAAACCTTCGGACCACCACTTTTTGAGAACTCTGAAAAGCTGATGTAATTTGCACCATTTTGTTGGAATTGGCATTATTTACAAGAACAGTTGCATTATTGATAGGAATTACTTCAAAGTTTGTCAACATGGCTATAACATGGAAAAATAACCCATACTTACATGGTGGTTTTACAAGCATACGACAATTAAAAGTTCTTCCTTTAGCAACAGTGTCGTTTGGCCAAGAAATTACACTTCCTGCAAGAGAAAACAAAGATAAGTTGCAGTGTTTCAACAAAAACCTCACATCAAAGAGAAGGAAAAATTTAAAAACTAAATAATGTACAAATTGTCCCCAAAATATTTCTCATTGTAAAGTTAATGATACCATATAATACAGGATTATGCTTTTAACATATCTACATCAGTATTCATTAGTGAACTATCAGATATCTGTTGACGACTGGAAAAAAAAATTGGTAACTGCATCTGGCAAGCAAATAAGAAAAAAATTGTATAAATCTAGATAATATTGTTTCTGCCTAACTAAAATTATTAAGCAAAGACATCACATCCAAACATAATTTCCTAGAGTTATTGCTCTTAGTTGATTATTACATTAGTTTTTACATCACCTCTTATTTGCATTTCTATTATGAGAATGCATGTAAGTGGGACCCAAAAGTTCATATGCATAAGAAAAGTAAGTGCAATAACACACCACTGTTTATGTGCATATTGTCATTAAGTGAGAGGGGACATTTAGTGGAACAATCTATCAATGGTCCACTTTGCCCTCCCGTGTGGAGTGGACATGCCATTTGTTTCTTTAAACATAGGAATTGAATTTACAATATCTTGTAAAAGCGAGTTAAACATTTGTACATATATTTGCAAAGACTGTTTAAAGGTTTAATTTGAGTGGGGAGGAGTGTAGTTACCAACTGTGAGCTGTGGAAATGTCAAAATCAACATTATCAGTAGTGTAGATATGTCAAGTTGATGATATGTTCTGTACTTACCAAATGACATAGGCAGAAGGCTGCCACTGAATTGTGCATGGTCTCCGACATGGATAATATTATATATACTCTTGCCAACAAGGTCATCCTGAAGTTAGAAATTATGGTGAAAAATGCAAATTACAATAAAAGCAGTAAAATCTAAAAACTTTAAGGACTGAATATTTGTTTGGTTTAGTCATAGATATAAGAAGATGTGGTATGAGTGTCAATGAGACAACTCTCAATCCAAGTCAAAATTTGTACAAGTAAACCATTATATGTCAAAGTACAGTCTTCATACATTGTTTTTGACAAGATTCACAGTATGATTTACTATCAAATGATTGGCCTGCATACAAAAATTAGATTCCAGAGGTTTCTTAAAAAATACCATCCTGTACAAAATATTTTCTATGCAACAAATGTTAACATGAACAATCAGGCTGACTTCACTTCAACCAGAAGATTATGTGAATGCTATAAATTTAAATATCTGGTTTAAGTTTAAATTCTCAATTCATGGTTTGATTCTATCCATACTAAGCACATTCATGAACTGTCAAATTGCAGGATCTAGTTGGGTTCATGTTGCTCAGTCTTCTATGTAGCGTTTTTCAGACGGTTAATAGGGTATTTTTCATTTTTTGCCATGTTGTTGATTAATTTTTCTTCCTATTCTATGATAGACCTTATATTTTGAAATAGCTGTTGCATTTAGATATTTGATATTTTTTCTCATTGGCTAAGAAATTTACAAGAAACCCTTTTTACTTTTATTTCCGATAAAGAATGACCAAAATAAAATTTCAGAATATCTCTATATTTAAGTACAGCAATGTGGGTATATGCTTATATACATGGGTGTTTTCAAGGTATATTCTTATAAAACCTGGATGTATTTAAGGCATACGGCTATATATTACCCGGGTGTATTTAAGACACACAACTATACATTACCTGGGTGTATTTAAGGTATTGATCAACATTTTCTGATACAAATTCAACTTTGCCTTGACCATTTACAACAAACAAAAATCCATCCAAAGCCTGAAAGATACAAATATTCTATTTATAGTAACAAGTAGCATATCTATTTATTTCTTTTTGTTGTTTGACAGTTCTAAAATTTTATGCTTTTCTGATGTGTTTGTACTTATGACCACTTATAAATTTCATTTTTGTCATTTGAAAGTCATTGATTATTACAAATTGAGTGTCAAACGCATCACGAATCACAAATACTAACAGTTGGTCTGAAATTTTCATAACACATCTGTACAGGGGTCATGTCTTTTAAGATTTGTATTTTTAAAGCAGTAGTAGAGTATCACACATCTTTATAATTTCCATGATCAAATTTGTCGGCAGCTTTGGTCTATTTGTAATCACAAACACATATAAGTTTGGACAACAGGACTAGATTTTTTTAAATTGACCAGGATTACCAGCTTTCCTAACCAAGGTCGGTGGTAGGCTTCCTCTCATTATCACAAATAAAAAGAAAACTAAGAAGTATTAATCCTTGAGCCAACCCTGCATTAACTGACCAATCACGAGTTGGTGCGGATACTAAATTTAGGGAAAAAGGGGGTGGGCTCTGGCAAGCAAATATTGGGAGTGATAATTGTAAAATGTCTATGCAATTATCATATATGAAGTTCCAGAAAGGGGGGGGGGGGGGGGGGGTCCCCCCCTCCCTTTTCCAAATCCAAATTGGCCACTTGAAAGATTCATGTGGTTGTTCATCATGCTTGTTTTGTTGCAATACACATTCTTTTCAATTAACATTCATGTCAGCCCTTTACAGAAGGATAAACCTATGCAGAGTGAAGTGACAACATGATAAATTTTTGCATCCCAATGATTGAGAATCTACTTTCAGTTGCCTTTATGTCAAGGAAACAATGCTGCTACAGTTTAGAATTTCTTAAAATCTGGACAAAATGATCAAAAAGAATTAAAACAAAAGGCCCAATATTCAACATGTAATATGTATGCCAGCTTTTCAGTTTTAAATAATTATTGCTACATTTGGCAGTGTGCCCAATATAGTTTATTTACAAAGTTAAAGTAAGGACATGTGGTAATTGATTGTCAACAAAACAAGTGATGTTTATATCATTTGTTCTTTATCATAGTTTTTTTTCTATTTTCCTTAAATGTATTATTAACTCATGGATTATCAATTTTATTCTCTCCTTTTTGTTTAACTTCTATTGTATTTTTAATATCTTATAGATTTCCAATTTCGGTTTCATCTTAAAGTGTTGTTGGTGGTTTAATCACACACCAAGCTGACAGTTGAAAGACCTTTTTTGTTATAAAGGGCATTCAATGCCCATTGGTTTAAAACTGAATTACAATAACCTTGTATTGCTTTTAAATACGTAAAATGTTTCAATTGTTTATCCAACATAAAAATGTTCTTCAGTCAATTCTAACGATTATACAGAAACTCAATAATTTACCGATTTTGATGTTTAAACTTTTGAAAAGGATAGAATTTAATCAGGAGTAAACAATGATTGACAGAGATATAAAGTTATGTCAAATATGGCTGTAGTCTGCTAGCCGTATCCTTGATTCTCATTTGATTTCGTCTCTTTTCTAATGTATTAGGTTATTTTTTTACTGACAACAATCATCAAGAACCAGAAATGTTTGTGAATTGTCTGATTTGAAAATTTTATGGTTGTTAGTTTTATTAGTCAAAGGAAACTGGACTTCAGATCTTTGAGTAGTAACTGACAAATTATATCACAAACTGTTAAATCAAAATGACTTTGAAGCAAGTCTCCAGCAAGACTCTTTCCTACCAAAAATAGATTGCCAATGGGAAACTAATTGGATTTTTACACATGCTTTTATATCAACACAAGAATTTCAAGGACATTTCCAGGCATTTAACAATCAAAATAAAATTCAAAGGTTTTTTCTGTTTTCAAGGTAGAGTGGGAACTCTATACTAAGCTTTCAATTCAAATTAGAATGACTTCATGGTCAACATTCATGTTCATGGTCAATATTCATGTTCATGGTCAACATTCATGCTCATGGACAAGCAGATCATTTCTGTCTTTATACACTTATGAAAAAATCTTTACTTGATGTTATAATACATGTACTTTAGATGTTACAAAGCTACACAATTTAATAAGATGCACTAAATGTCCAGCAGCAAATATTACATGCATATTAGGATAACAAATACCATTTTTGGTTTGACCTGGCTCACTAAGGTTCAAACCCATGACCTCCTGCACTTGAGACCACTAGGTGGCTCTAATGTGTTTAAATTCTTTTTCTTTATTATTTCTAACAGAAATGGTCACAGAACATGGTTTAGCCAATACTGAAGGTTTATGTACATTACCTCTAACAGAAGTGGTCCCAGAACATCGTTAGCCAATACTGAAGGTTTATGTACATTACCTCTAACAGAAGTGGTCCCAGAACATCGTTAGCCAATACTGAAGGTTTATGTACATTACCTCTAACAGAAGTGGTCCCAGAACATCGTTAGCCAATACTGAAGGTTTATGTACATTACCTCTAACAGAAGTGGTCCCAGAACATCGTTAGCCAATACTGAAGGTTTGCTTGATGAGACTTGACTTTGTTGAACGGCTTCTGAGCTCCCAGTCTCTGCAAATAAAAGTATAGATTGTCATTTTATATTGATACAATTTTATAAGAAGAAATGGGTAATCTTTCATTGAGACATTGATCAGATATACTGTAGATTCATTATAATTCGTGGGATACCAATTTTTGTGTATTTTGTGGGTAAATGTGAACCACGAATTTAAATATGCAACAAAGAACAAATTTTCTTTAAGCTTGTATGCAGAAATTTATCAAAACTAAGAAATCAAATATACATGAAATTGCAATATTCCCTCAATCCATGAAAATAAATGAATCCACAGTATTTCATTTGAAAATCAAATTTTCCTTCATGTTAAAACAACATTGGATATGTGTGTCATGCTAAGAATACCCTGAAAAATAAAAATTATCGTCTAACAGGAAGAAGATGTCTGATAGATCAGAAAAGTGCTCAAAGGTTACAACTCATCTCTATTAAGCTGCTGTCCTAATACGAAGTCAGTTCAGTAGTGAAATATGTGACAAAAATTACTTTTTGGAAGAAGAAGGGACAAGAGAACAGACAGGCAGACAGACAGATTAGCAATATAAACCCCACTCATCCTAGGATAGGGTAAATGACCTACATATTAACAAAATTTAACAAAACAATTGTCTGGTATCCGGAGACTTTAGTTGACCTGTTTTGTTTCCAACAACTCCGTAATAGGTAAATTGTCAAGCCATGCTTAGATTTTCTTGTCCAGCAATTAAGGATTGCCATATGATTTTTTATGATCTGATTGTTAAAATTGCTTTCTTTGTAAAAATAAAGAAATCTGGGGTATATATCAATGAGGCATCAATCTAACATCACAAATAATCAAAAGGTGTCTTGTTGTTTTTTTCTCTTTAATTAAATAAGTTCCTCACTAGGATGACTTCCTGTGACAGTTGTCAGTACTGTAAGGTTTATGTTAAATATCACTAGGATGACAGTTGTCAGTACTATCAGGTTTATGTTAAATGTCACTGGGATGACTTCCTGTGACAGTTGTCATTACACTATCAGGTTTATGTTAAATGTCACTAGGACGACTTCCTGTGACAGTTGTCAGTAATATCAGGTTTATGTTAGATGTCACTAGGATAACTTCCTGTGACAGTTGTCAGTAATATCAGGTTTATGTTAAATGTCACTAGGATGACTTCCTGTGACAGTTGTCAGTACTGTCAGGTTTATGTTAAATGTCACTAGGATGACTTCCTGTGACAGTTGTCAGTACTATCAGGTTTATGTTAGATGTCACTAGGATGACTTCCTGTGACAGTTGTCAGTACTATCAGGTTTATGTTAAATGTCACCAGGATGACTTCCTGTGACAGTTGTCAGTACTATCAGGTTTATGCTAAATGTCACTAGGATGACTTCCTGTGACAGTTGTCAGTACTATCAGGTTTATGCTAAATGTCACTAGGATGACTTCCTGTGACAGTTGTCAGTACTATAAGGTTTATGATAAATGAACTAATAACACAATCAAAAGTTCTGGAAATCTTTCCCTGGTGATCCTTGAAGAAAATCTGCTGGTCCTCAGACTCCTCTCTATTATTTCTATTGCAAAGTTGTATTTGTCCTTTGCCAAATTTTGGAGGTCAAAACCTTGGGACGACCACTTTTTGAGAACTGTGTGTCTACTGCAGCCATTGTGACCTGATAGACCCCCAAAATCCCATTTCCCTTTTTATAAAAGCCCCAAAACCCCCTTTGCATAATATTACGTTACGTAAACATCCAACAAATTATCAATCAAACCAAATTTAACGAACTCTGATTGACGATTTAAGAACACTTTTAAAGTCATATACGCAAAATTACCAGCTAAAAAAATGTGACATTTCTGTAATTTTAAGTTCATAAAATATTTAATATCATGTGATTAAATGCATTTATTTAATACTATCTTCAATAAAACCTGTCACATGAAACTCTCAGTGCACAGTTTACACAGGCTTGCCGTGAGGGGAAGACGTAATTAGCTATTCCATATATACATGAATCTAATGTCATCAGATCTGTATAACGACACACCTTCTTTCTGATATTTGACGAGGACTTTAATGACTGCGATGTGCCTGAATTATATAATTCTAAATGAAAGGTTTCAGCCTAACAGGAATAATTGATTTTTCCATAGATTCCATGTAAACTTTCAACAGATAACGGAAGCTTCCATGGGAACAGATTATTCTATTTCAAAGCATTTAGCCACAATCTTCTATAAAATTTAATGCTGACTAAACCTTTTTTTTTATATTTAAAATTGGCAGTCGGTTTGAATTCAATTATTGTCCTTGCTTTAGAGGAATCATTATTGTTAAATAAAATTTTGATTTGTTGACTAAGTAATGAATTTCTTATGGATTGGATGTTTGTAGCAAGCAGTTGCTAGGCAACAGTTTGTGATTTACAATATTAAAGAAAATAAAAATTAACGAATTTCTTTATATGGTCATATTAACAACTGAAGTTTCAGCATGCATTTATATTTGTTGAAACTCTTTAGCTTGACACATAATTAGTGTGATGGACTTGGAATTGGGAATTCTTCATATACTCAGGCCTTGTTTTGTAACAAAATTATGGTTTGTACGATGTGATGCAACATCTCATATAACATATAATCATAGAATCAAAGTACTGAAGTACTGTTTGCTGGGATGGCCAATCAATCTGGAAGCTGGCGAATAAATCATACAACATTCCATTGTTGTGTTCACTGCTTATTTAATAGTGTTTAATGTTTATCTGTTGATGTTTACAGCTTATTTGTTGGTGTTTATGGTGTCTTCAATGGTGTTTAATGTTTATCTACTGTGTGTTTAAGGTTTATATGTGGGTATTTAGTGTTAACAGGTTGGTGTTTATGGCTTATCTAATCATGTTTCATGTTTATCTGTTGATGTTAATTAATGCTTGTTTGTTGGTATTCAAAGTTTTTCTGTTGGTGTTTAATGTTTTTCTGTTGGTGTTTAATGTTTTTCTGTTAGTGTTTAATGTTTTTCTGTTAGTGTTTAATGTTTTTCTGTTAGTGTTTAATGTTTTCCTGTTGATGTTTAATGTTTTTTTCAGTTGGAAATAAATGTTTTTTCTGTAGATTTTTAATGTATATCTATATTCAATAATTTATCTCTTCTTGTTTTTTGCTGGTTTAATGGTTACCAACAGATAATTGTTGGTGTTTTAACCTTTAGCTGTTGTTGTTTAAACATTATCTGTAAGTTTTTTTAATTTATTTGTTGGTGTTTAATATTAAGAGTAATCTATACCTGTTAAAGAATACAGCTGAAACCTATAATATGGGCTGTCTTGATCTAGATATGAGGTGAGCTTTTGCTCCCTGGTGAAAGCCTTAATGCAACTTAGATGAAGAACACCAATAAAAGTGTTGTTCCTTATATTTTAGTTTTGTCCTGTGTATATACCATTTTAGTTTAGTCATGTGTGTATAGGATTTTAGTTTTGTCATATGTGAATAGGATTTTACTTCATGAATAAATACACCATATCCCTTCCTTTCCATATCATTTACAATTTGAGATTCATGGCACCAAGTCATATTTATCAAGCCATTGTCCAACATCAAGCAAGGCAAAAATAAGTTTACTTAGCTAAGGTTTCCTAATGAAGAAAAATATGATATGAAGGTACGATTTGTTATTTTTGCTGACTTTTATACCTTGAGGTTTTGGGGAGACTTACAACTTGCTTAATAATTAACTACTTGAAGTGCCAACAAAATCTCTTGGATAGGCATTTTAAGGCATGCATTAAAGGGCAATGGAAGGGAATCCTGAAACAGCTTTTTTTTATTTTGGCCTCATAATAGATTGCAATTTGCAACCATAACATAACTAAATATGCATTGTTAAACTGTTAAATCTATGGTCCTTCCCCGGGGGGGGGGGGGTTACTGACTATCCTTTCGGGTATAACTGTGCCAACAGCACTTGCCAAATCATACCCTGTTCTAACCAGAAAACATTGAAAAACATACCCTGTTCTAAACAGAAATATTGAAAAAACATACCCTGTTCTAGACAAGCTCAGAAAATGTATACCCTATTCTAGACACACTCAGAAAATGTAAACCTTGTTATAAGCGATCCTGTTCTAGACAAATACTTTGTTTAAAAAAAGACCCTGTTCTCACCAGCAGGGCATGAAAAAGAGACCCTGTTTTGCGGTACATTCGTACCACTAAAAATATAGGAATTAACCCCCTGGGGGTCCTTCATCACGTGATATTTATATTTTTGGCATTACACAAGGTCAAACTTTTCTCAGACTTATAATGACATCTTTACACTAAATCCCATGGATGTGTACAGATTAATATTTGAGTCTGGGCAAACATGGTTTATCTATCTATTAATTGAAATTGGCTCTAAACTAGCTTCCAGTAACTGAAGTACTCTTAGATTAGTAAAAAGTGTCTTTTGATTTTGTTCTTGGTGCTGATCTGATACCAACCTTTTCCCAATAATTTTAACTGTTAGTTCTTATGTTGTGCTGTTTCACCACTTTCCAAAAATAGTGGAGGTTAAAACCAGATGCATGTAATTCAGTAGTTTTTAGCTGCTGTCTGTCAATTTGTTTTTCGTTTATTGTTTTTAGCATAAATTATGCATTTGGTTATCTCTTTTGAGTTGTTTCACATTTTGCCATGCCAGGACCATTTATAGTTTACTATTCAGTACATGTTTTGATCATTGTTGATGGCAATAAAGTGACCTATAGTTGTTTATATACTCATTGGTTGGTATCGGGTCGATAGCAATGTCTCATTGTCATTCACACCACATCTCCTTCTTATTCTTATAACAAATTTTAAAAATTTGAACCAATAAAAATAAAAAAGTAATTCAATTTCAATTTTGATAGATAAATTTCGATATGACATAATTTGGTCTGAGTTATTTTCCTTGGCTGCCATGTTAGCGGTGTAACAGTTTGATTTTCTTACTTGACTAACCAAATTCAAACATGTCATACAAGCAAGTGTGAGAAGATATCCATACTAGATCGTTGTGATGAATTATACAAGGCTTCAAGAAATCAAAATTGTTCAGACAACTTTTTCTAGTCTAGCAATCAGGGTAAAATGTTGAATTTGTCTGATTAATGAAGGAATTTGTGAACGTTGACCTCCAATAATGTGACAGAAGGGAAACAACTCTGGCTAAAATTGTGTCAAAAGAAAACAATCTATACTCTATGACTGTTACTTGAGACTCTGCTTGTTCAGTAATATCGATCTGACTATAAAACATATTAATTTTTCTTATATCAACAGTTCATCAACCTTTCAGTTTCATTTCTTATCTTACGAAACATCATTTTTATATATATCTATATTTCACTAGTATTGATTTCAAAAGATATCTTAACCAGATTCGGAAAATAACAGAGACAGGCAATGATGATGGAGAATCAAAGCATGTCCTTTAAACTAATACAATATAATATTCTTTCTCTAATTCTTCGTCAATTTATCCCTTTCTGCACCCATTGTATAAAAAAAAATTTAATCAACGTGTGGTTCGTTTGATCTCAGTTCATCATTGGTTAAAAACCGATTATGACGTCGAATTTTCTTGCTTTCCTCTGAATTTCCTATTGTGACGGCATGAAAAAAGGCGACCATGTCTGATGACGTCACATAGAAAGAACACATCTTTTTGCAGATCATTCAAAAAGAAGGAATAACTTTGCCTGCATATTGTTAGAAAATCATTAGAGAAACAGATTCCACAACCAAATCTCGTGTAATACGATATTTATCCACTCTCTACAGTTAAATATTAAATATTTAAAATGCTCGGCGAGCCTCGCGTTTTAAATTTGAAAATTTAACTGTCTCGAGTGGTTAAATATTGTATTACACTCGATGCAGTGGTAGAATCTATATTTATCACTGTAAATTCATAATTGTTTGCGAAGAAAATCATGAAAGGATAGCTTTTGTAAAAAATAATAAAATGCTCCGCAGGGCGCAGCTTGATACGACCGCAGAGGTCGAACCCTGAACAGTTGGGACAAGTATGGACACAACATTCAAGCTTGATACAGCTCTGAATTTGGATTGTGATTAAATATTTGACACAGCATAGGTTTCTGACACAGAATGAATGTGGTCTAAGAACTTTAAAATTTTAAATTGGACATTCACCTATTATGGTCCAATATCCAAAATCTAAATACATGGTTAGATTCAGCATATCAAAGAACCTCAAGAATTCAATTTTTGATGAAATCAAACAAAGTTTAATTTTGGACCCTTTTGACCTCAATGTGGACAAAGTTGATAACGGGGCCCAAAAATCTAAATACATGGTTAGATTCAGCATATCAAAGAACCCCATATATTCAATTTTTGTTGAAATCAAACAAAGTTTAATTTTGGACCCCGATTTGGACCAACTTGAAAACTGGGCCCATAATCAAAAATCTAAATACATGTTTAGATTCAGCATATCAAAGAACACTAAAAATTCAATTTTTGTTAAAATCAAACTAATTTTAATTTTGGACCCTTTGGACCTTAATGTAGACCAATTTGAAAACGGAACCAAAAATTAAGAATCTAAATACACGGTTAGATTCGGCATATCAAAAAACCCAATAATTCAATTTTTGATGAAATCAAACAAAGTTAAATTTTGGACCCTTTGGACCTCAATGTGGACCAATTTAAAAACGGGGCCCAAAATCCAAAAACTTAATACATGGTTATACTCAGCATATTAAAGAACCCCAAAAATTCAAGAATAAAACCCCATTGAAATTGATCAAGAAATAAGCAATTTATAAGAAGTATCTTCTTTAGCACAATACTGTGCAATTGAATATTTCTTGCTATTGCGCAATACTGTACAATTGACAATTTCTTGCTATTGCGCAATATTGTGCTATTGGATATTTCTTGCTATTGCGCAATACTGTGCAATTGAAGATTTCTTGCTATTGCGCAATACTGTGCAATTGAAGATTTCTTGCTATTGTGCAATACTGTGCAATTGAAAATTTACACATCCTGTTTTGAGTGTATCTCCTACCATATCATTATTATTTGTTTTTAAATATAAATCAGAAATAACCAACTTAAAATGGAAAATTTTAAAAGAAAAAAAAAAGGAAAAAAAGAAAAAAAAAGAAAAAAAAACCCCCCCCCCCCCCCAAATTTTTTGAACCCCCTTATGATTCATCAACCCCAAACTCAATCCCAGCCTTCCCTTTGTGGTATGGTACCTTGCAGTACAATTTCAGAGAGATCCATACACTTGAACACAAGTTATTGTCTTGAAACTAGAAAAATGCTTATTTTTGGCCCCTTTTTGGCCCCCAATTCCTAAACGTTTCAGGCAATTACCCCTGAACTCAATT
Source organism: Mytilus californianus (assembly GCF_021869535.1). Lineage (NCBI taxonomy): Eukaryota > Metazoa > Mollusca > Bivalvia > Mytilida > Mytilidae > Mytilus > Mytilus californianus. The sequence continues at coordinate 23,277,995 of NW_026262615.1, read as the reverse complement.
CCAGCTTTCCCTTTGTGATATGAAACCTTGTAGTACAATTTCAGAAATATCCAAACACTTACACACAAGTTATTGTCATGAAACTAGAAAAATGCTTGTTTTTTGCCCCTTTTTTGGCCCCTAATTCCTAAAATTTTGAGGCAATTACCCCCAAAATCAATTACAGCCTTCCCTTTGTGATATGGAACCTTGTGGTACAATGTCAGAGAGATCTATTCACTTACACACAAGTTATTGTCTGAAAGTTACAAAAATGCTTATTTTTGGCCCCTTTTTGGCCCCTAATTCCTTAACTGTTGGTACCATAACCCCCAAAATCAATCCCAACCTTCCTTTCGTGGTATTGAACCTTATGGTAAAATTTCATGGAGATCCATTCACTTACACTAAAGTTAGAGTGCGAAAACCAATGTGTCTTCGGACGACGCCGGACGACGCCAGACGACGACGCCGCCGGACGACGACGACGCCAACGTCATACCAATATACGACCAAAAAATTTTTAATTTTTGCGGTCGTATAAAAACTGGCATTTTAAAATTTGTATGCGGCATTTCCTGAAATATATCAAATATATCAAAATATATCAAATATATCAAAATATATCAAATATATCAAATATATCAAAATATATCAAATATATCAAATGTATCAAAATATATCAAAAATTAATCTCACACATTAGTCAGGTTTGTCAATTGTTCATCAATCGCAAGAATAATTGAATGCACAAATTTTTGAATTTCCATTGTTTTTTTAAATTTTGTATTTGCATGTGCTTTGGTAACCTATAATATAATTGTTTAAACAATCAGAACCAATTTTTTGGCATGTTCTTGTAAGAACAATTTATTCTGTTCCCCGATTGCAACAAAAAAGGGGGGGGTTGAGATTTCAGTCCCACCACATATTCATGAGTCTGTCCAAAAGTCATGAACTTCTTCAGTAGTTGTCTTAGTCAGGAGCCTGTAGTTCAGTCTTGTTGTTGGTTCATGTCTGTCACATTTGTTTTTTCTAAATTGTTTTGTTATAAATTAGGCCAATAGTTTTCTCATTTGAATTGTTTCATATTTTTCATGTCAGGGCCTTTATAGCCGACTATACGGTATGGGTTTTTCTCATTGTTGAAGGCTGAACAGTTACCTATAATTGCTTACATCCACTTTATTTGAACTTTGATGGATAGTTGTCTCATTGGCAATCATACCTCATCTCCTTATTTTTATATTATGTCATATACATGTATAAGTGTTTTCCCGTTATTAGGATAATCATATGGTGATACCAGCAGATCTTTAATACTTTCTGGCTAATCTACTTTGGATTCAATTATTTTAAGCACCACATTTGGGCTATTTCGTGGCGGCCAGTTTATCTTGGTGGAGGAAGCCGGAGTGCCCGGAGAAAACCACCAACCTTCGATAGGAAAACTGACAATCCTGGTCAATTAAGATTAGAGTCAAGTGTACCCGCACGAGCCGGGTTTGAACTCACCACCTCAGTGTTGACTGGCTAGTGATTACAGAAGTAGAATTACTTAGACCACTTAGCCACAGAGGCAACAGCCAATTTAGAGCTCTGAAATGTGAAAAGTTTCATTCAAAATATTTCAACCTTAAACTTATGTCTGCAAAAGCCCCCTTTTTTTCTTTTGTATATCAGCCCCTTTCCCTGGCCTATATACTGGTACCTACCCTCTTTGATCTGTTTTATTTGGTTGAGGCTCTCCTGTAGTATTGCACACTTTTCCGGCTTCACCGAGAAGGAGCTCATGTCCGTGATACTTGCTGAGATTAACTCGGCAAGCTCTTCAAAATATGTATTCTCTTTGTCTCGTCTTCGTCTTTCATTGAGGCACTTGTTTCTGCAAAATAAAAATAAAACCTTGATACAATTGGTATTAAATCTTATTTTTTTAACTCAATTTTCTTGCTCTTAATAATGGTTCCATGTAATTGGGTTATAATACACCTCAGTAACCAGTACAAAAGATCAATACCTTATTTTGAAAATGTCAGCAGATTTCTAATATATTGGAAATCTTTTGATTATTAGAAATTATAATGGTGTTTGGGTCACATGCAATAATTGCATCTCTGTATATAATTAGATCTTTCTAATTCTGCAGTATCTTTCTTATTCTACAGTCCAAAACCAATTGATGAACAAAAACATCACATTTCTTGCATTTCAACAATTGTAAGTTTACTCAGTATTCACATCAAAACCACATAAAAATAGAACTTGTTTTACCCATTAGGCAGATATAAACTTCTAGATTGCACCTAACTTTTAAAGATGCTATCTTTTAATTTTATATACAAAAGTACATTCAAGTGGTATCTGGTTGAACTTTGTTACCAAATAGAAGGCTGTACAATTAAATGCATTCAAACTATATTAAACAATTAAAAGATTGTCCCAACAACTCATAAAGTAAAATTGTGACACAAATATCTTATTAAAAAGATTGAATTCTTAAAAAGTTGTGGAAGGGTTACCTGCCCCTTTTTCTTTACATGTTTAGACTCTGGCTTGGCTTAACTTAATGGCAATAGAAGGTCGGATAACTTTGTCATGGCAGTTGTAACTTTTTGGTCTTATGACTATAAGAATAAAGATGAGTTATGACTGCCAATGAGACAAATATTCTTGGGGAGTCAAAATAAAATAGATGTAAGCAACTATAATGTCACCTTCAACAATGAACAAATCCCATATTGTAGAGTCATCTATAAAAGGTCTCGATATGACAAAATGAAAAACAGTTCTAACAAGAAAACCAACATTTTGTCACGTTAGGGCCTTTTATAGCTGACTTGCTTTATAATAGTCTATGTGCATCATAAACTGTTCTGACACTGGCTCCAATACTGTAATTTCTAGAGATACTTTAAAGAAGACTTCAATATGACAAACAAGTTCACGGGGTGTCGGTGGGGATAAAATGTGTATTGATATGCCAACATCAGAACCAACTGTTTTCTTTTAACCTGTGACTATATATACAAGTTGGGAACAATCCAAGATTTGCCATCAGCTCCATAATGAATAATGGGAGTCCACATGCACACCAGTACATGTTAAAGCATTAATATTCCCAGTCATACAAACACTTCAATTGTATGATGACTACTAAATAAGCATTTCTTTATCAAATAAACTTGTCCTTGGATTACTATTTACAAACCATCCCAGGTAAAATTTATCGCTTTTTTCAAACGAGATTTTATTCTGTTTAAAATTTGATGACAAAATGTGTTTGCATTACAGTTTAATATAAAATACATGCAATATGCATTAGATAGGAACTAGGGATTTTTTTTCAGATCATTTTTAGCCGTTTGTCTCTTTCAAAGTTTAATGAAGTTCCATTTTAATTCTAAACTTTATGCATGTAAAAACACGAATAGACTTTTAATGCCAAAATTACATCAACTGTAATTTTTTTTAAAATGACAATTTCATTTATGCATGAATAAAACTACCAATACTTTCTATAATTTCAATAGCTGAAATTTAATGCTTCGTAAAATCTTTACAGTCATTGTGTACTTTTAAAGCATAGCCATCTGTTCGAATTACAAAATGTTTACATTAATAACTGCACAAAAAAAAATATTCAGATAGTTCTTTTAAAAAAAAAATGTGCTTTTTTACAAGAGTTTTGCTTTAGAACAGAGGTGTTTTGTTTTTCTATTATACCAAATTAGTTAACCTTGAAAGTTGTTGCTTTTAATATGTATGAACTGTCGAACAGGGTTGCTTGAAACACCTACTGTGGATTCCTTATTATTCGTGGCATACCAGTTTTCAAGGATTCCGTGGGTATAGGTGAACCACAATTCTAAATGTTTAACGAAGTAGAAATTTTCTATAGGCTTGTATATAGACTTTGGGGGAAACTATGAGATTAATTATCCACAGAAATATGTTTTCTTCTCAATCCACTAAAATTGGTATCCACGAAAATAAATGAATCCACTGTATTATTATTATTTTCAATTCAGTCAAACCTGTATATAAAGGACACCTTCAGGACCGAAAAAAAACTCAAGATCTTATAAGAGATTTGACCTTCAAATTCAGGTTCAAAATGCATAGATATTATTACAGTGTAACACTAGAAGGGAATAGGTTTTTTCGCTTAATAAAGGTACTGTTACAGCAGGTTTGACTGTATTATTTCTATAGTCATTTCGATGTTACAACAATAACCTACCACACAATTACATCATTTGTTTAAACATTTGATCTGGAATGACTTTGATAACAAGTATGTTTACAAATATGTATTTTCCTTTTTTATGTCCCAAAGGCTTAATGTAGTTCCTTCGTTTTACACTTCAATAAGTTTGTAACTATTTTACTTTTTGACAGTTTACTTAACTACCATGATGTCTAGCTACGAAGGTTAATTTTTAAATAAATCCAACATACATTGTCACTTATCTAGTTCCATATGTGCAAGGCCAATGACACGGATTAGTCAAGGAGTGAGCGAAAAGTTTATCAGGGGCTATGAGTATTCTAGGCTACTAATTTTGGACTGGGCCCCTAAATCAAAGCTTAAAATGTCCATAGATTTCAACTTACTCTTTCGTATTGGGGTACTTTGTTGGGCCCCTAGATTAGAAATGAAAGTCTTTTCCCCTGAGAGCTATGTTAGAAATCTAACCAGGGGAATAACAGACCCCTCAAGAAGTTTTGTTAGAAATCTAACATTGAGTCTTTCCCCTGAGAAGTTTTGTTAGAAATCTAACCCAAGTTTAGTGACCTGTATTACATCACAGCCAATTAACCAGGAAAAAATTCTTATACAACTACATTCTTTCTGTAACTTATTATAGCTACTTTGAATTAATCTTTTTCTAAGTATTTATGTGAACACTGAGACAGACTTTTAAGAGTGGCAGTAATTTACTAACTGGTTTTCACAGGTTTCTCACTTTAGCGTATACTTTTTGTTTAACCATGTACTGTGGATTCATTCATCGAGTGGATACAAATTTGGTGGATTGATGGAAAACTGTATCAGTGGCGTAGCCAATAGAAAATAAATTTTAAGCAAGGGGTCTAGTGAGTGGCAGCCCCCCCTGAAGCTGAACGATTATACATGTAGTAAAATTCTTGTTGAAAAAAAATGTTTTATAAAATTATTTGTAAGCAGTGATGCTTACAATTTTACACTGGTGCTACACCACTGTGTATTTTCTTGGTTTTTGCCAAAGTCTGCATGACCGACCATTAGATTTTTGTTCTTTGTTGAACTCTAAATTCATGGTTCACCTTAAGTAACCAACACGAAATGAACGAACATTGGTATCCAACGAATCTGACATAATCTGTAAACCAACTATCCAACCCTTTTTCAAATATAACGTCTTCTTCAACAATTTGACAGAACTCTTATATAATTGTGACTTTTTATCTACACTTTTTCTTAAATCATGCGAATTGGACTGTCTTTTTTTTAATATATCATATGCAGTACATGTATGAAACATTTGCCACTGGACATCATCAAGCAAATAACAATCAAACAACAGTCTGACAGAACGACCTTTGTCACTAAATCCTTAATAACAAATCTGATGTTATTGGTATATATATATATATATTACTTACCAACAAATAATGTATTTAAGTTTCTATTTCCATATATATACTGTTACAGCTGTTTTAATTGAAAGATGAAGTTACAAGTAAGCATGAGCAGCCCAACGTGGATATAAAAATAAATCCATACTGTTCACATATCATTCCACATAAAACGTGTTTCACTATCAAAACATGTGAATTGTATTTTTTAATCCATCAAAATTCTAATACAACCATTTGCCTTTAAACAACAAACAGAAATCCACACATGAAAGGAAAATAAACGACCGTAAACTTTTATGAAATACACATTGCACACTAATTAATCCAACAGAAAAATCCTACGTTTTTTCCCTATCCCACACTAAACGTTCAAAATCCACACCTCTATTTCCCAATCTTGAAAACAGCACACACCAGATTAAAATTCATTTGTTTACTACAGGGCTCTTCAATCTGATAAAAACCTGTCCAAGGACATCAAGCGATTACACAAATTTAAAACCATTAACATATTGGCTATTTAAAACTATACAAATGTAATACAATTGTTAAGGACTTTGTATTAGTGTGTCGATTCAAGGACAATTATATGTACAGAAGTAAATTATTTAGTGTCATGTTGTAAAAAATATTTACCTTTACAGTGAAATCAAAAGTACATGAAATTTTAACATACAGCATAGAGATAAGACAGTTAGAAGAGTGCATCAAGATTAAAAGATAATGGGGAAAATCTACAGCATGGAAAACACTTCATGGAATACGTGAGGGTCTAGATGGGTTCTACATTTCAGTATTTTTATTTTTTTGGGGTCATTTTTCTCTATTCGTTATGTTTTTTTCCCATTATTCTCTAATCTTTAAATATATTTACTCAAGCACCCAATATTCTCTTTTCTATATTTTTTGGGCCCTTTTTTGTGTAGATTTTGTCCATTATTCTCTATTCCATAATATCCCATCCAGACTCATACATACATGTACACTGAGTTTTAAAACACACTGGACATTTTTGATTTGTGTAAAATTGAACTTAATCATTTTAAGATTTATTCAACTGTGTAAACAAAGAATTATATATTCTATTAAAGTCTGAGTTGATTGAAAAATCTCAGAGACTGTTTGTCCAATGCACATCAATTCCATCTAAATTCTAAAGAGTTTCCATAAGTTAATTCTCAAATTTCCAAACATTTCATTCTTGTAACTGGAATCAAAATATCAAATGTATTTTGTATTTTAGAAGCTTGAAAAAAGACATTTTATTGAACTTCACTCGAACTTTCTTATTTCTTGATTTTCTTAAATATGTTTTGAAACTATCTATAACTTAACTGTGATGAATTCTGCTGGGAAGTTTAAATAGGTATTCCAATAAAATGTTAAAAACCCTTATTTGAGTCAGAAATTTGGAAAAACAGGAATCAGACTGGAAATCTCATCTCCCTTTCTATCCTGGCACTTAGGCGAAAGTTCTAAGAGATCGTTTCTTACAATTCTCAATTACATTGATGTCCCCATATCATTTACTATGGTCTTTTAATATATAAACAAGGTTTCAATTATTGTCCTATTCAAGGTCTTCCTTCGTATGTCAATTTAAAACCAAAGTAATCAAACTTTAAACATTCCGAAAATCGATTTTGTCACAAGCTACGAGGTCTTATCATGACTAATATATAAATGAATCACAACAGTTTCAAAAACAAATAAAATGTAATCCATTACATAAAAAAAAATTTTGAAAGGAAATTAAAATGTTAAAATACTTGTTAATTTCCTGATTAATGTAAATCAATCAAAATAGTTTGACGACTGTTGATTGATCCTATTGAAACATGTCCTGATCCAGTGTATCTTAGTGTTATAACAGTAAATACACAAATATAAGATCGTTAAAGTGTTTAAAGTAGAAGAACAGTAATAAAAGTTCTGTTCCTTTGCTTAGTATACTGTAAATTCAAAAATTATTGCGAGGTTTTTATCGATGCGAATAATGTGACTGGGTGAGTATCCCAACAATAAGAACTCGCATTCTGATATCTGATACATAGATAGGTATGCAGATTTTCGTGGAATCTCAATAGTTAATCTCGCAATTGTTGTCCATTTTTCAAAAATCGCAATAATAAATGCATGCAATAATTTCTGATTTTACAACACAAATAAATGTATAGATTTTGTGTCATGAATTGATAAGTCAAAGCTAAGGTATACAGTCAAATATAAAGTTTATCTTTGAACAGGTATTGTTGGGGAGGAAACTATTTTTTTACAATGTCTACAAAACTGTCAAAAGAGAAGTACAAGAGACAAAAATCTCATAAAATAGTACTACTGTCTATTCATAACTATTTGTGGGATTCCAAATTTCATGTATTTTCATGGGTATGATACATAGGGGTTCAAGGAAGTATAAATTGGCAAAACTACAGGGTCAAATATCCACTAAAACGCAGTTTTCCCTCAATCCAAATACACATTTCCCCTTTAAACTGACAACTCGGAGTGTCTGACTTGGCAGTAGTTAATAACTACCTTAGATTTATATTAAATACGTTTGTGCATAGATCTTGTACTTTTATGTCATACAGCTTAATGTGTGAAATGAAACCGGATCAGAAAGATTATCTCCAGTAGCAGACAATAAGGGGATTATACTGCAATGGATTACTCAAGATTTAATTTCGACACAAAATCCTTTTTTTATCTTTTACAAAAGCTCTCTTTAATTTTCGAAATAAATACTGTAAATTCTGTAAATTCTGTAAATTCATTATTTTTATGATGTTTTTATTGAGGTGAAAAATGAGACAAGATGAGTTTCGCCTTTTCTGTAGCTCAAACTTTGATATCATTACTTCTATACGCCCAGAAATATTGCATTCATTAATCTCCGATTTTTCATTTTTTCACAATGTTAACCAATCAGATTTACAAATCCATGCAATAATTTCTGAATTAACCATAGATATTAATAAGAAAAATCAAAATAAACCAAACTGACTCTGCAAGTCCCAGACGCAGATCCAGGATTTGATGTGTGTGTGTGTATTTGTAGGGGCTCCGGAGAATTTGGAGTTAGAAGATCATATTTTGACAAATAATACTGCCATTTTTCCTATACATTTTTTTCTTCTTTTTTATATGGGCCTGCATGACATCTCAGGTGAGCTCCGTCTAAATCCAAGCCTCAGAGTGCCATGCAATATATTTGACCTTGCAAGCGTTTCAATATTTACCAAGGTATAACTGATTATTCTTAAGTCAACCAAGCAAATTTCTGCTGATAATCATACCTCTCTAACTGTGAGTATTAAATTCCACTGAAGTTTTTATTTTTTTCACTTTTTTGTTCTATATAATCTAAACATGTAAATTATGAACCAACTATAATATATTCAATATGAGTAAAAAGAGATATGATATACATCAATGAAATACAGCAACCCAACAACACAAAAAAAAAACATCAAAGAGTAGAACATTGCAAATATTTTAGATCTAATTTTAATGATTAACTACTAACATCTGAAAATGACTAAATTGCTTTACTACTAATTACTGCATTCAATTATTAACTTTAAAGATAAAAGAAATAAACCACATATTTATTTCATTTCCCAAAACTCATTAAGAATTTATCTACTTTTGTCTAACTAAAAAAATTGAAAAAAAAAATCTATCATATATTTCTCACGGCCATTAATCTAAAACTTAATTGTCAACTGAACATTACTGATCATATTACAGTAATAGTTTTTATTCTTAAGTATTTTCCCAAAAGATTGAACTATACTACCATAGACAATTAACATTTAGAAAAAGGAAAATTTAGAAGTATATACAAAGTGGATTTTATATGGCTTTTATAAGTAAAGTTATTTGTGCATTCATGTACGAAACATTATGCACTACCAAATTCATACAATATTCTCTTTGTACTACGACTGGATATAAAACTTGGTATGAATGTTTGTGTAACTTGCCTTTAAAATAGAATGCACAGGTCCGTTAAAGTCCTTTTTCTTTTCTTAAATAAACAAACAAAAATATTGTATAATAGTGCAAAAAACCTTTAACTAAATACAATAGTTAGGATTTTTATTTAAATGAATATCGTTTATTTTAAGTCTTTTAATACTGACTGGCATTTCAACAAAGTTTCAAGTTTAATTCAAAAGAACGGTGTTGGTATTTAATGTTGTTTAGAAATTAAACTTTAAAATGACTTTTGTTTTAAATTTCAGGTACATGTATACTTTATCCCCTTAAAAATGTGTCTTTATTGTAAAAAAGTTGGTTGGAAAAAAAAGGTTGACTAAAATAAAATATGCTTTAGGTTGAAACTTTATAAGAAAGAAATGATCAAATACTCATATAATCTTTTGTACACAAAATGAAATCATGGCAACAAACTAAGTGTCATGACCACCATTATGGAGAGGCATTGCCAATGTACTATATATTTTATGTTTATTCTAAATGCACATTTATATCCTGAAGGTTTGATGGCGTACAATAAATAACAAATAAGAATACAAAACAAATAAAATGAAATATACAAACTCCACCATAACTTAATGTTTATTTCATAGATTTATTGAGAAATACAGTTGAAGAGTCCACTTTCCACAGTACTTTGGACTAACATATATGAAAGCCACATACATGACTGCATTATTTTAAGTTCAAGCACAGATATTACTTTTGTTATATAACAACTTGGGAGCACTGTTGTTTATTTGAATAAGCCAGAATAATGGCTGATATTGAACAGTTAAGGTGGTTAGTCATGAATCATACAATAACTATAAAACTATGATAAACAAGGTCCAAGGTCACTGACCAATAGAACTCTTGAGTAAATGTTTACAATTATAGAATCTTTGACATGTACCATTTATTAACCCTCTAACGAAGTTATTGTATATGCATATTAGTTTACATGGCTTACAGCCATTTTTTTATACATAATTTAAATTCCTCTGCTCATGTTTTACTGGATGAAGAGACCGGAGTGCAATTGACTTAAAACTCTTGCAACTTAACTCAGCCTGACATAAACAGGGTCAGGCTATCACTCTGCTTCGTATATAAATGTCAACTGTGAAAATAGTCACCACTTTAGAGTTCTGATATTTCACTATGACTGACTTCAATTTTGTGCCAACTGACCTAATGGGGTTTGCTAAAATGATTGTTGACCTTTGACATCTAATGTTTGTTGTGATGCTACACAATCATACAGGAAAATGATTTAATTCCTTCATTTAATTGTTATTATTAATAAGTATTGCCATTTTCATGTCAAAGGTTCGGGTGGTTCTTTCTGGACACTCTGGCTTCCTCAACCCCAAAAAACCTGGCCGCCATGATGTAACCAAGTGTGCTGAAAGTGACATTTAACACCAGAATCAACGAATGAATTTACTTCATTAATTGGGGGGATAACTCAAAGGTGGTGTAAACCACCACAAAACATGAAATATTCAGGGATACATTAAATAACAACTTAATCAAAGTTCTAAAATTAACTTGCAAACAATTGTTGTTTTTTTTTCTTTACATCATGTTTTTGTTTAATGGATTTCATCTTTGTAAACTTTCCTTTTGAACATTCCCTTCTTCCTATTATAACTTAGGACAAATGTATTCTCTTTGTACTATTTTCACCTTTCAAGCTGTCAGAATGGAAAATGTTCTGTACAACACAAATTACACTGGTAAACGTCTTTGTGGTACAAACATATGTAATATTCTCTTTCATACCAGCTGCTGTCACTTATTTCTCAACATAAATTTGTTCATAAGGACAAGCATTACCTGTACGAAAGTTTAACATGCAAAATGCACTTCAGCTAAATTTATATTTTTCAAGTGTCCTCTACTCTTTAATCATGGTAAACTTGAATGCATGAATGTGTCTACTCTCAGCATTCTGTAAACCTGAGCACATGAATATGTCTTTTCCAAAGGGAAATAACTCTCTACAGAAGTCATTACTCTCAGCATTCTGTAAACCTGAGCACATGAATATGTCTTTCCCAAAGGGAAATAACTCTCTACAGAACTCATTGCTCTCAGCATTCCGTAAACCTGAGCACATGAATATGTCTTTTCCAAAGTGAAATAACTCTCTACAGAAGTCATTACTCTCAGCATTCTGTAAACCTGAGCACATGAATATGTCTTTTCCGAAGGGAAATAACTCTCTACAGAACTCATTGCTCTCAGCATTCTGTAAACCTGAACACATGAATATGTCTTTTCCAAAGGGAAATAACTCACTACACAACTCGACTCTCAGCTTTCTGTAAACCTGAGCACATGAATATGTCTTTTTCCAAAGGGAAATAACTCACTACAGAACTCAACTCTCAGCTTTCTGTAAACCTGAGCACATGAATATGTCTTTTTCCAAAGGGAAATAACTCACTACAGAACTCGACTCTCATCTTATCTCAATTGATATAATAATAAGGAGATGTGATATGATTGCCAATGGGACAACTATCCACCAGAGTCAAAATAATTTGGATGTAATCAACTATAAGTCACATTACAGCCTTCAACCATGAGCATAACTCATACCCTATAGTCAGCTATAAAAAGCCCCAACACAACAAAGTGTAAAACAATTCATACAAGACTAGTTATATTAGTTATCATACAGTGATACCCAACAAGTTCAACAGAATAGAACAAATACTGCTTTATAATCCTTTGGAGATATATCTTAGTAATTCATTCCCCAACTTTCTTTAATGTGTTTTCATATAAGTGGGCTGATGTATGAAAAATATTATAAGGAAAACAGATACTTCAATATATAAAGTAATGCATGTAAGTTTGAAAGTTCTCCAATATCACTGAAGAAAGAGCAAAACTTCCATAAAAGCCAAAGGAAGGGGTTCATTGATCTCACACTTGAAATTACAAAATAGTTAAACCTCTAAGACTACAAAATTCATAATTGCCTTTTGCAGGTAACCTTTCTTTGTTTTAGAGGGCAAGGAAAACATTATAATTGGAACTGCATAACGAAAAATTAGGTATTAATTTGATATACAAAAACAAAGCATTTTTTTTTAAAGTCCACAATAAAACCTCTTTTTTAATATAAGAACTTATATTTATCTACAAAAGTCCTGTAAGTGCCCCAGTGAAATTAACTCATAAACTATTCCTAAATGCCACAAAACCTGCTGGTTCTCACTTTATTTACATCACAGCAGGGATCCAGTTGACAAATGGTGACCTATAATCTCAATGGAGTTATTCATATACTATATTATATAACTCCTGCAGTTAATGTGTAAATAAAATCCACTTATGCTTTCACTTTGAAGTCTCAAGATAAGAAAATTTATAGAAATGTGTAAAGAACAAGATAGCAGGAACATATTCATCTAATGTAAAAAGAAGTCATTACGAAGTTTTTTCATACTTCGGTTTTAAATTCCCTTTTTTTTAAATATCGGTCTTCTTGTGCGGTTACCAGACACAGTGTATAAAACATTAAAGGTCATGATACAGTCTAAATTTTTTTTGGTTTTGATTAAAACCTGACAAACATATTCTACTGCTTTCATTGACTTCAATTGAACTGAAATGTATCTCTAGTCTGCAGATGAATTTAGAAACTTTAACAATTTACAAACTGCATTTCAAATAGTCAGGAAAACCAAGGATTTAAACAGCTTCAAACTGACAGACTTAAGGGCAGATCAATCTATATCGGGAGGGCAATCTATATCAGGAGTCCAATCTATATTGGGAGTCTTTATTTTTGCAATTCATGATTTGCAAATATCTGGATTCTGGAATCAAGGATTAATTTTTTGCAGGATTCTGGAAAGAATTCTTTATTTCTTTAGGAATTCTGGGTTCAGCATTCCCTGGGAATTGGGGATGACACATCTCCTGACTCCTCCTAAGACTTGGTAAAAGCTGTCTTAAATTTGGGGACATCATTTCAATTGATGCCAATATCAAGCAATTGAGGAATCAATAAAACCTCAATTACATATTTTTAACACCTAAAAAATTGCATTGCATTGTCTATGATATAATAATGATGATTCAGCAACTTCCATTTTCAACTCACTTTTTCGAATTGATACATATCTATTCCCCTCCTTCAGTTACTCTGAGGAAAAGAAAAACCAAATTGATTTTATAATCGTAAAATAAGACAATTATAGGTCTCCCTTTAAAGCCTCTTGCATGAGAAAGCCAAAACTAAGAATCATTCCTAAATATTGTCTGTTAAAGTAATAAACTTCTGTGGGAATTGCACTAAAGTTACAGTGACACTGCCATGAACTTCTTATAATTTTCTTTAGTGCAGTAAAAGTTTATGCACTTACAAGAGATTGCCTTGCCTATTTTACCATCCAAAATTCAATACTAAATAAAATGAAGAATTCACCTAACAAAAAGATCAATAAAGATTTATATTCAAATATTTGTTTTCATCAATGTATCACTTTCAACAAACTTTATTCCATTTTATGTCCTCGGAGTTCAACTTGGGATATAAAACGAGATAAGGTTACGTAAATGGCTTTCATTTGAACTTCATAATTCATATGATTCCTTTTATATCTTACTGTTTTTATGGACAATTTTATTAAATGATTCTTTCTTTTTCTCCCAAGTAAGATAAATGATTGGCATTTGAAGTAAGTAATACCACTTTTCATTCAGTAACATTTTTAAGCTTTGGTAATATTTTTAGTTATCTAAGCTTCTTTATCTTAAAGCTTCTTATCCCTATGTAACAAGTAAAACTCCATAGAAATTCACCTTTATAACATGTCACAGACTCCATCAGCTCAGAGAGATATCTTTCAAGAGTTGTTGCTGTCTGAGGATCTTTGAAGTAGAAAAAGCATAACATTCTTATAATACATGCCTAACTCAGGGTTTTTTGTCAAAGACCAGACTGAACATGTAGATCTATACAATATAACACATGCCTAACTCAGAGTTTATGTCATAGATCAGACTGGACATGTAGATCTATACAGTATAACACATGCCTAACTGAGAGTTTATGTCATAGATCAGACTGAACATGTAGATCTATACAATATAACTGCATGACAGGCTAGTGATCACTGTAAATGAAATTCTCAGCCACCAAGGCCACAAAAACAAACAATTCCTCTGCACAGGTCTTACTCCCAGCCATATTTACATTGACAAGTAATATGCACCATAAAATTACATAAATTGTTCAGTTCAAAAATCTTCAGACAATTTGGAATTTTAAGAAAATTTTCATGAGATTCAGATGCGGATCCAGGATATTGAAAAAAGGGGGGGGAGACCGCAGGGCCCAAACAAAATTTGTAGTGGAACCGGTAAAAAGTCTGGATTAACCATTAAAGAAGCTTTCTATTCTCAATTTTACTCCATAATGGGGGGGGGGGGGGGGGGGCACCCCATCCCCCCCCCCCCTAAATCCGCCTCTGAGATTTCACGAACAAGTTCTTAAAATATTCCATAGATTGTTAGATTTTCAGTTATTTCCATTTTAAATCCTATTTAACCATTCAATTGCCCTCCAATCTCCAAACAAACACTACCACAGTTATAATAGGTCTGTTATATGTCAGAAAATTTATTTAATAATGATTCAATTAAATCTAACTATTTATCAGCAAGAACAACCTGCCGAAGTCTAAACATTCCCGATGTTACTACTCACGATATACATCAACCAGAACCTTATCAACGTCTGCCAGGGGATACATAACTGTTAAACACAGCTCGGCCTTGGAAAAAATACCATATCACTTTATTTTCGATTATCCTTTTCTTGCTTGGGCATACATCAATGAAATAAGAGATAATAACCATTATTTCTTTGGATTAAATATTGGTAGTATTAGGTTATTGAGATTTTCCTGATTAATCAGCTCTAATCAGAACCACATTCAAGACTCTTTGAAGACATTTTGTAACGCATATGAACCAACAACAAAACTGATTAAAACAAATGAGTTATGAAATATTCTCTACTTATATATTACAAAAGAAACTGCCTACTTGACTATAATTTTACATGCATATTTAATTATACATTAATTATTGGTATTTTGAACAAAACACAGTCTTTCTCCCAGGTTTTTGTTTGTTTAAATTCTTTCTTGTAACTAAAGATATCTGGAAACATGTGATAAGAATTGTAACCTTTTAATTTTTGCAATTTACTCAGATTGCATAGCCCTGTGAGAAATAAATGCAGTTTTTAAACATTCCTATGCCACACAGTAATATTTATAGTGGGTTATTAAAATGACATCTTAAATTATCGGTGCAATTTTATTGGGTCAAACATGTCACATGGTGCTATAAGAAGCTTTCATAGTGTATAAAAAGAAGTTTTGAAGCATGTATAAATTGGTTGTAACAAAACCAATAATATTGATTATTTCTTTTCTTTTTTCTTAATGCTTTTATTGCTTTTATTGTTAGATGCTACGTAAATTGATATTGTTATAAATAAGTGAATTGAATGACAGATTTTGTTAAATATCATTATATCAAAAGTCACTTGTGGTGCTCAGTCCCAGATTTCATAATTTAACAGCAAGCCTAATGGCGAAGGGCAGTAAAAATGTTGTTGTTCCAGTAAAATGTTCATGAAAATTAGCTTCACAAGCAATATAAAATAAAATTGAAAGAAATTTAATGTATGACCGAAATTTTAGGCTTGTAATTCAAAATGTTTTTCTAAAGATGTAATGTACATATTAAAGCTAGAAGCACTACTGCACTTCAGGCATTATGTCTTATAATGTCACTATTCTTTGATTAAAAATAGCATGTCAAATATTGTGCAGGTAACGTTTGTACATTTTTAATGTAAATACACTTCCGTGTTTCAAGCAAAATGACCTACTGTGGATTCATTCATTTTCCTAGGTATTAATTATCGTGGATTGAAGGAAAACTTGCATTATTCGTGGAAATTATATTTTGTGGTGTAATAACAATGTCTGCATTCATTCCTATAGAAAAATTTTAATTCATTGAACATTTAAATTCGTTATTTATCTGTACCCCCAAAAAATTGGTATCAATCAAAAATATAAATGAATCCACATTAATGTCACTTAATGCATTAAATTCTTTGATTAAAGAAAAATGTGTCCAAAACTGTGCATACTCTCTGGAGTCTGTTTTCATATACTATTTCTGTTGATGTAGGTTTAAAAATACATCAACCAAATTTTGTTAGCTGCAGTGTAACCACCAAAAGGAGAAGAATTGAAAAGGTTGTTAACTAGCTGTTTAAAGAGTCCATAAATTTTTTTAACTTTTAGCTACAATTAGCCCTCAAATCAATAGAGCAAGTGTCTTGCAATACCAACAATTCCATGTAACATGTTCTAGACCTGTATTAGACTCTAACTTCAGTCATGCAAATCAGATTGTCGGTTACTAAATACCAAATACATTTCTATCATTTCATTACCATTCCTTATGGAGTTACGTTAACTTTACATAAAGTTTTCAGGAAATAACACAGCGATTGTCAGTCTTAATGGTCGTACTTGAAGTCACGTAATGAAAAACAAAACGCGACTGACGACACCAGATCCGTAGTTCATCATTTTGTTATTCTTTCTCCAACTGTATATAGCTCCAATGACAAAAACTCAATTACGAAATGTACATTTTACTTCGTGTGTTGCAAATCAATTACAATTCTTTTGTGACAGTAGAGAATCAATACTCCGCCTTTCCTCTAGTGTGTATACAGTAGAGTTTATCTGATCGTAACTAAGAATTGCTATAACACATTATGTTCCAAAGGAAGGTGTTTTGGACCATACCATCCAATTAATGATACATACATCATTGATTCACTTATGTTAACTGAGGGCAAACACATTATTTTATCTGGAAATTTCACCTTTTTTGTTTTATTTCTCACATTTGATTTTAATGATAGAATTTTAAAGTGCTAAATTTTTAATAAGTTGGTTTTTAGTAGACCCTCGGGTACAAAATAGTATTGATATTCACAGTATGTTATTAATCAAAGATTAACATGACTTTTCATTTCATTTCAAACTTTACATTTTGCAATATAACATGAAAGTAACACATTATAAAGTTGGTGTGTCTGTCTCGGGTACTTTTCTAGATTTCCTTTTGAACTCCAAGATTTGAAAGCCAAGAATATATAAATACAGCCATGGTATAAGCTTAGTCATAATTATGTAGCTGAAAGGAGCATTAAAACATAAAAAAAAAAGAACAAGCAGATCTAAATTTTTCCATAAGTTTGTCTATAATGAACAAAAATCTATAGCCTTATACATGTATTATACATTTATACTTAGTGTAGCTCAATATTTTGCCTGAAATTGATCCCTTATATGGAATCAAAGGTGATGAGAAAGCAATCCAAAAACCCTACTCAATTTAATCGGTACAAAGTAAGGAGATTATGGTATGATTGCCAATGAGACAACTATCCACCAATGTCCAAATGACATATGGATTTGAGCATCTATATTATCACTGTACAGCCTATAGCCTACAATAATAAGCGAAACCGATACTGTATTTCAATAAAGTTAGCATCAAAATGCCCCGAAATGACACAATGTAAAACAATTCAAATGTATAAGGCAAAGACCTGATCAGAGGAACACTTTTTCACTAATATATGTTACAGAATGTTATCAATCAATCAATCATATCTTTCACACATAATTTTTCCCACTCTTTTTGAAAAATTTATTTATACTCATCAATCAGTGGACAAAAGATCATTCTATTTCTATTTCTTTGATGCTGATTCCTATTATCTGTATTATATAATACTATGCATTCATAACAACTCAACTGAAGAGATCAGAAATTATCACTTTAAAGATCATATGCTTAAATACATGGCCAGGCATAACAAAATCTTTAACTATCATCAACAATACTGTTAAAATGTAAATTCTGAAAGCTTCAAATTCTTCGGTGTTTTACAACATTTACCAACCAATCAAACACACCCTATCGGGCCTATCCCACATCAGATCTTTATCCAGAAAATCTATGATATCCTTGTTACTTTCTTAGCTATTTAGGTGTTCAATCATCAACATAAATAAAAATAAATGTGGGTTTTTCCTCGATGAGACAGCAACCTACGATACAAAAAAAATCAAAAGCCATAACGTGGTCAACGGAAAGTCCCAATGATATGTGTAAACTTGTCACTTACAACTGCCAGTGACACCAGTCCCCAAATGTTTGTACTATACAACATACACTGTACAGATTCAATTTCCTTTTTCCAATTCAATCATACATAATAACTGAACACCATTGAAAATAACCCATAATGCAATTAATTAGAGAAAGCAAACCATTTTAAATTTCAATAATTATAAAATATTAAACAACTATTAATAAATGTGTGAACCTTAAATACATCACACGATCCATTTCCAACTGTACAAATACACAATTCTCTATTTACAGTATGCATCTTTTTTTTTGGAAGTTTACATTATTCAAAGACTACGTATGTAATTATGATACAATAATCCTTTACAAAACATCATCATACAAGATACAAGTTCCACCCAATTTCTGCAAAGAAGTCCTCATTCAAGGGCTGTATATTATAGTGATTACAATTATAATGCTTTACAGAACACAATATTGAATAATACAACCCACCCAATTCCTGCAAGGATGTCCTTGTTCATAAGGGCTGTATATATAGTGATTACAATTATAATGCTTTACAGAACACACTATTGAATAATACAACCAACCCAATTCCTGCAAGGATGTCCTCATTCATATAAGGGCTGAAAAATCTGAATATACATTAAGCAAAGACGTTGCATGATATGACAACCTTTAAATAAGGAAATCGTAGAAATATATATATATAGACTTACCGTAAAGATTTCTGTAGCAGCGATTTCAGTATCATGACAATCACTACCGTCTCATTGCCATTTTCTATGACAGCTTCATTATTTTTTGTACTTTCAAGCAAAAAATCAATGGAGAAAAAACGTAAACATTCAAGGTTGTATTAAAAGCATAACTCAATGCTTCTTCAATCAATCCACTTCATAGCTCAGTGACTGACAGAGTCGATCCATGTCTCTGTGATGAGTTAGTATTTAAGATTATCCTGACATTGTCGTTAAGACCTCAGCTAAAAGACAAGTTATGAGAGCCACTGGTTGAATCTTATAGACTTCTGAAGCCAATACTTCAGAAAAATGTAATCCCTTATTGATTTTCTCTCACTAATGATGAAATTTTCTATAATTAAGAAAATCTTGCAATGGTGATTTTGTCGCTCCTCAAAGCAGCAGTATATCACTGGGTTTTTTTATATCATACAGGCCTATTCAATAGATCTTTGTTGATTATATATATTTGTAAACTGATGACAAAAATTGCTTTTAATGACTGCTTCATTGATTTGTAAACCTCTCTGTATCTATATATCACAGGGTTTATTTTATAAGAATAAATAGTGAAAAGGGGGTGCTTTTGATTGATTTATAAACTTATTCTATCTAATTTTGTATTACAGGGTTAAATCTTGACATCCTATATGGATAAATTGTGAAAAGAGGGGGGGGATTGATTTCATTGATTTGCAAACCTTGTTGTTTCTTTATATCACAAGGTTTTTTCTTAACATTTTTTATGAAGAAATTGTGAAAAAAGGGGGAGGGGATAAATATATATTTTGAGTTTAACTGTTTTATGACTGAAAAATGAAAGATGTTTCTTAAAGTCTTAAGATGAACAATCTTTAATATATCTCACATAATCTATAAACAAAGAAATATGTTCAACAATCTGTGGTCAAGTCAAGATAAAATGGCATTAAGTGATAACATTCTTAATCTGAATAAAATCAAGTCAGTTGCATCTGTTGTTATTTCCCATCTGTATTCTTCTGTACAGATGCAGATCATGTAGTGTTTTCAACATCTAGATGAGGAACAGCAATTAAAGCCCTTTTCCTTTGCTTTTGGTTTGCCAAGTGTCTAGGGATTTTTACCTTGTGTGTGTAAGGATTTAGTGCCACAAAATAATTATACACCATGAGCCGGCACGTTGTATGAACGTGGCATTAGCCTGATGGATCATTAAGTCATCATTAAGCCTTTATGATGCATTAGGCTAATGAAGACTTAATGACTCATTAGACTAATGACACGTTTGTACAACCGGCTGCATAGGCTGCATATCTCTTCGTTCAGAGTAGTTGGTTATCCATGTAAATTAGAGTGATGTGATTTAGTTGATGCTAAAGGGGGGATGTACTGATCAAATCATGTCACCAGATTGTGGAACAATACATTCAAATTTATCTATATTGAAAGCTGTGGAAAATATAATTTCACATGAAAGTAAAATCGAAATCATTTTGATAGACTGTCAAAAGAAATTAAGTTTATCTCACTCCGAAATTAAATTACTTTTGAAATCATTTATCAATTTTTAGCATCATGTCTAAAATAAAAAAAAAAACAAGGACAAAATACCTAAACATCAATACATTTTTCTTCACATAAAATACCTATATAAAACGTATATACATATTATCCATACAGAAAATTCATTATGAATAAATCTTCTGATGTAAAAATTAATCAATATATAGATACAGATGCTCATATGAGAAAAAATGTTTGTTTTTTATGTCACAGCTGATTGACTGAAAAAGCAAACCAACTGTTGTCATAAATCTAAAGCAAGCCAGCAAGTATTTCAGTAAGGAATATGCTTTTTTTTTTTTAATATGATTTTAAGAAGCAATCAACTTGTTGCAACTTTTAACAAAAAATGTAGCATTAAAATCAAGAATGAAAATGGGGAATGTGTCAAAGAGACAAAAAACCCGACCAAAGAGAATAAAACAACCAAAGGCCACCTATGGGTCTTCAACACAGCGAGAAAATCCCGCACCGGGAGGAGGGCTTCAGCTGGTCCATAAACAAAAATGTGTACTAGTTCAGAGGAAATGGATGTCACACTAAACTTCGAAACATATAGATGAACCAAAATTAAAAAAACATTGACCATGTGAAAGTACTACACTAGGTATACCAGGAAATGACCCTTATAATATTGTCATAAAAAGGTATAATATCAAAATAAGGAGATGTGGTATGATTGCCAATGAGACAACAAGTTCAAATAACGAAGATAAAAAAATTATAGGTCACAGTACGGCCTTCAACAATGAGAAAAAACCATACCGTACAGTCAGCTATGAAAGGCCCAAACACGAAAAATGTTAAACAATCCAAACAAGAAAACTAATGGACAGCCTAATCTAAACAATACAATTTACAAAAAGATGTAATGAGTGTTTATATGATACTAAAGTTTATCTACTAACCTGAGATGACAATTTCTTAGCACAATTTCAACAGATTTGTATATATTACCAAAGATCTATCATCAGTGCTCAATTATTCAATAGTATATATACTGCCGACTGGAAGTTATGAAATTTGACTTAATGATTGTCTTGCTGTGGAATTATTAATGGCAAGCCAGGTCTGCCAAAATGTCAGTTTTTACAGATTTCTGACAAACCAGTGACCTAATTTTTACATACCAGAATTGTTTGGCCACATAATACCGCCTAGTGTTCCTGAACTACCCATCCATGCATTTAGGATAATATTTAATACCAACGTCATATCAAAACGACTACCACAGTGCCCAAACGACTACCACAACCATCTGATTTTGGATACTTTTCAGAGTTTTCCGATTTTTAACTCTAATAAAATGCTCCGCTGGGGCGCAGCTTGATACGACCGCAGAGGTCGAACCCTGAACAGTTGGGGCAAGTATGGACACAACATTCAAGCTTGATACAGCACTGAATTTGGATTGTAATTAAATATTTGACACAGCATAGGTTTCTGACACAGAATGAAAGTGGTCTAAGAACTTAAAAAATTTTAATTTACCTATTCAAACCATATCATTATTATTTGCTTTTATATATAAATCAGAAATAACCAATTTAAAATGGAAAATTTTAAAGAAAAAAAAGGAAAAAAAATCCCCCCCCCCCAAATTTTTTGAACCCCCTTATGATTCATCAACCCCAAACTCAATCCCAGCTTTCCCTTTGTGGTATGGTACCTTGCAGTACAATTTCAGAGAAATCCATACACTTGAACACAAGTTATTGTCTGGAAACTAGAAAAATGCTTGTTTTTTGGCCCCTTTTTGGCCCCAAATTCCTAAACAATTTGGGCAATTACCCCCAAACTCAAACCCAGCTTTCCCTTTGTGATATGGAACCTAGCAGTACAATTTCATAAAGATCCGTAACACTTACACACAAGTTATTGTACTGAAACTAGAAAAATTCTTGTTTTTTTGCCCTTTTATGGCCCCTAAATACTAAGATTTTGAGGGAATTACCCCAAAAATCAATTCCAGCCTTCCCTTTGTGGTATGGTACCTTGCAGTACAATTTCAGAGAGATCCATACACTTGAACACAAGTTATTATCTGGAAACTAGAAAAATGCTTATTTTTGGCCCCTTTTTGGCCCCTTATTCCTAAACTTTTTGAGCAATTACCCATAAACTCAATTCCAGCTTTCCCTTTGTGATATGGAACCTTGTAGTACAATTTCATAAAGATCCATACACTTGAACACAAGTTATTGTCATGAAACTAGAAAAATGCTTGTTTTTTGCCCCTTTTTTGCCCCTAATTCCTAAAATTTGGAGGCAATTACCCCCAAAATTAATCCCAGCATTCCCTTTGTGATATGGAACCTTGTGATACAATGTCAGAGAGATCCATACACTTACACACAAGTTATTGTCATGAAACTAGAAAAATGCTTGTTTTTTGCCCCTTTTTGGCCCCTAATTCCTAAAATTTGGAAGCAATTACCCCCAAAATCAATCCCAGCATTCCCTTTGTGATATGGAACCTTGTGGTACAATGTCAGAGAGATCCATACACTTGCACACAAGTTATGCCTGGAAGTTACAAAAATGCTTATTTTTGGCCCCTTTTTGGCCCCTAATTCCTTAACTGTTGGTACCATAACCCCCAAAATCAATCCCCACCTTCCTTTTGTGGTATTGATCCTTATGGTAAAATTTCACTGAGATCCATTCACTTAAACTAAAGTTAGAGTGCGAAAACTAATGTGTCTTCGGACGACAACGACGCCGGACGACAACGACGCCAACGTAATACCAATATACTACCACAAAAATTTGTTTGCGGTCGTATAAAAAGGGCATAAAGGTTGTCATATTTTAATAACTACACATCTTGAAAGAGTTTATGGACCATGAATTGCCAGATTGAACTCCTTGCTGTCAACACAGTTCAATTTGGGTAGTTCTAAAAAAGTATGGAGGGTCATATGTGCTATAAAAGAATGGCTGTTGCAATCACAACTATTGGCTGGATTGGGGGTGAATCCAGGGTTACTTAGTAAGTAAATGATTAATATTTCTTATTTGTTTTTGTGATATAATAAAACATGAAAATCTAAATGTCTTCTATATAGGACTATGATAGACCGTTGCAAGTACAATTTAAATATTTCATGCGGTTTTTGAGAAAATAAAAATATAATTTGTACTTTAACAACATTTTCAATTAAATTAATTAGTGTCATGTGATTTCACCTTGTTGCCTATCTATTACATGGTCTCTCATACAATTAAACACTGAGGAGGTTCACACTTAA
The DNA here is from genome assembly GCF_021869535.1 of Mytilus californianus. NCBI lineage: Eukaryota > Metazoa > Mollusca > Bivalvia > Mytilida > Mytilidae > Mytilus > Mytilus californianus. The sequence goes on along the minus strand of NW_026262615.1, from coordinate 23,253,637 downwards.
AGGACAGAAACATTCACATGTTAGGAGGGTTACTAACTTAAGTTTTGACAATTACTCAACCCTCCCCCTTTTATCCCAATCATAAGGTTGAACAAGTCATAAAGAAATTTTTTTCAATGTTTGAATTTCTAGTATTCTCAAAAATATTGATAAACAAGTTGTCTCTTAAAACATCATTAATATAAAGCATGGTCTGTTTATTAACATGCACCAGGTTCTTTAAAGTATGTAGAACATGAACAAAACTTGCTTTTTAAAAGCACAACAAATAATTTATCAAGCATGGCCTAAAGCCAGCTACCAGAGTAATATTATATAAATCACATTGGAATTAATCTCCTCTATTTAATAGACAAACAACAAGAGGCATTGATTTTATTACTGCTTCTTTTATATTGCTCATTTGTTGGTTTTATTTACCATTATATTATTCTTTTATGAATTTTACAAATATTTTCGATTTACAGGGGAAAAATAACAAAACTATAGAAAGATCTAGCTGATTACCAAGTCATATATATGTAAACAGTGCTTGGAAAGATATTACAACTAGAAGCCAATTTCTTTAGTCTCAAAACTTTCCATTGTTTCAGGATATTCATATTGACATTTAGAAACTGTTCATCTGAATGAAAAGCCAATTGAATCTGCATATCACATTCAAGGACAACTGGGCTAGATGGTAGATACTGGTACATTGAAAAAATCTTTTCATTTTGGGATTAAATAAGGTTACATTCAAGCACATTTTTTCATACATACATACATAGTCATAGAACATATAGTGAAAGAGCTTAGAACTCATTCTGTGCAAATTTTATTTTAATTTATTTTACTCTTTTAAACCTTGAATTCTAATACCTTTTGACTTGTTCAATGTTTTCTTTGTTTTAATGATGGAAAATTTTCATTGTGGCAACAGGGGTTAATGGCTACAGAATGTATTCAGATTGTCTGATGACAGAAAGTGTGTTACTTTTCCAGGACCTGCTGAGCCCTTCTGATCAGCATGCAAAGCATCTTGAAGGTCACAAATGATTTAAATCTTCATTCAAATCATAGTCACTTTTGTGTTTATTATTCAGTACAATTCACTATTCTACCAGCTGTCTTAATTATTAGTTTGTTTTTAATTCTGATTAAAATATCCACTAAACTCATATAATTTGCATAAGTTCTGTTGGGTGTAAATAATTTACAGTAAGTTTAGCCATTTTGTATATGTGATGGTTTTAATTATTGTCCATGCATCTGAGATCAAAGTTACAATTTATCTAACCTATTCTCAATTCTAATGTATTAATCACAAAAAAACAAGCAATTAACATTCCAGAATTTAAAATTTGCATTTCAATATTCATTTAATGCAGTCTCTAATAGAAAAATCAACTTATTGCAATATAACTATAACACGGTCTGTCGATTTAATTTTTTTGAAAATGAATTATTCAGGTTGTTGAATTGTTGTTTATAAATAATTCACAACCTAACAGATGAGTTATTGAAAAGCTGATCCCCATGTGTGTGTTTTTTTTTTCCCCATATCTCTGCCTTAAGTATACATCGATCATTCCATAGTATACACCAATCATTCCATAGTATACACCAATCATTCCGTAGTATACACCAATCATTGGTAGTAAACACTAATGACTAGTTAAGTCACTAAATGACTGATGTAATATGAACCCAAAAGAACATTATACAAACATGATAAAACAGAAGCTGAATAGCTTAATAGTCAAAAGGTCTACTTTACAAACAGCATTTAGAGGGCATCATACAAACAAAAAGTGGGAATTATAAGTCAGAAAATGACAATTATGCAGATAAAAAGACCATTGTTTTAAATGACCTTTTTCCAGATGTAGAGATTGTGCCGTTTAATTAGCCGGAAACTGGGAATAGTCAGTTAAATCATTGTGATTTTTGGATTTAATTATATCATGATGCTGGAACAGACACATTATTTTCTCTGTTTTCTCCAGAATTCAGGATTTGGAATTTATTTTCTCCGGAATTCAGGATAAGACAACCTCTGCTCCTACCCCCTCTCTCGAGTCAATTAGAAAAACATGACATCCAATGTTTAATCTACCAATCCTGTTCTGATGCACAGTGTAGCCCAATTGTTACTGAAAATTTGAAAGTTTAGATAGTAATAGATAATTGAGCTAGGTTCAGTCTCCCTTATAATCACAATGTCAAGAAACTTAAAACTGAAATCAATTTCCAACAGGTTTTCTTTCCAATCGTTATCAACAAGTGAAGAAAATTGTCAATAAATTGTGATCTTTCTAACACAATTTTGCTACTGAAACCACCTGCCTATATCTCCATTAAGACATATTTTCTGTGGTGACAAATTTTCACGTCATTTTCAAACAACTAGGGGGTCAACGTAGCTTCAATCTTCCGATGTAAATTGACCTGCTTGAATTACAGTGTCGAGGTGACAGAACCCTATGCATATAATTAGGGTGCTTAGAATCGCTGAGCATTCAATTATTTTCAAGCTACTGAGGACAATTTTGATTTAATCTGTCATGAAGCGGAAAGCATATAACGCCAATTTCAATAATCGTAACAAAAGCTTAAGCTGAATGACCACTCGTTTATTTTTATTTGTCATGATGGAAATGCAATAAAAACGATGTCGTGAGAACTTATTTAAATACAATTGTCCACCATTGTTTGGACTCGATTACTAATCCACGCTGGAATGTCCCTAATAAATTAAATTATATCAATTTCCAACTGATTCTATAAGAAAAACTATCAGTGATATTTTTGTAAATACTATACAATGGTAATGGCTTTTCACACTTCAAAGTCAATTAGATATATATACACTCCATCCTCCTTAAGGGGAAAATTCTTTATGGAACACAATATAATCTGCTATTTTCTAAAAATATTGGTGACACATAAGAACTTTTACTTTCAGAACCTTTACTTTTGTTAATTTTACAGGTAATAAAATGACTGTCTGAGGTATCATAACTCATACTTTCAAATCATGCATGCATTTTCAGTAGCTGTTGGTCAAAACTGCCAGTCTACTGCTATCCTAAACAAAATGGACTTATATTGACAAAGAATGAAGAATTTTTTCCTCATATAATTCTTTAGTCCAGATGTCCTTTCCTCTAAATAAATTCTAAAATCTATCAAATCTGACGATTAACCGATACCTGACATCATAATGTCAAAAGATTTAGCTAACTGACATTTACATTTTACAAAAAATTTTTGACATATTGTACCAACACCTGCTATAATGTTAAAGACTGTATGTCCACCTCTTACATATCTTTAAGATATCTTTTATGTTTTTTTTTTGTTGTTGATTGGCTTCTGTCTAATTGGCATTTACCAACACCTTCATACATTCCAACAAGTGTACTTGTCAAATTGACTTATTGAGATATCTTTTAGTTTTGATTTGTTGTTGATGCTTTTTCAGGTGCTTTTTGTGTGATTTTTTTTAAAGGAGGGGGGGGGGGGGGGGGGGGGTATCTAGATATCTTAAAGGTTTGTCTTCTTCAGGTTCGGTTTCTGTTTTATTAGCATTTACCAACATCTTCTTTCATTCCTACAATTCTTCAATGTGATTTTTTTTTGGGGGGAGGGTTGGTTCTGTTATATTGACTAACTCTACTCATCATCTCCATTTATCCTTACATATCTTTAGCACAAAACAAGATGCTTTCCAAATTTAAGCTAACTATGAATTTTCAAAATCTTGTACATTTCTTTTTTCCTGGGCATACATAACCAGTTCTTGAGAATATGTAGTAATTTCAACCTGCTGCCAACTCACGGGCTCTGACAAGACACAGATATATGCCCATTAAGATAAGAATATATGCAATCCAATGATAAGATACAATTACTTAGAATTCCAATGACTTAATGCAATGTAAAGATTGAGTGACAGACCAGCTCACAGTTAATAAAACAATAAAGGGCCATCTCAAAGTTTTCTGAACACATCTGGGGATCATCTCACACTGTTTTTTCTGAGTTATTAAATAATATTAAAAGTTTTAATTTATAACAGAAATCAATTGAAGTAAAAGTGAACACTGTGGATTCATTTAATTTCCTGGGTATTGATTTTTGTGGATTGAAGAAAAATCTTATTTTCGTAGATATTTGATTTCATGTTTCTGCCAAAGTCTGCATACAAGTCAATAGAAAATGTGTACATCCTTAGTTATCTAAATGTGTGGTTAACGTTTACCAACTTAATCCACTAAATTTGATATCCATCCACAAAGAATACTGAATCCACAGTAGCTTAGAATACTTTTTAAAAACTTGGTATTCTTGCAGGCAGTTAAATTGATAAGCATGTATGATAACTATTGTCTTGTTAAAAAAAAAAATTAAGCCAAGTCTTACTAGCATTATCAAGGGCATAAACTTTCAAACTATCAACTCTACAGGGTAAAATGTTATAAGCGGAAAAAACAAGATCATCTTACAAATTACTAAAACATTTAAAGCAATCAACTTTGGGACATTCACAATTTTTTTGCAACTGAAAACATCAGGTAACCAGATTAAGGTATTCATCAGTATCTTCTTGGGAAATAATCGGCAGATAAGAGATTTCAAGTTACAGTTACCAAATAAAATCACTAATATTTAAGGATTAAAATACCAATAATATCTGTTAAATCATTATCTACATGTATGATCTATGGCTTACATAAATCATGGCAGATTAACTGGATCCCTGTCTCACAAATCAAACAACATAGGTATTATTTTATAGTTTATATCTACTGATACCTATGGAACATGCTTCTTATGATAAGTTATACTTACATTTGTATATCATGTATTACATGTAACCGGAGGTATTATATGGGGGGTCCGTATATTTACTCTTACTTTCTACCTATAGATCCAAACTAATTATTTCTTATTTATGGATATAGAATGGTGACTGAAGGAAGTTCCTAACATGAATTCTGTCACATTCTCATAAACTCTGTTCTTGATATTTTTTTCAATACATGATTTATTTTATCAGCTGAACAGATGTTTGGAAAAGTTTGTTAAAAAACATATTTTTCATCCCTTAAAAAAAATATGCTATAAAATTTTGAATTTATCAACTGGTAACAGATGCTATAAGAGTTTAATTAAGTCATTAAAACTAGGATGTTTTATCAAATTATGAAAAACAGCTCTGATTTGGTTTTTATATATTTATATAAATATAAACAAGTCTAAATTGAAAACAACGTTCAAACCTATAATTGCGTTGGATAAAAACCGCAATTTTTATACGTGTGCATGCAAAACAAATTTCTTGGTAGAGGTGTCTAAATACAGCACAAACAACATTTTCCAAAAGACCAAAAAAGTGAAAAAGTATATTTTAACAAAACACATTTGACTAGCAGGTCGAACAAAGGATGTTCTTAAACCCTGCTGACTGCCATTGGTGATTGCCAAATAAACGGATCACCAGATGTAACAAAATAGATCTTAACTATTAGTTTAATACCAAACAGAAAACAATAAACTTGCAGAAAAGATAGTATACCACAAACAAAAGGTGCAAAAATTAGTACACCATATCAGGATTTCGACAATTAATGTCTCTTCAGTGAAGTTAGGAATCGAAACGGTATTTGGGAGGCCATATAATTTACCTCAATTTAGGATAGACTCTTGAATTTTTAAGATCTAAATAGGATAAATGGATCAAATAAACCCGAAGTCAAATATAATACAAGACCAAACGAAAAAATATAAACAAGTCTAAATTGAAAACAACGTTCAAACCTATCATTGCGTTGGATAAAAACCGCAATTTTTACACGTGTGCATGCAAAACAAATTTCTTGGTAGAGGGGTCTAACCAAATACAGCACAAACAACATTTTCCAAAAGACCAAAAAAGTGAAAAAGTATATTTAAACAAAACGCATTTGACTAGCAGGTCAAACAACGGATGTTCTTAAACCCTGCTGACTGCCATTGGCAATTGCCAAATAAACGGATCACCAGATGTAACAAAATGGATCTGAACTATTAATTTAATACCAAACAGAAAACAATATATAAATTTATATAAATATATATATCAAAATCTTGAAAAAAAGCTTTAATATGAATTAGTAGTAACCAAAGATTAAGTATACACAAACCAGTATTAACCAGAATGAACTAGTGAAAGTACAGTGCTGAACAATTGAGGTTCTGTAAAGTGTGGATTTTTTGCAGGGGTTTATTTTTACTGATATCATACAAATCAGGGAAAGGAACAACTTGAAAAAAGAAAATAATAAATAATGGACACAGATGATGCCCCTTCCCCCCCCCCCCCCCCTTTTTGCATACAACATTATAAAGGGACATATCTCAAAAACAATAAAAGTGACGCTACCCAAATTTGTACCAGATCTGAGTTTTGTGGTAATAAGTATTGTGTATAGGTTTCATAATGTTTGGTTGGGGCAAACTTATTTTTTAGTTACAGAACGGAAACTAAAAATTCAGCAATTTTTCGATTTATAAAGGGGCATAACTCAACAATGGTTAAAGTGACGCCACCAAAATTCAACTTGATCTGTGTTTTATGGTAATGAGCATTGTGTATAAGTTTCAAAAGATTTGGTTGAGGCAACTTAAGTTAGAGAACGGAAACTAAAAATTTTGCATTTTTTTTTTTCATTTATAAAGGGGCATAACTCGAGAATGGTTAAAGTGACCCCACCAAAATTCATATTCAAATTTGACTGTTTTTAGGAGCATGGCATTTAATGATAACATTGCAAACTTACATATCAAATACCTCCCTTATTGAACCTCAAAATTTTGTAACATGTATTCCTTACCCTGTTGGATGAAAATCAAGAGATAACAGTTAAACACTGCCAAGATTTGTTTTGCTTTCTTCTCAGATTTTTTCCCACAAAATGAGCTGTGCAGAGAATGCATACACGTTACAGTTCAATTCTACGAAATATGCATATTATATATGCTTTGTATTCTTTTGTACTGAAATTATTTCACTAAGGAATGTCAGGAAGTATATGTATTTTTTGTTTTGTTTTGTTTAATATTTTTTGATTTTTGTTTGTTTTGTTTTGTTTTGGGGTTTTTTGTGAGGGGGTTGCTGAGATCTGGGATTTTCTTTTTACAGAAATTACTATGACTTCAATATGTCACCTGAATGAAAGCAAAATCATTCTAAAAAAATAGCATTGTTCAAAAAACAGCACAAACCTGATTGTCAAATTTGACTGCTCTGTTTTGTTTTATGTTGTTAAATCATTTAACTACATGAAAGGAATTGTCATAACACGTCACCATGCAAAACTATTCAAAATATCTCAAGTCATCAGCCAACAAACACACAGCAAACTGACCAGTTTACTCAAGTCATCAGCCAACAGACACAAAGCAAACTGACCAGAATCACTCAGGTCATCAGCCAACAGACACACAGAAAACTGACCAGTTTCACTCAAGTCATCAGCCATCAGACACACAGAAAACTGACCAGTATCACCCAAGTCATCAGCCAAGTCATCAGCCAACAGACACACAGAAAACTGACCAGTATCACCCAAGTCATCAGCCAACAGACACACAGAAAACTGACCAGTATCACCCAAGTCATCAGCCAACAGACACACGGAAAACTGACCAGTATCACTCAAGTCATCAGCCAACAGACACACAGCAAACTGACAAGTATCACTCAAGTCATCAGCCAACAGACACACAGAAAACTGACCAGTATCACTCAAGTCATCAGCCAACAGACACACAGAAAACTGACCAGTATCACCCAAGTCATCAGCCAACAGACACACAGAAAACTGACCAGTATCACTCAAGTCATCAGCCAACAGACACACAGAAAACTGACCAGTATCACTCAAGTCATCAGCCAACAGACACACAGAAAACTGACCAGTATCACTCAAGTCATCAGCCAACAGACACACAGAAAACTGACCAGTATCACCCAAGTCATCAGCCAACAGACACACAGAAAACTGACCAGTATCACTCAAGTCATCAGCCATCAGACACACAGAAAACTGATCAGTATCACCCAAGTCATCAGCCAACAGACACACAGAAAACTGACCAGTATCACCCAAGTCATCAGCCAACAGACACACAGAAAACTTACCAGTATCACCCAAGTCATCAGCCAACAGACACACAGAAAACTGACTAGTATCATCCAAGTCATCAGCCAACAGACACACAGCAAACTGACAAGTATCACTCAAGTCATCAGCCAACAGACACACAGCAAACTGACCAGTATCACCCAAGTCATCAGCCAACAGACACACAGCAAACTGACCAGTATCACTCAAGTCATCAGCCAACAGACACACAGAAAACTGACCAGTATCACTCAAGTCTTCAGCCATCAGACACACAAAAAACTGACCAGTATCACTCAAGTCTTCAGCCAACAGACACACAGAAAACTGACCAGTATCACTCAAGTCATCAGACAACAGACACAGAAAAATCACTTCAGGATTTTATTCTATAATTGTATCAATAAAAAAATGAGACAACTCTCCTAAAAGACCAGAGACCAAATGATGTAAAATTTACCAACCATATGTCACGGTATGGCCTTCAACATGAGCAAAACCCATACTGCATAGCAAGCTATAAAAGCCCCCAAACCACCATTTTCCACCAATAAATCAAATTTAAGTCTTCATAAATGTTTACTGTATAAAATATTGGAATATAAGTAATATTCTGAAGGTCATTTTCATTAAAAGTTGGCACAGATATATTGAATAAGGTAACAATGGAACATGGCTGTCATATGTTTTTTATTATGGGTGCGTAGTTAATGTGCAACAGAAAGTATTGAATTTCTGTATAAGATAGGTTATTTGTGCAATGATATTACTATTTTTCCTATCAAGTTTGAAACATGATACAAGAACTGCCACTAATATTAATGCATGTTGTCTTATGTTACATGTTTACTACATGGAAAAAAACATATTTTATTTCACTACTCTGTAGTTTTGTAGTATCTGCTGCACTATCGTTTTACTTTTACCAATTTTTTTAGCATGCCCCTTTGACAAATATCTTTTTAACTTGACAACGACATATTAGTATCAAAATTATACAATTCACAATTTTGCTCAATTTTAATACTGTATGGCAACCTGTTTTGCTATCACTTTACTTTTACCAATTTTTTTTACCATGTCCTTTTGACAAATATCTTTTTAACTTGACAACGACATATTAGTAACAAAATTATACAATTCACAATTTTGCTCAAAATACTTTATGACAAACTGTTGCACTATCATTTTACTTTTACCAATTTTTTTTAGCATGCCCGTTTGACAAATATCTTTTTAACTTGACAACGACATATTAGTATCAAAATTATACAATTCACAATTTTGCTCAAAATACTTTATGACAAACTGTTGCACTATCATTTTACTTTTACCAATTTTTTTTAGCATGCCCTTTTGACAAATATCTTTTTAACTTGACAACAACATTTTAGTATCAAAATTACACAATGTTGCTCAAAATACTGTATGACAAACTGTTGCACTATCATTTTACTTTTACCAATTTTTTTTAGCATGCCCGTTTGACAAATATCTTTTTAACTTGACAACAACATATTAGTATCAACATTACACAATTCACAACTTTAGCACAATATAACTCATCAATAACAAATAAATAATAGCCCGTCTTTCTCGAAATCTCATCCTAGTTCACGAAATATATTAAAAGTCCATTTAAAATTCCTCTATTCCCTGGATCAATCAGATTGTCACATACAAGTTACTAGTATTCACTAAAGAAACCCAAAAATGGCCAATTCAAAATGATAGCATGGATCATCTTGTTTATCTGGATTTCAGTGTATGGCTTTTCTACAAGGTCTAGTGACAGAAAACACCCTTTTAAATATAAGCATTAGAAGTTCATAAAATATTAAGTGAAAATTGTAAAATAAGCATTGTTTGTAAACAGCCATGCAGTTTGGAACAATATTATTGATTCATGAAGCAGACATTTTTATTTTATTAATCATAACTATTATATTAAACAGTATTTAATTTATATAAAGAAAAATCTTTGAAATTCATCTACTGTATTAACATAGATAGTAAAGGTTCCATTATTTTGTTAATATTTTTTATAATCTAGTATTAGGTATTAAGTTCTAAATAAAATAACAGTCGCTGCCTGTAAACCAAAACTTTAATAAGTCATATGCAACATTAACAACCATTTTATATTTTTTGGAAAAAGGGGGATGGAGGTATGCAAGGGAACAGCTTTTTCATTATTACAGAACTTCTTACAAAAATCCATTTGTCAGACACTTTGTCCACACCGGCCCTGTGCTTTCTCTCCGAACTATATGGTTGATCAGTCACTGTCCACAAATTTATCAATTAAATCCATTAATTTTAACAAGAAAATGACAAGTATAAGTCTGGTAGTTTTCACACTTTTATAAATATAGATTGATAACCCCAGGCTATGTATGATCACTTAATTCAAATTCTTGTAGTCAGTACAAAAACCACAACATGGGAACACAGTCACCCAGACCATAGGAAGTCGATATGTTTTGGGCTAATTTAAGAATCCTGTCAATGTTCCCTGATACAATGACCATCACAGTACAAGTAGTACAAGTTAGCCTAGTGTCTATGACCTCATCAGATCAATACATTGTCCACCATTTTATCAGCAGATTATCTTGTATTATATCAAGGCTACTGATTTCTGTACTATTGTACAGATAAGTCAGCTAATAAGTTTATGTCCTTAGGGGGTCAACATGTTACCCTTTCAATAATATGTGAAATACATAAATAAGGGTCTGGATGGGGGTCCTTCAATTCTGTATTTTTTATTTTGTGAGACCTTTAAAATTTTGTCCATTAATCTCCATTCTTTATATTTTACCTGTCCATTATTCTCAATTCCTAATTTTTTCAGCCTGTTTTTCTCTAGTCTTCATTTTTTGGCCCTTTATTCTGCATTTTTGCTCATCATTCTCTAATTTCTGTAAACCCCATCCATACCCTCATACATGTATTGCTCAAGAAAATTTGTCTCTTAACTATCATATATATATATAATTATTCCACAGGTACATGTAACAAGATAACAAGAATGGTCAGGTAAAGTCTAATTAAAAGTGCTGTAAAACTTGCAAACATCAGTTATTGATTTTAATGTCACAAAACCAGAGACTCTAACCTTTGTTAAATGAGACAGAAAATCTAAGAATTTATCTAATCATCAGCCAATTACAAGCACAAAATATCTCAGTATTTTGTTGTTTTGGATTACAGCAATGATTCAACAGACTTCAGATGTAAAATATCATCCAATAAAGAAAAATTTCAAAGTATTATATACATAATAAATTTCAAAGTTTTATATACATACCTGAATAACTAAAAAATATTCTACATAGTTTTATAATTTGGAAAATAAAATATATTTACACCTATGCATAGGAAATATTTTGTTTTAAATACATACTACTTTCCAGTATGTTCTTTTTTGACCGGCCCGATTTGGAGGTGTTACGATTCTTACAAAGTCTATTGCAAAGAATATCACTGAAGCCTGTGCTAAGAGGCTGTCTTAAACTTGCAGTGAGGTAAGAGTTTTTTGCTCCGTGTTGAAGGCCTCACTGTGATTTTGAGATGAAGAACAGCAATAAAAGTGCTGTTCCTTTGCTTTTTGTGTGTGTTTTTGCTGTGCATGTACTGATTTTGTGTGATGGATGGATATCCCATATCCTTTGTTTTTCTATTTTATACTGCTCCTGGTATGATAAATAAGCTAAGCAACTATTTTTTGTATGTTCCATTATATCATGTACATGCAAGTTGTTAATTATACATATTTATGATCTCGTAGCATCGTAAATTCCACTTAAATGTGCAGATAATCAAGTTGTTTTTTCTCCATTTTAGATATAGTAATTACAGTAAGTTACAGGCAGCAGTCGATTAACATTTATCAACATATTAAATCATTTCCAATCAGATTGTCACTTAATTAATTCAAACGAAAAATAATCACCGATACATGAATTTGATATTTCGATGGATTATTTATATGAAGCTTCAACTGGTTCACCTTAAAAATACCATTTCAAATTTGTTGATTCATTATGTAACAGTAGATTTTTAAAGAAAATTTAAATATTTGTGTAACAAATAAAAACGTCATAAGAATTTAAAAATAAAAATAGGATGATTTTTTTTCAAATTTTCCTATTTTGTTGGGTTACTGTCTCATTAAAACATGTACTAAACATCTATTCCAAAACTGAATGAAGGACAGAATCGAGCTCTTACTCAGACCTGTTTTTGCCATTGGCAACAAGAGTAACAAACTGAGGACAACCAAGTCTTCCAATTCATGATGCTGACATTTTCGGCTTTTTCAGGGAAAATCTGGACAGAAATGGGCCTGTTATATAAAATGATTATTTTTGTAATGATGACCATAATGAAACAATGTCAATGATTAAAATTAATGATGACTGAACGCAGCTTGTTTATCAGCCTGATAAAACAATATAATACAACATTAACATCCAGAAGTATGATGTTTAGACCCTCATTTACATATAAATTATAATCTTATCAACATAGCTAACCAATACTTGATACATTTCAATCAATATAAGATGCTCATATTTTCAAATGTGTAAAAATGATGAAGGCCAGGCAATAAAAATGTTCAAATCTGTTACAAGTTGTAAAAATCCATTGTCCTTTGGTGGGAGTAATTCTTTTTTAACGATTGTCAGGTATTTAAAACTTTAAAGCTAAATATCACCTCTGATAATTGATTGTTTGGGCAAAATAGACAGGTAGAATTCTAAAATTTTAAACTTAAGCTGTTAAAATAAAGATAAATCCAATAGTGGGTATCAAAAAGGGGGTAAAAAAAAAAGGAGGATCACAGTAAAGTTACATATATAAGTAATAACTATAAAAGATTATTCGGATCTGCTGAATACTGTTGGCGGATTTTTTAATGATAAATGTGTGCCCCTATTGAACCATTTAAAAATTTTGTTTAGTCCCCTTTTGAAGGACTGTCTCAGGTATAATCTCTCTGGATACTACAACTACCTCCATAAATAAAATATGACCGCTTCTACATCATAAAAGCCCAACTCGGTGCTGAAAGTGATGCTAAACAATAACAAACATACAAACTCCTTGTTCAGCTTTCCCATTAGAAATCAAAGTGATCCAAAAATAGTATTATAAATGTGTGAACTTAGTACAGATGTACCATAATCCAGAAATCATGTAAAATTTGATATTTTGTAAAGGAATATATTAAGGGATAAATATTTCAAAATTTCATACAAACAACACAATACTTAGATGATGGCTTAAAAGTACAAAATCTGTGACATTAGATTCTTCACTTATGGTCCAGCCCCCCATCTATCAAACAAAATCAGTAGAGAATTTAAAAAGTAAATTCATTTATAATAGCCGTGACCAATTCACTAGTAGGAAGGAATATTTTTTTGAATTCTGTTTACTAATAGTCATTCTGCAAAATCCTCCCTGAATCAATATCTGTAATAAGGCAGGATATGAATTATTCATGTGATGTTGGGAATAGGGTTTTAATAATCTCTGTCCACCCCCATGTAATCTAGGCCTGAGGAAGAGAACCCCTGTCCACCCATGTAATCTAGGCCTGAGGAAGAGAACCCCTGTCCACCCCATGTAATCTAGGCCTGAGGAAGAGAACCCCTGTCCACCCCCATGGAATCTAGGCCTGAGGTAGAGAACCCCTGTCCACCCCCATGTAATCTACGCCTGAGGAAGAGAACCCCTGTCCATCCCCATGTAATCTACGGTAGGCCTGAGGAAGAGCACCCCTGTCCACCCCTGTGTAATCTAGGCCTTAGGAAGAGAACCCATGTCTACCCCCATGTAATGTAGGCATAAGGAAGAGAAACAGCTGTTATGCTACACATGTAATGCAGCATCTGTATATTTTACTATACATTTTTAACACTCAGAGGCCTCATGGCAATACAAGAAATCACTGTTAAATCATTAAAATGTTATCAATAAAATATCAATGAGAAAGCAAAACAATAACACAATGAAATGGAAATAAATGCATGTTCACTAGTGAAGCCATCTTCATCAAAAACTTCAAGCAAACAAAAGTTTTTATTGAGGAATTTTGTTAGCACTATCAAATTTTACAGAAGAAACAATTGATTGACGTTCGGCAATCCCACAAACATAACATTTATTTGGCCCATACTTTATGGTTTCTTTTTTTTATATACAGATTGGAATTGAAAAGATTTAATCCACAATCTTACTATTAATACAATAAGAGCTGTCACTTAAGAGACATATAAATTTTTGGAGGAAAGCTTAAATCTCTGTAACAGATTTTGTCAGTGACACTGTATGTGCAGTCAGATTTAGGGTTCCTCCATACCCCCCCCCCCCCCTTTTTCCCTCCTTATGGAGCCTCATATATGATAAATGCATAGACTTTTTCATGATGGTTTGTCTGAGGCCCCCCTTTTTTTTTAAATCCTAGATCAGCATCAGATGTGTGTTAGGGGTTGGTACAAAGATGAGGGAATTTTTTAACAGAAAATATCCAGTAAATAAGATTCATTCATATGACTATATGCACTTAAATTGTCTAATAGACCATAAGGAGCCAATAAGAACATGAAGTTGCTTACCTTATTGGAAAGATTTGTTTAACCTTTCTTTTAATGCATGTTTGGCATATAAAGTTCAAAATAATAAAGTGTACTAATAGATCCATAAGATTTTAAATACTAGTTGTACTTTTGTATGAATTTCGGTTTTTCATCCCATTTACATAAAAATCTACTCTGTTAAAATAATTTATACAGATTTCTAAATTTCATACTACACAGAAGTGCAGCCATCATGCAGGACAAATCTAAAAGTTAAATTATTCTATGACAATAATTTATACCAAGAAAATTAAAACAGAATTTCATTCCCTCAAAATTATCCAGTCACTTTCAATCAGATGTTGTAGAAACTAATATGCAAAGATTATTTCCTTATTAAACCTATTTTATTTCCTGACATATTTTTTTCTTATAAAGCAAGCATTTGTTTTAAAGTAATAAGTTTGAATAATTTCTATTTTAAGATATCCCAAACCAAGTTCTATGTCATTATCACAAGTAGAAAGGTACCCAGATAGAAATTTGTCGACAGTGCACATCATATGACAACTGTTACAAATAAAACTTGTGTATGGTCACTGGAAGAGAGCCCCTACAAACATATAATCACAGCTTACCTGTAAAACACTTAATCTTAAAATATTGACCACAGGCAAAACAAATATCCTTGGTAGTATAAATCCAAGGAATTATATTACACAATAATTCCACAATTCCATGTTGCCATGTTGTGTCATAAATCAGCACACTACAGTATAACCTGGCATTGACCAAGGTACTGTGGTCAATGAACTGACTTGACCATCAATGACCAACAAGCTGGACAAGCCAGGTTCAATCACCCTAGAACCACATGTTGGTCAGTTAAAATGTAAATCAATGTCAGTTACACAGGTGAAATTGATCTAATTAAATTCTTATCTATCCTTGATTAGTGTATTGCAGTAATTCCCAAGTGTGTATTGGTCAATCAGACACCCTCTGGTCATCAGTCAATCTTAAAGACAATGTCCAGTTTGTAGAAAATAACAATTTGACACATAACACTGGTCATTCAGGTATGAAGTCATGTGACTTTACATAACACAGGTCTGAGTGGACAACAATCATTATTTATTCCCTGAGGGTCTGTAATACACCTGACTAGCCTTTAAAAGATTTAAATCTAATACACAAACACTGGACATTCATATTGGTTAAAACATTCTTTGAAGTAGCTTTTTAAGCTTTCTAGTGTGAATTATATACAAAGGATTGACTAGAATGAAAGTCGGGCAATTTCAAATTGTTAAATGTTATTTTATCCTTCTTTTAATCAAATTTATACAGCCGATTGTTTATCATCCTTTTTCCAAAAATTTATAAAGCCAAATTGACTTAACATTAATTTCTTGTTTCCTCTTTTTTTTTTATCAACATGGACCTTAAAGATGGACTTTTTTGTCAGGCCTTTATGTAAACATACAGATGAATCATGTACTTTACAGGCTAGATATAAACTGGCAACAAAATTTCATAAATTGCATTGATTTTTAGAAAATATCTAAGATCATAAATCTAGTTGATTCTTTCCCTTAGCATTCTGGGTTAAATCATATCCCTAACTGCTGACTTTGTTTTCATTCTTTTACTTAAATTGCATTGAGGGTCTATGTTTATTGTGTAAACGCCCCAGACACCTGTTGTTTACTGAAGTTTTTGGCTTGGCCTAAAATGTGTATTGATCACAAGATGGACAATGTCCAGACAATTTCTCATTAATTGATAATAATCAAACATCTGCTACTTAACTATTTCATAAACAGATAAAACTGGTGTTCATTTAGAAAATTTGTTTGTCCAATAAAAAATCAGTTTAGTTATTTCTTCCAAAACAGTAAAATAAAAGTTTGAAAATAGAAAAAAAACAAAAAAAAAACAACAAAAACTTGTATTGGAATCTAAACAAAAATGGTGTGTTGAAAGTTTGTTTGTCCAATCAGGGATCTCAAGTCATGAAGAGTATCTTTAGTTATTTGCTGATTCATCAAAAGAACTCAAAATAAAAGTTTGAGCAAAAAAAAAGAAAATTGAATGTATTTACATTAGAACTACAAAAGCCATTCACACTATCATTAGAGACACTGCTGAGAAAGAATTTGTAACTTAAGAATCAATTTCATATCTGTACAACAGCCCGAATGTCAATTAAGACTCTAATCAACTTTCATCCTTTGCAATATTTTCCAGCAAAACATGCCATCCTCTAATTATTCAAACTGAATATAAGATAGAATTCATAGCAATTCTAAGCAGCACAATACATATTTCATGAATACGTTATCTTCATCAAGTCGCTCAAACAACAATTTTGGAAAAGCAAACATAAGAGTTGGAGAGAACAATAATCAAATAGTCTGAAAAAATCAACCACAACTTTATTTGCTGGAGAAACTTTTAAAATATACTAAAATACATTTTAAGGGTTCACTCCTCTTTTTAAAAATAACAAGCTTTTAAAATACTGTTATAAATTGATAGTATCTAAATAACGGAACTTAAAAAAGTAGAACAAGAGTGCACACGCTGAAATGTCTCGCTGAAATGTCTCGCCTGTAACTTTTACTGACCATTGATTTTATGTTGAAAGTCTTAAAAGTAAAGGTTTTACTACAAGTATCACATTTTTAAAGTTCCATGTCAATGAAGTCAAGGTCAGATAAAAACTGTTACACAGACATGTACACCTTACAATTATTCCATACACCAAATATAGTTGACTCATTGCTTATGGTAATTAAAAAACAGACCAAAACACAAAAACACAAAAACTTATTGTTTACCAATGAACCATGAAAATGAGGTCAAGGTCAGATGACACTGGCTAGAAAGACATGTACACCTTACAATCATTCCATAAACCAAATATAGTTGACCTATTGCTTATAGTACTTGAAAAACAGACTGAAACACAAAAACTTAACATTTACCAATGAACCATTAAAATGAGGTCTAGGTCAGATGACCCAACTAGACAGACATGTACCCCTTACAATCGTTCCATACACCAAATATTGTTGACCTATTGCTTATAGTACTTGAAAAACAGACCGAAACACAAAAACTTAACATTGACCAATGAACCATTAAAATGAGGTCTAGGTCAGATGACCCAACTAGACAGACATGTACCCCTTACAATCATTCCATACACCATATATAGCTACCTTCTGAAATATAAAGCTTTATACAAACAGTTTACGCCACCGTCGCCACTACCAGATAGTAATACCTATGTCTAGCTTACTGAGACTTTCGTTGCAGGCAAGACAAAAAAATGACAGGTCTGTGTCTTTATTTTTGATATATAATAGATTGAAAATTTGGCGGGAAATTTAATTCTCTCTAGATTTTTCATACATTTAACATCATGGCACCTTTTTTCTTTCAAAAACTAGAAAAAAAATAACAAGGATTTTATTAGCTTTTCAAAAATAACTTTTTAAACAATATGCAATAAAATTATGAAAAGAAAGGTAGGGGTTAGCAGGCATTCAGTATCCAGTAATAGGGTATATGTCATTTTTCACAGAAAATTATTTATTTCATTAAGTAACCTCTTTAAAGAATAACAATAAACAAACCAACCACAATGATAATGCAATAATAATTGCAACATGTGCAATAAATTACATAAATATACAAATAAAAGTAAATAGTCTTGACAATCTGTTCCTGACAGGAGGATACAAACATTTTAATGATGATAGCAGCAGGAACACTGATGCATTTGGAATATATGATTAGTCATTTGAAATTTTTAAATTTTGATAGCAATATTTGTATGCAGCAGTATTTCTTGAAATTACAATAATAAATATCTTGCATTTGTGTCCTTATTTCTTCTTTATTTATAGTTATAACTTTATTGCAAAACATGAAACCCTGGCGGGTTAAAATGCAAACATAGTACATTGTATACACAAGTGACAAGAAACATAATACATGATAAATGTTTTAAACAAGTCAAGTTGATATTAATAATAATATATATATATATATATATATATATATATATATATATATATATATATATATATATATATATAATAATTGACCAATGTGGACCCTATTTTCCCAATTCCATAGGAAACAAATTACAATGAAAGAGAAATTCAGATAAAATTCAATTTGTGCTGATCCATCTCTGAGATGGAGGGGGTTGCCAATCCATGCAATTCAAAAACAATATCCACCAACTATAAAAGTATTTCATTGAATCCAATTAATACTTGTTATTAACTGTAAGTTATCCATTCTAACCTTTGAACCATAGCATAGCATTTGTTTCCATAAACAAATC
Source organism: Mytilus californianus (assembly GCF_021869535.1). NCBI lineage: Eukaryota > Metazoa > Mollusca > Bivalvia > Mytilida > Mytilidae > Mytilus > Mytilus californianus. The sequence goes on along the minus strand of NW_026262615.1, from coordinate 23,234,531 downwards.
ATATCAAAAGTTTAGAATAAAAATCTGATTTAAAACAATAGAAAAATAGCAACAAAAAATATATATCAATATTTATTAATCATAAACCATTACTGAGATTGAAATATTTACACCAAGGACAACAACCTTGTCCTACAGAGAAGACATTTCTAATGACATGATATATGCATCACTGTTCCAATTGAACAAGCAATGATAAAATAAATACATAATGACTTTGACTTTTGATACTTTGTGGTTACAAGATATAAGAATAAGTTAATGAGCTATGTTGAACATTGATTTATAAAATAGTGAAAGTTTAATAAATGTGGGACTATTTTAACAGCATTTGGAAAAGTATATGTCACTTCTAAAATTGTCAATTTATCTTAACTGTAACTTCGTTGATGGACTTATAAAATTGAACCCTGAATAGGGTGAACCTTTCAATCTGTCTTTACTGTCATCGGTTATTAACAAACAGCAATGCCACTAAAGTTAAGGGACCCAATGCCCATTACTATAATGGAAGTATTGTGGCCCTGGTCGCAGTTTTTTTTGGGGGGGAACCAAAAATTGGAATTTACTACCACACCTACATGAATCACACATAAAATTAAATGAAATTATCAATTGTGTCTCCAAAAGATGGAAAATAGTTGTGAAAAGTGGGTTAACAATGTTTTTTCAAAGAAATCATTGTACATCCATGAAAAAATTGCCATAACTCCTGTGCATAGGACCGTGTTTACATTTGCTTTGTGTATACAATCATGAGAAGACAGGATTTATATCAATTTGGTCAAGTTCAAAAGAAAGACATTAAATTTTTGACACACAGCCTCTGAGTGAATAAGATCTTAAACCAAAAGGAGTAAATACTCTCATAAAAACGTTTTATTACGTCTTGTGGTTTTTAGTGCCTTCGGGATGCTGTCTAATTGACATATACCCCAAATAAGTCTCCTTGAATTTTTATTTTTTGTAGTATAAATTTTTTCAGCTAATGGCAAACTTATTCACAAATGATACATCTTGAAATAAACTTTTTTTTTCTTGGTTAATATCATTTTAAATTCTATCTTTTTCATTCACTTTGTTCGTCTTTATGCCTTTTGAATGGACTTGATAAAAACACAATTTCACAACACAGCTTTAGGTATTCAGTTTTTAAATGAACTTTAAATTACAGAGTATATATTCTTCAAGATGACACCTTACACATTTAAAGTACTTCAACTCTGACACAACTTAGTGCCAAAAGGCATTTTATCCCTTCTATCACAATACACTGTATATAATGGATTATTGTCCGACGAAAATATTTATTTTAAATTGAGAGAAAAACATTTGAATCATGGAAGGCTTGCATTAGTCAGTAAAAAAACCTGCCTTTTTTGTGAGTGTGAAAAAACCAAACCTTCAAATATTAAATAAAAATTTTTAATGGGCTTGGATTTTACTTTGTTTAAAAATATTTTAATTTGGTCTTAAAATTTAATTGCATTTAGTTATTCATTTTTATGTACCATGGGTTTTACGACTATTCATTGGGAACTTATTTTCTAATATTTCGCCAGTATAGGTGAACCTGAGTAAATTAAATATTCATCAAAATATAAATTTCCTTAGGCTAACGTATTAAGAATTTGACAAAACAAGAAAACATTATGAAAGGAAATACAATTTTTTCTCAATCAATGAAAAATCGGTACCATGAGTCCGCAATCAATAATGAACTGGAATTGGCCCGTTGTGACATTGAAATTCATGAAAAATTGAAATTTTATCACAAATTTAACAAGCATTCTGAGAGTATTGCATGGCAATACATAGTCCCCTACCAGTTAAAAATTCATTGTAAAGGAACAAAATGCCAACTTGATCTATAACTAGTCATGGTGTAACTATATAATAAATATCAAGTCAATATCTTCAAGCATGACGAAAAAAAGTGTTGAAAACTGACTATTTAAGTGAATTTTCTAAGACCAAGGACCATAACTCAGCACATAATCAGCAGACAGGAACAAAACTCTAACTTGATCTGTAACTTGTCATGATAAAACTATATACTAATTATCAAATCAACATCTTCAAGCATGACGAAATAAATTGCGGAAAACTGATTATATGAGTGAATTTTCTAAGTTCAAGGACCATAACTCTGCACAAAATCATTAGACCGAAACAAAATTCAAACTTGATCTGTAACTTGTCATGATAAAACTACATATCAATTATCAAATCAATATCTTCCAAGCATGACGAAAAAAAGTGTGTAAAACTGATTATTTGAGTGAATTTTTTAAGTCCAAGGACCATAACTCTGCACAAAATCATTAGACCGAAACAAAATTCAAACTTGATCTGTAACTTGTCATATAAAACAATACACCAAATATCAAATCAATATCTTCAAGCACAAAGAAAAAAAGTGTGGAAAACTGATTTGCTGGATTAACGGACGGAGTGCAAACCTAAAGTCCCCTTCGACTTCGTCGGTAGGGGACCAATAAACACTGATTCATAGATTTTCTACAAAAAAATTATTTCCTACCTAGCCATTATTTTAACTTTTTCATAATGGCCATTATATATTATTCTTCGAAATTTGAGCTAGAAACATGACTGATCAAACTGTAACCTTTTAAGGTTCAGCATTTTATATGGCACATATTTTGGTTTGCTAGATCTCTTTGCTTGATGTTTAGAGTAACACCACAAAAATTTAGAAAACCACGAATACATGAAGATATCTGTAAGATAACTTGGTAAGAAAAAATGTATGAATAGGGCCAATACTTCCAAAGGACTGCATACTTGTAACAATTACTTTAAACATTTAGATCAAAAGAGAAAAGATCTAGTTAGACATGGCATAAAGGTTTGTTGGACATTTACCAAGATAACATGCAAGGATAGACAAAATGAAAATGACACCCGATTTAACACTATTGATGAAACCCTCTAAGCCAATCAACATTCAGCAATATCCATTAAAGTTCCAAAACCAATTGTCATTCGGAAAAATATCAAGAGAGTATAATGCAACATTATATATTCAACATTGTAATTAGACTCTTCAAGGCATTAAATATTCAATATTGTGACGATTATTAAGTCTTCAAGACAATATTCATGGATGTCAATGAAGGTTGTTCCCACTCTCTCTTATTACAAGATAAGAAAACATGCAGAGATGTCAGATTTATAAATGGCAGCACAAACTGTTATGAGGGAATAATCAATATAGGTAACACCTGATGTCTGAGCTTTAACTAAATTCTATCTAATGTGACAAGATCTGCAAACAGCCAATTAGGTATTCAACAACAGCATTTTCAAATTAAATGTTACTATACATATTTAGCTGCAAGTCTTCTAAGAATCATGTTCACATTATTTCCTTTCAAGCAGGATATATACCTTCCGTTCAATAATCTAGTGTCAGCAATTTGAAAAAAAGAAACTGTAAGATTGCACTTGATAAACCAAACTTAAACTAAGGTGTTTTTTAAATAATGACCACCAGAATGGACATTAATTAATAATTATCGCCCTGAACATGCATGAAATACTTGCCAATGGATGTTAAGCAACCAACAATCAATCAATCCTTCATTGAAAAGAATTGTAAAACGAAGTTTTTTGTAGGGTTTATGTAAACTTTAGATTTTGGCCTTCTACTAGCAGCACCACAATAACATCTCTGCCAAGTAATAATATGTTCCTTGGTTCTCAAGAAAAAGATTAAAATGTGAAAAGCTTTACAGACAGACAACACATATGCCAAAGGATGGACATAACCTTCAGCCATTAAGTGAGCTAAAAGTAAATTGTAAACAACAATGTATAAAATACTACACAGAAAACTAAAGATTAAACTACATGAACCCCCACTAAAATCATAATAAGCTAGAGTTTCGACCAGAAAGGTTCAAAGATTCAATAGTATATATAACAATACCATAACACTTCAATGATCCAAGGCTAATGTGGATCATCATCTTTGAGTCTTGTCCCAACAATTCATTTACATGTTACAATACACAAGTACCAATTCTAGAATTGATTCCCATAAACAAATATTACTAAAACAAACTCATTTAATGTAAACTTCTTCAGAGGATAGTATATTTGTATTGGCACCATGATGGTATACAATATGATTGGATATCCTGCATTTATCATGCTTTACCATAAAAATCAAAATGCTGCAAGACCCCTTTCTAAATAATTGAAATATATCAATATAGTATATTAACCATACTATCATGGTGTAAAAGAGAGGTGAAAGATACCAAAGGGACATTCAAACTCATAAGAAGAAAATAAACTGACTACGCCATGTATATGGCTGAAAAAAGAAAAAGATCAACAGACAACCAATGTACACAATACACAACATATAAAATAAAAGAACAGAGTTCCAATGTCACTGGTGTTGCACATATTTTATATTTCCAAAGGGCATAACTCTTTTAAAAAAAAATCAATCGTCACCATTATAGAACTTGTCCGAGATATTGCTGATATTTCCGGTATTTCCATGTCCCCCGCAACGCGTTATGCAGGGGACAACTAAAGACTGAGCAACTATTAGATACACCCAATTGAAGTGACAGCCTCATATGTGTATCTAATTAATGCATTCTACCAGTCAACAGGAGCAAAGCTGGATAAAAAATGGAGCCCTAATTCCATACAAATTAACTGAACGAAAGAATGAAACACATCCAAACACCAAAAACAATCCAAGAGCATTCAACCAATACGACATGTTAGAAACTCTGGTCTGATTTCAAAAGTCCAATATCTGAGAAAAATGGTCTCAACCTGGACATCTGTGTCATTTAGGTGAAAACAATATATGTCTCTTTCCTGCCTCCAGTTTTAAAATTATATTTATGTATCTACAAAATCAAGAAAAATTGAATGTTTTCTCCAACTCAAATCCCGATTTACACAAACATCTGGTAATTTGCACATGCAAGATGGTACATATTTAACATAATTTTCAATGTTCTGACAACTTGTTCACTGGATTTTGGACAATCCTATTACAAATTTGACTGAATAATCCAGTGGAAATTATCAATAGGATTTGTTGTCTACTCAAACCACACAAAACTCTATTTCTAGAATATTTTTTTGGAAAAGCAATTTAATTTTTTAGGGTTGGTGATGAAACTTATGCTGAAGCCCTTTTATGAAGATCAGATGTAACTGATTGAGAGGTAATAATTAACACTAAAGGTCAACAATATATACTAGATATAAGAAAATGTGGTATGAGTGCCAATCAGACAACTCTCCATCCAAGTCACAATGTGTAAAAAGTAAACTATTATAGGTCAAAGTACGGCCTTTCAACACGAAGCTTTGGCTCACACCAAACAGCAAGCAATAAAGGGCCCCAAAATGACTAGTGTGAAACAATTCAAACAGGAAAACCAACGGTTTAATCTATAAAAACGAGAAACGAGAAACACTTAAGAACCACATCAACAAACGACAACCACTGAAACAGGTTCCTGACTTAGGACAGGTGCAAATAAATGCAGCGGGTTTAAATGTTTTAACAGGCGCGCCTTGCAGCCTCTTTCAGTTTTCATAATATACCTCAAGCAATTGTTTGCTGTTTATAATTATATCACAATTTGTCTACAGTATTTGGTACTTAATGTCATAATAATGTAAGTTTTATTTTCCATGTGATAAAACCCCCAATAATGTGTATATATTACTATGAAAACACTTCAATTCCATGCAATTATTACATAATCATCTCACTATAGACCAAGGTCTAATATGTCTATACCATGAATACCACCCTGGCATTCTATCTAAAAATAACTGTCATTTGTTCCAACATTTCTACTGATATATATCATATCAATTTTGTGAATTCCCCAATCTATTCACAATGATGCATACCAACATAAAAGGAGTAACAGGGTAAAACATCAATGAATTCTGCCAAGAACATGTGAGAGCACTTAAAACTTCTGACCAGATGGGTGGACATGCAGAGGGCTAAACTCCTTTACAAATAGTGACTGAGCACTGATTTTAGAACTTGTCTAAAACATTGTTGATATTGAACTTTGATAAAAATTACATAAAATTCTGGCTTAAACTGTACTTTGAAAGATATTACAAGACGGAACGACCAGACACACAACATACAGAAACAAGGAAGACCAGCATTCCCATGTCCCTCGCATCTTTTTTCCAACTTATGACGATTTTCTTTGTGAATTTGAGGTCTTAATTCTGCCCTTTTTTACTGAGGCCAAAAAAAAAATATATATGATTGTCTGTTTAGGATTACCCTTACCTTCTCTAATTTGAAATCCTTGAAATCCGTAAATCACTAACCCTAAGCCATTTTATTTCCATTGTGGGGAAAGGGAAAGTTTAACTGAACTCGTCTCAAAAGTGTAGTTAGACATCCCAATTTTCACTATCGTGCTTATGATAGCCGTTTTAAGGAAACTGGCGACTAGAGTGATGAAAATTCACTTTGCAGCCATTTTATTTCCAACTAAAACCAAGGGAAATAATCCAATCTTTAAAAATCAAGTTAATTTGGCCGAAGGACAACTTGGACAAAATCATGTTGCAAAAAATAAAATGCAAAAAAAATAATAAAATGAGAATACCGACCTTTAACCTATACAATTTTTTTTGGATGATGTAACCCTAAACAGACATTTTTTTTTTTTGCCTGATATAAAAACAAATAAAACATTTTCCACTATAACCTTCAGTGGCGGATCCAGAACTTTGTATAAGGGGGGGCCCACTGACTGACCTAAGGGGGGGCCCCGCTTTAGTCATGCTTCAGTGATTCCCTATATAATCAACCAAATTTTTCCCACAAAAAGGGGGGCCCCCCTGGTTCAGCCTATGACCTTGAAACCCACTAAACAGAATATACAGCATCATCATGTTTCCAACTTCTAAATTAAGATTTTTCATAGAACAATAGAAATAAAAACAAGATTTAATTATCAAGTTTAAATAAGGCATCATTCTCTGATTTTATCTTAAGACTGGATCCCTGTACAATTTTCTACCCACCTAATACTCCTTCTGGAAATTGAAAACTGTCACCTGATATAAAATATATATAAAATATATCAGGATCACTCTTTTAATGGGACTTTAATAGCATCTACAGAGAATTATAAATAATTACTATATACAAGAGATTTTACAAATTGAAGCTTGGAAACCAATCATATATTCTACACTAGCAACCCTGTGAATCAACTGGCGAGCCAATTAACTATCGACAATTTGTTTGCATGTAAATCCATGAAACATTACCAGTCTCTCAGCTGCTACTAAGGAATATAGAAATTGTGCAATCAAATTATTATTGATTTGCACAAATCTGACGAGAGGAATCAGATTTCTGTAGAAAACAAGACATTTTTATGTTATGTCAGAATTATGGCATTATTATGTAGAAATTTTGTCATCAAATTCACTGCTTCTCAGGAAATTTCTTGTCAAATTTTCTTTGGGTAATTTTCAACTGTTATCAAGTTGACAGTTTTCCAAATCAAGACAACAAACAATCTTTATATTTCATTTCAACATCCTTGACCATAAAAAAAGCAGTAAAACACAAATCTCAATGCAATACTGTTCGGAACTCTCCTTTTGATTGGATATATGATACTAAAAGTTAAGGGCATCAATTCCAAAAATTTTCATAAATGATATTTGATTTTCCATACAAAAGTTGGTTGGTTTTTCATCGCGTGTTATTTTCTTTACATTTTATCCAGCAGCAAAAAATTGGTCCAAATTTAGGCAACAGTCTGATCATACTAAGTCAAGGACAAAAGTACTGATAGTCAGAGCATCAAAGAGACAAAAGTAACAGTTTGCAATAAAGTATAAGAAATAAATAGGGAATGTGTCCATGGGACACAGATGATGCACCAGCTTGCATATAACGTTATAAAGGGACATAGCTCAAGAACAGTAAAAGTGATGCTACCCAAATGTGTACTTGATCTGAGTTTTGTTGGTAATAAGTATTGTGTATAAGTTTCATAACATTTAGTTGATGCAAACTTAAGTTAGAGAACGGAAACGAAAAATTCAGAAATTTTTCCATTTGTAAAGGGGCATAACTCTAGAACGGTAAAAGTGATGGCACCCAAATTCAATATTGATCAGTGTTTTGTAGTAATAAGCATTGTGTATAAGTTTTATAACATTTGGTTGAGGAAAACTAAAGTTAGAGAACGGAAACCAATTTCGGGACGTACGGACTAACGTATGAATGGATGTATGGACGGATGACAGACGGACAAGGGTAAAACTTAATGCCCTGTCCGCTACAGCGGGGGCATAAAAATCCAGAAAGAAATCTAATTGAAATACAAGTTAAAAATACAGAAAATTCAAACAGATGGACAATTCATGATACACCAAAACAACATTCAGTTGGTGTTTGATGCCACTTTCATCACTATTGGCCACATCAAAGTGGCCAGTTTTTATTGGTGTAGGAAGCAAGAGTGTCCAGAGAGAACCACCAACCTTCGGCAGGAAAACCGAAAATACAAGTCAATTAAGACAAACAGAACACACCTGCCATGTGCCAGCTTAAAACTCACAATGGCTAGCGATAAGTGAAATAACAGGTAATTGCTCTTTCTTAATTTTTCCCAGATCTTAAAAATAAAACACACAAAATTTGGCCATTTAATTTCACCTGAAAAAGCTGGAACCTATGGACAGCAAAGTATCTCACACACAAATAAATAATGCAGTTTTATTCACTTCCAATTTGCACCACATTAACATTTTCAATCTTATATATAATACAATCAAGATCTTTTTCTGCAAAAGTATTGAAACATCTGGAGTCAGGGCAGATACCAAAAGCTGTTGGACTAAATGTTATAATGCCACACCAAAGAGTTATTTCAGGATAACACTGCTTCAATGATGATCAATAATCTATTTCTAATATTCCTAACTTCTGGTATTCTGAGCTACATGAATCAGGAATTCTTAATCTGGCTGAGGGCTCAGACTTCCTAGTGAAAGACATTTATCAAAGGAATACCTTAGTGATGACAAATTCCAGGAGAAGGGGATTTGTTTAGTTATTGGATGTTTAAAAAAGAGTATAACAAAAAAACTGCAAGGTCAATTCCAAAAGGGGAAGTCCATAAAAACTGACAAAATCACACTTAAGACTTTATCAACCAACAAACCAATGAGTTGTATTACTGACCTGGTTAGGGCATTTTCCAAGGAAAATAAAACTTTGCTTTTAAAACATAATTTATAATACAATAAAACCATTTTTTCATTTGGTGGGGGGGGGGGGGGGGGGGGGGTAAATCATTATTTAACTGACAGCTACTTTTTCACATTTATCACCTTTTCCCCTCTGTCCTTCACCTTCCAATTTTCAATCCCATACACATATGGACCCTTTTAAAAACTTTTAGGTGTGACATCCTTATACAAGCAGGCCAATGGGGTTATTTGGGGTCATGATGCTCTACTGGCTGCAATAGTCAAACTTCAATCTGAATATTAACTTCAATAGTTGTTAATAGTATTTTTTTCAGAGGGGGTGGGGGTTAGTCCAAACTCTGTAACCCCCTTGGCTAAGGGTGTGACATGCATGAAAACAAAAATTCTTTCTGTCAATCTAATTAAAGAAATTCCCCCTAGTCTGTACTCTAGTGCGACAGAACCACAAACAGTTTCTGCACTGTGTAACCATACATCTACAGGTACACTACAAATTATTTCTGTCAATCAGTATACATTTGAGTAAAAAAAAAAATTCCCTACACTTGGAAAACAAGAAATGATAAATATGTTACTTACAGTAAAGATCGAATAAGTCTGTACTTTTGTGTCATTTTCACATCACTTTGAATGTTAGATCCAACGAATACTTATCTAAACACAAAACCATGTGGTTTTAAAATTATCCTCAATGTTATTATGTATTCATGTCAAATTGCTAAAAATAGACATAAAAACCATGTTGCTCCAGTAATGTTAAATCAGTCGGCATTGTGTCAGTGGGCCAGCAGAGTTCATTGCCCTCAATTTACATAACATCCAGAGAAAGTTGATTGGCTGACTGGATGACAAAATTGGCAATATATCAAACCATATTGACTTTTTTAATGTGACATCTGTATCAATAACGGAACAACCCTTAATAATAAAATGACTTGAAAATTAATTTCGAGAGTGTAAAGGGGGCAATATTTACCTATCACTGTTTTATTGAATGTCATATAATTATAAAAACCGAGATGTGAAACGCCTGGTAGCTAGCAAGCTGCGATTTTAAATTAGAATATCAAAATCCCTCAGGATATCTAATAATGAAATGTAAAATACGTTTTCATGTTACTATTACTTTACTTTACAAAAAGTAGATTGAACTTGTAGGATTATCCTATTAATTCTAAATGCTTCATTCACGGCAAACTTCACTGGGACAATTTTCTCATAAATGTGTTATTCCTAGCACATTAAACTTTTAAAGATGACAAGCAATTTTTTGCTGTGTATCTGCTCTTCCATTTAATATAAAAGTTGTAATCATCTTTCCCTTCTTATAAGACAGGAGTAGTTATAATACAGGAGTTGTTATAATACAAGAGTTGTTATAATGCAGGAGTTGTTATAATACATGAGTTGTTATAATACAAGAGTTGTTATAATGCAGGAGTTGTTATAAGAACTGACATTTCATCAGCCAGTTGAGGAACAGTTGAGGTGAACATCTTCATAAAATAACCTGCTCCTCTTCAATGCAATACTACAGAATTTTATCTGAAATTTACTGGTCCATTATTGCCAGTCTTAAATAGCTATTTACTGGCCCATCTTAAAATTCATACAACCCCCCTCCCCCCAGGCCAGTGAGTCAACCCCTGTAAAAAGCTTTTTTATGTAAGTAAACCTATGATATGAGAAGTTCCTATGGTATTAGGAGTCTCTTTTACTTCTGTGTTCAATTCTTTGGAACTTCTTAATGCAGAATATTAAGGCCAATTGAACTGGGATGTTGTTTTACATAATGTATGAGTCATTTTGAACAGATTGCTTGTTTGTTAAAGTGTTGATGCTTAACACTTGTGACCTTTTTATAATGGCCAGTTTTCTTTGACGGAGGAAGCTAATGTACGAGGGGAAGGGAGACTGTGACTGACCTTTAACAAGAAAACTGGCATATCTGGCCAATAAAGGTCTTGAGTCGAACACACCTCAATGCAAGCGACGTTCGTGCTCATCTCAAGAGTTGACATGCCAATGATTACCAAGATGAACTTCTTAGACAAATTTGCAACCTAGGCCCCTAGAACAAACAAGATGTAACTTACTTAGTCCTTGCTATGCCTGATGGCACATAGGGCAAGAAGGAAAAAAACTAAGGTGTAAAGTACTCTATAATGAGGTAGCAATCTCTATAACCAAAAGAACTCTACAGGACAGTCTTCAATAATAAAGGGGTGCCTTTAGAACTTGAAGCTCTAAGTAATCATGTGTATTAAATAATTGTTTAACAGTACTGTTTTTATTATGCACCTTAAGTAGGTAATAACTTACTTCTATAAGTACTATTTTTAAATAAAGTTGATGAAACTCTTAATAAAACCTACATTACTGACATATATCATATATCATGTCACATACACTACTTAATATGCTACAAAAATCTATAATTTCATAGAGATTTTAAGATGTTTATCTAGGAAATAGTACTTGATAAATGAAGTCATTTCACAGGAAACTGTTTAAAAACAATTCAAATTTGGTTAAATGAAGTACATGCACTATATATATATATATATATACATGCATTTGTTTCATACAATAGCATATTGATATTTAATAAATGTCTTATTCATTCAGTTCAAGAAAATTTGATATGTCACATATGTACTGTTTTGTAATATGACATATGTAAAGTTCTATATTTGTAGTGTTACATATGTAACTGTTTATTATAATGTTACATATGTAACTGTTTTTGTAATTTTACAGATGTAACTGTTCTTGTAATATTACATATGTAACTGTTTTTGTAATATGACATATGTAAAGCTCTGTTTTCTGTAATGTTACATATGTAACTATTTTTGTAATGTTACATATGTAACTGTTTTTGTAATGTTACATATGTAACTTGTTTTTGTAATGTGCCATATGTAACTGTTTTTGTAATATGACATATGTAAAGCTCTGTTTTCTGTAATGTTTCATATACAACTCTTTATTATAATGTTACATATGTAACTGTTTTTGTAATTTTACAGATGTAACTGTTCTTGTAATATGACATATGTAAAGCTCTGTTTTCTGTAATTTTACATATGTAAATGTTTTTGTAATGTTACGTATGTAACTGTTTTTGTAATGTTACATATGTATCTTGTTTTTGTAATGTGCCATATGTAACTGTTTTTGTAATGTGCCATATGTAACTGTTTTTGTAATATGACATATGTAAAGCTCTGTTTTCTGTAATGTTACATATACAACTGTTTATTATAATGTTACATATGTAACTGTTTTTTGTAATTTTACAGATGTAACTGTTCTTGTAATATGACATATGTAAATGTTTTTGTAATATGACATATGTAAAGCTCTGTTTTCTGTAATGTTACATATGTTATTGTTTTTGTAATTTTACATATGTAACTGTTTTTGTAATGTTACATATGTAACTTGTTTTTGTTATGTGCCATATGTAACTTGTTTTTGTTATGTGCCATATGTAACTGTTTTTTTGTAATATGACATATGTAAAGCTCTGTTTTCTGTAGTGTTACATGTACAACTGTTTATTATAAAGTTACATATGTAACTGTTTTTGTAATATGACATATGTGAAGTTCTGTTTTATGTAATGTTACATATACAACTGTTTATTATAATGTTACATATGTAACTCTTTTTGTAATATGACATCTGTAAAGCTCTGTTTTATGTAATGTTACATATACAACTATTTTCTATAATGTTACATATGTAACTATGTTTTATAATGTTACATATGTAACTGTTTTTGTAATATGACATATGTCACTGTTTTTGTAATGTTACTGTTTTTGCTATATCATATATGTTACTTTTCTAGGTATGTTACAAATGTAAATGTTATGGGGCTGACTATGTTATGTTATATATGTCACTGTTTATCACATATGAAACTGAATACTTTCTGTAATTTTTATGACAAACAAATATCGTGCTGTGCATCGTGCAAATCAATTTGTTCTTTATTTGATCTGTGCTTTGTGGATTTGCATGCATCCATTTTAGCTACTATCTTCTTTGGCTTTTTTCTCAACACTTTTGCACTCATATTTACCCCAGCCATGCATCCTTTAAATTCTACTTAACATGAATACATGTCAAAAATTGATTGAAATTAAACTAAACTAACAAGCCACTAGACAAACTCAATAAATTTTTCTCAAGGGGCTAAAAACATCTAATAGGCAATATTTCCTAAAAGCATAAATTGCAGTCGAAAACTTAATTTTTTAACGATTTCCTATTTACTGCAGTGATCGGTTCAATATTTGCCAATCTCAAGTGGCATTTAAGATAATTCACTATACATGGCCATTGACAAGCAACTGGAAATCTATAGACAGCCGTTTTTTTTAAAGAAAATGGCAGGTATTGAGAAATACTACTATACATAATTGGCTGATAAAACATTGATTGTCCTTCGTACATGAGTGAATTCATGAATATAAAACATATCTTTTTTAACAGGGATTTATAGATTGAGAGAATTTAAATACTGTTCAGCATGGATGCATTGATTGACATACAAGTTTTCATGTAATCTAAATTTGACTAGAGGTTTAATACAATTAAATTCTACTAAAAGAAGTCCTGCATTGATTTCTATTTTTCAAAAGGTAAAACTTCTGTTGGCAGTACATTTAAAATAGTTATAACTATTAGTAATATATTGAAGTGTTTGTCAATTAACAAAAATGTCTTGTCAAATTAAAATTAAATAATATTTTTATTAAATCAGTTGTCATATAGTTTGAAATGAAATAGACATGCATACGGAATTCATTTTTTATTTCAACACATGACCGCATGGAAATTTGGAGTACAATTACTGTTCTCAGACTTAGAAATTAACCAATCAAAATGCTGATACAGGATTTTGTGTTTCGATCAAGCACAAATTTTGGTAATCCCGAGTACTGAGCATAGTTTTATGACCGTAACCCCTGAAATTCCAACTCCTTGACATATCCTCTACATATGCATGTAGGTTCATACAATTTATGTCCAGCTCAATTAATTGTCTCAAGTCTGTCCGGTCAATTAATCGTCTCAAGTCTGTCCGCTCAATTAATTGTCTCAAGTCTGTCTGTTATCTTTGATCCAATCACGATGTCCATGCATTTTATTTCCATAACATAACATCAGTAGGACTTTAAGACCATTGAAATAACACAAATTCTTGGCAAATTTAACAAATAGACATTAATAAACTTATATTATTTATCCTTACTTGTATTTCGTGTAATTTAAGTTTTCTCTGTAAATGAGCTAGGAATCAATTTTCTCATGTTTCAATTTGTAATTGCTACAACACATTAAGTCTATGTATAATCAGCAACATAGAGTAACTACATAATCACTTTTCCCACTGCCTTCTAAAAAAAACGTAGTTTTGTTTTGATGTCGAGAAAACATGATGCCAACAAGTGTTCACATGGGTAGTAAACATCAGTTATTGATTTTCTTTAAGAACTATCAAGGACTTGCAGAAAATAAATACTGTTATCCAACATTTTAATCATCAACAGCAGTGATGATGGATGTTTTATAGAGAAATTGCTATCAGAGTGGAAATCACTTTTTCCAAGAAAATGTGTATTTGGCCTTCATGATTATAATCAATTTTTATAATAAGACAGGGATACAGTCAATTTGTCTTCACTACTCTTTTACAAACAAAGTTCTGAGTCATTCTTTAAAGAGGGATATTCAGTACTGAATATGTATCAAACCATTTTAAACATGATCCTTAACATAGAGGACAATGAATGTGTTTGATTGGTTAAAAACACAACCATAAACAAACAGTATCCTTAACCTAGAGGACAATGAATGAGTTTGATTGGTTAAAAACACAACCATAAACAAACAGTATCCTTAACCTAAAGGACAATGAATGAGTTTGATTGGTTAAAAACACAATAATAAACAAACATCAGTATCCTTAACCTAAAGGACAATGAATGAGTTTGATTGGTTAAAAACACAATAATAAACAAACATGATCCTTAACCTAGCTGCCTAGAGGACAACGAATGTGTTTGATTGGTCAAAAACACAATAAAAAAACAAATAGTATCCTTAACCTAGCTGCCTAGAGGACAATGAATGTGTTTGATTGGTTAAAAACACAACCATAAACAAACAGTATCCTTAACCTGGAGGACAATGAATGTGTTTGATTGGTTAAAACCACAACCATAAACAAACAGTATCCTTAACCTAGAGGACAATGAATGTGTTTGATTGGTTAAAAACACAACCATAAACAAACAGTATCCTTAACCTAGCTGCCTAGAGGACAATGAATGAGTTTGATTGGTTAAAAACACAACCATAAACAAACAGTATCCTTAACCTGGAGGACAATGAATGTGTTTGATTGGTTAAAACCACAACCATAAACAAACAGTATCCTTAACCTAGCTGCCTAGAGGACAATGAATGAGTTTGATTGGTTAAAAACACAACCATAAACAAACAGTATCCTTAACCTAGCTGCCTAGAAGACAATGAATGAGTTTGATTGGTTAAAACCACAACCATAAACAAACAGTATCCTTAACCTAGAGGACAATGAATATGGTTGATTGGTTAAAAACACAACCATAAACAAACAGTATCCTTAACCTAAAGGACATGAATGTGTTTAATTGGTTAAAAATACAACCATAAACAATTTTTTGACAGTTTTTTGACAACTAAGCCAGGCTACTTTTGTGAAAAGATAAAGTTAGTGAATTTCAGGCTCAACTTATAATCAGATGGTTGAAATTTTCCTGACATTAAGCCAGACTCCTTCATCAGAAGATTTACCGAGTGCTGAACATTGAATTATCCCTCTTTTAGAAAACTAAACTCAAATGGGCTGAACATTGGATTCTCCCCCTTTTGAAAATCAAATTAAGTAAATGGAAGTTTTTAAAAAAAATGTGGAAATATTTGTGTTTGTTTGGTACACAGATACTTTCATATTTACATTGAAATGTGTAGTCATAAATTACGACTTATCATACAATTTAACTTGTCACTTAAGTCACATGACTAAAGAGTACAATCACAATGAAATACTATACATGTATAGTATCTTCTGCTTGACTAATCATAGACAACAGTCACTGATAAAATAACTCCATACATAACGTACAATACAAAAGTGTCCTTGAAAATTATATAGATAAATGTTTGTTGTTGAATGTTATTAAGCATAGTTCAAAGTTTATTTAATTTCATTTTAAACTGAAGTTTGAAATCATACTTTTTTTTTTACATGTTTTAGCAGTTTTTTAAGAAAAGGTTTCCACACCCATAGTCAGGGGGAGGGGGAGTCTGGAGGTCCAGATGATCCAACCCCGTTTTTCCCCCTGTAACAAAAAAGATTATCAAAGTCAAGATTCAGATTAAATGTTTGACTATTAAAGTCAGAGGGTGATGGCCCCAAGTAAATCCCTCAGAGACGATTCCTGCCTACAGGCCTGGGAACCCATCATCATATATCCCTTCAACTGTGTATGAAACATTTCAAATATCTATAATAAGCTCCTTCAAAGTTTTGAGTCTTACTATTGTTTAAAGTGTCTTCTCTACAACAGATGGTAAAATTAAATTTTTTTGCCATTTCTTACAATTTAAAGAATTATCTCCCTTTTAGAAAGTTGTACATTTCTCATGATTCTGTAAACTCTAAATTACTTTAATCAAGGTTGCTAATAAGAACACTGTGGAATTATATTACAAAACAAACAAAACATCCAAGTCACAGTGGAGTTGACGCTTGAAAAAAAAATTTGAAAAAAAATATACCTACCCAAGATGGAGATAACTCTTACTTAACTATAAATAGAGAAACAGAAAAATCCTAAATGCTTTTAAAAACCATTCAGTGAATCATTTGACGAAACATCTTACAATAAAAAATGCTTGTAAGTCATGAACATTTCAGTTTAACTTATGATCAATTTATGACATAAGATTTTTCGTGAAAAGAGCCCACTTACACTAGTTGATCCACTATTACAATTATCCAGTAAAGTTCCCCACTGGATACCTCATGCAGTAATCCACAGAGGTACAGACAGATGATCCACGATTTCAATTATCCAGTAAAGTTCCCCACTGGATACCTCATGCAGTAATCCACAGAGGTACAGACAGATGATCCACGATTTCAATTATCCAGTAAAGTTCCCCACTGGATACCTCATGCAGTAATCCACAGAAGTAAAGACAAGAGACATTATTAATTGATATCAGCTGATTTTCTCAATATTTCACAAATTATGACAAAAAGAGATGAATTACTGATCAAAGGGAAGCCATATTAATATTTGATTAGGACAAGAATATTCTGTAAACAAAAGAAATTGTGTACTTGCAACCAAATGAATGACCACATATACATATAGGGTAAATATTTTGATTGTGGGGTTGGAAAAAAAAAAGATGGGTGGGATAACTGGAGAAAAATCCGGTTAAAAATTATTGCTAAAAAGGTTTTTCAGAAATTAAAAAAAAGTAAGATATACTTAAGGTCTGTCATTTGTTTTGTAATAAATTCATCATAGGACAGTAATGAGTACTAAATAAATGGAATATGTGTCCATGGGACACAGATGATGCCCCCTGCTTGCAAAAGATGTTATAAAGGGGCATAAAAGAGGGACGAAAGATACCAGAGGGACAGTCAAACTCATAGATAGAAAACAAACTGACAACGCCATGGCCAAAAATAAAAAGACAAACAGACAAATAAAAGTACAGATGACACAACATAGAAAACTAAAGACTAAGCAACACGAACCCCACCAAAAACTGGGGGTGATCTCAGGTGCTCCGGAAGGGTAAGCAGATCCTGCTCCACATGTGGCACCCGTCGTGTTGCTTGTGTTATTACAAATCCGGTAAATAGTCTAATTCGGTAACTCGAGAACGGTAAAAGTGATGCCACATAAATTTGAAAGTGATCTGTGTTTTGTGGTAATAAGCATTGTGTATAAGTTTCATAACATTTGCAATTGGTTGAGGCAAACTAAAGTTAAAGAACTGAAACCAATTTGGGGATGTATGTACGGACAGACAGACAAGGGTTGTTAGTGGAGAGCAGATAGGTTGATTTCAATTGTTCTTTGTTGTTTTTTACAGAAACTAGTTGTTTAAAAGCATGACTGGGATAGAAGTACATCATCCAGGAAGAAATCTTTAAGGTATAACATTACATTCTAGATGATATGATTGGTCAATAGAAATTTAACTCCTTTCTGTTGAATAGCAATGTACTGTAAGTTCAGAAATTATTGCGTTCATTTATTATTGCAATTTTTGAAGAATGGACAGAAATGGGACATTAATTTTTTGGATTTCAGGAAAATCTGAATTGATATATGTATCATATATCAGAATGAGAGTTCTTATTATTGCAATACTTACCCAGTCTCACATTAATAAAAACCTTGCAATAATTTCTGAATTTACAGTACTTGTTGTTTCTCATACCCATTTTAAGTATTATATATGGCGTGACATACTGTGCATATGGTTACCTCTAAATATGAACTAAAGGATTGACTGATTTATTACAGTTTGCCTAATGTCCAGTGGCAAATATTACAGACATGTTCGGGAAGAGAACGAATAAACCAATAGGTAGGTCCTGCAAAGAAGGGGTCGAAAAAAATGGAGATCTTGAGTATACTGTAAATTCAGAAATTATTGCACGCATTTATTATTGCGATTTTTGAAGAATGGACAAAAACACGAGATTTATTATTGTATACAGATATATTTATCAGATATCAGAATGTGAGTTTTTATTATTGCGATACTCATCCAGTCGCATTGTTCCCTTTAATAAAAACCTTGCAATAATTTCTGAATTTACAGTACTTCAATGAAACAGCTGCACCCCAAAAAAAATATCCAAAAGATAGCTATATTTTAGGGTGCCAATTGTATTTAAGCTGTTCTATTGACCCTTAATCTAAGCATTTGTTCTCTAAACACAAAACTAACAAATTAAATAAGACCTTATGATCCATCATAAACCATCTTCATATAAAATTTATAAAAAGTCCAAAAGTCCCATATTCACCAGGGCATGACAATGACAAGTTGACGTCAATACGATTTATACATTACATGTTAACATAATAATAGGTAAACTAATTATGAAAACGTTGTAGTTTCAAGGCCTAGTTTTACATTGCTGTCCTGACTAACGTAAAAATTAACATGCATGCTTTTCTAGTAAAAAATATCCCTGCAGGTCTCAAAACTGTATAGTTTCAAGGACTTCCAAAAGTTGTCATGTTACATCTAAGGTAGTTACCGATATTTTAAGTTCAGTGAACCACCAGGTGTTCTACTTTTTACATACATATATTGTAGTACATATAGTAGTATATGTTGTCTATATAAATATACATTTACATATTACCGATTTTGGTCTTGATTATATAAAATATAAACATCTATGATGATGGAATGAATTTAGGCCGAAAAAAAAATATTACACGTGTTTGGGCTAACAATCCTAAAAAAATAGGTTGATAGTTACGCAAATAATTTTTTATCCAAAATGTTTTAATTGCTTACAACAGGGTCAATATGCAGTTGAAATGAAAAAAAAAATCTTTTAGAGTAGGCACAAAACATAAGGGTCCGTTGGGTTAGTGGAAACACTCATATTTTTTATGGCTTTATAAAAATTTTCAAACTTGTTTTAGACTTGACCACCATTTATACCATATGTCAAGCTTTAAACAAATAGGTTTATAGTTCCTGAGTATTCACAATGTAGCTGTGAAAACAGCTATATAATCAGAAATAAAAAATGTGCATATTGTGAAATAATTCAGTTTATTGCATAACTTATCACGTTTCTGTACCAGTTACTTGCTGATACACTCAAAATCTGGATTATTCCCCCTTGGTTTTTTGAAGGGTCTCCAGTTTTACCTGTAGTTATTAGTGAACTGTTGATAATTGTTTTTCTTTGTGAATATGATGCTGTCTGTTGTTATTTGACTTCTTCATTTTTATTCCCCCTCCCAGGCCCTCCCCTTTGGTATCTTCTACCTCGTTTTATTCCCCCTCCCTGGCCCTCCCCTTTGGTATCTTCTACCTGGTTTTATTCCCCCTCCTGGGCCCTCCCATTTGGTATCTTTTGCCTCCTTTTATTCCCCCTCCCAGGCCCTCCCCTTTGGTATCTTCTGCCTTGTTTTATTCCCCCTCCTGGGCCCTCCCCTTTGGTATCTTCTGCCTCGTTTTATTCCCCCTCCTGGGCCCTCCCCTTTGGTATCTTTTGCCTCGTTTTATTCCCCCTCCTGGGCCCTCCCCTTTGGTATCTTTTGCCTCCTTTTATTCCCCCTCCCGGGCCCTCCCCTTTGGTATCTTCTACCTCGTTTTATATCTTTTAAGAAATATCAAACAAACTATCAGCCCCAACAGATTTTCACTGAATACAATGATAATCAAAAAAACATTTGTGCAAAAAATTTCAGGCTTTCATGTCTCATGAACTTAATACTTCCTTCGTTTAAGAATAAAAGGAGAAGAGGGGACTTTGTCATGTTAGTCAATAAGACAACAGCTTATCAAACCATTGTATCAGTGAATTCATCCTTACAATTTTGTGTTGCAAGTTCATAAAGTTATAAATTATCCTATTAATTGTTAAGACACCGAGTTGAAGATTGTTCAGCAAGTGACATTCAATTAAAATATATCAGGCAGAGTTTTTGTTTTAAGAATACTAATTAACAAAAACTCAAATACATGACTAAAATATTAGAAATTCAATTTGATTTAGAATTACGCTTTCCTTATGTCATGTATGCACAGCTAGATATTTCTATCTGCAAGTTTAATGCATAAATTATAAAGAGACTTCAATACATCTTTTATGTACAAGATTCAAACCTGCGATATTGCCCAAGACAAATCATGCATAAAGTTGTTGGTCGGTTATACGATTTTTAAAATAGATACATCTGCATGTAATGTACTTTTTTCCCCATAATCAATTTTTTGTGACCAACTGTTACAGTTTCTTGCTATATTCATCTAAAAAGAGGCTAGACATTAAAGATCTAAAATTATATTAAATGTCTGGTTTTAAAATTCCAGAAAGGACTAAAATTTGGATGAGGAGCAAGAAAGTTACAATCATGAACTATTAATTGTGAACAAAACACACTTAAGTTCATATCCTAACTCTCCCACTTGTATAAATGTAACAATAATCTCTTCATAGAAACCTGAGACATACGATTCTTCTACATAGAATCATCTGAGTGACACTCAAAAATGTTAAAAAAAGGCCAAATAAAGTACGAAGTAGAATATCATTGGGGATCCAAAATTTCGAAAGGTTTGGGCTATTATATAAATGGCGAAGTCAATGATTTGTTGGGTAAAATCCCAATATTGTCAAGAAACAGGGAAATGATTGTGTTTAGGTATAATCATCAAACTATTTGCCACTTGGAACAATAATGATAAAAATAAAACCAATACTAACAGAATGGGCGATTAACATCATCACTTGTGAATATTGGCAATGTCATATTTATGGCATATCTTGGTTTTGGCTCTATGGTGTTATCAGGGTCAATTGTGTAAAATCATATGTAGTATGTACAATGATAAGAAAACAGTGACTTCCCACTAGGTGATTTTTCAGATTCTTTTGAGAGCCACCGAAGGACCTTTTTCAGGACCTTGGGCTTCAACCGTGTAATTCGCGGGAATTTGGGAATATCCAGTGCAATCGTCAGGAATTCAGGATTTAATTATATTGTGATGCAGGAACAAACACATTTATCATCTTAAAAAATCATTTCAATATGATTGGTTTGGAGTATGTGGGTGACCTTTTTTTACCCAATCAAAAAAAAACCTTCTTTTTCAAATTGAAGTACACATTTCTAGCTGTGTGTGATGTGTTCAGAATATAATTCATGGAAAACTAGCCATAGTGGATTTTAATAAGGCAAACAAAAAATACCAACAATCATTTATGACCATATAGATTAAAATCTTACACTAGTATACACAACTACAATTCACATTTTCAGAATCTAATGCATTCTGGGTAATATTTTCAAAAGTGTACACTAAAATGTTTGCAAGAATTTAAAAAAAAAACAAACAAAAAAAACTTGTATTATGCACAAAACTGTGCAAGGAGATATATAAGGAGATATATTAATGTTACATGCAAATGATGGTGATGAATTATCCCTAAATTTGCATGATTCTTTATGATGAAACGTGGCTCCAATTCACATTAGGCCAAACAAAAAAATCTGTATGTTACGGGGTTTTCTCCTTAAGCAAAATAAGCCAGGTAAAAATTCTTTTCTCTTTTATTATTTTTTTTTCTTTTACCTTTTTACATCGCGATGACCTTGAGGTCATCCCGATGTATTGCTATCGCCTAGATTTCCATTATGTAAATTAGTTTTGGGTTTGTAACCGATCTATAAACATGATAAATATGCGCACATAAACGAATGCAAAATAACATTCCTTATCGTTTGATATAAATACATCTCTTCAATGAATACTGATAAAAATATTTTTGTTTACAACATAAATTAATAATATGAAAATGTTTTGTAGTTAGATATATATATATATATAAGTAAAAAATCATTGATAATATCAATGCACACGTACCGAAAAATTGTGTTAAAGCATGCGGAAGAATATCTCAAAGAACGTTTTGAAGGACCGGTAACTCTGTAATTGTTTTTGCGGGAAAATATGAATGCCTACTCGTATCCAATCTTAGAAAAATCGAATTTTTACAGAAAAGTGTCCACCATGCACTTGCATTGCACTATTATTAGAATAGTAGAATAGAATGATATACAAATGGATACAAATCATATATGTATGTAACTGTTATTTTAATATAATATATAACAACAAATCAGTGTATACTGATTTGTATCACTACAATATAATACATGTAGTTATTACGGTGAAGATGAATTTCCTGTCATTTATTCATCATCCACGCACGAACTTGTCTCAGAAAAAAATATATCTCTGTACATTAACCTCAGTTTCAGGTAAAGAGATATGTTGTTTTTTTTCTGAGACAAGTGCTTTTGACCATCCTCAAGAACTTGTGGTCATCCGATGTTCAGTACTTCAGTACTTTGATTTTAATGTTTATATGGTCTTACAATTGTGTCACCAATCACTTCAAGATTTGCAAATCAATAAAAAAAAAAACCAAACTTTAGGGTAGGCAAAATAGTATAACAAAAATAGTCCATAAAAACTGGCAAAATCAAACGCTGATCAATCAACGACACAAGTGTAAAACAACTGTGATATTCCTGACTCGTTGCAGGCATTTCCAAAGAGAATGGTGGGTTTTGAGGCAAAAAAAGGTTAAAGTAGTGAAAACCTAAAAACAAATAATTTCAATTTTGGCCTTTAAAGGTTAGCTGATATAAATGAGATAATATTTACAGATATTTACATGAGAAAAATAAGCTATAATTTTCATAGCTATTAAAGTATCATGACATTTTGTTAGGAAACCTGTTTAGATTTAAAAAAAGATTTCACATAATATTAACTGCTCTCAAAAGTAAACCAACAAGAGCTTCTTATCTGGAACATTTGCTCCGTAAAAATCAGAAGTCTGTTTCTTTATATTTTTACTAATAATTTGTTTGTAGACAGGTTTTTATGTTGTCAGGTTGTTCAATTCCTCCTTTTATGGAGTGATATTAACTTAAACATATGTTATTAAATAACATATGTTATTAAACAGCAATGTCAAACCAGTTAGACAAAAAAAATTTACAGTACCTTTCAAAATATAATCCATACATGGTCACAATTTTGAGACTATTTTCCAAGTTATTTGTCAGTTACAAAATAGTGCCTAATCCATTTCTGAACAACAGCACCAAATAAAACAGGTTACATACACAAATTACTTCGATTTGCAAGACGTGCAACCATGAAAGAGTCCTCATACAAATTGCTTTGACTTGCAAGACGTGCAACCATGAAAAGAGTCCACATACAAATTGCTTTGATTGGAAAGACGTAGCAGTGGGTCAGGCAGAAATGTATTATTTATCATAAATAAGCATAATAATTACATCATTTACAACTATAAGGTAGTAGTAAACAAGACATTTGCAAGTGCAAGTCATCAATGTGACAATACTGGAATATCAACTGATCAATCTATCTACATTGACTACTACGATCTCCCACTAAATATTAATCAAACCTGGATTTGTCACCTACAGTAGTCTGACCTTAAATCTATACAATCTAGAACCAGAAAAAGTCACATTTAAGGCAGTTCCTTTATTCTTAACAGGTTCCCAGCAGCATATTAAGATGATGGCTAATAGTACCACACCCCTCCCCCTTTTTGATTGGAAAAAAAGCATTTGCAAGTGCACTTCATCAATGTGA
Source organism: Mytilus californianus (assembly GCF_021869535.1). Classification (NCBI taxonomy): domain Eukaryota; kingdom Metazoa; phylum Mollusca; class Bivalvia; order Mytilida; family Mytilidae; genus Mytilus; species Mytilus californianus. Next base: position 23,209,757 of record NW_026262615.1, on the reverse strand, counting down.
CAATGAATATCAACTGATCAATCTATCTACCGGTACTATGACTTACGATCTCCCACAATTATGATAATCAAACTTTCCTGGCCTACTGACCTTTCAATAATATATAAAACCTCCCCCCCTCCTTTTCCATTGGAAAAAAATCGCATTTTTTTGTAGAAAATTGTTCCTGTTGTCAATGCATGTGTTTCAATCACACAAGATTCTGTTATTAATCTGTTTCAATTACACAATATTCTGTTGTCAATGTGTTTAAATTACACAAGATTCTGTTATCAATATGTGTGTTTCAATTACACAAGATTCTGTTATCAATATGTGTGTTTCAATTACACAAGATTCTGTTGTCAATGTGTTCAGACTTCCAGCAACAAAAATTCTTTAGTAAATGTGTTTCAATTATGAAATTTTGAAATCATTTCTTGTTGAAAAAAAGTTGTTTGCAACATATGCTTCCGCTAATGTGAGTTATTAGTTTTATTTCTGTTTTAGCATTACTAATTTATCAAATGTCAAATTTGTTAATTATGCATTATGTTGCACTCAAATAAACAAATTATATTACCAATTAATGTAAACTGTTTTATCCAAATTGGGGTCTTCGTAAAATCAATAATATCCTGAAAACTAGAATTTAGAACTTACTAACATATCAGTGGGCCTTTCCTTTTTAAAACAGTTAGAATAAAATTAATTAGTCCATGAAGTTATCAACTTATAGACTCTTCCAATCACAATACAGAATTCAATTTGACTCATTTTCAGAAACTTTAATCCTAATAAAGAAACAGTATTCATAGAAATATAAGCCGCATTGGCGGTTAATGATTTGAAATTTTGTAATTTTCCAGAAAAAAAAGTTCATTCAGTTAAACAAGGAAGTTTTTCTTTATAATTTGAACTAAAAATATACGGTGTTCGCAAAAAAATACCTTAAATATCTCTTATTATTGAAGTCTTATATAAAAATTGCTTAAAACATGAAATGTTTAAAATAATCTTCAATCTCTAACTGAAAAGATCACAATGCAATGCTCATAAAAGTCTAGCCTACGGTCAAGGGATGTATAAAAATAAAAAGATGTGGTATGGTTGCCAATGAGACAACTCTCCACCAGAGACAAAATGACATAGAAGTTAACAACTAGAGGCCACACTGTGCAGCATTCAACAATGAGCAAAACCCATACCTCATAGTCCATAGTACAGGTAAGCTATAAAAGGCTCCGAAATGAAAAATGTAAAACAATTCAAACGAGAATAATACAGCCTGATTTATGTACAAAACAATGAACTAAAATTAAATATGATATACAGCAATACACCATTGTAATGCTCAGACTTGGTAAATTGGATATTCAAGAATAAATTTGGAATTGACTTGCTTCAGTAATATTGTTGGTATCTTTTTTTGTTTGAGAAAAGCTTTTAAAAACTTCAATGGATATTTCTATCCTGCACAAATTAATGATTAATTTAAGGATGTTCGCTACTCTGTTTCAAAATAACAAGCTTTTTAAAAGACTTTTATAAATTGACAGTATATAAATAACTCACTCACTCTGAACTTGAAAAGCAGAATTAAAATGATAGGTCAGTGTCCTTGCTTTTGAGATATAAGTAATTGTACTCATGTCTCTTGTAATTGTACTCATGTCTCTTGTAATTGTACTCATGTCTCTTCTATTAATTTGCTTAAAAATTCAATGTATTACAAATGTGTGATCTGATGAGACTGAAGCCCTATCAAACTGATTCTATCTACTGTTTGTTATTAAGTTGTGCTTTTACACAACTGTCCCAGGTTTTGGAAGGGTTGAGCTCTCACAAACATGTTTAACCCTGTCACATTCCTGTTCCGAGTCAGGTGCCTGTAATTTGTTGTTGGTTGCTGTCTATCATATTTGATTTTCTTTGTTTTTAAGCAAAATCTGAGGCAGTTGGTTTATTGTTTGAACTGTTTCAACTTTTGTTAATTTTTGCTGGGGTCTTTTATAACTGACTATACGGTATGGATTTTCCTCATTGTTGAAGCCTCTATGGTGACCAATAGTTGCTTATATCCACATCCTTTGGTCTCTGTTTGATAGGTGTCACAGTAGCAATCATTATACCATATCTCCTTATTTTAAACATGATGTAACATTTGTTAGATATTGAAAATTTGTAACAGTAAAATCAAAATTTGGGACAGTAAAATAAAATCAAAATTTGGGACAGTAAAATCAAAATTTATAACAGTAAAATAAAAAATTTCACAAAGTATCCAATTAATTTATACAAACCTTTGACCAGTAATACAGTGTCAACTTTCAATACAGGATATAGCTACTTGAAAAAGTGATGACCAAATATTTAACTTAGGTCATTAATCCACTTAAAAAAATACTATGTTATGCAGTAAATATATCCTTCCGTTTCATTCGTCTGATTCAAGGACAAACATGTGAAATTCATTTCTCTACATTTACATTGAAATCTAGATTATCCTCATCTCCAACAGATGTCACACAAACATTTTTATTCGCACTTGAAATCACAATACAAAATCGTCACAACTGCTTCCCTATGATTCACAAAGATCACCGGATTTTTATTATATTTTTTTTTTCTTTTGTTAGAAAAACAACTGTTCTAAAAATCATTAATTTCACAAATATAACAAGTCATAAATTTGCAATACAATTTTTTTTAAATATACATCTGTAGTACTAGTGGTACAAAAAGCTGTTAATTTCTAGTTGTATAATTACACTAGACAAAATTTATTTCAAAATGATAGCAACATGCAATTTACAACTGAGATAACTTGACAGGTGTCAGTTAGGTGTGCTTTTCAGTTTAACATGCATTAAATGTGAAACATCCATTATTTCCCCAACTGCTGCTAAAAATAGAAATTATGAATACCTACAGATAATAGTCAATATCCTGAATCCATAACTCCACTGTGAAAATCAAATATCATATGTAACTAAATTTCTATTCTAGGCATTAAATCCCATGTTTTTTTCTGAACAGCTGGTAATGGGTTACTGAAGTATTTATTTTCCTGATTTGTAAACACTCCCCTTCAAGGTCTCTGGCAGTCACTCTTAAACAGAGTGATGTAGAGGGAAATACACACAACACTTCAAAGGAGAAAGTACAAGTCATAAAATAATCTCTATTACATGTTTTATTGTTTTGTGGTTGAACATTAAGGGCTGGTTAATATGGTGATTATTACCTGGACAACATATCTTCAGGAAGGTAATAATTGAATCATTATTGACCAACAATGTTACCCTAAACCTTTGCTAAAGAAATCACCATACCAATGTGGATTCCTTTATTTTCGTGGATACTGGATACCAATTTTCTTAGATTGATTTTGTTGATACTTGATTTCCTGGTTAAAACAAATCTTGGTACAAACATATAGGAAATTTGTATTATGCCGAACACTTAAGCTCCTGATTCACCGAACACTTAAATTCCTGATTCACCTATACGGATCATTGAATTGGCAACATAATCCACAAAACTTTAGTTTCATATGAATAATAATGAAATCCACACTATATGGGGAAAAAACTAATCAAAGATACCAGGCTAATAATTTTGTACACCAGACGCATGTTTTATCTACAAAAGACTCATCAGTGAGCTTGAATCCAAAAAGTTAAAAGCCAAATAAAGTACAAAGTTGAAGAGCATTGAGGACTCAAAATTATGAAAGCTTCTACCAAATACAGCCAAGGTAATCTATTCCTGTCGTAGCAATTCTTCAGTATTTCAAACAATTCACAGTTTTGTAAACAGCTAATTCCACATAGTTTCTACAAAGTTCATTACTCCCTTCAATGGACGCTGAGGTTACCTAGTCTCTAACTTCCCACACTTAAAATCATTCTTAATCTGCAGACTCAAAGAAAAATAGTTGAATTGAACTGGATCCTTGTAAAGTCTTTGACTATAAAATTATAATTTCTTAGATCTTATATTTCAATTGTTTTTCCAATCCTTCTTACTTAATTTTCACTATATGTCACAGACAATGAAGAAAAGACGACACCTTTCTGGAGAATTGTCTCATTGGCAATTATACCATATCTTCTTATTTTTATATTAAGCAGCACACCTACTATCGCCATCCTCTTTCATTCTTAACAAACCATTACATTTTTATTCAAAGACATGTCAAAGAAGACACAGTATATTTCATACCATTATACCATTATAAATATGGAACAATCATAAATTGTCTTGAAATATTAATTTTATTTTGTAGGTGACTTAAAAATAGGTTAAATCATCAGGCTCTATTATACTACAGTTTCTTGCAGAGAAAAACAGACTTACATCTGAGATGATTATAAATAAAATGAAATGTGGGGTTTAAAACGTTGAGAGAGAGCAACCCTGAACAAAGCAAAAAAACCATCAAAACATGTTTATTCCTTCAAACACCTGTAACTACCGGTATTCAGGTTACATTACATATTCAGAAAAAGATAAAAGTTCAAAATTGAAGGTTTAGTACATGAATCAGACTTCATTCTTTACAGGAAGTAGAAATATACAGCCTTCCTGGATCAGAATGGAAACACTAGATATGATGTCGGTGTTGGGAATGCAATGTTCTTTTCTTCTTTTACAAATCCATGTAACAGCTTGTTGAGAGCCTGTATGTAGGTGACCACAGTGTTGCAAAAAAAATGTCTGCTTCAATCCAGCATGAACACTTAACATTTGTAACCTAAAATCTGAAAAGTCCATACAACTGACAAATTTGACATCAAGGTTTGAGTTGAATTTCCAAAGTCTAAAAATAGTTAGATGAGGTCTATTGGTTTCAAAATTTAATTACATGAACCTGGAACTTAGCAACAGCGGTCAAGAATTTTCAACCCTGGCTGTGATTCCTAAAGTTATACTCTGTTAATATACATGTAATATATATATATATATATATTATATAGTGCCTCAAAAATCAGCCTTTCAATGTTAGAGTAGATCTGATTCTTTATTTCCTCCCCAACTGGGGCTGAACCTTTACTTTCCCTTTAACTACTATGGCAACACCGCCTAGCATAGCACAGCTATATCTCATTATCTGCCTGATGCTTAAAATTATACCTTGTCCTTTGAATTTCCTATGATTTGGAAATACTAGACATCTATAAAGTATTATATATATATATTATGCTACAGCTCAAGGTAATATTACACTTTGTACTTCAAAACACATTTAAAGAATCAATTTACAATATGTTAAACAAACAATGGGAAATTTAAAAAGTTAGACCTGAAATTTGATCATCTCTTAAATGGATTTTTAATTAAATACAGCCTTGGAAAAAACTTACAAATAAAAAAATCAATCCATGTATAAATATTATTGGATTTTAAATACAGCTGTTCAATTTCTTTGACAATTCAAGTATTATCACATTAACAACACACTCCAAAAGGTCTTTAAATACCCCCATTGGCCTTGAAAGATAAAAAAATATAATTATTCATGTAAGCAAGGGTCTTAAATCAAAAAGAATGCACATATGTACAATATTTACTTGTTTTTGCTAACTACTGATAAAGATTTGGCCCTGAACCAAAATGAACAACTATGTAATAGTGTTGTGTTGTATTACACATTGAATACACAACTTGGAAAAAAATTACAGGTGAAATGAACCATCATAAACACATTTTGACCAATACACAAATAGAAATGGACATTTGTATTGGACTTACCTTGTCAAAACAGGGAAATATAATGTTGTTAATTAGATGAAAATGTTATCCAGAGTAAGACAAATGTCTCCCACATACACTACAAGAGTTGTCAAAGTTTAACTAACATTTGATCTTATGTACAGTTCAGTAAACACATGTTGTTGATAAATCCTTGATAAGGGGAAGTAACTCTTGTGGATTATTTAAAGTGATAAATTGATTGACACTAACAGACCTAGTTTTATTCACAACATTTTGTAATGTTATATTTTCAATTCTGAACTCTTTTAAAATTATACAGAATTTAAGAAATAAGATTTTTAATTTGCGTGGTTTCTCCAACAGTACTTTTTTGAGGTTCTTTAAAAATTTTCTATTGAGGGGTTTGTAGATTTTTGTTTTTTTTTTGTTTTTCAACTTATGATTTTTTATTGTCTCCTAATTATCTTCTGCCTCTATTTTAAGGTTAAATCAAATCATACAACTATAAACCTCATATCTTGGGGGCTCCAGTAGAGGATCCCCATTAGGTCACAATATCACTTTTAAAAATTGTTTCCTGTTGTATGCAGTATCCTCCATTCCGGACTATCCAGTACCTATTAACTATGCTTTTTGGTTGTTTTCTATAGACTCTTATACAGTATATTGTATATATATGCTCAAAATTTTTCAGAATAATTCAAAATTCTTTAAAAATTTCCATGAGCACCTTCTGCCATACTTGGCTTTGGATAGACTGAATACAACAATGTTAATGACAATGACTGAAATTCTAGTGACGCCTCAGTCATGGTTATATAGGTAGCATTATCTTTAACTTAAAGCTGACAAAACAAAATCATTTTATGTTATGTTATGTCAAGTATAATTTGATGAAGAATTACACGAACTTTAGCCTTGCATGTTTACTGTCTACATTTATAACTTTATAAAAAGATAAAGTTTGAAATTTTCACCTTCTTCAAGAAGTATTACAAACTGTAGGGTATCTGACCTGTTGCTTTTGAGCTCGAACTTGGTTAATTATAAAAAAGAAGATGTGGTATGATTGCCAATGAGACAACTCTCTACAAGAGACCAAATGACACAGAAATTAACAACTATAGGTCACCATATGGCCTTCAACAACGAGCAAAGCCCATACCGCATAGTCAGCTATAAAAGGCTCCGAAACGACAAATGTAAAACAATTCAAACGAGAAAACTAACAGCCTAATTTATGTACAAAATAATGAACAAAAAAACGAATATGTAACACACCCACTGAATTATAGGCTCCTGACTTGGGACAGGCACATACAGAATGTGGCAGGGTTAAATTAGTTTATTTGTAGTTCTTCCAAATTTTAATGTTAGATATGTTGTTCTTAATCACATAGATTTGATTTTTAAGTCATCTCTCAAGAGACAAACTTATATAAACATTTATATATAATTATTTTTAATGCTCTTTCGTTTATTGGGCGTTGTTAGGCCTTCAACAAATAACAAAACCTAAACCATGATAAAGCAGACTATAAAAGGCTTTGACATGAAAAAATGTGAAAAAATTAAAAGAGAAAAACAAGCTGCCTGGTTTATGTACTAAACATCAAACAAACAAAAAATACTGTAAATTCAGAAATTATTGTGTGCATTTATTATTGCAGTTTTTGAAAAATTAACAAAAATACTAGTTTGATTATTGCGATTTTAGGAAAAGCTTCATACACATAGATGAATCATATATTAGAATGCAAGTTCTTAGTATTGCGATACTCAAGGAGTCACATTATTCGCATCAATTAAAACCTCACATTAATTTCTAAATTAACAGTATTAAGTTTTGAATGCAAGTTTTATTGAACAATAGTAAAGGTACACTACAGCTCGGGTGGATTTTGCTTTGTCCACCGGCCCACCATGGGAGTGGGCACCGGGTGGGCAAAATTTGTACCTTGTCCACTCTGCCCACCTGTAGGAGTGGGCATTCAATTTCTTTTGTTTCATCTAAAGACTTGCAAGTACAATCACTTGAAAAAAGCAGATAAGCATTTGTAATCAATATTTTTACAAAAAAGAGATTATAGCTAGAGTGGGTACGGGTGGACTGCCCACGGTGGGCCGGTGGAAAAAGCAAAATCCACACGGGCTGTTGTGTACATTAAATATGCAAAAATCACATCTGTGTCAGCGTTGTTTCAACTCCTGTGACATACAATGTAAGTCAATTTATTCTATTGTTTCACAAAGGAAAATGATATTCTATCAAAGGATCTAACATTAAATGAAAACGTATTTTGCAAGGTAAGGGAGGCAACTCCATATTTCCATTTATATAATTCTAATGTAAAAATTCATTTTTAACTTCAGTTTAATAGTTAACCATGTCAAGGTTTTTACAAATATATTCTAAACTTCACTGAATAAAAAACCAAATTTGACAATAAATTGATAAAAAAATTCTTATCTAACTGTGGATTCATTCTTATATCTATGTGGATTTCATGTGTAAAGGTGAACAGCAATTTAAATACTCCATGAAATAGAGATTTGCAATAGGCTTGTATGCAGAATTTTTCCAACTATCCACGAAAATTTACAATTATTCCACAATCCACAAACATTGATACCCACTAAAATAAATGAATTTACAGTAATCGCCAAAATTCAGTGGCCATGGACCAGCGGGCAACCGCTTTAATTTATTTTGAATCCTTTATTTTGAATCCTGTCTAAGCTAGAATAGGGATATATATACAACATAGTATATTTTCCCAACTCTTATTTACAAATTACATTTTTGCCTCCCAAATTATAACTTTTCATTGTTTCAAAATTACCTTGAGAGGGGTTGTATATATATAAAGATAAGGAGATGTGGTATGATTGCCAATGAGACCACAATCCACCAAAGTTCAAATGAAGTTGTTGTAAGCAATTATAGGCAACCATACGGCCTTCAACAATGTGAAAAACCCATACTGTATAGTCGGCTATAAAAGGCCCTGACATCAAAAAAATAAAACAATTTAATTGAGAAAACTAACAGCTTAATTTATAACAAAACAATTTATGAAAAACAAATATGACAGACATGAACCACTGAACTACAGGCTCCTGACTTGGGACAGGCATATAAAGAATGTGGCAGGGCTAAACATGTTTGTGAGCGCTCAACTCTCCTTACCAGGGACAGTGGTGTTAACAGCACAACATAAGAACAAACTATAAAAAACAGTTGAAAAGGGTTTAACTCGACAGATCAATCCAAAGCTGAAAAACATATAACAACAAGTGAAACTGTGAGCAGTAAACTGTGAGCTACTGCTCACTGATGATACCCTTGCCCAAATATTTTGGTAAACATAAAGTTGTTGAGTGATGAATCTGAAAACGCATCGCACCGTATATATATAAGCTGACTCATATATTTTCAACTTCTTGGATGTCATGTGGAAAATGATGTAAGTGTTTGGTAAACAGGAAGTTGTTGAGTGATGAATCTGAAAACGCATCACACGGTATAGCTGACTCATATAAACCCTGAAACCAAATTTCAGAAATCCTTGTAATGTAGTTCCTGAGAAAATGGGACGAAAAATATTCATTGGACAGACAGACGGACTGACGGACGGACTGAGGGATGCTCATCTTATATCACCATACTTGGCAAAGCAGAATAAAAATAAAGAGATGTGGTATGATTCCCTGGAAGAGACAACTATCCATCAGAGTCTAAATGATGTTGATGTAAGCAACTAAGGGTGAAAAGGACGAGCATAACCCTTACCATATAGTCAGCTATAAGAGGCTCCTACATGATCAAATGTGAAACAAGAAAACCAGGGCTCATTTATACAAAACAATTAATGAAAAACAAATATGAAAACCACTGAATTACAGACTTGGGATAGGCACATAAAGAATATTAATGTGGTTGAGTTTAACCAATGTCTGTGAACCATCAATTCTCTTCCTAACCAGTCCTCTTTTCTTCATTTTTAATACAAAATATAAACAGTATGATTTTGTTCACAATCTATGTGTTATTGCCTATAGAGGTAGTTTTTGCCACATTAATTTTACACTGTTGTTAATTTTCATATCAAAACTGGCAACAATTTTGAAACACATGGATCTATAATATATAAAACATATTTTTAGACCTATCATCTTTGTACAGTCATCACTTGAGGAGAAAACTTTTACCTATCCCTGATGTTTAATTAATGTCCAGTGGCAAATATTTCATGAATATTCAGGACAGGGACAAATTAACAATTAAAACAATAGGGGTCTACTGGGATGATAGTTAGGAAATTTGGAATGCCAATGAAAAAATATAGGGTATAATGGAAAGGGACAAAAAATTTAGTCTTTAATTTGTAACAGCATGCCACTTAAAGATCCATTAAAGAGTTGATGCATTGTGGGTTCTAAACATGCAGAGAGTGTGGCACTCACTCAACAGGAGGCATAGGATCTAACATCCAGATTCAGATCAGACATGGCTTGGAATGGGAAGAAGACCAAAATCTTTAAGAGACCACAATTCTATACCCCAGTTACCCTTTACCTTACTAGCATATGAACATGGATCATTAAAGTCACTTTAAGAACAACAGTCTCTGTGAAAGTTATATGAATCTTTCTTGATAATTCACTTTTAGCACAGTATTCTGCTAAATAAATGTGGAAAGTGTCCACATGTGGACACAGATGATGCCCCCACTGCATATCATATAGTTATAAAGGGACATAACTGAAAAACGGTAAAAGTGACGCTACCCAAATTTGAACTTGATCTGAGTTTTGTGGTAATAAGCATTGTGTGTAAGTCTCATAACATTTGGTTGAGGCTGTTACTTAAGTAGAGAACAGAAACTAAAAATTCAGCAATTTTTCTATTTGTAATTAACACACATAACTCTAGAACGGTTGTGTATAAGTTTTATAACATTTGGTTGAGACAAACTAAAGTTAGAGAACGGAAACGAAAAATTCAGCAATGTTTATGTTAATAAAAGGACATAACTCAAGAATGGTAAACGTGTTCTCACCAAATTTCGTTCTCAATCTGTATTATGTAGTAATAAGCATTGTGTATAAGTTTCATAACATTTGGTTGAGGCAAACTAAAGTTAGAAAACGGAAACAAAAAATTTGAACTTGATCTTAGTTTTGTGGTAATGAATATTTTGTATAGGTTTCATAATGTTTGGTTGGGGCAAACTTAAGTTACAGAATGGAAACTAAAAAATTTGCAATCTTTCGATTTATAAAGGGGCATAACTCAATAATGGTTAAAGTGACACTACCCAAATTCAACTTGATCTGTGTTCTATCAGTGGAAGTCAAAATTAAACATTGCATTGTATAAAGCATTGATTGTAGTTGATTCAACTATAATCATGGACAAAGGAAGATAACTCCAATTTTAAAATAACTTGATATTTAGAAGAAAATAAAAATTTTGCAATTTTTCCATTTATAAAGAGGCAGAACTCTAGAACTGTTAAAGTGACACCACTAAAATTTAAACTTGATCTGTGTTTTGTGGTAATAAGCATTGTGTATAAGTTTCATAACATTTGGTTGAAGCAAACTTAAGTTAGAGAACGGAAACTAAAAATTTTGCAATTTTTCCATTTATAAATGGGCATAACTCTAGAAGGGTTAAAGTGACGCCACCAAAATTCAAATTTGATCTGTGTTTTGTGGTAATAAGCATTGTGTATAAGTTTCATAACATTTGGTTGAGGCAAACCTAAGCTAGAGAAAGGAAACTAAAAATTTTGCAATTTTTCCATTTATAAAGGGGCATTACTCTAGAACGGTTAAAGTGACGCCAACGGAAACCAATTTTGGGATGTATGTACCTATGTACGTAGACGGACAAGGGTAAAACTTAATGTAGCAGTGGGGGCATAAAAAGAAAGCACAAAAGTATAATATAAAGTTTGGCTGTACTGCCAGAAAAATCATCAAGGTACATAGACCAATCTCAAATCCCATTGAACTGAGGACAATCAGCGTAAATGACCTCATTGAAAAATTGGTTCTAGCTGTGTCACGAAATAACATTGTGACATAGGAAATGTACGGGTAAATGAACGAATTTAAAAGTCGTCTATGAAAAAACAACATAGTCCATAAATTCAGCAATATCAGTAAATTTCCTAATCAAAATGGCCAAGAGGTATATATTACCTCAGCATTTCTCTCAGATATTATATAAGAACAACTTGTTAACACCACAATTTTCTTTCAAAATCAATATAACACAAGCAAACCTAAGGACAAAAGTCCTGATTTATAATTCTCAACTGTATAAATATATAACTGATATACTGTGATATGAATTAAAGATTGATTTTATTTTCTAGCGGATGTCATATTTCATAGCCTACACAATTACACAAGTTTATCTAGTGTCATATTTCCTAGCTGAGAAGGTCCAGGCAAGACTACATATAGAACCACTGTCATGTATGTCTTATTCCATCAACAGAGGGGGTTCTAAAGGAAGTCCTTCAAAAAAAACAAACAAACCAAATTTTTTGAAGATGCTCCTCCCCCTTTTATTTCACAAATAAATAGAAATTACTTTGATGTGATTATCTTTAATGACAGACATAAGGCAAGCTTGTTATGGTATTATCTGCATGGATGGGTTGGTATCTGCCAATAAGACAGAAATACAACTACATATGTAACTAAAAAACATCCATAGGGCAATGATTACACTCTTAACAATAGACTGAATAGGAAAAAGTTTCTTATGAAAGTACCTGCATGGGTGAAATAAGTGGAACTGTAAGGTATTTGTTAATTAGACAACAACCCAACTACAAAAGAAACTAAAAGACATCTATAGGGTAACTTAAACTCTTTTAGCAATAGACAGAATAGGTATATATATCTCTCTTTAAAAAGTGTGACACCTTCAAGTAATTTCCAATACCAACAGCAGAACCAACTTTTCTTGGGTGCCACATGTGGAGCAGGATCTACTTACCATTTCGGAGCATCTGAGATCACCCTAGTTTTTGTGGGGTTCGTGTTGCTCAGTCTTTGGTTTTCTATGTTGTTTTGTGTACTATTGTTTGTCTGTTTGTCTTTTTCTTTTTTAGCCATGGCATAATTGTCAGTTTATTTTCAACTTATGAATTTGAATGTCCCTTTGGTATCCTTCACCCCTCTTTTTCTGCAGAAGATCTATGAATTCTGGCCTCATGAATCAGAAGTTATTCTTACCAAGTCAGGAATATGACAGTTATTTTCCTTTGATTCCATTGGTCGATAAAGTCAAGTGGTTTTTATATGAACTTCTCCCTTGTTGAATTTACCTTGGAGTTAGGTATTTTTGTTAATACTTTTAACATTATTTTCTGCATATGACAAGTTACTCATTTGACATTGCACTTTTTTCACAAACTGATACGCTACTAACAATTAACTATGTACTAGCATACCTCTTTGTATGAAACATAAAACTTTATACAACAGAAGAAACACAAATCTTTATACAAATGTAGAAACACAAAACTTTATACAACAGCATGACATTTTAATATCATTTGTAGATCAAAATTGCATTTGGATATCTGATATACCCTTTCATTCAAACCATCATGTGGCCAATACAAATATAATTACTATCTCATTAAGGTTTAAGACAATTTTTTCTTCATTTATTAAAATCTTGAATTCTTATAAATGAAAAGGTATTTCTTAGCCATAAATAACAGTTTCGACTTTGATGTCCTTCAAGCTTTTTAATCTATTGTCATAGTACATGCAATTATTGAAATTTTCTTAGCTTTTCTCACATAATTGAAATGATAGGGTCAAATAGAATGATCTGAGGTCAGGTCACTATGCCTGGACACAGGTCATTAATTGTTGAATTAAAGGAAAAAGAAATGTTTAGGTACAACAGCTGAAAAATAAATTTATTGAGATGGAAATCTTTTTCTGAAGTTATTCAGTTAACAATGTTTAAGGGCAGATTTTTAACAACAATTTGGTGGCAGGTTTTTTTTCTCCCGTATCCAATTCCGGTCTAGAAACATCTTTTCTATTTATTTTATTCTGAATTAATTATTATACTTTGTTCAGAAATTTTCTTTAAACGGGAATATTTTTTTCCCCATATTTTTGTTAATAAACAAGAAAAGAAGATCCTTACAATTTTACGAAATATTTCTTGATATATGTAAATTCTTATGATGACTTACACCCTGAAATTTAAGCAGCTTCATTTTGTTCTTGAAAAAAATGCAATAAAAACAAAAAATAAATAACTGTATTGATGTTGGTATAAGTCATATTTCAAACCAAAAAATTTTAAAAGTTGATGCAAGATTTCATAACATGTAATTGTTTGTTTTAATTGTCTTCAACACCTCCCTCAGTGGCCGAGTGGTCTAAGTAGTTACTACTGTAATCACTAGCCAGTCAACACTGAGGTTGTGAGTTCGAACCCCGCTCGTGCGGGTGCACGCGACTCTAATCTTAATTGACTAGGATTGTCAGTTTTCCTATCGAAAGTCGGTGGTTTTCTCCAGGCACTCCAGCTTCCTCCACCAATAAAAACTGGTGCTTAAAAGTGGCGTTAAAACACCAAAATTCAAAATCAAATCAACACCTCCCAAATAAACCAACATAAATCAAATTCTATTCATTTGCCACTAGACAAATTTAAAAGCAACAATCTATCGTTGAAAGATTACTATAAACTACAGGTAACTAATTTTCGCAAATACTTTCTCGTGGCTAGCGCTTTCTAGCAGACATCATTATGATTAATTTTCACGATTTTCTAACTTGTTTTAGGTATTCATATGAAAGATAATCATAGTTTTACTTATTTATATTCAGGTTATTTGCTACTCCCAAAACTCGGGAAGATAAAGAGCTTGTGATAATTAGTTGGGTCACAGTATTCTGATCTATTGACAACTATGAATTGTTTCAATTTCCCCAAAAAACCAACAAATTCAGTCTTCAATATAATTATATAAATACATATATATCCTTTAAATGCATAATTGGAAAGTCTATCTAGGTGTGTTACTGTGACTTGACTGTAAGTGTTGCTCTTCACCTATTGCAGTTTATTCAAAGTTCTGACCAAATTTAAAATTTGTTTTATCAAACCAGACTGTTCAATTGGTCAGAAATTAAAACGAACTGCTGAAGAAAATCAGTCAAGTCATGAAAGTGCAATTTGGTCAGAATTTTGAATAGACTGCAATAGGCAGAGAGCAACACTTACAGTCAAGTCACAGTAATTTCCCTCACTGGACATCCAAGTTTTTGAAACCCATTGAAGTTTTGCAAATCCTACACCGACCAATGACAATGATATTTTTTCTAACTATTCTGAGACTTGATTTTTGAAATCTAAAATGCGCTGATTCAGCAGTAGAACATCATTGGTTACTTTATCCTTTTCTGTCACTTAAAAGAAAACATAGAAATGACCATTCCATTAGCTTAATGGAAAATAATTGTCAATTGTAACTTATTTCAGATCGGATATTGAAAAGTTTTCCGGTTAAATGGATAACAACATTAGAAGTGTAACATCTTGAGTTGTGGACCTCTGACAGGCCAAAAAAATGTAACCATAAAATTCTCATGCCAGCTAACTCTTCAAGTTTAATGAACATTTAAGGTTAAGCACTGTTAAAGTTCTGATATTTTTGTTTAAGCACTGTTGAAGTTCAGAATTTCCCTTATATAGTTTCTGTATAATATTTAAATAAATAAATTCATTTTAACTACCTACCTAACCTTTTTTTTCTGCCAGAAGGCAGGAAACAAGTATATACATATTTATATTTTTGGACTAATTCTGAGATCTCATAAAATTCAAAATCTCAATAACACTAAAAAATATAAATATTCGTTTGATTATAAATTATAACAAAAAGAAATAGCGATGATTGTTTCTTTCTTAAAGTGAAAAGGTAAACTTTTTAAAATAGTTCTCATGATTTTTTGGGGCTCAAATTGCTGAACCTTTAAAGTCTTCTGTGCAAGGTTTTATTGGTCCTTTGTCTTTTGTGGAGATAATGCTCAGCTGCAGAATTGCAGAAATAATTGTAAATTTTATATGAGGATTAAATAAAAGAGAAATGGACATCATCTACTAGACACTACTAATTCAACAAAGCTAAACTAAGGGCATAATGAAGACCATGCCCAACTGCTACTTATATATAATTATATATTAGTATAAATGCATCTAGATATATCTAAAATCACCAATATTTTATGACCATATAATGACCACTATATCACTTTATGCACAGCTGAAGCAAGATTGCAAAGTAAGAGGATTATGTGAAGAGAAATACAGAAAAAGCTGGCATATTTATTTATATTCCAAAATCTGCCTTCAGATCATAGGAGATTTAAACTAATTCATCTGATCATGGGATTTTATTCATAATATACAGCATTAATGCGGATTTCACAGTGGAGAAATTAACCTTACCACACTTTGACACTGCTACTTAAACAGAGGTGACTGCAATATAACATGCAGAATTAATGCGGATTTCACAGTGGAGAAATTAACCTTACCACACTTGGACACTGCTACTTAAACAGAGGTGACTGCAATATAACATGCAGAATTAATGTGGATTTCACAGTGGAGAAATTAACCTTACCACACTTGGACACTGCTACTTAAACAGAGGTGACTGCAATATAACATGCAGAATTAATGCGGATTTCACAGTGGAGAAATTAACCTTACCACACTTTGACACTGCTACTTAAACAGAGGTGACTGCAATATAACATGCAGAATTATAGCAAATTTAACTGTAGAGAAATTAATCTTTTAGTTCTTGGTCACTGCTTCTTAAACAGTGGCGACCGCAATATAAGAACACTACAACCAAAGTAG
Source organism: Mytilus californianus (assembly GCF_021869535.1). Lineage (NCBI taxonomy): Eukaryota > Metazoa > Mollusca > Bivalvia > Mytilida > Mytilidae > Mytilus > Mytilus californianus. The sequence continues at coordinate 23,193,127 of NW_026262615.1, read as the reverse complement.
CAAAATGACCAGCAAATGACCAACACAAATACTAAATATAGCACCTGCCTTACAGCTTATTTATGGTATGCAAGTTGACAGTTTATAATAAGTAATTTACTGCCAGCCTCAGATTCAATTATCAATCGAATTAAGTTAAAGTTGCATTCATTTATTGTTTTTAAAAATAAAGAACTAGACTTGTTTAGTATGACCATCAGAATTTAAAGGGTAAAAATACAAAACGATAAAGATAAAGGACAGAATATAATAAAAGCCTAATAAGGGAACCTTGTACACAATGACCAAACATTATATATTTACTTTTCTCAAACTGCACATGACATCTTTATTCTAAATCTGTCCTATTTGACATCTTAGTGTAAGAGAGAACATGGTGTATTCAAAAGTTGAAATTAAGCTTTGAACTAGGTTTGAATTAAGGCAGGTACTCTTAAATTGGTACGTACTTTGTGTCTTTTGTCTTTTGTCTGTCAGGGTTTCATACAAAATGTTCTTCAGTCAATGCTTTAAACCCCAAAAAAATTCAAAAAGAAGGGCAAGCATTCAATTCTTATTATTTTTATCTTTTTAATTGATGTCTTTTGTTAAAATTGATTGACATTGAGAGTATGTTAACTAATTGGTTCTGTTTTCTATGGATGATCAGAAGCATTGAATTTCCTAATGCTCAAAATTACAAAATTCTGTAGAAATCAAAGAGGCCAAATATCTTCCTTATGACTTCTACAGACCACTAATTGTTTAACCAGATTTCCTTACATATTGTAATTGTGGAAACTCAAGTATGATGATGGCTGAAAAGTCTGATTTCACTTTGAACTAAAATTCCCTAAAGTAAAATGAATATTTAGTGACCTATTGCAATCTCATTCAATCTACTCATTTATATTTATTTCAAAGTAATCCAGTTTTGTTTAAATATGCTGTCATATAAAAAAAGGGGGCCTTTAGGGACTTGAATATAAAATTAAAATATAACTTATAATAAAACTTATACCAACCACATCCCAAATTCCCATAACACATAATAAATTCACATACACATCAATGAAAAGTCTTTTAATTGGTTTTCAAACATAGCATAATACTAAACATAGCTTTTCAGAAAAAACTACATGCTCAATAAAAAATCGGATATGGAACAAACTTTCAAGTACATAATAAAGCCCTCAGGGATCTCTGTAATAAAACTTAACTCAGTTCTTGTGAAGTACAAAATTTGTGCTTGAAACACCAAAACCATTTTTTTTTTAATTTGAGTAAGATACTCCTACTTGGAATTTTTTTATGACCACAAGGCCTGTTGTCACTATAAAATTTTCCATCAAAAACTTGGTTCAAGTCAGCTGTTGTCACAATCAAATTTTTTCATCAAAAACTTGGCGAGAAAAAGGCAGGAGTTCAATGTTAACAAGAGAAATAAAATGCTCCGCTGGGGCGCAGCTTGATACGACCGCAGAGGTCGAACCCTGAACAGTTGGGGCAAGTATGGACACAACATTCAAGCTTGATACAGCACTGAATTTGGATTGTAATTAAATATTTGACACAGCATAGGTTTCTCACACAGAATGAAAGTAGTCTAAGAACTTAAAAAATTTTTAATCTACCTATTCAAACCATATCATTATTATTTGCTTTTATATATAAATCAGAAATAACCAATTTAAAATGGAAAATTTTAAAGAAAAAAAAGGAAAAAAAAATCCCCCCCCCCCCCCCAAATTTTTTGAAACCCCCTTATGATTCATCACCCCCAAACTCAATCCCAGCCTTCCCTTTGTGGTATGGTACCTTGCAGTACAATTTCAGAGAGATCCATACACTTGAACACAAATTATTGTCTGGAAACTAGAAAAATGCTTGGGTTTTTTGCACCTTTTTGGCCCCAAATTCCTAAAAGTTTAGGGCAATTACCCCCAAACTCAAACCCAGCTTTCCCTTTGTGATATGGAACCTTGCAGTACAATGTCATAAAGATCCATACACTTACACACAAGTTATTGTCATGAAACTAGAAAAATGCTTGTTTTTTTGCCCCTTTATGGCCCCTAATTCCTAACATTTTGAGACAATTACCCCCAAAAACAATCCCAGCCTTCCCTTTGTGGTATGGTACCTTGCAGTACAATTTCAGAGAGATCCATACACTTGAACACAAGTTATTGTCTGGAAACTAGAAAAATGCTTATTTTTGGCCCCTTATTCCTAAACGTTTTGGGCAAGTACCCCCAAACTCAATTCCAGCTTTCCCTTTGTGATATGGAACCTTGTAGTACAATTTCATAAATATCCATACACTTACACACAAGTTATTGTCATGAAACTAGAAAAATGCTTGTTTTTTGCCCCCTTATTCCTAAAATTTGGAGGCAATTACCCCCAAAATCAATCCCAGCATTCAAACCCTCAATCAGCATCATTTAACAGTAATATCTAAAAATGGAAATTACATAATAAAGGTATTAAAATAGAAAATGACATCATAGTCATGGCTAAAAATAAACAAAATCCTTAATCAGCAACATTTTACAGTAATATCTAAAAATAAAATTCCTTTGTAACCATAAAAGCCCATTTAAATACATCATGACAGATATTAAAATAGAAAATGACATCATAGTCATGGCTAAACATAGCAAAAACCTTAATCAGCATCATTTAACAGTAATATCTAAAAATAAAAATTTCTTTGCAACCATAAAAGTAAAATAGAAAATGACATCATAATCATAGCTAAAAATAAACAAAAATTTTTTTTATTACCAAATTTTAAATGGAGTTTATTAAACTAAAACAATAAATTTGCAACCATAAAACCCCATTTAAACACATCATAAAAGTATTAAATAATTCAACTACATCATAAGGCTATAAAAATAGAAAATGACTTCATAGTCAAGGCTAAAGGTAAACAAAAAACCTTCATCAGCAAAATTTTATATTGGCAAATTTCCAATGAAGTTTATTATACTAAAATTGTTGGCAAATTTCCAATGCATTTATTAACAATAAAGTTATTGGCAAATTTCCAATTTACATAATTTAAAAGCAGTGTAAGTGAGATATTTAAATGAGTTTGAATTACCAACCTTACACTGCTTTTAAATAATGTTTTGTACTTATTTGTCTATTAACCTGGAAACCCTTGTTTTTTCACCTTTTTTTCCCTTATTATTTAAAGGTTTGAGCCATAACCCTACCCCAAAGCCAATTCTTAAATTCCAATGTAACCTAAATTTACAATATACATAACTTCAATTTAAGTTTTTGATAAAATCAAACCACATCATTATTATTTGCTTTTATATCTAAATCAGAAATAATTAACCAACTTTAAGTGGAAAATTTTCACACATCACGCCCCCCCAAACTCAATCCCAGCCTTCAGTTTGTGGTATGTTACCTTGCAGTACAATTTCACAGAGATTCAATTACTTAAACACAATTAATTGTTGGAAACTAAAAAAAAATGCTTATTTTTAACCCCTTTTTTAGCCCCTTATTCCTAAACAATTGAGCAATTATCCCCCAAACTCAATTCCAACTTTCTCTTTGTGATCAGAATTAACCAACTTAAAATGGAAAATTTTAAAGAAAAAAAAAAAGGAAAAAAATCCCCCCCCCCCCCCAAAAAATTTTTTTGACCCACTTCCCTTTGTGGTATGGTACCTTTAAGTACAATTTCAGAGAAATCCATACACTTGAACACAAGTTAATGTCTGGAAACTAAAAAAATGCTTATTTTTGCCCCCTTTTTTGGCCACTTATTAATATATGTTTTGGGCAAACATTTTACAATAATATTTAAAACTGAAATTAATTTGTAACCTTAAAATTAAATAGAAAATGACATCATAGTCATAGCTAAAAATAAACAAACTATTGGTAAATTTCCAATGGAGTTTATTATATTAAAACAATAAATTTGCAACCATAAAAGCGCATTAAAATACATCATAAAAGTATTAAAAAAAATTTAACTACATCATAAGGCTATTAAAATAGAAAATGACATCATAGTCAGACTTAAAGGTAAACAAAAAACCTTCATCAGCAAAATTTTATATTGGCAAATTTCCAATGAAGTTTATTATACTAAAATAATTGGCAAATTTCCAATTTACATAATTCAAACATAGTGCAGGTGAGATATTTAAATGAGTTTGAATTACCAACCTTACACTGCTTTTAAATAATGTTCTTTACTCAATTATTTGTCTATTAAAATGGAAACCCTAGTTTTTTAACCTTTTTTCCCCTTATTCCTTAAACGAAAAAAAATAATTACCCCTTTTTTGACCCCCCCCCCCCTATGATTCATCACCCCCCTTCCCCCCCAAACCAAGCTCAATAACAGCCTTGCCTTTGTGGTATGGTACCTTGTAATACAATTTTAGAGAGATCCATACACTTGAACACAAGTTATTGTCTAGAAACTAAAAAATGCTTATTTTTCACCCCTTTTTAGGCCCCTTATTACTAAACGTTTTGGGCAATTACCACAAAACTCAATTCCAGCTTTCCCTTTGTGAAATGGAACCTTGTAGTAAAATTTCAGAAAGATCCATACACTTACACACAAGCTATTGTCATGAAACTAGAAAAATGCTTGTTTTTTGCCCCCTTTTGGCCCCTTATTCCTAAAATTTCGAGGAAATTAACCCCAAAATCAATCCCATCATCGACCCTTTGTGATATGGAATCTTGTAGTACAATGTCAAAGAGATCCATACAATAACACACAAGTTATGTCTGGAAGTTACAAAAATGCTTATTTTCGGCCCCTTTTTGGCCCCTAATTATTTAACTGTTGGTACCATAACCCCCAAAATCAATCCCCACCTTCCTATTGTGGTATTGAACCTTATGGTAAAATTTCATAGAGATCCATTCACTTAAACTAAAGTTAGAGTGCGAAAACCATTGTGTATTCGGACGACGACGCCGGACGACGACGACGCCGGACGACGACGACGACGACGACGACGACGACGACGACGCCAACGTCATACCAATATACGACCACAAAATTTTTTTGCGGTCGTATAAAAAGGCTCCAAAAACTTCTCAAGAGAATGACTGCATTGCACTGTCACTGTGTATTAACATTTTGAGAATTAGAAATCATACAAGAGTGAGAAGAAGGTGGACCAGTTTGCTTGGAGGAAGACAGAGAAAAATCCAATCAAATTCAGGATTTACTTTGGAATGGGGAAAGCCTCATTCATTCTGCTTCTTGCAAAAGTTACACCACTGATTGAAATAAATTCATCTATCATTTCATTTCTCTACAATATAAATTTTCTTTTACTCTCACCCATTTGTTCTCGTCCTGAACATGCATGAAATACTTGCCACTGGAAATTAAGCAACCAACAATCAATCAATCACTAGAACCCATCCTGCTTTTCCTGCTAATTGATCAAAGAGTTTCTCAGTTGGAGTTTTCCTAAATTTTACACCTATTAACAGTTATTCTATAGCTAATTGACAATTTTGATCACTTTGAAAATCTAAAAATTATCACATGTTTATTGTAATTGCATCATAAAACTGACCACACATTTCATGTCGTCACCTTAGTGACCCAATACCACAACAAAAATCCAATTATTTATTTTCCAAATGTATGAAATCATACCAGTAAACACCATTACTGTGGACAGTTATAGGATTACTATCTTTTTATTTTTTTTCAATTCAATTGTCGCAACGCCTTAAACAAATCAAATCTTTTTGTGTTTTGGTCAACTAGAATCTATTCAATCGCTATACTGCACCTGACCAGGAATAAAGAAATGCCTTCTCTTATTACAAAAGAAAGTTCAATTTATGTAAAGAATTTGAAAAACTTTTAAATCAAGTTTTTGCTTGTTAATCCACCCAAATAATATGAAAGAAAGGGATAGCTTTTTACATGAAATACATTTTCTACACCATTTTATCATAGTTTATGCATAAATAACAAATAAATATGAAACTGGGTGATAATATAAAATATTCAAAATAAATTACATATATGTACTGCAAAAGTATAAAATTGACCTCAAATTACAAAGTTTTGTACAAACAACAATTTAAATTCAAATTTAAACCAGTAGTAAGCTCATTAAAAATAAAAATATTTTTCTATCTGTCCAAACCAGATCCTGTATAACTATTGTTTTCAAATAAGAAGTCCCCCCTCCAAAAGAAACAAATTTTAAAGTGAGGACTCATAAACAAGACAAAGTGGAAAACAATAAAAATTTTAAACAGAAATGTTAAAACTTCTGAAAAATATATATATATATATATATACATGTAAATATGTGGCAACTACTGTCAAACTGATCATTTGAGTACAATTAAGTGGGATTGGTGGCCGTGTATTTGTGAATAATATAAATCTTGAGAGAAAAATCTTTACTTTTGCATATCAAATCTTTATTGTCTCTCAAAACACATAACATATCTGTTAAACACAACAGTGTTATACCATACTCTGTATTTTTGCAACTAATTACCAGAAACAAATGCTGGTGAAAATACTATCTCTTTTACTTATAAACGTCCCTTCAGAGTTGATCTTCTATTACTTACATCAAGGTGTCATTTTCAATTACGTCCCAATAATCGGAGTAAACAAGTAACATTTAAATGTCTATCCTGAAAACGGAATCTCCCAGGAAATATGTAATTACTGCTGTCATTTCCATGGCAAAATTTACTGTCAACTTATTCCCAAGGAAACTTTTCCTCATATAGCAAAAATTATTTCCAATGTAGTTCAGACCTAATTTTCTACTAACAAAGTTGTGAAGTTAGGCAAATTACCTCTTTTAATTTCATCCTAAATTCAATATGGTGTTCATAAATGACATAATTGTTCACATGGACAAATCTTTAAAGGGGCATAACTTCTTGAAAATTATCTCTGAGTATGAAATAGTAAGCAGTTAGTGATAACTTTTGTTGACAGATATCTGTTGATAATGCATTTAACAAAGAATATTGCAGAGATTTTATCACAATTGTAACTTTTCAAACCTCCAAAGTAGGAGATCTCTCTCTCATGTCTCTTGCCAATATTAATTAGAAACCTGCTTTGCCTAGGAAGTATTTTTTAACATTGTTTTGTAAATGTTTTATCTGATTTCTGAAAATAAAATTATTAGTATAACAAATGGCTGATCATCATTCAAATGAATTCATTCCTTGGTGAAATCAACATGATCAATATATGCTAAAACATCAGATAACAGGGCACTTGATATACTGTGTTTTGACAGCAATTCATAAATCTTTACTGGTACAAAACCACTTAGACATGGACCATTCATCTTTTTCTTGGAACAAACAATTTTTCTCTATTATAATAAAACAAAATTTCAAAAATTTCAATAACATACAGGAACAAGAAATTTGTTTGAAATTACAATTTTTTCTCTTCCTTAATGAAACAATTTTTTTTATCAAGCAATCTATGATCAGATAATTTTATTTTTCTAATCCATCTCCCCATACTCCTCCCACAAAAGATAATTGGTTGGTTCCTTAAAATGATGAAACATATTTTTGTTAAATGGTGATGGAAGCAGAAATCAGAAATTTTCTGCCAAATTGGACATCTGTTTATACTGTCCAATGATTTCCAAATTTTGAAAAAAAATATCTGCAAGCTCTCAATGAGACAGCAAGAGACTATAAAACAAATCTATACTACTAAAATAACAAGGTCAAATTTGTTAGCCTGCATGACGTAAAAACGACGAATCGAAGAATTCAACTTCATATATCACTAATATAGGACAATAGCCTTGATTAAAAATTACACCATTCCAGGACTTTTGTTTTCCACATAATTAATATTACCAATAATTAACAAGTTCCGGTTCGAATCGGATACTAATATCAATAGTATACATCGCATGTAGTTTCCAGTTTTAGTAGGATAAACTGTTAACACAGAGATATGTCTCGCCTATTTGTTATTTTGATAATGCAAATGTTGAAATTAAAATAGAAATACTTTAACATGTAAGTTATGCAAATATTCAAAGTCAATGAACCATGACTGAAGGTACAGGGCTAAACAATCTCCATGGAAATGAGATGTGCCAATGCTAATACAACTGCAAACCAAATACCATTCCCTTTAAACAAACCTAAACACAAACATTAACTTGTAAACTATGTAAAAGTTTCAAAGTCAATGAACCATAATTAGGGAGTGGGGTTATATAATCTCCATGGAAATGAAACTTGCAAATGCCAATACATATCATTGACCTACCACTAGTGGTTCATCTTAAACTGACCTAATCACAAACTTATACATGTAAACTAAGTTTCAAAGTCAATAGACTTTGACTGAGGGGGCGGGGCCAAATAATCTCCATGGAAATGAGATGTGCCAATGCTTATAAAACTGCATACCAATATCATTGACCTACCACTAGTGGTTCCCCATAAACTGACCTAATCATAAACTAATACATGTAAACTAAGCAAAGTTTCAAAGTCAATAGACTTTGACTGAGGCCAGAGGGGGTGGGGCCAAATATCAAATATCATTGACCTACCACTAGTGGTTCACCATGAGCTAGACCTAATCACAAACTAATACATTGCTGCCACTGACAACAGTATACCTATGTCTCGCTTTTTGACTCCGTCAAGGCAAGACAAAAACCAGGACGGGTTCAAACAGAAAGATTTTGAAAGCAGAGAAAACTGTGGACCTTAATATAATCTGCATGACTTTATCAGATGACAAGACGAATACTAAAAATCCGGCCTAAAAAATAAGGCGTAGGCATTTAATTCAGTCATGTAACCTCGATGTCATAGTTGTGTTCTAGTTAAACCCTAAAAAGACAAACATACATTGAACACCAGCTGTAAAACTATAAATACCTACCTTAAAGCTTGCTGTCTTTCTTCTAAACTTTCCTTCTTCTGGGGTGACGAGTCACTCATGACTACTGTAAATCCACTTATGACCCTTTACCATTTTTCCTATAAAAAAAAAACAAAAATATTTTATAAACACTAACAAAATAATTTGATGATGTTTGATGATGATGAATGGCTGTTTAACTTTCAGCAAATTAAATGCATTTTCAGCAAAATAAAATGCTAATACAATATGAATGTTTACCCTGATTTGTACTAAACTGACATGCAGAGTCATATTTTTCACGTGCTAATTCACAAGGTAACATTCCACAGACCTATCACCCTACCTGGACACATTATTCTGACTTCAAGCTGACCAGTCTTCACTCTTTCTTCTTAATGCCACTTGCTTAGGGTAGCAGCAGAAAATACAAAGTTTAAGTCTTTGGTTTGACCGCTTCCACAAGACCACTGAGGCGGTCAAAATAATTTGAGTTTAACTACTTAGCATTTGTGTTCTCCAACGCATAATAGTACTGTAAATTCAGAAATTATTGAGTGCATTTATTATTGCGATTTTGTCATTTTAGACTAAAATGCGATTTTAAGTTTTGCGATATTGAGAAAAATCATGATTAATTCACATAAAAATTTCAAAATGTGAGTTTAAATTGTTGTGATTATAACCCTGTCGCATTTTTCGCAATAATAAAAACATCACAATAATTTCTGAATTTACAGTAATATATTATTGACATCTACATTCTGCTCAAACTGGTACTGGGGCAGTCTTAAATCTGCAATAAGGTGCAAGTTTTGCTCTGTGTTAAAGGGGTCAAACTGGCTATGAGATGAAGAACAGCAATAAAAGTGCTTTACCTTAGTTTGTGTTTTGTCATGAGATATTTTAGACTTTACAATAACGGAATTTTGATCAGATCTGTGAACATTTATATAACATTTACAACAATGTATAGTGAAAGTATGCATATTTGGTGGTTGTCGTTGTTGACATGGTTCATAGGTGTTTCTCATTTGTTTCTCGTTTTTTATATAGATTAGACCGTTGATTTTCCTGTTTGAATTGTTTGTCACTAGTCATTTTGAGGCCCTTCAGTGTGAGCCAAGGCTCTGTGTTAAAGGCTGTACTTTGACCTATAATTGTTAACTTGTGACTTGGATGGAGAGTTGTCTCATTGGCAATCATACCACATCTTCTTATTTATATGGGTACCTAGAGAGTGACGGAGGATTATAGATCTCATCTGTGGATCTTCAAATGTTTATCTTTTAGGAATCTTATATTGTTATCATATAATTAATTACCTTTTCCCTGGACGATTAGTTAGGTGTTTCAGTTTGTAAATAGAGAATATCAGTGTACTTATTACGTTGTGAACTCAACAGTTCTCTTAAGATATGGTGGAGGAATAATACTACAACAGAACAGAACTTCTAGTCATCATTCAATCAGAACCACTCAATACCAAAAAAATTACATTAAAATAAAGAACTATAGATGCTGCATTGTCAAACAAATAATGCAAAGAAAAGTGACTGGACCAAAATGGCAGGTCACTTTGCTATTTAACCAAGAAAATATAGAATTAGGAATATGTCAAATAAATTATACCCAATGCTTGTTTGTACTGCTAATGCTATTTTTGCAGATTTAAAAAAAAGACAAATGTTGTGATTCTTGAGCACAGCACAACATGCCTGCAAACATGTTCAACCTCGCCACATTTTGTATGTGCCTGTCCCAAGCCAGGAGCCTGTAAATCAGTGGTTGTTGTTGGTTGCCGTCTGTATGTGCCTGTCCCAAGCCAGGAGCCTGTAATTCAGTGGTTGTTGTTGGTTGCTGTCTGTATGTGCCTATCCCAAGCCAGGAGCCTGTAATTCAGTGGTTGTTGTTGGTTGCTGTCTGTATGTGCCTGTCCCAAGTCAGAAGCCTTTAATTCAATGGTTGTTGTTTGTTGCTGTCTGTATGTGCCTGTCCCAAGTCAGAAGCCTCTAATTCAGTGGTTGTTGTTTGATGCTGTCTGTATGTGCCTGTCCCAAGCCAGGAGCCTGTAATTCAGTGGTTGTTGTTGGTTGCTGTCTGTATGTGCCTGTCCTAAGCCAGGAGCCTGTAATTCAGTGGTTGTTGTTGGTTGCTGTCTGTATGTGCCTGTCCCAAGCCAGGAGCCTGTAATTCAGTGGTTGTTGTTTGTTGCTGTATATCATATTTGTTTTTTTGTTTATTGTTTTGTACAAAAATCAGGCTGTTAATTTCTCATTTCAAGTCATTTACATTTTTCATTTGCGAGCCTTTTATACATGTAGCTTGCTATGTGGTATGGGTTTTGCTTATTGTTGAAGGCTGTACCTTGACATATAGTTGCTAACTTCTAAGTTATTTGGTTTATGATTACATGGGATAATGGTGGAGAGTTGTCTCATTGCCAATTATACTTCGGTACATCTTTAAGGTGGTACATTACACTACAGGGAGATAACTCTGTAAAAATCAGCTGAACATTTTAATCACGTTCTATAGTTAAGGAAATATTAAGCTTCTCAATGATCAAAATTAGTGTTTGTCAAACTGCTATATATCCAATGAAATTTTTCCTATAAAGTGTGTGGTTAAAGCTTTTTGAAATTTTTATATTTTTGTCAGAGGGTTAACATGGTTAAAGTAAATATTTTGTCAAAATTTTTTGAAAATTAAACGAGCCAAATTAATTTTAGTCAAGGTGTTTGGTACCACCTTAAATAAATAGAACAGCCTAATTTTTTTTAAAGGCCAATTTTCATACTTAATGTAAAACATCCAATCTTTGTCACCTTACATTGAAAACAGCATAAATTGATCAAATTAACTAATAAACTTACTTATTCAAAATGATGTACAGTAAATTCAGAAATTATTGCCTGCATTTATTATTGCGATTTTTGAAAATTTAACAAAAATGTGAGTTTAATTATTGCAATTTTAGGAAAAGCTACATATGGATGTATGTATTTGATATCAGAATGTGAGTTCTTATTATTACGATATTCAAGTAGTCGCATTATTCGCATTAATAAAAACCTCGCAATAATTTCTGAATTTAAAGTATCTAGTTTCCCTTTTGTTATCAGACACCTTTCCGTCAGAATAATTTGCCTCTAATTATAATGAATGTCACTGTTTTCAAAAAAGATTACATAAATTGTATAAGTTAATATAAAACTCAACAGAAATTCTGATTACAAAAGTTCGTCTCTGTTTCAGTCAGCAGATTATAAGACTGCATGATTATCATATCGTTAGAAGAATAATTAGTGTCTGATATTTTCCCGTATAAAGAGGCTTATTTCATATTATAACATTATCAACTTGCAGATTAATTAGAGACATACATAAGAGTGTGATGTCAATATTTCAAAACAAGATTTATCCAGCATATTCTACATTCTGCAAAAGTACATTCTTGGAAATAAGAATTAGGGGCAGCATATATATAGATAACCGTTATTTGAATATTGTATGAATAAGAGCAAGTACACTTTAAATAAATGAAAATAAGTTGAAATATTCAAGATTATTCCATATTAATATTATTTTATTAGATTTTTCTATATAAATTGGATTTTGAATAAAAAATTTAAAAAAACAAATTAACCTGAAAAAATAAGTGATATTCACCACAATAAATGTCAGCATAATTATAATGAAATGTTTGATGAACAGTTGGTTCTGGTAAATAATTGTCATTGAATATGATGGCCTCAGTGAATATCAGTTTTTTCAAAAGTCAGTAAACCACATATTTATCTCATCAAAACACAGTAATTGTATAATATTTACTAAAAAAAATAAGAACACAAAACAATACATCTATATATATATAGAAATAAAATGCTCCGTTGGGCACAGCTTGATACGACCGCAGAGGTCGAACCCTGAACAGTTGGGGCAAGTATGGACACAACATTCAAGCATGATACACACTGAATTTGGATTGTGATTAAATATTTGACACAGCATAGGTTTCTGACACAGAATGAATGTGGTCTAAGAACTTATAAATTTTTAATTTACCTATTCAAACCATATCATTATTATTTGCTTTTATATATAAATCAGAAATAACCAATTTAAAATGGTAAATTTTAAAGAAAAAAAAAAAATCCCTCCCCCCAAATTTTTTGAACCCCCTTATGATTCATCATCCCCAAACTCAATCCCAGCCTTCCCTTTGTGGTATGGTACCTCGCAGTATAATTTCAAAGAGATCCATACACTTGAACACAAGTTATTGTCTGGAAACTAGAAAAATGCTTGTTTTTTGCCCCTTTTTGGCCCCAAATTCCTAAATGTTTAGGGCAATTACCCCCAAACTCAATTCCAGCTTTCCCTTTGTGATATGGAACCTTGTAGTACAATTTCAGAAAGATTCATACACTTACACACAAGTTATTGTCATGAAACTAGAAAAATGCTTGTTTTTTGCCCCTTTTTTGGCCCCTAATTCCTAAAATTTTGAAGCAATTACCCCCAAAATCAATCCCAGCATTCCCTTTGTGATATGGAACATTGTGGTACAATGTCAGAGAGATCCATACACTAACACACAAGTTATGTCTGGAAGTTACAAAAATGCTTATTTTTGGCCCCTAATTCCTTAACTGTTGGTACCATACATGTAACACCCAAAATCAATCCCAACCTTTCTTTTGTGGTATTGAACCTTATGGTAAAATTTCATAGAGATCCATTCACTTAAACTAAAGTTAGAGTGCGAAAACCAATGTGTCTTTGGACGACGACGACGACGACGACAACGTCATACCAATATACGACCGCAAAAAAATGTTTGCGGTCGTATAAAAGCATAGATCTGTGGGTTTTTCCAATATCTTTTATAGAGATGTTTTCAGGTCAAAATCTTTTAATTCAATTTGTGAATTGGAATTTTTCAAGCAAAATGTCTTCTTTAAATCATGCAAGAAAAAATGCTTCAACTGGACAGATGTTACCCTCAGGGACTTGAAATCTCATCTTTTCTGTACTTATTTTCTCTTATTCAATGAAACAAGCATTCTGTAAGTATTGCATGGCAATACATAGTCCCCTACTGGTTAAAATTCACTATATTGGAACAAAATTCTAACTTGATCTGTAACTTGTCACAATAAAACAATACACCAAATATCAAATCAATATCTTCAAGCATGAAGAAAAAAGTGTGGAAAACTAATTTGCCGGACAGACAGATGGAGTGCAAACCTAAAGTCCCATTCGACTTCGTCGGTAGGGGACTAATAAGGGAAAGGGAAATTGGGGGCTATCAGCAAAATTGTCTCAAACTGAAAATCAAAAAGGCCAGAGCAGCTCAAATTATGAGAAAATATTGGCTGACATGGTTAGCAAAAATTCATAAAAAAATATCTGTATTTCTGCCCACAGAAGCATTAAAAGGTGCAAAATGGATGCAATTTTTATTTCCCGTGTCTTCTTACTTGAAGCTCATTATTATCCATATCTAATGTTAATTGGTAAAAAATGTGTGATCTTTTTTTTATATTTTTTCGTTCATAGTGAAATGGTCATTTTATTTACTGTTTGTATGTGCACATATCCCCCCCCTCCCCCCTTTTTCCAATTTTACAATCCTCATTACTGGATTAAATTTCCCCCCTATATCTATTGCATGAAAAAAACCAAAATCACATACCACTCTGATGCTGAGGAAAGATGGTAAATAAATGGGGAAAGTGTCCATGATGCCACCGCTTGCACATAACACTATAAAGGGACATAACTCAAGAACAGTAATAGTGACGCTACCCAAATTTGTACTTGAGCTGAGAATTGTCATTACAAGCATTGTGTATAAGTTTCATAACATTTGGTTGAGGCAAACTAAAGTTAGAGAATAAAATAAAATTGAGAATGGAAATGGAAAATGTGTCAAAGAGACAACAACCCGACCATAGAGCAGACAACAGCTGAAGTCCACCAATGGGTCTTCAATGCAGCGAGAAACTCCCGCACCCGGAGGCGTAGAGAGAATAGAAACCAATTTCAGGACGTTCAGACGGACAAGGATAAAACTTAATGCCCCCTCCTACTGTTTTTCACAGTAAACAATCAATTAAAAGGATTTCCTCAGCATAACTTTTGTCTTTCAGACATTAATAAAATTCCTTTTCACTTATGTACAGTCAACAATTTGCTTTCAATTCTAATTTATTCAGTAGAACTTCATAACTCTAAATTGCCTTCCTTTACAAATGTGCACTACTACAAATGTGCACTCAAGTACAAATGTACACTCAAGTACAAATGTGCACTCAAGTAAACATGAACACTTAGTACAAATGTAATGAATGAAATGGAAATTAGGTCATATGCAGTTAATAATTAGGTCAATGTTGTACATACAGATCCCCCACAAAATGATATTGCACATATAACAATTGGTCCCTTTTTTAATGCAAAAAACTTAACCATCCTATATTTTTAATCTGATGACATACATTGATAAAATTACAGAATCAAGTTTAGAAAATAATGTGAACTTAACCTAGTTTACCTTTCGTCTTCAGACATGGCAGTTGTTTCCTTTTGAACAGAGTAATTTGTTTCTAAGAAACATGTATGTCGCTTTTCAAAAAGATTCTTACAAAACTAATATAACAGTTCAAATTACAGAATTTTTTTTCCCATTTCAGGCTAAAGAATAATACTGTAGGATTATCAAATCGTTAGATGAATAATAAAGAGTCTGGTATTTTCCTGTGCAAATAAGCTTATGCCATTTACAGAGGTATCAACTTGCAGTTTTATAAGCCACATACAATAGATGTTAGGTAATCAATATTTCAAAAAAGATCCATAAGGTACAATGCAAATTCAAAAGTGCATTCTATAAAATATTACAATAAAATGCTTCGCTGGGGCGCAGCTTGATACGACCGCAGAGGTCGAACCCTGAACAGTTGGGGCAAGTATGGACACAACATTCAAGCTTGATACAGCTCTGAATTTGGATTGTTATTAAATATTTGACACAGCATAGGTTTCTGACACAGAAAGAATGTGGTCTAAGAACTTGAATTTTTTTAATTTACCTATTATGGTCCAATGTCCAAAATCAAAATACATGGTTAGATTCAGCATATCAAAGAACCCCATATATTCAATTTTTGTTAAAATCAAACAAAGTTTAATTTTGGACCCCAACTTGGACAAACTTGAAAACTGGGCCCATAATCAAAAATCTAAACACATGTTTAGATTCAGCATATCAAAGAACCCCAAGAATTCAATTTTTGCTAAAATCAAACTAAGTTTAATTTTGGACCCTTTAGACCTTAATGTAGACCAATTTAAAAAACGGGACTTAAAATTAAAAATCTAAATACACGGTTAGATTTGGAATATCAAAGAACCCCAATAATTCAATTTTTGATGAAATCAAACAAAGTTTAATTTTGGACCCTTTTGACCTCAATGTGAACCAATTTGATAGCGGGGCCCACAAATAAAAAATCTAAATTCATGGTTAGATTCAGCATATCAAAGAGCCCCATATATTCAATTTTTGTTGAAATCAAAAAAAGTTTAATTTTGGACCCCAACTTGGACCAACTTGAAAACTGGGCCCATAATCAAAAATCTAAACACATGTTTAGATTCAGCATATCAAAGAACCCCAAGAATTCAATTTTTGTTAAAATCAAACTAAGTTTAATTTTGGACCCTTTAGACCTCAATGAAGACCAATTTAAAAAACGGGACCCAAATTAAAAATCTAAAAACACGGTTAGATTTGGCATATCAAAGAACCCCAATAATTCAATTTTCGATGAAATCAAACAAAGTTTAATTTTGGACCCTTTTGACCTCAATATGAACCAATTTGATAGCGGGGCCTACAAATAAAAAATCTAAATACATGGTTAGATTCAGCATATCAAAGAACCTCATATATTCAATTTTTGTTGAAATCAAACAAAGTTTAATTTTGGACCCCAATTTGGACCAACTTGAAAACTGGGCCCATAATCAAAAATCTAAATACATGTTTAGATTCAGCAAATCAAAGAACCCCAAGAATTCAATTTTTGTCAAAATCAAACTAAGTTTAATTTTGGACCCTTTGGACCTCAATGTAGACCAATTTAAAAAACAGGACCCAAAATTAAAAACCTAAATACACTGTTAGATTTGGAATATCAAAGAACCCCAATAATTCAATTTTAGATGAAATCAAACAAAGTTTAATTTTGGACCCTTTTGACCTCAATATGAACCAATTAGATAACGGGGTCCACAAATAAAAAATCTAAATACATGGTTAGATTCAGCATATCAAAGAACCCCATATATTCAATTTTTGTTGAAATCAAACAAAGTTTAATTTTGGACCCCAATTTGGACCAACTTGAAAACTGGGCCAAAAATCAAAAATCTAAATACATGTTTAGATTCAGCATATCAAAGAACCCCAAGAATTCAATTTTTGTTAAAATCAAAGAACCTCATATATTCAATTTTTGCTAAAATCAAACAAAGTTTAATTTTGGACCCTTTGGACATTAATGTAGACCAATTTGAAAACTGGACCCAAAATTAAAAATCTAAATACACTGTTAGATTCGGCATAACAAATAAATAAATGTGATCAAAGATTTTACAAATCTAATGCGCCATACTGTGCAATTAAAGATTACTTCTTGAAATTTTTCAATATTTGAAATTTGAAAAAAAAATAATATTTGAAGAATAATTCTTTTTAATTTCTGAAATCTGAAATGAGAAAAAATTGGCCCCCCACAATTTCTTTTTATCCCCCCCCCCCCTTTTTCCCCCAAAAAAATTCTTTCCCTCAAGATATGGTCATAATCTCAATTCAAATTTCCAATGGAGTTGGCAATCATAATTACCCATTTAAATTTACCATAGTGCTAACTTAATCTATTTTATAATAGAATTAATAAAAATATAGTGTCAAATCTTTCATATGGATTTTTTTGTTAAAAAAAAAGATGAAAACATTTGCAGATATTTTTACTGGTCTTCCTTTATAAATATGCATTTCTTTAAACATAATTTAAAAGCAGTGTAAGGGAAGTAACCAAAACGTTGAATTTGGATTACCTCCCTTACACTGTTTTAGATTATCTTTATTGTTCATTAACCATTACTTTATACATAATTTAAAAGCAGTGTAAGGGAGATAATTTCAATGATGTATTTGATTTATCTCCCTTACACTGCTTTAAATTATGTTTTGTACTAAAGTATTTGTCCATTAACCAGGACAACCTTGTTTTTCCCCCTTTTTTGCCCCTAATTCCTAAACGGTTTGAGCCATAACCCCCAAAAGCAAATCCTAACCATCCCTTTGTGGTATGGAAACTTGTAGTATAATTTCAGAGAGATCCATACACCGTTCCACAGTTATTGTCTGGAAACTAGAAAATGCTCATTTTTGGCCCCTTTTTGGCCCCTAATTCCTTAACTGTTGGTACCATAACCCCCAAAATCAATCCCAACCTTCCTTTTGTGGTATTTAACCTTATGGTCAAATTTCAAAAAGATCCATTCACTTAAACTAAAGTTAGAGTGCGAAAACCAATATGTATTCGGACGACGACGCCGGACGACGACGCCGACGCCGGACGACGACGACGACGACGACGCCAACGTCATACCAATATACGACCACAAAATTTTTTTGCGGTCGTATAAAAACAGCATACAGGAACAGCTCACAGAAACATACAATTATATAATCTCTTGTTTAATGAATAGAAGTGAAATATATCGAACAAGACAAAAATGTGAAAAGAATAAAGGTACTTTAGTTGTTAAATGGTATTACTTAAAATATCAAGAAAATTCCTTGATAGTGGGCTTATCTAGAGGTCTTTATTTGCCATGGTAGGGAAAGGACAAGATTCACTTTAGGCCAAATATGGCCTTGATTGGCTTGAATTTCAACTTTATCATAAAATTTCAAAATTGCCATAGTTTGGTTCTTAAATGGATCTAATTCAAAAGCCTTACTACTAGATTGAACAAATCTCTTCATTAGAGAACAATTTCTAGGTTTCAAAGTCAGCATATTTTGGATATATTGTCAAAATCAATGATTTTTTTGCTTTTTTCAGACCTAGAAGCTTGAGGAAGCCCTTGGCCGCAACATAGGAACCGAAATGTTCTGTAGCCAAAAGTTGCCAATGATGATATTGAATTCCTAGACACAAAAACTTTCTGGATCAGGGAGGCGGCCAAAGTTATGTACGTTAAAAACTGTTAACAATTACCAATAAAATGCTTCGCTGGGCGCAGCTTGATACGACCGCAGAGGTCGAAACCTGAACAGTTGGGGCAAGTATGGACACAACATTCAAGCTTGATACAGCTCTGAATTTGGATTGTGATTAAATATTTGACACAGCATAGGTTTCTGACACAGAAAGAATGTGGTCTAAGAACTTGAATTTTTTTGATTTACCTATTATGGTCCAATGTCCAAAATCAAAATACATGGTTAGATTCAGCATAACAAAGAACCCCATATATTCAATTTTTGTTGAAATCAAACAAAGTTTAATTTTGGACAAACTTGAAAACTGGGCCCACAAATAAAAAATCTAAATACATGGTTAGATTCAGCATATCAAAGAACCCCATATATATATTCAATTTTTGTTTAAATCAAACAAAGTTTAATTTTTGACCCCAATTTGGACCAACTTGAAAACTGGGCCAAAAATCTAAAATCTAAATACATGTTTAGATTCAGCATATCAAAGAACCCCAAGAATTCAATTTTTGTTAAAATCAAACTAAGTTTAATTTTGGACCCTTTGGACCTTAATGTAGACAAATTTAAAAAACAGGACCCAAAATTAAAAATCTAAATACACAGTTAGATTTGGCATATCAAAGAACCCCAATAATTCAATTTTTGATGAAATCATACAAAGTTTAATTTTGGACCCTTTTGACCTCAATATGAACCAATTTGATAGCGGGGTCCACAAATAAAAAATCTAAATACATGGTTAGATTCAGCATATCAAAGAACCCCATATATTCAATTTTTGTTGAAATAAAACAAAGTTTAATTTTGGACCCCAATTTGGACCAACTTGAAAACTGGGCCAAAATTCAAAAATCTAAATACATGTTTAGATTCAGCATATCAAAGAACCCCATAAATTCAATTTTTGTTAAAATCAAACAAAGTTTAATTTTGGACCCTTTGGACCTTAATGTAGACCAATTTGAAAACTGGACACAAAATTAAAAATCTAAATACACGGTAAGATTCGGCATAACAAATAAATAAATGTGGTCAAAGATTTTAAAAATCTAATGCGCCATACTGTGCAATGAAAGATTACTTCTTGAAATTTTTCAATATTTGAAATTTGAAAAAAAATAATATTTGAAGAATAATTCTTTTTAATTTCTGAAATCTGAAATGAGAAAAAATTGACCCCCCACAATTTCTTTTTACCCCCAAAAAATTCTTTCCCTCAAGATATGGTCATAATCTCAATCAAATTTCCAATGGAGTTTGCAACCATAATTACCCATTTAAATTTACCATAGTGCTAACTTAATCTAATTTATAATAGAATTTAAAATATAGTGTCAAATCTTTCATATGGATTTTTTTGTAAAAAAAAAAGATGCAACATTTGCAGATATTTTTACTGGTCTTCCTTTATAAATATGCATTTCTTTAAACATAATTTAAAAAGTGTAAGGGAAGTAACCAAAACGTTGTATTAGGATTACCTCCCTTACACTGTTTTAAATTATCTTAATTGTTCATTAACCATTACTTTATTCATGATTTAAAAGCAGTGTAAGGGAGATAATTTCAATGATGTATTTGATTTATCTCCCTTACACTGCTTTAAATTATATTTTGTACTAAAGTATTTGTCCATTAACCAGGACAACCTTGTTTTTCCCCCTTTTTTGCCCCTAATTCCTAAACGGTTTGAGCCATAACCCCCAAAGCAAATCCTAACCATCCCTTTGTGGTATGGAAACTTGTAGTATAATTTCAGAGAGATCCATACACCATTCCAGTTATTGTCTGGAAACTAGAAAATGCTTATTTTTGGCTCCTTTGTGGCCCCTAATTCCTTAACTGTTGGAACCATAACCCCCAAAATCAATCCCCACCTTCCTTTTGTGGTATTGAACCTGATGGTTAAATTTCAAAGAGATCCATTCACTTAAACTAAAGTTAGAGTGCGAAAACCATTGTGTCCTCGGACGACGACGCCAGACGACGACGCCAAAGTCATACCAATATACGACCGCAAAAATTTTTTGCGGTCGTATAAAAATTTGTCCAAAAACTTACGTTACAAAACAAATAATGCATACTTGAGAGTTCATTGCTTCATCATTTTTAATGTGATGTGCCAATAAATTACTTTTTACCCTGTTTTTTTAGGTTTATGCAATACACTATGCTGTTGAATATTAACCCCCAAAAAAAAAATTTGAAGAAATTTTCTTTTAATTTCTGAAATCTGAAATGAGAAAAATTGTCCCCCTCCAATGTTTTTCACCTCCCCCCTTTCCCTTATTCAAAAAAATAATTCTTTCCCTCAAGTTATGGTCAGTATCTCAGACAATCATCATTTCTGAATACATAATTTACAAGCAGTGTAAGGGAGGTAATTAAACATTGTTATTTAAATTGATTTGGATTTGGATTACCTCCATTACACTGCTTTTAAATTGTCTCAATTGTCCTTAAACCAGAAAAACTCTTGTTTTTCCCCTTTTTATGCCCCTAATTCCTAAATGGTTTGAGCCATAACCCCCAAAGTCAATCCTAACCATACCTTTGTAGTATGGAAACTTGTGGTATAATTTCAGAGAGATTCATACACTTTAACACAAGTTATTGTCTGGAAACTACAAAAATGCTTATTTGGGCCCCTAATTCCTAAACAGTTGGGACCATAACCCCCAAAATCAATCCCAACCTTTCTTCAGTGGTTATAAACCTTGTGTTAAAATTTTATTGATTTCTATTTACTTATACTAAAGTTATTATCCGGAATCGATCTGTCTTCGGACAATGCTGACGATGACGATGACGACGACGACGAAAACGTGATACCAATATACGACCAAAATTTTTTTAATTTTTGCGGTCGTATAAAAAAAATGTTATTTTGTATTAATAGTTATATCAGAACATTTTCTATGTGACATTTGTAGTATTTTGGCCTGATTAAAAAAAAACATCAAAATCTTAGGGCCAATCTTAACCCTTCGTGAACATACTCCTTTGTCACAGATGCACAAAAGCTTAAAATACAAGGACTCATCAATATTAATTAGATGTGTCACAGAACTTTATGAAAATGAATCACAGTCGTTTAACATAATTCTAGCTATAACAATAATTTGACAGTGTGTGGTAAGGCTGCTCTTTTTATGCCATTTGAATTTGAAAATCAAATAAATGGGGAATGTGTCCATGGGACACAGTTGATGCCCCCACTTATCATATAAAGTTATAAAGGGACAAAACTGAAGAACGTTAAGAGTGACGCTACCCAAATTTGTACTTGATCTGAGTTTTGTGGTAATAAGTACAGGGCTGCCATGTCTCACGCATTTTCATGCTTATTTGGCGGCATTTTCCTTTGATCTATTGTTTTTTCTCTTTGATCTTTACGATTTTGGCCAAATCTCACGCATTTGCATTATTAAAAGTTGGCAGAACTGTAAGTATTGTGTATAAGTTTCATTACATTTGGTTGAGGCAAACTTAAGTTAGAGAACAGAAACAAAAATTCAGCAATTTTTCCATTTGTAAAGGGCATAACTCTAGAATGGTTTAAGTGACACCACCAAAATTCACACTTGATCTGTATTTTATGGTAATAAGCACTGTGTATAAGTTTCATAACATTTGGTTGAAGCAAACTAAAGTTAGAGAAGGGAAACGAAAAATTCAGCAATTTTTCCATTTGTAAAGGGGCATAACTCTAGAACGGTTAAAGTGACACCACCAAAATTCAAACTTGATCTTTGTTTTGTGGTAATAAGCATTGTGTATCAGTTTCATAACATTTGGTTGAGGCAAACTAAAGTTAGAGAATGGAAACAAAAAATTCAGCAATTTTTCCATTTGTAAAGGGGCATAACTCTAGAACGGTTAAAGTGACGCCACCAAAATTCAAACTTGATCTGTGTTTTGTGGCAATAAGCATTTTGTATAAGTTTCATATCATTTGGTTGAAGCAAACTAAAGTTAGAGAACAGAAACCAACTTATCCATAAGATCCATACACCGTTCCACAAGTTATTGTCTGGAAACTAGAAAAATGCTTATTTTTGGCCCCTAATTCCTTAAGGGTTGGTACCATAACCCCCAAAATCAATCCCAACCTTCCTTTTGTGGTATTGGACCTTATAGTAAAATTTCATAGAGATCCATTCACTTAAACTAAAGTTATTGTGCGAAAACCAATGTGTCTTCAGACGACGACGACGCCAAGGTCATACCAATATACGACCGCAAAAATTGTTTGCGAATGTATAAAAAGTTATATTCCTTTCCAAAACCCTTGACAAACATTGTTTATTTCTTGTTACTTTCTCTTGGTCCGCAATTGAAATATTATACAAACCACTGATTGCACACAAACCAACTACATGCATGACAGAGATCCGTATTCTTACTAGAATAACTAGACAGACAAATGGCACAACTGACAGGAATAATAAGTGTTGGATAATCGTTTGAAATTATCAGTCCCCAGGACTATCTTGGGGACTGTTTGTGATATTTTCAGTCCCTTGGACTATCTTAGGGACTGTTTTAGAATTTTACTGTTCCTAGAATTGCAGTGGGGACTTCTGTTAAATTACACTCTTCCCAAAACAACCTTCAGGACTGTTTTAATTTCGTGAATTTTACTGATCCAGAAACTGCCTTCAGGGCTACTTTATAAATTTTACTGTTCTATAGGAACTGATTTGAGGAATGTTTATTTTAATTTTCCTGTAATGTGAAATCTTCAAGACTTCTTTCTGAACATAAAATAAAGCGCCTTAATCTTTCATTTGGAATGCCCAGAGCCAGGGTAAAGAAAATGTCTTTCATAAATATATTATATGTATCAGAATTCTGAGAAAATTGTGTGTTGTTGTCTCATCATTCTTACAACTTTTATCCTATTAACTGTATGACAACGCCTTCATGTGCATGTACATGTATTTCTATTTTGAAGTACAAATGTAACAACCTTCAACATCCTAAACTGGCATTGAAGAAGTGTATGTCATTTATGCTTTGCATGGCCAAATGGAACCATCAATTACAGTAAAAAATTTCGAATCAAAATCAATTTCAATATTTTCACACAATTAACTTTTTTGATTTGTAGAAATTTACCTTAAAATAAAAGTACATGATAAAAGCTGTTTAAAGGGATAGTAGCTACGATTTTGACAAAATTATAACCAAGTTTTAAAGCTGCTAAAATCAAAGATATGTACTTTGAATTAACAATAAGATCGGTGGAATGTTTATATAAAGTACAGAAGTGTTAATAATTGATAATTAATATCGTGTAACGTGCCTTTTCATCTCATTAATTATGCATCTGGTTTACTTCCCGAACTTTGAACTTTGCAGACACAGCGAGTAAGATGACCAAGATATAAATAAATATGAACATGTGCTTTTGTTTTCTTACGTATTTGACAATTTCTTTAGATTAAACGTACATAATTGAAACCATTTATCAAACTATGTAAACAACAAAATATACCAAATACCTGCATATTATTCGAACCCAAGGTTCTCCAACAATGGCGATTTTTAACACTTGTTTTATATTTCTATGACAAAACAATGCCGATAACGTATACACGTGTTTGTGAATTGAATTGGGGCCTTCATGCAGGGTACACCAGAAGAATCATATTAAATTGTAAGAAGTTGATTTTTAAAGTCTTCTAAGTTGTGAGATCACTGCTCTTCAATTTATAAAGATATTTTGGACAATAATGATTTGAACACGTCGCAATTTATTTTCATATGATCTGGATTCGAAAAGTTCAGAAATGTTTTTTTACATTTCGCAAACCGTCGTTATGTTGACTGCTTATATAATGACTTTATCTGCGTGACGGGTGTTTGTAAATGATTCTAATGACCGATCTCATCGCCGTTATTTATTTTCAATTTACAATA
Source organism: Mytilus californianus (assembly GCF_021869535.1). Classification (NCBI taxonomy): domain Eukaryota; kingdom Metazoa; phylum Mollusca; class Bivalvia; order Mytilida; family Mytilidae; genus Mytilus; species Mytilus californianus. Next base: position 23,168,003 of record NW_026262615.1, on the reverse strand, counting down.
ACTTGTCTGCACCTCTTTACTGTTTCTTTTTCTCGCAGAAAATGTAAGCACATGTTCCATTTCAACGATAACATTCCTCTGTTCGACTATTTACCTTCGGGGGACAACTTGCGATTGCGCATTGGGAACTGCGGAGTTAAGGTCAACATAGGTCATATGAATAAGGGTTGGCTTAACATCGAATTTTTGTCTATAGACAAAAATGAAATTCAGGTGTAAAACATTAAAAAGCTTCTAAATGCTAATTGGAAAGTAAACAGTGATGGTTTTATTCATTCTCAATAAACCTTTTGTACAAAATCCGGCATATAGATTAGAAAAATAATTTTATTGAAAATCGTAGCTACTATCCGTTTAATATGTTCTAAATTTGAGTTCATCCCTGTTGAAGCAAAGATATACATTGAGTATTTCACAAGAGATTAGCAACTCAATTAATTGCCATATAATCTATTAAAATAGCATAAAGCTCTCAAAATATTTTTTTCACATACTGACATATTACTTCTTTTTATTGTCTTCTCATCTTTAGAATTTTCCAGATATTGTTTGAAAGGTTAAAGACTTTGAGATGAAGAACAGTAATAAAAGCACTGTGCCTTTGCTTTTTGTGTTTTTTGCTGTGCATACTGATTCTGTGTCATGTTTTCTATTGAAATAAACTGCTTCGCTGAGCGCAGCTAGATACACCCGCAGAGGTCCAACCCTGAACAGTTGGGGCAAAAATGGACACAATATTCAAGCTTGATTCAGGTCTGAATTTGGATTGTAATTAAATATTTGACATATTATAGGTTTCTGAATAAATGTAGTCAAAGAACTTGAAATTGGTTATATGAATTGAATTTATATTCAATTAAGATTTCTTGCTGTTGTTCAATACTAAGTAAATCTGTTGTCAGACTATAAACAAATAAAGTTCAATTAATTTCTCAATGTCATATTAGAAATTTATGAAAATAAAAAAGGAGCTTACATCAATAGATATAACAATTCACCAAAGTTTCATGAGAATTGGTGACAGCATTTTTGAGTTATTGTCCGAAAACTAGAAAATCACCCCTTTTTTTAATGAATAAAACCCCATAACTCAGAAACGTAAAATGTAAAATTTATAAAATTCTAAAGGGAGCTTACATCAATACATACAAACAATTCATCAAAGTCTCATAAGAATTGCTGAAAGCATTTTAGAGTTTTTGTCTGAAAACTGGAAAATCCCCCCTTTTCTCTGAATAAAACCCTGTAACTCGGAAACGTTAAATCTAAAATTTATAAAAATCGAAAGGGAGCTCATGTCAATAGATATAAACAATTCACCACAATTTCTTGCAAGTTGGTGAAAGCATTCTTGACTTATTGTCCGAAAACTGGAAAATTCCCCTTTTTTTAATGAATAAAACCCCATAACTCGGAAACGTAAAATCTAAATTTTATAAAAAAAGAAAGGGAGCTCACGTCAATAGATATAAACAATTCACCAAAGTTTTATGCAAATTGGTTAAAGCATTTTTGAGTTAATGTCCGACATGTTGACGACGGATGGACAGACAGACGGACAACGGTATACCATAATATGTCCCGTAAACGGGTGTATAAAAAAGTATCTTTTAAAAATAAACATTTTTTTGAACAATGAAAATAAAAAAATGGACACCAACATGACCAAGATATCTAAAAATTAAAAGAAGTAACACAAAGAGGGGTGCTGGTATGCATGGTATGATTGATATTTGTTTTTGATAGTACAAATGTCATAACACATGGAAATCTATAGCATTTTTATAGGGTACAGCAGGTTGGCAGTTTTTTTAAATATTTGTGTTTTTCAGATATCCATAGATATGCTTCTATACACCAATCTTGGGTTGTTTAATGAATAAGTTACACTGGCTGACCCCAGGTCTATAGCCGTTAACTACATGTAAGTCATCAAACAATAGGTTCTTGCTATGACATAATAACATATAGCATTGACGTACGAAATATACAGGAAAGTGCTAAATTCTAAAGTTGTCTATTGTCATAGCCATCCTCCTGTCCTTTTTTCTGGTAACACGAATGACTGAATAACACCGTTATTATCCAAATAACACTTGCAATGACAGAATAACACTTGAAATTTTAATATTAGCACATATAGGTGACATTTAAACATTGATTATTAAATAATATTATATTATAAGTGTATTTTATAACTTAATAAAATGCTCCGCAGGGCGCAGCTTGATACGACCGCAGAGGTTGAACCCTGAACAGTTGGGGCAAGTATGGACACAACATTCAAGCTTGATACAGCTCAGAATTTGGATTGTGATTAAATATTTGACACAGCATAGGTTTCTGACACAGAATGAATGTGGATTTAGAACTTAAAAATTTTAAATTGGACATTCACCTATTATGGTCCAATATCCAAAATCTAAATACATGGTTAGATTCAGCATATCAAAGAACCCCAAGAATTCAATTTTTGATGAAATCAAACAAAGTTTAATTTTGGACCCTTTTGACCTCAATGTGGACAAAGTTGATAACAGGGCCCAAAATCTAAATACATGGGTAGATTCAGCATATCAAAGAACCCCATATATTCAATTTTTGTTGAAATCAAACAAAGTTTAATTTTGGACCCCGATTTGGACCAACTTGAAAACTGGGCCCATAATCAAAAATCTAAATACATGTTTAGATTCAGCATATCAAAGAACACTAAAAATTCAATTTTTGTTAAAATCAAACTAAGTTTAATTTTGGACCCTTTGGACCTTAATGTAGACCAATTTGAAAACGGAACCAAAAATTAAGAATCTAAATACACGGTTAGATTCGGCATATCAAAGAACCCCAATAATTCAATTTTTGATGAAATCAAACAAAGTTAAATTTTGGACCCTTTGGACCTCAATGTGGACCAATTTAAAAACAGGGCCCAAAATCCAAAAACTTAAAAAACGGTTATATTCAGCATATTAAAGAACCCCAAGAATTCAAGAATAAAACCCCATTGAAATTGATCAAGAAATAAGCAATTTATAAGAAGTATCTTCTTTTGCACAATACTGTGCAATTGAATATTTTTTGCTATTGCGCAATACTGTACAATTGATAATTTCTTGCTATTGCGCAATATTGTGCTATTGGATATTTCTTGCTATTGCGCAATACTGTGCAATTGAAGATTTCTTGCTATTGCGCAATACTGTGCAATTGAAGATTTCTTGCTATTGTGCAATACTGTGCAATTGAAAATTTCTTGCTATTGCACAATACTTATTATATAAAAATTTATACATCCTGTTTGGTGTGTATCTCCTACCATATCATTATTATTTGCTTTTAAATATAAATCAGAAATAACCAACTTAAAATGGAAAATTTTAAAAGAAAAAAAAAAGGAAAAAAAGAAAAAAAAAAAATCCCCCCCCCCCAAATTTTTTGAACCCCCTTATGATTCATCACCCCCAAACTCAATCCCAGCCTTCCCTTTGTAGTACGGTACCTTGCAGTACAATTTCAGAGAGATCCAGACACTTGAACACAAGTTATTGTCTTGAAACTAGAAAAATGCTTATTTTTGGCCCCATTTTGGCCCCCAATTCCTAAACATTTCAGGCAATTACCCCCGAACTCAATTCAAGCTTTCCCTTTGTGATATGAAACCTTGTAGTACAATTTCAGAAATATCCAAACACTTACACACAAGTTATTGTCATGAAACTAGAAAAATGCTTGTTTTTTGCCCCTTTTTTGGCCCCTAATTCCTAAAATTTTGAGGCAATTACCCCCAAAATCAATTACAGCCTTCCCTTTGTGATATGGAACCTTGTGGTACAATGTCAGAGAGATCCATACACTTACACAAAAGTTATTGTCTGAAAGTTACAAAAATGCTTATTTTTGGCCCCTAATCCCTTAACTGTTGGTACCATAACCCCCAAAATCAATCCCAACCTTCCTTTCGTGGTATTGAACCTTATGGTAAAATTTCATGGAGATCCATTCACTTAAACTAAAGTTAGAGTGCGAAAACCAATGTGTCTTCGAACGACGCTGGACGACGACGACGACGGACGACGACGACGCCAACGTCATACCAATATACGACCAAAAAATTTTTAATTTTTGCAGTCGTATAAAAATGATTTACAGAAAGCAGGTAAGTTCATAAAGATCATTATAAATATTAGTATAATTATATTATCCAACATGGCGACCAAGGAAAATGCAATGGAAAGAATAAAAGAATGATTGCATATGCATTCAAAGGGAAATGCTACGAAAATATGGTACATTTCTAATGATGAGATTTTCAATTAATGGTACTGGGGGTATGATGGGGGTATGATGTATTGATCGGTATTGACCTGTCTTGTCGGACAGCTGTTGAGCACGAAACCAATCCATGCAACAAAATATTTCTAAATATTTTAGTACGGGCACCCCAGGAACTTCGTCAGTTTTAAAACGAAAAACTGTAGGTGAAAGGGGTAATGAGACTGACAATTCATCCCCCAAAAATGCCAAATATGACCGGGAAAAGCGGAATAGTGTCCCGGAAAGAAAGATTCCCCTGGGCAAGGTCGGCCGTGTTGCTGATGAAAAAAAAAACAGTGAATATTGCCGTTATTTTCCTGAGCACGCCAATAAAAAGTCTGCTTTGTATGTGGGAACAACTAAGTTAGGATAAGCACCACTGTTTGTTTACCAACAGAATAAAAAGCAGGTCAACAAAAATTATTAAATACAGTGTATATAATGCCGCCTTCAAAACAAGGGACACCCACTTTGTAATTATGCAGCAAACTCTGATTTGTAAGGCATTCTCGGGCTAGCAGGTCAGTTTTGATGGGCTAGCAGTTCTTCCAACAGGGCTAGTAAAATCCTGCTGCAAACAAGTCCTGGGCTAGTTACCTGTAACAAAATTTTTTAACCCCTGCAGAGTATTGTCCAAAAATTGTTTTTCAGTAAGGTTTTGAAAAGTTAACAAGTACATCACAGCCATGCAATTACTCCAATCACCCATTAGTTTTCTTAACGATTTACTCAATATTGAATGAAATGTAATTAAGAATTTTCACATATTTAATTAAATTAATCTTTCTGTAAATCATTTTTAACTTATATAATACACTTATAATATAATATTATTGAATAATCAATGTTTAAATGTCACCAATATGTGCTAATATTAAAATTTCAAGTGTTATTCGGTCATTACAAGTGTTATTTGGATAATAACGGTGTTATTCGGTCATTCGAGGTACCGCCTTTTTTCTTAGATAATAAGATTGTGAAATCCCTAAACATGCTGAATGAGACTTTACACCAAATTTGTAGTTTACTATTATTAACAAGACATGTGCCACATGTAGATATACACCCTTCAGTAGCACCCGATATCACCCCCAGTTTTTGTTAGAGTTAAAGATGCTCAGTCTTTAGAATTTTATATGGTATTTTGTAGACTGTTGTTTGTCTTTTCATCATTTATTTTGTTACAACAGTGTCCTGAAAATGTTATGACTAAATGACAATCAAATCCCAAGAAAAAATCAGTAAGTAGATATTCTGCAATTCATTCCTGAGCCTCCCAAGGACTTGGGGAAAAGGCAATTGGAATCTCATGAATTTTAAGACAGACTTCCGAGTGTTGTCAGTGTGTAGGTGTCAGTGGTCATTTGGTCACAACATTTTCAGGATACTTTTGTAACAAAATAAATGATAAATATGCGATGACAGCTTCATCTGACAGTGTCATTTTCGAAATAATATATCTCTTCAATAAATTAGCGTGTTGAAAATTTTACAGAAGTCCGTACCTTTAAGTTTTCTGTGAATATTTTTCACCTACAGAGCTGAATGAATATGTGGTCGCCATATTGTAGATCCGATATCGATTTGCGTGTTACGTAACACAACACAGAACTAGAGCACAAAATAATGATTCCCTGCCCCTGTAAAGTTGAATAGGTATTTGCAAGTGGTTTAAATGATAAAGGTTGCAATGCATGTGTAATGATATTGCAAACAACGCTATTCAAGCAGAAATATATGGTGTTATTCACTTTTGCTGAATCAGGGCCTCTTTGCTAAGTGACCGGAAGTCATTTTTCTAATACGTTTTCGTCCCCGGAAAATTCCGTGTGCATCTTTCTTTTTTCTTTTTTTTTTTATTTGCTCACCTGGCCCCAAGGGTCAATCGAGCTTTTCTATAATAAATAAATAATGAATAAGCTTTATCTAGAGTCTGCATAGTATACAAAACAAGGACATAACATAAGCTCCATTGAGCTTTTAACCGATATACAAGACATAACAATACAATACATAATACGCATGTAATAAGTAACACATGGTGGTAATAGGCAGATTAAAAGCATGATAAGCTAGATCATTCCATAAAACAGCAGCTGTATATTTAAAAGAGTTCTTACCATAGGTTGATGTTCAAACCATAGGTATATCTACAATATTAGAATATCTAAAATTATATCTACAATCTTCCAGTACAACTTAATCATATAAACATGGTGGTGACAATTTGTATCAAAATTTTAAAACATTCAATTGCCATGTTACGCATACGTCTAATTTTCAGTGATGGAACCTTTGCTAGTACAAGTAATTCATCATACGAACTAACATAATATACATATATAAATCGTAAAGCACTTTCCTGATATTTATTTCTAATTTAGTGGTATCATTTTTGTTGCAAAAATGCTATACCAAAGGGTAAAAATTTAAATTAGATAAAATAAATGTGTGAAAAATGGTCAATTTATTTAATTTAGTAAGATAGCAACCAATGCGCTTTGAAACATTCAGTTGTTGAGATGCTTTACGACAAATAATTTTAATGTGGTGATTAAAATTAAATTGCCTCGGATAATCAATATCAATACCTAAAGTTTGACAATCTCATCGCATGATATTTTAGCTGACTGTATATTAAAACAGGCTTCTTTTCAAATGTTTTGTTTCCAACTGCAATGGCTTGGAATTTATCAGGGTTTGCTTGCATACAATTAAATTCAAACTAATCAATAAAAACAGCACTTTCTCTTTCAAGTATATATAATAAATTTTCAAAATCGTTGTCAGCATATTACAGAGAATTATCGTCAGCATAATTATATAGGGTTCCATGTTCAATAAAATAGAATATGTCATTTATAAAAATATTAAATAACAGAGGTCCGAGGATTGAACCTTGGGGTACCCCCCCCCCCCCCAAAAAAAAAACTGCCGAGTACTACTTGAAGTTTGATTTGTTGCCTACGATCTGTATGATAATTTTGAAGTAATTTCACTGATTTTGAGAAAGACCATAGGCAGATAATTTACTTAAAAGAATGTCATGTGGTAGACAGTCAAAAGCTTTCGAAAGATCCATAAATATTGCTGCCACATATACATATTTTTAACCAGAGCTGTTTTCCAATCTTCAAGGAGTCTAAGTAAAGTTGTCTGACATCCATGACCTTTTCTAAATGCATATAAAAAAGCATGAAATATATTTTCAAAAAAATCAGTTAACTGGTCAGACATAACCATTTTATATACTTTTGAAATTATAGGAAAATTGTTTTCTTGTCACTTAGCGTCCGTTGTCTATAATCCGCCTTCGTAGCCCGTTTCCTTTACGAACATCTTCTCTTCTGAAACTCAGTACCAGTACTTTGCCAATCGGAATCAAACTTTAGACACGGACCATTTGATTTTCGGGAGGGGGAGGGATGCTTGGATCTTATATCAAGACATATATTTTTACAATACAAACCAAGCAAGAATATTTGTTTTCAGCTGACCCAAAGCAAGAAAACATTGTTTCAACGTTTGTAAAAACAAAGCAATATGATAAGTTTCTAGCGATCCTTCGTTTATTGAAGATTATTCGCCAGGCGTCGACTTTAAAATTTGATTTGTAATTTATAAGGTAACCAGAAAAAGAAACAAAATCAAAATCAAAAATCAAAATAATATATATATTTAAAAAAATAACATTTAGATAAAACTATATATACATTTGATAACAATAACAGTTGTTAAGGGTAGAAAATAGGGATAAGAGCAGATTCTGGGATCATACTCTTGAAACCCTGTACTGTACTGCATGGAACTATTTGTTGTGGCAATTGATTCCAATTTATAACTGTATGCGGATAAAATGAATATTTATAACTATATTTAAATTATGTATTTGCCTAAATGAGCGTGGATTGCTATATCTTGTTCTATTGTCTAGTGGGATCAAAAGGTTAAATGTACGGACTGCAACAATTTCGTGTATACATTTGTTGAAGAAAACAAGTCTGTATCTTAAACGCCTAATTTCAAGTGGGTACCAATTTAGGTCTGTCATCATATCAGTAACTGAGATGGTGTTGTGGAAACAGTTGCATGTGAAGCGGGCTGCTCTTCGCTGTACTTTTTCAATTTGTGAAATTTGTTGTTTTTGATGTGGATCCCAAATGGTTGAGCAGTACTCTAATTTTGGTCAAGAGCTTTGAATGCATGAGCTTTAACTTTAGGTGAGACTATTTTAAGGTTTCTGCGAATAAATTTCAGAGACTGGTTTGCAATTGATGGCATTATCCCATTTTAAGTTTGATTTAAGAGGTAGGCCTAAATATCTTGTAGAGTAAACTTTTTCAAGTGAGTGATTGTGTAATTTGTAAGTGAAGTCTAAAGGTTTTCGTTTTTGTGTTACATTGAGAATGTTGCAGTTATCAGAGTAAAAATGCATGAGCCAGTCCCGTTCCCATCTGCCGGCCGCTTCTAAATCAGACTGTAATTTATTTGTGGCATCCGGATTCTTAATTTCTCTATACATAATTCTGTCATCTGCGAATAATCTTAATTTACTACGTTTGATACATTCTGCCAAATCATTAATAAATATTAAGAATAAAATTGGTCCAAGCACTGTGCCTTCTGGTACTCCTGATGTTACAGGAATTTTATTTGATGTTTTACCTTCAAGAACTACTGCTTGTGTTCTGTTTGCTAAAAAGTCTTGAATCCAATGTAATGCATTGCAATTTATACCATAGAAGTCGATTTTATACATGAGATGATAGTGTGAAGCTTCGTCAAATGCTTTTGTATAATCCATTATTATGATGTCAGTTTGAATGTTTTTATTATTTGAATATGCAAGATCTTAAATAAATGATATCAACTGAGTTTCACAGGAACGGGACGATCGAAAACCATGTTGTAAGTCATATAGATTTTTTTTCTCTAGATGTATCATGATATAACTAGCTACAACCTGTTCTAAGAGTTTGCAGCAGATGCATGTTAATGCAATCTAATTAAAATATAGAACTCTGGTTTCGTTATACTCCATATGAGTATAACGAAATCAGAGTTCCATATTTTTATTAGATTGCAAAAACGGTCAACAGGACAGGATCTTCAAAAAAAATCAATTTAGTTGTTGAAGTAGGTTTGTGACACTGGTGGTTCGATGTTAAAGGTAAACACCAGTGGTGATACTCTAGCCTCCCTCCGATGTAGCAGTTCCAGGTAACTGCGAGTACTCTCAGATCTGCACTTAGTGTCTTTTTGTTGTTTGGATGTACAAGTACCCGGCCACGTCCACTTGTATTTGTAGTATTTGTATTTTTATCCATCTGATGAGTTAAGCCTCTTTCAACTGATTTTTATAGTTCGTTCTTATGTTGTACTGTTACACCACTGTCCCAGGTTAGGGGATGGGTTGGGATCCCGCTAACATGTTTAACCCCGCCACATTCTGTATGTATGTGCCTGTTCCAAGTCAGGAGCCTGTAATTCAATGGTTGTCGTTTGTTTATGTGTTACATATTTGTTTTTCGTTCATTTTATGTACATAAATTAGGCCGTTAGGTTTCTCGTTTGAATTGTTTTACATTGTCATTTCGGGGCCTTTCTATAGCTGACTGTGTGGTATGGGCTTTGCTCACTGTTGAAGGCCGTACGGTGACCTATAGTTGTTAATTTCTGTGTCATATGGTCTCTTGTGAAGAGTTGTCTCATTGGCAATCATACCAAATCTTCTTTTTTATATGATTGTTTTTGGCAGTGTGTGAGTACGATGTGATGTTGACATACTCATATGTCGTTTAACTAGAGTCCTTAGCTGAATTCAGTGTTCTTGTTTGGACAATAGTAGGCGTTTCTTTATAAGAAATTCATAACTTCACGAACGGTTATTCTCTTCTTCGCCATTATATCTTTCTCTAACCCATCCCTTGCTTCTCTCGTCCTGTCTGCACAGTGTCTTTATTGTTTGATTGTCAGTTTTTATGGTTTTATGGAGCTTTAAGTTCTGATACCTTGGTAAAACGAAATAGAAGTCACCAAGGAGTAATCAAAAAGCATAAGCCCAATAATTACAGACATATTGAGACAACATAATGACGAAAAGGAAAACGAACAAAGAGAGAACAAGTTTCTCGTTTCTCGTTTTTTATATAGATTAGACCGTTGGTTTTCCCGTTTGAATGGTTTTACACTAGTAATTTTTGGGGCCCTTTATAGCTTGCTGTTCGGTGTGAGCCAAGGCTCCGTGTTGAAGTCCGTACTTTGACCTTTAATGGTTTACTTTTATAAATTTTAACTTGGATGGAGAGTTGTCTCAATGGCACTCATACCACATCTTCTTATTTCTATAAGCAATAGCAAAACACAACACAAACATTCTTAAGATTGAACCTCTTTTCTTTATAATTAAATGTTAATCTGGAAATCAAAGAGTCGTTCTACGTGATGAAAGCAGAATCATTAGTGGTTATCAGTTTAATTTTCAAACATTTTATTGATTTTTTTTTATGTTTTTTTTATGAGTAGATACAGGGGAAAGTATAATTAAAACTCCTCAGTTCGTCCCAATATTTTAGAGATTAATAAAAAATGGTGTAAATGTGACGTCGGTTTTAAGGTTCAAATTTAAAATTTCAAAGAATTGTTTAATATTGAAAACAATTCAAATATTTGTGAATGAGATCCACATAAATTTAGCAATACCATGCATATGCAGCTAAAATTGTGTAAGAATTACTGTTAATTTGTGGTAGTACCTCTTACTGTCATCTGTAACATCAGGTATTTACTCACATTGATTAAAAAACTAAAGTAACACCGCTGCACAAAGATGTTGAAAACTATCTTGACCAACACCTTGTTTTTATCCACTAATCACTCTGTTTGTAATGTCTGTAACAACAGGCATTTTTCCAAAACTCTAACACACAAAAGTAACACCGCTGCATAGAGAGGTTGAAAACTACCTTTGACGAACACCCTCTTTTTTAATCCACTTATCCCCGTTATCTATTGTTTCTGATTTGTTTGAAAAGGCTTCTGAGATACATCTGTATGACCCTTTTTCATCAATTTTAATCCATATTTTGAAATAAGAATAAGAATAAGACTCTGCTTGTGTACTGAAATCAATATTTTAACAAAAATCTTTCTGAGATTTTGTCCCATCCAACTGACGACACCGGTGCAGCTTTGGTAAGAATGTTCCTTTATTTGCATAACAGCTCCGAACACTAAAAATTCACATTTTAATTACGCTATTTATTATATTTTTTTTAACAAGAATTTATATATGTAAAATCATGTCATGTGTTCATGAAATACACATCCAGACTCATAAATCGAAAACGAACTGACTTTGCCATGAGGGAAAAATACGAAAAACGACCAAATGACAAACAACAGCATACAGCACACAACACAGAAAACTAGAGACTGAGCAACCAGAACCCCACCACAAATTAGGGGTTATCGCATGTGCTCCGGAAGGGTAAGCACATCAAGGTGTGTAAAAAGGCAAGAGGAATATTCCGCTTTTTCATTTGTAAAAAATAGGTGTTAAACAAGGAGAAAAATTATCTCCTTTTTTATTTTCATTATTTTAAAATTATTTGGATTTTTCTTATATTGCCGGAAAACGACGTTGAAACTCTAGATGAAATCACATCGTTTAGGAAAAAAAGAAATGTATTACCTATATGTTATATTTTTGTTAATCTATATGCTGATGACATTGCTGTATTATCAGAAAGTGTGCAAGCCGTTTGAATGGTTTTACACTAGTAATTATTTTTGGGGCCCTTTATAGCTTGCTGTTCGGTGTGAGCCAATGCTCCGTGTTGAAGGCCGTACCTTGACCTATAATGGTTTACTTTTATAAATTGTTACTTGGATGGAGAGTTGTCTCATTGGCACTCATACCACATCTTCCTATATCTAAGGTCTTCAACAGGCATTACTTGTATTTGAACAGTATATATATATATATCACTGAAGAGACATTAGTTGTCGAAATCCGGATATGGTGTACAAATTTTTGCACCTCATGTTTGCGGTATACCATCTTTTCCGCAAGTTTATTGTTTTCTGTTTGGTAATAAATTAATTATAAGATCCATTTTGTTACATATTGTGATCCGTTTATTTGGCAATCGCCAATGGCAGTCAGCAGGGTTTAAGAACATCAGTTGTTCGACCTGCTAGTCAAATGCGTTTTGTTAAAATATACTTTTTCACTTTTTTTGGTCTTTTGGAAAATGTTGTTTGTGCTGTATTTAGACCCCTCTACCAAGAAATTTGTTTTGCATGCACACGTATAAAAATTGCGGTTTTTATCCAACGCAATCATAGGTTTGAACGTTGTTTTCAATTTAGACTTTCTTATATTTTTTCGTTTGGGCTTGTATTATATTTGCCTTCGGGTTTATATGATCCGTTCATCCTATTTCGACTCTTTCAAAATTCAAGAGTCTATCCTAAATTGAGGTAAATTATATGGCCTTCCAAATACCGTTTCGATTACTAACATCACTGAAGAGACATTAATTGTCGAAATCCGGATATGGTGTACAAATTTTTGCACCTCATGTTTGCGGTATACCATCTTTTCCGCAAGTTTATTGTTTTCTGTTTGGTAATAAATTAATTATTAGATCCATTTTGTTACATATTGTGATCCGTTTATTTGGCAATCGCCAATATGGCAGTCAGCAGGGTTTAAGAACATCAGTTGTTCGACCTGCTAGTCAAAAGCGTTTTGTTAAAATATACTTTTTCACTTTTTTTGGTCTTTTGGAAAATGTTGTTTGTGCTGTATTTAGACCCCTCTACCAAGAAATTTGTTTTGCATGCACACGTATAAAAATTGCGGTTTTTATCCAACGCAATCATAGGTTTGAACGTTGTTTTCAATTTAGACTTTCTTATATATATATATATATACATAGTGTCATTCTTGGAAACTAAAAGTGTATACAATGTATAATATATAAAATAAATGTTGTAATTCCATTTTAGAGTAGAGGAGGGACGACACTCTGCACACGGCACGCATATTTGTCTTATATTATCGATCGGTCGAGGTGGTATTGTACGGAAGCCGATAAGGGTCATTCGAAAAAAAATAATTTATGTCGTAATAACTATGTCGTTATTTCGACATCACTTTGTCGAAATAACGACATCACTATGTCGTAATAACGACATCGCTATGTCGTTATAACGACATCCTTATGTCGTTATATAACGACATCGCTATATATATAAACAGAGTATGTATTATGATTGCCAAGAGACTAAATGACACAGAAATTTACAACTATAGGTCATCATAATGCCTTCAATAATGAGCAAAGCCCCCGCATAGTCAGCTATAAAAGGCCCCGAAATGACAAATATTTAACAATTTAATTTAAACGAGAAAACTAACGGCTTTATTAATTTCAAAATGGTCGTCAGTTAGGGCAAAGTTTGTAGCGTAAACAAATTCATCTTTTTTTTGGAGAATAATGAACACTAAATACAATCAAGCTTAATAAAAGTTTACTTGCACATACTAGAACTTTATTTTATAATCAAGTCAAATGAGACCCAGTTGAACAGGGGAGCAATTCAGGCTCCTTGGAGCCTCTAGTTATGTTTGGCATGTACAGATTCGTGTAAAATATGACTGCATTTCCATTGCAGATTCTGAAGAAGATGAATTATAAGCTTTTCCAAATAAAGACTATATTAAACTTTGGACTCCTAGTGCTCAGACCCATGGACATATGTACCTTCATTTGTACACAATTGCATCTTAATGGCCTACTGATGCTTGATGCAAATTATAACTGCATTGCTACTGTTAGTTCTTAATGAGATTCTTACAGCGTCCTCCCAATTGAAGCCTGTATTAAACTTTGAACCCAAAGTTCTTTAAACCAATGTTCCCCAGGACAACTATTCCTACAAACTTAGGTGGAGGGTTAGGATCCCGTTAACATGTTTAACCCCGCCACATTCTGTATGTATGTGCCTGTCCCAAGTCAGGAGCCTGTAACTCAGTGGTTGTTGCTTGTTGATGTGTTACATACTTGTTTTTCGTTTATTTTTTGTACATTAATTAGGCCGTTAGTTTTCTCGTTTGAACTGTTTTACATTTGTTATTTCGGAGATTTTATAGCTGACTATGTGGTATGGGCTTTGCTCATTGTTGAAGGCTGTACGGTGACCTATAGTTGTTAATTTCTGTGTCATTTGGTTTCTTGTGGCAATCATACCACATCTTCTTTTTTTATATTTAATCCTCATCATATAAGGATCATCCATTCTCTAAGATTGATCCAATATGGCCTGGTAGTTCTTAAGGAGAAGATTTTCAAAGCTTTTTCCATTGGGGCCTATGTTAAACTTTGGAACCCTAATAATCGAGCCTAATGGATCCCCTGACCTTCACCTATCACCTAAGGAAGTTGTGTCTCGTACTCGAAGTGGTATGCGAGCGATTACCATCGTTTGTTGTCCGTCGTCGTCTGTCGTAAGCGTGTGTTAAAAATCTCCTTTGAAACTAAATTTTACTAATGTGCAAAATTCTTTAAAAGTTAGTTTGATTTTTCCTTGTTAAATGTTTCCTTCACAAAAGGCGTGCTTTGATTTTCGACTCCTTAAAAACACAGCCGCTGTTATTAACTTGAAAAAATAGGACATAATGGTCACACATTAGTTTTTTGATAATGTCTCGAATATCGTTACATTTATCTCAAATCTGTTGAGGGTTCATCATGACAAAATGGACCTATGCCGAAAATTTCAGAAAGATCAGTTTGACCCATACCTGAGTTGTGTCCTCTAAAACATTTTTTTGAATAGCTACATGTATTGTCATCACTTGAAGTTCGTCGAATTTGACCGGCAAACAACAGCATGGACACTGTTACTAAATAAAGGCAATAGTAGTATACCGGTGTTCAAAGGTCATAAATCGATTGAGAGAAAACAAATCCGGGTTACAAACTAAAACCGAGGGAAACATATCAACTGTAAGAGGAAAATAAACGAACAACAGGAACACTAAAGTGAACAAAAATAAACCCTTAACATACATAGAACGAACTATTTGATAACAACTCTCATATTCCTGAATTGGTACAGGACATTTTAAGAACAAATGGTGGGTTGAACTTGGTTTAATGGCTAGCCAAACCTCCCGCTTTATGACAATGTTAAAAATATCGCTGAAATGATAACACTACGTGACAGAAATACAGATCAAACACACGCAAGAACATTCATCACAGAGAAACGCACAAACAAATAGTATACTACAGTGTAGTAATAGTCGCAAAACATGTAAACTGCAGAACAACAACGAACATATTTCATCAACGACAAACACCACAGGATATAAAAAACAGTTACGCGCTTACGTAACTCACATGCAATCTCGAACTTTATGCAATTATTTCCACAATACTATACAAATAGACCACATAGCGAAATAACAGATTTTTGCCTCGCCTGCGATGAACGTCAAAAATAACAAAACAAAGGAATTGATTTTTCGGCGAAGGCGGCTTAACTTTTATCAACATTTTGTGATTTTTGTAATCTTTAATAAAAGTTTAACGGTAACTACAGACGACGACGGACGACAAGCGATTGCAATAGCACACATAGTCCTTCGGGAACTAAACACATCTTCTTGATGTGATCTACATACATGCCAAATATAAATAGAGGCTCCAAGGAGCCTGAATCGTTCACCATTTCAATGGGTCCCATTAGACTTGATCATGAAATAAAGTTCTATTATGTGCAGACATATAGAGTAACTAACTTTAATATTAATTAACCTTGATTAAATTCAGTGGTTATCATTCTCAAAAATGAATATGTTTACGATAGGGTTTTGATACAAACTTTGCCCTCACTGGTGGCCATTTTTAACTTCGGATCAGCTCAAAACGTAAAAACTCTTTTTAAGGACCTGGATACTAGGTACACATTGTATATTTATAATAAGTTTAAAATCAGTCATTTCAGCGATCTTGAGAAGAAGATTTTGAACATTGATTTTTTCAAAGTCCCTTGGCGGTCATGTGTTTTAACCAATGGGTAACTAAGAAGCAACACTTGAATAGGACCTTAAAGTGCACACGTATATCAAGTTTGATTCAATTCTGATAAGTGGTTCTTAAAATAAAGATGCAAATGTTGTTTCCCATAGTGTGTCGATGCTCACAAAGTAGCAATTCTAAGGTTGTCGTTATAGATGATATAGCGATGTCGTAATTACGATATAGATGTCGTTATAACGACATAAGGATGTCGTTATTTCCAAATAATATGTCGTTACTACGACATAGCGATGTCGTTATTTCCACATAATATGTTGTTATGACATAGCGATGTCGTTATTTCCACATAATATGTCGTTATTACGACAAAGCGATGTCGTTATTATGACATACTATGTCGTAATTACGACATAAATTAATTTTTTTGAATGACCTTTTTCGGCTTCCGTAGTATTGTGTCATTTATATCAAACTACTCGTGGTGTGAACATCACCGTTATTGACACCTGGACAAGCGAAATTTGTTGAATCAATTAAAAAACAAGTAATATACAGAAGGGCTGATCATGCAATATACATATACTTGTACATACAAAATAAACAAATTTGTTAGTTATTTCTTGGCAATAAACATATTTATAACCAAACTGACTGTTTATTACAAAGGGCTAGTATCGACATCGATAATCGCTGAACTCTCAATTTATTCAGTCGGTTTTAAGTTTTTAATCGGGACAAAGTTTTGTAAAATACTAAATTTTAAATATTGCATTATTTCGTCATTTGTCAGTATTAAACAAAACAGAGATAACATTAAAGACGAGGCATTGAAGCAATCCAATACACAAATAATGCACGATTCTATTATGAAAAAACTATATTTTTTCATAATGGTTATTCATAAGACAAAATTTTCATTTTGTTTTCAAAATAATTGAAATACACAAGAGTTTATATGCCTAAAATAACATAATTTCTCGCGGATTTGACAAATATTTTTGATATTTTACTTACCGGAAATCATATTTTAGCGACTTATTACGAAGCAACGGCTGCAGACTTAAGGAGACTTAAGAAGATTTAGAATGTTCGAATAGTGTTCTTTGATTGACAGAAATTTGAATGATTTTCACGTGCTGACATTTGTAAAATTTACAAAAATCTGTGCCTCGTGATTTCGCAGAGATCGAATAAAATTTCCCGCCATTACAGTGCATTTCTTTATTGATAGAATTTACTTTAAAGATAAAAAATACAAAGAAAATATTTCATATAAAGTGATCTTCTATCATTGATTAATTTTTTTATTTCAAAACTTTCTATATTTTCAGCGAGTGCAAGAGAGTATATTTGATATAAAAACATGAACAAATCGATCTTTTCCAGATTCAAAATTGTCGAGGGACGCTAAAATCGTACCACGAGACCTACAAAATTTGCACACAGCACCTAAGGCTGTCGCCCCTCAATAAAAGAAGAAGAAATATTATTTTGAAATATAATAATAAGGCAAGCGATAAAAATTCAAGACTCTTTAACTTAGGAGACGACCATTTGAGATTTGTAAGGGGGGGGGGGGAGGCATTTTTTCCCGGATTCATTAATTTTCATCTGTTGCTACGCATGCCTTATTTTTTCCCGCGTCGAAGGGAAATTCATTTTCACTTTTGTACACATTTGTATCCTCAACTATTCTGCATTTTATGTTGCAGAATATTCATTTTCATCCTGTCTTGTTCAAAGTCATTATTTTTTAGTTCTCATCATGCCAAGTTCACTGTGAAGCATCACCATCGGATAAAAGTACCCACGAAGCAAAGAAACAATGAAAGCAAAAAGTATCAGTTCTATTCCCCCGTACAGTAAGTATTTCATTTTGAAATCCCCCCCCCCCCCTCCTTCTCTAGAAAATCATATGATCATCCCCTTATCTTGAAATTAAATTTAGTAATAATAATAATAGAATAGAGAATGGAAACGGGAAATGTGTCAAAGGAACAACAACTCGACCATAGAGCAGAAAACCGCCCAAGGCCACCAATCAAGTCTTCAACGCAGCGAGAAAATCCCGCACCCAAAGGCGGGCTTCGGAAGGCTCCTAAACAATAAATAATGTATAGTAGTCCTGCAAAATGGACGCCACAATAAACTCCGAAACATGCGGCGGGGTTAAACATGTTTTGTGAGATCTCCACACTCCCTCCCACCCCCCCCCCCCCCCCCCCACCCCCCCCCCCCCCCCCCCACCCCCCCCCCCCCCCGATATAATGTTTGCATTACTCATGAAACGGCTTTTGGAGCAATGTATGATTTATATAAATAATGAAAAAATGTAAGTATTCCAATAGATTTTCATAGACGAAAACTGTTTGGTTCTATAATTGCTCCTATTTTTTTTTTACTCGTGTGAAGTTTGGGGTATTGAAACAAAAACAAATTAAGAAATGATGGACGTGCAATTTTGTAACAAAATTCTTAGAGTTTGAAATTCTACAACTAACTGTTTGGTTAACGTAGAATTAGGAAGATTACCTAATTGAGCATTGTTTTGTGAAGATGGACATGGTATTGTTTTGGATTGAGTTACGTAGTGTAGTTCCAATAAATTTTCTAGTATTTCGCACATACTGATTGAGACGATATAAAAGCTCAATAGAGCTTATGTTTTCTGTATATTCATATTTGGATATTTGGATAAGATAAAAGATTTTCATGTAAAAGAAAGGTTATGTAGACAATAAATATGCACCTTTTACTATATGAGTCGCAGCAAAAACATCATCAGCCGTCGATATCGATTTGATGCATGTTGTCAGTAAAATTTTAAACCTGGCACGTTTCTTGTGGTTAAACTGTTTTGGTTGTCGTTATCAAAACGTTATCGGCAATCTTTTCTTCGCCGAAATCATCGGTTTATGTTGTCGATATCGACGATATCAAATCGATATCGCCAATTGAAATTTCCCACGCAATGGTTTAGGTTTGACTATTTTTATTGCGTTTTTATTCTGGTTTTTGAATAGTTGGATCTCACTATGCATAAATTGATGTTACAAAGACATAGTTTCAAAATAAAATTCTGTAGACATTACCCCTGTAAATTTAACTTGTAAAAATTTTGCTATATGATTTTAGTTCTTTTTATGTGATATTATTTGTTTTCAATCTAATTAAAATATAGAACTCGGATGCAGTATAACGAAATCCGAGTTCTATATTTTAATTAGATTGATTGATTTCAACTGTGTCTGTTACTCAAATATTAGAAATAAAATCGGTGACATTCCAAGATTATGACAAAAAACCTGTATCCAAGACTGCAATGGAAATGACTGTAACAGAGATCTTCTTTCAAGAGTCTAACTCTTTTAATCTTTTACTTTACACCATTTATGGATGAAAATAAGAATTTTGTTTAAAAGAAGAAACCATAGATTTTAAAAATACACGATCTTTCTCTATAACACATCCCAAACATCTACTTTTATTCTAAACTGTGGGATGAATTAGAAATTGACCAACACTATCATGAGGTGCATCAAGTTTATATAAGATTTTTTTCTGCAAGCAACTAATAACAACTTTGTTTCTATAATTGGAAATAACTATTCAAAGAACTGATTATGGTCCCACACAACAGTCACAGATTTGGTGGATATTATAATGGATCACAGATTTGGTGGATATTATAATGGATCATAATGTCTCTACTGTAGATGAACAGCTTACACGTATCTATTAATATAGTAATATGTGTCTGTCTGTGTCAGGTTACTTTTATACTATTCAACTTACGTTAACCAAACTTGGTATGCAGTTGCATCATGGGCTTCAAGGATTTTTCATATCCAAAAGTCAGGTCACTTATATTTTTTGTACCATAGAACTTAGGTAGACCAATTTTGATATGCTGATACAACATGGAGATTGGGGTGTATCATTTACCAAAGTAAGGTCACTTTGACTTTGAAATTGTCCTATAACCCCCGTGATAGTAAAACGTTTTTTGATTTGTGTTTGGTGTATAACTATTCTTCTTAATCACATTATTCTGATCTTGATATTAACACCAAAACACCAAAAATCAATCAAACTTTTTAAAATATGCTGAATCTACTCTTGTATTCAGATTTTGGGCCCCGTTTTAAATTGGTCCACATTGGGGTCTAAAGTGTCATAAAAAATTGCATTGTTGAGGTTCTTTGATATGCTGAATTTAACTGTGTATTTGGATTTTTTTTATTTTAGCCACATTTTACTATGGGTCAACATAAGGGCCCAGAGGGTCCAAAATTAGCTTTGTTCATATTGTAAAAACGTTTTTTTTAACTGAGTTAACCCAAATATCAGTGTTTAGATATGTACTCATTTAAATGCTTTAGACAATATCATACAAAATTTTCAAAAATTATGCAGGTTATTGGAGCCTCATGTTTTTAGGTTTTACTGTTCATTTTCCCTTTAGGGGAATGCTTTATTATCTCAAGGAGGTTATATGAGATAATATAACCTCCTTGATTATCTGAACAAAATTCTGTTACATATTTTGTGAAACACCTTGTGTCAGGTTTCATTTATTATATTTTTTTACCCAGCCAGTTACTCAAGTATGAAGTGAGTAGATTTAAAGTGAAAAGATTTTTACCTGTACGTATGATCATGTGACTTACAGGTTAGGATTTGAATTCAAATTAGTTTGATCTTTACTTGGACAAAGACTTGCATTATTTCCTGAAAATTTTTGAAGATATGAAAAAGTTTAAAGTTTCATGACGAGTTTAAGGTATTTAATGTAGTAATAATTATTTAGTTTAAGGATTATGTACCCTTCTGTTGATTCAACATGTTCAATGCTAAACATATGGAAATTTTATAGAAAATCCACAGCCTTTCCCTTGTAATCTAATATTTGACAATTCGGTGCTTGATTGATAGACGATAATTGCATGCAGTGCTAGCAATGATTTCCTTAAAACAAAATTATAAATTAAGATATTGGTTAAAACAAATGTTAATACGGACCTATTCAAGTACACCTTCTAGGGTGCGCTAGACTTTAATGACTCACCACGAGTTTTTTGGGAATTAAAAGGTTATTTAGGACTTTTTGTAAACAATAAACGCTAGCACACCATGGACAAACAAGTAAGTAATCCATGTTTAGAATTTTATAACGAAAATCTCCGTATTAAATAGATATAAGAAGATGTGGTATGAGTGCCAATGAGACAACTCTCCATCCAAGTCAAAATTTATAAAATTAAACCATTATAGGTCACAGTACGGTCTTCAACACGGAGTCTTGGCTCACACCAAACAGTAAGCTATAAAGGGCCCCAAAAAATTACTAGTGTAAAACCATTCAAACGGGAAAACCAACGGTCTGGATTTTCTACAAAAATCTGGTTTTATTTGTCTCAAAATTCCCATTTTCTATCGAATGCAATGAAACTTTAAATAATAATGCTTTGTTCGAAGTTTCCCCTTGGTATATGTACAAAATGGCCAATCTCTACTGTACATTATCTTTGCTGTTTTGATATTATTGCAGTTTGAAAATTTCGAATTCAGATGGCTACAGAAGGGGTCATAAACCTTAATGTATTCTGTTCTGGATTTCAAACTTAGTTCCAGAGAATTACTTTTAAAGAATTAAAGATTTCGCAAATTTTTCATACATAATAAGGTTGGATGGGAAACACAATGATGACTCTTAACCATTTCTTCATGTTTGTTTATTTATTTCAGAAGTATAACATTTTTTCATTGACTTGTTTTAATATTAAATGTTTCTTTTCAGTTCTTAGATTCTAGGAACTTAAAGTCATCTTAATTGGTATTAGATAGGAAAACCAGACACTATACGCCATTATATAGATTTTCAACAATGCTAGACTCAGAGTATATACAGTCAGGACAAAAGTGAGTTCCCACTGAAAAAACATCCTATCATTTCAACTAAAATCAATATTTTATAAAGAAATTGTACTTTCAGTAGATATTTAAAATGGCACAAAGGTCAGTAAAAGACATTTAATTAAACAAGGAGGTTATAAACACCATCTCCTTGAGTTTACTAATATAATAAATTGGGACCATTGTATCTATTTGGAAAGCTTATTATATGTAATTTCCTTTGGTTTTAGTTCATCGTAATCATTTGGCAAAATT
Organism: Mytilus californianus; assembly: GCF_021869535.1. NCBI lineage: Eukaryota > Metazoa > Mollusca > Bivalvia > Mytilida > Mytilidae > Mytilus > Mytilus californianus. Next base: position 23,145,459 of record NW_026262615.1, on the reverse strand, counting down.
GGCTGTGTTTACGCAACAAATGTAATTTTTCTCTTTTCAAAATCTTAGGACTATGGGTAATCTCATTGGTTGTACACCAAAAAAAAACCAATGTTATATCATTGATTAATTTCCATTTTTAAGATTTTTTTAAACCAATCATAATGTTTCTGTGTATGCTTTTGAAAATATTACAGCAAATTGATCACAGAAAAACCAGTGCAGCTGAAAAAGGCATATATATATGGAAAAGTAAATTGAATTTTGTATTTCAGAGAATTTAAAAGACTATCCACAACATTCTCATTTTGATGAATTGTTAAATCACAGAAACTTAAAGAAGACCTACAGAAAACCTAGACTGTATAGTATATACAACAATATAAAAGAATCAGCCGGTTGCGTTCATCTATAAGGTTTGTATTGGTTGAATATTACATTTCCCTTCAATCAGTTTTCAACGTTAAAATGATTTTTTTTAAGTACAATATTAATTACCTTGCTTATTAAAAAGGCTTTGAAAGGCATAAACATGTTGAAAATATGCTGCACAGCCCTGTGTTTTGAACTTTGTAAAGAATAATAGTGCATATGAACTTAAGATTCCAGGATATGATTTTTGTCTCGCTTGACAGAGTAAAAAAGCGAGACATAGGTATGCTGTTTTTCAGCGCCAGCGACATCAACAATGTATTAGTTTGTGATAAGGTCTAGTTTATGGGGAACCACTAGTGGTAGGTTAATGATAATAGGTCTGCAGTTGTATAAGCATTGGCATATCTCATTTCCATGGAGACTATTTGGCCCTGCCCCCTTAGTTATGGTCTATTGACTGTAATTTTTGCTTAGTTTTCATGTATAAGTTTGTGACTAGGTTAGTTTATGGGGAACCACTAGTGGTAGGTTAATGATAATAGGTCTGCAGTTGTATAAGCAATGGCATATCTCATTTCCATGGAGATTATTTGGCCCTTCCCCCTGAGTCATGGTCTATTGACTTTGAAACTTTTGCTTAGTTTTCATGTATTAGTTTGTGATTAGGTCTGTTTATGGGGAACCACTAGTGGTAGGTCAATGATATTTGGTATGCTGTTGTATAAGCATTGGCACATCTCATTACCCTGGAGATTATTTGACCCCACCCCCTCAGTTATGGTTTATTGACTTTGAAATTTTGCTTAGTTTACATGTATGATTTTTTGTTAAGTTTGTTTAAAGGAAACTTCTTATGATAAGTCAATGGTATTTGGTATGCTGTTGTATTAGCTTTGGTACATCTCATTTCCATGGAAATTGCTTTGCCATGTACCTTCAGTTACTTTGAATAATTGCAAAACTGACATGTTAAAGTGTTGCTATTTTAATTTCAACATTTGCATTATTGAAATTACAAAAAAGCGAGACATTTCTCTGTGATAACAGTTTATTTACGAAACTTTATAGTATTTTTTTTTTTATCCTTAAAAGGAGTTCCTTTTGGAAATTGCATTGTCTATATTTACAGAGGTTCAACCTATAAGCAGAGCTCCAGATAAGAATTCACAAATTGGGGTTTTTACCCCCATTTTTTTATGTAATTGGGTGATAAAGTTTTTAAATTGCATTATCAATTCCAATTCACCCCTCAAGTCAATATCAAATTGGGTTTTTCACCACCAAGCTCCTTAATGTATTGGGTTTTTTCATCAACACAATATTGAATGTTTAGGCATGTTATAATCACATTATATCAACCCCATGTAGATGTTTTTCCATCTTAAATGTGTTTCTTTCTTTGTATATATGCTAGCTGTTTTATTTGGTTTATTCACTGACGAGCAATTGTACGTTTAATATGTGTACGATTTTAAACGTTCTGCCAGTTTTGTATTTTCTCACAACTTATATAAACTGCAGCTGGTGTCACTAGTTGGACAGTTACTAATTACCTTTCTAGATCCCATATGATCACCCTACAGTTTAGTTAGGGTAGGCGTGGCTAAGTGTTTAGATTTTTATGTAATATATGTGAAATTTAGGTGCTGTAAGAAAGTTTTGCCAGTCCTTTCACCTATTTGCTAGATCTACTTTTTAATAAAAATAATAAGTAGTTCCCAGATTTAAGATATACCCCAAAACCTTGACCAGGTTTATAGGTTTAATGACGGAGACAACATTCAACTTAAATTTACAGTGTTAAATTTACAAATAATTCTGCAACATCAAATAAATAAATGACAATGTTAAACTGCACTTGCCAATAAGACAACTATCATAAGCATACAAAACAATAAGACCAAAACAAAGAAAGTGTCGAGATGCATTGACGTACAAAACAGATATGTGTGTTCACTCATCAACTAAAATGAAAAAAATAATATTTAAACTAAAATTATACTTGAATGTTTTTGTTTAATTTAATTTACATAAATCTGGGTTAAGTTGTCCCAGCTGATTAGAACTTTTAGTTTTGATGCTTTCCAACTACATATATCATGTCATAATTGATTTGGCCTTTCACTTTTTCCAACTGATTTCGTTCTTGACAAAACCCCGTGTTTATAGTTCTAGCAATGTTCTCGTTAAGGTACGCAAACGGGTCTTGTTATCATCATAATAACTTTCCCTAAAGTATCAAAAAGAAGCTGAAAACATGCTTCTATTCAATATTTTTATCGGATATTTACTTTCGTTTTAATTCATTGTATGTTATGATAAATCCTGAGCAATTCGAAAAAAATATGACAACAAGACAAACACTAATTGGATAAACGCCGAGAAGATCGAAATGTTTTCATAAACACGTGTACCTTTTGAGCAACGGAAAATTCCAACAGGGACCCATTTCAGCTACTTGATGCAGGGCTCTATTTTTAGAACGAAAGGACATTTCCAATTATAAATATTATAAAAATAGATTTACGCGACGACTGTAATCAGATAAGGGTAAATAACGCAAACAATAGCGAATAAAAGCGTTAAGAACCCATGGTTTTGGCATATAATTGGGTTTTCCTTTGAATGAATTGGGTTTTTGAACCCTGCAATGGGCAATTGCATTGAGTTTTTAATTATTTGTATTGCGTGATCACGCAAATACGCAGCTTATCTGGAGCTCTGTATAAGCTAACAAATCTGAACAAATAGAAAAAACAAATGACTGGGTTTGACAGTATAAATAATACTGGTATTAATAAGATGATGTGGTATGATTGCTATTGAGACAATTTCTGTTTATTAACAGCCATATATAGGTCATGGAACAATAACCATAATCAAAGTTAATGATACTTGCATGCAAAAAAAATTTTGATTGGTTATTTTTATAGGACGATATAAATATCTTTTTGAGATAAATATACATGTACTGTAAATTCAGAAATTGTTGCGTGCATTTATTATTGCGAATTTGTCATTTTAGACTAAAATGCAATTTTATTTTTTGTGATATTGAGAAAATCCTGTATAATAAAAACATTGCAATAATTTCTAAATTTACAGTATTAGAATTTAAGTGAAAGATAGCAATGATTAAAGGAGATGCATCAAAGAAAACATATGACCATGATGATTGTCTTAGATTGAAATTTTTTAAAGAACCAGAAATAATTTAAGTTTCCACCCTTTCAAATATTATATACAAAACCGATATTTTTCAGGAACCCAAAAATTGAGCAATGACCTTGAAGAGTAAGCAATGTGTACAGTAAGATATCCATCTTTGTAATTACCAAAGAGTGTGGTAAGAACCTCGTCTTTAATTATACATGGTAAGTATTTTTTTGTTGGTTAAAAATTATGCATCAGGACACTATAATTTTTTTCTTAGATCCTCATTAGGAAAAAAGGGGATGCAGGTATACATCAATGAAGCAGCAACCCAACGAAAGTATTTTTTTCATATCTCAAAGCCCACCCTCAGAAATGAATTGAAGAATGCTCAAATTTTTAGACCTGTTGATATGAAAACTTGTGCAATGCTTAAATCAAACTACATAATTTCAAGCAGAATTATTTTTTTGAACGGCTTCAAAGTTTAGATTTGCTAATTTATGTTCTTTTAAACAAAACTACCAGATGCAACTAAACATTTTTGAAAATCTATGAGATGACACCAAGAGAAAAAATTCAATCCTGTTATTTTTTTAAATACTTTATCATTGGCCTTTAACATTGTTAATTTATCAATTGCTCTGGTACTTTAATTTATTCAAATTTTTAAAAGTGAACGGAAGTTGTTTTGATGAAAATCACCTTTTATCAATGGGAGGTAACTTTGATAGCTTTTTCTAATGTGTTTTAAATGAAGCAAAATTTCATTTTTAAAAGAAACTGAATTTCTTCTCTCAATTGTTCCTATTTGTAATGTCTTTTATATTCATAATTGATAACTGAAGATAAAGAATTACAGAAATTGGTTATATAACAAAACCCTTTGCCATGCTTACATCAACACATTTTTTTTTTCATTTTCCACAAAAATAAGGCAGTGATGTAGGATGTCATTCTAACAAAACATCACAGCATGGAGACCGACATCATCACACTAACATGTCAAAAGTGTATCCTACTTCATAATGCAAATATTATTTAATAATGTTAATATACAAGTTTGTGAAAAAGAATTTTTATTTAAAAGATTTTACTCATTTCTATTCTGTAGAGACTATTTCACCAGCACTTTGACTGATGCACAGAGACTTCTGACAAATAAGTACCGGTACTCAATAGAGTTGAATGCACTATTGGCGACCGGGTTTGAGGACCTGGAAAGCACTCTATCATTGTTGGTAGTTTTAAGTGCTTTGATCTCTTAGATGAGGTCTCACATAGAAACATATGTTCCTTAGTTTCATATAAATGTTCAGTGCATTATAACTGCCAGACATCTGATTGACTTTGACTGTAGACTTATTTTTAGTGTCTGCAGAGTTTAAATGAGTTTGATTAAAACCCAGCTTATCTATTCCAAGTGTTGAGAAGATTTGATTTTAATATTCCATTAATTTATATTTTTTACTTTTGATAGCAAGGCTGAGGGTTTATGCACTATAGTAAACTTTTTTGGACAAAGAGGTTGTCACTGTTCCTCAACAAAAAATTAACGAACAAATTTTTAAAGCTAAGCTAGAGACACTTAGGAAAGACTATATCTTTTTCTTTGAGGTTGAAATGGTTATAAAAAAGGTTTAATTATATTGTGTATTTTAGCCAGCTTCCACTCTTTTTTTAAAGTTTGAAAAAAAATATGTAAAATATTTATCCCTTAAAGGGTAACAGGATTTTTTAAAAACATTAATTAAAATGAAATAATGAAGTAATAATTTGATTTAAGCAGCCACTTGGGTAAATTTTGTAAAATTGAGCTTAAAAACATAGCTGATATCTTATTGTTTTCCCAAGACGAAAATTGAACCTCATTTTGGTCTGTATTGCATGCAACATTTAATTTGACCAATAGTAGTGGATGGTTGCACATATGTACAGCATGGTCAGATCTTTAAAGTAAAGAAATGTCAAAATTTAATAAAAAGGAAGCAACTACAAAAAACAGCATCCCTGACTAATTTGGTCCCCATAAAATATTCTTTCACAGGTAAAACTAAAATTTTTATGCTTCCATTTTTGACTAGCTTGAGAGAAATTTTCTTCGAAAGTAAAAATCTTATATTGTTTTTTGACAGCAGTCTTATTCCCTGCAAATTTTATGGTAACGTGAGGTAAAAAAAACTTTGAAAATAAATAATTCAAGTTTCTATAAAGGTTTAAAGTTACTTAAAAGAACTAAAAAAAAGGTTGTTTTATATATAATAATAATCTTTTTTTTTATATGTTTATGTGTAATGCATATTGTATACTTATTGACTGCGTATGAATGTAGTAGTAAGTTTATTGTCCCTCATGGTGCAACTATTGTCCTGAGGCATAGCCGAGGGCAATAGTTGTATCCGAGGGGATAATAAACTTACTTTTCCACAAATATCCAGTCCGTAAGTGTTTTATTATATCAAAAAAAGACAACAGACAATAAACGACTGTGATAAATCAACTATTGTAATATATAAAGCAGAAACCCAACCATAACATTTACTTCATAAATATTCTGAAATGCTAAGGCTACATCTTGCACTGATGTCAACCCTAGATACAAAAGATAAAAATTACTCTCCCCGGTATTTTCAAAATCCTCCATTATAGCTGCATTGGAAATCCCGCGAAATATAAAGAAGCTTGCAGTCAAATAGTTTGAACTAGGTCCAATAGTTGGAAACTATTGACCAGTCCAATAGTTCAAAGCTTACTTATTTTATATAGAAAATGATAATTGAGGTATAATAAATATTTATATTTCATTTCAGGTGGCAAAGTTACTTCAAAGAATTGAAATAAGGTTGGTTGATCCATTTTATTTTATGTTTTTATGTGTAATGTTTTATATGTATTTCTATTTCATTTTAAGGTTTACCACAGACATTTAATTTATGAATTTTATTTTTGTTACAGATGCAGCTGGGAGGATGTTTCAGTCACAGACCTTGGATAGACTCCGTTGTAGCAGACTAGGGAGAGTAGCATATAGTTCTCGTAACGCTATACAATAGTAACAAGATCATTCTACTCTGAGATTGTTAAAGGGCCTGTTTGATAGAAGTGACGCCAACGTTCTCCAACACTACTAATTTATGAATTTTATTTTTGTTACAGATGCAGCTGGGAGGATGTTTCAGTCATAGACCTTGGATAGACTCCGTTGTAGCAGACTAGGGAGAGTAGCATATAGTTCTCGTAACTCTATACAATAGTAACAAGATCATTCTACTCTGAGATTGTTAAAGGGCCTGTTTGATAGAAGTGACGCCAACATTCCCCAACACTACTAATTTGTAAATTTAATGTTTGTTACAGATGGGGGCCAGAGGCAGGTTCAGTCATAAACCTTGAATATGGCTTATTAGAGATCTGCTACGATGGAATTGACAACAATTTTCTCAAACACATCACTAATCTTTATCATCTGTTTCCATTACAGAGTTTATACAGAGAATATAGGTATACCGTATTTTTATTTTTTTTTTGGTCCTATATGTAAGTTTGTCATAAAGAAATAGTATGTGGTATTAATGTCAATGGGATAAAACACACAGACGAAAATAAGTTAAATACCTTTAAACAAGGAATTATTTGAATCTGGAATAATTTTGAATTCTGGAAAATTGATGAGAAATATATGATGAAAACTAACCCAACTAAATAGGGTTAGCCATGCGCGCATGGCTAAGGTGGGTTAGTTAGTTCATACTGAAATGATAGTGAAAGTAAAATTAACCTTAGCCATGCACGCATGGCTAACCCTATTTAGTTGGGTTAGTTTTCATCATACATTTCTAATCAATTTTCCAGAATTCAAAATTATTCCAGATTCAAATAATTCCTTGTTTTTATAAGTATGGATGAAGAAAGACAGACTATCCCGTAACCAAAAGAAAGGACAGACAAAAATATACAAAACAATAAAACTAAAAAATGTACAACACCAACCCAATCAAAGACCAAGGATGAACTCAGGTGATCCAGGAGGTTGGAACCAAAAGAAATGACAGACAAAAGTCTACAAAACACTAAACTGAAAACTAAAAATGTACAACATCAAGCCAACCAGAGACCAGGGGATGAACTCAGGTGACCTAGGACAGAAGTACTACTAGGATGGGTTTTTTACTACCAGGACAGGACAGAAGTGGGTAAGTAATTGATATGTTAACAAATTTACAAATTGACAAAGTTGAGGGTGTTTTTTTTCATTCATTCTTTCTTCAATTCTAAATTTTAAATGTGACAAGATAAAGATGGCACATAATTTTCAAATATAGTTTTTTAGAATTATTATTTTTTGTTTGTTATTTTGAAGTATCTTCATGTTTGACAAAATTTTAACTTCAATTTAACTTTAAAAAAAAATTTGCTCCAAAATTTATTAAATTGATACACCTTTTTTTTCACAGAAAATATTGGTTATCTATTTTAACATTCATGTGAGTCAAGTTAAAATAATGATGACTCAGTCTTACTCCATGAAAACACTGGAATCTTGCATTATGAGGGGCTTTAGTAAGGGGTGCTATCAAAATTTGTATAAAAGAATAAAGCTTTCACTCACTGAGTCAGAAAAATTACTCATTAATTCCAGAGTTCTGATAAGGGTGAATCAAATTCCCACGAAAAATAAAGTCCTTATACTGAATTCTCTTTGGCTTCAAAAATAGATAACCTTGAAGTCTGTAAAAATTCTTATGCCCCTCCATGATGATAGAAAATTTAAAAATTTCACTGAGTGAAGGGGAGGTAACTCATATGAAATGAATTTACAAATTGAAAGAATTTAAACTACATGATCCAATTGAGCTATACATTTGTAAAGTAAGACCCAGGAACCATGCTCAGAGAAGTCATTTGTGTATTTACATTAGGGAAGTTGAGACAGTACAATGTGTGGATACAGCCATTTTGAAAAGGGGGGTTCCAAACCTAGGAACACCATGAAATGTTCACATATTAAAAAAAAAGAGGAATCAAAATAAAAGGAGGGATTCCAACCCCCAGACTCAAAATTTAGATATTTATGTGAAGTATTTATCAATTGAAAAAATATGACTGGGTTCAGATTATTTAAATTTCATATTTTTACTCTTAATATGTACCGGTATTTAGAACAAAATTTGAATGCAGTAAATTTTTTAAATATCTCAACTTTTGATGATTTGAAAATGCACACACTTTTCTTCTAAACTACTACTCCTATGTGGTTAATCTGCAGGCGAAATTTCTATAACACAGATGTACCGTGTGTGTCATCCAGTACACCCCAAGTTAAAAATACTTTAATTCTGAATTAGTTATTTTTATATGAAAAAGTCTTCTTTTATAATTGTTATAAATATTCACCATTAAACTTTCTAATATTTCTGAAGGATTATGATGAGCAATTTTTAATTGTGAAAGTTTTCATGTTATTTATTACAACAGTAGCCATTAAATGATCATTTGATCCATGATAGCCAAGCACCTGTACTCAAAACATGTCTATCTTTTCTTCTTGAATGCAGTAAAAGATTTGTCCATAATTTTCAATAGTTAAATTATGCATCTATTAATGTGCAACAACATAAGAAGCACAATATAGAAGTTGGAGATTAACCCAGGGTATAACGCCTTCTTTATATTTGGGGTGTTAATTTAATATTAAAAGTTATCATTACAGAGATGATGATAGTTCCAATAACTTCAGATGAGGTTTATCCTGGTTATGATTAATTTCTCTGTGTTTTCACCACTACAGACTGTCATTTGATCCAACGATTGAAAGTTTTTTTTAACATTGTCTTAAAGGTCTATCAGTGCTTTTTTTGTGCTGAAAAAAAAAGTAAAATCACAAAAATACTGAATGCTGAGGAAAAGTCAAAACGGAAAGTTCCTAATCAAATGGTAAAATCAAAAGATAATGAGTAAATACATTTTTTTTTGTTCTTCGTTAAAAAAAAAGATGTCATTTAAATTAAAATTTCAGATTTATAATGAAATAATTTTCCTAAGACATTTAAATTAAAATTTAAGATTTATAGTGAAATAATAATTTTCCTAAAATTTTTACATTTTCAAAGCATTGTAGTTGTCAGATTATAGAATAACATAGTACTTGAAATTGATTTAAACTCGTAGTCTAGTGCATGCAAAGTTCCAAAGCAAAACATTCTTTATCTTCCGAGTTTTGGTGTAGACTTAACAAATATCAAATGATCATTTCAGAAATACATTATGCTTGTAGCGCTGCATGTCTTTACTAACATATAACAAAGTTGCTTATTGGTGTTTAAGCAGTAGGGTTGGTTATATCTTCTGTTTGTTTCAGTTGTTCTTTGGATGGTTCTTTGGTTTTGAGGTATTTAGGGTGTGGTGTTTACCATTCGAAGGAATCTATATATGTAAATCTGAAATGAAAAATATTTGATATTTCTAGTCATAAAAAAAATAATCAAATGTTTGAGCATAAAGCTGCTTTGAACTTTGAATCTGTACGATTTTCATACTTTCTTTAATTTCTTATTTTCAAAATTGAAAATGAATATCTTCAATCAAAATCAAAATCTAAATTGTATTTGACATATTATGATGAAATGGAAAACTAGAAAACATATTATTGTACCTTTTTATAACAGTTAAGCCATAACGAAAATTCTGCCATACAAAAAAGAATTAAGGATGATTAATCTACATTTATTATAGAGTAATAAACATAATCGCAAAGGTTATTAATTCTTACATGACTGAAAGCTTGTACAAGTCTTAATATATAGTGAACAATAATAAATTTCTATGATATATATATATTATTATCACTATTTTACTGAATTTTCCTTTGATCTTACTGATAATTTCCTTTCTCAGCATAGTAGAAAGATATGGAAAGTATCTCTAGAAACTAAGGCTGCACTTGCCATTGTCAATGTAAATTTCAACGTCGTCATAAGCAAAATAGCGATAAACAGATTATCATTGGTCGTCTCAACTTGATTGTTTTTCTCACTTTCACGGTACCCGGCTCAAGGGAGAAAATCAATCACGTTGAGATGACCAACGAAATTTATAATGATTTCCAATACCCTTAAAACTTCATTTTGAGTTATCTGAAACTATCATCATCTCCAAGTGAAGAGTTATCTAACTTATCAATCCCGATATCTTACAGTAGTTATCTCCCTTTGCTTCAAGCTTCTCAACCTTGGGTTAATTTTCAACTCTCACCTTCAACACTAGGTTTTCATCCACAGATTCCAGACATTTAATGATAACTTCATTATGACGAGACCATAATTGACAACTGGTATTAATGTTTTAATTTTACTTGTTATTCCCATTTAACAATTGCTCATCGTAATTTGTAAAATTAAATTGTCTTGAGTTTAAGCATTTCTTTGTAAAAATTTCCTGTTTAATAGAAAATTAATCTTTTTAACTTCCCAAGCCATTCTGTGATCAATATATTAAAGGATAATTTTGTCCAGCTTCTTGAAAATTTTTTCTTTTTTGCAATCAAAATTATTGACAGTGAGCAGGATCATTTCAAGATCACAAAAAAGGAGCTGAAAACTGGTCTATTTTATTCTATTTATCATGTGTACATGAAAAGGAGTAGATTGTACAACACAAAAATTTCAAATTTCAAATCATAAGTTTATTGAAATATAGCTCATTTTATACAATTTAGATCTTTTATTGAAAAAGGTATTAGACTGATCTTAACCCTATCATACCGTTTGAATTACAACATAAATTAATTTGCTCCTTGGTATCAAACCATTCTATCTTTTTCAAATTTGGTAATTACAATATAGGTAAAACACTTGCCATCATAAAATACTTTAAAAAAATAAAATAAGTAAAACCCAATTATCAATAACTGACTGCAGCTATTCTTCATTGGATCCTTTTTGAAACTCATGACCAGACAAAGAGTAATCTAAGAGCTTGACTCTTTAACAGGGATCCAACTTTAGCCTCATTAGTTCAAAGGAGTTTTCCATTAGTCCATAACAATTAAGAAATAATTGTTGCAAGCTATACTTTATTGTAGATTTAACATGGGTAGGCATTATATACGTGATTATTTTTGCCTGAGCGATAGCTTACAATCAGTTCTGTTAACCAAGCAGTTTTAGATTTATATTAGACCCTGTTTCAGACTTTGGGGATTTAATCACTAAAAAAGTTAAAGATAACCAGACTATTTTAGATTTAACTGGTAATCTGTTTTCTTTTCCCGGGAGCAAAAAAGAGCTGATTCCTGTAAGTCTGTATATTGGCTGCTTCTGGTTCTTATCCATTTAAGGAACCAATGATTCCAGAGAGTGCAGTAACCTTGCCTCAGTCCATTATTGTCAAGATATCAGTGATTTTCCTTTTTTCTGACAAAAGTTATTGAAAGTAATCTTACATAAAACAAATTTTGATATAACCAATCAAAAATGCTATCATAAATAATCTGGGAACAAAAAATTTTACTTTTTCAATTGTAAATTTTGCTACTATTTTTCTTTCAAGTATAAAACTAAAGTAAAAAGTAAAAATCTATTTTATTGAAGTATTACGTGCCATTTGAGTTATGAAATTAATTTAAATTATAAAGTATTGAAATTAATTTTTATTATAAAGAATCAGTATTTATATCATTTCTTTGAGTTCATAATTTTTCTTTCTAAATTTTTTTTATTAAATCTAAAGATTTCATACTTGATACATATAATATCATTTTGCATCATATTTGTATTTTTTCATTTCAGCTTCTTTTTCTTGTACCACTGAAACTTCACAGAATAATTGCGTACATTATGAAATTGTTTGAGGAATTTCCCTCCATTTTTCCCTTAATTCTGATCTTGATGATTGTTTTCCAAAATTTTCAAAGATGGTACTGATTTTGTGTAATCAACTCCTGCAGTTTTCAATCTCAATCTTTTTAACTTCACACAATGATTGTACAAATATTTAAATTGTCCACTTGGTACTATGGAATTGTTTGATAATTTTTTTCCTGACTTTGGAACTAAGTAATTTTTCATCAAAGGTAAAATAGATAGTTTTTAACCCATATCTTTTGGAATTCACAGAGATTTTGAAAATCTATAGAGGCTTTTACAAATTTTGGGACTATACATGACTACTATGTACATGTGTAGTAAACCTTGAAAATGAGATATTTTTTATTAAACTATGCTTCAAAATATTTAAAAAATGTTGATTTATATGTGTTTATTATACTATTACTACACTGTACTTTTTTTCTTACATTTGTATAAGTATTTTCATATCAGATGTCTGGTAACTTATATAAAAGCTATTATCTAGAGCTCTGTAAATAAAAAAAATGTAAACATAGTTCTAAAATATACTTTTAATGAGTGGAAGAAATTGTGGGCTATAGAATACATTTCGTAAACTATCAAAATACAAGTTACCTGTTTAAAAGCATGTCTGGTATTTTTAGAGTACTTTTTAAATGAATTTAATAAATTATTTGTATTTTAAATTGAGAATTTCTTCAGTTTCCGTGATTGGAAAAATAATGTAAGATGCCTTGGAACATTCTGGTGACTATTGCACATTTTATAATGTACAATGGAAAGGACATTTCATTACTTATATAAAATGGATTCAGTGGACTGATTAGCATAAAATACTATGATGGAAAACCTTTGAAAGCAGCCAGGATAGCAGCTCCAAGGAAGATGGTAAAAATAAATCTTCAACCAAGTCTGAGGCTTTACCAAGAAATTAAGAAGGCAAGTTTATTTAAGCCAAATATTTGTATACATTTTCTAGAAATATGCGACAAGAGCATATTAAGACAACACGCCAGCGCACCCTTCTGATGCATGCAAAACACCATTGATGTATTAATTTTAATAAGTTTTATAATTTAAGTTACCATTTTCTTGAACAAGATTTTGATCAAAATATTTAAAACTTCAAGGGGAGACAAGTACAATTAACAGCAAGATTTGTTCATTCAATGGGATTTAACTGTTACATTTGCACATCACTTTTGTGCAGTTAAATTCCAAACAAAAACCTTTGACTTGTTTTATTTTTATTATGTCAAGTTTTCTGTTTAGTCAGGTTAATAGTTACTCCTTGCTATAGATCAATGACATTTTGTATTTATTTGCATTACTAAAAAATTATCGAATTAATTAGCAATGTTGCTAATCATCAAATGTTTTTCATTTTCCGCTGCTAGGCGAGACATCTCTGTCAACAGTTTATCTTACAAACTTGTGTTGATACTATTGTGTACATTTTGTAAGAAATCAGAACATTATATAGTGACTTTATATTTATAGAGAAATGGATTTGTAAAATATATAATGTGTCTTTTTTAATTCTTTTTAGGTTCTTCTGTGATATGTTTTCATGGTGTAGGAATAAGACTTGGTGGTCTAATACAGCTAATATGAAGGTATGTACCAGTATGTTAGTCTTTTGAAAAAAGAAAAAGTATTATAAAATGTATTTGGAAATAGCATGTGCTCTAAGCGTGAAGGTTTGTAGGAGTTTGGTAAGAAGTCTTTGTTTTCTTTAATTGCCTTTAAAGGAATAAATTTAATTATCTGATTTGATTATGTAAAAGTTTGTTGGGATGCTGGTTTGCTGTTCTCAACTATTATTACATATTTATAGACTTTTATTTAATTTGCCACTGGACATTTAGCAACCAACAATCAAATGAATCAATCATTCAAAATATGGAATATACATACAGTATATCAAAAATGATCCTTTTAAACAATCTTGAATGACTAATCATTTTATTTTTCAGGTTAGCATCACAGCTTGTCTGTAAAGATTGAAGCTGGGAGTGGGCATTGGAGCTGACTTTTATGGTAAGAACCAATACAAAAAATAAACAATATGTAAAAAAAGAAATATGTTAGACATCTACCATTGACTTGTTTTTCATCCTTTTCTGCTAATAAAGACTGGTAGTTCAAAAAATATATCAGAAATCACTTTTAAACAAAGTAAGAGAAAGGTTTTATGAATCATGATTATAATGACCAGTTATTATTTTTCATTTGATATTGTTTCAATTTTCAGATTTTGACAATTATGTTTAATTCTGTATATTTCTTTTTCAGGTAACTGTGGCTGCATAAAAGGGCTCTGTGATTTTACTGTAACAGTAAAGAATGTAATTCAGACTATTTTTGTGTATGTTTGAGAAAAAGTTTATAATTTTTACAAAAAGAAAAAAAAAATTATGTACAGGTTCTCCATTTTCAACAAGATTGGAAGTTGTAGGTTAATAGGTCTCTGAAATTTCAAAAATTACTTTCTATTTTCTGTTCATACTCATGTCTAGGCAAAACACTTCCTGTAGTTTAAGAATGGAGAATCTAAAAAAAAGAAAAAAGAAAAAAATGTTCAATTATTGAAATGTTTTTTATTTTTGAAAATTGTAATATATTTTTAGCCGAGTTTATAACAAAGGGTATATTATTTTAAGAATATTTTACAAGAAGCATAGTTGAAGAATATCTTGATGAAAGTAGATTGATTAATTTTTGGTATTTAACACCACTTTCAGCATGATTTGCTATATCTTGGCTGCCAGTTTTTATTTGTGGAGACAGCCTGGTGAAAACATCCCCTTCAACAGAGAAACTGGCAACTCTAGTCAATTAAGATTGACGTTAAACACACCTACAATGTGAGGGTTCAGAGTGTTGACAGGCTAGTGATACAGTAGTTGAACTACTTTGACCATTCAGTCAGCATTACTCCATCCACACTAAATATGTTATTGAAATGTGTTGAATTTTTGTAATTTAATTATTTTTTTATTTTGATTACCGGTATACTATTTATGTTTTTTTGTTGTATATAACAAAGATGTGGAGTTCTAACAGGGTGAATTTTAGGTCAAAGGGAGGTAATTTATTATACTGTGTTTAACTTCAAATACTTGAAATTCCCTCAATGTTAGATTTTTATTTACTTGGATACTCACATTTATGCACTTTTTTACATATCAGATGTTTTCTAGATAATAGAAATTTAGGGTGGGAAAAATTATGTGTCACTTAGAATAATTACGTGAAATTTTTCATTAAGTTTATTAATTGAAAGTGCATCTGATATTTTTTATGTATGTTACTTTATTTTCTAAAAACAAATGGACACAACATAGATTGACAATAAGATATTGAGAAGAACCACCTTGTCGGCCAGGATAGCAGCTCTTAGGAAGATGGTCAATTAAATCTTCAACCAAGTCTGACTCTTTACCATGAAAATAGAAAAGGCAAGTTTATTTTAGCCAGATCTTTTAAGATAACAGACCCTTCTGAAATATTGCATTTAAAACACCATTGATGAATTAATTTACCAGTTTAGTATTTAAAGATACAAGATACATGAACAAGATTTTCTATTGAAATATCAATAGTAAATCCTAAAAATAGTCATTAAACTTCAAGAAAAGACCAGTACAATTTAAAACACGATTTTGCATTCAATGGGAGATAACTTTGTAAAATATTCAGATATTTTTTGTGCAATTAAATTTAAATCTGACATTTTTTTACTTTTCTATCTTTTATATTGATTTAAAAAAAAATGATTTTATACATTTTGTCAATTGTCTACCTGCAATAAGAAATCAAAACAATATTTAGTAAATTTTAGGTTATCTGTAACACATAAATTGATTTACAAAATGTATAATGTGTTGATTATAATTTCATTTCAGGTTCTTTCTGAGACATGTTTTCATGGTGTGGGAATAAGACTTGGTGGTCTTATACAGCTAATACAAAGGTATGTACCAGTATGTTAATCCTGTTTTGGAAAACTCAAATGTATTATAAATATTTTTTAGAAAAACAAGATTTGAACACTTAAAAGATTTTTTACAGGAATCTACTCTTATTATTATATCAGTAACCAAATAAGAGTAAAGTTTAGGTTCTGAATTGCTTACATAAAAATGTGTTGGCTTGTTGGATTGCTGTCTCATCCATATGTTCTTGACATATATTGCTGTCTCTTGACATATATGTAACACTCAGAAACGTGTCCATCCCCCCAAACGTGTCCGATTCCCCCAAAAGTGTCCATATGACGTCACTGAACTAAAAAACATGTCTAGGTGCTAAAGGGCGCCAAAATGTGTCTCTTTTCATTAGGACGCCCAATCGTGTCCATTTTTTTTTTTTGGGGCGTCTGTTTGGCTGTGCGGGATGTAAAAGTACGATGCCATATTCGGTCAAAATAAGGATGTTAAATCCGAAACCTCGTGTATGGAAAGTGCCTTTATTATAGACCTACTTATTGTATCTAGTGTTAATATGTTCTCGTCCTGAATATACATAAAATATTTGCCACTGGACGTTAACCAACCAACAGTCAATCAATTTATTGTCTGAAATATGCATGAAAAAATTGCCACAAAACGTTAAGCAAGCAACAATCAGTTAACTTCTTTCACAATTAATTTCGTGTATACGTAATGTGCCAGTTAAAACAATGATGCACATTAAAAATTACTTAATGATACATGCAAATTTATTCCTCTTGTTTATGTCTTTTTATTGATGTTCGAAACAAAACTACAAAAATAAAACAAAATACCAGTACACACTTTGAAGAGCTGATAAAAGAATCCGTGATATCTCTTCAAACATCATTAATATGCATGTAGTTGGACATCAGCGGAGTATATTAGTACAAAAGAATTCACTAAGTAAACTATAAATTTAACCGTACAAAACTAATTAATTGCAATTTTCAAGTTCGCTCTAAATATGCATGGAATATTTGCCACTGGACATTAAGCAATCAACGGTCAAGAATTAATGTATATGTTGCAAATAAAACTTGCAATTATGCTAAATATAAACAACCGGCGTTGAACGAACTAATGCTATAAAAACGTTTGGGAAATATTAGTGCTAAAAGCTTTGAGACGTTCTGGCGTTTAAAACTGGACACGTTTTGGCGAATAACAATTATCGGACACGTTTCAGCAATTTGGGATTTCAAGGACACGTTTGGGGGAATCGGACACATTTGGGGGGATGGACACGTTTGAGAGTGTTACATATATAACACATTTTAAGACTATTTCTATTTAATGATTTGCCACTGGACCTTAAGAAACCAACAACCAATCATTCAATCTATTCAATATACATACATAATACCAACAAAGAACCTTTTAAACAGTTTTTATACGCCCATTTACGGGACGTATTATGGTATACCCTTGTCTGTCCGTCCTTCGTCAACATGTCGGACATTAACTGAAAAACGCTTTAACCAATTTGCATAAAACTTTGGTGAATTGTTTATATCTATTGACATGAGCTCCCTTTTGTTTTTTATAAATTTTAGATTCTACGTTTCCTAGTTTATGGGGTTTTATTCATTAAAAAAAGGGAGGTTTTCCAGTTTTCGGACAATAACTCAAGAATGCTTTCACCAACTTGCAAGAAATTGTGGTGAATTGTTTATATCTATTGACATGAACTCCCTTTGGATTTTTATAAATTTTAGATTTTACATTTCCGAGTTACAGGGTTTTATTAATGAATTATCATTTTATATTTCAGGTTAGCATCACAGCTTGTCTGTAAGGATTGAAGCTGGGAGTGGGCATTGGAGCTGACTTTTATGGTAAGAATCAATACATACATTTATGAACTTTTCATCCAAGAGCATTTTAAAGCCCAAGATTTTTGTTAGGCACAGATGTAAATCTTACATATTGATGTCTTCTTTACTTATAGTTGAATAAACAATTTAGAAGGAGATATAAAGATATATAAGGGAAGTCAAAAAGTGTAATGTATAATGCGAAATCTTGGGATTTCAGTTTTTTTGTTATCTATAGTTGTCCCCATATATGAAAATATGTAAGTGTGGTATGTATGCCAATGAGACAGCTATCAACCAGAGACCAAATGATGTGGATGCAACTAAATGTCGCCCTATGCCTTCAACAATGAGCAAAACCTATATTGTATAGTTAGCTATAAAGGTTCAACATGACTAAATGTTAAAAAATTCAATCAAGTATGTTAATAGCCTGATATACTATATATAGCTATAAAACAATGTTAAAAAGATATTTGTCAAGACATCAGCCAATGACTTGTTTTTCATCCTTTTATTGCTAAGAAATACTGGTACTTTAAAATTTATGTAAACAAATCACTTTATAACAAAGAAAAAGAAATGTTTTATACATTATAATTGTAATGCTCAGTTAATTATAATTGTTTTGCATTAAATATTATTTCAATTTTCATGAGTAATGTATATTTCTTTTTCAGATAACTGTGGCTGCATAAAATGGTTGTGTGATATAACTGCAACAGTAAAGAATGTAATTTAGACTATTTTTGTGTATGCTTGAGAAAATGTTTATAATTTTTTTACAAAAAAAAAAAAAAAAAATATGTAAAGATTCTTCATTTTTAACAAGATTGGAAGTTGTAGGTTAACTTGTATTTGACATTACAAAAATTCTTTCTATTTTCCGTTTATACTCATGTCTAGTCAAAACATTTCCAGCAGTTTAAGAATGGATAATCTAAAAGAAAAAGAAAGAAAAAAGAAAAAAAAAATGTTCAATTATTGAAATGTATTTTTTTTTTTGCAAATTGTAATGTATATATTTTTGCCATCTTTTTGTTATTTTAGGATTTGAGATACTTTCAAATTTTACAAGTTACTTTATACATGTAGTTAATGCAATTAAATCTGCAGATGTGAATATTCCCACTAAATTTCTTAGCAAATTTTAATTATTTTTGTTTTTTTTAGCAACATTTCAAAATACCTTACCATAGCAAATGCCTCTCTAGTGTAAACTAAAAAGATGAATAATGGTCTGCAGTAAATATATCCCCTTACAACCTTTTCTTTCATGTTAAGAAGTTAGCAATATATTTTTTGCACTTTTTTTGTCATTTTTTGCTGATTTTGGTTTGTAACCAAGGTGATATTTTTTAAAGAATAATTTTACAAAAGGCCATACCTGTCAACTGACCCGTATCCTGCGGGTGTGACCCGAGATTTTCACAACTCTGAGGGGTCACCCGGAACACCCCCCGGGTCATTAAATAACCCGGGAATTCCAAAAAAGGGCCTGTTTTCACCCGGATTCCTAATCCTTCAGACTGATTTCATAAGTGATTTTCCTTTGAACAGTGTTGAAATACGGGCAAATTTGTAATTCTCCATGGACAAGAAGTTCAACTAGCTGTGTATACTCAAATTAAGTGACCCATTTCAGTGCATGGCTTCACTTGACAGCTTTGGTGTCAAACACACTGTTAATTAACACCGATTACCTTAGCTTTAGGTCGTAAATAATTTGTGTATTTCAAAGTTGTTTTAAAAACAATTTGAGTTACTTCCCCTTTTTTTCACCTTTCACAATATACTCTTTAAACTAATGTTTTTTGGTAAAAAGATTAAATCTAAAATAAATTGAATGCAAAAACATATCATAATAATTCTTTTTCTATTTTTGTACCTAAGAACAATTAAAAAATAAAAATTTTGAAAATAACTTTTTTCATCTTTACCTCCTTTAATTGTTTAACTTTATTTTATTATACTCTAATATCAACATTTGATAAGTCTAGATGCTTAAAAGCTGCACAGATGTTTGTAAAGAAGAAAACAATACAGTAGTTGAACTACTTATAGGACCACTCTGCCACCATAAGTCGATCAGTACGAAATATTTTATTGAAATGTGTTAGATTTTTGTTATCAATCTATTTTTTAATTTTAATTGTACTATTTTATTTATTTTGTTTAATATAACAAGGATGTGGAGTCCAAACAGGGTGAAATTTGGGTCAAAGGGAGACAATTTATTATACCCCTGATTAACTCCACATACTTGAAATTCCCTTGATGTTAGGATTTTCATCTACTTGGATATTCATGTT
Organism: Mytilus californianus; assembly: GCF_021869535.1. Classification (NCBI taxonomy): domain Eukaryota; kingdom Metazoa; phylum Mollusca; class Bivalvia; order Mytilida; family Mytilidae; genus Mytilus; species Mytilus californianus. Next base: position 23,124,982 of record NW_026262615.1, on the reverse strand, counting down.
TGTACATTTTTTTTTAATATCAGATGTATACTAGCTAATATTGACTATTATTTAGAGCTCTGTAATAAAAAAAATAAATGTAAGCAGAGCTCTAGATAATAAGTATGCAGGGTGGGAGAAATCTTGGGTCATTAACAATTGATTTGCTGAAATGTTCAAGAAAGGGGATTTATTGGAAATGCATCTGATATATTTAATGTATAAAACTATATTTAAAAAAAAAAGATGTTAAGATGATGAGGAGAGCCACCTTGTCAGCCGGGAGAGCAGCTCTAAGGGAGATGGTCAATTTAATCTTCACCAAGTCTGAGGCTTTATCATGAAAAATATGTGGTAAGTTTATATATTCCACAAATTTTATGGTAATAATATATATAGGCATTTAACATTATTTTTTAATGGTTCTTTTCTATCAGTGTTTGATTTTTAGAGTATCTAGACTTACATTTGTTTTCTGTCTGGTATCGAGTGAGCTGTGTTGGATAGAAACCAACTGTATGCAAGTTATTATCAATGAATTTGTAATCTTATTTGGGTCGAACAAATTTTTATGCAAAGTCTGTAACTGTTTGAATATTGAATTGATATAGAATCATTTTCATAAAAGCATGGACAAGACGATTCTTGGCGCTCTTATGTTATCTATTGACTGGGTCAGATAAGGTGAAAGTTTGTCTGTAACGCCCACTTGTCACATTGAATGTGTTATAGACATTTAAACTGGTTGTAAATGCCCACATCAAATAGTACGAATTACTAGCAGAGGATTAAACCTTGTGTGTTGATTTAAATGTTGAATAATAATTTTCTTTTTTTCTTCTCTTGTGCCTACATGTACCTTGCTCTTTTATTCTATTTAAATCCCTATTGGAAGGCCTCTGACAGACTGAGTGAGCGTAAAATCACTGTTATCGATAGCCAATGGCAAACAAGTTAAAGGTACTGTAAATTCAGAAATTATTGGGTGCAATTATTAATAAATAAATTTTGGTGTATTTACTGTCTTCTGATTGGTTAAAAGTATTACTTTTATTTTCAATGTTGTCAATTTTTATGGCGACACGCCCACTATGACGTTGTATATTCATACGCCAACATGCGTGAACGTTATTATGGTTAATATAAATAATATAAAAAGTTCTTTGAGCCTTATTTTTGATAGAAATTTATTTATAATGAATGGCTATAATTTATTTTGAATTTATTGAACCATAAAATTAATTTTTGACTTCACATTTTACATAAATCTGCTTCGCGGATAATTCAATGTGAAGAGTCAAAAATTAAATTTATGGTTCAATAAATTCAAAATAAATATAATAACCATTCATTAATTGTGATTTTGTAATTTTAGACTAAAATGCGATTTTAATTTTTGCAATATTGAGAAAAATCCTGTTTAATTCATACAAAAAATTTCAAAATGCTAGTTTAAATTATTGCCAATACAACCATGTTGCATTTTTCACAATAATAAAAACATTGAGATAGTTTCTGAATTTACAGTAATTGAGTTAGTATTATTACCAACATAAGTATTGGGATTGTCTACGCTGTTATTAAATGATTTTAAGAACCATCAAAAGAGAACAAAACCATCCGATTTTGTAATTGAATATTCCAAAATCATTGTCTTATACATACACGTGCACTTGCACAAGGTCAATTTCTATCTCTAGCAGTTTAAAGTTTATATAGTGAAGATGATAATGTATAACAGGTTTTAATAAATGAAACATAGCATTATTTTGTTAGTCTTCTAAGAGACAGATTGATCTGTAAAACAATTTATTACTTTTTTATTTTTTTTTATTTTTAGGTTGTTATAATGATGATGTTTTCATGGTGTTGGGATTAAGACTTGGATGTCTGATATTGTTAACATGTTGGTAGGTAATCAAGCATCTTTTTAGTAATATAATATTTAAAATCAATTTCATAAGGTTCTTTAGTACAAAAAAAATAATTTTACACTGATGAGATACCGGTTGAATTTTTTTGGTAAATATAAAACTTGAGTTTATAATTCAGAATACCAAATATTTTTTCCATGATTTTTTGTTATCCTAGTGCAATTTTAAATTTAGTACATGTGTAATAATTTTTTTTAGGAAAGTTTAGTATAACTGACTGACTACTTTTATATTCCAGGTTAGCATCAGGTTTCCATTGGGTTACTTGCTGGGACAAAGCTGTTACATGTGTATAAGGTGAGAACTTATTCATCAACATACAACTTTAATGTGTTTATGTTATAGTGTGATGAATGTCACTAAATAGATTTCAATATATATATTTTTTTTTAATTTACAGTTAAAAAAAATCAGTATTCAATCTTTTCATTTTAAAATAATGTACCCTTTAAAGCAGATACTAGATCGGAAGAAGATATATGAAGGGGAGATAACAATAAAATCGGATATTTTCGATACTATATATTTTTGAGTAATCAATATAAGTAATAAACAAATTGTTTAACATACACTGATGTCTGTTTCTTTATTCCTGTTAGATTATTTTAAAATTAAGAATCAACAATTGAAATTTAACTCTTTCTTTTTCAGTCGAAAGAGTTGCTGTTGCTGCCTTCCTTGTATGGTAAAATCCTCAGACTACAATCCTGCAAACCATTGGATGAACTGTTGCTATCTTTTGTAAAAAAATCAGCAGATATTTGTCTTATAAGCAGAATGAATTATAAATGCAATTAATTTTTAATGCTTTATTATTCAAATTATAAATATTTATTTCATTATTTTTTCTTGCATTCAATTATTGTTTTGTGATTGAAGAAATATAAAAAAAACTGTGAAATTATTGTTATTTGAGAGGTCCCAAAGGTATGATGTATGGTTTCACAAGATACCCATAAGACTTGCTTCAGTTTACATATATTTTTTAAGTTATGTACACTGGTTAAGAATTATAAGTCCTTTGTGAAATGATTTTTTCTGGTTAGAAACCTATTAAGTAGGACTTTGATGGCCAAACACTAAAAGGGAATAAAACAAATCCCCTATTAAACAATTTAAGTACTGAGTTTTTGGTGCAATATGAACTAGAAATAAAAATGTTTAGTTAGATGGTTTGTTTTGACTCTGCATTCTTTACATTCATACAAATTAATGGCTGTCAGTTTTATTTATTGGTTTTGTTTATATATTATAAATGCATTATTCAGCATTTGAGACCACTCAAGTGAAAATATTTACATAGTTTTTGCAGTTTGTCATATTTTCATATTTTGTGTGATTGATTTCCATATTTTTTCTCATTTATGATTATTTATATTTTAATGTTTGATTTTTGAGGCTTGTACTCAGCTTCTAAACAATTACCTCCCCCCTTCACATGTATAACCAGGATCCTGTAAAAGAAGTTTTGATTTTGAAGGATGGATGGATAATTAAAAATGCAAGATTTTTTTAATGTGCTAGTTCATAATGTAAAAGTCTGCACAAGACATCTAACCCTACCTGAACACATTATTCTGACTTCCAGCTGACCAGTCTTTGCTCCTACTAATTGCTGAATGCTTCGCAGGGGAGCATCAAATACCAATTTTCAATTCTTTGATATGACCCAGGGCAGGACCAAATCCCATGCCCATCTGCACTCATGTTGAGCATAAAAAGGTTACTAAAGAAGATTTGTCTGTCTGTTTGTCCATCATCATCTCTCATCCACAGCTTATAAACTATTGGAAGGTTTTCATTTAAACTTTCAGATTATCTTCTGTATGTAATGGCTGTGTGTATTTTATTTTATTATAATGAAATTTTGGGGTTCTCAATTGTAATGAATGGACCTCCTAAGTATTTGAAAAAAAGGGAAAGAAGCTTCTCATACCACCATTTTATCATGTGAAGGATAGGTTGGTTCAAATATATTTGTTTTAATCATGTTTTTAGTAGTTGGATCTCATTATGACAAAATTTTAATGACTTAAATTCAAAATAAATTTGGGGTTCACACTGATATATATTACCACTGTAGCTTTAATGTAAATTTTATAAGGCTTTGCTATAACAAGATTTGTGTTTTAACTGGTTTTATCTGATTTTAGTGGTTTTTATGTGATTTTATTTGTTTTTACTGTCAAATCTTGTTATACCAAGCCTTAGTATGATTGAGTTTATATATTTTGATTATACATGCAATTCAAAATATAAATTTACATAATGAGATCAGACATTTATTATGCTTTTAACTCTTCTTAGTGGATAAAATAGAAAAATGAATGAACATAAATATTGAAGTGGTCGTTGAAGATTGACCAAATTACAAGATTTATAAATGCAGAATCTTGCTCTAACTAAATCTATGTTCTTATCAGCTGAACCAACCTATCCTTCAATATGAGTAATAAAATTTTATAAATGGAAAAGTCCATTCTTCGATTGGGGGAACCTTTGGATGTGAAAAAAATATACACAATGCCAACAGATACTGAAGATTATTTGAAAGTTTAGGCAAAAACAATTCAATCCTTTTATTGTGATTGGAAGTTGTAGACGGATGAGCAAACAGATGATATACTTGCTTACTATGGCACATTTCCTATAGGATATGGACTATGAGTATGGGTTTTGCTCATGGTTGAAGGCTGTATTTAGGTGACTGATAGTTGTTAAATTCTATGTCATTTGGTCTCTGGTGGAGAGTTGTCTCGTTGGCAATCATATCTCCTCTTTTTATTTTATATGAAATAATTACTTATTACTTCCTGGGCAAAAAAGTTATGGTTTCAAAGAAAATATTAAAAAAAAATATTTATATCATACATGTATTGTTAAATAACTATCCTACTTGGATATAAAGAATTGACTTTGGTTAGAAATTGGGAGGAATTATAAAGAAACTTTATATACAATATAAGAGCTCGGGGTTATAAATGTTTAATGAAATGCAGTTAACTATTTCCTTGGTGATCTAATAATTTTTGCACAGATCACGATATTAGTTTATTTAAATAACCCAGTAAATAAATTGAGTACACCTCATAAATGAATTAGATTCATGTATTTTCATGCATTTTTTATCTTAGTATTTACCATTGTATTCCTTGTTATATTTGTAAATGCCTCTTCGTATGTGACAAACTGAGGATTCATATATTTTATGGAATTATATAAATTTATTTTAAGTTTGGTATTTGAAAGTATTGGAAAGCACCAAGTTTGATATTGAGCAAAAAAAATATTCCTTTAAGACCTAAGGATATTAAAATTTAAGACCTGTATCTCAGAACAGAATTGATTTTCTAAATTCTATTGAAACAGCTAGTCTGGGAACTGGTATCAAGAAACTAAAAAGAATCCTCAGCGCTGTCAGTTATTTTGTATAATTGTAATATTTAACCAATGATACCTTACCAATGATGCAGATCCTTTCCCTCCTTTTACTTATAAAGGGACTAAAAACTTAATATTATTACAATTTCTTTGGTATTTGTACACACTTGATTGAGCAGAGTGGGTCTGGTTTCATTTGGGTATTTTATATTATGATGCTTGATAATGATATAAATAAATAGGTAAATAAAAATTTAATTGAGAAAACCTATCTTATATTTTATTTGAGTCTGAATGACAAATAAAGGGGGAAGAGGTTTCTGTGGTCAAGGGTAACACACAGCTGATTTATTGTATGGTATGGACGAAGTTGAAAAAGCGAGACTTGGGCATGCTTTTTCCATAAGCAGCAGCTTCAACAATGTATTTGATTGTGATAAGTTCAAGTTAAAGAAAACAACTAGTGGTAGGTCAATGATATTTGGTATGCAGTTATATAAGCATTGAAACATCTTATTTCTAAGGAGATTATTTTGCTTCTCTCCCTCAGTCATAGTCGACTTAAAACTTTTAATTAGTTTACATGTATAAGTTTGTGATTAGGTCAATTGAAAGGGAACTAGAAGTGGTATGTCAATGATATTTGGTATACTGATGTATAAGCATTGACAAATCTTCAGTTCCATAGAGATTGTTCAGCTCCAGCCTCAGTCATGGTTTATTAACTGAATGTTTTGCATTATTTACATGTGATTTGTGATTAGATCAGTTTAAGATGAGTGACTAATATCTGATATTTGGTATGCAGTTGTATTGGCATTTGCAAGTCTCATTTTCATAGAGATTATTTGGTCCCACTTCCTTATCATGGTTCATGGACTTTGAAACTTTCACAGTTGAACAAGGAACCAATTGATAAGTTAATGGTGTTGGGTATGCAGTTTTATAAGCATTTAAATTTCCATGGTGTTTTTATTTTGCCCTGAACCGTCCGTCATGGTTCATTGCATAGTAACAAGTTTAAATATTGCAATTTAATTTCAACATTTGCATTATACCACCAAAAAACGCAAGACATATCTCTGTGTCAACAGTTTATATTTCCATCTCTTGGTATCTTTCAACATCATATTTTGAGTTTTAAATGTCACAGAAACTTCTTTGCTCTGTATGCAGTTGCCTTATGGTCTGGTTTAATCTGGCATATGAACATTATCTTGATTCCATTTTTAAGGGTATGTGTACATTATTTGTTTTCAAATTAATTTGACAGTTTTTATGTGTAATAAGGACAATTAATTCTCTTATGGTTATTGCCTGTGATCTATTTCTCACATGAAGAGATATATTTTGTATCACATTGCATGGATTGGGATAAGAAAAGGATTTACGAAAAATTTGTTAATTTGAGTGGCTTATCCTGCACCATTTGGTCATCATTTAGGTTCCATGATTTGGTCTGTTCTCAGTCAGATTCTCTAGGTCAACAATGTATGGTGTACAGAATGATTGTAATGTAAATATGATTGTCTGATGAGATACATCTGACCTTGGCCTTTTTTTGAAGTGTGGTCAACATTAAGTTTTTATAGACTGCAAAACTTTTGCCATTTTATAATGGTGTGGATATGTGGTCATTGTGGTCTATAGACATATGTTTTCCAGACAATAACTTGAGTATAAGTGTATAGATCTCAAAGAAATAAAACCACAAGGTCCTATACCACATGATAGGTCAAAGTACGGCCTTCAACACGGAGCCTTGGCTCATACTGAACAGCTATAAAGGGCCCCAAAAATTACTAGTGTAAAACCATTCAAACAAGAAAAACAACAGTCTAATCTATATAAAAAACGAGAAACAAGAAACACTTAGAACCACATCAACTAACGACAACCACTGAACATCAGGTTCCTGACTTAGGACAGGTGCAAACAAATGCAGCGGGTTTAAACGTTTTAATAGGTGCCAACCTTCACCCTATGTGAAACAATAGAGTAACATCACAACATAGAAAGACACACTATAAAATATCAATTTAAATGGTTTAACTCAATCAAAATACATATTAAAAAAAAAAAAAAAACCATCCTAATATTATTTAAGAAATAACGCTGAAAAATAAAAGCAAAAGTATAAGTAAATACCAGAGATTTCAACTTTAATATCGTCTTCTTCTTCTGTGTATTAGCCTCCTTTAAGTAGGAGCACCTCCGAATGGAGTATATACCCTTAATGCCTTATTAAAATTTTAATCACATTCTAAATATGTACAGCACTTGCATATAAAAGAAACAAAGTTTTGTTTTTTACATGGCATATATACAGGGACTTGGGTTTTATTTTTTAAAATTATCTCAACTCATGTATATGTTAAAATTAATTATTATTGTTTTATATAAAGTCTAGAATAAAAGTAAATCAGTTATTGTTAAAAGATAATATGAAGTAAAATATGATCAGATTTGATAAAAAACAGGATTTTAATCCTCTATAATATTTTAAGAGTAGCGATTTCATAATAATGTAAAATACATAATGGATTTGGTGAATCTTACATTTATATAGATCTTATTGAAGTAAAATAGTACACTTTAAAATAATAAAATAAAATAATTTATTTATTTCTTTTTAACCAAGGTGGTTTTGGATGTTACCTGTGAGGATTTTTGATCTCTTTCCTTTTGTCTTATAAGATTATTTAATTATTGCATTAATTATAAGATAATTTGGCATCAATAGTGAGTTTTAAATGAAATTAAAATAGCTTTTAGAATACATGTACTGGATTTTGGTTCTTTTCTTTTTTTTTATTTTCTTTGTTTGCACATTATGTACATTATATTTTATGCTTTATATACTTTATATTTCATATTTCGTCTATTCCGGAAATTACAAGTTATTCCGATTCCGACTTTTGTTATTATACAAAGAAGTAAACAAAATTTTTGTCGCCTTGTTTACAGAACTTCGAAGTTACAGATGAAGTAAATTATATCTATACAACCAGCATAACAAGGTTATAATGTGCTTTTATAGGTTATAGCTTATATCCTGAAATTCATTTTTGTTTTTGAAGCAAACCTCCAACCAAATGTAAATAAGGGGGGTCGGCATGCATGACACGAATCAGATTCACGATAGAACGTTGCCGTAAATTCACACTTCTAACAAAAATTTTAACGAACGATTTACGTACTATTTTCTATGTTTACTGTTGGATTGTTCTTAGGTAAAAGTCACAATGCAATTTTGTCAATTGTAAAATTTATAGTATATAACTGGGTTATCCTTAAATACACCGATCTTGAGTTGTTATTTATGAATAAATTAAAATTTTACCTGTTGACCTGAGGTCAGTAGTCTTAAACAGCATCATAGAACCATTAGTTCTTACTGTGACATAGTACATTTTGTAACATAGGCATTGTGACATAGGAAATGTGCACAAATTCGAAAGTTGTCTATAGACCAATCTCAAGATGTTTTTTAATGAATAAGTGTCAGTGGTTGACCAGATATCAATGTTAGGGTAAATGATGTCATTGAAAAATCAGTTCTTACTGTGACATAATCACTGTGACACAGAAAATGTATGGGAAAATGCATGAAATTTAAAATCATTGTGACCAACCACCGATCTGCCAAGAAGGAACAAATATGGTTTCAATAAATAACTTTTAGATATTTAGCTCTTCAATGATGTGTAACATGTTGTGCATACTTGTCTAGATTTTCTGGTTCAATCGAAGAGTTAAAGTCAGCGATCCCTGTCGGAAACTAGTTTTTGTTGTAAATCTCTGTCAGGTACAAAATTAAATACAGTACATTTGTATACCAAGACAACAGTTAGGGATACAAATGCTCATTATTTTGTACTTCAAATAATTCTATGGATAGTTTATTCCACAAAGTAAGTAGAGATGAGCCAAATCTAATTACTACTAAAACACACAATGATATCAATATCCATTCATGCAAATTAAAAAATCAGTATTTGACATTCAATGGCAGGATATGTTCAAAATGTTACTTAACAGTTTACACCAATCAAATTTATATTACTAAGTAAATTCATTGATAAGTATGCAAGAAAGAAAACTATATATTGCCTATGGCATAATAATTGAGGGATATTTAATAAGTTAGGTAGAAGAAAAAGGATAATATCTATTAAAATACAATCATTTCACGATAATAGAGAGGCACAGATACCAAAGGAACATTCAAACTCATAAGTCGAAAATAAACTGACAACACCATGGCTAAGAAAGAAAATAACCAACAGACAAACAACAGTACACAAAACACAACATAGAAAACTAAAGACGCAGGCTGAGCAACATGAACCCCACCAAAAACTCGGAGTGATCTCAGGTGCTCCGGAAGGGTAAATGAATCCTGCTCCACATGTGGCACCTGTCGTGTTGCTCATGTAGGTACAAACCCAGTTATAAGTCTAAATCAGTAGGTCAGATTCGGGGAAAAGGGGATGGGATTATAGATAACTTGCATGTATAGTTTCCATGTAACACTAAGAAACACTTTTTCAGTATAAAGTGTATTCTATACATGTGTATGTCAAAATAAGGGAAAGCTATAGATAGGTCTATGTACTTGCTTATTGTTAAATTGTCTTTGAGGTGCAAGCATTTTGAAAAAATCCAACAATTTTGCCAATGTTTAATTCCGTATTTCTGCATCTCATTATTTTCAGTTAAATATGATATGATGACTTAGTAAGATGTCATCCCCCAGTGTAAAAGCTGAGAATGGGAGTAAAGTGTTGCCAGGGGATAAATCTGGATTGCCATGGGAGATATGGAGAATTATACTTTCCTACCTCTCTGCTGAAGACCTCTGTGGATCAGCCTGTGTATGTAAAACATGGAATGATCTGGTGATGAGTTTGGACAGCACAAGGTAAACACAATTAATCATGAAATTTGTAATAAAATAAAAAGCAAGCAAGGATGATTTTAACCAATTATTAAATGGATTTCAGTTATTTTGCCTGTTTTCTTAAGTTTGTGGACTCGGTAAAAGATTGTAGAAAAACATAATGTTTAAAAGAATAAACTTTTTTCAGACAATTTTATTTATTTATTTTTATATAATTTAATATCATTTTTCAAGTTTAACTGATAATACACCATACCGGTGTGTGAAAAAATTAAATGAGGGAGAGATGACCTTTACAGACCCTACATACATGTATATGACATAGAAATTTTCATCTTCTTTTGTTGCAATATTTTGATCTAGTAGCTAAACTTTGTTTATTACAAATGTATCCCCTACTATGTTGGATTACTGTATATTCAGAAATTATTGAGATGTTTTTATTATACGAAAAAATGCAACAGTATGGTTTATAATAATAAAAACTCGCATTTATGATTTTTGTAGTGATTTGCCTTCACAAAATTTTTGCAATCTTAAATTATATCACACATTTTTACAAGTACATGTAATCCCTGATTAGCAATGATAAATGCACACATTAATTTCTGAATTTACAGTATGTTGTAGAAGTCAATGGAAGATGTTGATTGAACCTTTCCATGTACCTTTAACAAACACATTTTTTAGTTTCTAAAATTCATTGGTTTTGACAATGTCTGGAATAATAAAGGAACACTGTCAGAAGGAAAACTCATATCTGCAGTGAAAAAGATATTACAAGAAAGATATGGAAAATATTTTTTCTCATGTTTGTCAGGCGAAAACCAAAACAAATTACGCACATATTACAAGTTAAATAAGGGATATAAACCTGACACTTATACAAAGTTGAATATCTCAAAACAATATATTAGACAGTTATGTATATATAATAATACGCCTTCGGATCAAAGAATATGTAAACATTGTATTGTTAACAAAATTGAAGATGAGTTTCATTTTATATGTGAATATCAAGACGAGAGGAAAAAGATTAATGATGACATTGTTAATATTATACCGTGTTTTTGTAATTTGGATAATTTTGATAAATTTAGATATTTAATGAACTGTTCGGAGACTGATGTTCTCAACATCTTTCTTTCATATATAGACAAATGTATTTTGATTAGAAATTCATCAGTGGGAATAATTGCATAATATTGAAGTGGTTGTTTTGTCTATTGTTTGTTATAAGTGTCACAATTGTTGTCTCTTTATGTTTTATTTTTGTTTTGTTTTTCCATGTTTTCATGTATTTCAGCGATGATCCTTTTGTACTGGATTTTATACTGAATAAAATTAGTTAGTTAGTTAGGTAATTGCATATGCATCATCTATTATGTCAAACAGACATAGGTTATTGCAAAGTATCACATATATTGTCAGATTATGTTTGAGGAAACATAGGTTATAATTGCAAATGCATCTTCTATTATGTCAGATTATGTCTCAACAAACATAGGCTTTTGCAAATGCATCATCTATAATGTTATATAGGCTTTTGCAAATGCATCATCTATAATGTTATATATATATTGTCAGAACAGACATAGGCTAAAATTAAATAATAATAAATAACTCTAACCATGTTCCTAAGGGAAATAACTTTTGCTGAACTTATATTCTTTTATGATACCTCTACATAACTATGTCATACTTTGTATTAAAAAAAGGAAATTCTTCTTAAAGTTTATCAATTATACAAAAAGTTCAATTAAAAATGTTATTTTCAATTGCATTGTGTTTAAATGAAATGATTCTTACTAAACATTTTATATTTATTGTTTAAAGGTGGCATGAATTATATTTACAATGTTCAGATTGGAAACACCCATATTGGCCCCTGAACACAGATTCTGAGCCACTGTCATGGCGACAAGCTTACAGAGACCAAATAATGTCTATAAGGTTCTGGAGTCGATACTCCAAGGAGCCTGATCCAGGCACTAACTGTTTGTATGTATTAAAACGCAGGAAGGATCGAAAAGTGATAAGAGTAGGACGAGATATGGAACATAGCACATTGAAGAGTGCTTTAGCTGTAGCCAATGATTACGATAGAATTGAGGTGTATCCTGGGATTTATGACGAACAGTTTGAGATGTCATCCAAAATACCTTTTGAATTGATTGGAGTTGGTGAGCTTGGAAGTATAATTCTGGTTGTTTGCATTGAGCAGATTGGACTGACAGGTCGTGTCAGTAACCTTGTATTCAGAGCACCATGGTTTACAAATTTTATATTAAAGGTAATTATATATATAAATGGCAACGGTTAAGGATGTAAATTTTTGAATTTTCTCTGTTTAGAACATATTGTGGATTCATTAATTTTTTGGGTACCAATTTTCGTGGATTGGCGAAAAATTGTATCACCTGTAACCACTCATTGGTGGAGGGGGGGGGGGGGGGGGGTGTTGGAACCCCCCTTTTTTTATGATCAATGCTTTTGAATGGGGACATATGGTTGGAACCCCCCTTTTGAAAATGGCTGGATCGGCCCCTGTGGTGTGAGCTTTTTTCAGATTTATCAAGTCAAACTTTTTGTTTTCAGATACTTTGAATATTTCAATAAGTTACTTAGCATTTTTCATCACACATTTCTTTAATACTACTGAACAAAATTATGTCATATATGGTCAGCACTTCAAAAGTGATGAGTTGAAACATGTGTGCACTTTTCAAATCTGTCAGGCACCTACTTCAACTGCGCCATTTAAATTTTAAGTGAAGGTATGCTAAGCATAACATGTAAAATTGAAAATGGAAACGGGGAATGCATCAGAGACAACAACCCAACCAAAAAGCAGAAAACAGCCCAAGGCCACCAATGTGTCTTCAACACAGCAATAAGATGTTCTTGTTATCACATTCTTGTTATCACATTTTGATCATGATGTGACTGTTATAGGTATCGAAATAATTGAGTCAGATTTTTAACCTTTCGATATTCTTTAACCGAAACATTTGATTAAAAAAAAAGAATTTTATTATTTTAGTGAAAATTGTTTATGTTATAAAAATAAATAGGTGTGGTGTGGAGACAACTATCCAGCAGAGTTCAAATGACATGGATGTAAGCAATTATAGGTCACTGTACAGCCTTTGACAATGAGCAAAACCCATTTGATATTGAGTTGCCTTTTGTTACCATGGAACCTACATTTTTATGTTGACTGAGTCAATTTAATTTTTTAGGCTGATTTTCACGATGTTTTTTAAGCTTTAGGTTTGAAAGGTGAAATACATATAAAACTTGTGATAATTTATTAAAAAATAACAGAATCGTCTTAATATACATAAATCATGTTTTATACCTTTTCAGGTAAGGTTTGGATATCTCCAGGTAGATAACTGTATATTGGAGGACGGAATGGTCTACGTACAAAGTCCTGGGTCTAGTCATATAAAATACTGCACATTCAGACATGCTACTGTCATCTTTCAACATTTGACTGCTAGTATTATTGAGAATTGCGAGTTTTCACAAACTGACACAGCTGCAGTCACCATTGAAGGGTATCCTAAAGATGATAGGAATTGGACGTACAATTCTCTATTGGAAAAAATATCACAAAATTGTAATATCAAGAATTTCAATCGACAGAAAAAAGACGTTGCTCCATTTTCTGCATATTCTGCATCAACTGCATTGACATCTGGTCATAAGACACTTGAAAAATCGTACACTTTTTCAACAGATCATGGTGATTTTGATCATAGAAGGAAAAGTATATGTAGTTCAGGGAAATTTTCAAGCATGGTGACAACAGAGGATCATGGGAATTGCGGTCATAGTTCAAACGGGTCAGTGCATTTTGAATCGGTGATAAATTCAGATGTCTTGGATTATCTTCCCATACCTACAGCAGTGCTTTGTGATCTTCCGTCATTTGATATGACAACACCAAGTTTGTTGCCAAAATTTGATTTGTCCACCTATTTGTCAAAATCAGGCAATGACAATGTAAAATATGGACAAAATGGCCAAGATAATGAATTGAAACCAACAATATCTCAGTCAAGTGAACAAATGTTTTCTTCACAAAAGACTTCCACAATGGGAGATAATTTATGTGATCAGTCTGCTCGTACAGTGGAAAAGTCTGCATTAAAGCTACCTGAGGATTCACCGTCAAATGTGAATGGTCCATCATCATCCAATGTGAATGGACCATCATCATCCAATGAGAATGGTCCATCATCATCCAATATGAATGGTCCATCATCATCCAATGAGAATGCTCCATCACCAAGTGATTACGTAAATGGTGATGCAATAGACTCTTCACGAAACTGTGCTCATTATGTTATGGAAAATGATGCTAGAAATTTACCTGATGATGATGACGCTTCATCACACCATTCCAATGCTAACAGTAACCATAGTAATAGGTCAGGACTTTCAGGAAGTAGTGAAAGTCTGTATCGGGAAGATTCAGATGAGTTTGATTCTGGGTCAGTGGACAGTGGTAATTCAAATCATCATATAGGTAGGTGAACAAATGAATTACTGTAAAGAGGGAAATTTTCAAGGCAGGGGGAGGGGGTGACACAGGGGTGCTCATTTACAAAATCTGGCTTTTTATGCTCCCGTCACAGCGAAGAGGTCATAAAGCATTACCCTTGTCTGTCTGTATGTATGTACGTCCCGAAAATTGGTTTCCTTTCTCTAACTTTAGTTTGCCTCAACCAAATGTTATGAAACTTATACACAATGCTTAAGCTTATTACCACAAAACACAGATCAAGTTCGAATTCGAATTTGGGTGGCATCACTTTTACAATTCTTGAGTTACGTCCCTTTACAACTTTACATGTGTATATGCAAGCAGGGGCATCATCTGTGTCCCATGGACACACTCCTGACTTTTTTTTACACCCTATCTGAGTAATATTCTTATCAAAAATATAAAAGTATGGGTGCCTCCTTATTTTAAAAGCAATCCTATTTATTTAATACTTAACATTAATATTATAATTTATTTTAGGTGGTAGTTCCACTAGCAGCAGTGACATTGAAGAGGTATCGTATTCATCTGACGATTTCTCTTCAGAAGAGGAATCAGTTATCATGTTATCACATCCTGACCATCAAATGCCAAGGTCAATCTCGTCAATCAGTCTAGGAGCAGACGTACAGTCAATCTGTAGTCAGAACCAATCAGAACACATCAAAATCATCGAGGACAATGACATGAAGAAAGTTTTGGATGACATTCGAGGATGTATGATTCATCGATGTCGGATCACACAGGGTAAAGGGGGTGTGGTGGTAGCGTTACAAGCACATGCTGTGATATCTCATTGTGATATTAATTCTGTTGGATATGGAATAAGATGTATTCAGAATTCAAAGGTAAGTTAAGCACTGAATCAAGGCTAAACAAAAATAAGTAAAAAACACTCACACACATGCTCATTATGCCAGTTTTCAAACAAATTATATACCATATACTGTAAATTCAGAAATTAATGTGTGCATTTATTATTGCCAATGTTGAATAATCAACATAAATGTGGTTTGATTATTGCGATTTCAGGAAAAGCTGCATATAAATAATGCTATCAAAATTTAAAATGCAAATTTTTTTTTGAATCGCGACACAATTTTCGTATTAATAAAAACATCGCAAAAATTTCTGAATTTACAGTAGCATCCTTAGAAACAGGGAACCATCTTGTTTCTACAAATTATATCATCTCATCATTGTAAACACAATCTATTAGAGAATTATTTAGGACAGCATCACATATAAGCAACATTATAACATCACATTACCATGAAGCTAACTTAAACACTGATTCTGTAAGGATACAAATTTATTTAATTTTTTTTTTCATTTGTTTTTTACGGATATATACCATTGATTTTTTTTAATCAGATAACTGATTTCTGTTAATTTGCGTACTGAAAAAAAATTCGAAAAGTTGCTGGATTTCGTAAGAGCTGGTATAAAAACTTTTGAAAATGGATGGAGTTGCTTTCAGAAAATGATAAACAGTTCTGTTACTTGACAAAATCATCCAGAAAATATAATGAAATGAAATATAATCAATTCAAAATTAGCTATATACAGTACGGGTAGAGACTTATTATAATGGATGTCTTAATCCGTCTAGATGTCAGACTGGCCGGACAGTTGTCTCAGTGTAATTAACACCTGCTGTGATATTAACCTGTGCAATATCCGAGTGGAAGGTCGTACCGTAAATCAATCTGAACCAGCTTGATTAGAATAAATTTTACCTGTACAGATATTTTATTATTTATGGAGGATAGATAATAAATGTAAAATATTGTTTTGTATTCATAGAAAAAATTACAATAGAAATAAAAATTTAATATGAATATGGGATCAACTTTTTTTTAACTCGAAAATGAAAGAAAGAGGATTTTTAACAATGTACTGTAAAAATGTGTTGCCAATTATAATAATTGTTTGTGCCAATAAACTATTTGTATTTGTAAACCGTAAATATTTCATTTTATTCAAAATAATAACAACCAGGACTGTTTTCAATCGAAGTTTTAATCAAAATGTTGAGACATCAATCCTGTAAATTATACGAGTTTTCGTTGATGGTTACAATATTTCCACCTTTTAACGTCCTGTTCCTTTATGTTATTAATAGAAACACAATATAAGTATAAGGCCAACATATCATATTTATAAAGTATATAAACAAATTGAATATAGGCATTGTGAATAAACTGTTATTTTCCTTTCGATACCACGTTCCCCGTCGGAGCCTCTACGTCTATTCATACCTGTCAATCATTTCTCGCAAGTAAAACAATTTGGTCTTCCAGATCATCCGTGCTTTCTATTTTTACATATATTTCCCGTTAATCTCTTTGAAACAATTGTTTTTTTTACAATATTTATAACGCCGTGATCATCTTTCGATTCCTAGTTTTTATATGCATGTAAAAAAAACTTTTCATATGCACGTCAATATTCTATGACCCAGCATTATTTTAAATTTTGTTTGTTAATAAATTTACATATAATGGAAATAACAGATTTGTTGACACTTGTTGTATTATAACAAAGATATTGCTTTCTATTTCCATGTTTGAAATTTTAATGAAAATCGTGTTTTTTATAAACATATTTTACGAATTGTGTCAATCAATACACGAAGATCAAAGTTTTACACTATTCATGATCAGCCGTCTTTAGTTTTGCGTCATATTTCTAGCCATTCTCTAAAGCTCGTGCAGTCAGTAAGATTTTGTAAATCGATGTCGGCAGTTTAAATTGTATAATTCCCGAACTTTAAAGGAGGTGTCCGAATAAATTATTTAAATAGGAATCTGGGTGTTGACTGATAAATATAATAAATAAAATAGTTAAAGAAGACTAAAGCTTGTTTTGTTTATAATTACAAGGATTAAATTTTCTATTCTGGTAAATCAATTTTTAATGGATCTCGATCAAGAGCCTCAAAACTAACGCACAATACTGCCAATCATTACGTATCAAATTAAATCATGAATAGATTTACCCACGGTCGGTCAGTAAGGTCACCTGTGTTAACTGTTACGATATTTCCCGCCATATGAAAATCACGTGCATTTGACAAAATTAATCCCAGCTATTTTTAGCATTCAACATTGTAGTGTGAGTGGTCAAGTTCAAAGTTCAACCACATGCTGTTGATCTTCATGGCAAATATTTTTTTTAGATTGGTGTCAAAAATACATCATACAAGTTAACATGCATTGTGCGTAAATTAATATTATGCAATTAAGAGTCAATGCAGCACCATAAAATTATTTTGAATAGTAGTTGCATTTCTTTAGACTACAAATCATAGTAAATATTTAATTAACTGGTCATTAAACGATTGAATGCTTCTAGTTTTAATGTCCATTCATTTCAGTGGCAATTATTTCATGCATATTTAACAAACACAGAAATATCAAAATAAACCTAATTCCCGAGAAGAATCGTTATCTTCTTCTAGTGTTATTATTTGCGTACTACTTTAGTTATATATCACCAACTTTCGGACAATATTTGTTTACAGTAAAAAGTAAATTCACAATTATAAAGAATCACCAAATTACTAGTATACAAGTATTTCTCACTGTAATTATTTTTATTTCAGAACTGACCCAACGCAGACTGAAAATTAAATACAAATGTAGTGTTGTCAAACTAAAACGTATGCAGCAGCACTTTGCACATGATTCTGCTAATCAATGGGTTTACGTGGAAAATAAATCAGTAAAACAAAAATAACCTTCCAGAAATAAAAAAGAAAATATTTTAAAAACTGTATGCCAACAAATACGAAAAAGATACATAACAAAAAAAAAAACAAGGGAACATAGAAAATAATATTTTGAGGAATATAAACAGCATTTGAAATATAAAAAGCCATAATTAAAAAAATAGGCTATTTTTATTAAAACAAAGTTGTCTCCAGTACTTCACCTGTAAAAATATTTTATGTCAAATACGATTTAGAACTTATCAATAAAGTGACTGAGAGGTTTACATCACAGGTAACCTGATTCTGAAATCAGTGAAGCGTAATAATCTAGTAGCACGGATTGAGATGAAAGGACAATTATGTTACCGTTCACACCTGGATCTGTTGATTAATGACCATACTTCCTACCATAAAAAAGTCAGATTATTCATTTCCGACATGTCCCAGTCCGTTATTTATAGTCTCTTCCCGTACTGTAGTCCTCCCATTATTTTAGATAATCATTTATGATTTTTGGCAAACACACCCAATAATACAGGTTTGCAAAGTGTGGATTCATTATTATTCATGGGGCAGTGTTCTCCCCAGAAATTTTGGATAGCATCACATTTGGCGTAAAAAAATAAATTGTATTTTTTTTCAGTGTCATTTGTCGTGTCGCGGCCATGCTCTATTTCCTTTTAAGTAATGTTTATATTGTTCAATTCATAACTGAGAATACAGTTAAAGTATAACAGTTGTTTCAGTTTATGTCTCCAACATTCATTTATAGTTACAGAATTATATTTTTCCTCTTGTCAGAAACTACCAACTAAATATCTAGTACAAAAAAGAAAGTATTTTAGATCAAAAAGGAAAAGAAAGTATCATATAGTAATCAAATTTCAATTAAAAAACTATTCTATTTATCATGTTTATGAAATTCATTGTTTCCTGGGACTCAATACTCAATGTATTAGTCCCAGTTGTTTCTTATCAAAGAGATATATATATTTAACAAAATTAAGCTAATTTAATCAGTAAATTGAAACAATGCATTTACATAGAAATAAATACATTTAGCAAGGAGTTCTAACAAATAGTCTGTAAATGCTTGCTGAATGCGTAGTTTTTCCCTTTTGGGATCATTATTACTTTAATTTGTCTGCTGTGCCGTTTGTGCATCTGTAGTTATTATTGTAAAAATGCGGATTTTGGTCATAGCTGGTCTGTTTCCGATGAATCCCGCATCCGATCCGTAGTTTGTACAAATATTTCAATGGCGGTCGAAGAAAAATTAACGAAAAATAAACAATGTTTGACAAGTGGTTTGGAATTAATATGACGCTTGAACTGTAATAAATGGATGAACCATTTACTAAAGGCAATTTTCATCACGTTCTTATGAAGTATCAAACTTATTTTGCCGAAAATCAAAATGTTTAATGTACGCTCTCTAGTAACAAGTACTGGAAGGGAAAGAAAATACTTCTTTAAAAGTTGTTCGTTTGAAATAACATAAGACCAATCTGTAAAGTTAGTGCTATCACCTCTTTTCTAAAGAAATAAATTGTTTATATCTTTGAATTTCTTTACTTGCAAATGAAAAATTGCTGTTTAACTGACATGAAAAAAATTGCGTTTGGTCAGCCATTTTGTTAACATCGAGGTACCCTGCTTAGGTTTTTCTTATCTAAGAAGATGGTTATGCCATGATACAAACGTAGATTTCGAATTGTTTATGATTTTCTGTTTCCATTTTCTTGATGCCAAAATTTGCGATTGGTCAAAATGTTATTAGTCAGGTCATAAGTGTCAGCTTGGGATATTCGTATCCAAATAGTTATTGCCCAAAGGACAATTAACACCCATTTAATCACTCTTAATTGCCTCTATTGTCCGACTTGAAGGGATTACAATTAAAGGTGATATAATTTTTATGATCACAAGCGGTAATTAGATGAAAGCTCAAAAATTAGGACATCGATTTTGCGGCAATGTCTAGAGACAAGAAAAAATAGCATCCTCAAAATAATTATAGCGTCATGGAAAAAAATTATAGTGTTGCTATACATGTAGATTAACGCATATTTTTCAGGTTGTGATATTAAAGAATGAGATTCACCACTGTAGAACCTCAGGGATTTTTATGAGATTAGCAGCTTCAGGTGTGATAGCAGGTAGGATTAATTATTTTGTTGCAACGGTTCAAATATACAATTTCTTTGAAGTTTAATGTCTTTAGTACCTGTCCTGTGTAGTTAAGTTAAATTGAGTGTGTTTGTATTAAGGTGGTACCTAACACTACAGGGAGATAACTCTGTAAAAATCAACTAAACGTTTTAATCACGTTATATTGTTAAGGAAATATTAAGCTTCTCTATGATCAAAATTAGTGTTTGTCAAACTGCTATATAACCAGTGAAATTTTTCTGATAAAGTGGTTGGTTCAAATTTTTTGAAATTTTTATATTTCTGTCAAAGGGACAAAGTAAACATTTTGTCAAAATTTTATGAAAATTAAACGAGCCAAATTAATATTAGTCAAGGTGTTGGGTACCACCTGAAATGGAATTGAACAAAAATGTTCTATTGGCATTCATTTTAATTTCTCATAAAATGGTGTAGTGTTATCATACACTAGAGCTAATGATGATATCGTGTTGCTCAATCTTTAGTTTTCTATGTAGTATTTTGAAGACTGTTATTCATCTTTTCACGTTTTTTTGTTTTTGTCTCGCTTAACGGAGTCAAAAAGCGAGACATAGGTATGCTGTTTCTGTTGTCGGCGGTTACAGTCAACAATGTATTAGTTTGTGATTAGGTCTAGTTTATGGTGAACCACTAGTGGTAAGTCAAAGATATTTGGTATGCAGTGTTATAATGGCATATTGTTATTCTAAACTGTTTCCCAAAATTGATCGCCCTGAAGATCATAAAAAACAGTTTATTAAAATAAAGTATGTCAATAAAGGTTTTGATTTTGTAAATATTGCCGGTATTTTTAACGACCATTCTGTTAAAGAACAAATTCCGGGATATTTTGATAATACTGAGCTCCCTCTTATTTGTTATATTTACAAGAAATCTACCCGGAAATTTGTGTTTAATTATAGCCAATTGTGTAAAGATGTTAATATCAGTGAAAATACACCTACTTCATGTAATTGCAGTAATTCCGAATACATTTATGGACCCATTTCCCATGTTATAACAGGAGATCTTAACATCGTTCAAGACCGAGAGTTAAAATCATTCCTCAGTAAAGGACCTAAATATCGTCCCCCGTCAATTATTAATTGGAATGAGTGTCGTAATATCATCCACGACTCACTCCATACTTACTGTTTGAAATGGATAAAACGGGAAAAAGCTGACAAAAAATCTTTGGACTCTTTTTTTAAATCAGTAATGAACATAGTTGATATACGTATTCAACATTTTAAAGAACATTTTACTCTTAACAATAACCACAATAAACCTATTTCTCGTATCAAACATAAACTAAAAGAACTAGCCAAGGAATTTGTTTTTGTCCCGGCCGATAAAGCTGCTAATAATATTATTATTGTTTGACGTAAATTTTACATTGAGGTTCTGAAAAAAGAAATCACCAATTCACCAACATTCCAACTGACTCCATTTTCAGAAAACGACATCTGTAACAAACATAAACTTTTAGCTACCGCTTTACAAGCAGAACCAAATACAATGAAAGTCCCAACTATGTATTGGCTTCCGAAGCTACACAAAACACCTTACAAATATAGATTCATTTCGTCTTCAAGCCATTGTTCCACTACTAAATTGTCTATTCTTCTTACCAGTACACTTGGTACAATCAAAAACCTGATAATAAATTGTTCAAATAAGGCCTTCGAAAATAGTGGAATTAATTACTTTTGGAGTGTCAAGAACTCGTTGGAAGTACTTGATAAATTGCATGCATATATTGGTGATTTTGAATCTGTTCAAAGTTTTGATTTTTCTACCCTATATACCACATTGCCTCACATTCTCATTAAGAAAAAATTCACACACCTAATTAAATGGGCATTTAAAAAGTCAGAATGTGAATATATATGTTCAAACTCTTTTAGGTCATTTTTTAGTAGCAATAAACAAAAAAACTATGTCAATTGGACATGCTTTGATACTATATATGCCCTTGAATTTTTACTAGATAACATTTTTGTTCGCTTTGGAGATTCCGTATATCGTCAGGTTATCGGAATTCCAATGGGGACTAACTGTGCACCACTTATTGCGGACCTTTTTTTGTATTGCTATGAGTTACAATTTATGACAAAAATCAGTAAAGACCCATCGAAACAACATCTGATACACAAATTTAATAATACTTTTAGATATTTGGATGATATTTTGGCTCTCAATAATGACGACTTCAGTATGTATACTAAAGAAATTTATCCTGTTGAACTTACTTTAAATAAAGCTAATACTAACAATGACCACTGCCCTTTCCTCGATCTTGATATCTATATCATTAACGGAAAGCTTAATACTAAAATATATGATAAAAGAGATGATTTTTCATTTCCTATCGTTAATTATCCATTTTTAGATGGTGACGTTCCCTTGTCACCATCTTACGGTGTTTATATATCTCAACTTGTACGATTCGCTCGTGTATGTAACAATGTTTTAGATTTTAACGAGAGAAATGTATGTATTACTGAAAAATTATTACACCAGGGTTTTCGATATCACAAACTAGTCAAAACATTTACTAAATTTTATCATCGGTATAAGGACATCATTCGTAAATATAGCTCAACATGCAGACTTCTTATACGTTCAGGTATTTCACATCCAATTTTTTATGGAAATATTCTTTATAAAGCACAAAAATGTCAGTATTCACCTCTGAAACTAACAAAACCTTTAAATAGACTTATTAAGAAGGGATATAGTTACGATACTGTTGTCAGGTCATTAAAGATTGCATATTTTGGCGTTGATATTGATTCACTTATAGGGTCTTTGCATCTGCACTAAACACATTTATTTAAAAACCAGTTGTTGGCATGACACGGGTTATGTTCTTCTCATATATGTTATGATGGTATGATACTAAACCCCTAACGGGAAGGATTGTGCCTGATATTCATATGATGAAGACATAATCTTTCAATCAGTTTAATTGAAGTCTGGAGCTGGCATGTCAGTTAACTGCTAGTAGTCTGTTGTTATTTATGTATTATTGTCATTTTGTTTATTTTCTTTGGTTACATCTTCTGACATCAGACTCGGACTTCTCTTGAACTGAATTTTAATGTGCGTATTGTTATGCGTTTACTTTTCTACATTGGCTAGAGGTATAGGGGGAGGGTTGAGATCTCATAAACATGTTTAACCCCGCCGCATTTTTGCGCCTGTCCCAAGTCAGGAGCCTCTAGCCTTTGTTAGTCTTGTATTATTTTTAATTTTAGTTTCTTGTGTACAATTTGGAGTTTAGTATGGCGTTCATTATCACTGAACTAGTATATATATTTGTTTAGGGGCCAGCTGAAGGACGCCTCCGGGTGCGGGAATTTCTCGCTGCATTGAAGACCTGTTGGTGGCCTTCTGCTGTTGTCTGTTCTGTGGTCGGGTTGTTGTCTCTTTGACACATTCCCCATTTCCATTCTCAATTTTATTGTATTAGTATTGGCACATCTCATTTCCATGGAGATTATTTGACCCTGCCCCCTCAGTCATGGTCTATTGACTTTGAAATATTTGCTTAGTTTTCATGTATTAGTTTGTGATTAGGTCAGTTTATGGTGAACCACTAGTGGTAAGTCAAAGATATTTGGTATGCAGTTGTATTAGTATTGGCACATCTCATTTCCTTAGAGATTATTTGGCCCTGCCCCCTCAGTCATGGTCAATTGACTTTGAAACTTTTGCTTAGTTTTCATGTATTAGTTTGTGACTAAGTCGGTTTATTGGGAACCACGAATGGTAGGTCAATGATATTTGGTATGCAGTTGTATTAGCATTGGCACATCTCATTACCCTGGAGATTATTTGACCCCGCCCCCTCAGTTATGGTTAATTGACTTTGAAATTTTGCTTAGTTTACATGTATTAGTTTGTGTTTAGGTTTGTTTAAAGAGAACTACTTATGATAAAAGTCAATGGTATTTGGTATGCAGCTGTATTAGCATTGGCACATCTCATTTCCAAGGAGATTGTTTAGCCATTTACCTTCAGTCATGGTTTATTGACTTTGAGTATTTGCAAACTTACATGTGAAAGTGTTGCTATTTAAATTCAACATTTGCATTATCGAAATTACAAAAAAGCGAGACATATCTTAGCCTCTGTTCTTGTAGGTGATTAGCAAAGTAAATTTCCAGATAAATTTGAAATATATTTTTCTCATCTGCTCCAAAATAGCTGAAACAAGACTTCATCATTCTGTTTCTGACTTCATAGACAAACGTATGTGATAAGAACTCACAGGGGAGAGACATGTCTCTGTGTCAAGTTTTTTCTTTCTTTAACTTTTATGTTCCGGTAAGGCAAATCTCCCATGTGAAATATAAATTTTTTTGGGTTAAAATACAACTTGAAGACACAACCAAAGAGGATATGACACATGAAAATGATTACCTCATCTTTATATGAAAATAACATGTACACTTTATAAATTTTGAGCGATCAAACACAAACATATAAAAACAGTGATGTTTAAATATGTAAAAACATTAGGAGTTATCTGACCAAAAGTTACATAAAAGAGAATAGCTAAATTCTTGTTAGATCTACTATGGAAGTTGGATCTTTTTAACAGAAACAATATATTTTGTTGGCCTTTGATGACTGTTAACTATTCAATAATTTAGAGTCCTTCTGTCAAAAAAAGTTAAATTCTTCACTGTATCTGTGGAATTACTGTTTTTTTAATTGTGTTTTAGGTAATGATATACATTCCAACTGTGAGGCTGGTATTGATATTAGAAAGAATGCTGATCCTATTGTACAGGTAAAATTAAAATACTCTTAGAATACATAAATATAAAAATAAGGAGATGAGGTATGATTGCCAATGAGACAATTATCCACCAAAATTTCAAATAAAGTGGAATTAATCAATTATAGTCAACCGTACGGCCTCAACAATGAGAAAAACCCATACCATGTACTCGACTATAAAAGGCCCCGACATGAAAAATATGAAACAATTCAATAGAGAAAACTAATGGCCTAATTTATTACAAAACAATTTACGAAAAAAAAATATGACAGACATGAACCAACAACAACTACTGAATTACAGGCTCCTGACTAAGTTCAGTTTAAGATTTTTTCAAGATGTTTATTTGCCATTAAGAATTTCACAGACTCCATGGTTTTGTGGTAGTGTGCTCGCCTTGAGTGCAGGAAGAGCAAAGATTGGATGGCTCGAAGTCGGAATCATGTGTCCGGGTAGGGTGACATGTCTTCCTGCAGGCTTTCACCTTGTGTACTAGCACGTTAAAACATCTCACTCAGTGTGTTCATCTAGAACAAAGCAGGATCTTAAGTCATATTACATTATCATGTTCTCGTCCTAATTTGCCATTGAATGTTAAACAAACAGCCTTCCATCCTTCAAGAATTTGTTTGATATCAATCAGCCTATCACATATTTTAAAAGTATCAATTTAAATACCTTCTGCACTTTTAAATTTAAGATTCTTTGTGGAAGATATGATTAAGTTTGTTACAAGATATATTGCAAATTCAGAAATGTTTTTATTATTGCAAAAATTGTGAAGGGATAGGTTTCTCAAAAATAAAAACTCACATTTCAAATTTTAATAGAATTATGTATATGAATCATTTTCTGAAATCATAATAACTAATCTTACATTTGTGTCTTTTTATGCATACAGAAACCTCTCAATTTACAGTACAAGTCAGTGTTGAAAAAGTTCAATACCAATTTCCCAAATTGATAAGAAAGATATGAAAAAAAACTCCTACAGCCTTTTTTCTTCTTTGCTGAGGCTCGGGATTGATGAAAATCTTGACATCAAATTACTTTTGTTTTATTGAAGAGCTTTGATATGTTAAATAAAAAGTAATCATGCAAATCAAGTTGACACTAGAGTTATTTACCATATAGCAGATAATTTACGTGATAATTTAATTTTTTATAGATTGTGGATTCATTTCTTTTTGTGGATACACATTTGTGTGGAATAAAGAACAATCATATTTTCATGGATATTTGATTTTGTGGTTTTTCCAAAGTCTGTATACAAACTTTGAGAAAAATTGTATTTCATGAATATTCAAGTTTGTGGTTCACCTGTACCCATGAAATCCACGAAAATTAATACCCCACGAATAATAATGAATCCACAGTATCCTTTTAATAATTTGAGATACACTAATGAGGAAGTGGATCTAATCTCTTTAATAAAGATATTGTTTTTAACTTTATTTATAGTGCAACAGAATTCATCACAGTAAGAGATCAGGTATTGTTGTACTTGGAAGTGGGCGTGGTCAGATTAAAAGTAACGAGATTTACCAAAACAAGGAGGCTGGAGTATACATTCTGTACAGGGGAAATCCTATTGTCAGGTAAGAGATAGTCATTGTGTTATTCCTATTTTTTGTCAAGATTTTTTGTCCAAACATGATTTTTTGGGGTAAAGATTTCATTTATGCAATGAAATACCCTTATGGGGCTGGCTTGATAGTTATCAATTTTCAAGACTTTATTACTACTTTTGAGATATAAAAAAACATAGGACCTTGTGCACAAAATTAAATACATCTTATCAAATCAATGAAAATTTCAAACAATGAAATATTTACTCAGATATTCAAGTTACAAAATGATGTGTATGTGTTTAACCATACTAGTTGAAGAAAATTTCATAAATTTTGCATTTTGCTTGCATCTTGTATCTGTTCTAAAAATTACAAGAAAGAAAAACATAATTTAATCCAAAACAAAACAAAACTAACCATATAATTAACATACAAATCAATTTAAAGACAAAATTTTATTTTATTACATACAACAGATTACTGTTACTACATAACAACATAGCTAGAGGTAATTGATGATTTATTTTCTTTAGCAAGAACCATATCCACAGTGGAAAGGCTGCTGGGATAGCTATCAATGAAGGAGGAACAGGATATATTGCTGGTAAGTCATATTTATACAAATGGAGGAGAGAGGCTGCTGGGAAAACTATCAATGAAGGAGGAACGGGTTATATTGCTGGTAAGTCATATTTATACAAATGGAGGAGAGAGGCTGCTGGGATAGCTATCAATGAAGGAGGAACGGGTTATATTACCGGTAAGTCATATTTATACAAATGGAGGAGAGAGGCTGCTGGGATAGCTATCAATGAAGGAGGAACAAGGTATATTGCCAGTAATTCATATTTATACAAATGGAGGAGTGGAAAGGCTGCTGGGATAGCTATCAATGAAGGAGGAACAGGGTATATTGCCAGTAAGTCATATTTATACAAATGGAGGAGAGAGGCTGCTGGGATAGCTATCAATGAAGGAGGAACAGGGTATATTGCCAGTAAGTCATATTTATACAAATGGAGGAGAGATGCTGGGATAGCTATCAATGAAGGAGGAACAGGGTATATTGCCAGTAAGTCATATTTATACAAATGGAGGAGAGAGGCTGCTGGGATAGCTATCAATGAAGGAGGAACAAGGTTTATTGCTAGTAAGTCATATTTATATAAATGGAGGAGAGAGGCTGCTGGGATAGCTATCAATGAAGGAGGAACAGGGTATATTACCAGTAAGTCATATCAATACAAATGGAGGAGGGAGGGTATGAATTGGTGAGCTCTGCTTGCAGTTTTTGTCTCACTTTTTGTCGCCTAGGAATAACTATCCGATGGCAGTGGTGTAAACTATTTGTTTAAAGCTTTATATTTCCAGTAGCATTCCTGGATGCTTCATACCTTGTATGCAAATATCTTATGTTACAAAGTTTCCATCTGTCATATGGTTCATTGTCCTTGACCTCATTTTCATGGTTCAGCGATGGCTTGAAAAAAAGTTATAGGTTTTTGTCTATTGAATTTCTTACTTATTATCAGTAATAGGATAACTATATTTGGTATATGGCTTCCTTGCAACGTCTACATGTCAGTCAGAATGGGTTCACCTGACCTTACCCTGATGTAATAGATCAGTGATCAAGGTTAAAGTTACGTGACTGGGTCCGTTCCTCAGATTTTATAAGCAGTACGTCAACTATATGTGGTGTATGGATGATTGTAAGGGGTACATGTCAGTCTGGCAGGTTTCATCTGACCTTGACCTCATTTTCATGGTTCATTGGTCAATGTTAAGTTTTTCGTTTTGGACTGTTTTTATATGACCACAAAAATATTGCGGTTGTATATTGGTATCACGTCATTGTCGTCGTCGTCCGAAGACACATTGGTTTCCAGACAATAACTTTTGTTTAAGTCTATGGATTTCTATGAAATTTTACCATAAGGTTTATGACCACAAAAGGAAGGTTGGGATTGATTTTGGGGGTGATGGTCCCAACAGTTCAGGAATTAAGGGCCAAAATGGGGCTCAAATAAGCATTTTTTTAGTTTCCAGACAATAACTTGTGAAATGGTGTATTGATCTCTCTGAAATTATACCACAAATTTTAGATTTTACTATTTTATGTTGCTGATGGAGGCTTTTCAATTTTAGTATGATTATGATGTCATTTTCTATTTTAAAAATTATTTAATTTTAGCCATGATTATGTATGTGAAGGAATTTTATTCAATTGCACAGTATTGCGCATTAGATTTGTAAGATCTTTGACCACATTTATTTTGTGTCAGAAACCTATATTATGTCAAAAATTTGATCACAATCCAAATTCAGATAATTGATTAGGATGGCTAGTTTTCCTGCCGAAGGTTGTGGTTCCCTTCATATACTCTGGCTGCTATGAGTGCTGTAAGTGGTGTTAAACACCAACAATCAATCAATGTTATTATTTTCTCTCTTTTCAGATAATGTCATATCCGAGAACCATTGGGGAGGTGTGGACATTCGACATGGAGGTGACCCAGTTATAGTCCAGAATATCATCTGTAATGGTCTGTCTGATGGTGTTGTTATTGGGGAGAAAGGAAAGGGTAGCATAGAAAATAATGTGATATCTGGTAAGTAATCACAACTGTTATGGGTAGTGTTATGCTCATGTGATAGGAGAGGAAGGAAAAGGGCAGCAATATGAGGCTTCTCTGGTTGCTGAAACATTTTCAACTGTATATAAAAAGAAAAAGTTAAAAGTCATTTAAAATTACATTTAATTTCATATCATAATTTTAACATCTCTATATTATCACAGGGAATTCTGGGTGTGGAGTCTGGGTTACTACTGCTTGTCAACCAATGATCCATGGGAACCAGATCAACAACAATGGAAGCAATGGTATCACCTTTGTAAACAAAACTGTAAGTATCCATGGTTACATCACAAACACATCATAAATAGAGGGTGGTAAAGGGTTATTTTCATGCAACGTGTTTTGCCATTTTTATTTCACGTGCAGCCGTGAAAAAGGTTCGTTATTCACTGTGTTTCGAGAAATCGGTACAAAGATCAACGTGCAAGAAATTTTTAAGTGTTCCTTCATCGTGAAATGGCAATTTTATTTCGCTTTCTTCCGTGAAGATACCCCCCGTTAACGCCCTTCTAAATATATTAAAGACAATTTTTAAGAAGTCAAACACTTTGTTGTAGAAAATTTAATGAAATTTTGATAAAACATAAAAAGAACAGGAATGAAAGACATAAAAAGAACAGGAATAAAAGAATATATGAGACTGTACAAGAAACACACTAAGCACCAAAGTTTCTGAGAAAACAGACAAAGAATAATAAAGAGCACAAAATAAAAAATCAAGTCAAAAAAGCTTTATTAATAGTCGACATGTCATTAAACAATAACATAAGCTCTTTGAGCTTTTATAACTGACAAATACAAACATTTACACAATAAACATACACATAAACATACACAATACTAGTATTAAAGCATAAAAGACATAAAAAAAATATTTCATGCACAGTTAGGCAAGGCTGAACTAATTTGAATACTACACATTATATGCATGCATGAGCACTAAGCAAAAGCAACATAAAACACTAAAGCACAGCAGTTACAAATTATAAAAGCTTAGCAAATAAAACACAAAAAGAGTGGAAGTATAATAAGCAGTACTACTATGTTCAAATCTGTAACATAAAACATAAAAATAAATACTCGTGTGTCAGAAAGCCTAACTTGGTACCAGCACAAGATGAGGTGATGTTGAACCAGTTTTACATGCTTACACACCTCTTTCTTTTCTTATGTGTTTCATATGTCATTAAATGAAAAAAAAACAATGAAAACCTGTAAAGCCCAACTACCAAAAGGATTACAACAAACTTTGAAAATGAAATAAATGATGTTAAATTACAGTGTTAAAATGTCCTCGCTACACAGGAAGGCAGTTAAGTTAGCATCAACTGTAAGTTGAAACCTGCTGCTCATGAAATTTATTGTTTACAATAACTGTTATGTTGGTGAAAAGCTGTTGAAGGGGAGACATATGGTCTAGTAACAGTTATTTTTTTTTTTTAATCAGGATCTGTCCCATGAAGGTGAGACAATGAATGTTGACATTGGAGAAATGACAAGTCAGCGTAGCATGCAGATGTGGCAGCTATTTAATGATGAACAGCCACCACCAAGGAGAATGTGTACCAGAGCCACTGTGGAATACAACAGCATATACCATAATAATGGTAAAATCCAAATCAATTTTTACATGGATTAATTTCCAAAATATGAAATACTGTAAAATGGGAAATTTTTATGATGGGATTTGTTTTTGCAAATTTCAGGATTAGGAAAAATCTTGAAAATATAGCCTCCTGTAAATTTGATTTTTAAGGAAGAAAAGATTCATGGATAAAAAAACACAAAAACAAAACTTCACGAACAGGTTTTTCCTTTGAATTCGAGAGGGGGCATCAAGTGTTACCCTTGTCCGTCAGTCAATACATACCTCCCAAAATTGGTTTCTGTTCTCTAACAAGTTTGCCTCAACCAAATGTTATGAAACTTATACACAACTAGAAAAAACCTGTGTGAGCGCGGGTTGAAGACTACTTGAAATGTTTATGGTGATACACTGCTTGGGTTCGTGTTTCTCAAACTGTTTTTCTGCACTGATGCATTATGTTGATAGTTTTCAGTGGCAGATCCAGAAATTTTCATAAGGGGGTCCCACTGACTGCCTTAGAGGGGGCCCGCTCCAGTCATGCTTCAGTGATTCCCTAAATAATCAACCAAATTTTTCCCACAAAAGAGGGGCCCGGCCCCCTGGAAAACCCTCTAAATCTGCCTCTGGTTTTGATTATTTTGTCAGTTCTTTTTCCATAGGAGTTTGAATGTCCAATTAGTAGCTTCTGTCTCAGTGTTACACAGGTGTTCCTAGAATGGAGGAAATAACTCAGAGAAGAAGAAGACAACCTAGAACACTGATGATTAAAACATTTCTCAATAGTGCTAGTTTGTAGTATTTTTTTTTTTTTTTTCGAAAGGTGCGAGTCAAGTTCTGTCTCTGTGTGATACTGGTGCTCCAAGAAAGGAGGAAATAACTAAGAGAATACGATCTAGAACTCTCTGATGATTTAAAACATTTCTTCAGTGGTGCAAGTTTGTAGTATATTTTTTTTCAAGTGGTGCGAGTTCTGTCTCTGTGTGACACAGGTGCTCCGAGAAAGGAGGAATTTACTAAGAGAAGAAAACAATCTAATGATTAAACACATTTCTTCGAGTTTGTTATATTTCTTTTTTTGAGTGGTGCGGGTTTGATAAAGTGATGCAAGTTGTAATAATTAGTGAGAGTGTTTATAAACAAAAAAAATAGAATAACATAGGAGCTAGTTATACTTACTTGGTAAAGACACAGCAGGGGTGTAAAAGTTGTTAACAAAGGAATGAAATACTTTTAAAATATCTAGAAAATATTCAGTAAATTAGTTTATCGGTGGGAGAGATTTCTGAATTACAGAAGTGTTTGAGTTTTGTTTTGTATGAGTGAAATAATTTTGGAATATTATGTTGTATTTTTAGATATGTTTAGGTGGAACAGTTCAGAAAGAAAATAAAAATCTCATCAAATCGTTTTCTTATTTTACCTAAATAATAAAAACCAACTTTTTAAAAAGCATCTTGTAACTTTTAAAAATATGATTTTAGGTTGTGGAATAAAAAGTAATTTTGGTGATGAGTTGGTAATTCAGTGTAATGCTGTCCATGGTAACAGAAGAGATGGTATACTACTAAACCAGAACTCTCCTGTGTTGGTGAAAGATAATAGTGTAACATGTAATAGTGGAAATGGTATTATAACAGATAATCAAGGAAAGGTAGGGTTATCTCCCTTGAAAATATCATTAACTGTTTCAGGTTAAAGAAGGTAGAAAAATGATGGACTCCACCTTTTTTTCACATCCAAGGTAGATAAAAATGATGGGCACTACCTTGTTTTCACCTCCAACATAGTAGGTAGAAGTAATTTTTTTTTCTGCTGAACCGTTGATTAGAAAAGGAAATTGAAATAGTGAGATATGAATGTCGGTTATGTGTTAAAATAGGGAGAAATTTTGTGGAAACTCTTTGTGATGGGCAAAGTTCTATGTGCAAAATTAAGCAAGGGGTGTTCTTCATTCATGCTACTTCTAAAAGTCCAGAATCAGAGAGTTCCCTTATAAAATGCCATTTTTCAATAAAAAAAAAGCTGTGGCACCATATGTGTTTTACATATTTATTTTCACCCAAAGGTGTGGAAAAATCAGAGGTTGACTTCAACAGATGTTTTATAGTGAAAATGCAGAACCTAAAAATGCTACAATGGTCCACTATGTAAATAATTACTTCCTTTTAACTGAAAATATCTTTTATTGTCCACATGTATTCCCTCAGACCCGTTTCTAAAAAATTTTAGCGGCCAGTTTTACTTTAATTAGCACCAGACAGATAACCAAAAATGAGTCAAAAGCTTATAAAAAATACAGCTTTTGTAGTTAATGCAGAAGTTAAGAAATATGGAATAAATAAGATGAAAATAAGGAATCCATTGAAGGAAAGTAGTTTCAAAGTACTATATTTTGAGAATAAATGTGTGTGTCAAAGATGATAAAAAGTAAATAAATTCATATTTGTTTTTTAATTTAAGATAAAAATCCAAGGCAATGGTGTTTATGACAACAGAGACCATGGTATTATCAGTCAATGTGAGGTCATAATTGAGGACAATGATGTGGTTGGAAACCAGAGGAGTGCCATACAACTAGACAGAAACCCCTCTGTAAAGGTATGTTACTCAATCACTTTAAATCTACCCAAATTTGTATATCATTATTTTATGTTGCATAAGATTATAATAAGCAGATGTAAAAGGTATTGTATAATGATTCATGACGGGTATGCAGATACTGCTTCAGATGTGGCACCTGTCACATGTGGCACCCAACCTGTTAAGTTATAGAATCTTTAGTTTCCATACTCTTGCATTATTATCAGTTTTGTCATGCTTTGGTTTACTATACTTGTTTACTTTTTATACATTGTGACTTGGATGGAGAGTTGTCTCATTGGCACTCATACCACGTCCTCTTATTTATATTTTGGCTTTGCACTTCTGAAAGTGATTTAGAATTTGTGATGGATGATAATTGCATTGCAGGCAATTCCAATGATCTCTATTTGCTTGTAGTTATATGGTGTCATTATTTTCACTCTTGACTTTTGTTATATCTATACCTTGACTTGTTAGATATGGTATACTACTTTTATATATTGTACTCCCAATCTAGGAATGAGTCTTTACCGTAAATTAAATTAAATTAATAAAAACATTGCAATAATTTCTGAATTTACAGTATTACATTCACCTTGTCTGTTTTGTTCATCCTTCTGTTCCTTTGTCTGTTTGTCCTTCTATTTGTTTGTTTGTTTTTGCAACAATTCTTTGCATCACACTTTTCTCAGGTACTATTTACAACAGTTTGTTAGTGATGAGTTATAAAGTGTGAGTCTGTCAGACACTTATTTCCTTTTTGTTGATACTCTTGAGTTTTTCAGTATGTTGAATGAACTTAATTTAGTGCAGGTTGTTATATTTGTTTTGATGACTTTATGATTAGTAACTCATGTCAACAAAAATTTGACTATAGAGCTATTTGGAAATGATTTATGATTGAATACAAGCAAAAAGATCAATTCTCAATACCAGCAAAGTTTGATAGCACATCATTGTGACCAAATATGACAGGATTTGGGAAAGGCTTAATTACTTAGTATTACTCATCAGATCAAATGTTCGTCAAGAAAATGTATACAATAAAACCAGATTCTACTAGTTTAAGGTTGTTTCGATGCTCACATTTACAACTTCAAAAAATTTAAATTCCAGCAGTTCAAATCACATGGGAAAAATGTTTCTAATTATATAGTCACATATATCACAACTAACATACTTTTGAATATCATGAATTTCAGGTTGTAAAGAACAGAATTCATTCCAAGTCAGACAAAGCCATTACCATGACAACCATTTCTGAAGGTCAAATACATGACAACACATTGTTTAAAGGTCTAAGAGATCCACTTCAGTGTTCATCAGATAGCAAGTGTACTGTGAAAAATAATGAAAATGTAGACATGGATATAAAAACCAATGTCAGGTATGATATTGCTAATATAAACATGGTAAATATAAATTGTAAGAGTGCTGAATAAAATCAAATTAAAAGATCTATAAAAAAAGCAGTGCATATATTTTCAATATTTAGTCTTAATTGTAAAGTAAATAAAA
Source organism: Mytilus californianus (assembly GCF_021869535.1). NCBI lineage: Eukaryota > Metazoa > Mollusca > Bivalvia > Mytilida > Mytilidae > Mytilus > Mytilus californianus. Next base: position 23,089,652 of record NW_026262615.1, on the reverse strand, counting down.
ACTAAACACCTCAAGAAAATTTCCCACTTTTCAGAGGAAGTTGGGTGTCAATTTATTATGTAGACATTATAATCTACCCCCATTTGGCTTGACCAACATTATCATTATATATCCATATACTAAAAATATGTGTGTATTCTCAATGATTGCCTCAGCTGTAACCTTGAAATTCTGTTCAGAGAAAAAAATAGAAATAACTTAATTGTCAGTGTTGCATTTTAGGGGGATGAAATGAACTGAAAAACTAAAATGCAGACCGGCATGGCCTTAGAAATCAATATTTTACACCTGTTTTTCAGTGATGACTTAAATGCAAGCAAACATGGCAAAGACTTTAGTCTTCTGAAGGACCCACCAGCTAGGCCTCATATAGAGGCTCCACCCACCATCATCAGGGCACCTGCCAATCACATAACAACTGTTACCAGGGTAACCATACCATCAGACAATCAATGTCAAGATGGAAGTAAACTGTGTATTATATTATAAGATTTGAAAGTGTACAAACATATTTGATTAGTTAAAAGTATGATATTTAATTTTGGGGATGTAATAGAATATTGTTCAAAATTCAAAGATTCACACAGCAGAATAGATGATTATTATTCACAAATTGCAACTCTTTCAACGTCAGTGATCAGAAAGGGGCCCATACTTGACAAAAATGTTTTACACAAGTTTAAGTCTACAAACTTATATTTATAAATCGATCAAATAACTGAGGTTTTTTTAAAAACATTTTTTTTTTAATCAGAAGAAGTATGCTTCCCTTTTTATTTTTGGAGCGTTTAATTTCTTGGATCTCCCATGTTCAAACAGTGTGCCCAAATGGAAATCATTTGGCAGACATACATCTTCTATAGTGTGATGCCTATTTTATAGAGGGTTATCTTAACCAAACATGGCTCTGGTATCTTTGGTGAGTTTTAATGACTGACAGAATGTTAACATATATATAAATATAATACCTTTACATAGTGGGAAAGTCATGTTTGAAATTAAATAACTTGTTAAAAAAAAATTACGTATATTTTTTAACAGATTTGTTGTTTTCTAAGTGTTTCCAATATATATATCCATGTCCAACTTTGCATTTAACAGCATTTTTGTCGAGCCTGCGACTTTTGTCGCAGAAAGCGAGACATAGGGATAGTGATCCGGCGGCGGCGGCGTTAGCTAACTTCTTAAAAGCTTTATATTTTAGAAGGTGGAAGACCTGGATGCTTTATACTTTGTATATGGATGCCTCATGTTACTAAGTTTCCGTCAGTCACATGTCCAATGTCCTTGACCTCATTTTCATGGTTCTACTTGACTACTTGAAAAAAAAGTTAACATTTTTTGTAATGTTAAATTCTCTCTTATTATAAGTAGTAGGATAACTATATTTGGTATGTGCGTACCTTGCAAGGTCCTCATGCCCATCAGACAGTTTTCACTTGACCTCGACCTCATTTCATGGATCAGTGAACAAGGTTAAGTTTTGGTGGTCAAGTCCATATCTCAGATACTATAAGCAATAGGTCTAGTATATTCGGTGTATGGAAGGACTGTAAGGTGTACATGTCCAACTGGCAGGTGTCATCTGACCTTGACCTCATTTTCATGGTTCAGTGGTTATAGTTAAGTTTTTGTGTTTTGGTCTGTTTTTCTTATACTGTATGCAATAGGTCTACTATATTTGGTGTATATGGAATGATTGTAAGGTGTACATGTCTAGCTGGAAGGTGTCATCTGACCTTGACCTGGTTTTCATGGTTCAGTGGTCAAAGTTAAGTTTTTGAGTTTTGGTTTTTTTTCTAATACTATATGCAATAGGTCAACTATATTTAGTGTATGGAAATATTTTATGATCTATATGTCAGTCGCGCATGTTTTATATGACCTTGACCTCATTTTAACGGTTCATTGCTCAGTGTTAAGTTTTTGTGTTTTGGTCTGTTTTTCTTAAACTATAAGCATTAGGTCAACTATATTTGTTAAATGGAAGAATTGTTAACTGTACATGTCTGCCTGGCACGGTTCATCTGACCTTGACCTCATGTTCATGGTTCATTGGTCAATGTTTAGTTTTCTTGGTTAATGTTAAGTTTATGTGACAGTTGTAATAAAGCTTTATATATAGGACTATCAACATAATATCAATGATTAGTAAAGAAGGCGAGACATTTCAGAGTGTGCACTCTTGTTTATTTTAACATTAATGTATTGTTAGCATAGTTTATTACTTTACTACTCTTATTACTATGTAATAAGAAATATTGAGTATTATAAGGCAAACTGTATTAGTTTTGGTTCCAAATAATTGTACACAATATAAGTACATAATTGTTATTATTTGAATTGTTAGTAAAATTCATATCTTTGTAAGTTATTAGTAGACATTTATAAATGGTAGTCTTTCAAAATATGCTTTTACTATTTATTTATATAAAATTTATTGAAAGATGCTCTCTACATAAATCCATAAACAAACTCTTTTTTTTTTAAATACTGTAGATTCAGAAATTTTGAATGCAATAATTGTGGTTGTAAAAAATGCAAGATTGATTATTGCAATTTCAGGAAAATGTGCATACAAAAATAATTATTTCAAAATTTTAATGCCAGTTTATATGTTTGCAAAATGTTTCCAATCACATTTTTTGCAAAAAGAAAATAGCAAAAATTTCTGAATTTGCAGTACATAAACTTCAAATGATCAGTTGGAAAGCAGGACACAGTTTAATACCATTTTTGAAAGCAACAATGGAGGTCAACAAAAATATTAACCTTAATTTTGGGGTCCTTTTTAGCTCACCTGGCCCAAAGGGCAAAGTGAGCTTTTCTCATCACTTGGCGTCCGTCGTCCGTCGTTGTCGTCATTGTCGTCGTCTGTCATCGTTAGCTTTTTACAAAAATCTTCTCCTCTGAAACCACTGGGCCAAATTTAACCAAACTTGGCCACAATCATCATTAGGGTATTTAGTTTAGAAAATGTGTCCGATGACCTCGCCAACCTACCAAGATGGCCGCCATGGCTAAAAATAAAACATAGGGGTAAAATGTAGATTTTAGCTTATATCTCTGAAACCAAAGCATTTAGAGTAAATCTGACAGGGCAAAACTGATTATCAAGTCAAAATCTATCTGCCCTTAAATTTTCAGACAAATCTGACAACCTGTTGTTGGGTTGCTGCCCAAGAATTGGTAATTTTAAGGAAATTTTGCAGTTTTTGGTTATTATCTTGAATATTATTATAGATAGAAATAAACTGTAAACAGCAATAACGTTCAGCAAAGTAAGATCTACAAATAAGTCGTCATGACTAAAATTGTCAGTCGACCCCTTTAGGAGTTATTGCCCTTTATAGTCAATTTTTAACAATTTTTTCGTAAATTTTTGTTATCTTTTACAAAAATCTTCTTCTCTGAAACTACTGAGACAATTTTAATAATACTTGGCCATAATCATTATTAGGGTATTTAGTTTAAAAAATTTGTCCGATGACCCCGCCTTCCAACCATCATGGCCGACTTGGTTAAAAATAGAACATAGGGGTAAAATGCAGTTTTTGGTTTATATCCCTGAAACTAAAGCATTTAGAGCAAATCTTACGGTGACAAAAATGTTCATCAGATTGAGTTTTATCTGCCTTGAAATTTTCAGATGAATCTGACAACCCGTTGTTGGGTTGCTGCCCTGAATTGGTAACTTTACAGAAATTTTGCAGTTTTTTGTTATTATCTTAGATATCATTATAATATCTAATATCTAATACTATTTATTATGATTTTAACCTTATTTTACATGATTTCCAAAGCATCAGTAAATACAGGTGAGCGACACAGGCTCTTGAGAGCCTCTAGTTTGGTTCATGGGAGACAAATTTGTTTCTTCCAAATAGTTCCCATCAATCAAACATGACTTACTTATACAAGGCATTTGTGTTTATTTCTTTTTAAAGTTATAAAGTTATAATGTAAAATGTTTTGATTTAAGACACTGAATAAAAATATGAAATCTTCAAACCCAAGCTGCTCGCACGTCTTTCAAAATTTTTACAACAATGGAGTTGAAATTTTTCTTAACTTATAGAGAACATATTCTATTCCACAAATTTTGCCGTTGCCTTTTAGACAACTTGTATTCGGAAACACACTTAGAATGTAATTTTTTCACTTTAGTTCTAGATACTGTTGCACAGACCTACTGACATTGATGTGCCAGCCAAAAAATCTAATTTGTTTTACAATTTCTTTACTAAAGAATTTAGTTAAAGTGCGGTGTATTTAGGGATGAAAAACACAGAATGCATGAGATCATTTGCTAGAGTTTAAAATTTTCGTCAGAAGCAAGTGAGAATCTGAAAACATCTAATAACTGTAATTACTTTTCCAAATAAACATAATGTCAGAATGGCTAACTTAACTTTGTGACTTATTGTTGCCTTTAGAAGGTAGCAACAACAAATTTTTCGCTGCACTTGCTTTCTGGGTGAAGGAAAAAAATCAAGACACTTCTCTGTGCTTGTTAACTAGAAACAAACATTTAAAAAAAAATTAATATTATTTTAAAACAACATGTTTTTCATATGAATTATAAAGGAAGAAGTTACTATTAAACTATATGAAAAAGATAATTGAAATAATAAGATTTTGAAATGAGTTTTTCAAAAGTATGCTTAAGATGCATGATTTGAAAAAGTAGAGACGTGTAGCTGGGAAAAATGTAAAATGCATTACCTAGAAAAACCAATAGAAATTTGAACAGTCAACATACTTGAGGCTGTTTTAAAGGTTTTATTACTCAGGACAATTTAAAAAGTTAAATAAAAACTATAATATTTTACCAAAACCTGTTAAAAAAAAAGAAAAAGTCTGTTTAGTTGAAATGTTATGCATAAAGTATGTTTTCTGTAGTTCATTGCAATTGTTAGTTTGCACAACAAAAGTCACTTCAATCAATATAAGATAATCAACTTTATGGTCTACTTATTAAGTTTATATTTTATGCCCCCACTGTAAAGGACGGGGGCATTACGTTTTATCCTTGACCGTCTGCCTTTCCGTCCTTCCTTATTTCCGTCCCATTTTTGTTTGTTTGAAGCTTGAGTGGGGGCATTTGTGTCCTCAGACACATTCTTCTTTTATTTTTGATAAGAATGTTTTTTGCTTTTGAATGCCATATTTTATTATGATAAAAGATCATATATTAGAAATAAACCCAATGTGATATTTTTATTGTCTGAAGAGAATATCAGATATGCTTACGGCATGTCCAAATAGAATGTGATATAATCTGTAGAATCAATATTAAGAAGATCGCATTGTTTCTGTGCTCAGAAATACTGTAAATTCAGAAATTATTGCAAGGTTTTTATTTATGCGAATTCTGCAACTTGATGAGTATTGCAAAAATAAGAACATGCATTCTGATATAGGATATATTATCTGTATGAAGATTTTCCTGAAATCGCAATAATTAATCACACATTTTCAAAACTGGCAATAATAAATGCTCACAATAATTTTTGAATTTACAGTATCTGAAAATTGACAATAGTTGTTATTTTTGATTATTCCTTCTGTGATGTAATTAAAAAGTCCCATATGTATATGTAAATAGTTTTGTATTAAGTGGATAATTTTTTATTTGCACTATTTATATTTTTGAGCAATTTACATTTATCATGATATTTATTTGTATAAACTTTATTTCTACACTTGTTATATCCAGCATACGTAACTCTTTAACTTGTTTTGTGTTGTTTTAAAGTATTAACTTTATGAGAGAAAAAAGTATATATATCAAGAGTTATTACTGTGATAATAAGCTGATATAGTTTATATAAAAGCACGCAGGTATTAAAGCCAAAAAAGAATTGAAAACAACATGTTTTAAATTCCCTGTGTCCGTAGTGCTTTTCTAGACCTACATTCATCAAGAACTTTGAAAAGCCAAAAATTTGAAAGCCAAGGATGTATAAGAACCGAAACAATTGAAGAGCTATATAACCAAAAGAAAAGAATACTATTAAAACATGAATTTCATGTTTGAAGTCCAATGTAACAAAAAGCTGTTTGACAGGGAATACTTTGATAGAAACAATTTATCTCCATATTGAAGTTACAATTCTTATATAAGTTAATTAATTTTTAGGTCCTTCTAGGTCATATAGCTCTTTAACTGTTGGGGTTACGGTTCTTATACATTAATGGTTTTCAAATAATCTACTTTGCATGTCCCTGAAGAAGGTAAATACAGAAAAGCACTTCTGACCCATGCAATTCATAAAGTGAGCTGCATCGGATAGAAATCGACCTTATGCAAATGTACATATACATGTACATGTTTAAGACTTTTATTGATTTTGGAACTTTCAAATACGAAATGAACGATGAGTTTTGGTCTGTTGTGTAGGGTTCTTATATCAACTCAATTTTCAAACAGTTACAGACTTCGTATAGAGATTTTATCTGCCCAAAATAGGTTAACATATGCATTGATATTCATTTGCATAAGGTCGATTTCTATCCGACGCAGCTCAAGTGTTGTTTTCATTTTTTATATCTCTCATTGGAATAAAACCATGAAAATTTTTCAATCTTTTGAGATTTTAGAAATTATTTATCAATAAAACCTCTGACCTGTAAATACTTTCAAATTTTTATGAAAGTGAAAGAAAATATTGAAATCAATATAAATTTTTCTCACTTTTGTGAAACAAAAATTTAAGCAACCAAAATAATCAAAACCAATCTGTCTTATCAATATGCTCCTAGAAGAAAGAAACCTTTCAGATAGAAATTTTGAATCTTGATAATTGGATTTTATTTTTAAATAACTAAATCTAATGACATGAGAATGCATGTTTTAACCGCCAAGAACCTTAGAATCCTTGAAATTTGGAATCTTTTGTCTGTTGTTATATGGAGAGATTGGAATTTATTCCAATTCTTTCCTAAGGCATCATCTAATAAACTAGGATGTAGCCATGTTAGCCACTTGATTCACAATTTGATGAATATGAGAAGATGAATACCATGATACGTTACATAACAAGAAAGGAAGAAAAGATTTAATTTCGAATTGAATTTATTTACCTTTATTAGTTCTTATTAACAATGTTTATGTTATGTAATAAGTCGTTGATGCTTTGTTGTTAGATCAGAGTATTTAGTGCTCATACTTTAATAAATTCAAATAGAAAACAAATTGTTTAATTTTGTGTTTTTGGTGTTTCTTCAAAAGCCTTGTATAACCTATTTCCATCATTTAGCCTCCAAATGGGTTTTCTGCATACCATTCCAAATTGTTGTTTGAAGGATAATTTAATGGATTTTAAAACATGCGACTCTTGCAAAATACAGCAGTTTTAGAATAAGTCACTCTTGCAAAATAAAACAGTTCTAAAATATGTGACCCATGCAAAATATGGTTTATAAGAAGTAAAAGAACGAAAATACCGATCTCCAAGGAAAATTCAAAACGAAAAGTCCCTTATCAAATGGCAAAATCAAAAGCTGAAACACATCAAACAAATCGAAAACAACTGTCATATTTCTGACTTGGTACAGGCTTTTCCTTTTGTAGAAAATGGTGGATTAAACCTGGTTTTACAGCTAGCTTAACCTCCCACTTGTATGACAGTTGTTTATAGTTCCATTATATAACAAAATTGGGTGAGCAACATTATAGGTTAATGCGACTATAGTTTATATTTTAGTTGAATTGTTCTGTATGATAAGTCCCCATTTGACAATGATATATTTGTTGATATAAAAAGAAAGGTGAACTTGGTCTATTAAATATTGTACTGTACATACTAAAGGTTGGAAACAAGGTGTACTTGTAATAATTATAATAATAATAATAATTCTTTATTTAAAGAGGGTTACACAGTTAGCTATAAAACTAATCTTCCCTGAGGCCATCATGAAATACAATGAAATATAACAAACAATTACAAAATATGAAACAAACACACATATATGAAAAATTGAAATAAATAATTGTTATGAAGTATACAATTTTCAAAACAGGTAATGTTCCAACAAGTAATTTTTTGAATGAGCTTGTACTTGAGGTTGATTTTTTCAGGGATATTGGTAAGTTATTCCATAAAGTAGATACTGAATATATAAAAGATTTCTTATACAGCTCTGTTTTGGCTTTTGGAACTTGTAAATTTTTGCAAGACACATTCCTCAAACAATATTGGTTTATTTCTGGCATTTCTTTAAATTTTTCAGTGAGATATACAGGGGCTTCGGTCTTATGGTATTTTTGCATCAAAACAGATTTGTGGTATGAAATTCTGTTCTCTACTGTCATCCACCCAAGCTGTTTAAACAGTGGAGCTGATGATGAAAGTGGATCAGCATCTAAAATAAGTCTTGCAGCCCTTTTCTGCAATTTAATTATTCTGACAAGCTCATTTTTAGCACAACCACTCCAAATAATACAACAATAATCTATCAGTGGGAGAAGATAACCATTATAAAATAAATTTCTTGAATCAATATTTAGAAATTTCTTGATTTTAGAGAGTAAATGAAGTCTAGATGATATTGATGAACATAAGTAATTAACATGGCCTGTCCAGGACAGATTATAGTCAATTCTAACACCTAAAAGTTTTTCAATTGATGATTTTTGAAGAATATTATTCTCAATAGTTAGAACTATCTCTGCTTGATTTAAACGCAGCCTTTGTCTTGTACCTATAATCATACATTTCTCTCTTGTAGCAATATCACATTTAAAAAAACCCATCTAAACTCACTTTGAGAAAGATTCCAATTGGTTCTGGTGTAGACAATCATCATACAATTTTATGATCAATAAGTTATCAGAACATAGACATAACACCATTACATTACAGGGTATCATATAATTGAGACAAAAGTAGTTTACTGATGTTAAAAAAAACGAGGCGGAAAAAAAAAACCAAAGCAGACATTTAAAAATGGTTGTTGAAGCAAAACTGACAAAGCTTCAAATATCATAAATCCATTAAGAAGATACAAATCAAGGTAGAATACAAAACACTGAGGGAATGGCATGAACTCCAAAAAAGCTAGAATGGATACTTTGACAGGGTAAGCATCTACAGCTTTTCAGGCTTTTTGTCTCATCAGATCCAATGTCCTCATTGTACTAAAAAAGATAACAAAAAAGACCGAACTCCAAGGTAAATCCAAAAAGAGGAAATTAATAAAAACTGAAAGAAAAAATCCAACGTTATCAACCAACGGAACGAAGGTAAACAAAACTGTCATATTCCGGACTTGGAACAGGCATTTTCCGAAGAAAATTGTAGGTTAAACCTGGGTTTATAGCTCCCACTTGTATGACAGTATTGGCAATTCAATTGGAAACAACTTATAACCCCACGACACTTACCAAGGAGGAAATTCTGGATATTCATATGTCTGTTCTATGTTCCTTTTGAATTTTAACCAAAGATGAAGAACTGGATCTTCCTTCACTGTATTGGATACCTAAACTACCTAAGTTTTCTTACAAACAACGTTATATTGCTGGGTCTTCAAAGTGCTCTACGACACCTTTTTTCTAAATAATTTATATCTATTTTATCAGCAATCAAAGCCGGGCTTTAAAGTTATTGTGAAACTACCTATTCTAGAGGTGGCGTAAATCAGATGTGGATACTAAAAAGTTCAAAAGATCTTTTAGAGAACATACAATCTAAGACTCTGTCATCTTGCAATAGTATCAACACATTTGACTTTTCTACACTTTACACAAGTATTCCCCATTCAAAACTAAATGACAAATTAAAAGAGTTAGTCATGCTTTGTTTCATAAAAAAAAGAATGGCTTACGTAGATACAGGTTTCTTGTCTTAGTGAGGGATAAATCGTACTTTGTAAAAAATCACTCTGATTCAAACAAAAAATTCTCTGAAACTGACATTATCAAGATGCTTGATTTCTTGATTGACAACATATTTGTTACGTTTTGAAGCAATATTATTTTTTATTTTGATGGGCATTGTTTTTTTTTGTTCCTGTCGAAGGTGTAAAAGACACTAATTCAGGTAAAATTTTTGAGATGCTCCCTCTCAGGTAACAGTTGTGTCATAGATTATTGATTTATATGAACAATAGTAAGACAATTTACATCTACACAACAACAGGTGATTAGAACAGTGTTACTGAGATGACAGTATCAAAATCATGTAATTGCTTGTTGTATCAATTGCAATAATCAATAAAGTTATATACTAGTAAAGTTCATTATTTACATGAGTGTATCAAAAATTTCAACATTTGATATTTAGAAAGGATTTTTATGGAAAACACATTTTAAAAAAAATGTGAAAAAAAGAATTTGGTTCTAAATTACATTATTTAGTGGGCTCATTTATGTTGAAAGTGCTCTACGACACCTTTTTCTAAATTATTAAAATCTATTTTATCAACAATCAAAGCCGGGCTTCAAAGTTATTGTGAAACTACCTATTCTAGAGGTGGCGTAAATCAGATGTGGATACTGAAAAGTTAAAAAGATCTTTTAGAGTATAACAATCTAAGACTCTGTCATCTTGCAATAGTATTAAAACATTTGACTTTTCTACACTTTACACAAGTATTCCCCATTCCAAACTACAAGACAAATTAAAAGAGTTAGTCATGCTTTGTTTCATAAAAAAGAATGGCTTACGTAGAAACAAGTTTCTTGTCTTGGGGAGGGATAAATCGTACTTTGTAAAAAATCACTCAGATTCAAACAAAAATTCTCTGAAACTGACATTATCAAAGTGCTTGATTTCTTGATTGACAACATATTTGTTACGTTTTGAAGACGTTTTTTTTTTTTCAACAAACAATCGGCATTCCCATGGGAACCAACTGTATCTACTTGCCGATTTGTTCCTTTATTCATATGAGGCTGATTTCATTCAGGAACTTCTTAGTAAGACAGAAAAAAGTTTGCAGTAAGTTTGCAGTATCCTTTAAATTCCCTTTCCGCTATATAGATGATGTTCTCTAACTAGGCAATTTCAAAGTTGAACGCATCTATCCCATCGACCTTGAGATAAAGGATACAACAGATACAGTTAAGTCTGCCTCACATCTTGGCTTACATCTAGAAATTGACAATGAGGGTCGGTTGAAAACCAAACTTTACGACAAAAGAGGTGATTTCAGCTTCCCGGTTGTGAACTTTCCATTTCTATGTAGCAGCATTCCAGCAGCGCCTGCATATGGAGTATACATCTCCCAGTTGATACGATATTCGTTGGCTTGTGTTTCCTATTATGATGTCCTTGTTAGAGGATTGCTTCTCACAAGGAAGCTGTTTAACCAAGATCGAGTTCCAAGTGGTGAAGTTGGAATAATCCCTTCGTAAATTTTACGAATGCCATAACGAGTTTGTTGACCGTTATGGAATATCTGTTTCACAGATGACGACGGATATGTTCATATTTTAACTACAATCTCGCCCCTTCCCCCGAATGTGACCTAACGAATAAGACATAACACCGGGTTTGTACTTACATGAGCAACACGACCGGTGCCACATGTGGAGCAGGATCTGCTTACTTTTCCGAAGCACATGAGATCACCCCTGTGTTAAGTGGGGTTCGAGTTACTCAGTCTTTGGTTTTCTATGTTGTTTGTCTTTTTGTCTTTTTCTTTTTTTGCCATGACGTTGTCAGTTTATTTTCGACTTATGAGTTTGAATGTCCCTTTGGTATCCTTCAACTCTCTTTTACATCTGATTCATTATAAACTTGTGGTTGAGTGTACTAAATTCGAATAAAGATTTGTAAGATGTTCCGTTTTATTCTTAAACATAAAAGTGTAGTCATTAGAGATTACTGGTTTTCTCAACTAGTATCTCTATAATAAGACCATTGCACCGAACCATATATGAATTAACGTCATGGTGATAAATCTCTTGTTGCATATTCAGACCATGTATTTCCTATTACATTCTATAGACAATTTTCAAAAATAAAATTTAAAATGGTTCCGCGGGCATATTTTTTTGATTTTCAATAAAAATTTAATGTTTTTCTTTAAACATGCTCAATTCGAAACATATAACTGTTGTGATAAATATGCTAAAAGGGTAATTCAAGTGTAGCGTTTCTTTATCATGATATTGATATTCTGAAAGTCAGTGTTGTTAAAATTGTAAAGCTGCATCATAGTTTTCAACTCGGTTAAACATAATTTGGAAAAAAGCATTAAAATGAAGTATTCTATATGATATGAATTTAGAAAAAATGATGATAAAAACATTTGAAAATACAGACGAAAGTTTCTCCATAAGGACAAAAAATAGCAAATACAAAAACCCCCCAACAAAACGATGAATAATGAATCAATTCCAGACTATTAAAGCCACGATTAAAGCCAATAACTTCGAATGATAAAGAAAATCACCAATAAAAGTATAATAACAAAATAAAGGCATAAAAAGACAGAACGTAAAACACAAACATGCAGCAAAAATGTATGTATACAAGATTACAAGTACTAGTATATGCAAGATCTGATTATGATATACTCCAATGTCATCTGATCCATAGGAGGTAAACTGTGATCTATGGTTTGAGACAATTAAGATAGAGATCTGCTTAAATCTTTCTCATTATCTTCTTTGTCAATCTAACCAATCATATCGAGCATGCTCAAAACGCGGATTAAATATAAAGTTCTGTTTTGTCAAATAAGAATATAGTTGTTAGTGAAATACAAGTATTTCATATAAATGTTCTTCAGTGAAGGCTTTTACACAAACATAAGACTACTTAAAGATACATTAAATCTTCAATAAGTGTCTTTAAACATAGTGGTTCCAGTCTGACTCTATATTAAGGGACATCTTGTATATACTTGGTCCTAGTTTCTCCGTCTTAGGGTTCCAATCTCCCGCAAGAGTCGTCCATGTTTACACATACATTCTAATGTAATCAACTATTTTAGATTATTTTTCTTGACATCTTGTATATACTTGGTCCTAGTTTCTCCGTCTTAGGGTTCCACCCTCTTACAAGAGTCGTTCATGTATACACATACATTCTAATGTAATCAACTATTTTAGATTATTTTTCTTGACATCTTGTATATACTTAGTCCTAGTTTCTCCGTCTTAGGGTTCCACTCACCCGCAAGAGTCGTCCATGTTTACACATACATTCTAATGTAATCAACTATTTTAGATTATTTTTCTTGACATCTTGTATATACTTAGTCCTAGTTTCTCCGTCTTAGGGTTCCACTCTCCCGCAAGAGTCGTCCATGTTTACACATACATTCTAATGTAATCAACTATTTTAGATTATTTTTCTTGACATCTTGTATATACTTGGTCCTAGTTTCTCCGTCTTAGGGTTCAACCCCCTTGCAAGAGTCGTCCATGTATACACATACATTCTAATGCAATCAACTATTTTAGATTATTTTTCTTTAAAGTTATCCTGATTACTTTGGATTAATTATGATTACATTGTATACTGTGATATTAAAGATTTTTTTAATCATTTTATCCTCACATTAAAATGATTTTCCGTGATACATCTCATCAAAAATTTACACTTTGACCATTGTAACATTTGTATTGTTTGGTAGCATAGACAAGTGTCATTTCTCTGTTATAGAAATAAGATTGCTGTTATCAATATTTTATCCCAGTGCATATTTTCAATTAGCAAACCAAACCTGAACATATAGTGACTAATTAAGATACATGCATTTTAAAAATATAAATTTTTTTTTTTTGATTTTGATGGGCATTGTTTTTTTTTTTGTTCCTGTCGAAGGTGTAAAAGAAACTAATTCAGGTAAAATCTTTGAGATGCTCCCTCTCAGGTAACAGTTGTATCATAGAGTATTGATTGATATGAACAATAGTAAGATAATGGACATCTACACAACAACAGGTGATTAAAACTGTGTTACTGAGTGGACAGTATCAAAATTATGTTATTCAAGTGTTTGTTTATTTTACAATTTTCTGCAGTGATGAAAATAAATGCCCTTAAAAATAAAAACAAAAACAAATAATTTTTTCTCTTAAAAACAAATTGCATGAAACTTTTATATATCTAGTAGATGGTAGTCCTTAAAACTCTTCCAACTGCACATATCTGTCTGTTCTAAAAGTAATTTTTGAGGTTTTAAACCAGCCAATTTTGTCCATTTGTTTTGATGAAACATAATGATCAATTAGACTTATTGTCTGTTGGAACATAATTGCCATTTACGCAAGTTTTTACATGTGTTAATCACTACTCTAAAATGACCAACAATAGGCGAGCTTGGTGTATCAATTGCAACTATCAATAAAGTTATATACTAGAAAAGTTCATTATTTACATGAGTGTATGAAAAATTTCAACATTGGATATTTAGAAAGCATTTTTATGGAAAAAACATGTTATAAAAAATGTGAATAAAAGAATTTGGTTCTAAATTACATTATTATTTTAGTGGGCTCATTTATGTTGAAATTGGAGTGAATTTCAAAAGTAATGTCTATGCTGTTGAAAGTCTAGAAGTTATAACAAATCAGTGTGTTAACACAAACACTACAAAAGTCCAAAAGTCTAAAAAGACCAATTTTTGTCTTGATTTGCATGAACAATTACTCGACATTCTCCAAATGTATGATTTGTGTCTTAATTTTTCTTGACAAATTCTCATTTATTTTAAATTTGTATGAAATTTACTCGACAAATTTTCGACATTCTGAATATGGTCTTAACATTTCTTGACAAATTATTGACATTTGAATACTGTCTTGAAATTTCTCGACAGATTCTCGACGTTCTTATTTTTTCTTAGTATGACTTGTCATATTCTGAACATGTTAAATTGTGTCTTAATTGTACTTGACAATTCTGAGTTTTACAAATCATGACCAATATACATGATATAACTTTATCTTTATTTCTCTTTATATAATATACTGTTGTTTCAGTTACACTTGTTACAACGAAAACAAAAGTTGGGCATGTAAATAATTGAAAATTTGGGTATATAAATATTTTTATAAATACAAATATGGCTATGAAATTTAAAGTATTAACAATACAACTGTGGGTATGTTGATAAAAACTAATTCAAATGTGGGTTTGTAAATAATTATAAATGTTGATTCCTAAATCTTATAAATAATTGCTAAATGATTAAAACCAATCATACTGTAGACATATTTCATTCTACATGCATAATATTCAATGTTAATAGGGTAAATAAACAATTATTGTACCAAAATGTGGTTTTTATAAATAGCAAAGTATTATTGTCTCCTAATTCTTACTATACAAATCCTTGATTTAACAGAAGAAAATTTGTTTAATGTCATCTGTTGTAATATATATTAATATATTAAGTATTACACGTGGACAGGATGTTCCGCATACAATTAAGGTATTCCAAATAAGTTATACACACCCCAGAGTACACGCGACTGTCATATGGAAAATTACTGCTTTACCTGTAATCAGCCATGCAACTTATCAGTTGACTGACCATGCCACTACAATTTAAAAAGTTTGTTGATAGATGAAAATGAAAATCATCATTTCAATTAAAAAATTTTGAATAAAAATGGATTTTCTTCATCAAAAATTATGAAGTGAAATAATTTAACATAAAAACAAATTGGATAATTTCCCAAAGATTAAAAGAAAACTATTATCTACTCCAGGAAAAATAGAAAACTGTATTTATAAAGGGTCCCATCAATGATTTCTCTAGAAATCATTGGTCTTATGAAATGGATCTCAAACAGACACGCATAATTAAGATCTAAACATTTTTTTGTTCTATGATTTCCTGAGAAAAAAATCAGGAGATAATTGTATAACAAATATTTAGTTTTGATAAAAAATTATGAAATTCAACATTCAATTTTGAATAAAAAATGTTTTTGGTTGTTCTAAAAAAATGAAGTTTTTGAATCAAGATTGGAACAAATTCTTTGTCCCAAAAGAAAGTCCCCCCTTTTTTAGCCACACACACATGCACAAGATGAATGATAGGGTTCAAAAGAGACACATGGTCAATTTTTAAAACTGCCTCAAGTCACCCATTTTAGTAAAGCAAATTTGACTGGCAGTTTTTTGACCGGCAAAAATCTCAAATGCTGTTTGTCAGTCACTTCGACATATTTTCCAAGTGAAAACAATTTAATTAAACGTTTAATAAAAAAAAATCAAAATTAAACTACACATCTTAAACATGTTAAATACTATACAAATCCTTGATTCTTCTAAATTTAGTTTAGCGATAATAAAAATGAGTATATAACAGCAAAAGATAGTTTTTAAACAGTGCAGAATGTGTCTATACACAATTCAAGCGAAATTTATACTGTTGAGATAGTGTCAAGACATCTTTATGACCGTCAAGAATGTGTCGAGATATATTCAGACAGCTTTAAGACTGTCAATAATGTGTTAGGACATATTCAGACATTATTAGGAATGTCAATAATATGTCAAGACATATTCAGACATTATTATGAACGTCAAGATTATGTCAAGACTGATCGAGACAAATTTAAGACAGTCAAGAATTGGTCGAGACTAATCAAGACTCTTATCAGATGATACGGAAAGTGTTAAGAAATTTTTAGACAATTTTAATACTGTCAAGACACTTGTCAAGAAAAATCAAGAACCTTATTAGGCAAATTCATAATATGTTAAGAATTTTTTTAAATAATTCAGACAAAGAAAGAATGTCGAGTAAAAATTCATGCAAATTCAGACAAAAATTGGTCTTTTCAGACGTTTTGACTTTTGTAGTGAAAATGGAGTAAGTATCAAAAGTGTTCAATCAGGAAACACAAAATGTTTTCAAAGCAAACATCTAGTAGCATAACACTCAATTTCAAATTGAAAAATTGGGGAAAGTAAATTCATTTACTGCAAAGTTTTCAAATCAAATTACACTTGTTCATTCTACATGCCCTTAATCATGGTAAAAATGAAATTGTTGAATAGTAAATATGAGCAATCATATATTGTTACTATGATCAATCATAATAAACACTAGTTTGATGAATTTTTTATTCATACTTGTAGATCAAAAAACAATTTTCGTATACACAATTTGCAATTAATCTTATGACTGAATATAAAAGTAAACATGATTACACCTGTTTTTCGCGTTGTAAGCAATAAAAAATGATTGGTTATGGATAACATGTGATTACATTAAAAAATGTTATTGATTACAGCTGATTACGATTACTGAATACGATTAGCCAATGCCTGGCTGCTAGTAGAGCAAGATCTGCTGCTTATACTACCGGAACACCTGAGATCACTCCTAGCTTTGTTTGAAAAAGGATTTAAGAGTTTTATTTTGTTTCTGTGTTGTCTTTAACGATAATATCGGTTTATCCTTCATCCTCGAAAACCTTGCTTCATTTCAAATTTTCACATTTGGTCGAGTTTCAGGGTTAGGGAAGATTTATGTACCGATTTGTTTTGTATTTGGTTATGTGTTGGGGTTATTGGAGAGAAATTTCCCAATTCCTCTATTGTAAGATGGTGAATCAGTGGATATGACTCATCATTGTTTTTTGAACAAGAGTAACTAGGCGGGTGTCACTAGTGAAGCAGAATGTGATATCCCTTCCGGAGAACCTGAGATCATTCCAAGAGTTTGTGGGGTTCATATTTTTCAGTCTTTAGTTTTTTATGCAGTGTGTTCTGTTCTTGTTTGTATCTTCGTCGTCTTTAGTTTTTTTGTCACAGCATTATCAGTTTCTATATATTCTCTTATCGACTTATGAGTTTTGGTATCTTCAGCCTTCCCCACCACTTCATAGTGTTAAATTGTTATTAACTTTTTTATTTTATAAAGTTCAAATTCCAGATGTTTCATCAACTATGAATTTTGACCCCACAGAGCGAGTCAGTAGAAAACTGTTAAATTCCCTTTCAATATTCTAAAACTTCTGTGTTGTGCTAATTGGAATGGCAATTCGATGAAAAAATTACTACATATCTAAGGACCCCAAGGCGAAAAAAAGTAAGTGTGAAAAGTATTTCTTAACATGAATATGAATGATACATTCATAATAATGAAATATAATTTTTGCACAATACAAGATAAAGATAAAACACCGATATGGTTATACCTTTTGTCTTTTTTGGTCTATAAGCCTTTCATTTTCAATAATTTTTGATTTTCCAATATGTTGGCCTCGAGCATCACTGCAGAGAAATTTATTGTCGAAATGCGCATCTGGTGCCGAAATATTGGTACCGGTAATGTTTCAAAAATTAAATGGCATTTATTTTTCAAATTACACGTTTTTTTTAATTAGCAGATTAACAGTAATTGAAGAAATTTAAGTTCAAGATAAAAAAAATGTATTGTACGTCATGACTACAAAGAATCAATCAATGCATGACACAAAATCCATTGCTAAAACAAGTAAAATGCATGCAATGCAGTGTATTGATTTAATTTACAACCAATCAAACACGTTTATATTTGGTATTATAAATCAAAACATTTTCTCGTATTTTCATATGAAAATTGTCCAAGGAAAGAATCATGTTGTTCTTTTATTTATTAAACTTTTGTATTCTTATTTTCAAATTGGACATATATGGATATGAACTATTTAAACTGGTGGCTTGGAACTCATCTTTAGACTTCAGTATGACTATGCCAGTTCCAACTAAATCCTTATTAGTTTGTGCTGTGCACTGTAAATTAAATCCAGAATGTACATTGATAGCATTTAACGAGAGTTTAAAACAATGCATGGTGGAATCTAACACTCCCCAGAGTACTTTGTCTGCTGAGTGGACCCTATACATGGCTACAGGTAAATCTATTTTTACCGTCTCTCAGTTTTATTTTGTGTGTGTGTTTTTTTTGTGTGTGCAAAATACAGATACGGACAACAAGCTTCACTTCATGTGTACAGCTTCAAGTATGGTCTTTAAAATATTTCTTTTTTATAACTTCAACTTACAGTAAGAAATACAAAAAATATATATATTTATATTTTTTTATACTATTCATGCAATCAGGACAGTTTTTAATGGCAACAATGTTTTTATACAATTGTTTTGTGTAGGTTATAAATAATTAACCTTAAGCTGTTCTATTCTTGTACTATATTTACGATATGCAGTACCAACTCTCACAGTTATATTGAGTAATTTGATTTGAAAAGAGAAAACAGATTTATTTAACAATATACTAATTATTAGTATGATCCATTTGTTTTATAAGCTCAACTGCAGATCTGTTATTTGTATGCCCCACATAGAGGCATTATGATTTTCGGTCTGTGCGTCCGTTCGTCCGTCCGTTCGTCCGTCTGTCCCGCTTCAGGTTTATGTTTTTGATCAAGGTAGTTTTTGATGAAGTTGAAGTCCAATCAACTTGAAACTTAGCACACATGTTTCCTATGATATGATCTTTCTAATTTTAATGCCAAATTAGAGTTCTGACCCCCAATTTCACGGTCCACTGAAAATAGAAAATGATAGTGCGATTGGGGCATCCGTGTACTATGGACACATTTTTGTTTCTTTACAAATTTAGTTAACGTACCATTGATGTGCGAAATGCGCGTCACACGTGTAGACATTTGAGTCGATCGAATCATTTTCTATATATTTTCGTAACACTTCTTTTGACTGTTGATCCTTTTTCCTACTTATCTTATTTTGATCAAAAATCATGGTAATTATTTTTTGCTTCATCCAATCCGATTGGAGGAATTATGAACATTTTGCTTGATAAGTGAATACGCTTGTCTGTCGGATCTGTGCAAGATTATTTTGATAAGAGGATAACTTAAAAAAACTCTTTATTGTATTTGTATTAAGTTCTACAAATCATTTAAAGTTAGGTTGATTTTATCCTTATGAGCTCGTGCTGTTTTTTACCAATACCAACGGAGTCTATGCTGTGTTTCAGTTGTGGTCAAAACTGTTCGAGGCTGTTAAAACTATATACATGTGATTTACTATCTAGAGTATGTATTTAGAGGAAGGTCTCACTAGTGCACTTTTTAGAAAAAAATTAAAAACTTTGTAAAATAACAGTCAAAACAGTAATTACAGTACTATCGAACTCTTTTTAAAATATTTTATTTGATGACAGAGTTATTCATCTGCTTATTTTTCTTATTTATTTTCTTGAAGACTAAAAATTATTCAATGCATTAAGACATGCAAATGAGATGACTTGGATGCATTATAGATATATTTGTTTTATTTTTCAGGTTGTCATGACGAATGGAAGCCCGGTCCATACAGTACTTCATGTTATTTTTTTAGTAAAGAAATAAAAACATGGGAAAATGCACAGGTATTTAAGTTTTTTAAATATGGACACTCGCATATATATTTCAATGGTTGCAAATGAAGAGCTTTAAAAACCTACAATTCCCAAATTACATACCATATACGCCTTAGGCAATCCATACCTAGGGGTATAAAAAAACTACGGAGTAATTTACAGTTATCTAGATCCCCATTGTAGTGGAATTGTAACACATAAATACAGATACTGTTAAAAGAGGGGCGAAAGATACCAAAGGGACATTCAAACTCATAAGTCGAAAATAAACTGACAACGCCATGGCTAAAAAAGAAAAAAGACAAACAATAGTACACAAAACACAACATACAAAAAACTAAAGACTAAGCAACATGAACCCCACTAAAACTGGGGTTGATCTCAGGTGCTCCGGAAAGGGTAAGCAGATCCTGATCAACATGTGGCACCCGTCGTGTTGTTCATGTTAGTACAAACCCGGTTAGTAGTCTAATTCGGTAGGTCACATTCGTGAAAAGGGAACGGGATTGTAGTTACGACATTAGGAACATATCTGTTATCATGTGTGAAGCGGATATTCCATAACGGTTAACCAACTCGTGATGGCGTCGTCTCTTATGTATGACTGATATTAATGATATAAACGGAGACTCTCGGGAACCAAGGGGTTGTAATTAAGATGTCTATTTTATAAATATCAATTAAAATAAATAAAATAAAGTAAGTTTTAAGAATAAGAAACACACTGGTACAATGAAAATTTATATATTTATAGATATGGCATGGTATTGGTTGCAAAAAATTGATATTTTTCATTTAAATGCAATATTTCTTATCTAATTGGTATATTTCTTCATTTAAATGCAATATTTCTTATCTAATTGGTATATTTCTTCATTAAAATGCAATATTTTTTTTATTTCAATGGTATATTTTTTCATTTAAATGCAATATTTTTTATTCAAATGGTATAATTTTTCATTCAAATGGTATAATTTTTCATTCGAATGGTATACTTTTCATTCAAATGGTATAATTTTCATTCAAATGCAATAGTTTTTATTCAATTGGTATAAAATGACATTTGAATGCAATATTTTTTATTCAGTTGGTATAGTAGTTTTTTATTTATATGCAATAATTGCATTATGGGAAATTCTTTGACGTCATAAGGTCAAATTCGCAACAACGTTTGTGATTGGTCGGAAATTGTTTGGATTTCTCCCCTTTCTTTCTAAACATGGGTGACCAAGAATTAAAAACGCGTCAGAATATCGCTCCTCTAACTAAATCTAACGTTCGTGCGATTCCTGCACTGGCTGTTAAAATCTTGTGGTCATAACTAGTATTTCTATTGCAAAATTTCGATGGTCAAAACGTTCGGTCCACTTTTCAAAAACCGTTTCATTGTATATGGATTTATATGCAAGTATATCGTTTTTTTAAATAGATTAGACACCGTTGGTTTTCCCGTTCCTACTAATTTTTTGGGGGCCCTTTATAGCTTGCTGTTCGGGTTGAGCCAAGGCTCCGTGTTGAAGACCGTACGTTGACCTTTAATGGTTTACATTTACAAATTATGACTTGGATGGAGAGTTGTCTCATCGGCACTCATACCACTTCTTCTTATATCTATATACAACGTAAACCAGACGTTTCTCAGACTGTTTTCTTTTTTTTAATAAATCCTTAGCCGCGCGTTGTGTACTGCTTGATAACTCAGTCTGGGAGAACAAGATTTATTTCAGTACCAGTTGTAATTAGGTTTGAGCAAACTTCCAGTAATTGCAAATACTCTTATGTCGCCCACGTTGCTTTGTGTCTATTGTCTTAATGTTAGTTTTTTGTGTGTCTCGTACCGATCTTTTGAGTTAATTTGTTGATTTGTGCAGGTTGTTATTTTATTGTACTGTTACACCACTGTCCCAGCTTCGGGATGGGTTGCTCACAAACATGTTGTTGTACTGTTACACCGCTGTCCCAGATTAGGGGAGGATTGGGATCCCGCTAACATGTTTAACCCCGCCACATTCCGTATGTATGTGCTTGTCCCAAGTCAGGAGCCTGTAATTCAGAGGTTGCCTTTTGTTGCTTTGTTATAAAATTGAGAATGGAAATGGGGAATGTGTCAAAGAGACAACAACCCGACCATAGAACAGACAACAACAGAAGGTCACCAACAGGTCTTCAATGCAGCGAGAAATTCCCGCACCCGGAGGCGTCCTTCAGCTGGCCCCTAAACGAATATATATACTAGTTAAGTGATAATGAACGCCATACTAAACTCCAAATTGTACACAAGAAACTAAAATTAAAAATAATACAAGACTAACAAAGGCTAGAGGCTCCTGACTTGGGACAGGCGCAAATATGCGGCGGGGTTAAACATGTTTATGAGATCTCAACCCTCCCCCTATACCTCTAGCCAATGTAGAAAAGTAAACGCATAACAATACGCACATTAAAATTCAGTTCAAGAGAAGTCCGAGTCTGATGTCAGAAGATGTAACCAAAGAAAATAAACAAAATGACAATAATACATAAATAACAACAGACTACTAGCAGTTAACTGACATGCCAGCTCCAGACTTCAATTAAACTGATTGAAAGATTATGTCTTCATCATATGAATATCAGGCACAATCCTTCCCGTTAGGGGTTTAGTATCATACCACCATAACATATATGAGAAGAACATAACCCGTGTCATGCCAACAACTGGTTTTTAAATAAATGTGTTTAGTGCCGATGCAAAGACCCTATAAGTGAATCAATATTTACGCCAAAATATGCAATCTTTAATGACCTGACAACAGTATCGTAACTATATCCCTTCTTAATAAGTCTATTTAAAGGTTTTGTTAGCTTCAGAGGTGAATACTGACATTTTTGTGCTTTATAAAGAATATTTTCATAAAAAAGTGGATGTGAAATACCTGAACGTATAAGAAGTCTGCATGTTGAGCTATATTTACGAATGATGTCCTTATACCGATGATAAAATTTAGTAAATGTTTTGCCTAGTTTGTGATATCGAAAACCCTGGTGTAATAATTTTTCAGTAATACATAAATTTCTCTCGTTAAAATCTAAAACATTGTTACATACACGAGCGAATCGTACAAGTTGAGATATATAAACACCGTAAGATGGTGACAAGGGAACGTCACCATCTAAAAATGGATAATTAACGATAGGAAATGAAAAATCATCTCTTTTATCATATATTTTAGTATTAAGCTTTCCGTTAATGATATAGATATCAAGATCGAGGAAAGGGCAGTGGTCATTGTTAGTATTAGCTCTATTTAAAGTAAGTTCAACAGGATAAATTTCTTTAGTATACATACTGAAGTCGTCATTATTGAGAGCCAAAACATCATCCAAATATCTAAAGGTGTAATACCACCATTGATTTTCCCCTATTAGTCTTTGTTAAATTTGCACTTTTCAAAAAATTGTGCAGAATTTATCTTTGTTTCAAATAAAGAAATACTTGGCATGAGTAAAGTTTTATCCTGTCCAGTACTATAGAAAAAATTTCACATAACATTTCATTGCATATAAGAAAATAACCATCACTGGAAGTTAACCAATCAAATTTTTCCCCTTTTTTAACCTGTGTACAAGCTTTAGTAACCATGTAACCTCAAGTTTCCAAAATATTTTATAGAAACCCCAAATAAAAAAATAATGGTGTTTTGAAATACCCAAGATATATGTTGATGACCCAGAAATGTTTTACTGCAATTAAATGTAGGATCAATTACCTACAACTGTCAAATTCAAGGGAATATTTTTTTAGACCTAATTTCGTATGCAACCGGATGTGACGTACTATGATTTGGTGGTATTACACCTAAAGAAGACTTTTTTGTTAAATAAACTGAATGTGACTTTTTTCCTTTGTAATACTGGTTATTTCAAGCATTCATGTCAAGTTTTGTCATAATCAGTTCAATAATTTGAGAAAAATCTAGTATAATGTTAGACGACATCTACAGCGATTCGAGCAAAATTTCTTCTAAAAATCCAAACCCAGCCGCATCATGATAGAATATAGTGTGGACCAATAAATGATCAAATATTTATCTCATCTGCCTACAAACAGTTGAATATGATACAAAAGATGACTTTAGGATGATAAATAGTACTAATGGACCTCTTTGTCTTCCTTATAAGGTCTCTTTTGGTCCATTTATACCTCTCATTTCCTCAAAATTTCTACTTTTTAGGCCAATAAATAAAAATTTTGGGGTAACTTTTACTCATTTATGATAGAAATGTTATAATAAATGATTAATTGAAGTATTCAAGCTGAATGAACTATTCGTATAAAAGTTTGCTGTCTCTAAGGAGGTTTCAATAAGTCCTTACGTAAAACTTAAATTTACGCTGCGTCCCAGAGAGGGACATAAAAAGCTTCTCTTTTGGTGAATAATTTGTTGTTACTGCTTTAAAAATAATTTCATTTACTTAAAACTATATATTTATTTAAGTATTTATTAGGAAAAAATTTCTAGTATAGCAGAATATAATAAATAAGGAGAAAAAGCTCACCCAAACTCTAAGTATGGCTTGTTCTGTCAACTAATATTCATGGTAAAGTCCTATTTCAAGAAAATTTTCTTATAAAATGTGTTTTGGAGACTCAATCCACTCAGAATATTTCATTATTTGTAATATTTCACTTAAATAGCAAGAAATTTTAACACATGAGAGTACTCCCAAGGTCAAAAGTGCATGTACAGCTTCCCATATTAGGTGTAATACCACTATTGATTTTCCCCTATTAGTCTTTGTTAAATTTGCACTTTTCAAAAAATTGTGCAGAATTTATCTTTGTTTCAAATAAAGAAATACTTGGCATGAGTAAAGTTTTATCCTGTCCAGTACTATAGAAAAAATTTCACATAACATTTCATTGCATATAAGAAAATGACCATCACTGGAAGTTAACCAATTAAATTTTCCCCCTTTTTTAACCTGTGTACAAGCTTTAGTAACCATGTAACCTCAAGTTTCCAAAATATTTTATAGAAACCCCAAATAAAAAAATAATGGTGTTTTGAAATACCCAAGATATATGTTTATGACCCAGAAATGTTTTACTGCAATGAAATGTAGGATCAATTACCTACAACTGTCAAATTCAAGGGAATATTTTTTTAGACCTAATTTCGTATGCAACCGGATGTGACGTACTATGATTTGGTGGTATTACACCTAAAAGTATTATTAAATTTGTGTATCAGATGTTGTTTCGATGGGTCTTTGCTGATTTTTGTCATAAATTGTAACTCATAGCAATACAAGAAAAGGTCCGCAATAAGTGGTGCACAGTTAGTCCCAATTGGAATTCCGATAACCTGACGATATACGGAATCTCCAAAGCGAACAAAAATGCTATCTAGTAAAAATTCAAGGGCATATATAGTATCAAAGCATGTCCAGTTGACATAGTTTTTTTGTTTATTGCTACTAAAAAATGACCTAAAAGAGTTTGAACATATATATTCACATTCTGACTTTTTAAATGCCCATTTAATTAGGTGTGTGAATTTTTTCTTAATGAGAATGTGAGGCATATTTGTGTTTCGTTCATTTTTTTGTACATTAATTCGGCCGTTAGTTTTCTCGATTGAATTGTTTTACATTTTTTATTTCGGGGCCTTTTATAGCTGACTATGCGGTGTAGGCTTTGCTTATTGTCGAAGGCCGTACGGTGACTTATAGCTGTTGATTTCTGTGTCATTTGATCTCTTGTGGAGAGTTGTCTCATTTGCAATCATACCACATCTTCGTTTTTATATCCACCCTGCCATATTCTTTATTTGCCTGTCCCAGGGATGGAGCCTGTAGTTTAGTGGTTGTCGTTGGTTCCTGTCTCGACTCATATTTGATATTTTGTAAATTGTTTTGTTATATATAATTAGGCTGTTAGTCTTTTCGTTTGAATTGTTCACACTTTTCATGTTGGACCTTTTATAGACGACTTTACAGTATCAGGTTTTTGTCATTGTTGAAGGCCTTACGATTGTCTACAAAAAGCATTTGTCTACATGACGACAAAAAGCTCTACAGAGCTTATGTTTGTAGTATTTCATGTAACCCGACTTAAAATAAATTTTTCTTATCTTATCTTATCTTATCTATAATTGCTTAATTACATCCACTTCATATTTGAACTCCGGTGGATAGTTGCCTTATTAGCAATCATATTCCATCTCTTCATTTTTATATTATATACGTGACTTCTAAACTCGTGTTTTCCTGAACATGCATGAAATAATTTTCACTGGGCGTTAAAATTAGCAACAAACAATCAATCAATTTAAACTTGTGTTAAA
Organism: Mytilus californianus; assembly: GCF_021869535.1. Classification (NCBI taxonomy): domain Eukaryota; kingdom Metazoa; phylum Mollusca; class Bivalvia; order Mytilida; family Mytilidae; genus Mytilus; species Mytilus californianus. Next base: position 23,063,013 of record NW_026262615.1, on the reverse strand, counting down.
TAAGAGGAAAACCATTTGATATTTATTTATTTGTTGGGGTGGGGGACAGAAGGATTTCATATATGAATATGATTGCCTGGTAAGAGCTGAAAAATAGGCATGATTACCGACAGATTGAAATGAATAATAATGCCCTCTCTTCCCTTCCCCATCCTTCATCTATAAATTCAAACTGACCACCACGGAATAGCCCAATAGTGTTGAAAGTAGCGTTAAATACCAATCAATCAAAATCCCTTCCCTAGAATATCAAATAATCGTCCCTTAACTACTATTGTCCGTGTAGTTCTTATATTTATCCAGCCTATCGTCCTACAGGGATGTCCTACTAAGGCTGTCATACCATAAAAACGTTATAAAACAGCTCACATTCTAATATATCTGCATTCATAAATTTATTAATTTCATTTAGACTAAACGACGCCATGTTTGTTATGTGCCTCTGCCGTCAACCTATCAAGAAACAAGAGGTGGAAGAGAGCCAGAAGATCTTCCCAATGCAAACAAAAAACAAGAAATGAACTACTTCTGGATCACTTCCGAAGAACAAAAAAAAAAAAAACGCGCCCCATTGATATGTTTTAAAAACGCCTTGCCCCTACCCTTTTTCCAAAAAATGGCATTATTAAATATATAATAGATATAAGAAGATGTGGTATGAGTGCCAATGAGACAACTCAACATATATATAATCATCAAAATTAAAATGCTATTGTATTTTTATAAGACCTACTTTATTACATGACCTGGGACTAATGACATCTATCTATAAGTCCTAGCATACACTAATTATTATAATATGAATATGTTTCTTGTTTTAATAACCACGTATGATGCTGTGCATGAGTCACCATTTATCAGGACATGAATTGGGTTTACATAGAGAGGATAAGGGACGACATCAGAAAATCAATGAATGATAAAAAACTTAAATCAAATAGTTTTTTTTGGGGTGGGGGGTCAAAATTGCTGCAAGTTTTGTTTAATTAACATTGATTTTATATATATCCTTATTGGTCAATCAATTTTTCTCAAATTAAGTTAAGAGGGTGGGGGTAGGGGGTCAGTGAAAAACACTATATATAACTATATGAATTAAGGTTTTTTTTTATCCTACATTGAACTTTTGATGTCGTCCCTAATGTGCAAAAAAAAAAAAGATAAGGGGCGGGACCAAACCTATAGATAACATAATAAAGAAATGATGAAATATACAGAATACGTTGATTGACTTTTGGTTGCCTAATGTCCAGTGGCAAATATGTCACGCATGGTTAGGACCAATATAATAGAGATCAAAGGATAAAGAATAGAGTGAAATGGTAAAAACTAAAAGATATAGAATTTAAAAAAACGATCTTTGATCTGAAACCCCTACCCTCACACACACACCATAACCATTACTGCCAATACTCGCATATATACATCTCTATACAAATATCTAAATTTGAACTTTTTATTCTTTTTTCATGTGTGCCTTCCTGCAACGTCTCTGAGGATCAAGAAAAGTAAAAAATGATATAGCACTAAAGAACGTCATGATTACATGTATCTGGAATTAGAAGGGAGGGGGGCTAGCTATGTATTTTTTTTTATTTCAATGTGTAGACTGTAGGAGAGTTTCTTCAGAAAAGGTTTTCATTGGAGATGTTTTTGCCATGCACGCAGGCATCATTCTGTTTCAATCCATGAACAAGTTGTGTGTCAAATTAATTATTATTACTTGTCACTCGCATTTTTTGCTCGTCCAAGCCATTATTAGCATTAACAGCCAGTGCACGAACTCGCACGAACGCCAAATTTAGTTAGAGGGGCGATATTCTGACGCGTTTTTTAATTCTTGGTCACTCAAGTTTAGAAAGAAAGGGGAGAAATCCAAACAATTACCGACCAATCACAAACGTTGTGGCAAATTTGACCTTATGACGTCAAAGAATTTCCCATATTGCAATTATTGCATATAAATAAAAAACTACTATACCAATTGAATAAAAAATATTGCATTCAAATGACATTTAATACCAATTGAATAAAAAATATTGCATTTGAACGAAAATTATACCATTTGAATGAAAAATTATACCATTTGAATGAAAAATTGAACCATTTGAATGAAAAATTATACCATCTGAATAAAAAATATTGCATTTAAATGAAGAAATATACCAATTAAATAAGAAATATTGCATTTAAATGAAAAATATCAAATTTTTGCAACCAATACCATGCCATATACAGAATTGACAATCTGTAGTAAAAGGGTGTATGTTAAGATGAATGAGTTGAAGAGTCAAAGTTGCTAAAGATTTGTCGGTTTAGGTTCAATACCCTGTTTTTTCTTTTCTTTGTGCCTTTTCTTATGTTTTTTCGTTTTCATTATATAGTGTGTTATTTTTGATATTTTTGCATAAGAACAGTATTTCCTGTTGATTTTTGGTTTTTTATTGGCTATTTCACGTATTTCACAAGAAAATGATAACGTTCAATTAGTCCATTTGTTGTTTTTTTATAGATATAGAGTGATTCTCTCTGTTTTAATACATTTCTTTAAATATGCATTTTGACAAATCACTATAAGAATAAATCGTGATGTGCCTAGATATTTTGCTACAAATTCGTTAACATATGTGTTATATATACTTAACTTAGAAATTAGTTTGAACATGCCTTATTTTGTGAATTTCAGATAATATTCAGATTCATAAATATTCAACGGAAATTTCAGTACAGTATACTGAAAGTGCATGCGAATTTGTGTTTGAATATTATTTCATGATTTAAATCAACTACCTGTATTCTGATTATTGGCAGTTTCTTGTGAATCATTCAAGATAACTAAGTGAGTGTTTCAACTCACTGATGATAAGACATAATTAATGAAAGAACTGTTATTTGGAAAAGACGTCTCAACGATAGTTTAAATAATAGACAAAATGGATAAGCGTTGGATCGTTAAAAGATATCACTCACCCTGCGGGTTCATGGTATCTTATTAACTTACCATCGCTGATCTATTGTATCTTCTTTTTATATTAAGGTGTTTATATAAGCTTGCTGTTAATAGGGTAATATGACTTAATTGATTGTTACTTCGTACACTATTTTGGATTTACTTTCATCAGGAACACTGAAACCCATACATTTGAAAGCCAAGGATGTATAACATCGCAGAAACGAAAGAAGTTATTTGATCAAAAGGAATATAAAAAAATAGCCGGATTTATCTAAGATTGATAATAAAACTAATACGTGTGGGTTCGAGATAAAGATATCTATTTTACGAACCAACGCATGTCCATTGTATCTGATTTATATATTATATATTGTGTTCCTATGTTGCACTATATTCATATTGCTGTGTAGGTATTTTGGTGTTTTTAACTGGGTATCGTCTGAATAGGTGAAGGGCTGTTTGTGAGCAATGAACTGGTTGAATCCCTCTGTAATTTCGTGGGTTAACAAAGTACTTTCATATTTGATTTCGTCGTTTTGACAATGTTTGCATAAAAAAATATAATAAAAATACCGAACTCCAAAGCAAATTCAAAACGAGCCTATAAAAACTGACAAAATCAAACGCTATCAATCAAAGGATCAAGTGAAAAACAACTGCCATATTCCTGACTTGTTACAGGCATTTTCCTGTTGCTAAACATCCAACTGTATGACTTTTGTTTATATTTCCGTTATATGACAAAATTGGGTGAGCATCCGAAACAGACATAATAAGATAATGTGACAATAATTTCAACGAAACAACGCTTATCCATTGTATCTACATTATGTATATTCCACAAGCATTTGGCTATTCGTTTTAGGTATTTTTGTCATATAGCTCTTCAACTGTTTCGGTACTTATACATCCCTCGGATTTCAAATGTTTGGCTATGAGCGTTCCTGATGAAGGTAAATCCAGAAAAGCGCTTCGGACGCATGAAATTATTAAACGTGTTGTTTTCAATTTTTTTCAATACGAGTACATGATTTAACCCCGTTTGAGCTGCAAGTTTATTTACCTTTTTACTATTGACAATTATGAAAGATCTCTAATGCTAGCTCATTAAGTTGTTAACTACCTTTTCAGGCAGCTTGCCGAGTCATGGGAGCAGAGCTTGTAGCTATAAATTCAGAAGATGAAAAAAACTTTATTACAGAACAGGCAAAGATTATGGATTCAAGTAACACCATATAATATAATGAGGGTTTGGATTTTGGGTCCTTTGATAGTTTTTCTTCATTTTTGAGACCAATTTTTTTCTATTCTTTATTTATTTCGCTGATTATTTTCTATTTTTTATATTTCAGAACCCCATTATTCCCCATTCTAAGTGTGTTGGTCTATTTTTCTGTATTCTTAATTTTTTCGCTCTTTATTCTGCACTTTTTGCCCATTATTACCTATACGGTAAACCCAATCCAGACCCATTTTATCTTTAATGCTTGTGGATAATGTTTTCTTATGTTTCTTCGCTTTTTATCTGAACGAATAGTAACACTTTGTCTCAAGTTTTCCAACCCCCTAAGGAAACTGGTCCCAGTTTTTTTCGTCTGAGGTTATGCCGAATATACAAAATACGCAGTAACGTCTGGTCTAAATGGGGATTTCTTATTCGAAGCCTAGAGTATGGACAGTGCGACGCTGACTGCAGGTTGAAGGACTTTTGCAACAACTCATTATCGGATCCATAGGTGGCTTGCTGAAAGTTGCCAATGAACGTTATGCAAGAAACGATCAATCCATTATTCTGTTTTATTATCGAATCCTATACAGTGGTATTGTACACCTAGCATACATTTGTGATTGTAAACCTTCCGTACGGTATTAATCTTTTTAATAACATTAATTAAGTGTGCACGAATAAAAAAGAAGAAAGTTAAGAACATCAAACACTTTTCAGAATAGTTATGATAAAGACTAAACGACATTATAATATGCTCACTTTCATATTGCTTTTTGAATTTTATAAATTTCAACTATCCGCTTGTGAATCTGGTCCCATAATATAAGCTGGTTTATTGAAAGATTGATTCATACTTTTTAAACATTACAAAAACTGTTAAATATACTTCTCAATCCATATTCGGATTTCCAGTTTATAGTCGAAAATTGTAGACTTATCAAAAAATCTGGTTACAGTGGGATATCCAGTGAACGAAAAGAAAAGAAAATTCACTCTTCTTATGATAGAGTCTAGAAAGTCAATAATAAAACAATGCCGGTGACGATACTGCTCAATAGTTATTTCTAAATAATAATTGTTCCGTTCAAAGAAATTATTTGTTAAACTGTGTTTTAAGAAATATTCATGCAAATACATGATATTTTATGTTCAGTGTATTTATCGAGATAATTGCATTAGAAGCTTGTGAAACTGAAATTTAAAAAATGCCAATCTTTGCTGCATATTGATAAAAAAAAATAGAAAAAATCAAGAACAAACAAAATCTAAAGAACTTTAGGGTCACAAATTTTCGGAGTGTTACACAAAGTCCTTAGCATGTAACAAGTTCCCAGAGTAGACTTATTTTTTCACACCTAAATTATCGAGTACACCGGTCTGCTCTTGTCACATGTACATTCAACAGAGAAATATTTTCTTTTCCTGAATATAAGAATTTAACAGACTGTCTGTGCAGGTTAAGAAATCAAAGATAACTATTTTTATAAAGTAGGTATCTTTCTACTATTTATTTATACAATTTTAAGAAAAGGTCGTCTCGATTTTTGTTCATGTATTTGCGGTCTTTTCGATCTATTCACATTCAATGTTTACATCGAGATAAGGTCCGTTTGAATTTGCTTAGTAACTTAATTTGAAAAGTGCCAATCTTTGCTGCATATCAATCGATTTCTTTGGATTTTACCCCTGACTTTCTCTGATCTAGCTGTATATATATATACGGATAATTAGCATGTTCCAGAAAGGTATAAAGCTAGTAGAAAAATAAATTGAAATTGGTACTCCAGGAAGTTATTTGCATAGCAACATTTTAAACCAATTTTACATCAAGTTTCTATAGCCTGCTGTACTCGTCGTTTGCTACTCAAGGAGGGAAATGATAACATAGATTGGAAGTTTTGTTTTTATTTCAACTAATTTCTATTTTTACTATTCACAAGAACGTTTTGCCGTGAATCAATAATTGATAGCGTCCTTGCTAAAATGGGACAAACATTGAGAAGATCTAGTTTTTAGTATTTACAGGGGAGGTAATATTTTGTAACTAGATTTCCCACTGGTTAAGTATGTCTGGATAACTTAACAACTCCCCATGATTTGAATAAAAGGACATCAAGGGTGAACACCAATGAAACACCAACCGAGTAAATACATCTACAGGCCATCTAAAGGTCAATATACAGTTTTCAACAATATACATAAGTCTATGCAGAAAAGCAATATTTTAATCTCCCTATACTCTTATAAAAGGGAAGCGAAAGATACCAAAGGGACATTCAAACTCATAAGTCGAAATTAAACTGACAACGCCATGGCTAAAAATGAAAACGACCAACAGACAAACAATAGTACACAAAAAAATAACACAGAAAACTAAAGACTGAGCAACACGAACCCCATCAAAACCTGAGGGTGATCTCAGGTGCTCCGGAAGGGCGGTGTAAATACATAAACAGCTATGAAATATATGCCATCGACTCCAACTATACTAATACAACAAACTTTATAATATAAACTACGTATGCATGTTAAAGCGATTATCAAATTAAAACCATCTGAAATGTTTTAGATTTTTGGTTAGGAGGCAATGACAGAGTAAAGGAGGATACATTTGTCTGGGGAGACAGTTCTGATCCAGTGGTCATACATAACTGGATTCGTTTGGACCCAAATGGTGGAACTCGTGAAAACTGTGTTTACATTACTAGAACATATAACTTTTTTTGGGGTGATCTTGAATGTTCTACAAGTTTACCCTACATATGTGAACGAGCGTAAGTATCATTTTAAGCATTTGTGAAGATCCATATTTTTTGAATGACAGACAAAAATGAAGAATTGCCTAAAGACTAAAGAAATACAGAAATAAAGAACCCCCATCCAGACCCTCATAAACGGCTGACGAGAACGTATTGTTTTAAGAAAGTAAATAATGATACGAAAAGTTCCTATATCTTTCAGTAGAAAGGGCTATAGGCGTGGAATACTTATTCAATTATGAGTTCACACGTAGTTTTTGGTGAGTTCGTGTTGTTCAGTGTTGTGTTTTGTGTACTGTTGTTTGTCTTTTCGTCGTGTTTCGGTTTTTGCTTTTTTTTTGTTTTCGACTCATGAGTTTAAATATTCCTTTTGTATCTTTCGCCTCTCTTTTACTCAGTTACAATAATTCTTTCTGTCCATGGTCTGATGTTTCTAAATACCTAATGACCTCTGAGTAATACTGCCGATTTCAATTAAATTTCATGATGAGACTATTTCCTTGAATAATATTAATGAGACCAATTTTTCTGCACCAGATTGGCACAATAACTGTGTCTTCAGCGATGTTCGAGGTCAAAATGTTTGAAAATCCAAAACTTATTGAAAACATGAAGAGCTTATAAATCTAAAAGGGCAAAAATTTTAGTCAAAGCTGGGCAAGGAATCCGTGGATATTATTCAATGGTATTATCATGGATGGTAATATTCAACAAAAAGCTGTGCTTAGCTAGATTGTTGTTGTACCAAGCATATTTTAACCGTGCTTTCTAGCTTAAATATATTGCCGTCTTGTATTTCCTTTTACGGGGCCTCGGTGGCAGTGTGTTCTAAGTTGTCAAACTACTGTATCACCAGCCAGTTAACACTGCGGTTGTGAGTTCGAATCCCGCACGGGGCAGGTGCACTCGACTCCAATCTTAATTGACTAGGATTGTCAGTGTACCTACCGAAGGTCGGTGGTTTTCTCCGGGCACTCCGGCTTCCTCCATCAATAAAAATTGACCGCCACGAAATAGCACAATAATGTTGAAAGTGGCGTTAATCACCAATCAATCAATTAATAAATGTATTTCCTTTTCAAAGTTAGGCGTTCAAAGGGTAGGTCAGAGCGCATGAAAAACTGGTTTAACATCACCACATTTCATGCCAGTTCAAAATCAGGCCGTCTGCATCATGTGTTTGTTGTATTGAAATATGTACTACTTTTTTTGGTAAAATTCAATTTTGCTGTTATTTGAGTAAATAGTTATCATTTGATCTGTAAAAAAGATATGTAAAAGTTTATATGCTTTTGTGTGTTGTCTTAACTAAAAAAAATCCATAAAAATTGATGCGGACGTCTGAACGACTTTTTAAACATTTATGTTTTTTCCTGACGAGCGTTCGTCTTGCTGTATGGAATTAAACGTGCTTGCTCACAAATGTGCATATGATACTATGGGAATATTCAAAATCATAACTTTGAAGACAACTAACAAGGCCATGGCAACAAAAACCGAGCAATGACAAAAAAACAAGTTTCGGTATGGCCCGAATTTAGATCGATTCCACAGCCTCCCCCAGTTGAGGTGAGCACAATCCACAAGACCACCGATACAGTTATTGAACCAACTGAAATTAATGTGATACAAGTGAAAGGTTTAGTGTTCCAGGAAACCTACAACTGTTATGGTATCAAGCTTGTTCCATTTCACAACAATGTTGGTCAATCGTAGGTCTATTGACCCGATAGTTATTCCAAGAGATTTCATAAAAAATACTCAGTGTCTGAGGATATTGATTCTTTTCTTTTTTTCATATCATAAAATCCTTTATATGAATTACTTAAAATGAAGTGTAATTGTTGTTGTTGCAATTACATACAAGCAGTATAGTTATGAAATACTGTCTGTGAGTATAAAGATTATATTTATTGGTTAGTGATTCCTTGTCAACTTTAGTCTTTCAGATTGTCCACTTGGATGGGTAATCCTTACAAATGTGAATTCAACATCCTGCTATTTATTCAGTACAGATAGTAAGAATTGGGAGAGTGCACAGGTAATACATAAGAATTAGGGCAACAGTAGTTTACCTGTGTTCAGATATCTATAATCGATTCAGAAACATATCAAGGTAACAAACAATTGAGGGAGAGTCACAAAGAAGCGACACAAACGATATCGATAAGGTATGCGTATAGCAAAACCACAGTTTTAATTAGTTAAGCATTTATACTAGTACTGTCAAATTACACAATTTTACTGAACCGGTTACTCAGAGAATTTTTCGACCGTTCAACCGGTTAACGGGTACTAACACTGATTTTCAACGAGCTTTAAACGACTTAATCCTCTTGATTATTTGACAATTTGTTGGTTGGTATCGGAGTTTGTCAGTGTCTTATCTACCCAGTTATGGCTTCTCTTTTGTGAAGAGGCATTGTACCAAAAAATTACTTGTTTCACAGCATACCAGGACTTTTCAATAAGAATATATTGACGGTATTATTATTCTTTAGTTCGCGGTACGCTATATAAAGGACGTCCTCCCAGTGACTAACATGTTTTGTTAGGTTTTCTTCATTTCTAGAGTTACATTGTTCCTTTATTCGTACGAGACTTCATACAGAAGCTTCTTAGGGAGAATGAAAAGAAGCTAATATTATCCTTCACGTTCCGCTATATAGATGATGTCTTCTCCCTAAAAAATTCAAAGTGTAGTAACAATGTTAAACGCATCTACCTCATCGAACTTGCAATAAAGGATTCAACAGATACAGTTATGTCTGCCTCATATCTTGGCTTACATCTAGAAATTGACAATTAAGGCCATTCGAGAACAAAACCTTACGACAAAACAGATGATTTCAGCTTCCCAATAGTGAACTTAAATTTTTTATGTAGCAGCATCCAGCAGCGCCTACATATGGAGTATACATCTCCCAGTTGATATGATATTCCAGAGCTTGAATTTCCTATCATGATTTCTTTGACAGAGGATTGCTGCGTAAAAAGCAAATTATTAAACCAAGGGTTCAAAGTGGTGAAGTGAAAAAACCGTTCTGGAATATCTGTTTCACAAATGACAACAGACATGTTGCAATTCTCATGACCACAATCTAGTCCTCTTTTCCTCGAATGTGACCCATCGAGTTAGACTTAGTGGTGCCCGTCGTGTTACTCATATAATTACAAACCCGGTGATAAGTCTAATTAGATAGGTCACAGTCGAGGAAAAAAGGACGGGATTGATGTTACGACAATTGGAACACATCTGTCGTCATCTGTGAAACAGATATTCCATTACGGTTTTTTCATTTCCCTAAAATGATGATTTCAGCTGAAGCCCTTGGAACTTTTGGTTCAATAGCTAAATTTGATAAAAGATTTGTCAGAACTAACGAAGACAGCGAAGGTGGTTTTTCTATGATAATTGAATATTTGCCACTGGGAGTCACGCAAGCAGGAATCAATTTATCGTCCTATAATATTTCAGATTGAATGCCGTAACAATGGAGCAGACCTTGTAGCTATTAATTCAGAGGAGGAAATGCTTTACATTAAGGAACAAGCGAAAGACAGGAATTCACGTAAGAATTTTCTATACAAATCAATTACTGGCTGAGATGTGGGTATACTACAACACTAAAGCAACTCTACAAACAGTTAAAAAAAAGAAAAAGAGATAGAAATAAAAGTAACTAAAAAAGAAGTCTCGAGTTCACCAGACAGTAATCAACTCCAAAATCGTATAGCATGTTCTATTGCTGTTAATTCATTATTATTCGTGGGATACCAATTTTCGTGGTTTTCGTAGGTACATGTTATCCTCGAATTTCAATGTTCAACGAAGTAATTTTTTATACGCTTTTATGCAAACTCTGGCAAAACCACGAAATCAAATATCCAGGAAAATACTATTTATCCTCAATTCACGAAAATTGGTATCCACGAAAATAAATTATGTGGATTATGTCAAATTCTGTAATGTTATTTTCCATACGTTTAAAAACATAGACAAGATACGTATCAAATGCATTTTCAGATTTTTGGCTAGGAGCCAATGACAAACTGAACGAAGGAATATTTGTATGGGGAGATTCTGATGAAACTTTGACCGTAAATGATTGGCTGTTACAGTTACCAAATGGCGGAACAGCTGAAAATTGCATATACATAAGTAAAATGTATTTGTTCAATTGGTTTGATAGCAAATGTTCAGCCCTTATTCCCTTTATCTGTGAACAAGGGTAAGTTCTAGATGTCATAGAATTAGTTATCCTGATTCACTTAGACATTTGCTACCAGTTGTGAACGTAGATCAGTAAAAAAAGGATGTAGAATGATTTCTAAAAGAGGCAAGCATCCAACAGAGTAAAAATGACGCAGATTTAAGCAACTTTAGGTTACCGTTCAGCCGTTAACAATGAACAAAAACGTGTTGTCAGCTATAAAAGGCTCCGACATGACAAAATGTTGAAAAAAATCAAACGCAAAAACCAACGGCTCGATTTATGACAGAATAATAAAAGAAAAACAAATATGATATACAGTAATCAACGACAACTACTGATTCATAGGCTCCTGAATTGGAACAGGCACGGATAGATTATGACGGGGTCAAACACGCTTGTAAAAGGTCAACTCTCCCCTAACTTGCGACAGTGGTGTACCAGTACTACATCAGACACACTGTAAATATCAGTCGGAAATGCATTGAACCGTCAGATTGGTACAAAGCACAAAATACAACTAAAATAAAGTCAAAAGACACAAAGTCACGATCTGAGAGTACTCGAATTTACCAGGAGTTAGTCCAAAGCCAGTAGCAACTACTAAAAATGAGTAAATCATGTTAACCCAGAGATCTTTAAAGTTCATGTTTTATATTTCAAGCAGTTAATTTAAGATTTTTAAAATTTCCAATTTAAAGTTGACTTGTTTATGTTGTCGGAAATAATTTTTCCAATAGATCGTTCTGAATATATAGCACGGTGGTCTGAAAATAATCTAGTAAGTTCCAAGAAGGCCAAATCATTTGAAGAAAAACTTCTTAGATGTGATTTTATAAAAATGTTTTCTAGTGTGTTATCAAACTATTAAAACAATTATTACTTCAAAGAATCATTTCATTAACAATACAACTATTGAAATACATTGAGCTAGACTAAGTGTCATACACATTAAAAAAAGAAGCTGATACATACAAAACGACAAACAATAGTCCAAAATAAAGGCAACAATAGTATACCGCTGTTCAAAAGTCATAAATCGATTAAGCGAAAACAAATCCGAGTTACAAACTAAAACCGAGGGAAACATCAACTATAAGAGGAAAACAACGGAACAACAGAAACACTGCAACAAAAACAAACGCCAGCATACATAGAAACGGACTATTTGGTAACAACTGTCATATTCCTGACTTGGTATAGGACATTTTAAGATAAAAAGGGTGGATTGAACATGGTTTTATGGCTAGCCAAACCTCCCGCTTAAATGGCAATGTTAAATACCGCTAAAATGACAACACTACGTGACAGGAATACAGTACAAACAAACGCAAGAACACTCATAATAATATAATAGTACATTACAACAATACGACATAGAAAAGTGAAGACAGATTAACACGACCACTAACAAAAACTAGAGTGAACTCAGGTGACGTTGAAGAGTCAGCAGTTCCTGCTTCACTAATGACACCCACTGTGTAATGCATATAAGAATTCGCTTATGTGTCAAAACAGTTGTATAAGCTATTTCATGTAGACATATTCGTTTTTATATTAAGACTCTTGATAGCTCTTTGGCATTTGAAATTTGCTAATTTAAAAATTTGGGTTGAGACTTTCGACTGAATGACAACGAATTTATACATAAGGAAAAATCTGGACTGGAATTTTTTATTTGAAATAATTCTATTGGGGGTTATTCATCTTTACACTCTCTTTCTCTTTCATATAAATATGAGTACTTTATCCTCTGGTAATATCCAGTGATATGGGATGTTTTTCCTTATATCAATTGATTATTTTCATGCCTATCTCAAATTTGCAAGGAAAAACAAATCAATAATGTGTAATAAATCAGGTACAAAATATGGTTATGAAATACACACTTAATACTCTACATTTCGAATGACAAAAGAGTTGAAAAAGGAAAACATACTACATCTCCTTATTTTATATGTATATGAGTAATTATAAGATTTTGTGAGAAAAATAAGAATCCAATTTGCAATGTTGTAAATGTCAATCAAAATAAAAAAAATATGACATCCCTATTTGACTGCAGAGTGATGATCTATTTAAAGAAATATGACATTCCTATTTGACTGCAGAGTGATGATCTATTTAAAGAAATATGACATTCCTATTTGACTGCAGAGTGATGATCTATTTAAAGAAAGTTATATATGACATTCCTATTTGACTGCAGAGTGATGATCTATTTAAAGAAAGTTATATGAGCAAATTAATGAAATAAATAAAATCAGGAGTAGTCCATGATGTTATTCTCACGTATAAATTCTAAAACATTAAAACGGTAAGATTTTTTTGTTAATTCATATTCTAGATGAAAGAGGAATTGTGGTTCATAATTGAAAGAATACATGTATTAATAATAAATTTAAAAAAAAAACCGAAAGAAACATGATATCAAAAGGAAGTATCATATGTGAGCATTTGCCTGTACCAAGTCTGGAATATGACAGTTGTTTTCCATTCGTTTGATGTGTTTGAGCTTCTGATTTTGCAATTTGATAAAGGACTTTCGGTTTTGAATTTACCTTGGGGTTCAGTATTTTTTTATTTTACTTTTCAATAGACAAAAATAATAATTTAGTATTAGATAATCCATTAACCATTCAAGCAATGATTATGCATTTTAAAAATTATTTTGCAGGTTTAAATAGCAAACAGTCCAAGAAAATATGATGATGGTAATATTTGATGAAGACATATATTAAATCAATGAATGAAAAGTCATATTTGATTGATTTTGTCAGTTTGTATGAACTTCCCCTTTTGAATTTGCCTTTGAGTTCGTTATTTTTGTTTTACTTTTTTGATTAATCATTGTTTCTCTACTACAAAGTCTTTCTATGTTTTGATATTAATTTGATGTACATGTCTTTAAAATATGATATATGATACAGTCTTTAAAATGTCACTTGATCTTTCATTATGTTGTTTATGTAATACATATTTAAATTTCTGTCGCACACTTTAAATCTTAAGATGACCTAGTTGTACCATTTTTTTTAAAAAGGCACGGAGTGCTTCGCAGTATCATTATGTCAACATGAAGCAATAGTTGTTCATTGGTTCTTGCAAACCCATAATGTAATTTTATTTCTTTTCTTCCGTATTTGATATCCTCTCTTGTTCGAAACATGTTCCTTATTCTATCTCTCAATCTAGTAAAAAAGGAAGATACTCGCTCAATGCTTGACACTGTGTGTCATCGCCAACAATTGGATATTAACTAAGCGGAAAGAAACAAGAAACAAATAAACGGTAAGAATTCCTTTAATTTAAACCATTTCTTCCGTTTTGATGAGATTACCGCTTATGAAACGATTTTTCTGTTATATAGTGCTTTTATTTTTTATGCCAACAAGTAGCAAACAACGACAACATTTTGTGTTATACTCCAAAACGGTGTACTTGGAACCTGAAAATTTCAAGGTCGATCGCCCTCCGACGTCCCGATGGCCAGATATTCAACTGTTTTCATTATCTTTCCAGACAAATTTCTAGATTATGATAGTGTAACATTTTTAATGAAATTTGCTTTCAAAAAGATGTTTTCTAAAGAATATGGACATAAACAGCTATTGTTTACTCTACGCCGAATTGCAGGGCGTTGTACATCAAATTAAAAAACAACAACTTGTTTTCTGTGCGATGTCTTGCAATATACTGTTATGTAAAGATTATATTAATAACTATATAGATAATAACTGGGGATAAATGATGTACATGTCAATCCGCTACCAGCTTACAAATAAACGAAATAAACTACATAGTCAAAAATGTTCTAAAATATAGGCCGTTAATTTCATGCAGATGTTATCATTGCGTAACGGCCTTATTGGAAGTTGTGTTTTGAGAGACAAAAACATTAATTGTTTCGTTAACCTAATTATCCTAAATATATTCATGTGTCGTTATACCTCTAACAACTGTTGTAAGGGTGCATTATCAAAAAGTTCAATAAAACACCGGCCATACATCTTATGTGGAGGTGTTTTTTAAATGTATTATTTGATTTTAAATTTCATGAATAAATGATTTCATAAATTCCTTGTTTAGAAGGAAAGTGAACAAAATACTTTGTTTTACCATTGAAAATTAGGGGGAAAATGAATAATACATTACGTTTCGAAATAATTTGTTATTAAAATAGCTTTTTTTTTATTTAAGTCGAAAACAAAATGTTTGTCACGAGAGAAAACCATGCCCCCTTAAAAAAATAAACGGTCAGTGCCTAAAATATAATTCGATAAAAAGAAATTTCGCAATGGAACCGACGACTAAGAATATTCAGTTCTTTTGTAGTACATTAAACATTCAAACTACTATTATGGCAGACTAAACATGTGTGGTAACCAAAGACTAATAGTCAAAGATAAAAGAAAAAATGCAACTTCATATTTTCAAGATAGAAAAATAAAAGACTGCTGTTAATTCCATTGGCCTTAATTAAAAGGGGTAGGTAGAAAGGATGCGGGGGAGTGGGGTACATTCGCTGGACTTCTCTTTTTGTAGTACTTTTTAACAAATAAGACTTTGATATTGTGTCAAATAAAATGATATATATCGTTCCACCATTTTCTACATTAGGAAATGCCTGTACAAAGTCAGGAATATGACAGTTGTTTTCCATTCGTTTGATGTGTAATTTTGCCATTTTATAAAGGACTTTCCGTTTTGAATTTTGCTTGGAGTTCGTTATTTTTGTTTTTTTGTTATTTTACTTTTCAATGCAAGTAAGACTTGCAATTGCAAAAACAGTTTTAGCAGCACTTTTTTTTTCAAACACGCATTCTGTTTTGAAACTTACGGGATGCCAATTTGATTTTCTGGGAGGGGGAATTATAAAAATGAATATCTTGGCCTAGTAAGAATTGAAAATAAATAATTTTGCACAAGACAGGATGAAAATGAATAACTTTCAGCACAAAATGCCGGAAACACATGTATATGGAATTGAAAATTATTTTTTATCGCGGAAAAAAATAAGCAAATAAAGGATGAATCCGAAAAATAAATCTCCTTCCACCCCCTAAGCATATCAAATGGTCTGGTCGTCCCCATATATAGGTATAGAGTTTGACCTATATATTAGGTTTTATAGAAATATGAATTAATAGTGTTTAAAAATTAACATTTAACCTTAAAATATAGGAAAAACATCGAAAGCACCCCTTAATGTGAAAGTGTACCCTACTTACCCTTTTATTAGAAGAATTTACAGATTTCAGTTTATCTCATCTCTGATGTATAGGAATTATAATGTAAACTATAAAAATGATATAATTCAAATTGTTTTATTTATGGACAGTTCATTAAACGTTTTTTATGGTTAGTACGGATAAAATATTGACATAAAATGTATACATCTGGAAAACATGTATTGTTTTGTATACGGCTGAGATCTAATAGGGCTATGTACATTGTAGCCTACCATTGTGTATAAATCTACAATGCCGTCAATCGAATTGTATTTTTATCAAATGTATAATAAGGTATTTGAACTTCTTGCACTATTTCTTGAAAAGGACGGCATATGAATATCATAAAACTAGCAAGTTGCTATAGAGTTGAAAAACAAGTTGCCGTACTGTAAATCTGTAAACAAGAAAAAGTTGCCGTACCCTAGGCTTGATTCGTTTTTACCTACATTCTGTAAAAAAACATCTTTTAAACAGCAAATTTCAGTAAATATGAAGTCATACTATCATAATCTAAAACTTTTTCTGGAAAAAGAATAAAAAACTGTTGAATATCTGGCCAACGGGACGTCGGAGGGCGATCAACCTAGATATTTTCTGGTACCAAGTGCACATTTTTGGAGATTAACACACAATCTTGTCTGTGTTTGCTATTTGTTGGCATAAACAATTAAAGCATTATGTATCAGAAAGTCGTTCCATGATCGGTAACCCCCTCAAAACGGAAGAAATGATTTGAATTAAAGGCATTCTTACGATGTTTTTTGTTCTCCTTTCTGAACGCTTCGTTGGTACCCAATTTCCGGTGGCGATGATAAACAGTGTTGGCACTGGGACATAATATATTGACGGGACTTGTCATTCGACAATCGTATCGATTTCATTGTTGGGTCATCTAATTATATATATGATTAGATCCTTTTTGGTTATATAGCTCTTCAACCGTTTATGTTCGTATACATCATTGGCTTTAAAGTATTCGGCGTTGAGCGTTCTTGTTGAAGGTCAATCCAGAAAACGCTTCGGACGCATGAAATTTATAACACGTTGTTTTCATCTTTTTGACTTAATAATGTTAAAAATATCTAACTAATTCCAGAAAGTATATTTTAGTAGATAAAACGGCAATTGCAATTATAATACTCTTTCTTTTTTTCTTTTCGTTTCTATTTTCTTATTATTAACAGAGATATACAAGGAAAAAAAACAATTGAAAAATATATAATATCACCTTTTATCCTTTGACTTTCTGTCCAACAATTTGCGGTTTTCTTTTGTAAAATTATTTTCATTGATGAATTAAATTATACTAAATATACTCCCCTCTAATTAATAAATCCTAATTATTTATACCATAAGAGTTATGTTTATCTTATTTCACATTGTTTTCAAAGAGTTAGGAGTCTTGGGGTGTAGTAACCATTCAACTTCCTGTGTACAAGGTGTCAATTCAAACCCATTAGAACATGTTATGATTTATCTGGTAATCAGATAATTCACACCTAATACATATGTCATACTGTGTAATCATATGTCTCTGAGACATATGTATTGTCCATTTGACTTCTATATATTTGAAGACACAAATTCTAAAAAATCAATTTTTTCAAATCATTATTTTTTTTCTTGATGTATGTCAATATATGATATATACGAACTCTGACTATTGATTTCATAATTTGTGGTCTTTAATAAAAAAAGATACCCATTAGGTCTCTATGTTAATCTCAATTTTTTATGTAGTAAATACTTGATGGCGTAAGTATAAACAGTCTAACAGCCTTCCAAAAAAAAAAAAACACAACATGCATGTGCTTTAAATGTCTGTTTCATTGTACCATGTGACTTTACATATTTAAACATTTAAGGACGCCAATAAAAAATGTGCATCTTTTTCTTTATAGATATGATTATTGATTTTAAATCAGTTTATGAGTTAACAAACATATATTCATAGATGATTTTGGAAATTACAGTTATTATAACAAGATCTCTTTTATGTTTTGTTTCCTAAAAAGTGTGTTTAGAAATATCTTTTGCCTTTATTTGATTTAATAAATATTTCTGTACTCTATAAGAGCAAGCCTTTCATGCTTTTAGAATGGTGACTTTTACAAGAAAACAAAGAGGCCCTGTAATCATTTATCAAGAAAAATTAACAGAATAAACATTTCCTTCTTTGTAAAGTGCACACCTCCTGACCAGCAAAGCATAAAAACAATTTATTGGAAAATAAGAAAATACAAATTTTGGAAATAACAATGATAAAGACCTTTATGACTGAAAATAACATTATTGTATTTTGAGAGCATATGAAGGTTTTTATACAAATGAAAATGCTATATTCATTTTGATCTTATTTGCCTCTTCTTATAGAGATTGGATAATTGAGAATACTTTGTTATTTGATGAGACATTTAAACAATCACATAACATCAAACTCAACTGAAATTCAAATTTGTTAACTGATCAGTTAAGGTCATTTTAACATTGAAATGTGTAAAGTCACATGAAACAATGAAACAGACATTTCTAAAGCACATGTATGTTGTTTTTGTTTAGATTGGAAGGCTGTTAGACTCTTTATACTTACTCCATCAAGTATTTACTACCTAGAAAAATAAAATCAACATAGAGACCTAATAGGTAACTTTTTTAATTATAAACCAAACATTTCAAAATTAATAGTCAGAGTTCGTATATATCATATATTGACATACATCAATAAAAAAATAATGATTTGAAAAAATGGATTTTCAAGAATTTTTCTACAAATATATAGAAGTCAAGCAGACAATATATTCAAATGAGAAATTATTTGCCATTTTCTTTTAAATATTTATAATCTTAAAAACAATTAATTTAAATAAAATATGTTTGTGTTGATCTCAAATTGTTTTCTAAGTTGAAAATCATTATTATAATTATTGATGGAATGTCATGAAATTGATTTCTGTCTTAATAAAAAAAACGTAACGTTACAGAAGTGTGCCTACATAGGAGTAATAAATACAAACGGCCGCTTTGGTAGCCATAAATCATTTAACAACGCATTAAATCACTTCGCAACCTGAAAATCTCTCTTTTATATGTCATTCTTAACGACAATTTATATTTTGTTTCGTTTAATATTCAACAATAAAACGTTTATGACGATCTTTTGGAATTATTTCGTAAATTTACATAGCCGTTGACATCTTTCTCTCCAAATCCTCGCAAGTCTCGATAAATCTTATGAAGACAAGAAATTAGGTCATATCATAAGGAAAAACCGACGAGATTCTAATCCTGTTAGTATCTAAGTCCCAGGTTGACAGTAGTATTTTCGAAAACGTCGTGTGAAAACGATGTGTCTAATTACATAAAATATCAATGGGGTCATTGTGTAAAAAATTCAATGTAATTTCATAATTCTTTCGTTATTAAGTTGGTAGCAAACAACAGATAACAGCATTTAGTAAAGCGCACAACTGATCAAGCGTCTCCGTGAGGTGTAAAGAAACGTTTTGGCAAATACCAGGTTAAACAGTTTAAAAGTGGTCTATCCTTGTGGATATAAATTCCGGCGATGGTTAAAAAAGAACGATAATCAGTTGATGAATGACAATACAGGAAAAACAATAGGGCTTTAACTCGGGGAAGAATAACTTATCGAGTACTGGTTGGCTTTACAGTGTGATGCTCGAGTACTCGCTCTGAAAATATCTGCAAAATGGAAACACAAAATCATGCCCATTTTGAGTATTAAGGGTCGTTGTCTGATTGACGTAATACCCTCAACATTATTATGTAGGAATAGATAAGAGTCATAGGAATTGTATACCATAATTGATAGCTCGTTTACAACATGTAATAATTATGTGAACAAAAAGTAAAATAACAAAAATACCGAACTCCAAGGAAAATTAAAAAAACGGAAAGTCCCTTATCAAATGGCAAAAATCAAAAGCTCAAACACATCAAACGAATAGAAAACAGCTGTCATATGCCTGACTTGATACAGACGTTTTCCTATGTAGAAAATTGTTGATTAACCTGGCCTTATAGCTAGCTAAACCTCTCACTTTTATGACAGTTGCATTCTAATCAATAACACCTATTGAAAAATTATTACAAAGTCAAACCAGACCAAACAACAGTATTAAATAATTGTAAAGAAAACACATTTCATAATCAACAAAGAAGTGATGATTAATCTAATCATTCTGTTAGGGTCACCACAGGATGCAACGAGTGTGCTCTATTTTAGAAATATTATCTTGCCAGCTTATTTGTGGCAGAGAAGGATTTTCCATTTTATTACGTAACTAGCAATATTAACTCTGACGGTACAAAGGTGGTGGAATGGCTAAGACAAATGTGTAAGCATAGCACACCTCTTTTCGGTGGAATTGTAAATGAAAATTAAGCGCTTACATTCGAAACATATTTCATTTTGATTAATCCGACAGGCGCTCTAAAAAATCTATTTTATTGTTAAAAAGAAGGCGACATCATTCTAACAGGAAATCAATTAGTCGAGTGTCATGTTGGTATTCTCGTTTCTACCGACCAATATTTGAGTACTCGTTGACATCCTTAACAATACACAGGCTACCATGATCAACCAGTTATAATCCAGTATAATTATATAAATTGTAACCATGTACGAATCAATCTATTTTGGCAAGGTGTAAAAATGTATTGCCAAGGTGTAAAAATGTATTGCGTCAGCGATGGCAGACCTGAATGATGAATAACCATCTTCAGGTTATAGTACGGCATAAATGATTATGGTAGTCGCGTACTAACCGTTTATATATATTCATGACTGTAATAAAAAGAAAGGAAGTAATGAAATGATTCCTGTCGATATGGATGGATTTAAAATAGGTGGTTTCATTATTTGTATATTTTGCCTTATACTGAACATTGGATCACTTTTAGTTTTAGCAAGTTCGAAAAAAATAAGAAAGTCTAAGTTTCAGAAACTTGTGTTATGTCAAAGTATCACTAACGTTATGCTTGTTTTAGAATTATCATTCCTTGTTTTAGTGCAAGAGAAATATAACAAACAGGACGAAGCGGCATGTTTATGTTTGTTTCTACAACACTTAATGATTGCAACTTTTCAATTTTCGGCTTACCAGTGCTTTCTGATCTGTTTGGAACGGTTAACGGCCACATTTTCCGAAACAAAAAAAAACCTTGCTATTCCTAACGTCAGATAAGGGGATGGCGATCAGCATTGTTTTCCTTCAAATTGGAGTTATCTGCCACTTTCTTTATACTATTTCAACAGGCTGTAAACGGTGTACAGTTGCAGAAACAGCGACACTTAGTTTAGTTTTTATTATTGATATTCCGATGGTCATTGTGATTACATCAATTATTCTGGGATACATTGTTGTAATTTTTCGTTTAATTAAACAGACAATTAGAGTAAAATCGATGAAGTTAGAAAATTCTAACAGCGACACCGTTGATACCGGAAATGGTCATGCAATGAAAAGGAATGTTATAACACTTGGAATTATTATTATTGTTACACTTATTGCGAGCACACCAAGATCAGTGATGGCATTTTACTCTTTATATACAGGTCCAGTAGAATCAACATTAACCTTTCTAGCTTGGTGTAATGTCTGTCTGATCTGTAAGCCGTTATTTGATC
This sequence comes from Mytilus californianus, assembly GCF_021869535.1. Taxonomy (NCBI): domain Eukaryota; kingdom Metazoa; phylum Mollusca; class Bivalvia; order Mytilida; family Mytilidae; genus Mytilus; species Mytilus californianus. The sequence goes on along the minus strand of NW_026262615.1, from coordinate 23,040,975 downwards.
CGATAATTTATGTCTTTTGTGTGAAGGAGTTCAGAGAAAGAATACGATCTCTTTACATCAAAGTTGTCGGTCACCACTCAGAAAGATCTTGATCCATTAGCCGTACATTATTTCAGTGGTTCATCCAATCACAAACAGCTCTGCGCCAAGAACTGTCCATTATTTACATCGTTCTACCAGCCACACACAAGTCTGTACCTAGAACCGTTCCTTATTTGTGTCATCCACTTTATAAAAAATGATCCAGCAAAATGGGCCTTACACTTTGTGAGCGAAATAAACATAATGTCGTTTATTGAAATTGTGACGTTTAACAATTAATGGACCATAGCAACTCAAAGTTAATAGACTGTTCCAAGTCAGGAGCCTGTAATTCAGTGGTTGTCGTTTTTATTGCTGTTTCTCGTACTTCGTTTATTGTTTTGCATAGTTTGTTCTTATGTTGTGCCGTTACACCACTGTCACAGGTTAAGGGGGGAGGGTTTGGCGCCGATAAACTAGTTTAACCCCGCCACATTCTGTATATATATGTCTGTCCTAAGTCAGGAGCCTGTAATTCAATGGTTGTCGTTTTTTGCTGTGTTTCATATTTGTTTTTTCGTTCATTGTTTTGTACATAAATTAGCCAATTAAGTTTCTCGTTTGAACTTTATTACATTTTTAGGGGCCTTTTATAGCTGACTATGCGGTATTGGCTTTGCTCATTAATTGAAGGCCGTACGGTGACCTATAGTTGTTTATTTCTGTGTCATTTGGTCTCTTGTGGAGAGTTGTCTCATTGGTAGTCATTCCACATCTTCTTTTTATATGGTAATAAAAATTTGATAAAAATGACAAGTTACAAGTTTGAAAACGTAATCAATATGTATAAATAATCATACAGTGTCTTACAGCTAATGGTATGATGTTAAATTTCGTTCTATTTATTTATAATTATATCCCTAACAGTTTATACATACGTAGATGTGGAGTTGAAGAGACAACAATTGATTTCAAATGTTTGGCATTGAGCGTTCCTGATGAAGGTTAATCCAGAAAAGCGCTTCGGACGCATATAATTATTAAACGTGTTGTTTTCAATTTTTTACATCACTGGGTCGATACCTCTGCTGGTGGACTATCAGCCCCGAGGGTATCATCAGCTCAGTAGTCAGTTCTTCGGTACTGACATGATTTATAACAAACTTTTCTAAAATTGTCCGTTTATAAATTTCGAAATTATAAAGAAACTAAGGTTTCAACTCCCTCAGGCAAAGTTGACCTTAGATGAATTTGGCTATTTGGTTTAGGTATTTTTATAATATAGCTCTTTCGGAACTTATACATCCCTCGGATTTCAAATGTTTGGCATTGAGCGTTCCTGATGAAGGTTAATCCAGAAAAGCGCTTCGGACGCATGAAATTATTTAAACGTGTTGTTTTCAATTTTTTGAACGACATAAAAACCAAACTATTCCTTAAACTAGTTCAACTTGCTGTTTTTGGCCATCTATATAATGTTTCATGTTCTTAGTCGTCAGAAATATAAAACATTTGTAAAAAAGGGGTAGGGCCAGTTTAACATTAATTGATTTTAAATCAGGCCCAATTTAACAAAATCCTTAAATATGTACTCACATCACAGCTCAATGTGTGTACTAGAATAAAGTACTGTGAGGTTCTAACAATATTGCAACTGATTTCTAAACAGATAACTTAATTACAGACGCCTGAAGATTATTTAGAATTTATTAAAAAATGGATATGAACGCCATTTTATCAAATCCAAATACAGTTTAGCACCCAGGAACATGTTTAACAACGCCGCATTCTCAATAATGTGCCTGTCCGGAGCCTGTAATTCAGTTGTTGTAGTAAGTGATTGCCGTTTGCGATGCTTTTGTTGGTTTGTTGTTTTCCATTAATAATTGTAATCTTCTAGTTTGAATTGTTTTACATTTTGTTCATGTCGAGCCCTTTTATAAGTGACTATATGCTATGGCTTTTGTTCATTGTTAAAGGCTGACCGGTGATCTGTTTATGTCGTTTGCTTGCTCCAAGTAATGTTCTTATTTAGACTTAATATTAATTATATTTGTAATATAAAAATAAGGAAATGTAGTATGATGCCAATGAGACAACTTTCCACCAGAGTTCAAATGACGAAGATACAAGCAATTATATGTCACCTTACGGCCTTCGGCAATGACAAAATCCGATACAGTATTATCAGCTATAAAAGGCTCCAACATGAAAAATGGTAAATAATTCTAACGAGAAAACTATCTGACTATTGTTTACATGATAGATTGTACAACATTATACAAGGATAACACAGTCAAACAATATATTCTTGACACAATGTATGCTTTCTTTTGTGCGCACTAAAATCATATATATTGTTTTTTTGAATAAAAATAATTCTATGGTTTTCAAAAATTAAAATAAAATAAAAACATACATGCTTTATAAATGTGTACATCTTTTTCTTAATTTATGTTTAACTGGATTAGGTCAGGTCTCGAGATATTAAGTTGTTATGTCTACGTAAAGGGGTCTTAAAACATTTTGATCACATATATGAAGCTTTGAAAAATAAACTTAAAACAAAACAAGTGAAAAAAATACACAGAATATTGTTTACAATTAAGATTTTCATACATCTTATCATAGTCATACAGTCTTACCATATGTCTTATCACTTTATATAAAAGTTATTATATTATTTTTATATTCAGAAATAAGTACAAGAATAGAAAAAAATGTGAGGTTTTGTCGGAATAATACTGGTCTACTTAATGGTCTACTTAATATCGAAGTCGTGTTTATTAATACACTCAGGAGTTATACTGAAAATATAAAGCAATTATGTTTTGACACTTTGTTCATCATGAAAAAAGAATCGAACATGTATATTATGGTCTTAGTTTTAATTAGATATGATAGCGCCAATGGTTCTGACACATAACATCATTATCACATATACTCCGTTTGATTAAGATATACTCTAGTTTCTACGAAAAGGATCTATTGGGGGGGGGGGGGGGGGGGGGGGGATAGTTGCATTGGAGAATATCGAAACGAGATAACGATTAACCCATTAGATAGTATTTACCTTTGTATAAATGTCAAGGTATCATCAGCCCAGTAGTCGATATTTCGGTACCGACATGAATGATAATAAACCTTTCTTAAGTTGTCCGCCCACTTATACTATAAAGCTTACAATATCATGAATATAATTATATTTATTAAATATATAAATGATTCTTTGTTGCGCAATTAGTTAATATAGTGAAAAGGAAGCGGATGCAATATGTCATCTTTTTGAACAAAATTTTGTGCATAATTGCTCAAATAAGCCATTTATATGACATATTTCATCTATGAATGACACAGTCGCAATAATGATTAGAACAAAGATCTTTTTAACAGTAAATAAGTATCTCTGTACTAGTTTTCGACCATTCTTGATTACTTTTTTCAATGTAGTAAGGCATAGCATATTCTTCTTATTAGGGATGTCAACTCCGCAAAGAATTACAAGTCGAGTACTCGTTGGTTTTACCGAGCGATACTCGAGAACTCGTTTGGAAAAATATCTTCAAAATGGGAACACAATTGGACACAATCTTACGCTTTTAGGGCCGTTGTCTAATAAAAGTTAAACTCTCCACATTATTAGATAAGATAAAACAAGATAATAGCCCCAAAAATTATATACTATAATCAATAGCTTATTAGCTAAATGTACTAATTGATGATGATGATGATAGATGGCTGCTTAACGTATAGCGGCAAATTAATATGCGTATTCAGGACAAGAACATGTTAATGTAATATGAATATTTACCCTGCTTTGTACTAGACCGACACTCTGAGCCGGATTTTTGAACGTGCTAGTTCACAAGGTAACAGTCCGCAGAAAAACATGTCACCTTACCTGGACATATTATTCTGATTCCGAGACGACCAGTCTTTGTTCTTACTCTTTAAACATGTCTTTCTGAGGAAGGTTCATTTGTATTTGTCTATGATTCAGATATTTTTTCTACATAAATATAGGCAACAGTAGTTTACCGATGTCTTAATCTCATCAATTAGTTAAGAAGACAAATCAATGTAACAAACTAAAACTGAATCGCATGAACTCTAAAAGGAGCGAGACCAGGTCGGTCGAACTGGTAAGCATCTCATGCTTGACTTTCATCACCCGCCATGCGTATCCACACTCAGTCATAATGTCACTATCGGAAATATGACACAATTGGTAAAATTACAGATTAGACAACTATTCTGGTATCTAAAGATCTAAGACTGCAAAGACATGTCAAAAAAGGTGTTTAAACACAGATATATCATATCGGTCAACCAATTCGTGATTGTGACCCTTAAACTTGTGTTTTTACCTCATAAGACTGTGGGAACAGTTTTTGTGTGAGGAGTACATCCCTGCTTATGAAGTCTGTATATATAGTTAAACATAAACTAGGGTAACGTATCGGGTAACTTGTATAAGTTACTTTGGTAATAAAATGAGCATGAACTAGTATATATATTTGTTTAGGGGCCAGCTGAAGGACGCCTTCAGAAGGTGACCTTCTGCTGTTGTCTGTTCTATGGTCGGGTTGTTGTCTCTTTGACACATTCCCCATTTCCATTCTCAATTTTATGAAGGATATAATTTCAAGTGGTTTAACTATGTAAAACCTGTGTTTAATTATTGTGGCTTTTGTGAATTATATAATATTCCGGGGCAAGTTGATAATAATTATAATAAAAGTAATGTAAGGCAGCGTCTCCAAGACCAGTTTATTCAAAAATGGTTCTCTGATATAAACACCTCATCAAGGGGGGATTTTATTTACACTTTAAAGAAGAGTTTTGCTTAGAACCATATCTGTTAAAATTAAGGCGGGGTCATAGAGTAAATATATGTAAATTAAGGGTATGTAATACAAAGTTTCCCATCGAAACAGGAAGATGGAGAAATGCACCGCGAAATGAGAGAATTTGTTCACTTTGTAAAGCTGGTCTTGGGGATGTATACCACTATATATGTAAATGTACCAATTGTGAAGTTAAGGATTTAAGGGGGAAGTTCATACCTCCATATAATTTAAAATATCCGCATATAAAAAAAGTACTAGGCATGCTTAAATATTGTAATAGATATATGCTGTCTAAGCTGTCAATTTTTATTCAAAAGGTAGAAAAGATGCTTGTCTAATTTAAAACTGTAATAAACAAAGACTTATTTCTGAAGATGTATAATTCAACAATGTATACTGTTTGTATTATGAACTATGTTGTAATTAATATTGTGTATGATATGCTCCTGTTACGCAGTCTTCTGCGGCTGAATTTTCTTTAATAAACTATGAAACTAAACTATCAATTGAGATATGTAAACGTCAAAAGATGGAGCAGAGGGAATGTTACATTACATTACCTATCCTCTTCTTTCAGGCCTGTCGACATTTGAGGCCCGGATTAATGTGTCTTGGCTTCCGTAATCAGCTATTGTTTACTCTGCCTAGTGATTAGCCATGCAAGAAACCTACTACTTGCAGGATCGAGTTTTGCTGTCTTAGTTTTCCTTCCCATAGTCGATTGCTTGCCATGGCTTTCGAGCTCCATCTGCCCGGATTTTCTTTCTGGATTTACTTCCATAGCCTTTGATTTTCCCAAATCTAAACACAAGGCAGTAATGCTATTTACCCATATCTGGGGCAAGTTTGATGAGTGCAAGGGCATGTCCAAACGCTGATGGACCTACGCGCTGCATCTCTGTGGCCCTTGCTGCTCCGAGATCCTCTACAATTATGCCTAGGATGCTAGATCCTAGTTACATGTGCTGTCGCGAGGAGGCATTGTAGACGTCCTGAATAGTGTAGAGGCTATGTACTGGCAAATAGTCTTAGACTTACACATTCGGCTTCCTTTTTACCTGCAAAGCTAGCCAGCAGCGGTAATAGAGCCTATAAATCCAACCACAATTGACGCATACACAATCCTGTGGTCCAAACCACCATCACATGGAGAGGGAATGTAGTACCTGATACTATTTTTTCTGCATCAGATGAACATTTCGACAATAAATGTCTCTTCGGGGATTCTCGAGGCAAACTTATTTGAAAATCCTAAACTAAAAAATATTAATAGCTTATAAACCAAAAAAGGACATAAAGTACACCAAAGCTGGGCAAGAAATCAGAGCTTTGCATGATGAAAAAATTTCCTTAATTTAAAATAATTTTAAAAATTTTGTAACAGCACATTTTTATACTTGTAACACAATATCCGTATTTTCATGCCAGTACCGAAGTACTGGCTACTGCTACCCTCGGGGACTAACAGTCCACCAACAGAGTTATCGTATCGACCTAGTGCTGGTAATAACATTAACGATACCAATTGTTCTGGTTGGTGTTTATGCGATTTATTCATTTTTGCTTTTACATTAATTTGTATCTTCTTTATCCAACTTCGGAATATGCACATTAAAATAACTTGCAATCAATACACTTCAGTAAATAAATTACATTCTTACAAAGTTATGCAATTCATTTTAACGACTATTTTTTATTGTCAATGGAATATCGTTTGAGGGCCAAAACTCACATCTGATAAGTCGAAATATATCAATTTATGATATCAAAACCTACATTTCACGTACGTCGACGTTACAATACAATAAAGTTTAAACATAAATCTCATATTTGGGTATTAGAAAACATACGTTGTATAAATAAAGGCAGCAGTAGTATACCGCTGTTCAATAGTCGTAAATCGATTAAGCGAAAACAAATCCGGGTCAAAAACCAAAACCGAAACATATCAACTATAGTGGGAAAACAATGGAACAACAGAAACACTGAACTACAACAAAACAAACGCCAACATACATAGAAACGGACTATTTGAAAACAACTGCCATATTCCTGACTTGGTACAGGACATTTTAAGAAAAAAAAAAGTGGTTTGAACACTGTTTATGCAATTACTATAATTTACTTTTGTCTACAGTCATTTGTGCATTTACAATGATTACATTACTGTCTTTATTGAAAGTCATAGTGCTCCTATAATATTACAACGGTTCAAAACAACGTTTATTCTTTAAAATAATAACACATGAATAATTATGAAATGGTTTTTTGCGCAGAACAGATAATGTTATACTACGCAGTTTACAAATTATCTATATAGGCAGTTTACATTGTAGGTGCAAATTTTATTGATAATTATCAAAATGCATTGTTGAGCTGGTATATTAATGTACGAGTAAATTCATCTTGCATCATTTCCTAATATATAAAATATCGATTAAATCTGAATCATCCCCATAAAAAATATTATGAGAATGATTAAAATAGAATTATGTCTTTGTGATTTATCATTATTTAGGCCCCTCATCAATTATATCTTGATTCAATATATTGCCTTCTTTTCTATAAAAGTATCCTTGATTATAATTGGTGGAGAAGTAATGTATTTTTCAAAATATTTTTTAAGCAAGTGATTTCTGCTCCTATCACCAAGATATCTCTATTCTGTATTTGGCAAAACCTTTCAAAATTAACTTTGCGCTTTATTTGACCTATTAACTTTTTAAACTTGAGCGTCACTAATGAGTCTTTGGTAGACGACATGTGCGTCTGCCGAACAACATTTGAAAAGCCTGGTATCTGTAATGAGTAAATTCTGACCTCTCTGTCGTAGTATTTGTAGAAACAAAAACGCCTTTTAACGTATGGGTATGGTCGTGAGATTAAGCTACTGAAAACGTCTATGATGTTGATATTGCTTGCGAAGATCAATGTTATTACTTGAATTTTTAGTTCCCGTTTGGTCATATATCTCCTAGCGAATTTAAGTTCTCATAAAGCATAGGCTTTCAAATTTGTGGGTTTGAGCGATTCTTATCAAAGAGATTGATAATTGATACTAAATGGACAATCACTCATAAGTCGAAAATAAACTGACAACGCCATGGCTGAAAAAAAAAACAACAGACATACAATAGTACACAAAACACGTCATAGAAAACAAAACACTGATCAACACGAACCCGACCAAAAACTTGGGGTGATCTCAGTTGCTTCTGAAGGGTAAGCAGATCCTGCTCCACATGTGGCACACGTTATGTTGCTCATGTTAGTACAAACCCGGTAATAAGTCTGAATCGGTAGGTCATATTCGGGAAAGGTAATTATCAAGGTAAGTACAGAAAAGGGGGTTTGACTCACAAACTTGATAAAGTGTTTATTTTCATTTCTTTAATATCATTTGAATTATAGGATTAGCTACCCTGCCATACCAACGACCCCTTAAGTAATTTTACTAAGGAGCAACCGAATAAAAAAAAAGTTTACTAATAAACTGTGTACTTCAATAAGCCACATCTAATCAGTGTTGAATTAGCAAAATTTTTCAAAAAAAATACATGCGTATGTGAATAAATTAAGATTACACATTACCAAAATCACGCATGTTTAATTTATATTGCGTTTGATGAGATTTTACGTCAGATGTGTTTTACTCCTTTTTCTGTATTGCTTTTATGCATTATTGCTTGGTTCTTGTTTTCTTTCTGTCGCATGTTTTTCTGTTACATTGTAGCTCTTTTATCAGCAGGTTTGTTATACATTTCACCTTTCAATTTTTGCAGAAATAGATGTAAACATAAAAATCATTTATGATTCAGGTCTATAATGGAGTTACCCAAACTGTTTTGCGATATTTGTCTGCAACTTAATGTAACACGTGTTGCCAGTGTGTGGTGCTCAGAGTGTGTGGAAAAGAAATGTGAAGAATGTGAGGAAAAACATCAAGTTCAGAAAGCGACAAGGCATCATGAAACAATAGCTATAAAAGACTTCCAGTTATTACCTGACTCTATTTCAAATATTCGACAAGAATGTGAAGTTCACAAGGAAAAGTTTGAATTTTATTGCCAGATACATTGTCTCCCCCTATGTAAGCTCTGTATCACAGGGCAACATAAAGAATGCAATGAACTCAAACCGTTACAGGAAATAGTGAAGAACGTTAAGAAATCGGTTGCATTCCAAGACTTAGAAAATAGAGTGAAATATGTCTTGGAAATTGTTAGAAAGGTAGTTAAAGTCGAGCACGAAAATAAAACACACATAGAAGGTAAACATGCTGAATTCATTGATGAAGTTGAATGTGTAAAAACAATAGTCAATAATCATTTGGATCTACTTAAACAAGAAATTTTTAACCAGTTGACTGTCCATCAAGAAAATACTAAAAGTGTTATCAAAAACCTAAATGAAATGCAAAGTTCAGTAGGCGAAATTGGGAACGAATTAGCAAAAAGCAAACAACATGCATCTGATTTTCAGACTTTTCTTTGCATTAACGAATGGGTTTCTAAAGTTCAAAAATATGAAACGGAAATAACTGCAGAGCATTTTCACGAAGGCAAAATTGAGCTGACTGTAAAACTAAATTTGATTCAAGAGAAGATAATAAATGCGATAACAGACTTTGGGATTTTAGGTATCTCGTTTTCAAATTATGAAAGATTTACCCTTGAGAACGATCGACAAATGCAGTGTTTTATTCCAACCCCTAATTTAGTAAACCGAGTTAAATTGGCGAATATCGAAACAGTAAGGATACCAAAGAAGCTTAAAACATTTCCTCGAAATATTATACGAGGCTGTGATATGTTGGCAGATGGACGGCTTGTATTAGTCGATATGATAAACAAGAAACTCATGCTAAGGGAGCGGAATGGTACATGTGCGAAATATCTAAATTTTAAAACCGAGCCTTATGATGCTGCAGTAATAGAAAATACCTTGGTTGCTGTGACGTTAGTGGAGAGGAAAGAAGTCGTTGTAATAGATCTTAATCGTTCCGAAATTCAGCGATCATTCCCAGTAACCAACCGATGTTTCGGGATTGTTTTTAAGGACGGAAAATTTTATGTTTGCTGTGATCATAAAATGGTGCAGGTCTTGAATTTGTCTGGTGAGATTTTATCAACATTATCACTAGTCGAACCTGCAACATATTGTTCTATGTTTAATGATAGGCTTTACTTTGCGACACAAGACTCTACTAATGAAGTATATTGTTGTGATTTTAATGGAAACGTACATTGGAAATTTGACTGTCAAGAATCGAGTTTCCCACTCGGCATTGCAAACGATAATTCTGGTAATACTTTTGTGACATGCAGAAAAAATAATACAGTAATACTCATTGGAAAAAATGGAACAGATTCCCGAATTTTGCTGTCAGAAGAAGACAAACTTCACAAACCAGTAGCTATTTATTACAATTGTGACAAAAACCTTCTTCTCGTGTGTAATGAATCAGGAAAATCATTATTGTTTGATGTTTCCTCTTAAAACATACGAATACACTTATCAACCTAGTCTTGGTATTGCCCACTCGCTGTAAAATTAAAACCCTACAATGTGCAGTCGATGGTCAAACTGATGAGAAAAACAAATTACCTGTTGTGCCGAGGTGCAAATTAAACGTATTTTGCTTCTTAATCATAATTGTACCATGCTTTGAATTCAATGTTCAAAATACCGCTGGTCGTGGCAAGCCTCTCAACAACTATGTACAGTTTTCGTATTGCAGTGGGAAATCTAGTAAAAAAGAACAAAAGAAAGTTTTCGAGTACACCGGTCTGATGTTGTCACATGAAAATTCAATGTAGAAATATTGTCATTTCATGAATATAACAATAAAAAAGTCTGTCTGTGCAGGTTAAAAAACTAAAGATAAATATTCTTATAAAGAAGGAATCTTTTTACGATTTTTTATACAATTCTAAGAAAAGATCTTCTCGATTTTTTTACATATATTTGCGGTCTTTCACATTTGATGTTCACATCGGGATAAGGTCCGTTTGAATTTGCTTAGTTACTTTAATTCAAAAGTGACAATCTTTGCTGCATATCAATCGATTCTTTTGGATGTTATACCTGACTTTCTCTGATCTAGCTGCATATGTATACGGATAATTAGCATGTTTCAGAGAGGTATGCAGCCAATGAAAAAATAAATTGAAGTTGGTACTCCAGGAATTTATTCGCATAACAACATTTTAAACCAATTTTACACCAAGCTTCTTTAGTCAGCTGTACTCGTCGTTTTCTTTTTAAGGAGGGAAATGATAACATTAAATGGAAGCTTTGTTTTTATTTCAGTTTATTTCTATTTTTATTATTTATCAGAACGTTTTCCCGTGAATTTATAATTGGTAGCGTCCTTGCTAAAATGGGACAAACATTGAAAAGATCTAGTTTTTAGTGTTTACAGGGGAAGTAACATTTTGTCACTAGATTTCCCACTGTATTGGGCGTCCATAATGACCATGTGTATTGGAATTCCGTGAAAATTTGACTTTTTGGAGATGCTAATTTTCCAATATAGATGATGCATACTCTCGAGAAATTGTCTATCAAACTTACTTAATCAGAAATAATGAATGAATGTGTGTAATGACGCATATGATAGCATAGAAGTGTCAACTAAATCGAAATATATTCACTACATCGTAATATGTTTGCAGTGATGACATTTCTTACCATTTTCCAATTCATATTCATACATTTTATTGGTATGTCCGTCTGTCTGGCCTAAAAACATTTTTATTGCATTTTTCTCAGAAACTACAAGTCATGGTATCTTGATATATGGCACCAAGCTTGTCATGCTAGTCATGCAAAATCACGTGAAACGTTTTTATTTCATTCGATTTTCTAGTTATTGTTTATCGAAATATACATATCTTTAAAATATCCTCCTAACATTTTTTCTCAGTTACTACGGCATACCTTCTTACATATGGTGGTATATAAATAAGTGAGCAAAGTCTCAATTTGAAAGCACATTTTCATTTTCTTCAATACTTCAAAGGCACATAATCCGCAACTGCCTTTTTTGTAATAATTAAATAGTACTTTGCAAAACATTGATATAAAATAAAAAGATGTGGCATGATTGCCAATGTAAACAATCAAAATGAGCGAATGAATGCAATTTTTCTAAACACAATATTCATCGTTCTTTGGCGTACTAAATTATAGCCTGGTATGTTTGAAGATTTTTTTTACAAAGTAAGACATTTCTATCAAATATCACCCAGCTATGGTATACAAAACTTGTTAGTTTGGGAATACATGGTTTATATTAATCTTGTTGTCTGTCAACTTTTCGGAATTTGGGTTTTTAATGCTTTCATCTTCGTATTTGATTTGGATTTGCAAGCCTGGAATCTTTGAAGAGTGTTATTGATATCGTCTCAACTGCTTAGACCACGCGATCACCGATGCGCCCCCAAAAAAATGGACAAACAAAGAAAACAAACAATACCAGTGAACATTACATGGTTCAGATAGCCTGACTTGTTACAGGCACAAAATGTGGTGGGGTTGAACCAGTTTTACTTGCACACAAACCTCCCCTTTGCCTATATAGCATGTTTGGGCGTGGTTAACATGTACATTGTGTATACCCTTAACAGGAACCTTTTCAAAAATTTCAAAACTTCAAGCGTAAAGAATAAATAGAAAGCGGGTTCGACAGATAATGATGCATTATCAAAAGAAACTAGGTATCGCAACTATTTAGTGTAAAACATTAGAAATATCTATACACTAAGGGTGTATCTAGTTATTGTTGCCAGGTACGTTGTTTCATTTAGAAAGCATGGACAACCTTCTTTGTGTCACACAGTATAAATAAAAGCAACAGTAGTATACCGCTGTTCAATAGTCGATTAATTGAAAACAAACCCGGATCACAAACCAAAACCGAGGGAAGCACATCAACTATAAGAGGAAAACAACATACATAGAAACGGACTGTCTGTTAACAACTGCCATATTCCTGACTTGGTACAAGACATTTTAAGAAAAATGATGGGATGAACCTGGTTTTATGACTAGCCAAACCTCCCCCTAATATGGCAATGTTAAAAATACCGCTAAAATGATAACTTTACGTGACAGGAATACAGTACAAACAAACACAAGAACACTCAGCACAGAGAAATACATAAATAAATAATGTATTAGTACATTACAACATGTAAACCGCAGAATAACAACGGACACCTCCCATGAATTTACAACAGCACACCAGTACACCACAAACGAAATATAAACTGCGCGTCATATAAATGAATCAACGTCACAAAAAGTGACGTTTTTTATGTGACGTTTATACTATCACAGGTTAATTTCTAAAAATAAAATAGATTTTTTTTTTATTTATAGACACGTACAGGTATATTAATATAACACATCTTATAAGTAAGCAAATGTTTGGCCTACAAGTAATACAGTCGGCTCTCCGGGAAACGTATTTAGTATACTTTTGAAATTAAAATAGAATACAGAGTGAAGTTATTTAAACAATGATTTTGTTTAAACTTTATTTATTGTTTATCATTGAAAGTTATAACAATGGAACAGTACAGTTTTAAAGTCAATCATGGGATTCGGTAACATTGAATTGAATTGTAACATTATACGTTGAGAACGAAGAATTTTATAATGTAATTGTTTATCTTTGATATTACCCATAGGAAATAACTGATTCGTCTGAAAGAATAATCTGATTAACTTTCGCTTTTATTTTTTGTTGTCGTATTCTGTAGATTCAAATATTGTGTCGTTTTAATGCGTCGTAGTCTTTTTACCAAAATGGGACAATAATGTTCCGAAATGGACCAACAATGGATCGAAGGGCAGCAATAATTCACAAAAATAGATTAAAAAGTAATGAGAGTAGTACTAGTCTTCACGGCTGTCATTCGGTTTATCGAGAAAAATTATCGTGAACGAATAAATAACGGTAAAGTATTGCGGTTGGATCTTGAATGATCTGGTATAGGCGTGAAGGAAATCTTATCGAGAAGACAGATGTAACGTCAGTAAATAATCTAATTTAATAAATAATAATGACAAAGATTGGAAAAATAATACCGTCTGTCAAAATGGTTCAACATTATGTCCAGTATCCGAGAAAATTTAAGGTTTAAAATACACCGTTTTTACAAAACTACAAAAGGCAGATTGCTATTCGAAATTTCAAAGAAATAAAAACGTAAACAAACGTGATTTTTTTCATATTTTGAATGCATAAACTACTTTTCTCTTGAAAATGTCGTTCGAAATTACTGTTTAAAATTGTTCTTAAAGTTATTCAACTTTAGTTTAGTCGAAAACCTTGCAAAAAAGGAAATATTTGTAAAAATAGAATATTTCGGATCGTCAAAGATCGGGTACAACTTTTTGATGATCGTGAAAAGGATTGTAAACGATCTGTTGCCGCTCATGTTTATTGCAAACATCCACGAAAACGATCAAACTATTTTGTAATCACATGATAATTTATATTTGTAATTGTTAAATAGCAAAAGATTGGATTTGCATGACTAATTCCTCTTTACATTTGTTTGCAAAGGTATCGTGTTCGTTCGCGCCAAATACACGTTCGCACCCTTTCTTTTTTATTCAAAAACCTGATGAATTATTAGATGTTTTTAAAATGTTGATATCAAAATATCTTTTCATAAATAAAAATTTGGAAATTTTAAAATGAAACATTGTTTCAAATTGATATGATGATTAATTATTATATGTTCATTATGTATGATTACTGTTAATATGGTGTTTACACAGCTAAACTTGGTGTTATTGTTATGTGTTTGAAAATCGTGATTGTTGTTTTAACTAGCTTTGATGTAAATTCTGCATGTAGTTACAGTACAGGTAGAGACTTATTACTATAAATGACGGACTCGGACATGTCGGAAATGAATAATCCGACTTTTTTATGGTAGGTAGTATGGTCATTATTCAACAGATCCAGGTGTGAACGGTGATATAATTGTCCTTTAATCTTTATCTGTGCTACTAGACAATTACGCTTCACTGATTTCAGAATCGCGTTACCTGTGATTTAAACCTCTAACTTTATTGATTTGTTCTACATCGTATTTGATTAAAAATATGTTTGCAGGTGAAGAAGTGTAGACAACTTTTTAAATAAAAATAGCATAATTTTTTAGTAATGACTTTTTATATTACAACTGCTAAGTATATTCTTGCTTCTTCATAAAAAAAATATGGTTCTCTTTTTTTTTGGGTTTTGTCTATTTTTGTTGACATACGGTTTTCAAGCATATTTTTATTTCTGAAAGGTTCTTTTTGTTTTGCTTATTTATGTCCACGAATATCCATTGATTATCAGAATAAAGTGCAAAACGCATACGTTTTAGTTTGACATGTCACATGTAAAATATTTTAATATTTAACCAGTCTATTTCCAGACTATTTATTATTCAGTCGTGTTGGGTCAGTTCCGAACCTGAATTACAGCGATACTTGCATAGTTGTCCAAAAGTTGATGATATTATGTTACTAAATAGAACGCAAATAATAACACAAGAAGAAGATAACGAATCAAGACAAAATTATTGTCAGTAAACACATGTGTTTAAACTAGACTCAGTTGTAAATGATTGTGTATTTTGTGTGAAACGTGTTCTCCTGTTATTTTAACACGCACGACTAAAAATTGAAGCCCTGTCGGTGTCAGTAATAAATCATTCTTCTCGAGCATTCGGTTTACATTGATAACATTCAACCACATCGTTTAATGACTAGTTAAAATGTAATTAAATATCGTATAGATGGTCTGATTTTTGTTTGTTTCTGAGTTGTAATTTACTATGTTTTTGTCGTCGGTAGAAATGCAAATACTCCCATTTAAATAATTGAAGAACAAGAATGGAACAAGTGAATATGAGATTTAATTCATTGATAAAACAAAATTTAAAGCATGTAATGATGATGTAATATTACACAGTTTAAAACATTTTATAATGTCACACATAAACGTTTTTAACACTTCCTGGTGGCTGGTTGGACTGGTCGACGAAGATACTGGTTTAACTTCTCAACAACCAAAGCATGGTAGGCTGACTCTGTGTTCACTGATGGGAAGAGTGCAGTGACATACCTCTTTATAACATTCATTCTGTTGTCTTCTAATGGCCTTTTACTGAGCTTACCACCGCCCCTATACGAGTAATGGATACGAAGCTGATCTGATGTAAATAATTCCGGGAAAAAGTGCTTCAGCAATAAAACTCCAAATGATACCGGGTTGGTACCACAGTTAGAATAATTGCTCAAGTCATCTTCTGTAAGACGCATAGGCTGGGGAATGTCGTTGAATAGATGCATAGGCAATACGAGGCGTTGCATAAGTGGCTGAGGTTGAGGCGAGTCTGGTATAGATGTAGGAGTTAGTGGTAAATCTGGTAGAGGTTGAGGTATTCTGGGAGTTGTAGGTGTAGCTTGTGTAGTGGGTAGTCTGGTAGGAGTGACAGGAAACGGCATAAGGTGCGCTGTTTTCTGTTTAGAAACTAGCTCTTTAATAACATTGCCTTGAGTTGTCATAAGGCGTTCCATCTCGGCTAGTCTGATGTTGTCGAGTTGGAGCTGTTTTTCAATTGCTTGGAGAGATTGTTGCAGTGAAAAAACCGGTGGGTCCTTGTTTGTTGGTGTTGTTTGCGTTGAAGCGGCTACACACATTGGTGGCGGAGTTGCTGGAGTAGTTGTTGGTGAAGGTGGTGTTGGAGCAGATAGATGAGGTAGTAGTTCAGGCGAAACTGAAGGCGACCTGTACTGGTACGGGTCGTTGATACCCTCTCCTGTGCTCAACATAACAGCTAGTTGTTTGACCCTTTTAACTTTGTTGCGGGACGAATTATTATAACTCTAATTAATGAAAACAGCTCAAGTAAAATAAACAGTCTTTGATGAAAAAATAAACAATTCTTGAAAAAAAAAAATTCTTTGAAGTCAGAATAAATGTTTGAGTTCTTTTCAGGGCATCAACGAACAGCAGGGCTTGTGTGCATTTCCTTTGATCTAATTTTACTATTATTCAATACTTATTTTCCAATTTCAAAAATTAAAAAGTTAATTATTAATTATTTTAAGTATTTATTATTTTAAGTTATTTAATATTCTTAACACCTTATTTTATAACCAATATATGGAAATTGTTACCATTATTGTCGATGTAGGTTAATTGCTATTAATTTTCAGCGTTTAATATACGCCAGTGACAATACTTAAGTAATCTAGTTATGGGGGTCTGAATGGAGGTCCTTCAGTTTTTTTTGTGTCCTTTTTTCGTAATTCTTTTTATTTGTCCTTTATTCTCTAATCCCCCATCCACACCCTCATTTATCAACATTCTATCAATTGACAAACTTTATTAAGGTGATCAAAAAATCAATCAGAGAGATATTATTATTTTATTTAATTTATAAATTATACATAGAAAGTATCTTTATCTAATCTAATACTTCATGTTTTTAATCTATACTATCAAATATGCTAAACAATTTTTAAAGATAAATACGTGTCTTCGGGTTTAAAACGTAATCATTCAATTAAGAAGTATATTAACGAAATCGGATTAATTAAAGCCTTTTATGTTAAGATGAAAGGTAATAAATATCTTTTACAATAAAATTTAAATATGTTAATTATCTTCAATTAATATGTACAATTGAGAGTGAAAACAATCCAGATTGATGAGTAAAATATCTACATCCAATCATTAGTTTATTACTTTATTTAAAGTATAATTAGTTGTTTTGTTGTGTATCCGTTTTTTATGCATCTTTAATCAATATGAAATGTTCTTTTACAAAAGCCTTATGGGGTTAGTGTCAGAAACACACTATTTGCATTTCCAACTTTCTTTCTTACAATTAATTTGACATGTGTAATAATTTGATCAGATGATGGTCTACAGGTGTTACCTAGACAAGTCGACTCCTGGGCAATTTCCCGTGCAATACACATGCCATGTTAGGGGATGCATTTAAATAGCATTTGTAAATTTAACTTTTTCAGTATAGTTCGATATCTTCACATATGCCATGCCGAAGTTTAAGCTTACACATCACGACAACCTAGAAATCATCGCTTTGTAAAGACAGAGCTGGCCAGTTCATGCCATTGTAAATAAATTAGCTGCCCGAGGCATAGATGTTACATGGGGTACCGTTAAACATGTTATCAAAAGATACCAAAGCGGTAAGATAGGCTACGAAAATTTGAGCAAGGAAGAAGAAAAACTACCAACTTTCAAATATATCACTGATCATGACGTCAACTTTGTAAAGAATGCACTAGCAAAAAAACCTACTCAAACGTCTACCGATATGCAGCGTTTTTTAGCAGATAATGGTACACACACAAGCAAATCAACTGTCCAAAAAGTCATAAAAGCAGCCGGTTATACAGCTTCTTCGCCTAGATATGGACAGATGGTTCGAGAACCAATCAAGTTAAAAAGGGTTCTGTTTTCTAAGGCCGTCATTGCCGACAACGATAACTTCGACAATGTGATCTTCACTGACGAATGTTCCGTGCAGCTGCACGGTAACAAGATTATCATCTACCGAGAAAAAGACTCCGTTGCTCCAGTTCTACCCAAACCTAAGCACCCACTGAAAGTACACGTTTGAGCATGTATAAGTCGTCGGGGGACCACGAGTATTCTGATATTTGAAAACAACATGACATCAGCATTCTACATTACCTCTATACTGGCGACAGGCCTTATACTATTCATCAACCGAGTATACCCTGACACTCATCGACTACAATAAGATAATGATCCTAAGCACACTGCAAATGCAACAAAAGACTTCATGAAGCAGCAGAATATTAGCAGAATATTAACTGGTGGGATGTTTGGCCAGCAGAAAGTCCCGATTTTAATCCAATCGAGATGGTGTGGAGCATGATGAAGTCATAAAAGCAGCCGGTTATACAGCTTCTTCGCCTAGATATGGACAGATGGTTCGAGAACCAAACAAGTTAAAAAGGGTTCTGTTTTCTAAGGCCGTCATTGCCGACAACGATAACTTCGACAATGTAATCTTCACTGACGAATGTTCCGTGCAGCTGCACGATAACAAGGTTATCATCTACCGAGAAAAAGACTCCGTTGCTCCAGTTCTACCCAAACCTAAGCACCCACTGAAAGTACACGTTTGGGCTGGTATAAGTCGTCGGGGGACCACGAGTATTCTGATATTTGAAAACATCATGACATCAGCATTCTACATTAACTCTATACTGGCGACAGGCCTAATACCATTCATCAACCGAGTATACCCTGACACTCATCGACTACAATACGATAATGATCCTAAGCACACTGCAAATGCAATAAAAGACTTCATGAAGCAGCAGAATATTAACTGGTGGGATGTTTGGCCAGCAGAAAGTCCCGATTTTAATCCAATCGAGATGGTGTGGAGCATGATGAAGTCCAGATTGTCTAAAAGAGAACCAAGGACAAAAGAAGATCTCATCAATGGTATCAAGTCTGTTTAGAGAGAAGATGTGACCATAAACATTTGTAACAATTTCATCGACCATATCTACAAAGTACTGCCGATAGCAGTTCTAGTAGACTGGCGAGCTACAGGAGATCTACCCAAGAAGATTTTCCCAGAGAGATCCAGTTGCAAGTCTCTCAAGTGTTTTGATGATAAGCTGAAGACACCAGAGTGCCAACTGAAAGTCGTGAGCATGAAGCTGAAATGAAGATGAATGCAAGGTTACATCAATTCAAAACAGTCCTTTTAAGGGCTACTTATATTGTACGAAAAGAGTCTAACAATTGTTGTTTAATAAGTATCAAGTACCAAATTTATTTAATCTTTTCTCATCTCCACGATCCTGTCTTTCTTCGGACACCTCCTTTTAAGTAAAGTTCGGAAATACTCATCCCCAAGAAATTTAAAGCCAAATAATATGATTGAATACCCCTCCCCCGCTTCCGTTTTTCTTAAATTTTACGAGTTATTTTAGTTTAAATGAATAATTTGAATACATTTGTTTTTAAATCGGCGAATCATGGTTAATTTGAATTCCAACAAATCAACATCAAAACTGAAAACATTCGTGTATTGATTGGCATAATTCGTAAAAATTGTTTATAAAAACACGATTGCATCAAAATTTTAAACATAAAAATCGAAAGACAATATCTTAGTTATAATACGAGTGTCAGCAAATTTGTTAATTTCATTACATGTAATTTTATAAATTTTACAAACAAATTTCTCAAATAATACTGGGACATCATATGAAAGTTTGTTTATTATTTTTATAAATACTAGGATCCGAAACATGTTCTCGGCTTTATAAATATTGTAATAAAAAAAATTAATTGTTTAAAAGATTGACGGGAAATATGTTTACATAGTAAGCACGAGTGATCTGGCTGACCAAAATGTTACACTTGCGAGCAATGATTGACAGGTATGAACATTGATGAATAGATGTAGAGGCTCCGGCGGGAAACGTAATGTCGAATAGAAAATGATAGTTTAATTAATTTGTTTATAAACTTTAGACATACTTCAATAAACTATTGAAACTTTATTACGGGATCAATTTGTTAACTGACCACATAAAAATGAAAGAAAGAAAGACGATTGAAAACTGTGTGTTTCTGTTAATAGCAAAAAGGAATAGGACGTTAAAAGGGGGAAATATTATAACCATCAATTAACGAAGACTCGTATAATTTACGGGATTGATGTCTTAACATTTTTATGAAAACTTCAATTGAAAATCGTCCTGGTTGTTATTATTTTGAATAATATGAAATATTAACGGTTAGCAATACATTGTTAAAAATCGTCTTTCTTTCATTTTTATAACAACTTCAAATACATGTAAAAGTTGATCTCTTATTAAATTTTCAATAGTTTATTGTAGTTTTATTTAATATTTTGCATGTATCTATCCTCCATAAATAATAAAACATATGTACAGGTAAAATTTAATTCTAATCGAGCTAGTACATATTTACGACCTTCCACTGATATTGCACAAGTAATATCACAGCAGGTGTTAATTACACTCAGACAACTGTCAGACCAGTCGGACATCTAGACGGATTAAGGCATCCATAATGATAAGTCTCTACCTGTACTGTAGCATGTATTTAGCTTGGTATGAGTAAAAACAATGAAGATTCAAAATGTTATTGTTGTTGAGTTTAATGGCAGTTTGGTATTTCAACATCAAAAAAATATTCAACACAAAAAATCTTTTTAGAAAGTAACTTTAATTTGAAACAATGATTTTTTTTATATCAATGCACTAACTAAAACACGAATAAAAAAATATTCAACACAAAAAACGTCATTTTATTTTGAAACAATGACAAAAACTGATTTATAGCAATACAATAATAAAAACACGATTAAAAAATTATTCAACACAAAAATAGTTTTTAGAAAGTCACTTCATTTTGAAACAATGAACAAAAAAAGTATTTATAGCAATACACAAACCAAAAAAAAAAACGATTGAAAAATTATTTAACACAAAACCAATAAAAAGGGTGCGGACGTGTAGGGTGCGAACGTGAAAGGGTGCGAACGTGAATGGGAGCGAACGTGTTTTTGGGCGAACGGACCCGAATTCGTTTGCAAATA
This sequence comes from Mytilus californianus, assembly GCF_021869535.1. Classification (NCBI taxonomy): domain Eukaryota; kingdom Metazoa; phylum Mollusca; class Bivalvia; order Mytilida; family Mytilidae; genus Mytilus; species Mytilus californianus. The sequence goes on along the minus strand of NW_026262615.1, from coordinate 23,019,437 downwards.
GGACTATAATGGTTCAATGTCATTGGATATGATTATTTGATAATACCACACCGACTAGTTGCCTTAAAACAATATAAGTCCGTCTGTCCGTCCTTCAGAAGTTTTATGTCGTATGAAAAGTTAAGATTGTCTCATCTGATTTCCATTAATTTTTATGCATAATTATATCTTAAAAATGAAGATCCTTAAAATAAAATTGAGAATGGAAATGGGGAATGTGTCAAAGAGACAACAACCCGACCATAGAGCAGACAACAGCCGAAGGCCACCAATGGGTCTTCAATGCAGCGAGAAACTCCCGCACCTGGAGGCGTCCTTCAGCTGGCCCCTAAACAAATATGTATACTAGTTCAGTGATAATGGACGTCATACTAAACTCCAAATTATACACAAGAAACTAAAATTAAAAATGATACAAGACTAACAAAGGTCAGAGGCTCCTGACTTGGGACAGGCGCAAAATGCGGCGGGGTTAAACATGTTTTTTGAGATCTCAACCCTCCCCCTATACCTCTAGCCAATGTAGAAAAAGCAAACGTACAACAGTACGCACAGTAAAACTCAGTTTAAGAGAAGTCCGAGTCCGATGTCAGAATAGGAAACAAAAGAAAATAAACAAAATGACAATAATACATAAATAACAACAGACTACTAGCAGTTAACTAACATGCCAGCTCCTGACCTCAATTAAACTGATTGAAAGATTATGTCTTTATCATATGAATATCAGGCACAATCCCTCCTGTTAGGGGTTCAGTATTATACCGTCATAAAATATATGAGAAGAACATAACCCGTGTCATGCCAACAACTGGTTTTAGAATAAATATGTTTAATTCCGATGCAAAGACCCTATAAGTGAATCAATATTAAAGCCAAAATATGCAATCTTTAATGACCTGACAACAGTATCGTAACTATATCCCTTCTTAATAAGTCTGTTTATATGTTTTGTTAGCTTTTGAGGTGAATACTGACATTTTTGTGCTTTGTAAAGAATATTACCATAAAAGATTGGATGTGAAATACCCGAACGTGTAAGATGTCTGCATGTTGAGTTATATTTACGAATGATGTCCTTATACCGATGATAAAATTTAGTAAATGTTTTGACTAGTTTATGATATCAAAAACCCTGGTGTAATAATTTTTCAGTAATATATAAATTTCTCTCGCTAAAATCTAATAGTTGTTACATACACGAGCGAATCGTACAAGTTGAGATATATAAACACCATAAGATGGTGACAAGGGAACGTCACCATCTAAAAATGGATAACTAACGATAGGAAATAAAAAATCATCTCTTTTATCATAAATTTTTGTATTAAGCTTCCCGTTAATGATAAAGATATCAAGATCGAGGAAAGAACAGTGGTCATTGTTAGTATTAGCTTTATTTAAAGTGAGTTCAACAGGATAAATTTCTTTAGTATGCATACTGAAGTTGTCATTATTGAGAGCCTTGTTTCTTTTTGTAAAAATTGAAGGGAAAAAAAAAATTGTTTAAAAAAAACGCAGGAAAACAATTGTTATATTCCTGACTTGGCACAGGTATTTTGCTAAAAATAAAGTGTTAAACCTTGTTTTCTAGCTAGCTTAAACGCCCTCCTGTATGACAGGTGTTTAATGTTCCGTAATATTGTCAAATTGGGTGAGCAACCTGTAATATATTTGCTTTATAATAATACAATCCAGTTTCTATAACTAATTTATTAACAAATACATCGTTTGATGGTCAGACTACAGAATGACAATATGTGTAGAAGAACTTCAATTGATCTCTTTAATTATGTTTATTTAAAAACATGCAAACATGTGAGAGTTGCTGGTCTGTCAATTATAGTTACTGTAACAGATGATACGGTAATAAAGTGCGGGGATCTTTATAACACAACCTAAACAGACATAATTGGTTAACGTGGCCATAACGATCCAGCAGCCAAATCAAACATCACAGGCACACAACATAACTGAATTAAACGTTCAAGCATACTTAGATCTTTGAATATTGTTTTTCTTGGTATTAATATTGATTTTGTTACCAGTAAATTAAATCAAACTAAATTTTATTTTCATATTCATATGCACATTCATGCCTCTACAATCTGTCGATACCTGTAATGACGTCTTTATACTTAATCCATTGGATGTTGGATGTGTACTGATTGATATTTTAGTCTTCGATGCATGATTTTTTTTTATTAGTTGTTATTGGCTTTGAACTAGCTGTCAGTAACTGCGAGTACTCTCAGATCTGTACTTAGTATCTTTTTGTTGTGGGGGTGTATAAATACCCTGCCACGTCCAGTCTGTGTTTTTGTTGAATGTATTTCTGCTTGGTATCGATCTGATGAGTTAAGCCCTTTTCAACTGATTTTTATAGTTTGTTTTTATGTTGTGCTGTTACACAACTCTCCAAGGTTAGGGGAGGGTTAGCGCGCCTTCAAACTAGTTTAACCCCACCATCTAGTTTCTCATACACTCTGGTATTGAGATGACCGCTGTTGTCAAATTTGGGGTATATGTCTAAAAATGAGGCCGAGGAAGCTGTAAATGTGGTGTCTGTAATCTCTAGTTCAGGACTATTAATGGGACCCAATCCGAAAAAAGTTTGTACTGTTAATCGAAAAAACATCTTCAATATACCTTTATGTAAAATTATATGATATAGCTCTTTGATCTAACCCTTCCGAAAACAAAAATGTACACATTTAGATATTTCCAGGGGAAGACCACCAGACACCCTCACGCATCACTCATTCGAGATTATAAATACAAAGATATTTACGTTTCAAAAACTTACGCTTCTGGAGGTCTTATTATCTTGGATGCCTAGTTAGCATTGCCTCATAAATGAAAGCTGGTCTCAATATGGGTCTATATGTATAATATATATATATAAATTGAAAACAACGTTCAAACTTATGATTGCATTGGATAAAAACCGCAATTTTTATACGTGTGTATGCAAAACAAATTTCTTGGTAGAGGGGTCTAAATACAGCACAAACAACATTTTCCAAAAGACCAAAAAGTGAAAAAGTATGTTTTAACAAAACGCATTTGACTAACAGGTCGACCAACTGATGTTCTTAAACCCTGCTGACATACAATCATTTCAGGATAAAAGAGAAGCACAGATACCAAAGGAACATTCAAACTCATAAGTCGAAAATAAACTGACAACACCATAGCTAAAAAAGAAAAATAACAAACAAACAACAGTACACAAAACACAACATAGAAAACTAAAGACGCAAGCTGAGCAACATGAACTCCACCAATAACTCGGGGTGATCTAAGGTGCTCCGGAAGGATAAACGAATCCTGATCCACATGTGGCATCTGTCGTGTTGCTCATGTAATTACAAACCTAGTGATAAGTCTTATTCGGTAGGTCAGATTCGAAGGAAAGGGGATGGAATTATAGATAACTTGCACATATAGTTTCCATGTAACACTAAGAAACACTTATAAAGTGAATTCTATACATGTGTATGTCAAAATTAGGGAAAGCTATAGATAGGTCTATGTACTTGCTTATAGTTAACTTGTCTTTGAGATGCAAGCATTTTGAAAAAATCTAACAATTTTGCCAATGTTTAATTCCGTATTTCTGCATTTCATTATTTTCAGCTAAATATGGTATGATGACTAAGTAAGATGTCATCCCCTAGTGTAAAAGCTGAGAATGGGAGTAAGGTGTTGCCAGGGGATAAATCTGGATTGCTGTGGGAGATATGGAGAATTATACTTTCCTACCTTTCTGCAGAAGATCTCTGTGGATCAGCCTGTGTATGTAAAACATGGAATGATCTGGTGGTGAGTTTGGACAGTACTAGGTAAACACAATAAATCATGAAATTTGTAATAAAATGAAAAGCAAGCAAGGATGATTTTAACCAATTATTAAATGGACTTCAGTTATTTTGCCTGTTGAAAAAGTTTTCTTAAGTTAGTGGACTTTGTAAAAGATTGTAAAAACATAATGTTTTAGAAGAATTACCTTTTTTTAGACAATTTAATTTATTTTTATATAATTGAATATCATGTTTCGAGTTAACTGATAATACACCAAACAGGTGTGCCAAAATAAAAGTTAGAGAGGGATGACCTTTACAGACCCTACATACATGACAAAGAAATGTTCATCTTCTTTTGTTTCAATAATTGATTAATTTTGATCTAGTTGCTAAACTTTGTTTGTAACAAATGCATCCCCTACTATGTTGAATTACTGTAAATTCAGAAATAATTGCGATGTTTTTATTAATACGAAAAAATGCAATATTATGGTTTATAATGATAAAAACTCGCATTTATGATTTTAGTAGTGATTTGCCTTCACAAAATTTTTGCAATTACTAAAATTATATCACACATTTTTACCAGTAATCCCTGATTAGCAATGATAAATGCACACATTAATTTCTGAAGTTACAGTATGTTGTAGAAGACATAGGTAATTGCATATGCATCATCTATTATGTCAAACAGACATAGGTTATTGCAAATGTATCACATATATATTTTCAGATTATGACAATATGTTCTAGGAAACATAGGTTATTATTGCAAATGCATCTTCTATTATGTCAAATTATTTCAGAACAAACATAGCCTTTTGCAAATGCATCATCTAAAATGTTATATATTGTATGAACAGACATAGGCTAAAAATAAAATGATAATAAATAACTCTAAACATTGTCCTAAGGGAAGTTACTTTTGCTGGACATATTTTTTATGATACGTGTACATAACTATGTAATACTTTGTATTAAAAAAGGGATATTCTTCTTAAAATTGATCAATTATATAGTAAGTTTAATTAAAATTTTTATTTTCAATTGCATTGTATTAAAATGATATGATTCTTACTAAATATTTTACATTTGGGCTGCGTCGGATAGAAATCGACCTTATGCAAATGAATATTAATACATTTGTTAACTTATTTCGGGTGGAAAAAAATCTTTATGCAAAGTATGTAGCTGTTTGAAAATTGAGTCGATACAGGAACCCAATAAAATAGACCAAAACTCATCTTTTATTTAGTATTTGAATTTTCCAAAATTAATCAAAGTCTTATAAATGAATATGTATACGTGCATAAGGTCAATTTCTATCCGACGCAGTTCATTTATTGTTGAAAGGTGGCTTGAATTATATTTACAATGTTCAGATTGGAAACACCCATATTGGCCCATAAACACAGATTCTGAGCCACTGAGACCAAATAATGTCTATAAGGTTATGGAGTCGATACTCCAAGGAGCCTGATCCAGGCACTAACTGTTTGTATGTATTAAAACGCAGAAAGAATCGAAAAGTGATAAGAGTAGGACGAGATATGGAACATAGCACATTGAAGAGTGCTTTAGCTGTAGCCAATGATTACGATAGAATTGAGGTGTATCCTGGAATTTATGACGAACAGTTTGAGATGTCGTCCAAAATACCTTTTGAATTGATTGGAGTTGGTGAGCTTGGAAGTATAATTCTGGTAGTTTGCATTGAGCAGATTCGACTGACAGGTCGTGTCAGTAACCTTGTATTCAGAGCACCATGGTTAACAAATTTTATATTAAAGGTAAAAGGTCCACAGTTGAGGATATACATTTTTGAATTTTCTCTGTTTAGAACATATTGTGGATTCATTTATTTTTTGGGTACCAATTTTCGTGGATTGGCAAAACATTTTCGTGGATATTTAATTATGTGGTTTCACCAAAGTCTGCATACAAGTCTATAGAAAATGGTTTCTTTGTTTAGCACAAAATTGGTACCTCACAAATAATGAAACTAAAGAATGAAAACAAAAGATGTGGGCAAGTTAGACAACTTAACAACAGAAACATTCACAAATATCAAGCAGGCCATTATATAGTCAGCAATATTATGAGAACCATTTTCTAATTTATTTAGAATACATGATTACTAAAAGATTGATTAATCAGAAATCTAACAACTACTCAGGTTTTTTGTCATGGCTGATTTAATTGGTCACAGCTTTTCCTCACCTGTAGGTTGCACTTTGTAAATACAGCTGTTTTACAAACCATGCCTCTTTTGGGGAGATGTGTAATATTCATAGATATTTTGTTTTGTTTACCTACTGGTTCTCAGATATGATCTCTATGTTTCATCTCATACAGACACAACTTGGGAATTTTTCCAGTATAAATACACATGAATAGTGGCCAAATTGAATTCAGAGGAAGACCGAAAAGTGAAGGAGTGGTAGTACAGAAATTTAAGGAGTGAGCTTTTTTCGGATCTGTCATATGTACAAACTTTTTGTTTCAGATAATTAAATAATTCAATAAGTTACTAAACAGATTTTTCATCACACAACAACAGTGATGAGTTGAAACATGAGTGTACTTTTCAAATCTGTGAGGCACTTACTTCAACTGTGACTTTAAAATTTAGAGTGAAGGTATGCTAAGCATAACAACATGTGCATTATTGTTATCATATTTTGATCATGATGTGACTGTTATAGATAACGAAATGATGGAGTCAAATTTTGAAGCTTTAACCTTTCAATATTCGTTTACCAAAACAGTTGATTAAAAAAAAGGAATATTATTATTTTAGTGAAAATTGTTTATGTTATAAAAATAAAGAGATGTGGTGTGGTTGCCTTTGAGACAACTATCCACAAGAGTTCAAATGACATGGATGTAAGCTGTACAGCCTTCTTCAATGAGCAAAACCCATTTGATATTGAGTTGCCTTTGGTTACCAGATTCTACTAGTTTAAGGTTGTTTCGATGCTCACATTTACAACTTTGAAAAATTTAAATTCCAGCAGTTCAAATCACATGGCAAAAATGTTTCTAATTATATAGTCACATATATCACAACTAACATACTTTTGAATATCATGAATTTCAGGTTGTAAAGAACAGAATTCATTCCAAGTCAGACAAAGCCATCACCATTTCTAAAGGTCAAATCCATGACAACACATTGTTTAAAGGTCTAAGAGATCCACTACAGTGTTCATCAGATAGCAAGTGTAGTGTGAAAAATAATTAAAATGTAGACATGGATACAAAAACCAATGTCAGGTCCGATATTGCTAATATAAACATGATAAATATAAATTGGAAGAGTGCTGAATAAAATCAAATTCAAAGATCTTTAAAAATGGAGTGCAACTACATATATTTTCAATATTTAGTCTTATTTGCAAAGTAAATAAAAACAAATACCTCAAGAAAATTTCCCACTTTTCAGAGGAAGATGGTGTCAATTTATTATGTATACATTATAGTCTACCCCCATTTGGCTTGACCAACATGATCATTATATATCCAATTACTAAAAATATGTGTGTATTCTCAAGGATTGCCTCAGCTGTCCCCTTGAAATTCTGTTCAGAGAAAAAAAAAATAGAAATAACTTAATTGTCAGTGTTGCATTTTAGGGGGATGAAATGAACTGAAAAACTAAAATTCAGACCGGCATGGCCTTAGAAATTAATACTCTACACCTGTTTTTCAGTGATGACTTAAATACAAGCAAACATGGCAAAGACTTTAGTCTTCTGAAGGACCCAACAGCTACGCCTCATATAGAGGCTCCACCCACCATCATCAGGGCACCTGCTAATCAAATAACAACTGTTACCAGGATAACCATACCATCAGACAATCAGTGTCAAGATGGAAGTAGACTGTGTATAATATTATAAGATTTGAAAGTGTATAAACATATTTGATTAGTTAAAAGTATGATATTTAAGTTTGGGGATGTAACAGAATATTTGATTTGTTCAAAATTCAAAGATTCACACAGCAGAATAGATGACTATTATTCACAAATTGCAACTCTTTCAACATCAGTGATCAGAAAGGGCCCATACTTGAAAAAAATGTTTTACAAAAGTTTAAGTCTACAAACTTATATCTATAAATCGATCAAATAACTGAGGTTTTTTTTAAAACATTTTTTTTTAATCAGAAGAAGTATGCTTCCCTTTTTTTTGGAGCGTTTAATTTCTTGGATCTCCCATGTTCAAACAGTGTGCCCAAATGGAAATCATTTGGCAGACATACATCTTCTATAGTGTGATGCCTATTTTATAGAGGGTTATCTTAACCAAACATGGCTCTGGTATCTTTGGTGAGTTTTAATGACTGACAGAATGTTAACCATATATATAAATATAATACCTTTACATAGTGGGAAAAGCATGTTTGAAATTAAATTACTTGTTAAAAAAATTACGTATATTTTTAACAGATTTGTTGTTTGCTAACTGTTTCCAATATATATATCCATGTCTGACATTGCATTTAACAGCATTTTTTATTTTCACATTAATGTATCGTTAGCATAGTTTATCCCTTTACTACTCTAATTACTATGTAATAAGAAATATTGAGTATTATTAGGCAAACTGTATTAGTTTTGGTTCCAAATAATTGTACACAATATTAGTACATAATTGTTATTAATGGAATTGTTAGTAAAATTCATATCTTTTAAGTTATTAGTAGACATTTATAAATGGTAGTTTTTTAAAATTTGCTTTTACCATTTATTTATATAAAATTTATTGAAAGATGCTCTCTACATAAATCCATAAAAAACTCTTTTTTTTTAAATACTGTATATTCAGAAATTTTGAATGCAATAATTGTGGTTGTAAAAAATGCAAGATTGATTATTACAATTTCAGGAAAATGTGCATACAAAAATAATTATTTCAAAATTTTAATGCCAGTTTATATGTTTGCAAAATGTTTCCAATCACAATTTTTGCAAAAAGAACATAGCAAAAATTTCTGAATTTACAGTACATAAACTTCAAATGATCAGTTAGAAAGCAGGACACAGTTTAATACCATTTTTGAAAGCAACAATGGAGGTCAACAAAAATATTAACCTTAATTCTGGGGTCCTTTTTTGGTTCATGGGAGACAAATTTGTTTTTCAAATAGATCCCACCAATGAAACATGACTTACTTATACATGGCATTTGTGGTTATTATTTTTTTAAAATATAATGTTATAATGTAAAATGTTTTGTTTTAACACTGAATAAAAATAGGAAATCCTCAAACACAAGCTGCTCACCCGTCTTTCAAAGTTATTACAACAATGGAGTTGAAATTTTTCTTAACCTGTAGGGAACATATTCTGTTCTACAAATTTACATTGCCTTTTAAACAGCTGGCTTTAGGAAACACACTTAGAATGTAATTTATTTACTTCAGTTTTAGATACTGTTGCATAGATTTACTGACATTGATGTGCCAGCCAAAAAATGTATTATGTTTTAAATTTTCTTAACTGCAGAATTCATTTAAAATACTGTATATTTAGTAGTGAAAAAACAATACATGAGGTCATTTGCTAGAATATTAAAATTTTCGTCAACAGCAAGTGAGAATCTGAAAACATGTAATAGCTGCAATTACTTTTCCACAAAAGTAAGATAATGTCAGAATGGCTAGCTTAACTTTGTGACTTATTGTTGCCTTTAGAAGGTAGAAACAGCAAATGTTTTGATGGGCTTGCTTTCTGGGTGAATGAAAAAAAATTAAGACACTTCTTTGCTCGTTAACTAGAAACAAACATTTTGATAAAAATTAATACAATGTTAAAAGGGTGTCTTTTTCATATGATTTATAAAGAAAGAAATGACTATTAAACTATATGAAAAAGATAATAGAAATAATAAGATTTTGAAAATTAGTTTGTCAAAAGTATGCATAAGATGCATGATTTGAAAAAGTAGAGATGTGTAGCTGGGAAAAATGTAAAATGCATTATCTAGAAAAAGCCAGAGAAATTTGAACAGTCAACAGACTTTAGGCTTTTTTAAAGACTCTGGACAATTTAAAAGTAAAATAGAAACTATAGTATTTTACCAAACTGTGTTTACAAAATATGTACCTTTAAAAAAAAGGAAAAATCTGTTTAGTTTAAATGTTATTTATAAAGTATGTTTTCTGTAGATCATTGTTATTTTGGACAAAAAAAGTCACTTCAATCAATATAAGATAATCGATTTTATGGTCTACTTATTAAGTTGATATTTTTATGCCTCTGCCGTATTCAATGGGGGCATTAAGTGTTACCCTTGACAGTCTGTCTTTCTGTCTGTCCATCCCATTTTCGTCTGTTTGAAGCTTGAGCAGAGGCATTGGTGTCCTCAGACACATTCTTCTTTTATTTTTGATAAAATGGTTTTGCTTTTGAATGCCATATTTTATTATGAAAAAAGATCATATATCAGAAATAAAGCCAATGTGATATCTTTATTGTCTGAAGAGAATGTCAAATATGTTTATGGGATGTCCAAATAGAATGTGATATAATCTTTAGAATCAATATTTAAAAGATCTCATTGTTTCTGTGCTCAGAAATACTGTAAATTCAGAAATTATTGCAAGGTTTTTATTAGTGTGAATAATGCGATTTGGTGAGTATCGCAAAAATAAGAACATGCATTCTGATATAGGATATATTATCTGTATGAAGATTTTCCTGAAATCGCAATAATTAATCACACATTTTTGTCAATTTTTTAAAACTGGCAATAATAAATGCTCGCAATAATTTTTGAATTTACAGCATCTGAAAATTGACAATAGTTGTTATTTTTGATCATTCCTTCTGTGATGTAATTAAAAAGTCCCATATGTATATGTAAATAGTTTTGTATTTAGTGGATTATTTTTTATTTGCACTAGATATATTTTTGAGCAATTTACATTTATCATGATATTTATTTGTATAAACTTTATTTCTACACTTGTTATATCCAGCATACTTAACTCTTTAACTTGTTTTGAGTTGTTTTTAAGTATTAACTTTATGAGAGATAAAAATATATATATATATATATATATATATATATATATATAACAAGAGTCATTACTGTGATAATAACCTGATATAGTTTTCATATAAAAGCATGCAGGTATTAAAAAAAAATTGAAAACAACATGTTTTAAATTCCCTGTGTCCGATGTGCTTTTCTAGACTTAATTTCATTAAGAACTCTGGAAAGTCAAAAAATTAAAAGCCAATGATATATGAGAACCGAAACAATTGAAGAGCTACATAACCAAAAGGACCTAGAAAAAAATACTATTAAAACATAAATTTCATGTTTGAAGTCCAATGTAACAAAAAGCTGTGGGAATACTTTGATAAAACAATTTATCTCCATATTGAAATTACAATTCTTATTTAAGTTAATTTGTATTTAGGTCCTTCTAGGTCATATAGCTCTTTAACTGTTACAGTTATGGTTCTTATACATTCTTGGCTTTCAAATGATCTACTTTGCGCATTCCAGATGAAGGTTAATCCAGAAAAACACTTCTGACCCATGCAATTCATAAAGTGTTGTTTTCATTTTTTATATCGCTCATTGGAATAAAACCATAAAAATTGTTTAATTTTTTTTGAGACTTTAGAAATTATTTATCAATAAAACATCTGCCTGTTAATACTTTCAACTTTTTATGAAAGAAAATATTGAAATCAATATATATTTTTCTCAATTTTGTGAAACAAAAATTAAAGCAACCAAAGTGATCAAAACTAATATGTCTTATTAATATGCTCCCAGGAGAAAGAAACGTTTTACTTTCAGATAGAAATTTTGAATCTTGATAATTAAATTTTTTTTTGGAAATAACTAAATCTAATGACATAAGAATGCATGTTTTAACCGCCAAAAATCTTAGAGTCCTTAAATTTGGAATCTTTTGTCTGTTGTTATATCGAATGATTGGAATTTATTCCATTTCTTTCGTAAGGCATCATCTAATAAACTAGGATGTAGCCATGTTAGCCACTTGATTCACAACCTGATGAATATGAGAAAAAAGTAAAATTGCAAAAATACTGAATTCCGAGGAAAATTCAAAAAGGAAAGTCCCTAATCAAATGGCAAAATCAAAAGTTCAAACACATCAAACGAATGGATAACAACTGTCATATTCCAGACTTGGTACAGGCATTTTCTTATGTAGAAAATGGTGGATTAAACCTGGTTTTAAAGCTAGCTAAACCTCTTACTTGTATGACAGTTGCATCAAATTCCATTATATTGACAACGATGTGTGAACAAAACAAACAGACACAACAGGTAAAAATGTCACAAATAGGGGTACAACAGCAACACGAACCCCACCAAAAAATGGGGGTGATCTCAGGTGCTCCGGAAGAATAAGCAGATCCTGCTCCACATGTGGCACCCGTCGTGGTGCTCATGTTATTACAAATCCAATAATTAGTCTAATTCGGTAGAAGATGAATACCATGATAACATAAAAAGTAAGGAAGAAAAAATTTAAGTTGGAATTGAATTTATTTACCTGTATTAATTCTTATTAACAATGTTTATGTTATGTAATAAGTCGTTGATGCTTTGTTGTTAGATCAGAGTATTTAGTGCTCATATTTTAATAGAAAACAAATTGTTTAATTTCTTATTTTTGGTGTTTCTACAGCCTTGTATAACCTATTTCCATCATTTAGCCTCCAAATGGGTTTTCTGCATACCATTCCAAATTGTTGTTTGACGGATAATCTTATGGATTTTAGAATATGTGACTATTGCAAAATACAACAGTTTTAGAATATGTGACGCTTGCAAAATACAACAGTTTTAAAATATGTGACTCTTGCAAAATACAGCAGTTTTAGAATATGTGACTCTTGCAAAATACAACAGTTCTAAATTATAAAAGAAGTAAAAGAACGAAAATACCAAACTCCAAGGAAAATTCAAAACGAAAAGTCCCTTATCAAATGGCAAAATCAAAAGCTGAAACACATCAAACAAATGGAAAACAACTGTCATATTTCTGACTTGGTACAGGCTTTTCCTTTTGTAGAAAATGGTGGATTTAACCTGGTTTTACAGCTAGCTAAACCTCCGACTTGTATGACAGTCGTTTATAGTTCCGTTATATGACAAAATTGGGTGAGCAACCCAAACAGACATTATAGGTTAATGCGACAATAGTTTATATTTTAGTTGAATTGTTCTGTATGATAAGTCTTCATTTGACAATGATATATTGGTCGATATAAAAAGAAAGGTGAAATTGGTCTATTAAATATTGTACTGTGCGTACTAAAGGTTGGAAACAAGGCGTACTTGTAGCAATATCTTATTAAAAAAAACCATCTTAACTCACTTTGAGAACGATTCCAATTGGTTCTGGTGTAGACAACCACCATACAATTTTACGATCAGTAAGTTATCAGAACATGGACATAACACCATTACATTACAGGGTATCGTATAATAGAGACAACAGTAGTTTACTGATGTTAAAAAAACGAGGCGGAAAAAAACAAAGTGGTCATTCAAAACTGGTAGTTGAAGTAAAACTGACAAAGCTTCAAATATCATAAATCCATTGAGAAGATACAAATCAAGGTAGACTACAAAAAAACTGAGGGAATGGCATGAACTCCAAAAAGAGCTAGAATGGGTACTTTGATAGGGTAAGCATCTACAGCTTTTCAGCCTTTTGGTCTCATCAGGTTCAATGTCCCCATTGTACTAAAATAGATAACAAAAAAAAAAAAAAGAAACGAATTTTTAGTTAAACACAGAAAGAGGAAATAAATAAAAATTGAAAAAAATCAAACGTTATCAACCAACGGCACGAAGGGAAAAGCATCTGTCATATTCCTGTTACAGGCATTTTCCGAAAAAAAATGTGGGTTAAACTTCGGTTTATAGCTAGATAAACCTCCCACTTGTATGACAGTATTGACAATTCACTTGGAAATTCAACATATACCCCCACAACACTTATCAAGGACGAAATCCTGGATAATCATAGGTCTGTTCTATGTTCCTTTGGAATTTCATCCAAAGATGAAGAACTGGATCTTCCTTCACTGTATTGGATACCTAAACTACATAAGTGTCCATACAAACAACGTTATATTGCTAGGTCTTCCAAGTGCTCTACGAAACCTCTTTCTAAATTATTAACATCTACTTTATCAGCTATCAAAGCCGGGCTTCAAAGTTATTGTGAAACTATCTATTTTAGAGATGGCGTGAATCAGATGTGGATACCAAAAAATTCCAAAGATTTTTTAGAGTACATAAAATCTAAGACTCTTTCATCTTGCAATAATATTAAATTATTTGACTTTTCTACAAATTACACAAGTATTCCCCATTCCAAACTAAAAGACAAGTTGAAAGAGTTGGTCATGCTTTGTTTCATAAAAAAGAATGCCTTACGTAGATACACGTTTCTTGCCTTATGAAGGGATAAATCGTACTTGGTAAAAAATAACTCTGATTCAAACAAAAAATTTTCTGAAACTGACATTATCAAGATGCTTGACTTCTTGATTGACAACATATTTGATACGTTTGGAGGACGTGTTTTTATACAAACAATAGGCATTCCCATTGGAACCAACTGTTCTTTACTTCTTGCCGACTTGTTCCTTTATTTATATGAGGCTGACTTCATACAGTAACTTCTTTGTAAGAAAGAAAAGAAGTTAGCAGTATCCTTTCATTTCACTTTCAGATATATAGATGATGTTCTCTCACTAAATAATTCAAAATTTAGTGACTATGTTGAACGCATCTATCCCATCGAACTGGAGATAAAGGATACAACAGATACAGTTAAGACTGCCTCATATCTTGACTTACATCTAAAAATTAACAATGAGGGTCGGTTGAAAACAAAACTTTACGACAAAAGAGATGATTTCAGCTACCCAATTGTGAATTTTCCATTTCTATGTAGCAACATTCCAGCAGCGCCTGCATACGGAGTATATATCTCCCAGTTGATACGATATTCCAAGGATACGATATTCCAAGGCTTATGTTTCATATCATGATTTCCTTGATAGAGGGTTGCTGCTCAGAAGGAATCTATTAAAACAATATTTCCAAGTGGTGAAGTTGAAATCATCCCTTCGTAAATTTTACGGACGCCATCACGAGTTGGTTGACCGTTATCGAACATCTGTTTCACAGATGAAGACGGATATGTTCCAATTGTCGTAACTACAATCTCGTTCCCTTCCCCCGAATGTGACCTTCCGAATTAGACATATCACCGGCTTTGTACTTACATGATAAACAAGACGGGAACACATGTGGAGCAGGATCTGCTTACCTTTCAGGAGCATCAGAGATCACCCCCAGTTTTTGGTGGGGTTCGTGTTGCTCAGTCTTTGGTTTTCTTTGTTGTTTTGTGTACTGTTGTTTGTCTTTTTTCTTTTTTAGCCATGGCATTGTCAGTTTAGTTTCGATTTATGAGTTTGAATGTCTCTTTGCTATCCTTCGCCTCTTATTTTCATCTGATTCAGTATAATATTGGGGTTGAGTGTACGAAATTCGTATACAGATTTGTAAGATGTTACGTTTTATTCTTAAACATACAAATAGTCATTAGCGATTACTGGTTTTATCAACTAGTATTTCCATAATAAGACCATTGCACCGAACCATATATGCATTAACGTCATGGTGTTAAATCCCTTGTTGCATTGCATGTTAAGGCTATGTATTTTCTATTATGTTCTATATGTAATCCCAAAGGTAAAATTTAAACTGGGTCACCGACATTATTTTATGATTTTTCAATAAAAATTGAATGTTTTCCTTTAAACATGCTCAATTTGATACATATAACTGTTGGGATAAATATGCTAAAAGGGTAATTCAAGTGTAACGTTTCTATATCATAATATTGTTATTCTAAAAGTTAGTGTTGTTAAAATTGTAAAGCTGCATCAAAGTTTTCAACCTGATTAAACATAATTGGAAAAAAGCATTAAAATGAAGTATTCTTTATGATATGAATTTAGAAAAAATGATGATAAGAACATTTGAAAATAACAGATGACGTTTCTGCATAAGGACTAAAATAGCAAATACAAAAAAACCCAAAAAAAATAACAAAAACAAAATGATGAATTATTGAACAATGCAGAATATAAAAGTCATGATTTAAGCCATTAATTTCGAATGATAAAGAAAAGCATCAATAAAATATGATAACAAAATAAGGCCATAAAAAGAGCGAACGAAAGAGATAAAACATGCAGCAAACGAACAAAAAATTGTAATTGTACAAGATTACAAGTATGCAAGATCAGATATACTCCAATGTTATCTGATCCATAGGAGGAAAACTGTGACTACAAGTACTGGTATGCAAGATAAGATATACTCCAATGTCATCTGGTCCACAGGAGGAAAACTGTGATTACAAGTACTGGTATGCAAGATCAGATATACTCCAATGTCATGTGATCCATAGGAGGTAAACTGTGTTTACAAGTACTAACATACAAGATCAGATATACTGCAATGTCATCTGATCCAGAGGAGGTAAATAAAGGCAACAGTAGTATACCGGTGTTCAAAAGTCATAAATCGATTGAGAGAAAAAAAATCCGGGTATCAAACTACAACCGAAGGAAACACATCAACTATAAGAGGAAAAAAAGGAACAATAGGAACACTGAGGTGCAAGAAAAACAAACGCCAACATACATAGAAATGAACAATTTGATAACAACTGCCATATTCCTGACTTGGTACAGGACATTTTAAGAAAAAATGGTGTGTTGAACCTGGTTTTATTGCTAACCAAACCTTCCGTTTTTTGACAATGTTATAAAATATCGCTAAAATGACAACACTACGTGACAGAAATACAGCACAAACAAATAATATAATAGTCAACACAACATGCAAACCGCAAAACAACAACGAACATCTTCCATCAACGACAGACACCACAGGACATTGAAAACAGTGACGCATTTACGTAACGAACATGCAATCTCGAACTTTATACAATTGTTTTCACAATACCAGTCCAACCAATTTTCATGACAATGATGGTATTGAAAGGCAATTTTATAATAATTTGGACTACAAACGATAAGACATAACACATTATCCAACCGAAACCATAACAGAAACATCAAAAATAAATACATGAATGTTGGATGTACAAAATACCGAGCCACGTCATATAGCAATGCAAATTCACACTCGGAACAACAGTCATATTCGGGAATAGATCACGTAAACTGTGATTACAAGTACTGGTATGCAAGATCAGATATATCCCATTGTCATCTGACCCATAGGAGGTAAACTGTGATTCAAAGTACTGGTATGCAAGATCACATATACTCCAATGTCATCTGATCCATAGGAGATAAACTTTGATTACAAGTACTTGTATGCAAGATCACATAAACTCCAATGTAAGATCAAATATACTCCAATGTCATCTGATCCATAGGAGGTAAACTGTGATTACAAGTACTAGTATGGAAGATCAGATATACTCCAATGTTATCTGATCCATAGGAGGTAAACTGTGATTACAAGTACTAGTATGCTAGATCAGATATACTCCAATGTCATCTGGTCCATAGGAGATAAACTGTGATTACAAGTACTAGTATGCTAGATCAAATATACTCCAATGTCATCTGATCCATATGAGGAAATCTATGGTTTGAGTCAATTAAGATAGAGATCTGCCTAAATCTTTCTCATTATCTGCTTTGTCAATAACTCTCGACTAATTTGCCATCTAACCAATCATAACGAGCATCCTCAAAAAGTTCTATTTTGTCAAATAAGAACATAGTTGTTAGTGAAATATTTCATATAAACGTTCTTCAGTGAAGGCTATTTCACAAACATAAAACTACTTAATTACTACTGTTGTCCTCCTATTTTGACATTTTAACTATTATGTCTGTTTGTTTTGTTCACACATCGTTGTCAATATAATGGAATTTTATTCGACTGTCATACAAGTGAGAGGTTTAGCTAGCTATAAAAGCAGGTTTAATCCACCATTTTCTACATAAGAATGTGCCTGTAGCAAATCAGGAATATGACAGTTGTTATCCATTCGTTTGATGTGTTTGAGCTTTTGATTTTGCCATTTGATTAGGGACTTTCCGTTTTGAAATAACCTTGGAGTTCGGTATTTTTGTGATTTTACTTTTTAAAGATACATTAAATCTTCTTTAAACATAATGGTTCCAGTCTGACTCTATAATAAGGGACATCTTGTATATTCTTGGTACTAGTTTCTCCGTCTTAGGGTTCCACTCTCCCGCAAGAGTCGTCCATGTTTACACATACATTCTAATGTAATCAACTATTTTAGAATATTTTTCTTGACATCTTGTATATACTTGGTCCTATTTATTTTTTCCGTCTTAGGGTTCCACTCTCCTGCAAGAGTCGTCCGTGTTTACACATACATTCTAATGTAATCAACTATTTGAGATTATTTTCTTTAAAGTTATCCTGATTACTTTGGATTACTTAGGATTACATTGTTTACTGTGATATTAAAGATTTTTTTAATAATTTTATCCTCACATTAAAATGATTTTTCGGTGATATATCTCATCAAAAATTTACACTATGAGCAGTGTAACATTTGTATTGTTTGGTAGCATAGACAAGTGTCATTTCTCTGTTATAGAAATAAGATTGCTATCAATATTTTACCCCAGTACATATTTTCAACTAGCAAACCGAAACCTGAACAAATAGTGACTGATTAAGAAACATGCATTTTCAAAAAGAAAAAATATTTTTTTGATTTTGATGGGCATTGTTTTTTTGTTCCTGTCGAAGGTGTATAAGAAACTAATTCAGGTAAAATCTTTGAGATGCTCCCTCTCAGGTAACAGTTGTATCATAGAGTATTGATTGATATGAACAATAGTAAGACAAAAGACATTTATACAACAACAGGTGATTAAAACAGTGTTACTGAGTGGACAGTATCAAAATTATGTAATTCCAGTGACTGTTCATTTTACAAATTTCTGCAGTGATGAAAATAAATGCCCTTCAAAATAAAAACAAAAACAAAAATTTTCTTAAAACAAATTGTATGAAATTTTTATATATCTAGTGGATGGTAGTCCTTAAAACTCTTCCAACTGCACATATCTGTCTGTACTAAGAGTAATTTTTGAGGTTTTAAACCACCCAATTTTGTCCATTTGTTTTGATGAACCATAATGATCAATTAGACTTATTGTCTGTTGGAACATAATTGCCATTTACGTAAGTTTTTACATGTGTTAATCACTACTCTAAAATGACCAACAATAGGCGAGCTTGGTGTATCAATTGCAATTATCAATAAAGTTATATACTAGTAAAGCTCATTATTTACATGAGTGTATGAAAAATTTCAACATTGGATATTTAGAAAACATTTTGATCGAATACACATTTTATAAAAATGTGAAAAAAAGAATTTGGTTCTAAATTACATTATCATTTTGGTGGGCTCATTTATGTAGAAATTGGAATGAATTTCAAAAGTGATGTTTATGCTGTTGAAAGTCTAGAAATTATAACAAATCAGTGTGTTAACACAAAATGGAGTAAGTATCAAAAGTGTTCAATCAGGAAACACAAAATGTGTTCAAAGCAAACATCTAGTAGCACAAAACTCAATTTCAAATTGAAAAATTGGGAAAAGTAAATTAATTCATATACTGCAAAGTTTTCAAATTAAATTACACTTGTTCATTCTACATGCCCTTAATCATGGTTAAATTGAAATTGTTGAATAGTATATATGAGCAATCATATATTGTTTCTATGATCAATCATAATAAACACTAGTTTGATGACTTTTTTATTCATACTCGTATATCAAAAACAATTTTCGTATACACAATTTGCAATTAATCTTATGACTGTATATAAAAGTAAACATGATTACACCTGTTTTTCGCGTTGTAATCGGTTGTAATAAAAAAAAAATGATTGATTATGGATCACATGTGATTACATTGGAAATTACATATATTAAATACAGCTGATCACGATTACTGAATACGATTAGCCAATGCCTGGCTGCTAGTAGAGCAAGATCTGCTGCTTATACTACCGGCGCACCTGAGATCACTCCTAGCTTTGTTTTAAAAAGGATTTAAGAGTTTGTTTTTTGTTTCTGTGTTGTCTCTAACGATAATATCGGTTTATCCTTCATCCTCGAAAACCTTGTTTTCATTTCAAATTTTCACAGTTCAGGTTCGAGTTTCATGGTTAGGGAAGATTTATGTACCGATTTGTTTTGTATTTGGTTATGTGTTGAGGTTATTGAAGAGAAATTTCCCTATTCTCTATTGTAAGATGGTGAATCAGTGGATATGAGTCATCAATGTTTTTTTAACAAGAGTAACTAGACGGGTGTCACTAGTGAAGCAGAATGTGATATCCCTTCCGGAGAACCTGAGATTATGAAAAGGGTTTGTGGGGTTCATATTTTTCAGTCTTTAGTTTTCTATGCAGTGTTGTCTGTTCTTGTTTGTATCTTCGTCGTCCTTAGTTTTTTTTTGTCACAGTATTATCAGTTTCTATATATTCTCTTATCGACTTATGAGTTTTGGTATCTTTAGCCTTCCCCCACCACTTCATAGTGTTAAATTTTTTATTGGCTGTTTTTATTTTTAAAAAGTTCAAATTCCAGATGTTTCATCAACTATGAATTTTGACCCCACAGAGCGAGCCACGAGAAAACTGTTAAATTCCCTTTCAATATTCTAAAACGTCTGTGCTGTGCTAATTGGAATGGCAATTCGATGAAAAAATTACTACATATCTAAGGACCCCAAGGCGAAACAAAAGTAATTGTGAAAAGTATTTCTTAACATGAATATGAATGATACATTCATAATAATGAAGTATAATTTTTGCACAATACAAGATAAAAATAAAACACCGATAATGTTATACCTTTTGCCTTTTTTGGTCTATAAGCTCTTCATTTTTAAATAAGTTTTGGATTTTCCAATATGTTGGCCTCGAGCAGAGAAATTTTGGTACCGGTAATGATACAACAATTAAATGGCATTCGTTTTTCAAATTACATGGGTTTTTTTAATAAACAGATTAACAGCAATTGAAGAAAGTTAAGTTCAAGATAGTCAAGATAAAAAAAAATGTATTGTACGTCATGACTACAAAAAATCAATCAATGCATGACACAAAATCCATTGCTAAAACATGTAAAATGCATGCAAGGCAGTGTATTGATTTAATTTACAACCAATCAAACAACTTGATATTTGGTATTATATTCAGAACATTTTTTCGTATTTTCATATGAAAATTGTCCAAGGGAAGAATCATGTTGTTTTTTTATCTATTAAACTTTTGTATTCTGATTTTCAAATTGGACATATATGGATATGAACTATTTACACTTGTGACTTGGAACTCATCTTTAGACTTCAGTATGACTATGCCAGTTCCAACTGAATCCTTATTAGTTTGTGCTGTACACTGTAAATTAAATCCAGAATGTACATTGATAGCATTTAACGAGAGTTCAAAACAATGCATGGTGGAATCTAACACTCCTCGGAGTATTTTGTCTGCAGAGTGGACCCTATACATGGCTACAGGTAAATCTATTTTTACCGTCTCTCAGTTTTATTTTGTGTGTGTTTTTTTTCTTTGTGTGCAAAAGACAGATACGGACATCAAGCTTCACTTCATGTGTACAGCTTCAAGTATTGTCTTTAAAATATTTCTTTTTATAACTTCAACTTACAGTAACAAATACAAAAACTTTATATATATTTATAATTTTTATACCATTCATGCAATCAGGACAGTTTTTAATGGCTACAATGTTTTTATAAAATTGTTTTATGTAGGTAATAAATAATTAACCTTCTGCTGTTCTATTCATTTACAATATTTACGATATGCAGTACCAAAATTTACAGTTATATTGAGTAATTTGATTTGAAAAGAGAAAACAGATTTATTTAACAATATACCAGTTATTAGTATGCTCCATTTGTTTGATAAGCTCATTTGCAGATCTGCAATTTCTATGCCCCACATAGGGGCATTATGTTTATCGGTCTGTACGTCCGTTTGTCCGTCTGTCCCGCTCCAGGTTAAAGTTTTTAATCAAGGTAGTTTTTGATGAAGTTGAAGCCCAATCAACTTGAAATTTAGTACACATGTTTCCTATGATATCATCGTTCTAATTTTAATGCCAAATTAGAGTTTTGATCCCAATTTCACGGTCCACTGAACATAGAAAATGATAGTGCGATTGGGGCATCCGTGTACTATGGACACATTCTTATTTCTTTAGAAATTTAGTTAACGTACCATTGATGTGCGAAATGCGCGTCACACGTGTAGACATTTGAGTCGATCGAATCATTTTCTATATATTTTCGTAACACTTCTTGTGACTGTTGATCCTTGTTCCTGCTTATCTAATTTTGATCTAAAACATGGGTGTGATTTTTTGCTTCATCCAATCCGATTTTGCTTAATAAGTGAATACGCTTGTCCTGTGCAAGATTATTTTGATAACAGGATAACTTAAAAAACTATTTATTAGGTCTTTCCACTTTTCTGTGGAAAGACCTATCTGATTAATTTTTTTTTCTTCCGCCTAATTTTGTTCTTGCGATAAATATTTGTTTCGCAATATGTCGCTTAGATATTTGGTATATGATATCGAACAGTTTATGCGCCTTTGAAATTTACCCTGCTAAACCAAATAATTTTCTTTGTAGGAGTTATCTCCCCGAACACTGTTTGCCTTGTGCACGCATCTCCAATAAATAATCCAATGATATCTTATATGAGTTATTGTCCCTGAAATGATTCAATTTAAGGTTAATTGATTATTACTCCAACTTGGTACATGATAAAGCCATAAGATCTTTGGCAAAATGTTGGGTGACATATGACCTTGAAAAACGTCAACCGGAAGTGACCTTGAGTGAACCGGAAGTAGTCATTTTTGCACTTATTTCATGTAGAAGTACATAGAAACCATATATTTTTTTAATGGTCATAAGTGATATTTTATAAATCGGAAGTAGCATATTATCTCCCTTTTTACAGGCATACGTATATATAAACCATATATTTTTGGAATCAGTGTGAATAAAGCTATCATATGAGACCGAAAGTGACATTTTCTAAACCGGAAGTAGCCAATTATCTCCCTTTTTACAGGCAAAAGTATATATAAACCATATATTTTTGGAATCAGTGTAAATAAATCTATCATATGAGACCGAAAGTGACATTTTCTAAACCGGAAGTAGCCAATTATCTCCCTTTTTACAGGCAAAAGTATATATAAACCATATATTTTTGGAATCAGTGTAAATAAAGCTATCATATGAGACTGGAAGTGACATTGTCTAAACCGGAAGTTGACAATCATCTCCCTTATTTCAGGCAAAAGTCTATAGAAACCATATGTTTATTGAATCAGTATGAAGAAACCTATGATTGGACGCATATAGTAGCTTTGAGTAAACCAGAATTAGCTTCTCATCAATTATTTAGAAAATTGATGTGATAATACCTTCAATTGCTCTTTGAACAATTGGTTTTAAATTTTTTTTTTCTTCCGCCAAATTTTGTGCTTCCGATAAATTTTTGTTTCGCAAGATGTCGCTTAGATGTGCATCTCCTCCGTAACCGTAAAAGAAAGCGACAAATTTATTTTACCAAATTGCTCGTTATATCCTCAGGATGTTTTGTCCAATTTTGACCGAAGCAATACGTAAACACCATATGAGAGTTATTTCCAATTCTGTATTTGACATAAGGGATATATAAATGTATAGCATGAATGGTAAGTGATAGAGACCTAAGGTATATTGATTTGAGTTCCTTGGTTCATTTAAATGAAATTGAGGCCAAGGTCAAATGTCAAGGTCATATTCTAAATTTTGACTTTTCCTTGTTATTTGATCTCCTCTGACACTTTTAAAATTACAAATAAAGAACTAGTGCAAAATGTTTGCTTAATTGTGATTAAGATATGATACATTTGGTCTGAAACAATCCAATGATATCTTATAGCAGTTATTGTCCCTGAAATGATTCAATTTAAGGTTAATTGATTATTACTCCAACTTGGTACATGATAAAGCCATAGGGTCTTTTGCAAACTGTTGGTTGACATATGACCTTGAAAAAAGTAAAACCGGAAGTGACCTTGAGTGAACCGGAAAAAGTATTTTTTGCACTTATTTCATGGAAAAGTACCTAGAAACCATATATTTTTTGAATGATCATAGGTTAACCTATCATTTGAGACCGAAAGTGACATTTTATAAACCGGAAGTAGCATATTATCTTCCTTATTACAGGCATAAGTATATACAAACTATATATTTTTCGAATTAGTGTGAATAAAGCTATCATATGAGACCGGAAGTGACATTTTCTAAACCGGAAGTTGGCAATTATCTCCCTTATTTCAGGCAAAAGTATATAGAAACCATTTATTTATTGAATCAGTATGAAGAAATCTATACTTTGACGCTATTTATAACTTTGAGTAAACCAGAAGTAGCTTCCTATCAATAATTTAGAAAATTGATGTGGAAAGACCTTCAATTGTTCTTTGAACAATTGGTTTTTAATTGTATTTGTATTAAGTTCAAAAAAACATTTGAAGTTAGGTTGATTTTATCCTTCTGAGCTCGTGCTGTTTTTGACCAATACCAAAGGAGTCTTTGCTGTGTTTCAGCTGTTGTCAAAACTGTTCGAGGCTGTTAAGACTATATACGCCTGATTTACTATCTAGAGTATGTATTTAGAGGACGGTATCACTAGTGCACTTTTTAGAAAAAATTAAAAACTTTGTAAAATAACAGTCAAAACAGTACTATCGAGCTTCATTTTAAAATATTTTATTTGATGACAGAGTTATTCATCTGCTTATTTGTCTTTTATATTTTCTTGAAGACTAAAAATTGTCAATGCATTAAGACATGCAAATGAGATGACTTGAATGCATTATAGATATATTTATTTTATTTTTCAGGTTGTCATGACGAATGGGAGCCCGGTCCATACAGTACTTCATGTTATTTCTTTAGTAAAGAAATTAAAACATGGGAAAATGCACAGGTATTTCTGTTTTTTAGATATAGACACTCGCATATATATTTCAATGGTTGCAAATGAAGAGCTTTAAAAACCTACAATTCCCAAATTACATGCCATATACGGCTTATGCAATCCATACCTAGGCGTATAAAAAACTACTAAGTAATTCACAGTGATCTAGATTCCAATTGTAGCGGAATTGTAACACATAAATACAGATACTGTTAAAAGAGAGATGAAAGATACCAATAGGACATTCAAACTCATAAGTCGAAAATAAACTGACAACGCCATGGCTAAAAAAAGAAATACACAAACAGACAAACAATAGTACACAAAACACAACAAAGAAAACTAAAGACTAAGCAACATGAATCCCACCAAAAATGGGGTTGATCTCAGGTGCTCCGGAAGGAAAAGCAGATCCTGCTCCACATGTGGCACCCGTCGTGTTGCTCATGTTAGTATAAACCCAGTCTAATTCGGTAGGTCACATTCGTGAAAAGAGAACGGTATTGTAGTTACGACATTAGGAACATATCCGCTTTATCTGTGGAACGGATATTCCATAACGGTCAACCAACTCGTGATGGCGTCGTGACTTATGTATGACTGATATTTATGATATCAACGGAGACTCTCAGGAACCAAGGGGTTGTAATTAAGATGGCTATTTTATAAATATCAATTTAAATAAATAATTTTAAGAATAAGATACACACCGGTACAAGAACATTTATATATTTATAGAATAGACAATCTGTAGTAAAAGGGTGTAGCCATGATGTTTAGATGAATGAGTTGAAGAGCCAAAGTTACTAAAGATTTGTCGGTTTAGGTTCAATACCCTGTTGTTTCTCTTCTTTGTGCCTTTTCGTATGTTTTTTCGTTTTCCTTATATAGTGTGTTATTTTTGATATTTTTGCATTAGAACGGTATTTCCCGTTTATTTTTGGTTATTTCACGTATTTCAAAAAAAATGTTAACGTTCAATTTGTCCATTTGTTATTTTTTTATAAATACAGAGTGATTCTCTCTGTTCTAATACATTTCTTTAAATATGCATTTTGACAAATCACTATAAGAGTAAATCGTGATGTGCCTAGCTTTTTGCTACAAATTCGTTAACATATGTGTTATATATACTTAACTTAGAAATTAGGTTGAACATGCCTTATTTTGTGAATTTACAGATAATATTCAGATTCATAAGAATTCAACGGAAATTTCAGTACAGTATACTAAAAGTACATGCGAATTTGTTTTTGAATATTTTCATGATTTAAATCAACTACCTGTATTCTGATTATTGGTTGTTTCTTGTGAATCATTCAAGATAATTAAGTGAGTGTTTGAACTCACTGGTGATAGAACCTAATTAATGAAAGAATTGTTATTTGGAAAAGACGTCTCAACGATAGTTTAAATAATAGACACAATGGATAAGCATTGGATCGTTAAAAGATAACACTCACCCTGCGGGTTCATGGTATCTTATTAACTAACCAACGCTTATCCATTGTGTCTACTTTTTATATTAAGGTGTTTATATAAGCTCACTGTTAATAGGGTAATATAACTTAAGTGATTGTTACTTCGTACACTATTTTGGATTTACTTTCATCAGGAACACTGAAACCCATACATTTGAAAGCCAAGTATGTATAACATCACAGAAACGAAAGAAGCTATTTGATCAAAAGGAATATAAAAGAATAGCTGGATTTATCTAAGATTGATAATAAAATTAATACTTGTGGGTTCGTGACAAAGATATCTTTTTTTTTACGAACCAACGCATGTCCATTGTATCTGATTTATATATTATATGTATCTGATTTATATATTATATATAGTGTTCTTATGTTGCACTTTATTCATATTGCTGTGTAGGTTTTTTGATGTTTTTAACTGGGTATCGTCTGAATAGGTAAAGGGCTGTTTGTGAACAGTGAACTGGTTGAATCCCAGTGTAATTTCGTGGGTTAATAAAGTACTTTGATATTTGATTTCGTGATTTTGACAATGTTTGCATAAAAACATATAACAAAAATACCGAACTCCAAAGCAAATTCATAACGAGCATATAAAAACTGACAAAACCAAACGCTATCAATCAAAGGAACAAGTGAAAAACAACTGCCATATTCCTGACTTGATACAGGCATTTTCCTGTTGCTAAACATCCCACTGTATGACTGTTGTTTATATATCCATTATATGACAAAATTAGGTGAGCAACCCAAACAGAAATAATAAGATAATGTGACAATAATTTCAACGAACCAAAGCTTATCCATTGTATCAACATTATGTATTTTCCACATGAGTACATGATTTAACCCCGTTTGAGCTTCAAGTATATTTCCCTTTTTACTATCGACAATTATGAAAGATCTCTAATACTAGCTCATTAAGTTGTTAATTAACTTTTCAGGCAGCTTGCCGAGTCATGGGAGCAGAGCTTGTAGCTATTAATTCAGAAGATGAAAAAAACTATATTACAGAACAGGCAAAGATCATGGATTCAAGTAACACCACATAATATAATGAGGGGTTGGATTTTGGGTCCTTTGATAGTTTTTCTTCATTTTGTAGACCAATTTTCTCTATTCTTTATTTATTTCGCTGATTATTTTTTATTTTTTTATATTTCAGAACCCCATTATTCCCCATTCTAAATGTGTTGGTCTATTTTTCTGTATTCTTAATTTTTTCGCTCTTTATTCTGCACTTTTTGCCCATTATTATCTATACGGTAAACCCAATCCAGACCCATTTTATCTTCAATGCTTGTGGATAATGTTTTCTTATGTTTCTTCGCTTTTTATATGAACGAAAAGGAACACTTTGTCTCAAGTTTTCCAACCCCCTAGGGAAACTGGTCCAAGTTTTTTCGTCTGAGGTTATGCCGAATATACAAAATACGCAGTAATGTCCGATCTAAATGGGGATTTCTCATTCGAAGCCTATAGTATGGACAGTGCGACGCTGAATGCAGGTTAAAAGACTTTTGCAATAACTCATTATCGGATCTATAGGTGGCTTCCTAAAAGTTGCCAATGAACGTTATGCAAGAAACGATTAATCCATCATCTGTTTTATTATCGAATCCAATGCAGTGGTATTGTACACCTAGCATACATTTGCGATTGTAAACCTTCCGTACGGTATTAATCTTTTTAATAACATTAATTAAGTGTGCACGAATAAAAAAGAAGAAAGTTAAGAACATCAAACACTTTGCAGAATAGTAATGATAAAGACTAAATGACATCATAATATGCTCACTTTCATATTGCTTTTTGAATTTCATAAATTTCAGCTATCCGCTTGTGAATCTGGTCCAATGATATAAACTAGTTCATTGAAAGATTGATTCATACTTTTCAAACATCACACAAACTGTTTAATATACTTCTGAATCCATATTCGGATTTCCAGTTTTTAGCAGAAAATTGTAGATCTATCAACAAATCTGGTTACAGTGGGATATTCAGTGAAGAAAACAAAAGAAAATTCACTCTTCTTATGGTAAAGTCGAGAAAGTCAATAATAAAACAATGCCTGTGACGATACTGATCAAAAGTTATTTCCAATTGATAATTGTTCAAAAGAAATTATTTGTTAAACTGTGTTATAAGAAATATTCATGCAAATACATGATATTTTGTGTTCAGTATTTATCGAGATAATTGCATTAGAAGCTTGTGAAACTGAAATTTAAAAAATGCCAATCTTTGCTGCATATTGATAAAAAAAAAATTAGAAAAAATCAAGAACATACAAAATCTAAAGATCTTTAGGGTCACCAATTTTCGGAGTGTTCCACAAAGTCCTTAGTATGTTACAAGTTCCCAGAGTAGACTTATTTTTTCACACCTAAGTTACCGAGTACACCGGTCTGCTCTTGTCACATGTACATTAAATAGAGAAATAATTTATTTTCGTGATTATAAAAAATTAAAAGACTGTCTGTGCAGGTTAAGAAATTAAAGATAACTATTTTTATAAAGTAGGTATCTTTCTTCTATTTTTTTATACAATTTTAAGAAAAGGTCGTCTCGACTTTTGTACATGTATTTGCGGTCTTCTCGATCTATTCACATTCAATGTTAACATCGAGATAAGGTCCGTTTGAATTTGCTTAGTAACTTACTTTCAAAAGTGCCAATCTTTGCTGCATATCAATTGATTCCTTTGGATTTTTCCCCAGACTTTCTCTGATCTAGCTGTATATATATACTGATAATTAGCATGTTCCAGAAAGGTATAAAGCTAGTAGAAAAATAAATTGAAATTGGTACTCCAGGAATTTATTCGCATAGTAACATTTTAAACCAATTTTACATCAAGTTTCTATAGCCTGCTTTACTCGTCGTTTGCTACTCAAGGAGGGAAATGATAATATGGAATAGAAGTTTTGTTTTTATCTCAACTTATTTCTATTTTTACTATTCACCAGAAAGTTTTCCCGTGAATCCATCATTGAAAGCGTCCTTGCTAAAATGAGACAAACATTGCGAAGATCTAGTTTTCAGTATTTACAGGGGAGGTTATATTTTATCACTAGATTTTTCATTGGTTAAGTATGTCTGGATAACTTAACAACTTCCCATGATTTGAATAAAAGGACATCAAGGGTGTACATCAATGAAACACCAACCGAATAAATACATCTAAATGCCATCTAAATGTCAATATAAAGTTTTTAACAATATACATAAGTCTATGCAGAAAAGCAATATTTTAATCTCCTTATATTCTTATATAAGAGAGGCGAAAGATGCCAAAGGGACATTCAAACTCATAAGTCGAAATTAAACTGATAACGCCATGGCTAAAAATGAAATATAACAACAGACAAACAATAGTACACAAAAAATAACACTGAAAACTAAAGACTGGGCAACACGAACCCCACCAAAACCTGAGGGTGATCTCAGGTGCTCCGGAAGGGAGCTGTAAATAAATAAACAGTAGCTATGAAATATATGCCATCGACTCCAACTATACTAATACAACAAACTTTATGATATAAATTACGTATGCATGTTAAAGCGATTATCAATTAAAACCATCTGAAATGTTTTAGATTTTTGGTTAGGAGGCAATGACAGAGTAAAGGAGGATACATTTGTCTGGGGAGACAGTTCTGATCCAGTGGTCATACATAACTGGCTTTATTTGGAACCAAATGGTGGTACTCTTGAAAATTGTGTTTACATTACGAGAACATATAACTTTTTTTGGGGTGATCTTGAATGTTCTACAAGTTTACCCTACATATGTGAACGAGCGTAAGTATCATTTTATGCATTTGTGAAGATCCATATTTTTATCAATTTTCTGCTCAATATTTTAAACAATTATGTCATTTTTTGTGATTTATTTTATTTGTGAAAATAACGGGTTGATCTTGTATGTTCTAAAAGTTTACCCTACATATGTGAACAAGCGTAAGTATCATTTTATGCATTTGTGAAGATACATATTTTTATATGATTTTCTGCTCAATATTTTAAACAATTGTGTCATTTTTTGTGATTTATTTTATTAGGGAAAATAACGGGACATGCTGTCAACCTATATCATGTACAATAGGCCGACTTATTCATTCACAAGGGTGTGAATGGGGTTGACAGAATACAGAAAGATGGGAAAATGTGCAGACCAAACGCCCCTCCCCCCAAAAAAAATAGAGAAACATAGGCCGAAAAATAAAGAATAGAGAATAGTGGGGTGTTAAAATACAAAGAATTGAAAATGACAGACAAAAATGAAGAATTGCCTAAAGAATAAAGAAACACAGAAATGAAGAATTGCCGAAGGAATAAAGAAATACAGAAATGAAGAATTGCCTAAAGTATAAAGAAATACAGGAATGAAGAATTGCCTAAATAATAAAGAAATATAGAAATGAAGAATTGACTAAAGAATAATATAATACAGAATTGAAAACCCCCATCCAGACCATCATTAACGGCTGACGAGAACGTATTGTTTTAAGAAAGTAAAAATTAAAACGAAAAGTTCCTATATTTCAGTAGAAAGGGCTATAGGCGTGAAATACTTATTTAATTAGGAGATCACACCCAGTTTTTGGTGAGTTCGTGTTGCTCAGTGTTGTGTGTTTTGTACTGTTGTTTGTCTTTTCGTCGTGTTTCGGTTTTTGCTCTTTTTTTGTTTTCGACTCATGAGTTAAAATATCCTTTTGTATCTTTCGCCTCTATTTTACTTAGTTACAATAATTCTTTCTGTCCATGGTCTGATGTTTCTAAATTCATAATGACCTCTGAGTAATACTGCCGATTTCAATTGAATTTCATGATGAGACTATTTTCTTGAAAAACATTAATGATACCAATTTTTCTGCACCAGATTGGCACAATAAATGTCTCTTCAGCGATGTTCGAGGTCAAAAGTTTGAAAATCCAAAACTTATTGAAAAGAGGAAGAGCTTATAAACCTAAAAGGACAAAAAGTTTAGTCAAAGCTGGGCAAGTAATCCGTGGATATTATTCAATGGTATTATTATGGATGGTATTATTCAACAAAAAGCTGTGCTTAGCTAGATTGTTGTTGTACCAAGCATATTTTGACCGGGCTTTCTAACTTAAATATCTTGCCGTCTTGTATTTCCTTTTACGGTGCCTCGGTGGCCGTGTGGTCTACGTTGTCGAACAACTGTATCACTAGCCAGTCAACACTAAGGTTGTGAGTTCGAATAACGCACGGGGCAGGTGCACTCGACTCCAATCTTAATTGACTAGGATTGTCAGTTTTCCTACCGAAGGTCGGTGGTTTTCGGCTTCCTCCAACAGTAAAAACTGACCGCCACGAAATAGCACAATAGTGTTGAAAGTGGCGTTAAATACCAATCAATCAATTAATCAATGTATTTCCTTTTCAAAGTTAGGCGTTCAAAGGGCAGGTTAGAGCGCATGAAAAACTGGTTTAACATCACCACATTTCATGCCAGTTCAAATTCAGGCCGTCTGCATCTTTAGTTTGTTGTATTGAAATATGTGCTAGGTTTTTTGGTAAAATTCAATTCTGGTGTTATTTGAGTTAATAGTTTTCATTTGATCTGTAAAAAAGATATGTAAAAGTTTATATGCTTTTGTGTGTTGTCTTAACTAAAAATTTCCATCAAAATCTATGCATGACTTTTTAAACATTTATGTTGTTTCCTGACGAGCGTTCGTCTTGCTGTATCGAATTTAACGTGCTTGCTCACAAAGGTGCATATGATACTAAAGGAATATTCAAAATCATAACTTTGAAGGCAACTAGCAAGGCCATTGCAACAAAAACCGAGCAATGACAAAAAAACAAGTTTCGGTATGGCCCGAATTTAGATTGAATCCACAGCCTCCCCCACTTGAGGTGAGCACGTTCCACAAGACCACCTATACAATTATTGAACCAACTGAAATTAATGTGATACAAGTGAAAGGTTTAGTGTTCAGGGAACCTACAACTGTTATGGTATCAAGCTTGTTCCATTTCACAACAATGTTGGTCAATCGTATTCACCCGATAGTTATTCCAAGAGATTTCATAAAAAATACTCAGTGTCTGAGGATATTGATTCTTTTCTTTTTTTCATACCATAAAATCCTTTATATGAATTACTCAAAATGAAGTGTAATTGTTGTTGCAATTACATGCAAGCAGTATAGTTATGAAATAAGTCTATGAGTATACAGATCATATTTATTGGTTAGTGATTCCTTGTCAACTTTAGTCTTTCAGATTGTCCACTTGGATGGGTAATCCCTACAAATGTGAATTCAACATCCTGCTATTTATTCAGTACAGACAGTAAGAATTGGGAGAGTGCACAGGTAATACATAAGAATTAAGGCAACAGCAGTTTACCTGTGTTTAAATATCTATAATCGATTCAGAAACATATCAAAGTAACAAACAATTGAGGGAGAGTCAAAAAGGAGCGAGACAAGAGATATCGCAGTTTCAATTAGTTAAGCATTTATATTAGTATTGTCAAATTACACAAGTTTACTTAACCGGTTACTCAAATAATTTTTCGACCGTTAAACCGGTTAACCGGTACTAACACTGATGTTCAACGAACTTTCAATGACTAAATCCTCTTGATTATTTGACAATATGTTGGTTAGTATCAGAGTTTGTCAGTGATGCCAAAAATGACTTGTTTCACTGCATACCAGGACTTCTCAATAAGAATATATTGACGGTATTATTATTCTTACGCTATATAAAGGACGACCTCCCAGTGACTAACATGTTTTGTTAGTTTTTCTTCGTTTCTAGAGTTACATTGTTCCTTTATTCGTATGAGACTTCATACAGAATCTTCTTGGGGAGAATGAAAAAAAAACTAGTATTATCCTTCAAGTTCCGCTATATAGATGATGTCTTCTCTCTTAATAATTCAAAGTGTGGAGACAATGTTAAACGCGTCTACCCATCGAGTTAGACTTAGTGCATTAAGTCTAACTCGATGGGTCACATCCGAGGAAAAGGGGACGAAATTGTGGTTATGAGAATTGGACTAAGTCTAACTCGATTGGTCACATTCGAGGAAAAGTGGACGAGATTGTGGTTATGAGAATTGGACTATATCTGTGAAACAGATATTCCATAACGGTTTTTTTCATTTCCGTAAAAACTTTCGAAAGGATGATTTAAACTTCACCACTTTGAACACTTGGTTTAATAGTTTGCTTGTACGCATCAATCCTATGTTAAAGAAATCATGATAGGAAATTCAAGCTCTGGAATATCATATCAACTGGGAGATGTATACTCCATATGCAGGCGCTGCTGGAATGTTGCTACATAAAAAAAGTTCACTATTGGGAAGCTCAAATCATCTCTTTTGTCGTAAGGTTTTGTTCTTGAACGGCCTTATTTGTTAATTTCTAGATGTTAGTTCAGATATGAGGCAGACATAACCGTATCTTTTGAATCCTTTATTGCAAGTTCGATAAGGTAGATGCGTCTAACATTGTCACCACACTTTGAATTATTTAGGGAGAAGACATCATCTATGTAGCGGAACATGAAGGATAATACTAGCTTTGTTTCATTCTCCCTAAAACGTGGCGACAATCGTGTTACTCATTGAATTACAAACCCGGTGATCAGTATAACTAGATAAGTCACAGTCGAGGAAAAGAGGACGGTATTGATGTTAAACATCTGTCGTCATCTGTGAAACAGATATTCCATTACGGTTTTTTTCATTTTCGTAAAATTTTCGAAATGATGATTTCAACTGAACCACTTGGAACTTTTGGTTCACTAGCTAAATTTAATAAAAGATTTGTCAGAACTAATGAAGACAGAGAAGGTGGTTTCTATAATGGAATATTTGCCACTTGAAGTCACGCAAGCAGGAATCAATTTATTGTCCTATAATATTTCAGATGGAATGCCGTAACAATGGAGCAGACCTTGTAGCTATTAATTCAGAGGAGGAAATGCTTTACATTAAGGAACAAGCGAAAGCCAGGAATTCACGTAAGAATTTTCTATACAAATCAATTACTGATTGGCATGTGGGTATACTACAACACTAAAGCAACTCTAAAAAAAAGAAATAGAAATAAAAGTAAATAAAAAAGAAGTCTCGAGTTCACCAGACAGTAATCAACTCCAAAAACGTATGGCAAGTTCTATTATTGTTAATTCATTATTATTTGCGGGATACCAATTTTCGTGGTTTTCGTAGGTACATGTTATCCTCGAATTTCAATGTTCAACGAAGTACATTTTTTATACGCTTTTATGTAAACTCTGGCAAAACCACTAAATCAAATATCCACGAAAATACTATTTATCCTCAATCCACGAAAATTGTATCCACAAACATAAATTATGTGGACTATGTCAAATTCTGTAATGTTATTTTTCATACGTTTAAATACATAGACAAGATACGTATCAAATGCATTTTCAGATTTTTGGCTAGGAGCCAATGACAAACTGAACGAAGGAAAATTTGTATGGGGAGATTCTGATGAAACTTTGACCGTAAATGATTGGCTGATACAGTTACCATTTGGCGGAACAGCTGAAAACTGCATATACATAAGTAAAATGTATTTGTTCAATTGGTTTGATATCAAATGTTCAGCCGTTTTACCCTTTATCTGTGAACAAGGGTAAGTTCTAGATGTCATAGAATTAGTCATCTTGATTCACTATGAAATTTGCTACCAGTTGTAAACGTAGATCAGTAAAAAAAAAGATGTAGAATGATTTCGAAAAGGCCAAAGCATCCAACAGAGTAAAAATGACGCATAATTAAGAAACTTTAGGTAGACGAGACGCACGTCTGGCGTATTGAATTTTAAGCCTAGTACCTTTTGTTAGCTATTATTCGTGTGTTTCTTTGTCGTATATGTTCTCCCATTTATTTGTATTGTGGTCCTGTCATGTGATGTTGTCGTTTTGGTGTTGTGTTTGACATTGCCATAAAAGTGGGAGGTTTGACATGCCACAAAACCAGGTTCAACCCACCATTTTTTTCTTAAAATGTCCTGTACTAAGTCAGGAAAATGGCCATTGTCATATCATAGTTCGTTTCTGTGTGTGTTACATTTTAATGTTGTGTTTTTGTTGTGTCGTTGTTCTCCTCTTATATTTGATGCGTTTCCCTCAGTTTTAGTTGGTAACCCGGATTTGTTTTTATCTCTATCGATTTATGAGTTTCGAACAGCGGTATACTACTGTTATTTATTTAGGTAACCATTCAGCCTCAACAATGAACAAAAACGTGCAGTAAGCTATAAAAGGCTCCGACAAGACAAAATGGTAAAAAAACAATCAATCGCAAAAACCAACGGCTCGATTATGACAAAATGATAAAAGAAAAACAAATATTATATACAGTAATCAACGACAACCACTGAATCATAGGCTCCTGACTTGGAACAGGCACGGATAGATTATGACGGGGTCAAACACGCTTGTAAATAGTCAACTTTCCCCTAACTTGCGACAGTGGTGTACCAGTACTACATCAGACACACTGTAAATAGTTATCAAAGGTACCAGGATTATATTTTTAATACGCCAGACGCGCGTTTCATCTACATAAGACTCATCAGTGACGCTCAGATCAAAATATGTTTATTTTCTTTGCTTACATCTTCTGACATCAGACTCGGACTTCTCTTGAACTGAATTTTAATGTGCGTATTGTTATGCGTTTACTTTTCTACATTGGCTAGAGGTATAGGGGGAGGGTTGAGATCTCATAAACATGTTTAACCCCGCCGCATTTTTGCGCCTGTCCCAAGTCAGGAGCCTCTAGCCTTTGTTAGTCTTGTATTATTTTTAATTTTAGTTTCTTGTGTACAATTTGGAGTTTAGTATGGCGTTCATTATCACTGAACTAGTATATATATTTGTTTAGGGGCCAGCTGAAGGACGCCTCCGGGTGCGGGAATTTCTCGCTGCATTGAAGACCTGTTGGTGGCCTTCTGCTGTTGTCTGTTCTGTGGTCGGGTTGTTGTCTCTTTGACACATTCCCCATTTCCATTCTCAATTTTATATCAGTCGGAAATGCACTGAACCGTCAGATTGGTACAAAGCACAAAATACAACTAAAATAAAGTCAAAAGACACAAAGTCACGATCTGAGAGTACTCGAATTTACCAGAAGTTAGTCCAAATCCAGTAGCAAAAACTGAAAATCAGTAAATCATGTTAACCAAGAGTAAATTAATAATCATTACACATTCAACGGATTTAGTGTAAAAGACGTTTGAACAGTCTGAGAAAGTACTGACTTCATCAAAAACAAGATCACTGTTATAACTGATACAAACAATACGCAAAGATCTTCAAAGTTCATACTATTATTTCAGGAAGTTAATTTAAGATTTTTAAAATTTCCAATTTTAAGATGACTTGTTTATGTTGTCGGAAATAATTTTTCTAATAGATCGTTCTGAATATATAGCACAGTGGTCTGAAAATAATCTAGTAAGTTCCAAGAAGGCCAAATCATTTGTAGAAAAACTTCTTAAATGTGATTTTATAAAATGTTTTCTAGTGTGGTATCAATCTATTAAAACAATTACTACTTCTAAGAGTCATTTCATTAACAATACGACCATTGAAATACATTGAGCTAGACTAAGTGTCATAAAAAAGTAGCTGATACATACAAAACGAAAAACAATAGTCCAAAATAAAGGCAACAATAGTATACCCTGTTCAAAAGTCATAAATCGATTAACCGAAAACAAATCCGGGTTACAAACTAAAACCGAGGGAAACACATCAACTATATGAGGAAAACAACGGAACAACAGAAACACTGCAACAAAAAACAAACGCCAACATACATAGAAACGGATTATTTGATAACAACTGCCATATTCCAGACTTGGTACATGATATTTTAAGAAAAAAATGGTGGGTTGAACCCGGTTTTATTGCTAGCCAAATATCCCGCTTATATGGCAATGTTAAAAATACCGCTAAAATGACAAAACTACGTGACATGAATACAGTACAAACAAACGCAAGAACACTCAGCACAGAGAAATACACAAATAAATAATATAAAAGTACGTTACAACAATACGACATAGAAAAGTGGAGACAGATTAACACGAACCCTATTAAAACTAGAGTGAACTCATGTGACGTTGAAGAGTCATCAGTTCCTGCTTCACTGGTGACACCCACTGAGTTGTGCATGTTAAAATTCGCGTATGTGTCAAAACAGGTGTATAAGCTTTTTCATGTAGACATATTCGTTTTTATCTTGATAGCTGTTTGGCATTTGAAATTTGCTAATCTAAAATTTTGGGTTGGAGACTTTCGACTAAATGACAATGAATTTTTATATAAGGAAAAATGTGGACTGGAATGTATGATTTGAACACTCTCTTTCTTATAAATATGAGTACTTTATCATCTGGTAATATCCAGTGATATGGGATGTTTTTCCTTATATCAATTGATTGTTTTTATACATGTCTCAAATTTATAAGGAAAAACAGATCAATAATGTGTAATAAATCAGGTACAAAATATGGCTATGAAAATAAACTCATCATAGATACCAGGATTGAAATGTTTGTTTTTGGGCCAGACGCGCGTTACGTCTACAAAAGACTTATCGGTGACGCTCGAATCAAAAAAGGTTAAGAAGGCCAAATAAAGTACGAAGTTGAAGAGCATTGAGATACACACTTAATACTCTACATATCGCATGACAGAACAGCTAGAAAAGGAAAACATACTACATCTCCTTATTTTATATGTATGTGAATAATTATAAGTTTTTGTGAGAAAAATAACAATCCAATTTGCAATGTTGTAAATGTCAATCAAAACAAAAAAAATATGACATTCCTATTTGACTGCAGAGTGAAATATGACAATCCTATTTGACTGCAGAGTGAAATATGACATTCCTATTTGACTGCAGAGTGATTATCTATTTAAAGAAAGTTATATGAGCAAATTAATGAAATAAATAAAATCTGGAGTAGTCCATGATGTTATTCTCACGTATAAATTCTAAAACATTAAAACGGTAAGATTTTTTTTGTTAATTCATATTCTAGATGAAAGAGGATTTGTGGTTTATAATTGAAAGATTACATGTCGTAATAAAAAAAAGAAAAAAAAAAGAAAGAAAAATTATGTCAAAAGGAAGTCTCCAATGCGAGCATTTGCCTGTACCAAGTATGGAATATGAGAGTTGTTTTCCATTCGTTTGATGTGTTTGAGCTTCTTATTTTGCCATTTGATAAAGGACTTTTCGTTTTGAATTTTTCTTAAGGTTCAGTATTTTTGTTATTTTACTTTTCAATAGACAAAAATAATAATTCAGTATTAGATGATCCATTAACTATTCAATCAATGATAATGCATTTTAAAAAATATTTTGCAGGTTTAAATAGCAAACAGTCCAAGAAAATATGATGATGGTAATATGTGATGAAGACATTAAATCAATGAATGAAAAGTCATATTTGATTGATTTTGTCAGTTTGTATGAACTTCCCCTTTTGAATTTGCCTTTGAGTTTGTTATTGTTGTTTTACTTTTTTGATTAATCATTATTTCTATACTTCAAAGTCTTTCTTTCTTTTGATATTAATTTGATATACATGTCTTTAAAATATAATATATGATACAGTCTTTAAAATGTCACTTGATCTTTCATTATGTTATTTATGTAATACATATTTAAATTTCTGTCGCACACTTTCAATCTTAAGATGACCAATTGAACCTTTTTTTTTTAAAAAAAGGTACGGAGTGCTTCGCAGTATCATAACGCCAGCATAAAGCAATAGTTGTGCATCGGGTCTTGCAAACCCATAATGTAACTTTATTTCTTTTCTTCCGTATTTGATATCCTCTCTTGTTCGAAACATGTTCCTTATTCTATCTCTCAGTCTAGTCAAAAAGCGAGACCGTAGCGCAATGCTTTGCCACTGTGTGTCATCGCCACCGGAAATTGGGTAACAACGGAGCGGAGAGAAACCAGAAACAAATAAACAAGGTAAGAATTCCTTTGATTTAAACTATTTCTACCGTTTTGATGAAATGACGGCTTATGAAACGATTTTTCTGATATATAGTTCTTTAATTTTGTATGCCAACAAGTAGCAAACAAAGACAACATTTTATGTTATACTCCAAAACTGTGCACTTGGAACCTGACAATTTGGAGGTCGATCGCCCTCCGACGTCCCGCTTGTCATAACTTAATGAAATTTGCTTTCAAAAAAATGTTTTCTAAAGAATATGGACATAAACAGCTATTGTTTACTGTACGGCGAATTGCAGGGCGTTGTACAGCGAAATACAAAACAGCAACTTGTTTTCTGTGCGGTTTCTTACATTATACGGTAATGTAAAGATTATATCAATAACTTATAGATAATAACAGGGGATATATGATGTACATATCAATCCGTTACCAGCTTGCAAATATACGAAATAAGCTACATAGTCAAAAATATTCTAAAATATAGGCCGTTAATTTCATGCAGATGTCATCATTGCGTATCGGCCTTATTTGAAGTTGTGTTTTGAGAGACAAAAACATTAATTGTTTCTTTAACCTAATTATCCTAAATATATTCATATGTCGTTATACCTCTAACAACTGATGTAAGGGTAAATTATCAGAAATTCAATAAAACACTGGCCATACATCTTATGTGGGTGTCTTTTTTAAATGTATTATTTGATTTTAAATTTCTTGAATAAATGGTTTAACTAATTCCTTGTTTAGAAGGAAAGAGAACAAAATACTTTGTTTTGCCATTGAAAATTAAGGGGAAAATGAATAATACATTGCGTTTCGAAATAATTTGCTATTAAAAATAACTTATTTTTTATTTAAGTCGAAAAAAATGTTTGTCACGAGAGAAAACCATGCCCCCTCAAATTATAAATGGTCAGTGCCTAAAATATAATTCGATAAAAAGAAAAACAAAATTCGCAATGGAACCGACGACTAAGAATATTCAGTTCTTTTGTAGGACATAAAACATTCAAACTACTATTATGGCAGATTATACATGTGTAGTAACCAAAGACAAATGGTCACAGATAAACATGATAGAAAAAAAATACAACTTTATATTTTCAAGATAGAAAAAAAAAGACTGCTGTTAATTCTATTGGGCTAAAATTAAAAGGGGTAGGTTGAGGGGTTGCGTTATGAATTTTGCTTGGAGTTCGTTATTTTTTTTTTTTTTTTTTTTATTTTACTTTCAATGCAAGTAAGACTTGCAATTGCAATAACAGTTTTAGCAGCACGTTTTTTTTCAAACACGTATTCTGTTTTGAAACATACTGAATGCCAATTTGATATTTCTGGGAGTTGAGGATTATGAAAATGAATATCTTGGCCTGGTAATAACTGAAAAATAAATAACTTTGCACAAGACAGGATGCAAATGAATAACCTTCAGCACAAAAATGCTGGAAACAAATGTATATAGAATGAAAACTAATTTTTATCGCGGAAAAAATAAGAAAAATAAAGGATCAATCCGAAAAATGAATCTCCTTTCACCCCCTAAGAATATCAAATGGTCTGGTCGTCCCCATATATAGGTATAGAACTTGACCTATATATTAGATTTTATAGAAATGTGAATTAATAGTGTTTAAAAATCAAAATTTAACCTTAAAATATATGAAAATCATCGAATTTCAAGAAAGATGCTAAATCAATTTTTTTGCATTTGTTATAAGGACAAAAAAAGGATAATTAAAGCACGAAAGCACCCCTAAATATGAAAGTGTACCCGACTTACCCTTTCACGATAAGAAGTTACAGATTTCAGTTTATCTCATATCTGATGTAAACTCGGATATATAGGAATTATAATGAAAACCATAAAAAATAATATAATTCAAATTGTTTTATTCATTGACAGTTCATTAAATAAACTGATCATAGATACCAGGATTGAAATTTTATATTTACGCAAGACGCGCGTTTCGTCTACAAAAGACTCATCAGTGACGCTCGAATACAAAATGGTTAAAAAAGCCAAAGAAAGTACGAAGTTGAAGAGCATTGAGGACCAAAAATTTCTAAAAGTTTTGCCAAATACAGCTAAGGTAATCTATTCCTGAGGTAGAAAAGCCTTAGTATTTCAAAAATTCAAAGTTTTGTTAACAGTTAATTTATAACTATGAACATATTAATGATAACTCAAGTCAACACAGAAGTGTTGACTACTGGGCTGGTGATACCCTCGGGGAATTAAAACTCCACCAGCAGTGGCATCGACCCAGTGGTTGTAAATAAACTCATCATAGATACCAGTATTGAAATTTTATATTTACGCCAGACGCGCGTTTCGTCTACAAAAGACTCATCAGTTACGCTCGATTAAACGTTTTTCATGTTTAGTACGGGTAAGATATTGACGTAAAATGTATACATCTGGAAAGCATGTATTTTTTATATACTGCTAGAGATCTAATAAGACTATGTACATTGTAGCCTACTTTTGTGTATATATCGACAATGCCGTTAATCGAATTGTATTTTTATCAAATGTATAATAAGGTATTTGAACCTCTAGCACTATTTTTGAAAAGGACGGCATATAAATATCATAAAATTAGAAAGTTGCTATAGAATTGAAAAACAAGTTGCCGTACTGTAAATCTGTAAGCAAGAGAAAGTTGCCGTACCCTAGGCTTGATTCGTTTTTACCTATATTCTTTAAAAAATTTCAGTAAAATATGAAATTACACCATCATATTCTAAAACTTTGTTTGGTTGAATATCTGGCCAGCAGGACGTCGGAGGGCGATCGACCTAGAAATTTTCTGGTACCAAGTGCACAGTTTAACACAAAATCTTGTCTTTGTTTGCTATTTGTTGGAATACAAAATTAAAGCATGATATATCAGAAAGTCGTTTCATGAGCGGTAACCTCCTCAAAACGGTAGAAATGGTTTGAATTAAAGAAATTCTTACCATGTTTATCTTTTTTCTCCTTTCTGAACGCTTCGTTTATACCCAATTTCCGGTGGCGATGATAAACAGTGTTGACACTGGGACATAATATTTTGACGGGACTTGTCTTTCGACAGTCGTATCGATTTCATTGTTGGGTCATCTAATTATAGATATGATTAGATCCTTTTAGTTATATAGACTGTTATGTTCTTATACATCCTTGGCTTTCAAATATTCGGCGTTGAGCGATCTTGATGAAGGTAAATCCAAAAAAGCGCTTCGGACGCATGA
The DNA here is from genome assembly GCF_021869535.1 of Mytilus californianus. Classification (NCBI taxonomy): domain Eukaryota; kingdom Metazoa; phylum Mollusca; class Bivalvia; order Mytilida; family Mytilidae; genus Mytilus; species Mytilus californianus. The sequence goes on along the minus strand of NW_026262615.1, from coordinate 22,976,736 downwards.
AATTTATAACGCGTTGTTTTCATCTTTTTGTCTTAATAATGTTAAAAAAATTTAATGAATTCAAAAAAGGTTATTTAAGTAGATAAAACGACAATTGCATTTTTTTAATTCTGCGATGGCGTGTTCAACATTTATTCTATGGTGTAATAAGTCTAATTAATTGTCTTCACTCTCTCTACATATTCTAGTGTTTTCGAACAATATGTTGGTTAGTATGAGATGTCAATACTGTATGTCTGTTGGGATATATTTTGTCGCACACCAAAAACAGCAGAGAACCATACGCGTTTCCAGAGAAACAGATTTTTTTTATTAGTTGTTATTGGCTTTGAACTAGCTGTCAGTAATTGCGAGTACTCTCAGATCTGTTCTAAGTGTCCTTTTTGTTGTTAGGGATGTGGGATGGATAAATATCCTACCACGTCCAGTCTGTGTTTATGTTTGATGTTTTTCTGCACTGTATCGATCTGATGAGTTAAGCCTTTTTCAAATGATTTTTATAGTTGGTGCTTATGTTGTGCTATTACACCACTATCCCAGGTTTGGGGAGGGTTGAGCGCTCACAACCATGTTTAACCCCGCCGCAATCTTTATGTGCCTGTCCCAAGTCAGGAGCCTGTAATTCGGTGGTTGTCGTTGGTTCATGTCTGTCATATTTGTTTTGCGTTAACTATTTTGTTATAAATTAGGCCGTAAGTTTTCTCAACTGAATTGTTTCATATTTTTCATGTCGAGGCCTTTTATAGCCGACTATACGGTATGGGGTTTTTCTTATTGCTGAAGGCCGTACGGTTGCCTATAATTGCATTTTACTTTAATTTTGGTGGATAGTTGTCTCATTGGCAATCATACCTCATATCCTTTTTTATACTTCCTATTATGATTATGTTATAATTCAAAAAATTGTGTCTTACCTTAATTAAGTATAGAAGAATCAGAAAAAAAGTCGTTAAGGGTACCCTACAAACAGTGTTCTTGAAAAACACGGGAAATGCGATAAGAAAGTTACACAATACAATTATCAAACCCGCCGCAGCGCAGTGTTTGAAATATTAATGTCCTTCGCTTTCACAATTACATCTTTGTACCAGCAACTGCTCCTTAACCGAATTAAATAGTGTGATTTTTTTTTTTAAATTTCTCGCCTGATATACCTTTGAACCTTTAATCCCTTTTAATCGACGGATTAATTTTTCGGATAAACTTTGTGTGACCGTCATAAGTGGAGTCTATCGAACAATTTCAAGAAAACTGTATCGGTCTCGGATCATGAGTTACTAATCATGCATCGAGCAGTCCAGCCCCATCCATGTTCATGGGAGAGTGTTATCGACACCGTGAAGAAAAAAAATCGTCCATACTCAAATGACTCCCAAGATCTCTATAAAAACAAACAACTCTGTCTGTCCGTCCGTCTGTCCATCAGTCCGAAAGACCTTTAATAGAAAACTTTCCTCAAAATTTTCTTTCTTGGTTTCTATTGAAAGGAATGATTTTGTATTTGGTCTGCAACTTAATAATTATGAGTTGCAGCGTGTAAGCAATTTTTACGTCGGCACAAGAAATATTTTCGTGAAAGTTTTCTTGGCTTGTATTTAAAGGAATAATTTCATATTTGGTCTGCAGCTTCATAATAATGAGTCGTAGCGTGTAAGCAATTTTTACATGAGCCATGCACTAGCTACCTGTTTTCTAATAGTTTGAAATTTTACAACACTCATTGTAAAATGAACATTCTCGTCAAATTTTGCTTGCCTTCAGTGAACGGGAATGATCAGCTATGCTTCAGTAACTATCCCACCTCAATCAATTACATTCAGCGACGCAGGGACAAACCCGGTATTGGTCTTGTTTAATTTGAAGGATTGATTGTAAAAATATTTTAATACACCTTTTTTACATTCCAACAGAGTATGACGAATTGTTTAAATTATATATTCGACACAAAGATGTTCATTGATAGTGGTGGTGTGTTTTTTTTTCGTATATTTTCTAAATTTTTTTTAAACCAAAAACGTGGACAAAATATTTGACCAATTCAATAATATAAATAAAAGATAATAAAAATATCCCGAACGGCAAGTATAATGCCATAAAGAATAAATAGTTCTTAAACACCCACCCGCTATTTCCCCTCATTCTCTTTTAAAAAATGGAAAATGTATGTCTTAGCATACAAATTTAATATTGTCAACATGATCCGTAATTGATCGCCCTTTCTTAACACTATAAGTCTTGCTGAAAATAATTTTGAACTGTCTTAACCTAGCTAACGTCAATTAAAAAAGTTTTTGTCCATTCTATCATACGCTGACCATTTACAGCATGTTCAACCTGGATGACACCATGTGCAATAATTAATGTGTACACATTACTACATATATTTCTTAAAATCCCCTTTGTTCAGCTATAGAAAATCATTATAGGAGTTAGATTTTGTTTTGGAACGACGGTTTATAATTACACTTTGAGACGACCCTAAATATAAATGCTACCTGTAAGTGTATTTGTAATCCTAATCGTAGGTGTATGACAGTTTTCGCAAATGTTTATTAATACATCCTTATTATTTATACCATAAAATATTCTTATAAATCATTTTTTTCAAATCATTTTCTTTCTTCATGTTTGTCAATATATGATATATACGAACTCTGACTATTGATTTCATAATTTTTGGTCTATAATTAAAAAAGATATCCATTAGGTCTCTATGTTAATCTTATTTTTTTATGTAGTAAATACTTGATGGCGTAAGTATAAATTGTCTAACAGCCTTCCAATCAAAACAAGAACAACATACGTGTGCTTTAAATGTCTATTTCGTTGTACCATGTGACTTTACATATTTAAGGACACCTATGAAAATGCTCATTTCTTTTTCTTTATACATTTGATTATTGATTTTAAATCAGTTTATGAGTTAACAAACATACATTCATAGATGATTTTGGAAATTACAATTATTATAACTTTATGTTTTTGTTTCCTAAAAAGAATGTTTAGAAATACCTTTTGCTTTTATTTGATTTAATAAATATTTCTGTACTCTATAAGAGCAAGCCTTTCATGCTTTTAGAATGGTGACTTTCTCAACAAAACAAAGAGGCCCTGAAATCATTTATCAAGAAATACTTACAGAATAAAAATTTCCTTCTTTGCAAACTGCACACCTGCTGACCAGCAAAGCATAATTACAATTTATTGGAAAATAAGAAAATACAAATTTTGGAAATAACAATGATAAAGACCTTTATGACTAAAAATAACATTATTGTATTTTGATAGCATATGAAGGTTTTAATACAAATGAAAATGCTATATTCATTTTGATCTTATTTGCCTCTTCTAATAGAGATTGGATAATTGAGAATACTTTGTTATTTGATGAGACATTTAAGCAATCTCATAACATCAAACTCGACTGAAATTCATTTTTTGAGTACTGATCAGTTAAGGTCATTTTAATATTCAAATGTGTAAAGTCACATGAAACAATGTAACAGATATTTATACAGCACATGTATGTTGTTTTTGTTTTGTTTGGAAGGCTGTTAGACTCTTTATACTTACTCCATCAAGTATTTACTACCTAGAAAAATAAAATTAACATAGAGACCTAATAGGTACCTTTTTTAATATTAGACGAAAAATTATGAAATTTATAGTCAGAGTTCGTATATATTATATATTGACATACATCAATAAAAAAATAATGATTTTAAAAAATGGATTTTTAAGAATTTTTTCTACAAATGTATAGAAGTCAAGCAGACAGTATATTCAAATGAGAAATTATTTGCCATTTTCTCTTTTAAATATTTATAATCTTAAAAACAATTAATTTCAATAAAACATATTTGCTTTTAATCTCAAGTTGTTTTCTAAGTTGAAAATCATTATTATAATAATTTATGGAATGTCATGAAAGTGATTTCTGTCTTAAGAAAAAAACAATAATTTTTAACTATGTCGCTTTATTTTAGTTATATAAGAATATATAACGTTACAGAAGTGTGCCTACATAGGAGTAATAAATAAAAACGGCCGCTTTGGTAGCTATAAATCATTTCACAACGCTTTAAATCACTTCACAGCCTGAAATTCTCTCTTTTGTAAACCAATATTTGGCAACACTAATATAAATATTTGATCATACAGCTCTTTTGTTGAAAAAGCTTTTCATGTTTTTATGTACTTGTACATCAATGGCTTTCAAACTATAAGGTTCAGGCGTTCCTGGTGGAGGTAAATACAGCAAAGCGCTTTAAACGCACCGAATTTATAAAGTACATTTTCTAGTACTCAAACGATACCGTAGCTGTTGAGTTGTTTGTATTATCAGCATATATATTTTGTTTTTATTGGTGTAAATATTGATTTTGTTATCAGTAAATCAAAACCATACTAACTACTTATTGTTATACACATATGCACATTCATTGTTCTAAATCGGTCTATACATATATTTTGGCACTGCAAAAGGTCATGTTTTTCTCTGACTGTTAATGACGTCTTTGTACTTTGTACTAAATCCATTTAATGTTGGATGTGTATTGATTGATATTTGAGTCTTGGAGACCAGATTTTTTCAATAAATTTGTTTTTAGCTTTGAACTAGCTCTCAGTAACTGCGAGTTCTCTTAGATCTGTACTATGTGTCTGTTTTTTGGTGTGAGGGATTCCCTGCCACGTCCGGTCTGTATTTTTGTTAGATGTTTTTCTGATTTTATCGATCTGATGAGTTAAGTCCTTTTCAACTGATTTTTATAGTTTGTTCTTAAGTTGGGCCGTTACACCACTGTCTCAGGTTAGAGGAAGGGTTGGTGTCTCAAACATGTTTAATCCCGCCACATTCTTAATGTGTCTATCCCAAGTCAGGAGCATGTAGTTTAGTTGTTCATGTCTGTCATATTTGTTTTTCGTAAATGGTTTTGTTATTAATTAGGCCGTTAGTTTTCTCAATTGAATTGTTTCAACTTTTTCATGTGGGGGCCTTTTAACGTCGACTATACTGTATGGAGTTTTCTCATTGTTGAAGGCTGTACGGTTACCTATAATTGCATACATCCACTTCATCAGAACTTTGGTGGATAGTTGTCTCACTGGCAATCATATCACATCTCCCTATTTTTATACTGGTTCCCAATGGATAATGCTTTACAGTTTGAACCAGCAAAGCTGCGTGTTTTTAGTATATCTTGTACGGGATGAGCATATAATTTCTCCAGTCAAATTTAAATTAATTTCTCATTTTTCCTTCGTAGCAAATATTTTTTCTCCCGCTCGAATCAAAGCAATCGGAAATTCAAAGCAAATACGATATTGAAGAGCCTTGGAAACCAAAATGTTAAATGAAAATATTTTATAAATTCATTGCTTTGTTTAAAGTAAATTTATGTATACATTTTGTTTTTTATATATTGCTTTCATGATTTTGCTTGCAATAAACTAAAAACAAAATACTTTAATCATACGGAGAGTCTTCATGATTAGTTTCAATGTTGTTTAGATGTAGTTATTCTAAATTGATTATAATAATTGGAACACTTCAGCTATGTTACACGTGTGTTTCCACGACCCCGACCACTTTTTATCGGTTGTGATATCACTGAATGCGACTTACCACTGTATGTTTATTTGCAAGGGGTAAATATAAGCAACAGAAAGGTACCGATTTTCAAGTTTCATAGAATAAGAAGATACAAATAAAGGTAACAAACTAGACTGTGCCGTATGGGCTTTGCTCATTGTTGAAGGCCGTACGGTGACCTATAGTTGTTAATTTCTGTGTCATTTGGTCTCTTGTGGAGAGTTGTCTCATTGGCAATCATACCACATCTTCTTTTTTTATATATAACTGAACAAACAGATTTGACTCTTACAGGAGGGAGACTGGGTGCGTCGAAATTGTTATTTGTCGTTTGATTATTTTTATTTTTGGTCATGATGTTGCCTGTTTTCATTGGGCTTATGTTTTTTTTTGTTATTTCATCCTAGTTTAAGTATCTCTGTTTTATTAGTATTGTCTTTTAAACGGTCTGGTGATTTCAAAGCAGTTATCAAATAATAAAAAAAAAAAGATTTGCTAAACAAGTAAGATATACCTTAAATTATTAATTAAGTAATCAATCTATTTATTTAATTATTTGTTTATTTACAAATATGATCATTTATATAAATTACAGATGTTGATTTTCATTCCTGCACGTAATTGATGTATTGCCATGGAACCCATTGTAGTGATGTTCAGCAGTGAAATACATAGAAATATTGTCTTGCACTTGTTTTCGTAGACTATATGTTGACGAAATCAAACATACATGTAAACATATATACGGGAATGCTACTGTCAAAAAGACTTAATATAAAAGTAAGAAGATGTGGTATGATTGCAAATGTATTTCAAATTGAAAAATAAATCAAAAAGTAACAACGATTTTTAATACGATGATCTTCAATGTCCAACAACTTTGTCCTGCTTTGTTACTCTCAAATTAATGCTGTATTGACCTTGAAACAATGCAAAAAAAGTAACAAACAGTTTTTTTAATATTTTTCTCCAGATTGTGCCTTTTTTCCCATTTATCTTTTATGTAAATTTAGGTTTTAGTTGCTTGGTTTTATTTTCATCATCAAAATTTTAAACGTCCTTAAATACTGTTTACATATCTTACATAGTATGTTCTTTATTTTGGAAAACATGCAGTCGCTGATCTCAACGTATCTTTTAATGCTTTTTGTTTTAAGTATGTAATCACACCTTCTTAATTGAGTTTTTAAATTTCTTAATTTGCTTTTATCAAGACAAACTTCTCTTTAAAGTTGATCTTTTTGGGTGTTGTATACAATCGTTAGCTCATGTATATAAATATCTAATATGGATTTGATATTTTTATTTTATACAGATAAAACACATGTATGAAACCACTATGAACTCGGAATTTTTTTATTTGATAAATAGAGTCTTTCCTAAGTATTTTGGAGGCCTAGAAAGGATGTGTCTTAGCTCACTAGGGATATTATCTCCGTTTTAGAGTTTTAGTATAATACTCGTCTGATCTGTTAACATACTTATTGGTCCTATTCCTGATTGTGACATTTTTGTTGATTGTGGATTCGTATGTCAATGCTGCAGACACTACATTGCCGTTTAAATAGCAGCAGATGGTCTTTTAACAGAGAGATGTAGGTCATTCAGATTCTAGCGGATGCATTTAATGGATTTTGTAAAACTATACAGATTTAAGGAGAATAATCACACACAAAATCACACACAAAACCCATAGTAAACATGTTTTCATTGCATAAATGTAACAAATATATTTAACCACAGACCATACAAAATAAACAATCCAATATATTATATGTTTTCCTATTTTCACCGAAGGAAATTGTTCTTCAAAAGCGTTAAAATAATTAATCAAGTTTTTATGGTATAAGAATCAAAGTATATATCTGGGCATCATGAAGAAGTTTGAAAGGAATAGGCTCACATGTATCCTATGCACTCTTTGTGAATGGAAATTGTTTGTTACTTTGATTTATGTCTTCTTACTGTATTAATTATAGGGTTCATAACGAGTGAGAATTGGATATCGCGTTATATCAACTCGCGTTATCCAATTTCAATTTTATAATAAACGAGCATTCGGCAAGTTTATTAGTACTATTTGAATTAAATAACTAAAGTTGATATTAAGCGATATCCTATTCTCACTAGTTGTTAAACCTATTTCTCTTATGGTCAACACTCACAATGTGTTAAATAAAAAAAAAATCCGCGAACAGTTGGTCTAGTCTTTTGCACATACCAGTATGACGTCATATCTCCTCTTCTGGCGTAATACTGTAACATCAAACATTGTAAAACTTTTTGTACGCTTCAGAGAATGTAATTTATTTGACAAAAAGAAGATTTTTATGTGAAATATGTGAGTGTTCTGTATATCATTGACGAAGTCACATACATCCGTTGCCATGGACGAAATATACATAGTCTTAGCCTTTAAAAATCATCAGTGACCTAACAAATAGACAATCTCGTTATCTCGTCTCATAATTCTGGATAAGCTAATCAAATTAACGCAGTTTTCGTGTCACGTTTTTATTTTTGGCCATGGCGTTGTCAGTTTGTTTTCGATCTATGAGTTTGACTGTCCCTCTGGTATCTTTCTTCCCTTAAAAAATATTTCTTAATGCAAGAAATAGATAACATGCCACAACCATAAGAGCATGGTTTAAGCATCGGCAAACTAATCTTATTTCTAATTGTATGCTTTAATTATCTAATCAGTTGCCATATAATGGTCAATAAATGTTTTAAAGTAAACTGAATAGCAGCAGATGGTCTTTTAACAGAGAGATGTAGGTCATTCAGATTCTAGCGGATGCATTTAATGGATTTTGAAAAACTATACAGAATTAAGGAGAATAATCACACACAAAACCCATAGTAAACATGTTTTCATTGCATAAATGTAACAAATATATTTGACCACAGACCATAAAAATAAACAATCCAATATATTATATGTTTTCCTATTTTCACCGAAAGAAATTGTTCTTCAAAAGCGTTGAAATAATTAATCAAGTTTTTATGGTATAAGAATCAAAGTATATATCTGGGCATCATGAAGAAGTTTGAAAGGAATATGCTCACATGTATCCTACGCACTCTTTGTGAATGGAAATTGTTTTTCATTACATTAAAGACACAGACTAATAAAAACATATTATCACATAATAGAATTAACTACATTGTTTCTGACACATGTTGGACATGTAATCAATATTTTACCGAATATAAATTAAAGTGAAGAAAAGCTCTATTTTAATAGGGAAAACTGACATCATGTACATATAAACAACTGATAAGGCATAAGAACAGGTTGTCTGTACTGTTAAAGATTGGATGCAAGATGTCATTTTCAAAGCTGACTGCTCAACGTATAAATTCTGTTTAAACAAGGTTGACTAGTTTTAATGACCACCTGCCCGTTTTTCGTCGTTTTTTGTGGTTTGATTGTGGTTTGACATTACGTCGTCTGATCTTTTAATTACCGAACGTGACCTATTCCCGATTGTGACTGTTTTGCTGAGTGTGAATTCGCATTGCTATAAGACGTGTCACGGTACCTTTCTATCGAAAATTCATGTATTTAGTTTTGATGTTATATTTGTTATTCTCATCGGATTTTGTCAAATGTCTTATCGTTTGTAGTTGTAAATCTTATTTTTTTCTGTTGTATTCGTGTGTTATGGTAAAGATTATTAATCACCCAGTTCGTTAATAAGATTTCAGTTTGGGTCAACTAGATTTATACGATATATTTGGTTTACAGTTTGATTTAGAAGAAACACCGACATAACTAGATAATACTATTAATTATCTTATTACTACCACATTTTATATTAATGAGAATTGTAATTTTCATTGTTATTGATAAATGTTATATGAGTATTATAAACCAAATCTTGAATTCTATCCTAATTCTATCCTATTTTGGGGAAATTTCAGAAATTCAAATGTGACGTCACCTTTTTTTAGCGTTGATCTCTTTGGCTAACTCGGCTGTGAATTTTTATGTGCTGGTTTATGTTGTTTTGTGTATCCGTTTTTATTCTGTAATTAGTCACCACTTCGGTTTTATCATGTATTATATCTATTATATAGTCATTTTTATAAATTTACTGTTTGCAAAAGTATGAATTATTCTAAATACTAAGGATTTTCTTATCCAAGACATATAACCTTAGCCGTATTTGGCACAACTTTTTGGAACTTTTGGTCCTCAATGCTCTACAATTTTGTACTTGTTTTGGCTTTCGTACTTTTTTGATCTGAGCGTCATTGGTTAGTCTTGTGTGGACGAAACGCGCGTCTTGTGTATTAAATTTTAAACCTGGTACCTTTTGTTAGCTATTATTCGTATGTTTCTCTGTCATATATGTTCTCCCATTTATTTGTATTGTAGTCATGTCATGTAATATTGTCATTTTAATGTTATATTTAACATTGCCATAAAAGCGGGAGGTTTGGCTAGCCACAAAACCAGGTTCAACCCACCATTTTTTTCCTACAATGTCCTGTTCCAAGTCAGGAAGATGGCCATTGTTATATTATAGTTCGTTTCTGTGTGTGTTACATTTTAATATTGTGTTTCTGTTGTGTCGTAGTTCTATTATATTTGATGTGTTTCCCTCAGTTTTAGTTTGTAACCCGGATTTGTTTTTTTCTCAATCGATTTATGAATTTCGAACAGCGGTATACTACTGTTGCCTTTATTTGTTTTTGTTTTTATTGCAATGGCGTTGTCATCTTGTTTTTGACTTATGAGTTTGAATATCCATTTGGTATCTTCCGTTACTAAAAGTTTGAATAACCTTGTGGTACCTTCCACAACCTATGAGTTCCATACCCGTTTGGATCCTACTGTCACTCTTTTATTGTTATTTTTAGAGGGGAAAAGTAGAGATATTAGAAAATCAAAGGTCTGGAAAGGCAATTATTTCAGCTCTTTTAACTCAAATAGATATGTTCCGTACCTTCAAACAACATTTAATCATTTAAAGTTATGTACAGAACTTCTCTGGTTTATATATGAATTGATACGATATTCCAGGGCTTGCATTTTCTATCATGATTTCCTTAATAGAGGATTGCTGCTCACAAGGAAGCTATTAAACCAAGAGTTCCAAGTGGTGAAGTTGAAATCGTCCCTTCGTAAATTTTACGGACACCATCACGAGTTGGTTAACCGTTATGGAATATCCGTTTCACAGATGACAACGGAAATTATCCAGTTGTAACTACAATTCCGTCCCCTTTTCCGAGAATGTGACCTACCGAATTAGACTTATCAACGAGTTTGTACTGATATGAGCAACACGACGGGTGCAACAATTGGAGCAAGATCTGCTTACCCTTCCGGAGAACCTGCGACCCCCCCCCCCCCCCCCATTTTGTTGGGGTTCGTGTTGCTCAGTCTTTGATTTTCTATGTTGTGTTTTGTGTACTGCTGTTTGTTTGTCTTTTCCTTTTTTAGCCATGGCGTTGTCAGATGATTTTCGACTTCTGAGTTTGAATGTCCCATTTGTATCCTTTGCCTCTCTTTTATTGTTCATCGGCAGATATCAGTTATCAGCTTACTGAAAGATATCGTGAAATAAAACGCCATTTCGATAGTAAAGATTTTGAGTGACTTTTAGTAATTTAGGTTGGCTGATTGTGTCATATTATGTTTAAAAAAATGCCAATTATGAAATGCTTCCAAATTCCCCAAATTTTATATTATTTGTAGGCAATAATATCATCACTGTTTTCTAAATGGCTTACAATTCTACTTACTTTCATATTAGAAATTTCAGGTGCAAAATAATAGCTGTTTTCATTTACTTTTAAAATTCAAAACAAAATTCTGTAAGATGGTTGTCAAAAGATTCTAATCTTCAATTACAATCTATAAAGTATCGAACAAAAGTGAACATAAAATCGTCTAATTTTAACTGTAATACATTTTGTTTGAGAATTTTGAAAAAACTTGTTTATCTAGTATAGCGCCCGTTTTTTGAAAATGTTGTCATTCATATGTATAGATATAACATTTAAACAATATTAAGTTTTTAGAACGTATAAGGGAAAACAATAAATGTACAATACTGTTTTTACCTAAATATTGAATATTTGCCAAAATAATGAATAAAGACTTGAGGTGTACGTATGCATCACAAGGATGACAAAAGAGCAAGTGATGAATATTTGTGCAATAAAAACAAAAATATTAAAACGATGGTGCAAAAACATAGAAGTTTTATCTGCTGGGAATTTTCAAGTCTATTGATATAATGGGGAGCTTTACAAAAAAACACAGTAACTAGTAGGGTTCATTTTGGTCAATTTTTTTACCTTATTATTTACAGCAGTAGAGTAAAAAATAAATTAATTAAATAAGTCTTAAAAAATAATGAAAGGATCTTGAATGAAAAAAAAGATGCACACGACAGTAATTTCAAAAATACGCAACAGACTTACATTGGATTTGATCCGCGTTTAAACTGTACGTATATATCTTATCTTCTCCTACCGTAAACCATCTTAAGCTTCATGTTGTATATATGCGGTCTTAAGTCTTTAAGAGACTACATCCTGTGTTTTCACTTTGTCATATACGTCTGAAACTTAATCGTCAACAACTTATTCGTTTTTTTTCCCGTTAAATCGTTCATGGTCATTCGTGAACAAAACTAAAATGGAAGCCCTCACACATATCCTACCACTGGTGACAAACTACACTATACCTCATTCAAGTCGCACATTCGAAGAATTTACTTCGTCACGTGTTTTTATTACTTTATTCCCTAATAATGCTTAAGCAATGACTTCCTGTATGTCATAATTCTAACCATCTTTGTTATGATTCCAAGCATCTCATTTTCACATTCGAATCAAATTTCGTTGTCTGTAGACACTATTTTTTAACGCAAAAAAGTAAATAGTATCATTTTCCTTTGTTCCTTTCTATACCTTTAAAAAAGATAAAAAGTGGAAAAATTGTGTTGTTACTAGATTAAATGTTAAAATTCATTTGTAGTTAAACGGCAAGATAGTTTATCGATAGTATTTGAAAAAAAAAAACTTGAACCATTTACTTCAACAATTTTCATCGTTTTTTTGTTCTTTTTTTTCCCATGGTGTTGTCATTTTGTTTTAGACTCCTTCCGCCACTTATGAGTTTGAATATCCCTTTGGGACCTTCGGCCACTAATGAGTTTGAATATTCCTTTGGGACCTTTCGCCCCCTCTTTTAATGTTATTTTTAAAGGGCAATATGCACTGATATTATAAAAATCAAAGGTGTGGTAAGGCAACTCATTCAGCTCTTGAAACTCCAATCGGTATGTTTTTACCTTCAAATAACATTTTAGCATTTAAGATTATGAACAACATCTAAAAGTCCCTGGTTTTGTTTGCCTTATTGTTTATTGTTTATAAGTAGATTAGGTTATTCGATAAAATAATATTTTTGTTCTTCAACTTTGTACTTGTTTTGGCTTTCTAACTATTTTGATCTGAGCATCACTGATGAGTCTTATGCAGACGAAACGCGCGTCTGGCGTACCAAATTATAAGCCTGGTACCTTTGATAACTAATTAGAATAATATTTCTTCGTCAAAAAAAGTCAATTATGACATACTTCTAAAGTCACCATATTACTATAATAGATTCTCGTAGAAAAATTACCAAATTACAATCATCTTATTTGTTTAGAATCAAATTACCACTTTTTTTAAATGGTTTACAAAATTTACTCATTTTCATATAAGTAATTTCAGGTGCAAACTAATAACTGTTTTAATTTACTTTTAAGATTCAAATCAAAATTCTAAAAGTTGTTTGTAAAAAGATCCTAATCATAAATTACAATCTATCATGTATCAAACAAAAGTAAACATAAAATTGTCCATAGTGGATCTAATTTTAACTGTCATACACTCATTTTTTTGGATTTTGTGAAGAACATGTTTATCAAGTAGCATTTGTTTTTTGAAAATGGTTGTCATTATATTGTTTATAGATTTGCCTTTCAAACAATACAAAATTTTCAGAGTGTATAAGGGAAATGAAGAAATGAAATGTTTACAATACTGTTTTTAACTAAATGTTGAATCTTTGACAAAATAGTTGTTAGAGACTTGAGTACCTATGTATCACAAGGATGACAAAATTCATGATATATCAACAAGAGCTGTATATTTGTGCAATGAAAACAAAATATTTAAACTATGGTGTGATAATATAAAAGTTGATTCTGCTCACAAATCATATTCGCTCAAATCTTCTTATAATGAGCCTTCATAAAATGTAGTTACGATGAAAAGTATATATGTGATGGTAAGTTTGAAAATAAACTCACTGATGCGATTAATAAATTAAAAGTATTTTATGTAAAATGTAATTTTAATATAACACGCTAATTAGGTGTTCAAATTCTAAATTCTTATTTTTGCTCCTCCTTGTGACAGCTACTCCAGCTGGTTTACATGTCATGTATTTCATACAGATTATATCAGAATAAAATTACTTAGTTGTGGCAGTACATTGGTGCTATATACTGTGTATAACAGGCTTATTTTGACATATGTTCAGTTGAATGTCATTGCATATGTCAATAAGGCAGTTACCCAACAACAAAGAAAACAAGCAGTTCTTAAGTGATGCTTTTGTAACGTCCTAACAAAATCTCCTATATAGATACATACTATATTACCTTATGACAAAAAAGTAAATAGAAGACGAATATATGCTTTATTATTAAAATATATATTTTGATTATAACTGTAATATAAAATAGTCACACACTATAAAACTGAGAACAGACTAGGACCAGCCCAGCTGTTCTTAACAATAAATGTAATAACAAAGGATGCATGTCAAATGATATGATGGAGATATATGTACATGATTGTGATAAGTCAAACTCATGTATTATGCAAAACAAAGAAAAATCATTATCATTTTTCAAAGATTTGAAAAACACTAGTATAAGTTACTATCTAAAATATATGTTATTACATTGTAAATTTTAGTTTTTGGAAATACCAAGATCTTCAAAAAGGAAGCCTGTCAATCGAAAATCAGAAAAAAAACTGACCCAAGGGCCCCTTGGACCACCTATGGATCTTCCCCTGAATTAAAGAAGATACAATAAAAAGTCAACCAACCAACACAATTATTGAAAAAAATTACATATAAACATCACTACACTATATTTTACTACAGATAAGTATTAATATAACATCAGAGAACTTATGACGAGATTCTTATGATTTAAACTCGTGGTTTTCCAGTATCTTGTCATTAAAACTGTTTGAAGTCTGATCTAGGAATTATAGGTGATCCATGGCCCTAAATAATCAAAAGGAGTTTTTGGCTACAATCTCATTTTAGGGCATGTTGAAAGACCATAGATGATATGTGTATCACAATTTTCCTAGACAATGTCATTGATGTTAGCTTATGTAATCATTTCAAAACCCGTTTCAGAACTAAATTTTTTTTAGTAATGATGAAAGCACCTTTTACATCATATAATACCTCTGTTGTGGTTAATTACGATAATATTTACAAAACATAAATGTGATAAAAATCTATAATAAAACCTTATATATTAATTATTGATGATTATAATGATTTGTTGGCAAAAGTTAGAGATGAATCATGTTTCAAAATAAAAATATGATAACAAAAATATAATTGTATTCTTCCTTACATTTCCAATTTTCTGATTATTTTTTTTCTTTGTTTTCTTCTGTTTCAAATTTTGTTTATTAAGATGGTACATATATAACACTACAGGGAGATAACTTTGTAAAAATCAGCTGAACGTTTTAATCACTTTCTACTATGAAGGAAATATTAAGCTTCTCAATGATCAAAATTAGTGTTTGTCAAACTGAAATTTTTACCAATAAAGTGTGTGGTTCAAGTTTTTTGAAATTTTTATATTATTGTCAAAGGGTCAAAGTAAATATTTTGTCAAAATTTTATGAAAATTAAATGAGCCAAACTAATTTTAGTCAAGGTGTTTGGTACCACCTTAATTCTGCTATATCCTTTGTTTTTCTATTGAATAAACATTTATTAACAATCCCAAAAATATTTTTCTAATACATTATTATAGTGTATTTCCAGGATACCAGTCAATTTACCAGATGATTAATGCAGGTTAAAACCAAGAATTCAACTGAATCAAGACTTCATTAAATATTGCCTTCTGTGGGGCAAAAAAAAAAATTTAAACTGAAAGTTGTTTTAACTTTTGTTTTGATTATTAATTGGCTGGAGTCCAGTATGAGGTAAGTCATTTTCAGAAACTCCTGAATCAGTGATAATATTCACAAATACAGACATTATTTAGCTTAAATAGTAATATGACAGGCCTTTATCGAACATACATTGATAATTTTCAAATAGTAAATTATATTAAATTATGAGCAAAAAAGGAGCAAAGGATTTTATATGTCATGACAAAATTCTGAAGAAAACTGCAGGTCATGGATTTATTTTTTGCTTCAGGGGTTGACAGGTTATAACTCCTAAATAGTTAAAACAATAGGAAAGAAAAAAAAATCAAACCATCAGACCATTGAAAAAAAGATAAGGAGACTAAGATCAAATTAATAGCAAATTTCCTAGATAGAGAAAAAATTTATTTCAACTTTCCATGATCTATTTTTGATAAACTTTTCTTGAAAGTTTTATATTCAATGATTTAAAATGACTTATTCTATCAAATATATACTAGAATATATTATGACCTAATTACAGAGGAAGTATATATATGTATTAAATAATTTTTGACTTTTATATAATTTTTAGGCTGAATTTCCTTAACAAATTAACCTATAACGCCTTTTAAAAATAATAAAATAAAAAATGTATAGATATACAAATAAATGCTGATCTTCTTGATAACATAATGAGTGAATGACATCAAACATATGAAGCTGCTGATTCATTCATTTACTTGGTTACCAGTTTTAGTGGATTGAGGAAATATTGTATTTCTGTAGATGTTTGATTTTGAGGTTTTGCCAAAGTCTGCATACAAGCCTATAGAAAATTTATACTTCGTTGAACATTTTAATTCATAGTTTACCTATATCCACAAATGATAATAATTGGTACACCACAAATGATAATAATTGGTTCCCCACAAATGATAATAATTGGTTCCCCACAAATGATAATAAATACACAGTATTCAATTTCATAATAAATAATAAAAAAATGTATCAGTACATATATAAACATAATGGCACTGTCAGAAAAACATGAAGAAAGCTGTAATATGAGTCTACCCTCATTCAAGTCAAGAGTTACATTCTATGACTTTTTAAAGCACAAATTTTAAAGGTGTGTAGACAATAAATATTTGATTGTAAGTAACAGCAAACTAATTCTTTGGTTTAAGGAATGTTTTCCAATGGTCCATGGTCCTATGGTTGATCAGGGACCCGGTGGAGGTGTTGGTGTGTTTGCCATGTTTATCTGTATACCTGTAAAAAAGTTAAAATCAATTACATGAGGTGTACGGTATATATGTCAATAGACCAATATCACTATTTGGGCATCTGCAACACTAAACCATGAAATTTGCGACATTTGAACTATTGATGTCGTACAACCATTGCTTATTTTTTGTGGTATCAGTCATTTTTTCTGGTGACACAATTTTACAGGAATGGCAATGATGTCAAGTAATGATGAACAAATATAAATAAGGTCTATGAGACAACAAAAAAACAAAAAAAAAACAGAAAAAAACAAAAAATAATGGTCAACATTCAAAATTCAGAGTACAAATGCTTAAACCATAGGTCCAAGCTGTCTTCCTCGTCTCTGCATCAATCTGCTCATCTCTTGTTAAAATTCCATCTCAAAGCTGTGTGACCTCACATACTTTGAGCTGGTTTTAGTGACCTTTAATAGTGTCTAATAAATTTATTCACAATTTTTTAGACTTTGGGAAATAAGCTTGAAACTATAATAAAAACAACACCTTTTTCATATGAACAATTATCATTTCAAATACAATATTCTGCTAGGAAATACTGTAAATTCAGAAATTATTGCGAGGTTTTTATTAATGCGAATAATGAGACTGGGTGAGTATCGCAATAGTAAGAACTCGCATTCTGATATCTGATACATATATCTGTATGCAGATTTTCCTGAAATTGCAATAATTAAACTAGCATTTTTGTCTTTTCTTCAACAATCACAATAATAAATGCACGCAATAATTTCTGAATTTACAGTATATAAATTTCTGTATGTATGTATGATGATGATGGATGGATGATTAACAACCAGTTGCAAATCAAATACATATTTAGGACATGAATAAGTTAATGTGACATGCAAATGACCCTGTATCATACTAGAAAAAACAGGCTAGTTAATAATGTAACAGTCTGCAGGAAGACATGTCAACCTACACAGACACATATTCTAATTCTGTGCAGACCAATCTTTGCTGTTACTTCTAAATGTTTTGTGCTCAGTGGAGAGAAGCAACAAATACCAATTTTCAAGTCTTTGGTTTGGCACAGCTTATGATCAAACCCAAGGCCTCCAACACTCAAAGCGAGCACACTTACCACAAGACCACCAATCCTGTCTTTATTTATGTAATAACCATATAAATAACTGGTAACCATATCTATAATTTTACCTGTCTGTTGTATAATCCAGTCAATATGATATGGTACACTCTGATAAATGGCTGGGATTTGGTCTCCACGACAATAAGGCTTCCCAAAACTGGTTACACCCACTAACTCCCATCGTCCATATTTGTTTTGACATACTAATGGACCACCAGAATCACCCTGGAATAAAAACATGTAGCATTAAACAATATATATATATATATACTAGTTGTCATGTTTAACATAGGGACCCAATTTGGGATAGCATATTGTACTTGCATATCAATCTTTATTGAAATCTTAGCAAAAAGTTTTTTATAGCAAATTATTGTTCTCAATTTTCACAACATAAAAATATGCACGTCTGCATATAAAGAACCAAAAATACATCTTTGGAGATGTCTCTCTAACAAAAAGTATTTCTGAAAATTTGTGATGAAAAAAGGAAATAAAAAGTTTTTACCAAAATCAATTTTCACCAAAAATAATATGCACATCTTCATATTATGTGCAACAACTTAATCTCATATTATTTGAATCAACTGTACAAAATGCATGTAGTATACTATCCATACTGTTGGGTTTTTTTTTGCATTAACAGGATGGTGAGTATGGTTTTATTTTCTCACAGATACCAGTAGAAGGTACTTATATGACATGATGGTGAGTATGGATTTTTGTTTTCTACACAGATATCAGTAGGAGATACTTACAAGACAGGATGGTGAGTATGGGTTATTGTTTTTTACAGATACCAGTAGGAGGTACTTATATGACAGGATGGTGAGTATGGGTTTTCTACACAGATACCAGTAGGAGGTACTTATATGACAGGATGATGAGTATGGGTTTTTGTTTTCTACACATATACCAGTAGGAGGTACTTATATGACAGGATGGTAAGTATGGGTTTTTGTTTTCTACACATATACCAGTAGGAGGTACTTATATGACAGGATGGTGAGTATGATTTTTTTTCTACAGATACCAGTAGGAGATACTTATATGACAGGATGGTGAGTATGGATTTTTGTTTTCTACACAGATACCAGTAGAAGGTACTTATATGACAGGATGGTGAGTATGGGTTTTTGTTTTCTACACAGATACCAGTAGGAGGTCATACATGACAGGATGGTGAGTATGGATTTTTTTTTTCTACACAGATACCAGTAGCAGGTACTTACATGACAGGATGGAGAGTATGGATTCTTGTTTTCTACACAGATACCAGTAGCAGGTACATTAATTCCTATGTTAGTCTGAATACTCTTGTTACATCTGTCTACATCTACATTAATATCAACTCTAACTTCTTGTAGGTTGTCTGGCACTGGAGCTATTAAAACGAAAAATATAATCTAACTATGAAAAGGATATCTTATTTCTTATAACTGTAAAATATAAAAAGAATGTTTGGAGATTTATATTGAGTTCATTTTTTATGGAATAATATACAGTGAAAACTTGCTACATCCTACTACTGCTAGATATTATGATTTTTGGTTCTGATTTTATGGACTTCCTAGATCCCTCCAACTAAGAAATTTAGTGCCAAAATAAATACTACTGTAAATTCAGAAAGTTTAGCTTACATTTATTATTGTAATATTGAAAAATTTACAAAAATTTGAGATTTATTATTGCTAATTAAGGAAATGCTGCATGAAAATATGAAAATAATGCTATATAAATTTAGAATGCAAATTTATATTTTGGGGAATTTGTCACAGCTCAAATTGTTTGCAATAGTTAAAAAATCACAAAAACTTTTAAATTTAAAGTATTTTCAATCCCATGTTTTTATTTTCAAATGATGAATATGAAACACTGCAAACCAACGATGTCTTCACCATATACAGATACAGATATTGTTTCATCAAAATTTGCTGTTAAAACATTTTTTGAAATAATGAGCACTCACAAACATGTTTAACCCAGCCACATTCTTTATTTGCCTGTCCCAAGTCAGGAGCCTGTAGTTCAGTGGAGCAGTAAAACTGATATCATTAATGTTATTGAAAAATAAGAAAAGACTATAGTGTTCAATATTATACTAAATTTGATGTTAAGTTTGAGTGGACATGAGTGGACTTCTGACAGTGGGCAGATGAAAAAAGGAAAATCCACCTGAAGTGTAGTGTATAAATCTCCTTTGACCTTTAACCTTCATGACATCACTCAAATTGGAATATTACTTTGCATGAAAAGAGATGTGAAGATGACATTGAGGCACCAAAATTAAGACATCTAGAGGTCAATAGTTCATGCTTTTAGACAATAGACAGGCTGCAATACAATATACCAAGTTTCAACTCTCCCAGATTCTTAAAAATATCTTCCATTTGCTACTAATAAAAAGTAAATATTGTTTGGAAATTTACTTCATTTATTTTTGTGAGATACTATAATCTTTCATGTATTTTGTGGGCCTATGTAAACCACAAATATTCAAAGAAGACCACATTTTGTATAAGCTTGTATGCAGACTTTGGCAAAACCATGGAAATATATATCAACAAACTTTCATTTTTTCTCAATCAACAAAAATTGGTATCCACAAAAATAAATGAATCCACATTATAGCCTTGTTTTCAGGGACTACAGTTAAGAAAATCAAACTTTACCAAAATCTATGTCTTCTCTATATCCCCAGCCTGTGACGTAACAGTTTTCAAAACTTTCTTTGACTTCTGTGGCCAGACAGGCAGGTCTTACATAGTTGTTATAATTAGCTGGCTGTGACAGTCTTACAATGGCAATGTCCGACAGGTAACTATTACTGTATCCTCGATAGTCTGGGTGAGCAGTTACCTGAGCTACATTTAATCTTTGTCCATCATCACTTGCTCCAAGCATTTCTGATTCTTTTACTTCACCTACATGAATCATATAACTGGTCCAACTCCTGGATATAAAAAAAATTTCTTGGACATTTTTGTTTTTGCAACAGTATTATACAAAATGACAACGGAATTGTATCACTTGTATTTCTTAGTAAAAGGACAAATAAGTTTAAAACAAGGAACTATTTGAATCTGGAATAATTTTGAATGGCATGCATGGCTAAGGTTAATTTTACTTTCACTGATATTTCAGTATGAACTAACTAACCCCGCTTAGCCATGCATGCATGCATGCATGGCTAACCCTCCTAAATTGGGTTAGTTTTCATCATATATTTCTTATCAATTTTACAGAATTCAAAATTATTCCAGATTTAAATAATTTCTTGTTTTGAATAGATTGTATCTTAATTTCAAGCTCTTAAACTTCTACCTTAGCTTTTTCAATCTAAAGCAGCGGCCAATGGAACATTACAGTCCATAAAGAGAAAACTAAAAGTAGTCAAAACAAAACTGTCTTTTAATACCAAGGTTAATGTAAGAGCATTACACTTACTCCACACAATGTGCTGCAGTAATGGCATAGTACGGGCTGATTAAAGTTGCACCACATCCAGAACTTCCATCCATAAAAAACAGACCTTGCCATGGCCACTCTCCTGGTATAGCATCATTTCCAAAGAGTATGTAGGATCCAACGGAGGTCGAGGAAACTGATGGAACTCCACATTCTATAATACAAATTATAGGTGGATTATCTATTGCATAGTACAATATTAATGTCATAACAGGGCACTTATATGCACTAAAACTATAGTTTGGGAATCTTTTTTTTTCCCATCAAATCTCTTAATTTTTAACCTGGATTTTCAATTTCATTTCTTAAATCTGGTTATTAAAGTAATTGACTTACAAACGACCTTGAAAGGATCTAATAAACCAATCAGATACCACAGTAAATGTAATAGAAAAAAACAAAGTAACTTTTAAGCGACCTGCCATTGTCAGATTCACAAGTACTTCAACAGTTATATTTTGGATTAAAAATATGAATTCTAGCTGGCTCTTCAATGACAAAGATATTTGGAACAAAAATTAAATCAAATACAAACAAGTGAAACTGCGAGCTACTGCTCACTGATGATACCCCCGCCCAAATATTTCGGTGAACAGGAAGTTGTTGAGTGATGAATCTGAAAACGCATCACACTGTATAGCTGACTTATATAAACCCTGAAACCAAATTTCAGAAATCTACGTATTGTAGTCCTGAGAAAAATGTGACAAAAATTTTCAACTTGGCTATCATGTGTAAAATGATACAAGTGTTCGGTAAACAGGAAGTTGTTGAGTGATGAATCTGGAAACGCATCACACAGTATAGCTGACTTATATAAACCCTGAAACCAAATTTCAGAAATCCTTGTATTGTAGTTCCTGAAAAAGATGCGACAAAAAATATTCATGGGATGGAAGGACGGACTGACAGATGGATGGACTGACGGACGGATGGATTGACAGAGGTAAAACAGTGTACCCCCACTTTTTTAAAGCGGGGGTATAATTAAAAGCAAAATGTTTGAACCATTCCAATCCTTAATTTCTGTCAGCCATAAAAATAATCTTAATTTCACAAGTAGTATTTGTTTCAGTTTCTGAATTTCCTGTTAGTTGTTGAAGTTTCTCACAAACTTTGAGACTAAACAATTTTCAATATCTATTTGGGAAATTGTGATCATTTCAGTTCTTACTATGTAGACTAATGAGTTGGGTTGTGTATTGTTATTGTGATCTCAAGCTTCGTAAAGGCGTTATAGATACAAATATGTCTACCATTACCACTTTCTATTCAATAGTAACATTATCATACTTCACAATAACATGACGTCACAGAGATAGCGGCCCCACTGCAAAAGGGTAGGTTTAACACTAGCGCAATTCTTAACATACTAATTGTAATTAAAAGTGTTTTCTACTCACCAATGTTTCCACACTGAATTGTTAAAGCACTACAAGACCTGCAAAGATATATAAATTTTCATTAATAAAACCAGTTTCACCACTCATTTTAACCAAACTAATAGGGGAATACACTTATTAAGAAATTAATGTCATTTTTTGATTGAGGTTACACCAACTTGACTTCCAGTCTAAAAATATTCAATTCTAATACAATTTTATATGTAAAGATATTTTTGATTGGATGAGATCTGCTGTCATTAAAACTATTTTCATACTTCCCATTTTTGACTCCAGAGGATATAATTATCAACAGGTTACCTAATCTGTGATAGAACATTCTGGTACTCAGTCAAGTAAGAGCAAGTATAAGAAGTAAAATCACACTTACAATCTGTGCAATTCTTGAAAAAAATAACTATTTTCCAATGATTTTGTCATGTATAGAAAAAATAAAACAGACCATTTTTTCCCCAAATTGAACTGATTGTATGCTTAATTTTACTACTGTTTGTAGTTCTTACCTGACTGAGTACCAGAATGTCATAAACCAGTAATCTTCTGAGCGTTTCTGTGTGTAAACTGTGGTTTCATTTATATTCATGGCTTAACCAGTTTTCTTAGATGGAGGATTTTTGTGGATATTTGATTTTGTTGTTTTTACAAATTATGCTTACAAATCTATAGAAAATCTGTATTTCCCTGAACATTTAAATTTGTGGTCTCCCTATACCCATGAAATCAACAAAAATTAGTATTTCACGAATTATAATGCATCCACTTTAGATACTTACATTTGAGTGTTTAACACATAGTTTGTGATGATACCGGTAGGATTGGAAGCAGACTGTGCCAGAAACCCATTAGTTATTGATACTCCAGCAGAGTAACTACTGTATGGTCTGAAAAAAGGCAATTATAAGAATCAACATTGATGCAAAACCTTAAGGTGGTACGTATACATCACACTACAGGGAGATAACTCGGTAAAAATCAGCTGAACGTTTTAATCACATTCTATTTTCAAGGAAATAATAAGCTTCTCAATGATCAAAATTAGTGTTTGACAAACTGCTATATATCCAATGAAATTTTTCCGATAGTGTGGTTTTAGTTTTTTGAAATTTTTTTATATTTTTGTCAAAGGGTCAAAGTAAATATTTTGTCAAAATTTTATGAAAATTAAAAGAGCCAAATTAATTTTAGTCAAGGTGTTTGGTATCACCTTAATAAACGTTAGAAAGATCTATAAGTGAAAACATTGAAACATGTTTTTGCTGTTAAATGGATGAAGAAATGATCACTATTAGACACAAATTAAGGGTCTTATCAACATATCTAATAAATGTAGGTCTTGTCCTTTCTACACACATATAAATACAATATAAACATTTTTCTGAATCTGTACCGTTAAAAGTTCAGGTTTTGCTATATATCCTTGGTAAATTGGTTGACAAAAAACTACTTTGAATTTGTTTTTTTTACAATCAAACAAAAATGTTTTTCTTTTCTTGTGATTCTTTTTGAATTTGTATTTTTAGTTTTTAGTGTTGGTCTTGTTTTGGTTCTATGTATTTTTATGATTACAAATAATCTAGACTTGTTACTTTTTGCTGTATAATATTAACACCAATGACAAGTGATTCTGTCCTGAGATGACAAAAGAAAACATATAGATGTTATACTGAGGTGTGTTTTACATACCCATATCAAGTGATGCTACAGAGATATTCTGCTAGTATCTGATCATTTAAATAACATAATGTTGTCCATACACCATCTGTATATACTGATATGTGTGTAAATGATGTGTATGTGTGTAAATGATGTGTATACATGTGTGCATGTTTTACATACCCATATCAAGTGATGCTACAGAGATATTCTGCTAGTATCTGATCATTTAAATAACATAATGTTGTCCATACACCATCTGTATATACTGATATGTGTGTAAATGATGTGTATGTGTGTAAATGATGTGTATACATGTGTGCATGTTTTACATACCCATATCCAGTGATGCTACAGAGATATTCTGTTAGTATCTGATCATTTAAATAACATAATGTTGTCCATACACCATCTGTATATACTGATATGTGTGTAAATGATGTGTATGTGTGTAAATGATGTGTATACATGTGTGCATGTTTTACATACCCATATCCAGTGATGCTACAGAGATATTCTGCTAGTATCTGATCATCTAAATAACATAATGTTGTCCATAGACCATCTGTATATACTGATATGTGTGTAAATGATGTGTATACATGTGTGCATGTTTTACATACCCATTATATCCAGTGATGCTACAGAGATATTCTGCTAGTATCTGATCATCTAAATAACATAATGTTGTCCATAAACCATCTGTATATACCGATATGTGTGTAAATGATATGTGTGTGTGTGTGTGTGTTTTACATACCCATATCCAGTGATGCTACAGAGATATTCTGCTAGTATCTGATCATTTAAATAACACAATAGTGTCCATGCACCATCTGTATATACTGATACTTGACCATTGTCTTGTCGTTTAACTGCAAAAAAAAAAAAAGGAATAGAGATCCGAATGACTAAAATAAGTATATCATTTGTGAACAAACTTCTTTAAATAAAGACTACCTCAATTATGGTCAATTCAAACAAAATAGAAAGTCCAATTATCTCAATCCTCCCTCTTTAAGATCCACCTGTTCAATCATCTTTGTCTTCTTAGATGTTGGTCTATCAGTTCAAGAAATTTTCTTTCCACATATTTGACTCACCCTTTGTCTTCCTTGATAACAACCTCAGCAGTGATATAGTTAAGGGAGAGTGGCTCAGATATTATTGATATCTGTCTTGACCTCCTGATATATTAGGCACTTTTTCTCCTCAGTCAGACAGACTATCACAAGGTGTCTAAGTAAATGTGTGCCAGAATGTATTTACAAAAATAGCACTAAATACTACATTAGTCATGAGAATTGTTGATGGATTAATTGTAACGTGTTTAATGTCCAGTGGCAAGTATTTCATGAATATTCAGGCCAAGAACAATACAATAGGTAGGTTGTTTTGGTTTTGGGGATGGCAACTTTAAAGTCTGTTGACAAGTTACGACAATTTTAAATGGAATTCAAAAATTCAACCAAATGTCAGTCTTAACTGCTGCTGTAATCTTGAACTTTTGGCATTTAATGACCTTTACATCCACAAAGGTCTTTTT
Organism: Mytilus californianus; assembly: GCF_021869535.1. Classification (NCBI taxonomy): domain Eukaryota; kingdom Metazoa; phylum Mollusca; class Bivalvia; order Mytilida; family Mytilidae; genus Mytilus; species Mytilus californianus. Next base: position 22,950,494 of record NW_026262615.1, on the reverse strand, counting down.
CATGAAATGCTATAGCTTATATTTTCATATACTAGTGTACTATTGGCAAAAATGACACCCTAGGGAAAAATTATCATGGATTTTTGTACACTAGCATATTTCATCCAAAGGGAAAAAGAACACTGTCAGAAATGATTCAAGACTACATTTCAAACACTTGCTTATCAACTTGTAATCAGTATTCTGTACTTATTTTAACTAAAAACAATCTAATTATACTAAGGTATGAATGAAAAAGAAAAAAAGTTTGTATAAACAGCATGTTTAAACTTGTGTTTTGTCTATTAAACCGTTGGTTGGGTGATTTTCAAGTACCGATCGCGATTTTTAAAGTATGTTATTATATGTACCTTTTGTTTGTTAACTGATTGAGTTTTAAAGGTCGAGGATTAAGATCTTAAAAGAACTAGTTTATGTTAACGTGTCTATCAAAAGTCAGGAACTGTGATTTGTTTTGTCATCTTTTATTGTTTTACACACTTAATTTATTCAAAATTCTCCTGAAATCAACATTTTGTATGTCTTCTTAGTATATACATAAATATAAAATTGATAAAAATAAAAAAAGTATTGACAAGCAACCTTTGCCTCCTATTCTATATGTGTACACATACCACATCTATATTCATCAGATTTATCAGAACACTGTGGAACTCCATCACAGCGATTCATTAGTGGTATACATTCATGGTTACTGCATTCAAACTCATCACTACCACATGTAGCTGAAAAATAGAAAAAAGAATTTTATACAATAGAATGTAAATTGAAATTAGGTTTGTTTACCAGAATGTCATAATCTAACAAGGGTTTTTGACTTTCCATTTTACATTAGATAGAAACAAAAGTCTTTATACAGCAAGTTTCCCTTCAGGGGGATTTAAATATAACAATCAATTATTCTGTTTTTGGTATGATAAATAGGCCATGGTACTTTTGACAAAAATACATATGGTCTTAAATTCTATCATTTTATGTAAATTATTTAAAATAACCCTTCTTCCTTTTGACAAAATATAAAAAGTTAAATTGTTAGAATTGTTGAAAACAATTTGCAAGTAAACGTAAACCTGAAATGCATGTACATACATTGGACATATCATATTTACACTTATCAGAGTATTATTTTTTTTTATTGCATGCAATATTTAATTACATTTGCAAATAATTTCACAGGTAACACAATAAAATATATAGATGAATCCTGTTTAAAATTTAGTTTTTTATAATATGATATTTCTCTTTGCTTATAAACAATGTTTGACGGCTACATCTAAGCTGTGATATAGAAATTATTCAAATAAAGATATTCATCACTTTGCTCTACAAACTGACGTAGATTTTATGCCCAACAAATGCACAACTAATGTATTAAAATGTTGTCCTAGACCAAATACCTTGACAGAAAGATAACGATTGGAGTCAAGCCTATTGAATTCAGACGTCTGTTTATCTCTGTTCTCATATCACAAATGAAATCACATTAAATACATTTACACTCAAACACGTACCACAGTTTTGTTCATCTGCCAAGTTTGGACAATCCACATTTCCGTTACACAGAAGATCCAAAGATATGCATGTAGAATTAGGGTCACCACAATTGAACTCATTCTCAAAACATTCTGCAAAAGAAATTTTAACATAAATTGTTTATTTTTCATTCTTCTTCAAACATTGTTTTGCTTGAAGTATAATAAGTAAGTGAAAATTTAAGTCATACTAAGGATTTTCTTATCCCAGGCATATAACCTTAGCCGTATTTGGCACAACTTTTTGGAACTTTTGGTCCTCAATGCTCTTCAACTTTGTACTTGTTTTGGCTTTCGACCTTTTTTGATTTGAGCATCACTGATGGGTCTTATGTAGACGAAACGCGCATCTGGCGTATTAAATTATAATCATGGTACCTTTTGATAGCTATTATTTGTGTGTGTCTCTGTCCTGTATGTTCTCCCATTTATTTGTATTGTAGTCCTGTCATGTAATCTTGTCATTTTAATGTCATATTTAACATTGCCATAAAAGCGGGAGGTTTGGCTAGCCACAAAACAAGGTTCAACCCACCATTTTTTCTTAAAATGTCCTGTACCAAGTCAGGAAAATGGCCATTGTTATATTATAGTTCGTTTCTGTGTGTGTTGCATTTTAGTGTTGAGTTTCTGTTGTGTCTTTATTCTCATCTTATATTTGATGTGTTTCCCTCAGTTTTAGTTTGTAACCCGGATTCGTTTTTTTCTCAATGGATTTATGAATTTAGAATAGCGGTATACTACTGTTGCCTTTATCTACATTTCATTGATGTTATATATATTAGAAATGGACACTTGTCGATTATTTAACACAATATAATGACTTATACAGTCAAACCTGTACACCTAAGGTCTACAAAAACTGACCTTATTAGAGGTGACCTTTAAATTGAGGTTTAAAATGTTAACACAGCAGTATAGGAAGAGAGTAACAAGCTGACAAGGCAGGTTTTCAGTCAGCAAAGGTGACCTTCATACCAGGTTTGTATTTTGGTTTTGTGTTGTCAGGTTGCTTTCTGATTTTAATCAATATTTTAATAAAATTTAGAGAGACTTCATTTTTTAAGAGCAGAAAAGATCTGGAAGGTCTTTGGTTAACATCTTTTCAATCTCAAATGTACAAAATGAAGAATTTATAATGACCTTCCTTAAATTACTGTCACGTTTTGTTAAAATTGATTTAGAAATTGATTAATTTATCACTGCTTTAACACCCAGAAGCATGTTATCAAAGAGCAGATCCTGATCATCGTTATCAAATAACTGTATTAGAGCAGTCAATAGCCATTATATCACCACACTAGAGGTGAGCAAAAATCTGAGCATGCTCAAGAGGAACTAAAATAAGGAGCAGATCCTGATCATCTTTATCAAATACCTGTATTAGAGCAGTCAATAGCCACTATATAACCACACTAGAGGTGAGCATGCTTAAAAGGAACTGAAATAAGGAGCAGATCCTGATCATTTATATCACATACCTGTATTAGAGCACTCAATAGCCACTATATCCGTATTGCTTGATGAGCAGGAAACTAAATCATTGGCACATTCTGTCAGATTGGCTTCTGTGCCATCACAGAAAAACCTGTAACCAAACCCTGGTCTCTCTGTCCTTCCTTTACCATATTCTGATTTGCTGTGCATTCTTGAATTACTAAAATATAAAATATTTGCAAAATGAAATTAAATTATTTCAAACTTTTTTAGCATTCTTACTAATAAAGCTAATTCTCCCTGTATCACATGGATGTTCTTGAAACCTGTATCACATGGATGTTCTTGATACCTGTATCACATGGATTTTCATGAAACCCGTATCACATGGATGTTCTTGATACCCGTATCACAAGGATGTTCCTGATACCCTATCACATGGATGTTCTTGATAAGGTAAAATATGTATGAAGCAAAATATTACAGTACACCAAGATTTTGTGCTAATCACTTGTAACAGAACTTAAAAAGGTCTTCTTTAAATAGGAAATAGGGGACTCCAGATGGGTACCCCACTTAAGTCACAATGTCATGTTTAACAAGAGGCTGTCAGAGTGACAGCAAACCGGATTTCCTGTAGTGGTCGAACCCTGAACAGTTGAGCAAGTATGGACACTACATTTAAGCTTAAAACAGCTCTGAATTTGGATTGTGATTGAATATTTGACTCAGCATAGGTTTTGTGACACAAAATGAATGAGGTCAAAGAATTGAAAAATTTGAAATTGGACATTTACCTATTATGGTCCAATATCCAAAATCTAAGTACATTGTTAGAATCAGCATATCAAAGAACCCCAAGAATTAAATTTTGATGAAATCAAACAAAAGTTTAATTTAGGACCCTTTGGACCTCAATGTGGACCAATTTGATAAAGGAGCCAAAAATCCAAAATCTCTAAATATATATATATCGATCGAGTCACTATACATGGTTAGATTCAGCATTTCAAAGAACCCCATAAATTCAATTTTTGTTGAAATCAAACAAAGTTTAATTTTGGACCCTGATTTGGACCAACTTGAAAACTGGGCCCAAAAATCCAATATTTAAATACAGGTTTAGATTCAGCATTTGAAAGAACCCTATATATATATTCAATTTATGTTGAAATGAAACACAGTTTAATTTTATCCATATACTTTATATTAATTATACCATTTCTGTTCAAAGGGAAATAACTCAAACTGAATAAATCATATAATAAGCACTTTTGCTACTGAAAAGGTCTACAACTCAACAATGAGAACAGCTAAAATCGTGAAAATTAAATTTGACCTTCATTTAGTCACAGGAAACAACATATCTAAATTTGAAAAGATTTCGTCAAAGCGTTTTCATGTTAATAAACGTACACTGTTTGGCAGCCGCCCGCCCGCTGTACATCTCCAAATCAATAACCAATTCTACCTTAGGTAATGAGGTCACTTTTCGGCAAATTAAGACAGGTTAATGTATAACAATAAACCTGTGTTAAAGATCACAGGTTCTTTCAAATGAGACATCAGGTAGAAAGGTTGCCCACCAGACTCCACCCCCCTTCCCACCATCCACCCAAGGTCATGCAACACCCCCCACCTCCCCCCTAAGGTTGCAGGTCTGATTTAACCATGTTGGAGCCACAAATAGGCAGAGCTTACTTCTTTTGTATTTATTTCCCTCCAAAGTCATATGTTTTTTCTATCTGTTATAAAAGAACAGCGTTCCAATGTCCCCCCACCTATGCACATATTTTATCCCTCCAAAAGGCAATAATTTTGATGTATTTTTTTTCAAATTGGTTCTTTTAATCTTTTTCATAAATATTCTACAAGAAATTTCTATTTCCAAAGGGCATACATAACTCCTGCCATAATAGTTTATTGCCGCTCATTATCAAACTCATCCAAGACCTTAACAATATAAACCTTTCATGTCCCCTGCCTATGCACAAAAATTTTTTTTTCTTTCCAAGGGCAATAACTCTAACATATTTTTTTTAAATTGGTTCTTTTAATCTTTTTCTATAAGAAACATAAGCATTGAGTGAGTGAGAAGGCTTACAATTTAATTTTCCATCAACTTTCTAAGTCAAAAAGGCATTTATAACTTCTACAATAAAAGTTTATTGGTGTGAATTATAGAATAAATTGAAAACTTTGCTGATATAAATCTTTGATATAAAATTCATTAAATTCCGACAAGAAATGTAGGTGTGAGAGTGCTTATAATGCAAAATCCAATATAAATAACATTTCAAAGGGATTTTATTCCTGTCCAAATAGTCGATCAGCATTCTTTTTCAAAATTCATCCAAGACATTACTATTACAGAAAAAATTAAATTGGAAAGACGAATTTATGTCAGTCTTCCAAAAGACCAAAATATTATTAAATTATTACATCCTTTATTAACACAACATGTGAAACTAATCGGCTATTTTTGGAAACAGTTATTAGAACTGAGGACAGAATTAATTTTTCATGTTTTTTTTTAATTTTTATAATTATTTCTTGACTGCATTAATTGATTCATGTTCAATTCATATTGCATTGATATATATATGTATGTTTTTGTCACAAACATAATTAATTTGTTTATATGACAATAAAGATTATTATGATATAAACCTTTGATATATATTTTTTTTAGATCTGACAAAACATGTACATGATGTAGGCTTTATAGCACTTACAATGCAATTATATATATAATTTTCATAAGTGACATAGAAAAATTATTGACTTTTACAAATTGTAACTTGGATGGAGAGTTGTCTCATTGGCACTCATACCACATCTTCTTATATCTATATATAGCAAATATAATTGCTTAAAGGTAGCTGAAAAACTTCAAATCTTACTGACTTTGGCTAATTTTCAGTATTTTTCCAGAATCTAAAAATGTAATGGCACTGTAATTTGTTCATAATGCTAATAGGCGACATTATCCTTTGAATCATTTAGTGAATAAAAATAATTCTTTATATCAACCAAGGTTCATCCCATTCTAATGTGAACAAATATTTTTTTAAAATCTGATGAGTTCTGTAATGCAATTTAATTTGACCCTATCATTGACCTTGTTTCAAGTATGGCTAATTAAATATTCAGTAGTCCAATTTTGGTTAAGATCTGATAAAAGTGGCAACTTTTATAGTGTCTGCAAGTTCTGAATTGTTATCAAATGACCTTGACCTTTGATTTAGATTTTTGATACAGTATTGTCCTACTACCATAGGGAATCACTGAATCTCGTTTGTTGATTGATTGGTTGATTTATTGGTGTTTAACACCACTTTCAGCAATGTTGGTTATTTTATGGCGGCCAGTTTTTATTGATGGAAGAAGCCTGACCGGAGAGCCCTGAGAGAACCACCAACCTTTGGTAGGAAAACTGAAAATCTTAGTCAATCAAGATTGGTGTTGAATGCACCTGTCACATATGTGACAGGATAATGATACAGTAGTTGAACTACATAGACCACTCATCCACTGAAGCCCCTTCTCCTTTGTTGAAGATCAGCTGTAAGTTGTTATCTCACTTACTTGTAACCTAGCTGTCAACAAGTCATTTTACTGTCACTTACTTGTAACCTAGCTGTCAACAAGTCTCTTACTTGTAACCTAGCTGTGAACAAGTCATTTTACTGTCACTTACTTGTAACCTGTAACCTAGCTGTCGACAGGTCACTTTACTGTCACTTACTTGTAACCTAGCTGTCGACAGGTCACTTTACTGTCACTTACTTGTAACCTAGCTGTCGACAAGTCACTTTACTGTCACTTACTTGTAACCTAGCTGTCGACAAGTCACTTTAGTGTCACTTACTTGTAACTTAGCTGTCGACAAGTCCCTTTTAAATCACTTACTTGTAACCTAGCTGTAGACAGGTCACTTTAGTGTCACTTACTTGTAACCTAGCTGTCAACAGGTCATTTTACTGTCACTTACTTGTAACCTAGCTGTCGACAAGTCATTTTACTGTCACTTACTTGTAACCTAGCTGTTGACAAGTCACTTTAGTGTCACTTACTTGTAACTTAGCTGTCCACAAGTCCCTTTTAAATCACTTACTTGTAACCTAGCTGTAGACAGGTCACTTTAGTGTCACTTACTTGTAACCAAGCTGTCAACAGGTCATTTTACTGTCACTTACTTGTAACCTAGCTATCAACAAGTCACTTTAGTGTCACTTACTTGTAACCTAGCTGTCAACAAGTCACTTTTAAATCACTTACTTGTAACCTAGCTGTAGACAGGTCACTTTAGTGTCACTAACTTGTAACCTAGCTGTCAATAGGTCATTTTACTGTCACTTACTTGTAACCTAGCTGTCGACAAGTCATTTTACTGTCACTTACTTGTAACCTAGCTGTCGACAAGTCACTTTAGTGTAACTTACTTGTAACTTAGCTGTCGACAAGTCCCTTTTAAATCACTTACTTGTAACCTAGCTGTAGACAGGTCACTTTAGTGTCACTTACTTGTAACCAAGCTGTCAACAGGTCATTTTACTGTCACTTACTTGTAACCTAGCTATCAACAAGTCACTTTAGTGTCACTTACTTGTAACCTAGCTGTCGACAAGTCCCTTTTAAATCACTTACTTGTAACCTAGCTGTAGACAGGTCACTTTAGTGTCACTTACTTGTAACCAAGCTGTCAACAGGTCATTTTACTGTCACTTACTTGTAACCTAGCTGTCAACAAGTCACTTTAGTGTCACTCACTTGTAACCTAGCTGTCGACAAGTGACTTTAGTGTCACTTACTTGTAACCTAGCTGTTGACAAGTCACTTTACTGTCACTTACTTGTAACCTAGCTGTAGACAAGTCTCTTACTTGTAACCTAGCTGTCGACAAGTCACTATACTGTCACTTACTTGTAACCTGTAACCTAGCTGTTGACAGGTCACTTTACTGTCACTTACTTGTAACCTAGCTGTTGACAGGTCACTTTACTGTCACTTACTTGTAACCTAGCTGCTGACAAGTCACTTTAGTGTCACTTACTTGTAACCTAGCTGTCGACAAGTCACTTAAGTGTCACTTACTTGTAACCTAGCTGTAGACAAGTCACTTTAGTGTCAATTACTTGTAACTTTGCTGCAGACGAGTCACTTTAAAATCACTTACTTGTAACCTAGCTGTCGACAAGTCACTTTAGTGTCACCTACTTGTAACCTAGCTGTAGACGAGTCACTTTAGTGTCACTTACTTGTAACCTAGCTGTCGACAAGTCACTTTACTATCATCTTCATCCCAATTATTTGCACAGACAGGGGAATATACACCATAAGTAGTTGGCTTTATTTCCAAGCGACCTGAAGCCCTGGTTTGTCCACCAACCAAATGAACTGATGGATTAAAGTCATCGCTTAGATTTATAACTGTGGAATTATCTGAAGAAAATATATATATATATAAAAATATGTATAATTTTGATCATTTTATTTTCACAAATATCAAGTAGAAAATTAAAGGATTTATTTCAAAAGACATGGGATGTGGTCTGTTGTACCTACCAATATTTTTGGTTCCTATTATGCTTTTTATATTATTTAATGAAACTAGACCTCATACTTGCTGCAATCTAAAAGTTTTAATCTTTCGGAATTTGGGTCATCAAGGCTCTTCAACTTTGATCTTTATTTGGCCTTTTTAACTTTTTTTATTATAGTGTCACTGATGAGTCTTTTGTAGACAAAACAAGTGTCTGGCGTACAACATTTTAATCCTGGTATCTATGATGAGTTTATTTAGGTTACCATAAGCAACCATATATTCTAGAGACAAAGTGTGTTCCATTTTCGTCCTTGTATGGAGTACTTTATAGTTTCTCTAGAATTTTTTATGCTCTATACAAAAGTTTCATCAATATCTGATATGCTTGACAGACTCTTTCAGGATGTTTTTGGTTATTACAGAGAATTGCTATTAACATGTTATTAGGCAAAAAAAAAAAACATGTTTGTTTCCTGCCTCCAGACTGACCCTAAGTTTAATCGCAAACCCTAAAATATTTTATTGCCTTTCCAAAAAATTATTCAAGAAAAAGTCATCTCATTAGACTACAAATCCAATTCCTCTGAATTATTCACTCAAATTTGTAACAACACATATCATGTAGAAGGTCTTGTCAAATCATTGAAAATTATAAATGTATCAACACACATGCACAAATTAAAAGGATGCATACGTGTAAAACAGTATCAAACTTGGAGAAAACATGAAATTTGTCAAGATCTCGTTAATGTGCAAAAAAGGAAATAAAAACCTGATTTATGACCCTATCTTATAATGGTTGGAGGCAGGAAACAGACATATTCTTTTTTTTGGCCTAAGCATTATCAAGTTTTTGATTTTTAAACTAAGATTAGTTTTCCCCTAAATCAATCTGCTAATTCAACAATAAATAACATGTACAACTACACATTATGCACATCAACTATACAACATTTCATCAACAATATACCCATACTTTTCCAGTTCTTATGTTTACAAAAAGGATTTCTCTAAATTGTGAATTTTTTTACAAAAGTTTTTTTCCAAAAATAATCGTCCAATTTTCACACAAAAATTAAATATACATCTACATATAATGCACAACAGGCCCGAGAACACAGTTATTTTGTAGTGCATTTCTTTTAGACAATAAATTCAAATTAAAAAAATCGCACCTGCTCTATCTCAAAAAGATTTTTACAGTGTAGTGTACTACTATTGATACAAATAATATTAAAATTATAGAAACTTCTACCAGCTCTAACTCAAAATATTGACAATTCTGTGTTAAGGGGGGCTAAAATTCAGTTTGACAGCTTCAGACATTCTAATTTTTGACCTTTTTTAACTGGACCAAATCACTACTTAACATAAAGATTCAGCACCCAAATTTTTTTAACATGTAATTTCATCCCCTTGCTTAATATTTCATGCATAAAATATCAAGAAATAAATTGGGAAAGTGTATCAAAAAAAAATGCAAGTTATACACTGTTCACACTAGGGACTATATTTGTAGACAACGAAAACCAAAGGACGATAACTGTGTCCTTGGACCTAATAGGATAGAAAGACTTGACCAATTTTAATAAAACTTTGCATGACCTAAGCTTAGGCAATTATAAGATAGTTGGCCAAGTTTCATGGCCATAGGATATATATTATAGAAACTAGGGTCATTTTAATATTGAAATTTGGTGGTTTATTTTTGACGTTTAAATCAAATATTTTCAACTGCCAAGATTTTGGCCTAAAAAATTTAAATATTGCAAAAATTTGCTTTTTAAATACTCTTGAATTTAATATAATAAGTATTAAAAGCAACGGAACACTCATTTGATTTATCAGATTTATTACAGTTATTCAAAAGTCAAATTTATATGAGCCTGTGCCAGAAAATAGAGATTTTTGAATTAAGGGAAGCCTTACATAAACATGCATTTTTTTCAACCAATTTAAAGTTTTTGAAGTTTTTTAACCATACATTATTCTTCCATATATATCAAATGTACTTTAAATGTAAAGAAAAGTTACAAAAAGCATACCACATGAGTATAAAATGGTCTTAGGCCATGTAAGACTGAGAATTATTTAGAGTCGATTTAGGCCGTAGCCCATATTTACATATAAAAATGCACACAGAGGCTATAAGAAATTGAAATTTGTTACTTTTTGCTCATTTCTATGCTAAGATGTCATGATACAAGAAGTCTAATTGCAAAAGGAATCTTGAATTCAACTTTTTTTTGCAGACAGTATGGTCTGATGACCAGTTTTTCACTTTTCAATGGAAAACTTGCATGTAGTTTTAGTCTCATTTGGCATATATTTGAACCACTTACTATCCTAAAGAAGAAAATTATGATAGCATATGAAATGAATAGGGTGTGCTGATCATTGTAAAGTGGTTTTTTTTACAGATTTAGTGAAATATTTGTGATGGACTACAGATTTTATGTACAAAGCTCTTCACATTTCACATACATCAAACAGGCCGTTTAACCAGGGACATAAATACAAATATTCTGCACATTTTTTCTGTGATAATCTACTTTTCTCTAGATTCCGAGTTCACAAATGGTTAATTAAATTTGATTTAAGCATAGAAACACAAATATCAGGAACATAAAAAGCTGTCAGATAGAAAGTCAGCATGGCTCTTAGGCATAAAATGGAAACTGCTTTAAAATGCTTATTTTAGCCGTATAATGCCAAAATGGGACATTTTAACAGAATTTCTGTCAAACAAAGATGTAAATCCTTTACTTTTATTGAGTTTGACAAATTGAAACCAGCAAACCATTCAGGAAAGTTGCCAAAGTACAGAATCTACATTTACGGAATTCATCTCTTAGGCCCGAGAACACAGTTATTTTGTAGTGCATTTCTTTTAGACAATAAATTCAAATTAAAAAAATCGCACCTGCTCTATCTCAAAAAGATTTTTACAGTGTAGTGTACTACTATTGATACAAATAATATTAAAATTATAGAAACTTCTACCAGCTCTAACTCAAAATATTGACAATTCTGTGTTAAGGGGGGCTAAAATTCAGTTTGACAGCTTCAGACATTCTAATTTTTGACCTTTTTTAACTGGACCAAATCACTACTTAACATAAAGATTCAGCACCCAAATTTTTTTAACATGTAATTTCATCCCCTTGCTTAATATTTCATGCATAAAATATCAAGAAATAAATTGGGAAAGTGTATCAAAAAAAAATGCAAGTTATACACTGTTCACACTAGGGACTATATTTGTAGACAACGAAAACCAAAGGACGATAACTGTGTCCTTGGACCAACAACTGTGCACAATTCAATTGACTTTTGGATTGGGGGGTTACAAAAATTGTTGACAGACACATGTATGGACAAAGTGTAAACTTACAGAACTGAAATGTTTGCTGCAGATCTGCTGCAAACTTGCTGCAGGTCTGCTGCTAACAAAAAGCTTGCAGGAACCCTTTCAATAATGTTTGCAGATGATTGCAGCTAGCTGCAAACCTCATGCAAACATTGCAGATTTTTGCTGCAAGCATGTGGCAAATTTGCAGAAACAAAAATGTTTGCAGTAAGGTTGCAGGAAAAACTAGAATATAAGGGATGTTCGCAGCTAGATTGCAGAAATCTTTGACAATTCTATATGTTTGCAAGAACATTGCAAGAACTACATAACATGACTGAGCATGCCTATTGGTAACTTCCTGATAGATAGAGATTTGAAATTTGAAAATGTTGATGGTGTTTGAGTCATGTTATATATTAGTGTTCAAGGACGCATTTAAGTTTGGAATTAAAAGTTTAGTTTTCAAAAACATTATTTGTAAGTAAAAATTCTTCATAGAAGTACTAGTGTAATTTATAAAATTTTAGATATTCACGCATGCAATTTCATTTGAGCATGCATGTACAATGTACTTGAACAACAAAAAAAAACCTTTAAACTAGTTTTCAAAGGTATTAACTTATGCTATGATAATTTTGCAAATGATAAAGTATTTGGATTATTGTATGTATGTATGTTACATATTTTTTTTCAGAATTGGTTGTGTAATACTAATAATGTGATGTGTACCAACAGTCAACATGACATTAATTAATTGTGTAACGTGTGTAGTTCATGCAAGTTTGCAGCAAACACGCAGGAGAAAGATTAATTTGAATATAAATGTTTGCCACAAGTCTGCAGCAAACACGCAGCAAGTGCAGCAAACACGCAGGAGAAAAATTAATTTGAATATAAATGTTTGCCACAGGTCTGCAGCAAACACGCAGCAGGTCTGCAGCAAACACGCAGGAGAAAAATTAATTTGAATATAAATGGTTGCTGCAAGTCTACAGCAAACATGCAGCAGGTCTGCAGCAAACACGCAGGAGAAAAATTAATTTGCATAAAAATGTTTGCAGCAGGTCTGCAGCAAACACTCATTTGCATGGTAAATTGTTTGCGGCAGACCTGCAGCATATTTGCAGCAAACATGCCGCAAATACAGACTCTATGTTCGCTGCAAGTCTGCAGCAAGTTCGCAGCAGACTTGCAGCAAATGTTTGCAGGAGGCTGATTTTTTCAGTAAGGGATATATATATATAGGGCTCCCAAATAGAGGGCCTAGAGGGATCATATGAACTTACCACATTCTCCAGAAAACAACATGATATGGTCCAATGCTATATCTCCTTGGTAACTACTTCCATCAACACCATTAAAATTAATCTATAATATTAAAAAAAATCAATGAAATTTTCTTCAGAGATATTCCAGAAAAAAATATACGGAGGGGTTGAATGGCACTTTAATTTTTTTTGTATGGGAGGGGGCATGTCATGAAGTTTAAATTGTGTGGTTATGTATGCAAAGTAAAACACCATCGTATGGGTAATGGCCATTAAAACTAGAGGCTCTCAAGAGCCTGTGTCGCTCACCTGTATCTACTGTGGTTTTGGAAATCATGTTTAATAAGGTTAAAATCATGATAAATAGTATTAAATACCCTAATGATGATGGAGGCCAAGTTTGGTTTAATTTGGCCCAGTTGTTAAATTAAAAGCAGATTTTTTTTAAAAGTTTACAAAAAATACCAAAAAAATTGCAGAAAATGACTACAAGGACAATAACTTGTCAATTGACGATTTTGGTCATGTTGACTTTTTGTAGATTTTACTTTGCTGAACATTATTGCTGTTTAAAATTTATCTTATCTTAAATAATATTCAAATAACCAAAAACTGCAAAATTTCCTTAAAATTACCAATTCAGGGCAGCAACCCAACAAGGGGTTGTCTGATTTGTCTGAAAATTTAATGGGCACTTAGATCTAAACCTGATGAACATTTTTACCAATTCAGATTTGCTCTTAATGCTAAAGTTTTCGAGATATAAGCCAAAAACTGTATTTTACCCCATATGTTCTATTTTTAGCCATGTCGGCCATCTTGGTTGGAAGGTGGGGTCATCAGACACATTGTTTAAACTTAATACCCTAATGATGATTGTGGCTAAGTTTGGTAAAATTTGTCTCAGTAGTTTCCGAGGAGAAGATTTTTGTAAAAGATTACAAAAAATTGTTAAAAATTGACTTTAAAGGGCAATAACTCCTTAAGGGGTCATTTGACAATTTTGGTCATGCTGACTTATTTGTAGATCTTACTTTGTTGAACATTATTGCTGCTCACAGTTTATCTCTATCTATAATTATATTAAAGATAATAAGTTAAATAACCAAAAACTTCAAAATTTCCTTAAAATTACTAATTCAGGGGCAGCAACCCAACAACGGGTTGTCTGAAAATTTCAGATAGATCTTCACCTGATGAACATTTTAACCCCGTCAGATTTGCTCTAAATGCTTTAGTTTCAGAGATAAAAGCCAAAAACTGCATTTTACCCCTATGTTCTATTTTTAGCCATGTCGGCCATGTTGGTTGGCAGGCGGGGTCATGGGACACATTTTTTTAACTAGATATCCTAATGACAATTATGGCCAAGTTTGGTAAAATTTGTCTCAGTAGTTTCAGTGATAAGATTTTTGTAAAAGTTAATGACGACGGACGACAACGACGACGGACAACGACAGACAATGGACGCCAAGTGATGAGAAAAGATCACTTGGCCCTCTGGGCCAGGTGAGCTTAAAAATGCTTGTTATTGGCCCCTTTTTTGCCCCTAATTTCTAAACGTTTGGGGCAATTACCCCAAAACTCAATCCCAGCCTTCCCTTTGTGGTATTGAACCTTCTGGGAAAATTTCATAGAAATCCATTCTCTTAAACTAAAAAAATTCGTAAGGGTTCCACGGAACCCGGTGTCTTGCATACTTTTGCTGTTAATCGCAGGCTCAACAAAAATGAGGAAAAAAATTACTAAAAATATTCCTCTCTATACTATCTTTTGACTGTAAGTAGCTTCTGTCCAAGTTTGGTAAAAATCCAGGATAGTTTATGAATCTAATAAATGTTTTAATAAAATGCTTCGCTGGGCGCAGCTTGATACGACCGCAGAGGTCGAACCCTGAACATTTGGGGCAAGTATGGACACAACATTCAAGCTTGATACAGCTCTGAATTTGGATTGTGATTAAATATTTGACACAGCATAGGTTTCTGACACAGAAAGAATGTGGTCTAAGAACTTGATTTTTTTTTAATTTACCTATTATGGTCCAATGTCCAAATCAAAATACATGGTTAGATTCAGCATATCAAAGAACCCCATATATTCAATTTTTGTTGAAATCAAACAAAGTTTAATTTTGGACCCCAACTTGGACAAACTTGAAAACTGGGCCCATAATCAAAAATCTAAACACATGTTTTAGATTCAGCATATCAAAGAACCCCAATAATTCAATTTTTGTTAAAATCAAACTAACTTTAATTTTGGATCCTTTGGACCTTAATGTAGACCAATTTAAAAAACAGGACCCAAAATTAAAAATCTAAAAACACAGTTAGATTTGGCATATCAAAGAACCCCAATAATTCAATTTTTGATGAAATCAAACAAAGTTTAATTTTGGACCCTTTTGACCTCAATATGACCCAATTTGATAGCGGGCCCACAAATAAAAAATCTAAATACATGGTTAGATTCAGCATATCAAAGAACCCCATATATTCAATTTTTGTTGAAATCAAACAAAATTTAATTTTGGACCCCAATTTGGACCAACTTGAAAATGGGCCAAAAATCTAAAATCTAAATACATGTTTAGATTCAGCATATCAAAGAACCCCATATATTCAATTTTTGTTGAAATCAAACAAAGTTTAATTTTGGACCCCAATTTGGACCAACTTGAAAACTGGGCCCATAATCAAAAATCTAAACACATGTTTAGATTCAGCATATCAAAGAACCCCAAGAATTCAATTTTTGTTAAAATCAAACTAAGTTTAATTTTGGACCCTTTGGACCTTTATGTAGACCAATTTAAAAAACAGGACCCAAAATTAAAAATCTAAATACACGGTTAGATTTGGCATATCAAAGAACCCCAATAATTCAATTTTTGATGAAATCAAACAAAGTTTAATTTTGGACCCTTTTGACCTCAATATGAACCAATTTGATAGCGGGGTCCACAAATAAAAAATCTAAATACATGTTTAGATTCAGCATATCAAAGAACCCATATATTCAATTTTTGTTGAAATCAAACAAAGTTAAATTTTGGACCCCAACTTGGACCAACTTGAAAACTGGGCCAAAAATCAAAAATCTAAATACAGGTTTAGATTCAGCATACCAAAGAACCCCATATATTCAATTCTTGTTAAAATCAAACAAAGTTTTATTTTGGACCCTTTGGACCTTAATGTAGACCAATTTGAAAACTGGACCCAAAATTAAAAATCTAAATACACGGTTAGATTCTGCATAACAAATAAATAAATGTGGTCAAAGATTTTACAAATCTAATGCGCCATACTGTGCAATTAAAGATTACTTCTTGAAATTTTTCAATATTTGAAATTTGAAAAAAAAATAATATTTGAAGAATAATTCTTTTTAATTTCTGAAATCTGATATGAGAAAAAATTGACTCCCCATAATTTCCTTTTACCCCCCTCCCCCTTTTTTCCCACAAAAAAATTCTTTCCCTCAAGATATGGTCATAATCTCAATTCAAATTTCCAATGGAGTTTGCAACCATAATTATCCATTTAAATTTACCATAGACTTAACTTAATCTATTTTATAATAGAATTTAAAATATAGTGTCAAATCTTTCATATGGATTTTTTGGTAAAAAAAAAAGATGCAACATTTGCAGATATTTTTACTGGTCTTCCTTTATAAATATGCATTTCTTTAAACATAATTTAAAAGCAGTGTATTTGGATTACCTCCCTTACACTGTTTTAAATTATCTTAATTGTTCATTAACCATTACTTTATACATAATTTAAAAGCAGTGTAAGGGAGATAATTTCAATGATGTATTTGATTTATCTCCCTTAAACTGCTTTAAATTATGTTTTGTACTAAAGTATTTGTCCATTAACCAGGACAACCTTGTTTTTCCCCCTTTTTTGCCCCTAATTCCTAAACAGTTTGAGCCATAACCCCCCAAAGCAAATCCTAACCATCCCTTTGTGGTATGGAAACTTGTAGTATAATTTCAGAGAGATCCATACACTGTTCCACAGTTATTGTCTGGAAACTAGAAAATGCTTATTTTTGGCCCCTTTTTGGCCCCTAATTCCTTAACTGTTGGTACCATAACCCCCAAAATCAATCCCCACCTTCCTTTTGTGGTATTGAACCTTATGGTAAAATTTCAAAGAGATCCATTCACTTAAACTAAAGTTACATTTCCTTCTAGATACTAGCTTTTAATCATAAACAAGCTTCTGTCCAAGTTTTGGTACAAATCCAAGATAGTTTAAGAAAGTTGTTAAAGTTTTAAAAACTTTAACCACAGAGTGAATGTAATGTTAACTAGCAGAAAAACTAAGTCCATTTATAAGTAAAATACTGAAACTAGAGGCTCTAAAGAGCCTGTGTCGCTCACCTTGGTCTATGTGAATATTAAATAAAGGACGCAGATGGATTCATGACAAAATTGTGTTTTGGTGATGGTGATGTGTTTGTACATCTTAATTTACTGAACATTTTTCCTGCTTACAATTATCTCTATCTATAAATAACTTGGCCCAGTAGTTTCAGAGGAGAAGATTTTTGTAAAAGAATACTAAGATTTACGAAAAACTGTTAAAAATTGACTATAAAGGGCAATAACTCCTAAAGGGGTCAACTGACAATTTCGGTCATGTTGACTTATTTGTAGATCTTACTTTGCCGACATTTATTGTTTTTTACAGTTTATCTCTATCTATAATAATATTCAAGATAATAACCAAAAACAGCAAAATTTCCTTAAAATTACCAATTCAGGGGCAGCAACCCAACAACGGGTTGTCCGATTCATCTGAAAATTTCAGGGCAGATAGATCTTGACCTGATAAACAATTTTACCTCATGTCAGATTTGCTCTAAATGCTTTGGTTTTTGAGTTATAAGCCAAAAACTGCATTTTACCCCTATGTATTATTTTTAGCTGTGGCCGCCATCTTGGTTGGTTGGCCGGGTCACGCCACACATTTTTTAAACTAGATACCCCAATGATGATTGTGGCCAAGTTTGGTTTAGTTTGGCCCAGTTGTTTCAGAGGAGAAGATTTTTGTAAAAGATAACTAAGATTTACGAAAAATGGTTAAAAATTGACTATAAAGGGCAATTACTCCTAAAGGGGTCAACTGACCATTTCGGTTATATTGACTTATTTGTAAATCTTACTTTGCTGAACATTATTGCTGTTTACAGTTTATCTCTATCTATAATAATATTCAAGATAATAACCAAAAACAGCAAAATTTCCTTAAAATTACCAATTCACGGGCAGCAACCCAATAACGGGTGGTCCGATTCATCTGAAAATTTCAGGGCAGATAGATCTTGACCTGATGAACAATTTTACCCCATGTCAGATTTGCTCTTAATGCTTTGGTTTTTGAGTTATAAGCCAAAAACTGCATTTTACCCCTATGTTCTATTTTTAGCCGTGGCGGCCATCTTGGTTGGTTGACCAGGTCACGCCACACATTTTTAAAACTAGATACCCCAATGATGATTGTGGCCAAGTATGGTTAAATTTGGCCCAGTAGTTTCAGAGGAGAAGATTTTTGTAAAAGTTTACGGACGACGGACGACGGACGACGGACGCAAAGTGATGAGAAAAGCTCACTTGACCTTTCAGGTCAGGTGAGCTAAAAAAGTGCCTTCTAACCCCTCATATTTTTTTTCTGGAATAGCCCTCATTTAAAAGGATTAATTACTTCCAAACCTAAAATTTTTATTTGATTAAGTAGGCTTGGCTTGGCACCCTGAAAATATTTTATATTTGATAAAGTTACTAAGGAATTCAAAAGGATAACTTTGGAGCATTACATTTTATATGATTCGCTTATGAAAGGCCTTAATTTTTTGTAAATTATCTCTTCTTTCCTTCTGAATTTCTTTAAAAAAATTGTAGTGATAAGCATAAGCTACACATGTGGAGCAGTATCTGCTTACCCTTCCAGAACACACGAGATCACCCACAGTTTTTGGTGGGGTTTGTGTTGCTCAGTCTTAAGTTTTCTATGTTGTGTTTTATGTACTGTTGATTGTCTTTTGGTCTTTTTTTGTTTTTGCCATGGTGGTGTCAGTTTATTTTCGACTTATAAGTTTGAATGTACCTTTGGTATCTTTTGTCTCTCTTTTACTGTAAATTCAGAAATTATTGCAATTTTTAAGGAATGGACAAAAATGCAAGAGTATTTAATGAGATTTCAGAAACATCTCCATAAAGATATATGTATTAGATTTCAAAATGTGTGTTCTTATTATTGCGATTCTCACCCAATCGCATTATTCCCATTACCGGTAATAAAAACCTCATGATAGTTTCTGAATTTACAGTATCTTATAAGGCCTGTCTTAAGGCAGTTATCCGTAAAATGCCTGCTATCAGTAGCCAGTGAAATTGTATTTGATACTAAACCAACTTAACTAACGTAAAGATGAATTTTTCTAAGCTGTTTTGCATTGTTCTTTACTTCTAATAGTCCCAAAGAGTATCACCAGCCTAAATATAGCTAGAAGCTAGTTCTTCAGTACTAGCATGAAAATAGGGATATTGTTCTATCTAAATTTGCTATTATACAATTTCAAAATCATTTTAAATTGAGGAAGGTATTTCCTTCATGCATAGCTCTATTTCTTTGTCTGGGATTTGGCTATAATTTTGGTCCTTTTGGGTTGTATCAGCACTTCAAAGTTGTAAATGCGGAAATTATTGCTTGCATTTATTATGACTATTTTTGAAGAATGAACAAAAATGTGAGATTAGTTATTGCAATTTCAATAAAATCTGCATACAGATATATGTACTGTAAATTCAGAAATTATTGTGTGCATTTATTATTGCGATTTTTGAAGAATGAACAAAAATAATTTTTCGCAATAATAAAAACCTTCCAATAATTTCTGAATTTACAGGTGCAAGTTTTTATTATTGTGATAATCACCAAGTTGCATTATTCCCATTAACAAAATCCTAGTAATAATTTCAGAATTTACAGTAATGAAAATATGTACCTTTAAGTTAGCTGCTGGTTGAATATACAGCTTCTGGAAATACCATTGATTCCCCTGTGAGGCGGACCTTGTAAATATTGTCTGATTTGAAAATGGTGTTGAAAGTATCACATCTAATCTTCCAATACTAGCGCCATACATGTGATAATAGAATGACAAACACATCTGTGTATCTGTAAAACAAATATTCTGGGTACATAATTATGTTTTATCTTGGTAAGTTCTGTGGATTCATAATTATTCCTTTGATACCAATTTTTGTGGATTTCGTGGTTATAAGTGAATCATGAATAAAAATGTTTAAGGAGTAGAAATTTCCTACAGGCTTTTATGAAGACTTAGGCAAAACCATGAAATCAAATATCCACGATAACACAATTTTTCCTCAATTCACGAAAATTGCTACCCATGAAAAATAAATGAATCCACAGTAGTCAAGTCATTTTAACAGTGCTTTGAGCAGTTTTCAATATTCATATGTTTTATTTATCTTAACATTATAATGTGTGAAGGCCATCAACAAATTATTTGCATTTAACTAAAAACTGTAAAAAGTAGCCTCATTGCAAGATTTTGTCATCATATAAATTATGAAAAAAAAAACAACAATCAAACCTTAAATATATTTTGATACAAGATGTTGAAAATTCAACAATCCTTAAATATGATTAATGATTTGATAAAAGTAATGAACTAACCTGGATTCAGAACACTAGAGGTCAAGTTAGCATACTGCCCTGTTGCCATGTTAGATGTTTCTATATACATGTAATAACTACCCATCACAGCACTATCTGGTCCTGTGTCTGTTGAAGATGTTCCACCCTGTTAAGCAAACATAACTTTCCAGTAAATGATTAGTCCATCTAGGCATAGGGTCATTATTGCAATAAACTTAGCAAAACATTAGTTGATGGTTGTATAATGATCTTCACTTTAAATTGTCAATAGTTTATATTTGTAAATCCACTTCTTTTTGGGAAACAATTTGTGTTTAGCCCTTTTTAGCCAACTTTTCCAGTTTATTTTAATATAATTTTTTTTAGACTTTGTATATATTACTCATATTATAAAGGAACCAAGTTTGAAATACTGACTTTATTTTATGTTCATTATGTTTTACTATTGAAGAATGTCATGCATATAACCATTCAAATTTGTTTTAATATTTTCTGTAAGAAAAAGTTCCTATAAGACACAATGCCTTGCTCCCACTTTTAAATTTCCATGTTCAGAGAACTATGGAATTTGGGTTAAAACACTGATTTTGTATATATTTTAAAAAGTTTAAATCACAATGAGCAGAAATCATACATTTGAAGTTGTTGTGACCAAAATTTCTAAGATAACTGGTAAAACAAGGTAAAACTGACCATTTACTACCATAAGCATAAAAATAAGTAACAAGGATTTATAATGAATCAATACTTGAGTTAAGAAATGTACATACTAGATGCCTTATCCAGCCAGCATTGCCTTGACTCTGGTTATTGTAGAAGAGACAAAATGGTTCTGTTGCTATTTCAAATGTACATGCACTCAACACATCTATAACATAAAATAATTGTATAAGTTGGAAATATAGGACATTTTATATAAAGAAGATCGAAAGAAAAAAGTTATGAAAAAGAATAAATAACAGGAGTCAAGATTTAAAAAAAAAGGGAGATGAAAAAGAGGAACTATCCTTGTACAATGTATAACAAATTAATATTCATAGTCGAAGAAATAAGAGAAGAAGAAAAAATAACCAAGGAGAAAAAAAAAAAAAAAAAAAAAAAACAAGGGACACTTTCCTATCCCCTTTAACCTACAATTATCCATAAAGGCTGAATGCATTTAGCCAACCCTGTACATGATTTTCTGTGATTTTCATTGCAATTTTAAAATTGATCAGAATTAAGAAATAATTCTGGCAATGGTGGCTTGTCCTGTTTTTCTGTTGAATGGGATTAAATGCGGACCACAAAAGCATTATTCAACAAGAGTTTAGTAGTCTTCACAGTTTCAAACTTTTAAGAAATACTATAAGTCTGACTTACTTGTGGAATTTCTTGTGGAGTTTGAACTGTCGTCTGTGTCAGTTTTCAAAGCTAAATTAAAAAAAATAAATAACTAAGTTGATCTAACAGTTTTAATACACTACATGCAAAGCAGAGAAAAAGAAATGATTGATTGGTTGTTATTTAAAGTCACTCTCAGCACACTTAGCTATTTCACGGTGGCAAGTTCTTATTGATGGAAGTGGCCGGAATGCCCAGAGAGATCCATCAATAGGAAGTTACAAACTCATATTCTCAGTGTAGACAGGCTAAAAACCCTGCCACAATCTGTATGTGCCTGTCCCAAGTCAGGAGCCTGTAATTCAGTGGTTGTCCTTTGTTGCTGTATATCATATTTGTTTTTCATTCATTATTATGTACATAAATCAGGCCGTTAGTTTTCTCGTTTTACATGTCATTTCGGGTCCTTTTATAGCTGCTCATTGTTGAAGGCTGTACGGTGACCATATAGTTGTTAATTTCTGTGTCATTTGGTCTCTTGTGGAGAGATGTCTCATTGGCAACCATACCACATCTCCTTTTTTTTTATAATGGTTACTATAAAGGAACTACTTGGACCAGTTGGCAACAGAGGCCCCATAAAATAAGCAAAAATAATTTTTATATGACTTACTTGTCTTACTTGCAGATGTATTTTGATGTCTAATCACCAAAATCTATCAGTTAAGTGCTTTTGTTTCAAATGATTTTTTTTATAATTTTTCTCAGTATCTTTAGTTTTTCAATAATTCAAGAAATAAAAGAAACCATTGTGTTTAAATATTAACATAATTATTTAACAATGCAACATGCTTTATGTGATTGTACATTGACAAAACTCACCCTTTGAACGTTCTGTAAATTCAGAAATTATTGCGAGGTTTTTATCAATGCGAAAAATGCGACTGGGAAAGTATCACAATAATAAGAACTCACATTATAATATCTGATCCATTTATCTTAAGGCAGATTTTCCCGAAATCGCAATCATTAATATCGTCTTTTTGTCCATTTCTTAAAAATCGCAATAATAAATGCACGCAATAATTTTTGAATTTACAGTAAAAGAAAAAAAAAAACCCAAAAATCAAGCATCATAAATTACAACTAAACAATACTAACAGACATAAAGTATTATGTATAATGGATATATATATATATATATATCTGTACAAAAAATACAATATAGCACATAGAGTAAACATAAGGAGATATAATTAGGCCATTCCCGCCAACAAAAAAAAATATTTTGCAAAATTACTATCTTTTAATGTGGTTTTATTGACTTTAAAAAAAGGCTTATATTCACTGAGGTCAATTATATCCTTAAAAGGTGTGATGGAAAGAGAGACAAATAGAAAGATGAAAGAAAGTCACAGACCAGTATACCTTGTTTAGGAATGTTTTATCTGCCAGTATATTCTATATAAATAATGTAATAACAATGAAATAAAATATCAGATTTTCTAACCTCTCAACCTGTAAAAAAAATTGAATATATAAATAATCAAATTGATTTAAAAAATAATCTAACCTTCATCAGATCCATCCAAACAATCATGATAGCCATCTCTGACAAGGAATTCTGGGATACATACTCCTGAACTCTTACAGGAAAATGTATTTATACTGTTTTCACAGCCTAAAATTGAAATAATACACATTTATTATATACAATGCCATCCTAGATAAAAATTTTTAATTACAAAATTTCCTTTTTAAGAACTATTTTGTCAAGATTGTATATATCCCTGCCCTATAAAGGTCATTGAAACAAAAAAAAAAGAATATATGAATACAGTAGGTATCTTTAAATAATCCAAGCAAAAAGTAAAATCACAAAAATACTGAACTCCGAGGAAAATTCAAAAAGGAAAGTCCCTAATCAAATGGCAAAATCAAAAGCTCAAACACATCAAACAAATGGATAACAACTGTCATATTCCTGACTTGGTACAGGCATTTTCTTACGTAGAAAATGGTGGATTGAACCTGGTTTTATAGCTAGCTAAACCTCTCACTTGTATGACAGTCGCATCAAATTCCATTATATTGACAACTATGCGTGAACAAAACAAACAGATACAATAGGTAAAAATGTCAAAAATAGGGGTACAGCAGTCAACATTGTGTTATCATCTGTTATCAAACCAGTATAGGCTCTTACGCCTAATTGCCTCGTGTATCATAGAAAAGTAGCAACTGTATGCTAGTTTCATAAGTTTGGATTAAATAACATTGAGTTTCAAAAACTTTCTTTTGGATATATGTAATTGAATTTTTTTTTTCTTTTTTTCTTCAAATTGAAAAAGATTGTTTGTCCTGAGAAAAATACCCTCCCCATTCTAGAGAAGATGAATTGAATGTCTCACCACTTTCAAAAAAAAAACTTTATTCATTGATTGTAACTATTGTTGTTTATTTTAAAGCATGGACTTGTTATTGTGGTTTAGGAGAAAATAAGTAAATAAACTGGATTATCTCCCATTCAACTTGATTCATTTATTGTTTAGTTAAAGTTTATTTTGCTCAAAATCTTGGGTCTGCTTTTAAACAGAGCTTTCAGCAAAAGAGATGATATTCTCAAAAAGATAATATGTAATTTAAAATTTTGATGATTTTGTGCTAATTGAAAAAAAATCTAAATCTTCATGAACTTCAATTATTATAGTTTAAAATCATATATAACACTGCAATATCTATAGTTGAGATTAAGCATAGGTTATGAAATGATTTTTTGGTATACTGAATAACAATCATGGCAAAAATAACTGTAAGATCTCCTAGAGTAATTTGGTAGGTTCCTTATAAATTAAACAATCAGATTTAATGATTTAAAATGTAACTGGGTTAAATTTTGTTTGGACTTCAAATGCATTTGTAGTGTGAAATATGTGCAGTCACCCCAAAGGGTAAAAAGTTTTTAAAAATAAAACCAAACCTGTGAACATTGGTATACATTTGACGATTTTGCAAATGGTTCATCATAACAAACACATGTGAATCTGAAAGTCAATAATATATGTAATCTGTACTTACTAGGATTTGGACAACTCTGTCCTTCTATCAAGGTTACATCATCAATAGCAACAATTGCAGGTGCCAAAAAGGAAGTGTCACCATAGGCAACAAACTCAATAGTTGTCTCCCCTGCAGGAAGTTCAAAAGATCCTTCCAACCATTCATCAGTCTCCACATAGATTCCATTGGCATAAAACACCAGCTGCTTTGTTCCATCTTTATTTGTATAAACTTTCAATTCTGCTGATACGCCTCCTTCCATGTTGTAATAGAATTTAACACAGCCTCCAGGTGTCGTCAGATAAGGGGGAGAGGTCAAAGTTGCTGTTCGTGTGGTGTCATATGTGTA
The DNA here is from genome assembly GCF_021869535.1 of Mytilus californianus. NCBI lineage: Eukaryota > Metazoa > Mollusca > Bivalvia > Mytilida > Mytilidae > Mytilus > Mytilus californianus. Next base: position 22,924,919 of record NW_026262615.1, on the reverse strand, counting down.
AAACATGTAGTGACCTGAAAAAATCATGAACATCTGTCATATCACAACCATTGACACGTTCTAACTCATATAATTTCATAATACACTCAAACTCATATATTAAGGTCACCCTCAGGACCAAACAACTGTGAGCTTATTAGAGGGGTGATCTTTGAAGTCAGGTTGAAAATGCATAGGTATAACAACAGCAGGACAAGAAAAAGGTGACATGGCAAGACAGGTTTTTGTTTAAAAAAGTTTTATTGTATTTCCAAAATCAATAGGGATCTTCCTCTCATCATATGTATAACAATATACATTAAGTATGGTTGCAATACCATATGTAGTGTTTGACTTAGCATCCAGAAACTATTTCTTGCACAAATTTCAGTCTATTTTCAGTAACTATGATGACATTGATCTTCGACACAGCGACCTCAAAATCAATAGGGATGATTCCCCTAATTATATATGAGCATATATTTTTTAGTGAGGTTGCAATCCAATATGAGGTATTTGATTTAGCATTTATAACTTTTCTATACTTTTCTATACCATTTTCTGTCTACTTTAGGTGTACAGGTATATGAACCTGAACTTTGAGGTATATGAACCAGACCTTTGAGGTATTGACCAGAAAATCAATTTGGATCTTCCTCTCATTCTGTATGACCATATATTCAAATAATATTGCAATCCCATATGAGGTATTTGAGTTCGTCTTACAACTGACTGACTGATGGAAAGTTCAACTACATACCCCCCTTTAACTTTGTAGCGAGAGGCATAATAAATTAGCTTTAACATCTAAAGAAGGTACTTTTTGGCCCCTCGAATTTTGTAAAACAATCAAATAATACTTTATATAGGTGATGCCTTCATTTCATGCAATCTTATAATATACTGAAAGGGAGCTAACTCCCTTTCAGTATATTATAAGATTGCAAATCTAAATGTAATCACAATTTTAGATTAATTTCAAAATAAATCTTACTTATATTCCTCTAAATAAACTGAGAAAAAAAAATATCAAGTAACACATAATTCATGCATAAATATGTGTTGTTCTACATAATGTTGAAATAGAAAAATCCATTACCTTTATATCATTGATTTTTAAAAATTCCCAACCACCTACAATTTGTATAAATAAAAATTTATGAGAAATGGTACAACTTAATAAGGTGGATTTATTATATTTTATTCCTTCGATACCAATTTTTGTGGATTTCCTTTTGGGTTAAAGGGGAACCACAAATTTTAATATTTAATGAATTGCAAATTTAAATAGGAATGTATGCAGACTTTGTCAAAACCATGAAATCAAATATCAATAAATATGCAAATTTTTCTCAAACCTCAAAATCAGAATCCATGAAAATAAGTTAATCCACAGTACACATTTTATTGCCCTATTATAATCCATGTTAAAAGCATCCTTTGCAACCCCAAGGAGGACATAATATTTTTTTTAACTTCTCCTATAATGCGGGTGTTTGTTTATTGTTGAAATCCACAAATTGACCTGTAAGTGTTGTGTTTTAATCCAAAATCCTCTGATTAAAAAATCAAATATCCAGGAAAATGCAATTGTTCCTCAATCTCTAAACAACAACTATGAACTATATTTTATTACCTGTGTGATTATCAGCACCCATGGTGTGATCAACTGCTGGCAAATGGTGAACAAAAGCATCTCTCCAAATATAGCTACCAAACAAATATCCACATCCGTAAGGCTGTTCAAAGTCACAGCTTATGCTAATGGCTGAAATAGTAAATATTTAGCTGATCACAAAATCTGGTCAAGTCTGATTTAGCATATATTTTTAAAAGTTCACATCATAATGGTCATGAATAACTGGTTTAAAGTTGATATGACTTCAAGTTCATGGTAAACTACCTTATAACATACTTTAACCTAATATGGAACAGATGAAGACACACACAGACCAGAAAACTTAATGTCCCCCCTATCAATTCTATCTATTATTGTAGGCAGGGGATTAAATTTCATCAACACTTAGTACAAAACCATTTTGCTTGTGTAGGAATCAAAACTTCTGAAACAGATTTATAAATGTATAAACTTTTTGGTAACCATGACACTCACCAATAAAATAAGACTTAGCATACAACAATTGAATTATTAACAAATGTTATTTTTCATAAATTATTGCAATGTTTTTTTACTGATGCAAAAAATCCGACAGTATTGGCAATCACATTAATTAAATTTCGCATTTTTGCTAGAGGTCAAGGATTCGCAGCAATAAATGCACTAATTTATTTCTCAATTTACAGTAATTCATATGAACTTACGACAGTCTGCTTCATCTTCACCAGAGGGACACTGGGAAATCTTGTCACATTCTATCTTCTCCTTAATACATATACCATCTTTATGGCAGGGAGCCAGACCAGTTGGACAAACTGCAATGAAAGAGAAAGAAACAAATTTGTCATTACACACGATAAATAAATCATCTGTAAATGCAATACTGTAAAACTGCTTTTGAAAGTTATTTATAAACAATTGAATTATGAATAACATCACCTACAAATGTATATAGATTATATAATTTGTAAATAATGAATTTATTTTGTCTTTACTCCAACTTAATAATGTAGAGGTCAATGTCATCACTCTACAGAGGTCATGCATGATTATCTATTCCAAACTTAGCTTTAATAATACAAGATGGATAAAAATTTTCAATGCGGACATAACTTCAAAATCTTTACCCATAGTGTAGAGGTTAATGTCCTCATTCTACAGTTGCCAATGTCAGTACTAAACAGAGGCCAATAGATATAAGAAGATGTGGTATGAGTGCCAATGAGACAACTCTCCATCCAAGTCAAAATTTACAAAAGTGGACCAATATAGGTCAAAGTATGGTCTTCAACACAGAGCCTAGGCTTGCACCGAACAGCAAGCTATAACAAAGGGCCCCAAAAATTACTAGTGTAAAACCATTCAAATGGGAAAACCAACGGTCTAATCTATATAAAAAACGAGAAACACTTATGAACCACATCAACAAACGACAACTACTGAACATCAGATTCAATGTATAATTATCTATTCCAAACTTACTCAATGGACAACACTCTTCAGAGTGGATGTAATTAAGTCTTCACTCCAAACTTATAGTGTACAGGTCAATGTCATCTCTATATTGAGGCCAATATCATCACTATACAGAAGTCAATGTATATTTATCTATTAATAACTTACAGGATGGATAACACTTTTTAATTTAGACAAAACTTCATCTTTACTCCAAACTTATAGTGTAGAAGTCAATATCATCACTATACAGAGGTCAATGTCAAAACTAAACAGATGCCAATATATAATTATCTATTGCAAACTTACCCAATGGAGGACAATCTCCAGGGATTATATTAACATCATCTATTCCAAAGTATTTCACATCATAGGCATAATCATATAAATGAAAGCTGATTTCAATCCTTCCAGGTTCAATGGCCCTCTGAAAATAAAGAATTCAAAGTAAATACTTGGTAGACCAAAAGCCTAGTAAAATGTGTTTATATAGCAATTATACATTAGTATATATCGTGGGTTGTTACCAAGGATCCGGAAATTTTCCCAAGTCATTTCGGTCATTTTTTTTTGTGATGTAATAATATCGTGATGCACAATAATGCATTTTTCTGAGGGTGACAAGTCTTGCACATGGACAAGTAAAGTCCTTTTTTGTGAAGTATTGGGTCAAACAAGTGTAACTGTACCCTGATCTAACAGTAACAGTGATGTCTCTGAGTTAGAAACTACACGAGGAGACGTTTTGTTGTTGTGTATTGCATCACTGAGGTCGTATGCATAACCCTTTAAATTTGCATAAATTAAAAGAGGAATAATTACGGCATGTTTCATCATTTTGAAATAAAGTTATGTAAACCAATTAATAAACTGTGTTGAGTTTCTTATTGCATGTACAAGATATCGTTTGTATTGTTCAAATTGCTGCTGTTTGGATGAGTGTAAGTGATTACCTAATACACAACAAGATAATGTGTATTCACCTGGTTTACGATAAGAGGATCAAAAAGGGGAAACTATGATTCAACTTTTCTTTGAATAAATAACTCAAGTCTGGTATAGTGATAACAATTGAATTTAATAATAAAATTCATGATTTTAAATAAATAAATAATTTATCTGAACAGAAGTTTGTACACAATTACAACAGTTCAATGAAAAACAATTGCATTGTAATACAGTCCAGAGAGAATGTATGGCTTCACTTGGGTAAAAAACGGAAGTTTAGCCAGGAAAACAAAAGAAAGGATAACGCCCATTAAATTCTGTGAGTAAGATGGTTTCAAAAAATCGGAAGTGCAAAAAAAACAAAAAGAAATCGAGATTGTTCATTCGCTGAGTATATTTCTTAAATAGGCTGTATGGCTTCAAATCTAAATTACGTTATTTAGTTTTAATTCCTTTTTTAAACATTTTTTTTTAATTCTGCATTCCTATAAATTATACGCTTTACCACTTTTGTAAATCTATTAATATCTTTATCTGCCATTTCCTACCGAAAAGTTAACAGTAAAATCGATCTTTCAAATAAGATCATCAATTAACCCATGTTGATCCCCATTTTCCATGCGCAAACTCAGTAAACATAAATCTATATTTAACAAACGTTGACCAAATCAGCTGATCGATTATAAATGGATTATATGTTTTATTTGGATAAAAATGGACAGATTCTCGAGTCAACAGTGTTATTTGACTTCTTTAATGAATAAAATAATATCTTTTTGGGAAAATCTAGGTCAGAATGGTTAAAACGTTAAATTTGATGCACAGCAAATCGCCATATTGTTTTTATTGCTTAACAGGTGTTTACAGGTGAGATTTGTGTACATGGCCTTTATGGCTTTAATCAAGACAATAACGACACCCAAGCCGAATTCAAACTTCCTGGACATTGATTACTATCCTCAAGTGGTGATAATTACTATGTAAACAAACCTAGTGGCTTGAACCCAGACTTACCCCACGCTGTGACTCGACAGAGTCCTGTACATTGTTTTCACTTACATTATAGAATAAACAACAGACTAATGATAAATATTATTAAATCACTACCACAATTCAATAAAATTTTTATTTTGTCTAAAACAAATCTATTTTTCTTGATGACCTGAAAACAAAAATAAGTTCAAAATGGCGACCGATAAAACCCTGATCTCAATGAAATGACCGAAATTATTTCTGTAAAAAAAAAAAAAAAGACCTAAATCCCAATAAATCATTTCGGTCTTTTCAGTTTCCAAATCGGTCATGTCTGGCATATATGACCGTTTCCGGACCCTTGGTTGTTACACATACAGCATACAAAACAAAAAATACTGTGGGTTATAAATGTTTTCAAAAAAATCAAATACAAGTTTAAGACCAATTAGAGAAATTTTGTTTCAACCTTTGAACTCAATATCATCCTGTTCAAACTTTTGCAAAAAGTACATTAAATTCGTTAGTTTGATGCACTACTCTGTAAATTTTATCATTCTAGCATTTTTCAAAATAATCAGAAACAGATTTTCTATTTACTGTTGTTGGTTTTGTTGCCTCATTGACATTAACCCATGTTCCTATATATATAAATATTAAGTGTAACTCATTTCAGATTTCTTAACACAAAACCAAACTTTCTTATATGATATATAACAGACTATAGATTGATTGATTAATTGTTGGTTGCTTAATGTCCAGTGGTAAATATTTCATGCCAGACTATATAAAAACAGGCAAATTGTTAGGTAGCAATGATAGTTATTTTTTACTGATCCTAAAAACTCTCTAGGGTTTTAATTTCTCCAAGAGATATTTGAAGTAATTTCGTCTCATGAAAGTTTACTGTGGCTTCATTATTATTCATTAGATACCAATTGTCCTGGATTTTGTGTGTAAAGGGATACCACAAATTTTAAAGTTCCACAAAAGACAAATTTTCTATTAGCAGAAATGCAGACTTTGGCAAAACCACTATATCAAAATCGACAAATATACAATTTTTATTCAATCCATGAATATTGGTATCCATGAAATTAAATGAAAAATAGAATTTATCTTTTTAAAAGGAAAGTTTTCATAATAATATTCCTGTATAAAAGTAATGATTTGAAATTAAATAAACTGTTATCACAGAGATATGTCTCGCTTTTTTGTAATTTTGATAATGCAAATGTTGAAATTAAAATAGCAACACTATAACATATAAGTTATGCAAATATTCAAAGTCAATGAACCATGACTCAAGGTACATGGCTAAAAAATATCCATGGAAATGAGATGTGCCAGTGCTAATACAACTGCATACCAAATACCATTGACTTTTCATAAGTAGTTCCCTTTAAACAAACCTAAACACAAACTAATACATGTAAACTAAGCAAAATTTCAAGGTCAATAAACCATAACTGAGGGGGCGGGGTCAAATAATCTCCATGGAAATGAGATGTGCTAATGCTAATACAACTGCATACCAAATATCATTGACCTACCACTAGTGGTTCCCCATAAACTGACCTAATCATAAACTAATACCTGAAAACTAAGCAAAAGTTTCTAAGTCAATAGACTTTTCATAAGTAGTTCCCTTTAAACAAACCTAAACACAAACTAATACATGTAAACTAAGCAAAATTTCAAGGTCAATAGACCATGACTGAGGGGGCGGGGCCAAATAGTCTCCATTGAAATGAGATATGCCAATGCTTATGCAACTGCATACCAATTATCATTAACTTACCACTAGTGGTTCCCCATAAACTGACCTAATCACAAACTAATACATGAAAAATAAGCAAAAATTTCAAAGTCAATAGACCATTACTGAGGGGTTGGGGCCAAATAGTCATCATAAAAATGAGATATGCCAATGCTTATAAAACTGCATACCAATTATCATTAACTTATCAGTAGTGGTTCCTCATAAACTGACCTAATCCCAAACTAATACATGAAAAATAAGCAAAATTTCAAAGTCAATAGACCATAACTGAGGGGGCGGGGCCAAATAATCTCCATGGTAATGAGATGTGCCAATACTAATACAACTGCATACCAAATATCTTTGACTTACCACTTGTGGTTCACCATGAACTAGACCCAATCACAAACTAATACATTGTTGACGCTGCCGGAAACAGCATACCTATGTCTCACTTTTTGACTCCGTCGAGCGAGACAAAAAATAAACAGTTTCTATGTCTTCCAGATATTCTAACAAAAAATATGCTTCCAACATATTATCCCATTATCCAAGGAAGCTAACTCTTACCTGAGCTGGTTTCCAAACATTGGACAAATTTGTCAAAGTAGAATCAGCAAACATTGTGCTGTTGGAAGTGCTGTTGGATGTTCTATTTCTGGATATGACCCCAAGGTCAAGGTATTTAACCTCAAAAGTAAATAAATTTACATGGCCTATATAATATAGTGATAGACATGAGGGGACTGTAATGTCTTCTGCTGGAGAGTTGAAGTTGAAATTGCTGCCTGCATAACTGACAATTCCATAAAATGTGCCTGAAAGTATAAAAAAATGTTTAAAAATTCAATGTATATTGTACATGTATTTAATATAACAAGGCAGTTCAATATTAGATAATTTTTACTCTAGAAAAGCTTAAGACACCAAAGGTTGTATATAATTTATGCACTTTTTGTCAGATGCATTCTAATTTCAACATATATGCAAGCTTGTGTTTGTTTATTCTACAATGGCTAGAGGTATAGGGGGAGGGTTGAGATCTCACAATGCATGTTTAACCCTGCCACATTTTTGTGCCTGTCCCAAGTCAGGAACCTATGGCCTTTGTTAGTCTTGTAGGTTTTTAAAGTTTTGGTTCATTTATATGTTTCAGAGTTTAGTGTGACTTCCGTTTTCGCTGAACTAGTGCACAGTTTTGTTTAGGGACCAGCTGAATCCAGCCTCTGGTTGCGTGATTTCCTCCCTGTGATGAAGACCCATTGGTAGCCTTGGGCTATTTTCTGCTCTTTGGTTGGGTTTTGTCTCTTTGACTCATTCCCCGTTTCCAATCTCAATTTCATTTTATGCTTGAAAAATAATAGCTGTTGAAAACAAAATTGTTCATAAAACATTGAAACTCAAATAATTTAAATCATATATAAATTTTCTTAAAAATAAGGGGTCTCCAGAGTGTTAGAGTGCTTAAAGTAGCATATTCCACAGAGATCATTAATACTCAATGTCAATTCTGATGTAAATAATAATTTTTCAATCAAATCTGATCAAATTAGAATACACCTGACAAATGGCAACAAAAATAAATATCATACCGGAGGATTTCCATACAAATACATAAAATACATGTGAATAGTGATAGTAATTGGGTTTAATACTAAAATTTCCATTCTGATATCTCCTGGATACCTCATGTGACACCTCGACACTTTGATAGTATAGTCTCTTTTAAATCTATTCACAACTTGTATGAGACACTAGACATTCAAAGCTTGACAAATTGAATAGTCACCTGTCTATTGTTTAAACTGTAAGTAGACCCTTAGATGTCTTGTTTTTTATGTGGTTGAGTTGCTGTCTCATTTATGTATAACCCATATCCCATTTCATACATATCATATGAAATCTAATTAAAAAAGTTTTAACTTTTAAAAAAAAACATTGAATATTTAGTAATTTTTGTCTAATTTCTTTAATAAGTTTCTTCTTTTGCTACAGTCTATAATTATCTCAACCACAGTTATCTCCCCTCTCTCACCTGCTTTATTGCCGTATGTATGATCATAGATAAATTCTTGATAGATAACTTGTTTTGACTCCATTACATTATCACTGCTGTAATATCCACACCGGAACTTGTCTTCAAAGTCACAACTTATGGTTCTATCTGTAATGAGAAAGACAGTTTCTTATGGAATACATTTATTTTGGCATCCATTTGATATGGCAATCAGTAAGGGCTGCTCCTAAATCTATCAGTATTGGGAATGGGAGGCTATGGATAATTGAATTTCTTTAGAATTATAAGTAAAATGAAAATTTTTGTTTTATGTGAGGTCATGGTCTTAAAAAAGTGCCATTTATGCCGGTCATATGTTTATTTCTGAAAATTTAACAAATCGGCTTTCTACAGATAACTTTTTATTCATTGACTAAAGCCATGCATAATCCATATACTACATGTCTTATTTCGCCAATACTTAGAATATCATAATTTCAATATTTCTGTGAATAATAAGTTAACAATATTATATTATTGTGCCTGCATCTTCAAATTCCACTAAATTTGTTTCTATCTATAATAGCATTAATTTCTTTAAGTAGTATATGATTTATTTCCTCAACTGATTATATATATATATATATATATATATTTTACCACTGCATTGAGAGTGATACAATATTTCTCTGTTGAGACAGTTAAATTTTCAAATATTTTAATTGAACTGTCCAGAATGGATCAATATTGTATTGCACGAGATTCATCGGTGGTGTAATCTGTTTCTTTAAAGATTTTAGATGATTTTTTGGTAAACCTTATCAATCTTTTTTCAATAATCTGAAAATTGATGTGCTCTTTTTAATTACAGTGTAAATTTCCAACATGGTGACAAAAGGGACATAACTTTTGATCACAATGCATCAATCGAAACTTATCTATAAATTTTTTTAATCGAATCTTAATAAACAGCTTACTACACAATGTTGTTTCATCTGAATGATCGTCACAGTCAAAATTGAGATCACAAACTTTACTCAGATCTATACAATAGTCACCACAACTAAACTGTCCTGGACATGCTGAAAAAATAAAGCATTATTTATACATATATATGATGAACGGAAAAAGAGGCAATAATTAGTGACTCATGCTTTTTTACATATAATATATAATACTAGTATAGTTATATAAACATGATTTTATATTTTCATTATCAATTCATACTAAGCAGCCAACCTCTCAGCTGTGGTCAGACTGTATATAAAAATAAGGAGACTTGCTATGATTGCCAATGAGACAACTAGCTACCCAAGTTTAAATGAAGTGGATGTAAGCAATTATAGGCAACCGTACGGCCTTCAATGATGAGAAAAAACCCATACCGTATAAACTATATAAGGCCCCCACATGAAAAATATGAAACAATTCAATTGAGAAAACTTACGGCTTAATTTATATGACAAAACAATTTACGAAAAACAAATATGACAGACATGAATCAATGACAACAACTGAATAACAAACTCCTAACTTGGGACAGGCACATACAGAATGTGGCAGGGTTAAACATGTTTGTGAGTGCTCATATAAGCGTGTTTTGGCTATATATTTGAGGAGTATTCTCCAAGATTTGACATTATTTTTGTGTATCCAAAGTTTTTGTAGTGTTTCGTAGTGTTGTGGATCACAATTCTATATTGGATTCTATATCAATAAATTAATTATTATTTTAACATTCTAACAAAACTTTCCTGGACATTCTAATGATAAAGCATTGGTAATACTTCAGTAGCCATATGAAAACTAATCTTATAATCATTGAAAATGAAAGAAAAAAAAACAATACGTACTGAACAAAAACATTCATTAATAATTAAGTGGACTGTAATTATCATTGATTGGTGTTTAAGGCCACTTTCAGCACTATTGGCTATTTTGTGGAGGTCAGCTTTTTTTCAGGAGGAAGCCAGAGTGCCTGTAGACAAACACTGACTTACCATGATACATTAACATCTTAAAGAACTATGAAAAAGAGTGAAAACTTTATTTTGGAATATATTTAAAGAAGTCCACAAAATAATAAACATGTGTACTTAGTTTGAATGTGATGTGACCACAACTTTATGATTAACATGTCACTGGACGTTAAGCAGGCAACAGACAATGCTAGTCAACTACATATTTTAGTCTTAGATACATGATCCTTTATTTATTTTTGGCTTTGAACTAGCTCTCAGTAACTGCGAGTACTCTTTGTGTCTTTTTTTTTTTTTTTTGGTGCTTTGTATCGATCTGCTGAGTTAAGTCCTTTTCAACCAATTCTAATAGTTTGTTCTTAAATGTTGTGCTGTTCCATCACTGGCCAAGGTTAGGGGGAAGGTTGGGTGCCTGCAAACAAGATTAATCTTGCCACATTTTGTATGTGCCTGTCCCAAGTCAGGAGCCAGCAATTCACTGGATGTTGTTTGTTGCTGTATATCATTTTTTTTTTCCTTTCTTATTTGGTTCATAAATCAGGCAGTTAGTTTTCTTTTTGAATTGTTTTACATTTGTCATTTTGGGGCCTTTTATAACTTGATATTTAGTATTGGTTTTGCTCTTTGTTGAAGACCATTCTGTGACCTATAGTTGCTAACTTCTACACCATTTGGTTTCTGGTGAAGAGTTGTCTAATTGGAAATCATACCACATCTTCTTATTCAAATACCTAATCCAAAAACTTTCACCTAATGTGAAATGGATGAACAGTGAACAGAATCATGGGATGGATGGAAAGAGGTGAGCGGACGAACAGACTAGGTTAGGGGGAGGGCTTGGGCGCCTGCTAACATGTTTAACCCCGCCACATTTTGTATGTGCCTGTCCCAAGTCAGGAGCCTGTAATTCAGTGGTTGTCTATTGTTTGTGTGTATCATATTTGTTTTTTGTTCATTATTTTGTACATAAATTAGGCCGTTAGTTTTCTCGTTTGAATTGTTTTGCATTTGTTATTTCAGGGCCTTTTATAGCTGACTATGAAGTATGGGTTTCGCTCATTGTTGAAGGATGTACGGTGACCTATAGTTGTTAATTTCTAAGTCATTAGATCTCTTGTGGAGAGTTGCTTCATTCGCAATCATACCACATCTTCTTATTTTTATAGAAAATATAATGGTCCCATTACTTTTGTAGGCAGGGCAGGAAAAATACCAAATCTAAATGCCATTATCTGGGAAGTTTTGTATACAGAATCTCTGTTAATATCGACTTAAATCTAGTTAAAATAAAAGTACACTTACATATCTCTTGACAATCCCCTGGTACGATATTGACATTGTCAATTCCAGCCTGTCCAAGTTGCATGTCAATGATTAATGAGGCATCTGTTAAATTTCCTGTATATTCAAACTGTCCTATATTCCAAGCTGTCCCTGAGTCACTTCTCATACTCCAGGTAGGTGTAAAGAGAAATTTTCCAAAATGGTAGGACATCATATATACAGATAATGAAGCATTATATCCAGTCAGAAACTTTGTATAGTAATCAAAACTTATACAGGATTTCTCAGTTATCGATAAAATTGGTGATAATAGACTGCATCCGTCTTGGGCCATACTTGAATCACAATATAAAAACCTTCCTACAAACAAAAAACAAACCCAAAAACATGATAAATACTAAACAACGATACCTCAGGCTTATAATTTGTCATGCTAAATGCACTTTTCATCAACAAAAGACTCTTCAAATGGTTTTTGTGAACTGAAGCTGTGCAATCAACTTATCTGAATTTTGAACCATGCAAATTACATCATTCTACAAATTAAATTAATGTTTTGAAAACTTCACTAATCAGCCATTGTTGTTTAATCTTTTAACTCTATGAATACATTAAACTAAGAAAATCTCATTCTTATACACAATATTTATTACAGCAGAATATTCTACTTTGACAGGTTTGGCATAATGACCTCTTGACCCAGATTACAAATATAATATTGTCAAGTTAGCAATACAGGCAATGCCTTTAAAAATCTCCCTACTACTAGCGAAAAAGTTGCTTAATAAAAATTTGCAACATAATTTAAAATATTTTCATTTTCTAGTATGGATATTTGATTAAATTTCTTGTTATGAGATCATGGGAACTATTATTATAATTAATTTACACCAACAGGAATTGGCCATGACCTTTCATTACTAACTGACAGCACGCTACTGATCCATATATTTCCTATCATTTTGTAAGTATCCCAGGGCTGTTCAATTTATGGTTTAAGAATGCAGAGAATGATTAATAACAAGAGGCTCTCAAGAGCCTGAATCGCTCACCTGTGTATCACAGATGAGAAGATTTGTAAATGTTAGCAAACTTGATGAACAAATTGTGTAAAATTGTCTTTAAAGGGCAATAACTCCTTAAGGGGTCAATTGACAATTTTGCAAAATTTTGTTAAAACTACCAATTCGGTGGCAGCAACCCAACAATGGGTTGTTCGATTCGTTTGATAATTTCAGGGTCGATACATCTTGACCAATTAAACAATTTTACCCCTGTCACATTTGCTCTAAAAGATGTAGTTTTTGAGATATAAGCCAAAAACTGCATTTGACCCTTATATTCTATTTTTAGCCATGGCAGCCATGTTTGTCAATGGATACAAACTTCGGATACAATTTATAAACAAGATATCCTAAGGAACATTTAGTTAAAGTTTGAAGGTAATTGGCCCAGTAGTTTCAGAGGAGAAGATTTTTAAATGTTAGCAAACTTGATGAACAAATTGTGTAAAATTGTCTTTAAAGGGCAATAACTCCTTAAGGGGTCAATTGACAATTATGGTCATATTAAATTTTTGTAGATCTTACTTTGCTGAACATTATTGCTGCTTACAGTTTATATATATCTATGATAATATTCAAAATAATAACAAAAAACTGCAAAATTTTGTTAAAACTACCAATTTGGTGGCAGCAACCCAACTATGGGTTGTTCGATTCGTCTGGAAATTTCAGGGGCGATAGATCTTGACCAATTAAACAATTTTATCCCATGTCACATTTGCTCTAAAAGATGTAGGTTTTGAGATATAAGCCAAAAACTGCATTTGACCCTTATGTTCTATTTTTAGCCATGGTGGCCATGTTTGTCGATGGATACAAACTTCGGATACAATTTATAAACAAGATACCCTAAGGAACATTTAGTTAAAGTTTGAAGGTAATTGGTCCAGTAGTTTCAGAGGAAAAGATTTTTAAATGTAAGCAAACTTGATGAACAAATTGTGTAAAATTGTCTTTAAAGGGCAATAACTCCTTAAGGGGTCAATTGACAATTATGGTCATATTAACTTTTTTGTAGATCTTACTTTGCTGAACATAATTGCTGCTTACAGTTTATATATATCTATAATAATATTCAAAATAATAACAAAAAACTGCAAAATTTTGTTAAAACTACCAACTCGGTGGCAGCAACCCAACAATGGGTAGTTCAATTCGTCCGAAAATTTCAGAGCTGATAGATCTTGACCAATTAAACAATTTTACCCCTGTCACATTTGCTCTAAAAGATGTAGTTTTTGAGATATAAGCCAAAAACTGCATTTGACCCTTATATTCTATTTTTAGCCATGGCAGCCATGTTTGTCGATGGATACAAACTTCGGATACAATTTATAAACAAGATACCATAAGGAACATTTAGTTAAAGTTTGAAGGTAATTGGCCCAGTAGTTTCAGAGGAGAAGATTTTTAAATGTTAGCAAACTTGATGAACAAATTGTGTAAAATTGTCTTTAAAGGGCAATAACTCCTTAAGGGGTCAATTGACAATTATGGTCATATTAACTTTTTTGTAGATCTTACTTTGCTGAACATTATTGCTGCTTACAGTTTATATATATCTATGATAATATTCAAAATAATAACAAAAAACTGCAAAATTTTGTTAAAACTACCAATTCGGTGGCAGCAACCCAACAATGGGTTGTTCGATTCGTCTGGAAATTTCAGGGGCGATAGATCTTGACCAATTAAACAATTTTATCCCATTTCACATTTGCTCTAAAAGATGTAGTTTTTGAAATATAAGCCAAAAACTGCATTTGACCCTTATGTTCTATTTTTAGCCATGGTGGCCATGTTTGTCGATGGATACAAACTTCGGATACAATTTATAAACAAGATACCCTAAGGAACATTTAGTTAAAGTTTGAAGGTAATTGGTCCAGTAGTTTCAGAGGAGAAGATTTTTAAATGTTAGCAAACTTGATGAACAAATTGTTTAAAATTGTCTTTAAAGGGCAATAACTCCTTAAGGGGTCAATTGACAATTATGGTCATATTAACTTTTTTGTAGATCTTACTTTGCTGAACATAATTGCTGCTTACAGTTTATATATATCTATAATAATATTCAAAATAATAACAAAAAACTGCAAAATTTTGTTAAAACTACCAACTCGGTGGCAGCAACCCAACAATGGGTAGTTCTATTCGTCTGAAAATTTCAGAGCTGATAGATCTTGACCAATGGAACAATTTTACCCCATGTCACATTTGCTCTAAAAGCTTTAGTTTTTGAGATATAAGCCAAAAACTGCATTTGACCCCTATGTTCTATTTTTAGCCATGGCGGCCATGTTTGTCGATGGATCAAAACTTCGGATACAATTTATAAACTAGATACCCTAAGGAACATTTAGTTAAAGTTTGAAGGTATTTGGCCCAGTAGTTTCAGAGGAGAAGATTTTTGAAATAGTTTACGACGACAGACGACGACGACAGACGACGGATGACGACGGACGCCAATTGATGGCATAAGCTCACATGGGTCCCGAAGACGGTGAGCTAAAAATGGTAGATTTTTACTTAGCTTGTCAATAAGATAAACATACCAGTATCTGAACTAGCTGCCGCAGCCATATTATCTGAATCATATGATACAGATTTCCAACCACCATCCTCTAACAGATTTGTGTTATTTCTGTAACCACATAGGAAAGTCTTATCCTCAAAATCACATGGCACATTGGTCTCTGCAAAATAAAAAAATAAATACACAGAAATAAAATAGCGATCTTCAAGTCTATTTAAATCAAGGATCAGATTCTGTCCAGATTCAAAAGGAAAGAAATTTGTTAATTTTTGTTTGCACCACTGTTCCAGGTTAGGGGAGAGTTGGGTACTCGCTAAAATGGTTAACCCCACCACCTTCTATATCAGCAGCCTGTCATCCAGTGATTGTCATTGGTTGCTGTATATCATATTTGATTTGTTTATTGTTTCAGCATAAATCAGTTTCTCTTCTGAATTGTTTTGTACTTTGTAATGTTGGATCCTTTTAAAGCTAACTATAATGTGAAGGTTTTTCATTGTTGAAGGCCATACAGTGGGGGGCGGGGGTGGCACTTCAATACTTAATTGATAGGGGGTGCTGCTGGGGTTCTGTTACCCCACTCTTTTCATATAATTTCAATTTTTAAAAATGTATATCTTTTTATATATTGCGTAGGTCAAAATCAATCTAAAAATTTAGGCATCAGGGGAGATAAGTATTGTACTAACTGATTTTACCCTCTTTAAATAAAGTATTTATTATTATTGTCATATCATTATTTTATATATTATAACCTTTTTCCCCTATTGATTGGATTTTAAGTGGTGTGTTGGAAAAATGGAATACCAGAGTGTCAAAAGAGGGAAAATTTTTGGATAAAAACACAACTTGGAACACCAACAAAGATGAAAGACGAAGAATTAACAAATAATATAAGTAATGGGAACTTTATTGACCTTATTATATATTTCTGATAGTTTCCCCCACCTATTTTCAAGCTGTAAAATATGACCTATTCCAGCGGCACATCCTATCACTTTGTATATAGGAAGTGGACCCCCCAAGGTGTTAGGGCTTCAGGCCAGGTCACCTTTTTTCCCGTGACGTAACAATTAAAATCAGAGGTCAGGGAAAAAAAATTACATCATGTGGATTCACTATTTTCCGTGGGATACCAATTTTCATGGATCTCATTGGTATAGGTGAGTACAAATTTTTTATAAGCTTGTATGCAAACTTTGGCAAAACCAGGAAATCAAATATCAACAAAAGTACATTTTTCCTCAATCCACAAAAACTGGTGACCACAAAAATAAAATGAATCCACAGTAACTGAATCAAACAAATTTCACATTGATTATCAAAATATAATCAATCAGTCAAGGAAAGCGTAAATAGACTAAGAATTAGAGAGAAAACATTTATCAAATGTTGAAAGTATAAAAGAGAGGTGAAAGATACCAAAGGGACATTTAAACTCATAAGTTAAAAATAAACTGACAACGCCATGGCTAAAAAAGAAAAAGACCAACAGACAAACAACAGTAAACAAAACACAACATAGAAAATTAAAGATTGAGCAACACGAACCCCACCAAAAACTGGGGATGATCTCAGGTGCTCCGGCAGGGTAAGCAGATCCTGCTCCACATGTGTCACCCGTCATATTGCTCATGTTACTAAGTACAAAGCTGGTAATAAGTTTAATTCTGTAGGTCACATTCAGGGAAAGGAGGACGGGATTGTAGTTACAACAATAGAAAAATATCCGCTATCATTTGTGAACCGGATATTAAATAACAGTCAACCAACTCGTGATGGCGTCCATAAAATTAATGAAGGGATGACTTCAACTTCACCACTATGAAACCATAATTTGCCCTACATTTGATATATTTACACTTATATGCAAATTTGTCCACCATTATTTAAATTAAGTCATGCAAGTTCTAGCAAAATTTTTCGTCACAATTTAAACATTTGATCTCATAATTAAAACATGATTGTTGCATGACGCCAGAAGGTTATTCTGAGACAGATCTGGGGTAATTCAGAGCAAATTCAGCCAAATACCCAAAAGTGTAAAATATGTCTATAAGAAAAATATCTTTATTTTATTACCTGGGCAACTACCATCCATAACAAAAATATTATCTACTGCAATATCTCCCTTAAATCCTGAAGCTTTGGTCGCCACAAAATAAATATTCTGCTCAGTGTCAGTTGGTAAGGTGACACATCCTTTAATCCATGACATATCCTGCTCCCCTGTTTTTGTCCAAAGCTGAGTAACAGTTGATGTACCAGTGTTCTGTGACATGATGTCCAATGTACCAATATCCTCTCCCAACATGTGATAGGAGAAATATAAACTACTGGGATTATTACTGGTGAATGATGGGAAGGATAAGTAGGTTGTATCGCCTGGTTGTCCATGGGAACTCTCAACATACATAAAATGTCCTGTATATGAAAAACATTGAAATTATCCCTTTAATGATAATGACAATTACAATAATGTCTCTTGGTAATTTATGACTGATAAAAAATTGAAAAGTATAAATATATAAGAAAAACAATGAAGAATTTACTTACAATCTGCTTATACACTTCTACTAAATATGTACTGAATAGTTAGAAATAGACATTTTAAGCCTGTCCCAATATAGGAACCTCATTTGCTTGTCTGTTGTTAAAAGTTTTTTTCACTTACCATGCTTACTGTAAACAGGCTTATTTTTGCAGATCCTTTTTTTGTGTTGAGCCCTTTTTAGCCAAATTCGCCCTGATTTATTTTTGTGAATTTCTGATTTCCTTGATATATTTATATATTGAAAGGAAAGATCTAAGTTTACATATTTGTGATGATTTATATTCTTGTTATTTTTCTACTTGCAAAAATTAGCTGGTTTACAATACATAATTGTGTTTTGATAGCAGATCTCTGATGGTCCATTAAATTTATTCAAATTTTGTTCAGATTCTGGTGATTTAGAGAAAGATATATTATATATACTGTCTATTGTTGAAGGTTGTATGTTGCTCTTATCTTTTTGTATAGATAGGTTACTGTCTCATTGACATTTACCCCACATCTCTTTTCGTTTATAATTTCCACTACTGAAACAATAAAATATGTAATTTTACAAATAAAATTAAAAGTATTAATAGCAGTAGAGTTCCATTTATATCTGGCTATTTTCCAGTATGGCATGGGAGAAAGTTGGCCATCAAGGAACTGAAATAAAATTGATTGTACAGATTTTGCCAAATTTGTAGTTAACATTGTGTATAAATTACCTCCAAGACTCCCATAAGCATCACCATATGGTCCTGTGTTGTCTGATGGAGTCTTACTTTGCTGTCTGGACCATTGATATTTAGACCCTATGGTACAATTGGAGGAGTACTGGCAAGTGTTGGTCCCCTCAAAGTTACATGTTACTTCATTCAGACGTTCTGCAAATACAATCATATACATGTACAAACAAATTTTCCTCAAATTTAAAAGCATGCTTTAGAAAACTGAACCAATTAATGAGGACCAAATGTGTTTTACAGAATAGAGAATAATGGGTGAATATTACAGAAAAATAAGCAACACAAAAAAAATGAGAAAAATAGGCTAGAAAATAAAGAATAAAGAACAATGGGGTGTGAAAATATAAAAAAAAAAAGAGAATAATGGGCCAAATTTATAAAGAATAGA
Organism: Mytilus californianus; assembly: GCF_021869535.1. Lineage (NCBI taxonomy): Eukaryota > Metazoa > Mollusca > Bivalvia > Mytilida > Mytilidae > Mytilus > Mytilus californianus. Next base: position 22,905,656 of record NW_026262615.1, on the reverse strand, counting down.
GAAAACTAGCTTTAAAAATTGAAGGATACAGAATTGAAAGACCACCCATCTATACTTTCATTCATTACAGGCTGTTTCAAATATTCTGAAATAATCATAGATATTGACGTGACACAGTGGACATAACCACCTGCTGAACTTTTCAATCTATACTTATACTAAAGACTGGAATTTTTACAACTTGAACTTCTAAAATTGGCAGTGTGAAAAAGTTAAGTAAAAAAGAAAGTGGATTTAAAAAGATCATAAATGAAAATATGAAAACTTTACAAATTTGGAAATACATTTTTCATGGTTTAAGAACTTAATTTTGTGATGTTAATTATTCAACATAGAAAATGTGATACTTACCTTTACACATTCCCTCGGAAATCACCACATCATCTACAGCAAATACAGAATCACATCCGTCACCCAAAACAGCCGAAAATGTCACTGTTGCATTACCAGATGGTAGATTCACGCAGGAATAATACCATTCATCACTCTGACTACCAGCCATTGAAAATACCATGGATGATTGGACAACAGAATTACTGTGTTGGTTTACGTAAACTTTGAATGTGCCCATGTTGAGTCCATTCATGTGGTAATAGAAAGACGCCTTCATTGGTTTGGATGACTGCACCTCAAACGGAAGGGTGGTAAGACTAGCAATGTTTCCTTCATTTGTGTTGGGCAAACATGTTGAAGTATACATGTAACCTCCTACAAGATTTAGGGAATCAATTGTATTATTAATATTTTATTTTAAATGTCTTCGAAAAACAATACATTTAGGGAACAGTTTTTTTTCTGTCTTCCAAAATAAATCAAGTATGGAAAAATTGTAACAAGAAGACATGTCACCCTACCCCACCACATTGTTCTGACATCGAGCAGACCAGTCTTTGCTCTTACTCCTAAATGTAATATGCAGCAAATACCAATTTTCAAGTCTTTGGTCTGAGGTGGTCAGGGATCGAACACACAACCTCCTTAACTCAAGGCAAGCCACTACCACGAGATGAGACCATTGTTAAAATATAGAAGTTTATAATATCATGATTGCATAGGTTGTGTTCATTATCAAGGACCTATGTGAACAACAGGATCTTTAGTAATAACATTTTATTTACTGATTTGATCTATATACATAAAGGTATTGGAAGAAATACTTTTTTATACTTCCAACTTCCAATTTCCTATACGATTGAAATCAATCAAGATTTTACATCACTGGTACTTTATGAATGCATAACTATATTGTTTTTCAGCTTGAGTAAAAACAAAAACTCAAATCAGGGATCCAGTAAAGACTTACCTGAACTGGTACCTTCTGTATGATCTACTCTTGGTGCATACTGTCTCAGAGAATAGTCTTGCATCAGATTGTATGTTCCCCAATTCCATGCAAATCTTGACTCTGATGTTCTGGTGTAATGACAGAATGTTGCAGACTGGAAATCACAAGAAGCAAAATCTAAAAGAGAAAGATTTTTGATTAAAAAGATGTAGTATGAGATACTGCTCGCTAAATTATACCCCTGATCTTCCTTTGAGGGAAAGGAAACACAATACAAAAAATAATATAGGAAGCAGAAACTGTAAATTCGGAAATTTTTGTGGCGAAAATTGCGACAGGATAGGTTTCTCAAACTCCCATAATACACCTTATTGCTATTTGTTCGCCATTACTGGAAATCAAAAAGGTTCCCGTAGAATTTTGACGTCACAATAGAAAATATCTGACGCCACAATGGAAAAGTGATGGATGTATGACGTCAATAGTTCAAGAGGCGCAGATTCGCGGGTCAAGCAATGCAGATTTCCAAATAGCGCTAAGATCTATTTTAAATATTGATGGCATTGTTTGTATGCAGTATTTTGCAATAGTTAATCTCAAATTTTTATCATTAAAAAAAAAAAAAAAGTCGCAATAATAAATACAAGGAAAAATTTCTGAACTTACAGAAACAGAAAGAAGATATTTAAAAATAACACAGTTAAGCTTGGTATCAAATATCAAGAAGCTATGATTTGTAACTGATAATATGACAAAAATTTCTTGTAAGTGTATCAATGTGAAGACATAACTGCATGCAGCAAACAGGAAGTGGATCAGTAACATACTATGTGTGGATTCATTATTATTCGTGGAATACCAATTTTCGTGGATTTTGTGGTTACAGTTGAATCACAAATTGAAATGTTCAACGAACTACAAGTTTATAAGATTGTACTACAGACTTTGGCAAAACCCTGTAATAAAATATCCACCAAAATGCAAGATTGCTTTAATCAGCGAATATTGGTACCCATGAAAAGAAACGAATCCTGAAAATGTGTAACATAACATAGATAACCAGTATGAAGAATTGTACCAAAGGAGCTCTGGGCTGATATGCATAAAACCACTGAAGTTAAAATATCCAATCATAGTACTAATCTATCATAGGACATGTAGAAAAATCAGTCTGTCTGAAACAAATCTTAAATTAAGGGGGTGCAGAACACCTAAGGGAGTTAACTATTTAAAAATCAACTGAACGTTTTAATCACATTCTATTAGTAAAGAGAAATCAAGCTTCGCAATGATCAAATTTAGTGTTTTTCAAACTGCTACATATCCAATGAAATTATTCCTGTAAATTGTGTGGTTCAAATTTCAAATTTTTTTTATATTTTTGTCAACAGGTCAAAGTAAATATTTTGTCAAACTTTCATGAAAATTAAACGAGCCAAATCTATTTTAGTCAAAGTGTTGGGTATACCCCCTTAAATAGTTATATGCATATCAGCCCTGATTCTTAGTGCTGAAAAAGATCAGCAGAGACATGTTACAGGCAGACAGACAGAAGGACAAACAGAGGTAAACTTGTGTAAAACAAGTATGTTGGGTAGAGTGAGAGTATGATGGAGTGTGCTGTGTTAAAAATATATTCATTTATCCTGTTATCTCATTTTAATGTTATCAAAATTAAAGTATATTGAAAACCAACTTATTTTTGCCAATAAACAATGTTCTAATTCCAATAAAGCATGGGGTGAACATGTGTGAAGTCTCAAACAAAATTGCAAAGTTAGTTGTTTTTTTAAGGACTTGGATTTTTTTTATATACATTTCTGTTTGTGATGCTTGCTAGGATATTAAATAATAACATTATAAAAAAAGGTCTACATGTATTTGTTTTTTTAGAAAGCTTTTGTTTCATCTGATCAAAATGACTGTTCTTTGAATATGTTTAACTGGTCTGCTTCAAAGTACGAAATTTATAATTTTTTCCTATTAGAATAAAAAGAATGACTTCATTTTAACAGAAAATCAGTCATTATCTGAAAAATAATTCCATGTGTTTTAAATTTATTTGATTTATTGATGTGTGTCGGGTTTTTGGTTGATTTTTATTGTCAATTTAATGTAAACAAAGTAATTTTCACAGATACTTTATTTCTTGTTTAGCCCTTTCTAGCCAACTTTGCAACGATTTATATTCACCATTTTCTAATTATATAAGGGTAGATCGAAGATTAACATATTCACATTATTTTTCTTCTCGCGAAAGAAGCGAAAATAAGTTGGTTTACATTATTTGTTTGTCTGTATTAGAAATAAACTTACGTGGACATTCATTTCCTATCAGTTTGTCCGTTTTAGAAGTATAAACTTACGTGGACATTCATTTCCTATCAGTTCAACGTCATCTACTTCTATATCATCAGAATATGAGGTTCCTCTAGTGGCAACAAATTCTAGTTCAGCATTGATTATCTCCCCTGCTGTGAACTTTGACATTGGCACACAAGCTGATTCCCATGATCCAAAGGTGTCCAAATGATCTTTCATAAATATTTGTTTTGTTACTCCATTGTGGTTCAAATTAACCTTGAATAAAATAAACATGATCTTTGGAATATATTTAAATAAAAAGGCTTTCTAACACATCATGTTGTGAAAATCAAATGTACCAATTCAGACTATATGGACCCTGTTGTTGGTCTATGACTATAGGTCTTTTTTTAAAGGAGCTGAGTGTTGGTGTGACATGTTGTACTGTGCATTATTTTTGGCAATTCCTGTGATCTCTTTTTTTATGTGTTTTTCAAACATGATGTCTTTTTTAGGTTTTGTGTTGTTGGGTTGATGACTGCATATGAATAATTATAAACAGTTCCCATTGTATAAACTAGTATGAATAAAATTCTAAAATTTCCCCTTATCAAATTTTCAAATAAAAGTGCCTTAATAGATCTATACGTAATTTTGAAGTCCTATAAATAAGTACCATTTTACCTCATTTAGACAAAAAAGTTCAAAATCAACCGCTCAGAGTGGGGATGGTGGTGGATGTATTTCATTATCTAATAATTAGTTTGTTCTCAAAAGTATTTATATAACATATTCCAAATCATGTACCATTGATCCTCATGTTTCTTTGCTGATTGTAGTGGCATATATGAGAGTCTGGATGGGGCCCTTCAATCATGCATCCTTTAATTTTTAAGCCATTATTCTCTATTCTTTATAAAGTATGCCCATTATTCTCAATTTTTTATATTAAAACAAACAATTATTTTCTGTTCTTTATTTTTTTAGGTCTATTTTTCTACATTCTATTTTTTTTTCATTCCCATTTATCTGTACTATTGGCCTATTATTCTCTATCCTGGAAACCCCATTCAGACCCTCATATATTGCTATGCAATGTCCTTCATTCTTTTAAGTGATTTTTTTTTAATTCACTGAATACCATCTAAACTTCTTTGACTTGCTCTTAATACTCAAATACCTCTAAAGATCCAGAGCTATCATTTCTGCTGCCAGTATTTCTATATTTAACTTTCAGGTTATGGCTGGTTGTGGCATTGAGTGGTAATGTAAATTTGGCCTTGTCACCAAGTCTTCCAAATGATGCATCTGCTGTTAGATATATACCAGCATCTACGTGGAGTAAAAAAGGATTTGTTACAACATAGTGTAAAAAAACACACCCCAAAACAATAAGATTAAGTGAATTTGAAAACAGTGAAATCAAACTGCAGCAAAATGGCCTATAAAGGGCTAAACATGAAATAAAGAATCATCGAAGATAAATTGGTTTATAGTAATCTGGACACTGTGCTGTGATTAACTTTTATTATACAGAGCACCAGAACTAAGTAGACTAAAATGAGTGTATAGGAGATTGTGCAAGTAAGTAAATAATGGGATTCATCCTAAAAAAGGTTACACATTTTTATTTTTGATACAACATGTATTTTCTATTATTATCAAACTGTGTACATGAAACGAATAACTATTCTACTCATACTGTCTGGTCATGAAATAAACTGACTTAATCAAAAAAGAAATGTACTGCGACTGAAAATTAATTGACTTGATATTTACAATATTTAAAATAAAATATACAAAAGGTTATGGAGTTATCTCCCATATTAATATTGGAATGTACTGCAGGTTATAAAGTTATCTCCCATATTTATAAAAGAATGTACTGCAGGTTATGGAGTTATCTCCCATATTTACAATGGAATGTACTACAGGTTTTCGAGTTATCTCCCATATTTATATTGGAATGTACTGCAGGTTATAAAGTTATCTCCCATATCTATAAAAGAATGTACTGCAGGTTATAAAGTTATCTCCCATATCTATAAAAAAAATGTACTGCAGGTTATGGAGTTATCTCCCATATTTACAATGGAATGTACTTCAGGTTATGTAGTTATCTCCCATATTAAAAGAAATGCATTACAGGTTATGAAGTTATCTTCCCTTTTATAATTTTTATTTGGTATTTCATAACTCAAATCTATTATGACTATAAAAGGTAAAAGACATGATGGGTAGTTTATGCACATTTGCATTCTAGACATATGATCAAAAATAAAAATGTGTAGGCTTTCAAACAGAGTTTCCAAAAAAATATTTGCAGTTGAACAGTTTTTTCTTCTTCCAATGTTAATCCCTTCAGATTTAGTAATAAAAGGCAATCATGGTAATCATTTGGCTTCATAACAATGATTGGCATATAAAAGATATCAAACTTCAAACTTTTGATATAAAATTGATGTTGTGAAGTACACTGATACATTGACAGTGCATCATTCGAAGTGTTTAACATCAGTTTACAATGAATCTCTTTTTGCATGCTTCTTAGGTACAGAGTGTCTTAAATATTTTTACATTATATAACCATATATTACCTAAAATAATAAAAATTACCTGACAAAGAAGTGTTATAACCTGTCCAAACCCATTGGAATGGTATTGGATCAGCTATTCTTGTAGAGCATTCTATGTCCCATGGACACTTTTTATCAAATTCACATACACTATAGGGGAAAGGCTCTGTAAAAAAATTTATATATAAGCATATAAAAACATTTTGTTTTCCATATTATATACATGTAAGTTTGCACATAAACACATTTATTTAAAACCAGTTTTTGGCATGATATGGGTTATGATCTTCTCATATATTTTATGATGGTATGATACTAAACCCCTAACGGGAGGGATTGTGCTTGATTTTCATATGATGAAGATATAATCTTTCAATCAGTTTAATTGAGGTCTAGAGCTGGTATGTCAGTAACTGCTAGTAGTCCTTTGTTAATTTATGTATCATTGTCATTTTGCTTAGTTTCTTCTGTTACCTATTCTGACATCGGACTCAGACTTCTTTTAAACTGAGTTTTACTGTGCGTATTGCTGTGTTTTTGTTTATTCTATAAGGGCTAGAGGTATAGGGGGAGGGTTGAGATCTCACACAACATGTTTAACCCTGCCGCATTTTTGCGCCTGTCCCAAGTAAGGAGCCTCTGGCCTTTGTTAGTCTTGTATGAATTTTGGTCAGGTTGTTGTCTCTTTGACACATTCCCCATTTTCATTCTCAATTTTATATATAAAACTGATTCAGAATTTTTGAAATGTGTTACTGTATATTCAGAAATTTTTGCAAGGTTTTTATTAATGCGAATATTGTGACTGGATGCATATCACAATAATAAGAAGTCGCATTATGATATCCGATACAAATGTCTGTATGCATCTTTTTCCAAAATCACAATAATTAATCTCATATTTTTGTCCATTCTTCAAAATTTGCAATAATAAATGCACGCAATAATTTCAGAATTTACTGTTACAGTATACTTTTACTAATGAGAAAAATGCAACATGATAGATATCACAAAAATCAAACCTCTCATTTCTTATTTTCTTAGCAATATTTGTATGCACGGATTTCTGAAATCACATTCATTAATCTCGTCAATTGTTTAACAATGGCAATAAACAAATGCAAGCGGTTCCCCTTAAACTGACCTAATCACAAACTGATATATTGTACCCACTGCTGCCAGCAACAGTGTGCCTTAATAGTCTCATCTATTTTTTATTCCACAAAGCATGACAGAAAGCTGGTCTATATAGTAGTACATACAAGGTAAAAAGGGAGTATGGTATAGGAGGGGTACTGTTTTGGGGTAGAACAGTTCACATCAATATTTCTTAAATCTCCATTTTATGTTTAAGTCATTTTAATGCAGTTAACAAAAATCTAGGTTTCAAACTTCATAGATTTCCTAATCAATTGTAATTTGCTTACTTTTGAATCATGTTAATTTCAATGATTTTACAGAGGAGTAGTTACGGTAAGTCCCTAAAATGGCCCCTATTTCTTACTTTAATTTCAAATTTGGATTCATTGACCAATATCACAATGAATCATAGTTAATACATTGACTAAATAGGGATTATGTCTCTTGGTTGAAAATTTACATACTTCCATTCTATTCATGATGTCACAAATACATATAGCACGCATTTTGATTTTCCACTATAATTGAATGAAAACAGCTAAACCTACTGGTACATTGGATGTGAAAATCAACAATATAAAATAAAACTTAGACAAAAATAGTTCTGTTTACCATCTCACATGTCTTTTCATCAACTTAAACATTCTTTATCTTGAAACATTGAACTGAATAATCGAGCCAAATATATCCCTTACCGAACTTACTCCTTTGATATATATGATCCTTTGTATTTAAGGTACACAAAGCTTTTATATCTTTAGACAAGTAAAATATCAATAGCTAAAGTACATGACATAAATGAAAAGTACTCACTTGGACATATTTCTTGCTGGTTAACTTTTATCTCATAAACATATGCAACCGTATAAGATCGGTAAAAAGAATAAGTAGTTTTTCCTGTTATAACCAAGTTACCACGTACTGATGACGGTAAATCAAAACAAGCACTTAAATCTCCATGTTCTGTATATCCAAGGTCATAGGTCATATCCACTGTCTTAAGTTGGACATGTAACTGTACTGACTGATCTTCAATTGTCAAATTTAGGAATACACTTCCACTAGATGGAGTTGTGAACATGTTGGATATTAATTTTGATGATACATTTCCATTGTAAGAATATAAGACAAAAGCTGTGAAATAAACAGATAATTATTTTCTCTATCATTGAGCAACTTGCAAATCTGGCCCAACCCTCCAAACAAAGTTTTTTTTATGATTTATATTTTTATCTTTGTTATAGCAACATGAAGGGTGCCATTTGTGGAACAGGAATTGCATACTTTTCCAAAGCATCTGGATTCACCACCGTTTTTTGACATGGTTTCCACTTGGCTCAGTTGTTAAGTTTTCTATAGTGTTTTGTGATTTATCTTAATTTTCTGGGAACTAACCTAAAATATTACTTTATTGTATGGGAAAAGAAAAATGGATATTCAAAAACTTGAGATTGATGTGATTATAAAATGCTTTTGAATTGTAGCTTCAGATCTATTATAGAAATTGTCAATATATGCCCCTAGCATATACGTCCCCATGGAAAGTACACTTTGATTGAATAGACTTATTGCATTAGAAAGGATACATATGGTTGTGTATAGACTGGTCTATTGGTAATGACTGTGTATTGACTACTACATTTCTTTTGTATACCCAATATCATCTGTTACTGTAAATTCAGAAATTATTGCAATTTTTGAAGAAAGGACATAATCGCGAGATTAATGATTGCGATTTTCTGTAAATCTGCATACAGATATATGAGTTGTATATCAGAATACGAGTTCTTATCATCGCAATACTCACCAGTCACATTGTTTGCAATAATAAAAACCCTGCATTAATTTCTGAATTTACAGTTTTCCTACAAAATGAATCACAGGTCCTGAATCTAATATAAAACAACCTAAGTATCTTCTTGTTGTTGTTATTGGTTTTGGTAGGCGGCTTACTTATATATTGTAATTGCACCTTAAATTCATATAACATAAATATTATGTATATTCACTCATTCCTTAATATATTTTTAGTTTTACATTTTGGCAAGTAATTATATAAAACTATATGAAACTGTGAAGAATAGGATTGACTGTGTTACAATACATATACATATGTATATAAAAAAAAAAACACATACCATAATTTTGATGTGACCATCCAGTGCCGACATTATTGACTGTGTAGGAACAGGTTCCCTGATTGTTCCAACCAAACTTACAGTCTATTGCACCAGTCTGAACAGCATCAACTAAATCATCAATATAAAAAATTATACATTTCTTTAATAGAAAAGAAAGGATATGGGTATTCATCTATGACACAAAATCAGTGCATGCACAGCAAAAAAACACCCAAAAAGCAAAGGAAGAGCACTTTTATTGCCTTTCTTCATCTCAAAGTCATAGTCTTCAACACAGAACAAAAACTCTCACCTCACTGCAAGTTTAAGATAGCCCCTAGTACTGGTTTCTTTGCCTGTTTTGGTCTGTCATGTATTTATATTACTGAATGTTTGTGTCATTCTTCAATGCAAATGGTAAGGGTTATTTACCTGCGTACCCTTCCGGAGCACCTGAGATCACCACCAGTTTTTGGTGGGGTTTGTGTTGCTCAGTCTTTAGTTTTCTATGTTGTGTTTTGTGTAATATTGTTTGTCTGTTTGTCTTTCTCATTTTTACCCATGGCTTTGTCAGTTTATTTTGGACTTATGAGTAATGTCCCTTTGGTATCTTTCGCCTCTCTTTACCCATGGCTTTTTCAGTTTATTTTGGACTTATGAGTAATGTCCCTTTGGTATCTTTCGCCTCTCTTTACCTATGGCTTTGTCAGTTTATTTTGGACTTATGAGTAATGTTCCTTTGGTATCTTTCGCCTTTCTTTACCTATGGCTTTGTCAGTTTATTTTGGACTAATGAGTAATGTTCCTTTGGTATCTTTCGCCTTTCTTTACCCATGGCTTTGTCAGTTTATTTTGGACTTATGAGTAATGTTCCTTATGTATCTTTCGCCTCTCTTTTACCTGCAATTTGTATACAGGGTTTATTTCAAATGTTTTTGTGCAAAAATAATTTAGAACACAATTTATAGACTTACCACATCTTATTCCAGTTATATAATAATTACTCGTTCGATAAATGGTACAGTCAGAGAGATGCTTTGACGTCGATGAACATTGTACAAGCTGTTTTGGAATATCGTATTCAGAATAACTTCCTACTACTGATCCAGCCCTAAAAATAGAAAACTACTAAGCATAAAATTAAGAAGTGGTAGGATTGTCAATGAGACAATAATCAGAGTCCAAATGACGAAGATGTAAGCAACTAGAGGTCACAATACTGCCTTCAACAGTAAGAAAAAAAAAACATATGCTATAGAAAACTATAAAAGGCCCTGACATGACAAATAGTGAAACTATTCAAATGATATAACCAATGGCCTGATTCATGTACAAAACAATAAACAAAAAATAAATATGATAGGCAGCAACTAAAGACAACCAGTGAATTGCAGGCTCACGAGAGGACCTAACCTGGGACAGTAGTATAACAACACAAAATGAGAACAAACTAAAAATCAGTTGATTTAATGAATTCTGAGGTCTATTAAAAGGAGTTAAGAAATTTGAAACTTTACTGAGGATTTTATTTCTTAATTTTTCTTTCCTCTGAAACCCCTTTGTAACGTGTTCTTCATATGTTAAGGTAATACAAATAGCTTACTTTGCAGTTTTGTGAGTAAAAACATTTATTCCCATCTTTTAGAAAATCATTTTTTTACTCAGGTAAATTAATCAATGAGTGATGGATTTCTCTTAGAAGAAATTTAATGGTCCCAGTGAATAAACTACACAGTCCAATAGCTATTGTATTTACTCAATGGGACAACAGAAGTGACAAAAGTTTAAATAGATTGACCAATAGATGACTCTGTGGAAAACTTTCATTTGGTTCACAATAACAATTTACAAAAAATTAATTGTAACAATATATAAAGTCGTTAAATGATATTGGATAATAGGCCCTTTACCAATTATTGCAGCCATATTGAACAGGGGGCAGATTTTCATAATGGAGGTGAAAGTGCTTTGAAAAACATGGGGAAACATCATTGAAATAGAACAATTGCTTAGAAACATGCATAGGTTTTTCTATACTTTCTTACTATTTCCACCTATATGCAAAAATTCTGTCCTTTATTCAATATGGCTGCAATAACTGAAGTGGCCTATTGGACTTACGAATATCCTAGATACTGACAGACTAGAGATGGACAGTATGTTGTCTCATAACAGTACACATAACCAAACTGTCCGTTGATAACAATTTCCACGATCCCTTGAATACCGGAAGTCATATTAGTTATTGGTAGTATATCCATATGGGATATCTTTGCTATAAAAAACAAACAAAATTGGAATCAATACATCATTATAAATGTATTTGTCCCCATTATACAATAATAAATGGAGAATGTGTCAATGGGACATAGATGATGCCTCCGCTTGCATATAACATTATAAAGGGACATAGCTAGAGAACTGTAAAAGTGACGCCACCCAAATTCAGACTTGATCTGCGTTTTATGGGTAATAAGCATATATTGTGTATAAATTTCATAACATTTGGTTGAGGCAAACTAAAATTAGAGAACGGAAACTAATTTTGTGACAAACATTACTTAAATTTTAGATGCTAACATATCATTGTATTTTCTTACACTTACATGTTATCTACAAAAACAAGATCGTAATCATATAAATATACAAATGATATTGTCAATACTTACTTGTTCCAAAGGTAGTAGTTCTAGGTGTTGTACTAGTTGAATTAGTTGTTGATTGACTAGATACTGTACTACTATTTCCTACATAGTCTGAAATAAAATCAATATTACACTCAAATCAAAATTTTAATAAAAAATATTCAAGAATTCGATTTCTGCATTAATATTGTAATAAAAATTTACTCTTAACATTTGAGAACTAGATATTTTCTTTTAAACATTTTAATTTTGCATATCTAAAAAAAGTAGAATATCTAAAACCACATACATAAAATCCAAACTATCATACCAGGCCTTGTCGTCATAAAAATGTTGAGTACGATAATTGTACTCAGACTTAGAATTAAAGAAAATCTAAATGCTAGATTTGGTGTTTTCTGAGTGAAGTTTTATGACTGAGACCTCTGGGCCTTTTATAACTTAATTAGTTTAATTACTACCTGTATATGACATGAGCTTTGATCATTGTTGAATGCCGTGCAATGACCTCTATTAATATTATCCTTCTCATCTTTGTCCGTTTGGCTTTATGGGTAGCCGTCTCATTGGCAATCATACTATATTTCCCTTTTTATATCTGACACAAGAATCAGGTGAAAAAATGCTTCCACAATTTATCCATCAAAGTGTCAGAGATGAAATTGCTGGTTGAAAAAAAGTAGAGCCTGTCAGTCATTTACTATGTGTAATATAAAAATATGTGATCAGTTTCACAAAAATTTGACGACTTAGGTTGATCCTAAGTCATGAATAATTCAGTATACTTACAATCAACTTTAGATGTAAGATCGTCTGTGAAACTGATCACAGATATTCAAAGTTAGTTGTCTACTGGAAACAAATTTTGATGAAAGTAAAATATTTTTGAAAATTTTTTGAAAGAACAGGATTACAAACATGGCGTAAATGAGATTAGGACTTTCAAATCTCATTAATCAAACTTTGATGTCAAGGACATTCCAAAAATGGTCAAACATTGTTTCATATAGTTAAACCTGAATATACAGGTCTTTCTAAATAAGGATAAAAGAAAACTGACCTTTTATCAAAGAGATGTGACCTATTGATTGAGGTTAAAATGCATAGGTATTACTACAGCGTGATAAGAAGAGACTGACGTTATCAAACATGTTTTTCTTAATAGATGTGACCTTTATGGCAAGTTCGACTACTGTGAATTCATTATTTTTCATTGGATAATGATTGTCATGGATATGGGAAACAATGAATTGGAATGTTAAAAAAATTACATAAACATCTATTGATAAGTATGCAGACTTTAGCAAAACCATGAAATCGAATATCCATGAAAATACAAGTTTATCTCAATCCACGAAAATGTGTACCAATGAATATCAATCCACAGTACTATATAGAGAATATCATATGGCTTTTTCAATATCACATCCGTATCAACCCGAGACACCAATATAATCCCAAGAGCTCTGCTCGAGGGTTTATATTGGTTGAGGGTTGATACGGTGTGTGATATTGAAAAAGCCATATCATATACACTTTATTATATACATATACCTCATGTAGATATATAGATTATACCACTGCATCGAGTGTGATACGATATTTATCCACTCGAGACAGTTAAATTTTCAAATTTAAAACGCGAGGCTCGCCGAGCGTTTTAAATATGTAAAATTTAACTGTCGAGAGTGGATAAATATCGTATTACACGAGATTTGGTGGTGGAATCTGTTTCTCTAATGATTTTCAAACAATACGCAGGCAAATTTATTCCTTCTTTTCGAATGATCTGCAAAAAGATGTGTTCTTTCTATGTGACGTCATCAGGCATGGTCGCCTTTTTTCATGCCGTCACAATAGGAAATTCAGAGGAAAGCAAGAAAATTCGACGTCATAATCGGATTTTAACCAATGAAGAACTGAGATCAAATGAACCACACGTTGATTAAATTTTTTTTATACAATGGGTGCAGAAAGGAATAAATTGACGAAGAATTAGAGAAATTTATTTATGTGACATGACGTCATACAGATAAGGAGGTTTGAAATGACGTCATACAGATTATAGGTTTGACATGACGTCATACAGATTAGGGGTTTGATAAAGCCTTTGCAACAGTGACTGCAATCGATGACGTGACGTCATACAGATTAAATGTGTGATAAAGCCTTTGCAACCGTGCTGATATCGATATCATCACGGGTGGCTGATACAGCACGCTTGCCAATGATTGTATTACATATACAATTTATCTGTATTTAATACTAAGTATATAATATATATCTATAAATAAGGAGATGTGGAATGATTGCCAATGAGATAACTATCCATTAGAGTTCAAATGAAGTGGATGTAAGCAATAATAGGCATCTATACAGCCTTTAACAATTTGAAAAATCAGTGCTATATATATAGTCTTCTACCAAAGGACCCGCACTTTAAAAAGGTAAAAGAAGAGAACAAGAAAACTAAAAGCCTAATTTATAACATAAAAATAATTTACAAAAAATAAATATGACAGGCATGAACCACTAACAACCACTGAACTACAGGCTCCTAACTTGAGACAGGCACTTAAAGAATGTGGCGGAGTTAAACATAATTGTAAGCGATCAACCTTCACCCTAAGCTGGGACAGTGGTATAACAGTACAACATAACCATATTATAAACCAATGGGGTAACACACCTGGTAACTTTATACAATCATCATCGTCCTGTAACAGATTACAGTAGTAAACCAGATTGTAATTGTTCGATATCTGGTGGTGACTACACACTCCAAAATGTAAGATGTGGAAGGCATCTAAAAATAGTCAATAAAACATTCATTCAAATAACAAACAAAAAATAATATCAATTTGCATCTGAGCTACGTCAGATAAAAAATCGCAAATAAATTTCAATACATCTGTTAGCTATTTTTTGGGGTTGAGAAAATCTCTATGCAAAGTCTGTAACTGTTTGAAAATTTAGTTGATACAAGAACCCTACAAAAAATTCATCTTTTGTTTTATATTTGAATGTTCCAAAAATCAAACGAAGTTTTTGTTAAACAAATTCTAAATGTATATGTGTATTATTGATTTCAATAAATAACAATCCATGTATGAGGGTCTGGATTGGGGGTCCTTCATTTCTCTATTCTTTATTTATTTTGGGCTTATTTTTCTCTATTCTTCATTTTTTACCAGTTATTCTGCATTTTTCGGTAATTATTCTCTATTTTATAAACTCCCTCCAGACCCTCGTGTATAAGTTTGCTAGTTAACACATGGAGGATATTGGTTGTAACATTTGTTAGTTTTAATACATACCTAGGCAACTTTGTCGACATATCTGTTGAGTTGTACCATTCTGACAGGTTGGAAATAATAAAGCACACATTGTGTGTGAGTACACCATACTACAGGAATCGTAGGGGTAATAAGCCCAAGTGTACCATTGATTTAATGCTTCAAAGTGATCCTTCTGACCAAAAACATTTGGGTATGATGTAAAGTTCATTCCAAATTCACTAGAGCATATGTATGTGTTATGGATGAGACATCCATCTGAAAGATATAAATCAGTATAAGGTTTTACTGTAAATTCACTAGAACATATGTATGTATTATGGGTGAGACATCCATCTGAAAGAAAGTTTTACAGTAAATTCACTAGAACATATGAATGTGTTATGGGTGAGACATCCATCTGAAAGATATAAGGTTTTACTGTAAATTCACCAGAACATATGTATGTGTTATGGTTGAGACATCCATCTGAAAGATATAAGTCAGTTTAAGGTTTTACTGTAAATTAAGAAATGTAAGGATGTTTTTATCTATTGTCAAAATTGAAACAGGATAGGTTTTGCTAAATAAAAACATGCTTTTTTTTTAATATCATTATTTGTATTTCCAGAAAACACAATAGTTAATCTCCCATTTTTTGTCAATTTTTCACCAATCACAATAATAAAGACATGAAGTAAAAGAAGAATGTGTCGGAGGACACGAATGCCCCCGTTCAAGCTTCAAACAAACAAAAATGGGATGGATGGACGGACGGAAAGATGGACGGTCAAGGGTAAGACTTAATGCCCCCGTGCCTACGGCAGGGGCATAAAAATTCTAAATCTACAGTATTGAAATAATTAATATGAATGCTTAAATAGTTTATAATTTGTCTGCACATTTAAGGTAGAATATCACTTAAAAGCAGAAAATGATGGACAATAGAGTTCAAATTGGAACTTCAACTGTGCTATAATTAACATCATTAAAATAAAAAGGATAAAAAGGATGAATCACAGCAGTGGCTGTTTGCAACCTACAAGTAATGGCCTTAAATAAAACTTTAAATAAAATCCCATAACTCTGAAATGACAAACCAGAGAATTTTGTAGAAATTTTATCCAAGCATATACTAGAGATAGTGTGTGACATACAAAAAATATCCTTATATATCATGGTTAAGTCCCATAACTGGAATGACAAATCGAAAAAATTTCAAAATCAACAGTATCTTACTTTAACCAATTCAAACAATTATATACAATTTTCAGTAAATGGATCAAAGCATACTCAAGTTATATGCTACAACATGTGAAAAATCAAAGTGAAATATGACGATTAAAGTCCTGTAACTCTTGAATGACAAACCAGAAAATTGGAGCTTCCTTTTATTAATCCTGGACCAACAACAGTGTATAGTTTTTAAAGAAATCTATTCACACATGCTGGAAGTAGGGCGCAATGTGTGACAAATTGCCTCAAATCTGACAGTTAAAGTCTTGTTACTCTGGATAAAAAAAAATCAAAATAGTATGGGAGCTTTCTTCCCATTCCAATAAAGTTTCATGTTATTTGATCAATACATTATCAGGGTAGTTTTTGTATGACATGTGAACTGATGTTTACCATAGTACGTCCTGTCGATGACAGACATAAACAAATTGTGTAGTTCATGTCGCAGGCAAGACAGACAAAGGACAGGATTGACACAGGACATGGATATGCTGAATCTAATGTTTTTGATTTTTTCAAGCTAATAAATCTTTTATGTCACCTTACCTTGAAATGATGATTTTGACACTGAGGCTGTTGTTCCAAATTCTGTTGTTGGTCTATATTCTAATAGAGTAGTTGGTCTGTATTCTAATAGAGTAGTTGGTCCATGTTCAGGTTCAGATATAGTAGTTGTCATGTGTTCTGATTCAGGAGTTGGTCCATTTTCTGGTTCTGATTCAGGAGTTGGTCCATTTTCTGGTTCTGATTCAGGAGTTGGTCCATTCTCTGGTTCTGATTCAGGAGTTGGTCCATTTTCTGGTTCTGATTCAGGAGTTGGTCCATTTTCTGGTTCTGATTCAGGAGTTGGTCCATTTTCTGGTTCTGATTCAGGAGTTGGTCCATTTTCTGGTTCTGATTCAGGAGTTGGTCCATGTTGATTTTCAGCAGTCGTTTCTAGTCCTGCCTCTGTGGTGTGCCATACATCTGGAGTTGTGAAATCTACCTCTGCATTTAAAATGAATGAAAATTATGTCTTCTTTTCATGTCTAAGCACAAATGATTTTATTCAATAAACTATCAAGCAAACCAGAACTAAATATCTTTAAAATAGAAGTGGAATAAAAAAAAGTTTACAGACACCTACACAACCATACATAAAAATTTCGAATATTTTAAAATAAATTGATCAAAGCAAATTTGAATTGGCATGCAATTTCAAACTATCTTTATATTTATCTATTTGCTATTTAACAGCAAAAAATGACAGAAAGTAAAAAAAAAATTTATAAAAAATGACTTTTAAAAAATCAATTCTATTTGACTCAAGGATTGATTGATTGATTGTTGGTTGCTTAACGTCTAGTGGCAAATATTTCATGCAAGTTCAGGACAAGTTGACTCAAGGATGCTCAATAATAATATCACTTGCGATATAGTCAAACCTATATATAAAGGTCAAAATTGGGACAAGAGATAACTGACCTTATAAGAGATTTTTTGAATTGAGATTCAAAATGCATAGGTATTACTCCAGCGGAAAAGAAGAGATTGACCAGACATGACAGGTTTTCAATAAGGAATCCAGCTGTTCTTAATGGAACATGATAATGACTGTTACATAAATTGTTCAGAAGAGCTGAGCATCCTACGAATAAATCTATGATCCCTTAATATAATACAGGTGAACATAAAAGGTTTGACTGTATAATTAGTTTTTAAGCCAATTCTGCCCAAACATGTACCTTCGCCTCAGATTCATGTTGATATAAAATACAAAGTAATACTAACCTGCACAACTTCCATTATATAACAGAACATCGTCAATAGCTACCACTGACCTATGACCTCCAGCAGTAAACCTCAAACTAAACACACCGGCAGCTACAGGGAATTCCCCTCTATGCCACTGTAGGTTAACATCTGTCCTATATTCAACCAATGAAAAGACTTCATTGTTCATGTTAGAAGTGTTCTGATGAACTGTCAAAATTACTGATGAATATTCATGAGGTCGGATAACAATATAGAAAAATTCTACACACATTGGCGTATTGGTTTGGAGGTAGGGAGAAGTCATTTCTTTGTCATAGTATAATCCATCCAAATCACCAGTGTAAATAAAGGATCCTAAAACAAAAAAAACATCTTGCTTACCAACTTTTAATATTTTTGTTATACATGTACTGCATTTCAATCAAGTACCGTATGGTTTTTTTTTCTTTGTCTCAGAATACAGATAAAAAAATTTAACCTACTTCAACGCTATTTTACCCATACTGTGATTGATGAAATAATGATATGCATAAACTAACTTTCCCGATAAAGTGTTCAGTCAGTTTTTCCGTAACTAGGGTTTTTTCTTTTTTTTTTCCTCTTGGGTCTTTTCAGTATCAATTTTTTTTTTTTAAGAATGGTAATATAGAGTTGTCTCATCATATCGATGATACCACATCTCCTTATTTTCAAATTTAGAAATTATTCATTACCTTCATGAGAAGAATTGTGAAAGGTGTGATCCTCCAGGTAAAATTCTGGATAAATTACGCCGGATCTCTTTCTCCATGAACCAGTGTTGTATTCACATAAATGGTCTTCCTCAAAATTACAACTTATACTATAGTCTGAAAAGAAAGTTCAAATGATTTTAAGTTAACATAATAGAAAAATCAAAGCACCTGTTGGTCATAAACTATTTAGACAAAAGAGTTTTATGTTTTTCAAACGTAATTCGTAAAATCAGTAATTTCAACAATAAAAAAATTAAAATTCTTTTTTTTTTTAAATCATGAAAGTTTCTATAATTATTAGATATTGTAATGTGTAATTATTTTTGTAATATATTTAACAAATATTACTAATTATATATACTAATTTGTGATATAAAAAAATAAAGGTCATATTTAATCAATTCTAAAAAACTCAAGGTAAAAAAATGTTCATATAAATGTTCAGAAGAAACAACATTATAGTTTTATTTTACAGTTAATCAAGTTTTATAAAGAAATATCAGTGCAAAGTATTCATCTTACAAATTTGAATAAAAAAATAAGGAAAATGTTGAAAATTAGGTGACTTTATATTTTGTCTATATGGCTTGATAAATTAACTGGTAAATATAACTTTTTTTTCATTTTATTGTCACTAGCTAAAATAAGGAATGTTCATTTCCCAAATCCTGCTTTTTTGTAATTTTCACCCACTTTCCACTTTTTATAACCCTTAATACTCACACACCCTTTTTTTACCGCCTATATCTCGCATCCAAAAGCTGGTCATCTCCCGGTAAAATGTTCCTTACAAATCTGTTATCTTACCACAGTTTTGTTCATCCTGCCCATCAGAGCATGCCAACTGTCTATCACACACATACTCCTGACTTACCACAGTTTTGTTCATCCTGTCCATCAGAGCATGCCCACTGTCTATCACATACATACTCCTGACTTACCACAGTTTTGTTCATCCTGTCCATCTGAGCATGCCCACTGTCTATCACACACATACTCCTGACTTACCACAGTTTTGTTCATCCTGTCCATCTGAGCATGCCCACTGTCTATCACATACATACTTCTGACTTACCACAGTTTTGTTCATCCTGTCGATCAAAGCATGCCCACTGTCTATCACAAACATAATTCTAACTTACCACAGTTTTGTTCATCCTGTCCATCAGAGCATGCCCACTGTCTATCACATACATACTCCTGACTTACCACAGTTTTGTTCATCCTGTCCATTAGAGCATGCCCACTGTCTATCACATACATACTCCTGACTTACCACAGTTTTGTTCATCCTGTCCATCAGAGCATGCCCATTGTCTATCACATACATACTCCTGAGGTATACACAGGTTATCTACGGAGCAGGAAAAATATCTCACCACAGTTTTGTTCATCCTGTCCATCTGAGCATGCCCACTGTCTATCACATACATACTCCTGACTTACCACAGTTTTGTTCATCCTGCCCATCAGAGCATGCCCACTGTCTATCACAGACATACTCCTGACTTACCACAGTTTTGTGCATCCTGCCCATCAGAGCATGCCCACTGTCTATCACAGACATACTCTTGACTTACCACAGTTTTGTTCATCCTGCACATCAGAGCATGCCCACTGTCTATCACAGACATACTCCTGACTTACCACAGTTTTGTTCATCCTGCCCATCAGAGCATGCCCACTGTCTATCACAGACATACTCCTGACTTACCACAGTTTTGTTCATCCTGTCCATCAGAGCATGCCCACTGTCTATCACATACATACTCCTGAATTACCAGTTTTGTTCATCCTGTCCATCAGAGCATGCCCATTGTCTATCACATACATACTCCTGAGGTATACACAGGTTATCTACAGAGCAGTAAAAATATCTTACCACAGTTTTGTTCATCCTGCCCATCAGAGCATGACCACTGTCTATCACATACATACTCCTGAGGTATACACAGGTTATCCACTGAACAGTTAAAATATCCATCACCACAACCTGCAATTACAGAAATATAACTATTTTATTTCAGGCTGCATGCCAGTTTTAAAACAAATAATACAACTTTTTTATACTTTGCAAAAATGTAGTATTTATCTCAAAATAAAAAAATGTATGTCCAACCTCTAAATATTCCTGCGTTCGGAATCAATTAAACAGACTACAATAAAACACTGATTAGCTCCCTGAACAAGTAAATTGCTGCAGAGTAAAAAAATATTTTCATGAAATCTAAACTTTATATCCTCTTTTGCTAACATCTTACCTTCCATACTTTCCCCTGGCTGTAAAACAACATCCTTCCTTTCCTAACAACTTACCTTCCATACGTTCCCCTGGCTGTAAAACAACATTCTTCCTTTCCTAACAACTTACCTTCCATACGTTCCCCTGGCTGTAAAACAACATCCTTCCTTTCCTAACATCTTACCTTCCATACATTCCCCTGGCTGTAAAACAATATCATCAATTCGTAAACCTCCCCAATTGTTAGATGGGAAGAACATCTCAAATATCACACTGAAATTTCCACTTGGAACAGTTGTCTTGTACTTTATCCAGAATGCAGTTCTAATCATTCTATCGATCATATACAATGGTGTGACAAGACCGTCTGTATCTTGGAGTGCCAGTCTCAAGTGACCATAAGTAAAGGGATAGGACTGAGTCAAGAATGACAGACAAGACACGGTAGGAATATTTTCCATTTGAGAGCGAAGTAAGTGGAAACCAGCCATGGAGACATATATGTGATGATTGCCATCTGAAAATATAAATAAGGATAGGTTAATTAAATTTTTTCATTATTTTATAAACCCAGTTTGAATACTGTACATTCAGAAGTTTTAACATGCATTAATTTATTTTTGCAATTCTCGAAAAGTGAGATTAATTATAATGATTTCTTGTTTAGAAATTCCAGAAGGGAAAACATATTTTTTTGTGTTATACATTTATATATATGTATAAATCAGTACATGTATATATTTACTTTGTGATATTTTTTGAAGCAGTGATGCTGAATTCATTGTCTGTGGGCCATTAATCCTTTTCTAAAATCAGTGATCTCCTCAGGCCCTTAAAGGACCGCGGGCCCACGATGTATAATTTTTTACCGTGGTGGTATCGTTCTTACCGCGATGTATAATTTTTCTCCGTGGTGCTAAAATTTTCAGTTAAAAAATCGTAAATTGGTAAAGTTTTAAACGACTTGTTAAATCTTTTCCGTGCGGTATAAAATTCCAGGTGAAATTTGACCAGTTCAAACCAGTTCAACAGAGATTTGTTTACGTCACGTGATCGATTTACCTTATGAGGTTAACCTTGTTGATTGGATTTAATCGATGTAATTAACACTTGTAACATGATTCTTTTGTGTTTTAATTAAGAGTTCACAACTTTATGATCACAGATAACTATTTTATGGCTTCACTCTCCACCCAAGCACTGACCTGTGATAACCTGTGACAAGTCCGCAAATACTTTGTACACAAACAGTCGTCTTGACCCAATAGGTACATTTTTTGTACATCATAAAGGTGGCTCATTACATATAATGGACAACTATACATTTCCCAATTCTTATATTATAGTATTATATGTCTCTGATTAAAACCATGGCCAATATCATCTTTAATTATGACATAGTAATTGCATGATAGTCTGGTTTCAAACTGTAGTATCTGTCTGTACTTATCACATGACCCAGTTAGTTCACGTAGAATATTCAAGTTTATAATTAATTGCAATCTATTATATTTTATAAATAAAATGCATGACTGTACCTTCAAACTGGATATCTATATCCATAATTAATGAATAACAGAAGTAATCTTGCAAATTTTATCCATAAGCACATGTTAAATCTATTTATATCTACTTCCTGTCATTTAAGCGGGAAAATAGGGAGACTTAGTTGTTGACATTGAATATGGTTACTTATAGATCTATAGACCAAAGAAAAATTTATAGATTTAGGAATTCTTTTTAAATGGTTCATGACAAATAAAGATTTAGATTTCAGGGCAGTATTAAGTCAGTATCTATGTTTGATTATCACCAAAGACAAGAAAGGTTAATATTTCCATGAAATCTATGGCAAAATGTTCTAAAATTTATGAAAAATTTCTTTTTATTAAAATCTAAGATAGAAACTGGTTCAAATAATAAAACAATCTTGTTAATTTTATATCTTCTTATGACAGGAATCCTTTCACATACAACAACTCTTTTTCTAGAAACTAGAAAGTTTTTTAAATTGAACATTTTTGTTCTCTTTTGAATGATATTTTATTTTTATTGATTTTGGATTTTATAAAAGATTTAATTACTTTAAATTCAGATGAATATTTTATTATGAATCATAATTTATTTATTTTAAAAAAATATTAAAGTATACAAACTGTTTTTTGATTTACTTCCTTTTTACCAATAATTTTCTGAATCAATGTCTACATAACACAGTACCACAGTATTAAAACAAAACAAGAGACATAAAAGCTAAGCAATGCGACGCGACACAACTGATTGCATGAAATATTTCACCAAGAAGTCCACACGCGTTACCCTGGTGCTATCCAAAAATCCTGGGGAGAACACTGCTAAAATTGTTTGGCCTTTTGAATTTTCTTTATTACAAGTCATTACAATTTTCTGAAAACACTATCATAACATCTGAAAACTGCCACAATAAAACCAGATTTAATCCACCATTTTCTACATAAGAAAATGCCTGTACGGGAATATGAAAGTTGTTTTCCATTCATTTGATGTGCGAGCTATTGATTTTGCCATTTGGTAAGGGTCTTTCCGTTTTGAATTTCCAATGGTCTTCGGTATCTCTGTTTTTTATCTTTTTATCACTAGAAAAATGATGCCCCCATTCAAGTTTGCTTTTCAAATGAAAATGGGACGGACAGACAGACAGACGGACAGACGGAAGGACAGTTGGACAGACAGAAGGGCGGTCAAGGGTAACATTTAATGCCCCTTTCGCCTTGTGGCTGGGGCATAAAAATCAAGAATCAAAATAACTGAAATAACTCATAAAAATCAGATCTAAATAAACTTCTATAGCTGTCTTTAGATTATTTGCATTCCTTGGTTCCTGTTTTATTAATGTATAAATAAGGGGGAACAATAGTTTATTGGGGTTCTAATGATTTTATTCAACTTGGTATATACAAACAGAGTGAAAACATGAAATTGCATGAACTCCAAAAAGAGAAATACTGGGTATGCAGACACAGTGAATCATTTCTTCATTTATTCATACTTACATGACTAGAGATACATTTAGTTTATGTACTATGTATTAAAAAGGGTTAATATGCAGTCTTTTTTTTTTATAGAGGATAAGTTATTTATTCATTTATTTTTAATGTAATATATCTCAAAATAACTGTATATAATTAATACTATATAATAAAGTATTGATATTTCTACTTACTTGAGTCATTGACCCTGCTGATGTAATTGCCTGTTATGTTGTATTCACAAGCCCTGACAGACTCAAAATCACAAGAGATGGAGGAATCTAAAATTATAAAAATTACATAGGGTAAGAATTAAAGGGGAGACAATTTAGTTTCAAGGGATATAACTGTCAACACATAATAAATGTTCAATGTCCTAATGTTGTTAGCTTTCGTTATAACATTTTAAAAACAGAATTAAACCAGCTATAGCAAGGTGCTAGGCAGTTTTTCCAAGCAATTTAAAACCTTACGTCTTGATCACTGTAAAATATTGGTGCTGAAAATTAATTCTCTAGAATCTATAAAAAAAACTTCAGGTTCAAATTTTTTCCACTCTTTGACATGTTGATGTAGATAAAGTATTATCTCTATTTTACGAAATTTTCCTTTGATCTTACTGACTGATAATTTCCTTTCTCAAGACAGTAGAGTGATATGAAAAATTATCGCTAGAAACTAAGGGCGCACATGCCGATGTCAATGAAATTAACAATGTCGTCATAGGTAATATAGCGATAAACAGATTATCATTGGTCATCTCAACTCTATTGCTTTTCTCACTTTCGCCGTACCGGCTTAAGCGAGAAAATCAATCTCATTGAGATGACCAACGATAATCTATAATTATTTACATGCAACTCCTTGACAACACTTATTATTGTATCATGCTAGAGAAGTGAAAGTACAGGTTTTATTTACATGTGAAATATCTGTTTTTTATTATTTCTAGAAAATTATTGCATTTCATTCCAAACGATGTAATAAATGGAAATATAACTCACCGCAAGATTTCTCATCACTGCCATCATTACAGTTTTGTATACCATCACAAACTGAAGATTGTGGAATACATTGGAGCCTAGAGGCACATCTATGTTCATCAGCATCGCAATCTGTAAAACAAGAATGTGTCCATAGTACACGGATGCCCCACCCACACTATCATTTTCTAAGTTCAGTTGACCGTGAAATTGGGGTCAAAACTCTAATTTGGCATTTAAATTAGAAAGATCATCAGCCGGTTGTACGAACATGTCATTAGTCTAATGAGTCATTACGTCTTCATTAGCCTAATGCATCATAAAGGCTTAATGAAGAATTAATGAACCATTAGGCTAATGCCACGTTCGTACAACCGGCTGCAGATCATAGGGAACATGTGTACTAAGTCTCATGTTAACTGGACTTCACCTTCATCAAAAACTACCTAGACCAAAGACTTTAACCTGAAGCGGGACAGACGGACGGACGAACGAAAAACATAATGCCCCTAGGTGGGGCATAAAAATTGTTTTTATTTATCATATTTTCTGAACATTTTTTTTTTCTTTTTTATAATTGCTTCAGATGATGTAGAAGTGAATATAGTGACCTAAGAATTTTACAGGATTGTTTCATTTCTTAAAATAAGTGATAAAAGTCTTTCTGATAAATGTAACTGCCAGTGAGTAATATCAACTGTGGATTCATTTATTTTCGTGGGTATTAATTCTCGTGTATTAAGGAAAACTTACATGTTCGTGGATATTTAATTTCGTGATTTTGCCAAAGTCTGCATACAAGCCTATATAAAATTTGTCATTCTTTGAACATTTAAATTCGTGGTTCACCTGTAACAACGAAATCCATGAAAATTGATATCCAAAGAAAAATAATGAATCCACAGTATATACGTATGCTTATCTGTTCAAATTCTCCCTGTTTAGCAAAAGCTTTGAAATAAGTTTTAATTATGACTTATGATTTTGGGACAGGATCTCAGGAACTCACAGATGATGATCAATGGTTTGTGGTTAACACAAAGTCATTTACTATAAAACCAACTACGTAAGTGACCTATAGCTGCTAACTGCTACGTCATTTGGTCTCTGGTGGAGAGTTGTCTCATTGGCAGTCATACCACATCATCTTATTTTTAAATAGTTTTTGCAAGCAATTTTCAATTGTCTTTTGCAAGTGAAAAAGTAACGCAAATATAAATTGTGGGAAAAAATGTTTCATGAAAAATAAACTATGTGAGGTCAGATAGATAAGATGTTCTAAATGTGAAAAAACTAACTTTAAAATAAATGTGTATACTGTTATCACCAAATTTTGACAGTGTACTGTAGGATCTCTAGTGTGCATCTTTAATACTGTAAATTCTGAAATTTTTACGATATTTTTATTATTTCAAAATTTGCCAAGGGACAAGTTTTGGAAAAATTAAAACTTGAATTTTAAATTTTCATAGCATTATTTGTATGGATCTTTTTCTGCAATCACAATAATACATGCACTCAAAAATTTTGGATTAACTGCAATTGCAAAAAAAATAGAAGGGCGAATTGAGCTCAATTAAACAAGTAATTATGATTTTTGGGAAATAACACTGTTCTTATCAGCTTTCATGTAACTCACCAATAGGGGGACAAATTCCTGGTGATACAGATATATTATCAACTCCAGCTGTTTCAATACCGAATGAACTCCTTGAAAATGGAGCTAGATCAAAATTAATGAAATCAAACTGTTCCACTGTCTGGTACTGGAAGCTTTTCCATGTACTGGTTCCCTGTAAGATGACTCTAGTAGATTCTGAGTTTTCTCTATTGAGTATCAATGTAAGATGAGCATTTGAACTTCCTGTGAACGTGTAATTGAACTGTAAACACTGGGTATTACTTGAGTCAAGGTGGTTTGGTGAAACTAACGAGGATCTTTTGTAACTGGTTGCTGTGACTGACATGTAAAAATCTGTAATATCAATGTTATAGAGTTTGTTCTACTTCAATTTATACCAAATACATGAAAATATTAAAGTTAATTACCGCTATGGCTGAATTTTTTTATCTAAATTTACCTATTAGTTCAATATTATACAATTATTGACTTTTGATTAGGTTGATACAATGATTTATAAACCCAGGAGATATGGTATTTACCAAGGCCAATGGCCAAGGGGGAATGTCATATCCCTGGCGTTGATAAATCATTGTATCAACTTATATCAAACAGTCAACGATTGTTTTATTATATGACTATTTTATTCATCTTTCATTTTTTAGTACTGCTCTTGACGATCGATATCTAACTTCTCCATGTTGTATTTATACTAACTATATATTATCTGCTTTGGCAGTTGCTAACTTTTTTAAGTTGAAATTCTAGTATACAATAAAATTTACCAAAAAAATATTTTAACACCTTATAATGTCATGCAGACCTACGATATTAACATTGCCCTGGAAAATAACTATTTAGGTACACATTAGCTGTTCTAAATCTTATATTAACCTCTCATGATTTTTTCCCACTGTGAATATAATGTTTTATCAAAGAAGATTCCCTATACTTTTAGCCAATGAGAAAAGAGAAATTGCATAGTCATATAATAATAAATTTTAACACATATTTAAAAAAAATAGGGTTTGACTTTCTTAAAGAAAGCAATTTTATCACAAAATGTACGGTTAGTCAAACTACATTCAATCTAAGGACTGTTTCATGAAAACATACATGGGACACAGGAAAGGCACTTCAAAATTTCAAATATAGGTGAGTGTAAACTATTTCATTTACAGTAAGAATGTAAGTGACGTTATGGTTTGTTTCTATATATAGATGGTTCCCCATTTTCAAAGTCCCTTCCCATGGTATCATATATAAGTTTTTATTGAACAGCCATAACAATAATAATTTTGTGGGTTAAATAATGATTGTTAAATGAAATTATAAACATTTAGAAAGGAGTATACTGTAAACCAACATATTTTCGCAGATACTTTATTTCGTGTTTAGCACTTACTAACCCATTTTGAGATTTTCAAATTTGCTTGATGTACGTAGTTATAAAGGGAAAGATCCAAGTTTTACATATTCGCGACGATTTATATTCACTTTATTTTTCTACTCGCGAAAGTTGCAAAAAAAAATCTCTCGCGAAAATTAGTTGGTTTACAGTAATTGCAGACTAAATTAAGAACCTGCATTCAGTTTACCTCCTTTCTTGTTGGCATGCTCTTTTCTCTTCCAGGAATCAGACATGTAGTATCCACATAGCGCTGAGTCATCAAAATCACAGGTCAAGGATTTAACTGTAAATATTTTTGTAGGGTTATTAAAATATATTCATATCAATTTGGGTTCCTACACTAAAATTTAAAATTTGACTACCTTTGAAACTCATAGGACTAGAATTTGGTGTAAATAGACCTCTTGACAGGCAATGAACAGCGCCACCTAGTAATTATTCTCTGCCTCTGAAGAAAGTCTGTGAAGGACAAAAACCTGTTACTGGTAAATCTATGAATCCTCACCTGGCACGGTTAGTTGTATGTTTTGGCATTACCAACTTTTTATTTGTTATAATTTTTTATCATAGACACATATTTAATATGCCTCCACTAACATAAGTTCCTCTTTGGGTTACTCATCATAGACACATATTTAATATGCCTCCACTAACATAAGTTCCTCTTTGGGTTAATCATCATAGACACATATTTAATATGCCTCCACTAACATAAGTTCCTCTTTGGGTACACTCAGCAACCAGATACACTGAAACCAATATGTAAAAGTAATACACTTCAGAATTCCGTAAAATTATCATAATCCCACAAAATCAGACTGGATAATTTCTTCAAACAAAAAAATAACTGCATCAACAATTATCTATCATAGATAATTAATTGATCCAAATCATTATCACAAGCCACAAAATAAGGCTGAATAATCTAAGGGTCGAACAATTGTATGGGCAATTATCCTTAATTGATAATCTACCATTTAATTTTTCTGAATAAGTTATCATAAGCCTCAAAATAAGACTAGTGTTGTTGTATATCATATTTGTTTTTTCGTTTATTGTTTTGTAAATAAATAAGGCCTTTAGTCTTCTTGTTTGAATTGTTTAACATTTGTCTTTAAAGGGCCTATTATAGCTTACTATGCAGTATGGGTTTTGATCATTGTTGAAGGCCGTGTTGTAACTATGTCATTTGGTCTCTGGTAAAGAGTTGTCTCATTGGCAATCATACCACTTAATCTTATTTTAAAAGATATAATTTCTTCAAACAGAATAACTGGATCATTTAATTATCCAACATGGATAATTAATTTTTATCACAAGCTTAATAATCACTCATAGACTGGATAATTATTGTAACATAATAAACAATGGGGTAAGTTATTTTAACCCATTGGAGCTATTGTGTTTTAGAGACTTCTTTAGATCAGTTTTCTCTCTATCTTAAAATACTACTTAGTCTTTAGGAAATTTAAGCGTGTATCGTTAATTTTTGATATAGACATTTAACTGTGAAATTTACCCTACTTGAACATTTTAAACTTAATTCAAATGCATTGTAAAAGGCAATGAAATTTGAATAATGAACAAAGCGAAGATTTTATTGTCCCATCTAAGTCCAAACAGCAAACAAAACCTGACAAGAAAATTAACCTGATATACAGTAATAACTTACTTGGACAGCTTTTAGCTGACAACACAACATCATCCACATATACATCTGTATGGTTATTCATTTGAGTTTTGTCAGCCTTAAATCTCAGAGTAACCTCCCTTGGAGATGAAACCCTAACACAGTATGTCTGCCATGCAGCTAGAATTGACTTAGTTGTCATCACTGACGTAAAACTGTCGTCTTTACTGATGGAATACATCAGGTTTTGAGCACTGTTCCAATTGCTTATCATATATTTGAAATGAAGGTACATTCTGGATGATATTGAGATATTCGGAAATTCTATCAATGCTGTATCCCCTTCCTCTCCTAGTAATCCATTGGCAATCAAAAAACTATCTGAAATCAAATCACAATGAGTTTTAAATTCAACTATGCATCATTTGGTCTCTGGTGGAGAGTTGTCTCATTGGTAATCATATACATCTTCTTATTTTTATATTTTTATATATTGAAGACTAACTGATTTTCCAGAATTGTTAAGTCAATTTTCAGACTCTTCTCCATAAATCAGCTTTCAACAGATTGTTCAATAACATTTTGATCAGTCAAACCAAATAAACTAGATATCATTGAGATGGGAGCCGTCTCTGTGGGCCCCCTGTGAATAATGTGTGGTAAAAAATTTGTATCTTTATCATTGGACATAGGGGTGTCAACTGAAATCAAAGTTTTTGACCTTGACCTTTGACCTAGGAAGTTGTACATAAATTATGACACACCCTCTGGTGTTGGTTTATATACATGTCAAGTATAAGTTTTGAAATCATAACGGTTCTCAAGATATAGAGCAGACATGATCTTTACCATAGGACATGGGGAACGGTTCTCAAGATATAGAGCAGACACGATCTTTACCATAGGACATGGGGTTGTCAACTAAAAACAAAGTTTTTGACCTTGACCTTTGACCTAGGAAGTTGTACATACATTATGACACACCCTCTGGTGTTGGTTAATATACATGTCAAGTATAAACTTTGAAATCATAACGGTTCTCTAGATATAGAGCGGACACAATTTGTTACGGACGGATGGACTGATCACTATAGGGCGTCCTCCATTTGGCAGGGCCCTAATGATCACAGCTTTCAAACCCTATGCTTCATCATTCTTGAAACCACTGAACACTTTAATAGAAAGTTTTTTGTATTGATATAAGAACTTTCTTCAGATTTTTAGTTTAAATAATAAAAGATATCTTATAAACTTTCTTATAAGAAATAATTAAGGGGCGACACAAAGGTACTAATTTCCAAAATCATGCTTTTTTTGTACAACCAACCCCCTCTTCCCACTTTTTTAACTTTTTTCCCCAGATCCTACTTTTTTAACACCCCTATATCCCACTTCACCACTTTTTTACCCTTTTTATCCAACATCACCACTTTTTCACACCATATATCCCACATCCACCACTATTTTACCCCCTATATCCCAAATCCACCACTATTTTACCCCCTGTATCCCACATCACCACTTTTTTACCCCCTATATCCCACATCATGACTTTTTTACCCCCTATATCCCACATCACCACCTTTTTACCCCCAAATCCCACATCACCACTTTTGTATCACCTATATCCCACATCCCCACTTTTGTATCACCTATATCCCACATCCCCACTTTTGTATCCCCTTCATCCCACATCACCACTTTTTTACCGCCTACATCCCACATCACCACTTTTTTACCCCTTATATGCCACATCACCACTTTTTTATGACCTTTATTCCACATCCCCATAATGATTCATCACAGTGATAAAAGTATGTCTGAGCACCAACCCACAGGAAATTTAATCTCCTTGAAAATGAACCATTTAGGCCTTTGAAAATTAAATGTTCAAGGCCTGGTTTCCCCTAACACAAGATAATACTAAATGGTCAGCAGGCAGGAAACACTTTTTATTTTATTTTATTTTTTGAGCAAAATAATCAAATGAGGCACATGCAGTAAGTCTTAGGCTCTACAGAGAATTCAATCTTAAACCACTAACAGGAAATTCTTGAAAAAAAGAAATTGTTTCACATTATATCTTGATCTATATTGTGATAATATAAGCTATTTTAAACCTTACAGAATGACAAATGAAACTGTTTAAAAGAAATCATCAGACATTTAAAGCCTCATTGATAATTGTCTTAAAAGAGAGTCTATGTCTGTTTTTTTCATCTATTAAAAAAAAAAAATTGACCCAGAGGTTAAAACCAGACCCGGAAGGGTAAGGGGAACCAACAATCTTGTTTTCATGGCCTTAACAGTATTAATTTTGATAGCCATGCATTGTTGGATTTGGAGTCATTTAATACAGTGATACTTTTATTTTGATCACAGCTTTCAAACCCTGTATTGAATGCTTCATCATTCTTGAAACCACTGAACACTTTCATAGAAAGTTTTTTGTATTGATATAAGAACTTTCTTCAGATTTTTAGTTTAAATAATAAAATATATCTTATAAACTTTCTTATAAGAAATAATTAAGTGGCAACACAAAGGTGCTAATTTCACCATGCATTGTTGGATTTGAAGTCATTTAATACAGTGATAAAAGTGTTTTTGAACTTGTTAGAACATCTTCTTATTACTCCTAGATATTCATGCATCGTTAGATTCCTTAATCATTTACATTTAGCTTTTCAGTCATGAAAATGATGATGATGATGGATGGCTGCTTAATGTCCATCAGCAACTTAAATACATATTCGGGATTAGAACATGTTAATGTAATATGGATATTTACCCCGATTTGTACAAAACCAGCACACTGAGCCAGATTTTTAATGTGCTAGTTCCCAAGGCAACAGTCCGCAGGAAGACATGTCACCCTACCTGAACACATTATTATGACTCCGAGACAATCAGTCTTTGCTCTTACTCATTAATGCTGTGTGCTTAGCGGAGCAGCAGAAAATATAAATTATAAAGTCTTTGGTGTGACATGGCCAGGGTTCAAACCCACAACCTCCCTCATTTGTCGCGAACACTCAACCACGAGGCCAATGAGGCGGTGTCATGAAAATGCACCATTTCTGTATTTTAGATACTGTCATAAAAAATTGCTACATAAATGCTTTTTATCTGAATTTATCCTAAAAAATTTTTATATTATTAAACAACTATTCCATAACTATAGTCACAGACTGGCCGGAGTTCCACTTAAGTAAAACCCCACCTTCCCCAACATAAAATTTTTTATAATTCCATAATCCATAACAAAAGTGTCAAGTTTGGGTCCACTTTAGTAAATCCCAAAACACAATATAAAAATGTTATATTTCAATAATCCATAACAAAAGTGTCAAGTTGGGGTTCACTTTAGTAAAACCCCAACCGAACACCCACAATATAAAAGTTTTATATTTCTATATTCAATAACAAAATTGTCAAACACCAAACACCCACCATATGAAAATCTTGTAACTCTATATAATTCTAATACCTTTCATGAGTACGCAATCACACACCAACTACTTATCATCAAAGTCTTCTGTCGCCACCCACCAAACAGGTTGGGAACAAATCCCCTACATGGTGCTGTATAGAGTGATTACCCTTCTATAGAGGGATATATTTGTTTAGACTGGATATAAAGCAGAACATGGCAAATGTGCATTTTCTACTTAGGGAGCTACCATTTGATTTTTATTTGGGGGGGGTAGGATGAAATTTGAAAAAAAAGGCAGGACAGGAGTTTTGAGTAAAAAAAAAGGCAGGATGAAAATTAACGTAAAAAAGGTCAGGATAAACTAATAAAATAAAAGGCAGGACCAAATAGAGTGAAAAATAAAAATGCAGGACAAAGATTATAACTAAAAAAAAATGCAGGACAAAAGTTTTCATCCTAGCCCCCCCCATAAAAATCAAATGGTAGCTCCCTTATTATGGCAGTAACCTACAACATTGGATGCACCAATTGATGAACTTAATTTAATATGCACACATCTAGTTTACTGCTAAACTGACTTAAACTGGGCATAGGACATTTGAGCGAAAATAAAAAATGCACATAGGGTCATTTTAGCGCCGACATCATAGGACAATTTAGCGCCGGAATATTTACCTTACCTGGATTTTCAAATAGGACGTTTGAGCAAAATTTCCAGTGATACTCTATATGAATTAAGAAAATATTTTTCGAAAGTAAAAAATAGAGTAAGTTTTTAAAATAAATATATTTTATTTTATTTTACACCTGAGTAATTCGACCGGTTCTGGGTTGTTAATGGTAGTGTAGTCCTGAGTTGATTACTTGACTGAAACTTACATCACAGACGAATCGTTGTATTCCCCGTATCTCCAGGCTGCAGTTCCATCTATGTCAAAACGTACAAACAATGGACCCAAATCATTTCATGCCCATTAAAATGAGCAATTTTATCATAGTCACTCATCAATTTATTCTTTTGTTGACACCATTGTC
This sequence comes from Mytilus californianus, assembly GCF_021869535.1. Classification (NCBI taxonomy): domain Eukaryota; kingdom Metazoa; phylum Mollusca; class Bivalvia; order Mytilida; family Mytilidae; genus Mytilus; species Mytilus californianus. The sequence continues at coordinate 22,871,220 of NW_026262615.1, read as the reverse complement.
AAATTACAATCTGTGACTTACATCAAAATTCGGAATTTCAATATTGATGCACTTCAGAGCAGGACAGACAAGGAGAAGGAACAGAATCTCCTGGACTTGCATTCACGGTACTGCAAGCAGGAATTAACGAGGGATTTTTTTATGCCAAAAGCCTAGGATATAAATTTCAAGCCCGAACTGACTTGTAAATAATGCCATTGCCGAGTTTTAAGTTTTATGACAGTGCTTTGTTTTTAACAATTACAAGATGTTTTAAACTATGTCTGTTATAAACTCAACTATATCCTGCTCGAAATCCTATTTCCACCTCCCCGTGGTGAGCAGGGGTAATAGATTTTATCTGGTGAATGGAAGAGATACACCTGCATCATTCTTAATTTTTTCGCTCATTTAATGTCCTAAAATTTCGGCGCTCTAATGTCCATTGTCGCTTAAACTGACTGAATATACAATCTATTGTTCATCATAATTTAAAGCTGTGATCATCAGGTAAATTCCACTCAGTTATGCCTCAATAAACAGATTTCTATGGTTAGATTTAACATAAAATTTAAAGGTCAACTGTCCCTATTGCTGTTGATCAGGTGTTCAGATAGGTACACAATAGATTACAAGTTCTGTCTCTTTAGCAGAAAACTGGGATTCCCAATTTTGAGTAAAGTGCAATAATTGATACATATAATGCTATAGATTACAGCCAATATAACTAAAAAATGCACTTTTGCCATCTTCCTGCTTTAAATCCAGTCTTAACAAATATATCCCTCTACAGAAGGATAATTTTATCCCTCTATAGAAGGGTATTATTGCCATATAGGGGGTTTGGTCTCAACCTGTTAAACAGATCCGATAGCCTAAAGTACTATATAAGGTACAACGATTCTTTTTTAACAGATATGTCCCATTCATACTTACTGCCATTAGTGTTGTTAACAGTCCATCTGTATGTGTATACTGTAGGACAGTTATCTGGTGTCACAATGTTATATCCACACAAATCAGAGGGATCAAATCCACATGTGGATTCATAGATACCATCTACAATAAAAACATTAGATGAATGTTTGTAAATAGAGAGAATTTCACTGTTTTAAAAAATACAATGCTTGATTTTTACTTACAACATATATTGCATTTTGTCAATTTCTTCATGTTCATGAAGGCATGAAACATTTGCCACTAGACGTTAAACAACCAATAATCAATTAATTAATCATATTCGTGTTTTGCCTTTGTTCAGATTTAAGGAAAGAGGTGAAATAAATATAGATTCCACCAATGAATCAAGTGTGTTATGATATTTCTCCACTTGAGACCGTTTAATTTGAAAATTTTAAACGTAAGCTAGGCTGGCCGAGCTTTTTAGATATTTAAAATTTAACTGTTGAGAGTGGTGGAATCTGTTTCTCTAATGATTTTTAGACGATATCTAAACAAAGTTTATCCTTCCTTTTCAAAGATTTGCTGAAAGTAGTGTTCTATATATGTGACGTCATCAGGCATGGTCGCCTTTTTCATGACGTCACAATAGGAACCAAGGCTTCCAAAACGGTCATATATTCCAGACATTTGTATAATGTCCGGTAAAAGTCCGGCTGGGCAAAGCATGAAACGGTCATCTACTTTTTAGTTTTCAAGGCTTTCTTAAGAGACGGTCATTTTAACATAATTCACGATCTTTTTAACCCAACCTTTTGCCTTTAACAGCCACACATTTCCGGTAATAAAAGTGACATGATCATTAAGTACTATCAAAACAAACCCTACTTTGATACCTTCTCATTTTAATCAAGGCTAATTAGTTGTCAAACAGCTGAAATTTACCTGTTCAGGTGACGGGTAAACTATTTTGAACTGGACATTGAGCGGTCTATTCAAAGTTATTTTCTTACATTTCAGCGGTTTGCATCTTATTAATTTAGTCAAAAAGATTTAAATTATCAGAAATACTTTTACAAATATGATTTGATGAAAAAATTAAAAAGGTGAAAATGAGAAATCGTCATAACCACGTTGTTTGAACTAGTACACTTGTGCGCACGTGCCCAGGTGTGAAATTTAATTATGCATCCTAATTTCTTCAAAAATGCTTAAATTGTCATTGATTCCTTTATCTCACGTTTATTTCGAATATTTTCTTGAAGAAATAACGTAGAAAGAGCTATTTAAACTCATTCATGCTTTGCAAACGTACACGGAATTTACGTATCCGTCTCTGGTCCATGTTTTACCATTGTCAAGATAACATCCGGTATTAGATTTAAAAACGAAAGTAATGTTTTTGACAACGTTATTTTGCACAAATAAAGAGTCTAAGGCAAATATAAGTACGCTGATGTTGCACACTTCGAATGATGCACTGCCAATTTAACAGTTTACGTCAGAACTTCGAATTTGAATCAAAGAAAGTTTAATATCGGTTTTTTTTTTATGTCAATCATTGGGATGCGAGCTCGGCAACTGATTACCATAATTGCTTTTTGTTTATTTAGTCTTAAGGGATTAAAATCGGGATAATATATAAAATGTCCGGCTGGCTAAAAATAATCTTGGAAGCCCTGATAGGAACTTCAGAAGAAATCAAGAAAATTCGACGTCATAATTAAATTTTGACCAATCAGTTGCTGAGAACAAAGTTTTCTCTAGAGATGAGAAATATTTTTCTCACACAGATCGAGAAATGTGAAAATAGCATGGAAATTAGAGAAAATATATTTCACAGGCTGTCTTTTATCTTTGCAAGTTCTTTTTCTCTTGTATTGTCTGTTATTTTTCAGAATATCATTCACATTGAAAATATCACCACAAATTCAATTACAGACAAAACTGTTGGTTTGCTAGCTAAGTATAATATCTAAAATCCAGTTTAAAATAAAGTTACTTGATTATAATATTGCAGGATCTGTTTTACCTCATTTATGCAACAAATAAATTCTATATCATAATGATCAGTATTTTTGAATTTATTTGTGTTCTAAAGTAAATAATTATGTTAAATATTGTTGATTGTTGCAAGCTCCAAACTTACCGTTACAACCATCTGTTGATACTTCAACATTATCCACAGCAGTTATCTGAGTGTTCCAAACAGTAGTTGTATGTACAAAAACTATTGCTATATTCCCGGTCACGACACCCAAATTTATACATTTCTTTGTCCACTGATCAGCTTGGCTAGTTGTTGTAAGTAAAATATTGATGTCACTATATTCTATGCTACTCATGGTAGTATTACCAGATTGTTCGTTAATCCATCCAACTTCAAACTTTGTATAACGAGAGTTCAAATAGTCAAATGTAACACTCTCTGTACCAAAAGCTTTGAAAAATTTTGTGAAAAGAAAAGTCTGACTACCTTCTTTCGAATTGTCACTTGTTGCATAAAAGTAGCTTCCTGAAATGAAAATATTTTTTTTTAAAAGTCTACTTATGATAAATACAATATTGGAAAGAACAAGAGTGTGTGTTTTAATTAACTTTGTCCCTATAAACTAATATCCAACTACTTTTGGTCAGCAATATATTCATGTAATCTTTGCAAGAAGAAGAACAATGTCAGTACAAATTGTCACAAACATGTCAAATCTTCTCAAATGCAAAAACATTAACACTATTAGAAAGTAAAAAAAAAAAAAATGTTTTTACATGAGTAATTTTTTGACAATCATATATAAATGTCATTATGTTTTACCTGCAATGTTGTTATTTGGAACATCATTAACTTGACCTCTGACCCACTTCACCCGGTAATCATTCCAGCTAACAAGATAACCACATGACCCATAGGAAAAGTCACATGATGCTAAATCTGAAATTACATAAAGAAACTGTATATTCATCAACTAACAAACTTTCATTACATTACCATCTATTCGTGAAAAATGTAAAATTTCACCATCATTCAAGTCAATTGAAATCAATTTATTTTAGTAAAAATACTTATTTCAACTGTCCTCCACCATTAAATGATATTTTACAAAAAAAAACTGCTTTTTGAAGCCAACATTATTTTCTTAAACTTTAAAGATTTCCATATAAACAGAATCAAGGTATCTTAAACATTCTAGTATTGATAATTATAGCTTTTGAGTATCCTCATTGTAATATATGATAATTAATTACAACGTAGATAAAAAAAAACACAATGACATACTGATCTGAAGAATCACAAGTAATCTGGTTTAAATAGAATATCAGGTATGTCTGTTTTAACTTTTTTAAATAATTATTCTAGCTGCATCGGATAGAATCGACCTTATGCAAGTGCATGTATATATGTACATTTACAAGACTTTGATTGATTTTGGAACATTCAAATATGAAATAAAGTATGAATTTTGGTCTGTTTTGTAGGTTTCTTATAACAAATCAATTTTCAAACAGTTACAGAGTTTCCGTGGAGATTTTTTCAACCCGAAATTAGTTAACAGATGTGTTGATATTCATTTGCATAAGGTAGATTTCTATCTGACACATCTCACTTCTTTACAATTAGTATGACAAGAAAAGATTTTAAATAATTTGCAAAACAAACTTACGGGGGCAGTCTTCTTCTGTAACTAGAACATCATCTATGGCAATGTCACCAAGGGGACCATCTCCATGGATTGCTACAAAACTTAACTCTACATCCGTGCCAGCTGGTATACTAAGGGGCATGCAAATCTGCTTCCATTCATTCACCTGGGGACCAGTTAAAGTCCAGACTATTGTTAGAGAATTATCTCCCTTATATTTGGCTTGAACCAATAATGTGCCTGTATCATTACCATGCATATGATATTTAAACTGAAGCTTCTGACTTCCTATTGCTTTGAATTCTGGGAAAGTTAAGGCTGTTGCATCACCAAGGTTACCATATGTTGCTTCAGCATACATATAATATCCTGAAAAAATTCATAAATGTTCAGCTAAACAAATTAACAAGATTAATTTTAATAGTTTTTTTCAATCCTTAATCTTAAACTTTGTTATACAAGGGGAGATAACTCAGATAATTGAGTTGAAATTTACCTATAATTTTTTGCTTTGTCACAAGAAGACCAGGACAGTTACTACAATTTTTCTTTGAATTTTCTAATATATTGTTTATACTACAATTAATTAACCGTTTTCAAAATGCAGCTAAGAATTTGTTCTCTGACTGTGTACAACTTAATTCTATATTGCAAGCAACAAACATTTAAGAAAATAATACATCAGATGGCAGCTACCCAATACACTGTAGAATTAAACAAACAAATACGAAAAGTTTTAAATTGTTTCAGTACATAAAAAATTATATCTATATATAGAAACAGAACATTTTAAGAATAATCATTAATACTGAGAATCTTTACATGTAAACCTCATTAAATCTGTTGCTAATCATGAAAATTTAAGATTAACTATACTATCACAGTCTGAGTACATAAATCTGAGCATTATTACATGTAGACCCCATTAATCTACTGTTAATCATGAAGAAAGAGTTAAGCTATGCTGCAATCAATATGAAAATAAATAAGATGAAGAATGATTGCCAATGACACAATTAACTCTCCCCCAGTGACCAAATGACACAATTAACTCTCCCCCAGTGACCAAATGACACAATTAACTCTCCCCCAGTGACCAAATGACGTAGAAGTTATATATCTGAGATATCAATCAGAGATTTTTTACATGTAGGCCCCATAAATCTTTTTCTAATCACTATAGAGATTTAAGGTATACTGTACCATCACTGTCTGAGTCCGGCCCAGTCTGTTTAGACATTGTTGGTCCAGTATGTCTGATCCACTTATAATTGTGTGATGGAAGTGTACAGGAACAGTTCACACTGTATCCACAGATAAATGGTTGGTCAAATCTACATTTTTCTTCTGATATTCCAACTGTAAATTATAATTAAAACATATGAAATAAATCTAGAGATTAACCTCAAACCAAGTTTTTAAATTAAAGTTGTCCAAAACAGAAAAAATGCAATCTTTCCTTTTGCTATACACTATAAATCAAAGTTATGAGTGCAAGAAATGAATTTGGAAAAAATCAAAAATGGACCTCTTCATCTGTGATTTTCACCACACACAATTCTCACTCTCAGTCAAACTGTATTTGCTCTTAATCCTAAATGCAACATCTGCATTTCAAAAAAAATCTTACAACTAAAATTGACCATAAGTCATGAACAATTCAGCATAATTAAGAATAATTTTAAGTTATAAGATTTTTTGTGAAATGCAGCTCCTGTATGAAATATTCCACACAGAATGTACACGGAATATAGTAGGAATATTGTATTGAATTCCTACCAGAAAAGAGAGATATTCTAGCTAGACAGTAGTAGGAATCTACACGGAAAATAGCCAAAATATTTAAATTAGCAGGAATTTCTTACCAGGAATATTTAAATTAGCAGGAATAATTTGGCAGGAAAATAAAATTCCTACTAGAAAACCTGGCAGGAATTTTTCAAAATTCCACATAGAAAAAAATATTTTCTAGTAGGAATCTAAAAATATACAAAATGTAAGTGTATATTCACAAATACACAACTGGGTCAATCATTTAAGTTTGAATCTCAACAACAAAAAACAAAGGAAATGCATGGAATATATTCATTTTTAAAAAAGTTGACTTTTGAAATGTATGAGGAAGCTGTGATATATCCAAACATATATGTAGATGGGCAAAAATGTTGATTCTAAGATGAAATTAAAAAGTTATGAAAAATTAATAAGTAAAATTATGAACTATTGTTGAATTAACTGATTACTAAATATATTGGCAAACAGATAAAAAATTTCATCTTAAAAGTATAAAATTTACCTTCAATCTACATGAGCCATATTTTCTCATATTTCAATATTGTAGTTGTTTAACCCTTGCAGCATATTGTGTTCCAACACGACTTTTCATTCTTCTACCCTCCATGTTTTGAATTTGTGAACTGGAACTTGTTTGCATTAATTTAACACAGCAAAATTTGTGTTATTAGCAAACACGAATCCAGTTTAAGATAATTAAAAAGATTCCATGTAGAAAGATTTTCTAGTAGGAATAAACTAATTGGTAGGAATCTTGTAGTAGGAAAATGAATAATTATATCATATTTTCTGTCCAAATTCCCACTTAAGATTTTCAAAACAGAAAAAAATCCATACAGACTTTTAAAATTCCAGCTAGATGGTAGGATTTTGCAAGTGGAGAAAATAAAAAATCCAGTCAGAATTTTGTTCATTTTCCATGTCCGCCTACTTTCTATATAGAATCTTTGATTCTAGGTGGATTCCTACTACATTCCTACTAGTGTCTAGGTGGAATCCTACTACTTATTTCAAACGGGCTGAGGCCTGGGGCTTGGTGGGGAAGCAATGTACACAAAATTTTCAAGCCTTTGAATTGCCCTAGCCAAGGATTGATCCCACAACATCACATATATTTGAGTCAAGGACCCTATGATGAGACCACCTAGTTGGTTTCCAAAGTGAAGATTTATTGATGTAAACTTTTATAAACTGAATTCATTACTACATATACAAGAATATTTTAGGGATGCACAACAATCTAATAACAAAAATGCACTCCCAGAAAATTATAACCATTCCTTAACATTGCATTTTAAATCTTTAGTAATTGTGACTTATAAACTTAGCCGAAATATAACCAGAATGTTTTATGTCATCATCATCATCATCAAAATAATTCTATGCCATAATAAGCTGATATATAATAATTTATGGATATAATCTTACAATGACATGGTTCATCTGAGACGGTCACATTATCAACAGCGATCACTGTTTCATCACCACTGCTACGCAATGCCACAAACTCTAGCGACAATTCTCCTTCCTGTGCAAGGGGGACACAGGACATAAGCCATCCTTCATCTTGTTCCCCCTCTCTTTTCCATAATAAAGATCTCTGACCATTGCCATTAATTTTGGAAACTTGTAGAGCACCAACATCACTGCCACCAAAGTATGCGTAAAACTGTAATGTTGACATAGACGATGATGTAAAGATTGGTGACAGGAGTCGTGAGGAATCTCCTTCATTTCCATTTTTATTCTGGTAGTAGAAATATCCTATACATAAAACAAAAATATTTTAACATAAAATATCTCATAACTGCTGGCAACAGATGGTCTGAAGAATTTGCTTGTTTTTATTTTTTATTCTAATAGATAAAATATTCTATTTGAAATGATACAAAAAAAATCTCTTATTAGTGTAAAAAAATAATGTTACTGGTAAATTACTAAATTTGTGGTCTATTTATTTACAATATTTTGCAGTAACTATAAAAATGCAATATAAAACAATACTCTCAATTTAAGGAATGACAGTACTGTAGTTGAAGAGTTGCTGGGCATCAATAAGCAATTTGACAGTCGCAAATGCATTTTACTGGCGATATGTAGCAGAGACAGGAAAATGGAAGTTGTGATTGTTACCGGTTATTACTAAATTAGAGGGTTCCTTCATACTGTTATTGCTGAGTTGAGCAATGATTTTATGTTATTACTCAATTGTTGTGTAATTTTATACTTGTATTGCTCAGTTGATGTGTAATTTTATACTGTTTTAAATTTCTATAGAGAACCACTCCTACTTACCAATAGATTTGCCGCTAACATTTCTTTAGAGAATCTCTCCTACTTACCAATAGATTTGCCGCTAACATTTCTATAGAGAATCTCTCCTACTTACCAATAGATTTGCCACTAACATTTCTATAGAGAATCTCTCCTACTTACCAATAGGTTTGCCACAAACAATTCTATAGAGAATCTCACCTACTTACCAATAGATTTGCCATTAACATTTCTATAGAGAATCTCTCCTACTTACCAATAGATTTGCCACTAACAATTTTATAGAGAATCTCTCCTACTTACCAATAGATTTGCCACTAACATTTCTATAGAGAATCTATCCTACTTACCAATAGATTTGCTACTAACATTTCTATAGAGAATCTCTCCTACTTACCAATAGATTTGCCACTAACATTTCTATAGAGAATCTCTCCTACTTACCAATAGATTTGCCACTAACATTTCTATAGAGAATCTCTCCTACTTAACAATAGATTTGCCACTAACATTTCTACAGAGAATCTCTCCTACTTACCAATAGATTTGCCACTAACATTTCTACAGAGAATCTCTCCTACTTACCAATAGTTTGCCACTAACAATTCTATAGAGAATCTCTCCTACTTACCAATAGATTTGCCACTAACATTTCTATAGAGAATCTCGCCTACTTACCAATAGATTTGCCACTAGCATCAGAGGAAGGTAAGTTCTGTTCTGATGAAGAGTAACTTTTATACTGCCATGTTGTAGCCCCTTCAATACTTTCAATGGTATAGTTGCATGCCTCTTTATTACTAAAAGTACAGTTAACCCCTGGTTCTTCTTCATCTGCTGGGCATACAAAGTCTGATATTGAATCTGTAAAACATATTCAGGTAATAAATCAGAATTCAAAATCAGTATTCCCTATTAATTAACACATGTATTTTGCAGTCTACTAATTTGCATGTTTTATGAAAAAATCTTTTTGTATTAGGATCCTACATTTAATCGCAATGGCATCTTCTATGGCATTATTTTTTTTATATATGAAAATTCTAACAAAAAATTTATTTTCTCTAATATCCAAATGAAAATAAAAAACTAAATTAGAGCTAATTTCCTAATTATATAATGCTTGTAGAGTGAGACTTGGGTTGGCTTGCTTGCTTTGTTTATATAAATCTTTGCTCAAGCATTATTATTAAGATTGACAAACAATATAAATAGGCAGAGTTAAACCTGTATACATTAAACTTAAATTTGATTGGATGTTATCATGGAGGTTAGGAATCCAAATATAAAGTATACAGGTTCAACTCCCCCTATTTATGTTGTTTGCAGATGTCAATCTTAATTACAATGCTTGAGCAAACGTTTATATAAACAAAGCAAGCAAGCCAACCAAAGTCTCACTCTACAAGCATTCTTCGAGTCTCGGGTCCAATACAGCTAACCTCGAATCTATAACAGGGCCAATACAGAAACATCCAGTTAATAACACTATATTATAAGATATGTATTGAACCAAATTTAGTGAAATATGTATGTGCACACACATAAAACACCATCTGTGACAACATGATTGCTCTCTTTTCACAGAGGTATCTGCGGTGAAAAGTTGTCCTGATGGAATTCAAATGTCAAAGATGATGAAATAGGAATAATACAAACAACACACCTTCTGTAGGATATAACCATATCTAAAGAAACAAAGTATATCTATTAACTCTTATATGTGTTTCGTAAATGAATAAATAAACACGTCATATATTTCACTTGAAAATGTCCTTTCGCGCAAAATCTCCCCCTCAGCTGTCATAGCTGAGAGGGAGATCTCCCTCTTTGAAGGTTTCAGAGGTTGGCAGGTATGTATTATTGCAAACCTGATACTGATGAATTTTTCGAATTGATAAAAGCATTGCAATTATTTCTGAATATACATTAATTAGGGACTAGAAAAAGCCAAAATTGTTGAATAACCTGAACATGCTTGGCTCTTGAAATTGCAAAATTTAAACTCCACAAAATGACTCAATTTTTAAGTCTGTTTAACATTCAAGTGATCTTACCCTTAAGATATTTGGCAAAAAACTTTATTCTTTAGAGATGTAAAAAGTTAACACCCTTGTAAATCTAAAAAAAAAAGTTTTGATGTTCCTAATGATAAAACATACCGCATGTTCCCCTCGTAAGCTTAATTTCATCCAGAGCAATATCTCCAGTGTATGAAGAACCCCTGATTCCAATAAACTGAATCTGAAAAAAAAACATATTAAAGGAGCATTAGCTACGAGATATACAGAAAAATAAAATATGATTTTTTTTTTTCAATCATTAATGAAAGTGATATAGTGAAATACTAATTTGCTTTTAGCTGCCGATTTAGTTCAATTTTGTCAAAATAAGATAAATAACATTGCTGATGAATTATTCACTTGCAAGTGAATAATTCTACCTCTGAATCTGTATTCATGTGACCTCTAATTTGACCCCTTAGCTGGAGATGTGTTACACATGTATTCAGCTATTAATAGAAAAAAAATGTCAACATTGAAAGCGAAACAAGGATGAATCATCTGGTTGACTGATTTGATCCACAAAAAAAGTCATTCTAACACAGGTAAAACTATGATTAACACACTTTTTAACCCACAATATGAAATCAAACAGACCTATAAAATCTATGTTTTCTATGTATTGTGTGCGATTTTGTCCCATGTACATTTACTCCATATCCTTTTATTTTCTATCAATTGCACGTGGTCGCTATCAGTTTATGCTTATATCGGGTTATATGACCGTTGGCAGTCTTCAGAGGTCATCTCGATGGTTAATTAGAAGACGTCCAGACAAAAATTGCATGAAATACTGATACATATTATCGAGTCCATGAATTATTAATTGCTTATTTTAGACTTTTTGTAATTTTTATATTCGTTTTAGTATGTCAGAAATCAAATATGACAATTTGAGTCAAATCGGTGAAGATGAATTTGACAGCTCATTAAATTTTTAAAAGAAAAAAAAGGAACTGCTTCACCAACACCTCCCAAATTTCGTGTTGTAAAAAGGATACCAATGGTATGCAAGGTTTTCAAATAAAAATAATTAAATAACTCAAAATTGACAACACCACCTAAGTAAACTGCAACTTTTATTCGATTCGATCAGGGTATTCAAGACAAGATATTTAGAATTTAGAATCCCTGAAGTACAGGGGAGTGGAATGAGTCTCTGAAGTGGTGTTTGCAGAATATAGAATAATGGGTCAAATCTACAGAAAAATGGACCAAAAAATAAAGAAAAGAGAAAAACAGGTAACAAAAAAAATAAAGAATAATGGGGATCTAAAATATAAAGGATAGAGAAAATAACCTTAAATAATAAAAGAATACAGAAATTAAAGACCCCTCTTCCCCATCCAGACCCTCATGTCATCAGGTATGTGATGTCATAATCATGTATTGTCTATTGTTCATGTTGTTATTGGATACTATATGTACATGTGTTTATGTAATTTTGTACAGCAAATGAATAAAATACAAGAGGCTCTCAAGAGCCTGAATCACTCACCTGTAATGTTTTGCTTAAATCTTTCATCGATGATTATTTTTGCTTTTCAATATATATTAATGAGTGGCTTAAAAATGCCATTTAAATGTTCTTTGTATCTGTCGTATTTTCTTCAAAAGCAAAAAAATGCACTTTACCCCTATGTTCTATTTTAACCATAGAGGCTATTTTTCTTGACGTACAAGGAAATTAAATAAAAAATTTATACTATATACTCTGAAACTCATTCAGCCAAAGTTTGGCTGATATTGATTCAGCAGTTGCAAAGGAGAAGATTTTGTAAAGGAAGCAATCTAGATGAACAAATTGAGAAAAATTCTCTTTAAAGGGCAATAACTCCTTACGGGGTCAATTGACAATTTTGGTCATATAAACTTATTAGTAGATCTTTAACTTTGATGAACATTTTTGCTGTTTACAGTTTATCTTTATCTATAATAATATTCAAGATAATAACCGAAAACTCCAAAATGTCCTTAGCTGATAGAACTTGACCTATGAACATTTTTACCCCATGTCATATTTGCTCTAAATGCTTTAGTTTTTGAGATGTAAGCCAAAAACTGCATTTTACCTCTTTGTTCTATTTTTAAATATGGCGGCCATGTTTTTTGACGAAACAGAAAATAAAACACAAACTTTATTCTAGATATATACCCTAAGGATCATTCAGCTAAAGTTTGGTTGGAATTTGTTCAGTAGTTTCAGAGGAGAAGAAGTTTGAAATAGTTTACACCGGACGGACCACGACGACAGACGACGACGGACGCCAATTGATGGCAAAAGCTCACATTTCCTTTGGAAAGGTGAGCTAATAATAGAATGCAATGAGAATAAAATTATTAAACTTCAGAGTTAATTTAATATTGTCAATATTCTTTATATTGAAAAATGTTGTAAATTTAACGTACATACCCTCAATACATAACTTCATATGTCAGTAGGATAGGAATACCTGCACCTCACGAAAAAAAGTCTGGACAAATGATGGATTTCAGAATGACAGACCTAAGGATGCCTGGATACAGGGACACCATTATTTGGGCCACTCAGTGGTGTGGGCATAAAAAAGTTAATTCCCAAACATTTGTGGCATGTATTGCTGTGATTTTTTTTCCAATTTCAATACAAAGAATCAAATAGTTCTCAATAATTTCTCAAATAAACTCAATATAGACCAGGATTAAAAATTTTTTTGCCAGATGGACATTTCCTCTACAAAAGACTCATCAGTGACGCTCTAATCAAGACGTTAAAAAGGCCAAATGATATGTAAGCCTAAATACCTGTAATGCTGAAACAGCTTGAATGTCAATACTGGCAGAATGCCAAATGTTTCCCTGATCATACTTCCTAGACCAAACAACGCTTCCACTCCAATCAGTACTACTTCTAACTTTAACCTGTAGCTCATTTATAGTATAACCATACATGTGGTAATAGAAAGAAAGGCATCTGGGAGTTGCTGCAAATAAATTAGAAAACCATACAAATTCTTCCAAGAAAAGTTTAAAGTAACTGTGAAATAATTTGTCAATTATCAAGTGTTATTGGTATCTATCATACTGTTCTTTTAGAGTTAATGCTTTTCCTGTACTGGTGTTATTTGTATATATAAAAATAAGATGTGGTATGATTGTCAACAAGACAACTCTCCACCAGAGATCAAATGATGTAGAAGTTAACTGCCTTCAACAATGAGAAAAACTCATACTGCATAGTAAGCTATAAAAGGCTTTTGTATGTACTTTTATATGTGCATTTTGCTCGTGATAAAATTAACTATAGGCACCAAAGAGCCTGTGTTGCTCACCTTGGTCTATATACATATTCAACAAAGGACACTCTCCAACATTGTAGACGAGAATAGAATTAATGACAAAAATTTCTGTTTTTTTTTTTTATCTTATATTGCTAATCATTGAAGCCTGTTTAGTTTCTCTCTATCTTATTTAGCTTTTGCTCCAAACACAAAAGAGGGTAAAAATAAAATTCCTAATTTAAGGGCAATAACTCCTATAAAGAGTAAGTTTACTAATTATATCAGCAAAATTTGACTTGTTAGTAGGTCTTGTCTTGCTCATCATTTTTGATTATTTAAGTTTTCTCTCTATCTATTATAATTTTAATCATATAAGGCAAGACGCAAAATAAAAATGGTAAAAATCTTCATTAAAGGGCAATAACTCCAATAAGGAGTCGTTGGACAATTTCAGCCATTAGTCTTAATTGTAGATCTTGTCCTGCTGATCATTTTTGTTTATTTAAGTTTCTTTCTATCTATTTTAACATGTATATGTTTTAAGATATCAGACAAAAGCACAAAAAAAATTTGTACAAATCGTCATCAAAGGGCAATAACTCTAATAAGAAGTCAACTGACAATTTCAACCATAAGACTTACTTGTAGAATTTGTCCTTCTGATCATTTTTATCAATTTTGCAATTTCAAGTTTCTCTCTATCTTATTATAGTTTTCAAGATAATAGGCAAAAAGCGAAAAAAAAGTGGTAAATTTGTCATTTAAGGGCAATAACTCCTACCGGAAATCGTCTACCAGTTTTGACGTATATGGAGAATTGGTAGAGCTCAACATTCTGAACAATTTCACCCTTTTTCAGATTTCCTCTATTTATAATGGTTATCAGAATAATGGCAAAACTTGCATTTTACCCCAAATGTTCTATTTCTAGCCAAGTCTGCCATCTTTGTTGGCAGGCAGGGTCATCCGACACATTTTTTAAACTCAATACCCTTATGATGATTGTGGCCAAGTTTGATTTTATTTGGCCAAGTAGTTTCAAAGTAATTAAAAAAAATTACGAAAAAATTGTTAAAAATTTACTATAAAGGGCAATAACTCCTAAAGGGGTCAATTGACCATATTGGTCAGGTTAACTTATTTGTAGATCTCACTTTGCTGAACATTGTTGCTGTTTACAGTTTATATCTATCTATAATAATATTCAAGATAATAACCAAAATCTGAAAAATTTCCTTCAAATTACCAATTCAGGGGCAGCAACCCAACAATGGGTTGTCTGATGAGTCTGAAAATAACAAGGCAGATAAAACTTAACCTGATAACATATTTACCAATTGTCAGATTTGCTCTAAATGCTTTAGTTTCAGGGATATAAGCCAAAAACTGCATTTTACCCCAATGTTCTATTTTTAGCCATGTCGGCCATCTTGGTCGTTGCAGGATCATCGGACACATTTTTAAAACTAAATACCCTTATGATGATTGTGGCCAAGTTTGATTTTATTTGGCCAAGTAGTTTCAAAGGAGAAGATTTTTGTAAAAGATAACAAAAATTTATGAAAAATTGTTAAAAATTGACTATAAAGGGCAATAACTCCTTAAGGGGTCAATTGACCATTTTGGTCATGTTGTCCTATTTGTAGATCTCACTTTGCTGTACATTATTGCTGTTTACAGTTTATCTCTATCTATAATGATTTTGAAGATAATAACCAAAAACTGCAAAATTTTCTTAAAATTACCAATTCAGGGGCAGCAACCCAACAACGGGTTGTCTGATTTGTCTGAAAATTTCATTCTATTTTTAGCCATGGCTGCCATCTTGGTTGGCGAGCTGGGTCGTCCGACACATTTTTAAAACTAATTACCCAAATGATGATTGTGGCAAAGTTTGATTTAATTTGGCCCAGTAGTTTCAGAGGAGAAGATTTTTGTAAAAGTTAACGATGACGGACGACGACGATGGACGACTGACGCCAAGTGATGAGAAAATCTCACTTGGCCCTTTTGGGCCATGTGAGCTAAAAAGGAGAAGGGTTGAGATCTAAAAAAAAATCTTACAATCAAAGGTAGCTGTTGTGTTCAGTGAAGCTGAGTTACCAGTTGACCCACTACTGGTTTCTAGGAATATATAATAACTTGAAGTGCTATTGTCATGATCAGTGCAGGGACCAGTAGCAGTGGATGGTGTACAACCCTGAAATATCATAAACATACATAGGTTTCTTCATAATTGAAACTATTTTTAAAATAATTTATTTCGCTAGTACATATTTCTGTTTAGGGGCCAGTTGAAGCCTAGAATTTTCTCGCTGTGATGAAGACCCATTGTGGCCATGGGCTGTTTTTTGTTCTTTGGTCTGGTTGTTGTCTCATTTGACACATTCCCTTTTTCAGTTCTCAATTCTATTTATGTTAAAACATCTATGTTTCTGATCTTAAGGATGTTTGCTACTCTTGTTTTTGACTTTTCATCAGATATTCGGAAATTTCTATTTTTTCCATATATTAATCAAAAGTGTAATTAAAATTTTGCCCACTAACCCCTACTTTTCTTTTCATAATTTTATTACATACAGTTTAAAAAAGCCATTTTAGAAAATCCTATAAAATCCTTGTTATTTTTCATAGAAAGTAAAACAGTGCCATAGTTAAATGTATGAAAAATCAAAAGAAAATCATTTCTGCCAAAATTTTCAATTAATAACATCTCAAAAACAAGGACATGGACTTTTCATTTCTTTCTGTTTTTTTAAGTTCCATTATTTATATTGTAATACTATTAAGTTATAATAATCTTTAAAATGCTTGTAAATTTGAAACAGTGGAGCAAACATTCTTAAAATATGTTTCATAAATGTACAGATTTTTTATTAATATTTAACTTGAATTCCATTGAATAGGGGCCTTGGTGGCCGAGTGGTCTAAGTAGTTGAACTGCTGTATCACTGGCCTGTCAACACTGAGGTTGTGAGTTCAAATCCCGCACGTGGCAGGTGCGCTAGACTCCAATCATAATTGACTAGGATTTAGTTTTCCTACTGAAGGTCGTGGTGCTCTCCATGCAGGCACTCAGGTTGTCCCCACAAATAAAAAGTGAATGCCACAAAATAGCACAATAGTGCTGAAAGTGGCAGTTAACACCAATCAATCAATCAATCAATCAATAATTCCATTGAAAAGTGGCAGCAACTGCATTGATTTATTTCATAAGAGACTATGCTTCAAATGTTCTTATTCTGTTGTATAGCAAGATTATGGAATCATTGATCCCCTAATCTAATTTCAATTTTTTTTAAATATTCAAATGTATTGTTCTAAGTAAAGTAGCAGTTTTTTGTTTTACTTGAAACACAGGACTTCCTGAGACAAAAGAGGCTGTATCTTGACATTAAGCAGCCATCATTCAATCGATTAATACTATATTCTACTTACAGAATACCTTCGCCAGTACACAGATGATGATGTAGTTGACAAAAACATACAATCAGAGTTGAATGAACAATAGAACTCAGATATACCTGAAAAAGATATATAATAGATTTATTATTAATATCTATATCAATCAACATTCATTTTCATTATTTTTTTTTTATCTATATGCATACTAGTAAATTGCACCCCTTCAGGTTAATGAGGGTTTTAAATTCAATTTTTGATTGCACATGGCTGCAAATGATTGGTCCAGATATTTACTAAATTATATAATTTATGTGTTTGACTTTTAAATTTAAATATTTATGTTTTTCGCTTATGGCAGCATCTTTTTTTAACAAAAAAATTAAAAGAATGGAAACAACAATTCAAAATTTTAAAACTTTCGATTTTTTTTAAGGGGAGATAACTCAGACAATTTAGTTTTATAAAACTTAAGCTGGAATGTTAAGTTTATCTAACTGTTTTATTATGTAGCACAAAAACAAGGGAGACGATCCTTGATCATTTTATATTCTCAAAACACATTATAAAATTAATCTTCTCATATCTTATTTTAGAATTCTATCGTTAAGTTTTCCTACTAATTACACAAACATGCTTTTTCATTGAATAATCCTTACATAAGTTGACAATTTTTCACAACCCGTAGTTTGAACAAAAAATCAGTGAACCATACTTTTTATCATATATTTGAAAATAATTTAAATTTGGATGTAACACATCTTCTGATTGACTGAAAGTTTTTTGTCTATCAGCTCATAGACATAATTTTGTCATGTGACTGTGACGTCATCAAAGTTTTTTCAAGATTTACTCCTTAAAAATGGAATTTAGAATTAAATTATAAGGAATGGCTGTAATATTTGTTCTGTCTATGCGAAATAACTTCAAAAATGTGGTGCACACTTTTAAATAACCAGCTACCCCGGTTATTCAGTGTGCACCACATTTTTATGTTATTTCTTAATAGACAGAAAAAATATTACAGTCATTCCTTAAATAGCATGATGTAAATAAAATTAGGAAATAAGTATGAATATATTCTATTATTTTCATTTAAAACACCCCCTCCTCCTTCTATCTTAAATCAGAAGTTAATTGCTACTAATGGACTTCTGCTAAAATCAAACATATTTTCAGTTGCTTTGATAAAATAAATTTCTTCAATACAGGAAAGCACATGTATCCTTTATTAAACCCATTTGTTTTTCTCAAAGCATCAAATTTGGTTCACACAATGTTTTAACTATAGGCCATCTTGAACTTGAAGTGAGAGCTTTTACGGTGTGTTTAAGGCTACATTGTGACTTTGAGATGAAGGACAGAAATTGAAAAGGTGTTTTTCTTTGCTTAAGGCTTGATTGTTTGATTGCTGGTTGCTTAATGTCCAGTGTCTTTGCTCAATGCAAGGACCTGTCAAGTTAGTCAGGAGGTTTGTCACAAACTTATTTATTACAATTTATTCCAATTTGAAAAGACTGTACTGCTCAAAATATATCCATAGGATAACAATTTTCATGGATTTCACGGGTATAAAAAAACAATGAATAAAAATGTTCAACGAGGTACAAATTTACTATGCAGATTTTGGAAAAACTACAAAATCAAATATCCACAAATCTACAACTTTTCTTAAAATCTATTTTTAGTAAATACAACCTTGACCATAGACATAGTGACCTCAACATTAATCATGATCTTCCACTTATTTTATGTAAGGTTTCAATCCCACATGTAGTATTTTATTAAGTATCCAGATACCACTTTTTAGCATAAAGCATTCTAGACAGTACTATTTTTCCTTCTTTCATGATACTGCTGATTTATTTTCATGGGAACAAATTTTCATGGATTGAGGAAAGCATGCATTTTTGTGGATACTTGATTTCTTGGTTTTACCAATGTCTGCATACAACCCTATAAAATATTTGTAATTCGTTGAACATTTAAATTCGTGGTTCACCTGTATCCATGAAACCCACAAAAAATTGGTATTCAACCAATTATAATGAATCCACAGTAATCATATCCACAAAAAATTGAATCCACATTATTTTGTGTGTGCATGCAGACATACCTGCTTGGCATCTCACACCCACATCATAGTAATGGCTTAGAACAGCATATTTTTGTTTGGAACAGTCCTCCAGCCTCGATTCAGTACCAGTACAATACAAATAGGTGTACCATATAGGTACTGTGCTATCTGCCTGTCCAAAATATCCATACTGATATGGTATTGCACCTTCTCCGCTAAAATAAAAATTGATGATTACATGTAGTACCTTTTTTATTGATTGATTGTTTGTATTTAATGCCACTTTGAGCTCCCCTGGCTAAATCATGGCAGCCAGTTTTTTATCGGTGGAGGAAGCTTGAGTGCTCGAAAGAAACACAGCATTTGGCGGGAAAACTTACAGTCCTAGTCCTAGTCCATTAAGATTGGAGTGGAACACACAACCTTCTTTAAACACTCAGCCACCAAGGCCCAAACTTTTTTTTAACAAATCAGAAATTAAGGGAAAAACTGGTAGAAAGTTGAGCAGAACATATTTGTTTATAGATGACACCTGCCTTTCTAAAAGTAATATCTAACCTGAAACCAACTGTTTACAGATGACACCAGCCTCTCTGACAGTAAGCTTTCACCTGAAATCAACTTTTCATGGATGACACCAGCCTCTCTGACAGTAAAATCCAACCTAAAACCAACTGTTTACAGATGACACCAGCCTCTCCGACAGTAAGCTTTCACCTGAAATCAACTTTTTATGGATGACACCAGCCTCTCTGACAGTAAAATCCAACCTAAAACCAACTGTTTATAGATGATGCTAGCCTTTCTGACATAAAAATCTCACCTGAATCCTAACTGTTGATAGATGACAGTAAGATCTCACCGGACATATATTCTTTTTACAGATGACACGACCTTTTCTGACAGTAGGATCTTACCTGAAAACAATTATTTATAGATGACACCTGTCTCCCTGACTGTAAGATCTCACCTGAAACCATCTTTTTACTGATGACACCAGCCTCTTGGACAGTAAGATCTAACCTGAAACCAACTATTTATAGATGACACTAACCTATTTGACAGTAAAACCTCACCTGAAACCAACTGTTTATAAATGACAAGAGACTCTCTGACAGTAAAAATCTAACCTGAAACCAACTTTTGTAGATGACACCAGCCTTTCTAACAGCAAAATCTCAACTGAAACCAACTGTTAATAGATGACACCAGCCCCTCTGACAGTAAAATCTAACCTGAAACCAACTTTTTGTAGATGACATTAGCCTCTCTGACAGTAAAATCTAACCTGAAACCAACTGTTTACAGATGACACCAGCTTCTCTGACAGTTCAATCTAACCTAAAGCCAACTGTTTATAGATGACACCTGTCTCCCTGACTGTAAGATCTCACATGAAACCATCTTTTTACTGATGACACCAGCCTCTAGGACAGAAAGATCTAACCTGAAACTAACAATTCAAAGATGACACTAAAACTTCACCTGAAACCAACTGTTTATAGATGATACTGGCATCTTTGACAGTAGAATCTCACCTGAAATTAATCTCTTTACAGATGACCCCAGCCACTCTGGCAGTAAGATCTCAGCTGAAACCAACTATTTATAGATAAAACCTGTTACCCTGATAGTAAGATCTCAGGGGAGCTAACCTTTCTGACAGCAAAATCTCATCTAAAACCAAATGATTACAGATGGCACTTATCTCCCTAACAGTAAAATCTAACCTAAAACCGACTATTTATAGATGGCACTCGTCTTTCTGACAGTAAGATCTCACCTGAAACCATCTTTTTACTGATAACACCAGCCTCTCGGACAGTTAGATTTCAGATGAAACCAACTATTTATAGATGGCACTTGTCTCCCTGACTGTAAGATCTCACCAGAAACAATCTTTTTACAAATGACACCAGCTTCTCGGACAGTAAAATCTTACCTGAAATCAACTATTTATAGATGACACTAGCCTGTTTGACACTAAAAACCTTACCTGAAACCAACTGTTTACAGATGACACCAGCTTCTCTGACAGTAAAATCTAACTTGAAACCAACTGATTATTAATGACACCAGCCTCACTGACAGTAAAATCGCACCTGAAACCAACTATTTATAGTTGACACTAGCCTGTTTGACACTAAAACCTCGCCTGAAACCAAAGGATGATAGATGACACCAGTCTCTCTGACAGTAAAAATGTTTAACCCTCACCTGAATCCTAATATTCTGCAGATGACGCCAGCTTCTCTGGTACTAAATGGTGCATTAGATGTCGATATAGTTCCCCATACTCCATTTATTTTGATTTCTACTCTTCCTTCCAAGCAGTTAGATCCATTAACAAGCCGCACTTCTAAGAAAAACAATGTTTACAACAAATTATACATTAAGTATCTCTTCTTGTGAAAGTGCAATTGTTTATGCGGACAAAATATATACAGCTTTTCCAGGCTGAATTTAAGTAAATTTATGGGAATAGTATATAATGAAATCTGATTTCCTTCTTAAACAGAATCTATTTAAGGTACATTAATTGTATTTGCCATCTTGGATTGTGAAACTGCAGTACACAATTGGTCTATTTTTTTGCTTTAATCTGCAAATTTTGAGCTAGATTGGCAATCAATGTGTAAATATAAAAATAAGAAGATGTGGTATGATTGCCAATGAGACAACTCTCCACCATAGACCAAATGACATAGAAGTGAAACTGTTTATTCAAATAAAGAAAAATAAGTGATCTATTGCATTATTTGGACTGTTTTAACAAATACCAAATATTTGTGTTAATTGGAATCTATTTTTCAACTAAGCCATTTAAGGGGAGATAACTCAATTAGTAAAAATTGTATAAAGGAATGTTAAAGAAATTTTCATTTTTTTCTTTAAGCAAGAAAACAAGCATATTAATTTATAAAACATATCTTCTCATATTTTCTTTCAAAATTCTATCTCACAGATTTCTTTTTATTTACAAAAGTGTTTTTTCATGAATAATCTATGCAAATTGGGCAATTTTGTTTTAATTGTAACTGGAAAAATAGCACTAGTTCAAAAAGAAATAAATGTTCTGCAATATTATTTCCACAATAAAGAAATATTAGTTATGTTCCCAACAGAATGAAGGGCATAGAACAGATATTATAGAATTGTTTAAAGCAATGTTTCAAGAGGAACTTCTGTTAAGAGGAACAAATATACATCGACAGCAGAAGTAAATATTTTTGTGTAATTACAGTGGTATCCTATGCTTTAATTTAGACAGACAGCCTTTTCTTACCTACTGTTGCTTCTTTTAATTTCATTGACACCAATTTTGGTGTATTGAGTAAAAATGCTATTTTTGTAGATATTTAATTTCATGCATGGTTATACAAAAGCAAATGTAAAATTAGAAATTATTGAGTGCCTTTATTACAATGAATCCTTGACCATTGGTAAAAACATGAAATCTAGTTAATGTGATTGCAAAACTTTCATGAAGGAAAACAAATTATGAAATTATGAATGAAAATTTTTATTATTGTGAACCAGATACTGTCGCATTATCAAAAACATCGCATTAATTTCTGAATTTACAGCAAGTATTTTGATATACAGTGGTATTCTATGTTTTAGACAGACTGCCTTACCTATGTTACTAGCGACAGGAGTAGTAGATATTCTTGTTGTAGTGGCATTGTGTGGCATCAGTGTGGTCATGGTGGTAGTATTAACTGATGGTGTACTTTGGGTGCTAGTTAGTATCGTATCTAAAATATTATTGCATTATTACATTATATTATTGCCAGGCATTATCCTTTTATAGTAGATAACTAAATATACAGTGAGGCCTACAAGCTGTAATGTGGACTTCATCCAATTGTATATTCCTAATATTTGCATAAGAAATCTAACCACAAACATTAACATTATGTCGTATAAAATTATTCTTTTAATTGAATAGGTGAAAACAGCAATTAAGAGCTAAAAAAAAACTACCGGTATAAAGCATGAATGCATTGTTGTCCTGAACATACAGGTCCCCACTCATAATTCAAAATGTTTTGGAAAGCAGGAAACTGTTGTCTGACAAAAGGGAAAAGCCCACACATATAAAACTCGTCACTATCAAACCTGCTGACCAAATATGAAGTCATTGTGTTTAGTAGTTTCTGACAATAGTGTGACTTAAATGGATAGATAAATGGACGCATAGACAAGAGCCTCCTCATGGGGTTTTTGATTATGTGATTACTTGGCCGTTTTTATAGTAATTAATTGATTACCAGACCAAATATTTCCTGATTATTTGATAATCTAGGACTGTATTTTTGATTATTTGATTATCTTGTTTAAAAAAATAATTAATGATTATGTGATTATATTGGCAAAAAAATTGTGATTATGTGATTACTTGGACACCCCCATGAGGGGCCTCAGACAAGGTGATTGCCTTATAGCCCTGCTCCTAGAGTAGTTTAACACCAACAGAATTAATGATATGCCTGTCCCATGTTAGGAAATCCTTATTTATATCTATATCACACTAATGTTTTTGTCTTGTGGGGAAGTTTGTGTATCAGAAGATCTTTGATAGTCCATGTTAATTTGATCCTAACTTGTCTGCACTCAAGGTAAGTTGATTTAGAGCTTGATACAATAAAGAAGTTTGTCTATTGTTGATGACCATATTTTGACTTCAAGATGACTTTAATGGTACTTTTAGTGTTGTTGGTGGGTTGCTGTTTCATCTACATATACAACACTACTTCTTTTATTTATACCATATCTGAGGGTCAGGATGATGGGTCTTGATTTCTGTATCCTTAAATTTTTTTGTCATTTTTCTCTTTTCATAATATTTTTTGTTCGTTATTCTCTATATCTTATACCTTTGGCCCATTTTTCTCTATTCTTTACCCCCCCCCCCCCCCCCCCCATTTTTATGTAATCTAGGCCCATAATTTTCTATTTTGTTATAAACCTCATATCTGTAAATAACTTACAGTTGAGACAATGCTGCTCGTCAAATCCATTAGCACAGTCTGGGTATCCATTACACAATTTATACACAGATACACAATCAGATGCATTTGTGGAGCATTGCACATGGTCTATAGCACAATCTGAAAGTAAATAACAAATCAGTCTCTTCCTATTCTTGTAGATGTTCCTTCAAAAAGAGGAGGTGCTCTTCAGGCTCTATTTGATGTAACAAAATTGATTAACAAATCGACAAAAAAGAACTTTTAAAATAATGTTTGTCATAACATTTTACACATCTGACTTGAATATCTAATTTTTCAAAGTCTTAGCTCTGTGTTTCCTAGGCTTAAATATAGTTAAAATCCAGAAGTTTTGTCAAATTTCACAAAAATCTCTATTTACGTCCTATTTGGGTTGTAAATTTCTATGCTTAAGAAGAAAAGCTGTACAAAACAAGAATGTGTCCATAGTACATGGATGCCCCACTCGCACTATCATTTTCTATGTTCAGTGGACCTTGAAATTGGGGTCAAAACTCTAATTTGGCATTAAAATTAGTAAGATCATATAATAGGGAACATGTGTATTAAATTCCAAGTTGATTGGACTTCAACTTCATCAAAAAGTACCTTGGCCAAAAACTTTAACCTGAATCGACCAAAAACTTTAACCTGAAGATGGACAGACGGACGCAAGGACGAAAGAACGGACGCAGACCGAAAAAAACATAATTCCCCTCTACTATCGTAGGTGGGGCATAAAAATTTCTATTTCACTTTCTTATGTGTCTATTCATCAAATTAAAACATTTTTTATCTTGAATAATGGACTTAATATTTGGGGGCAAACATGTCTCTTACTGAACTTATGAAAATAAAGAGATGTGATATGATTGCCAATGAGAAAACTATTTACCAGAGTTCAAATGAAATGAATGCAAGCAATTATAGGCAACCGTACGGCCTTCAACAATGAGAAAAACCAGTCAGCTTTAAAAGGCCCTAACATGAATAATGTGAAACAATTCAAATGAATTAAAAAACTAACGGCCTAATTTATAACAAAACAATTTACCAAAAACAAATACAACAGACATGAACCATGGACAACCACTGCACTACAGGCTCCTGACTTGTGAGTGCTCATCCTTCCCTAACCTGGGACAGTGGGGTAACAGCACAACATAAGAACAAACTGTTATAATCAGTAGCAATTTGATTAATTCAAAAGATCAGTACAAGGCACAAAAATACTAACATTAAAACACTGGACACAAAGCACAGAAATAAAAGTACTCTTTTAAAGGATCAATTTTCTATAGACTATTATGCATCCTTTGGTAAAACCAAGAAATCAAATATCCACAAAAATACAATTTTTCTACAATTCAAGAAAATTGCTCCTAACAAAAATAAATGAAACAACAGATCGATGCTATTAACACTGATAATACAAAGGGCATATATTTAAGTGAAACTATTTTTTAAAAAGGTCTTTTGAAAATTCATGAAATCTGCATGCTAATAACACATTAAAAAAGGACTGATTCTTTTCCCACTTACTCTCAAAGTCTGCTGTGTAAATGGCCCTGAAACCAGAATAAATGACGCTGCTATCAGAATGAAAGTAAACCAACATCTTGTTGGCTGTAGACTCTACTCTTCTTTGTGTACTCAAATCTCCTCTCAAGCTGACCAATAACAAATCAGTATTAGTTAGTCCATCATATACCTGTAAAACAAAGAAAACATTTCATTTTAGACAAAATTTACACTTAAGTATGATAGGAAAAATATGGTTAAGAACAATATTAATTTTTGAACTTTAATAAATTACTGTACTTTAAAAGAACAAAATATATTGCCCTAAAAACAAGATTCGTAGTGGAACTCATATGATTGATTGCTATAGCTATTAATCTATATAACAGAGTAGATTTTACTTATTTCCATAGCCTACTTGTTAGAAAAAATTATGTAATTCCTGGGGATTGCTTATGTTTGAAATCACAAGTTAGATAGTCAAAGAGCTGTTATTCACATGCACAAAAAAATAACAGAGTTCCAATGTCCCCCACGTTGCACATATTTTATCTATCCAAGGTACAAGGGCAACACTTAAAAATACACTTTTTTTTTTGTTCTTTAAAATTGTTTCATAAATATCTTAAGAAAAATGAATGCTTCAATGTGATTTCCATATAATTAATATTTCCAAGGGCATAACTCGTTAAAAATATTTAATGAGCAATTAGAAAGTGTCAAAGACATTGTTGATATAAACCTACAATATAATTTTCATAAAAATTTCTCAAGAATTGTACATGAGAGCGCTAACAATGCAATTTCGCATATATATATATATAATGAATGTTTCCAAGGGGCATAACTCTTTTAGAAATTGTTCATGGGCACCAAGTTTCGAACTCGTTCCAACATTGCTGATATAAACCTATAATATAAGTTTTATAAAAATCTGCAAAGAATTGTACAAGTGAGAGTGCTAACGGACGGACGCCTAGTATTTCTATTTCCCCCCAAAGTGATGCGCGGGCAACAATAAATAGGTAACCATTGACCCAATTTGAGTATCTTCTCTTTTGTCTCCATGTTGGAGGACTAAGTGTGAAAATTGCTTCATAAATCGGCCAAATTCAACTTGTTATACTGACCCCTAGACTTCAGGAAAAGGGTTTTTCTGAACAATTTTCATTTCTTTTAGCCTTGCACAACTCATCACTACCATCTAGCAGGGATTTCTAATATCAGACTTCTTAGTATTGTATGTGTCAATTTGGCAAGTCAAATAAGAAAATCAACTGTTTATCCCTCCAAAATCATGCGGCCAAGGGAAATAACTTAAATTTTGTCATTCGAAATCTATCTATCTATTTCAATAAAATATATGTGTCTGATATAATATTATTTTGTTTTAATTTTCTCAATAAAGATTATACACAAATATTGCTCTTTTTTTTGTGTACTGACACTTCCTTTACCTATGAAATAAAAATAGAACGTTTATTGATGTTACAAATAAATCAGTTTTCCGTGACACGTTTGTAAAATGAAACATCATACTGCTTTTTTTTTTTAAGGAAAACTGTACAACGATACTAGAGTTAATTATGTTTTTGATAATAAATGTGTCCTACTATAAGCCTTTGTCATGCCTGTAGTGTCAACACTAAACATCATGCAAAACCTAACAAACTATAATTCCTCTATTGAGATTGCTAAGATCTGGACCGTGCAAGCTAAAATTTAAACAGCTGGACAAAATTCTTTTGCGTGCTTAGTGTTGATCTAATAAGTCTTTAAGTGTCTGTCCCAAATCAGGAGCCTGTAATTCAGTGGTTGTTGTTGAATTGCTGTCTGCCATATTTGTTTTTCTTAAGTTTATTATTCTAGCATAAATCAGGCTGTTGGTTTATTTCTTTTGAATTCTTTCAGATTTTGTCATGCCAAGCTTTTAATAGTTTACTATAAGTTTTGCTCATTGTTGAAGGCCGTACAGTGTCCTATATCTATTTACATCCTCAGCCTTTGGTGTTTGGTGAATAGTTGTTACATTGGTAATCAAATCACATATCCTTATATTTCTATACACATTAAACTTTATTTTAAAATTGGCTTAAATTTTTCACCAGTTGATCAAAATGAATTCAAATTGCACTCAACAAGTAGTATTGTGAGCAAAACTCACAAAATGATACCAACCACCCCATATAAAGCGATGGCAAAGTCTATGATTTGCTTTAAGAGAAACCCTCAAAATCATTAAGAAAAAATAAAATAGTACAAGCACAATAGCATTATAAGGTTAATATTTTGAGAAAGTTTCATTAAATTCCAATGGATACCCTTCTTATAATAATAACCCTTGCAGATAAAAAGTGGGATGGAAGAATGGACACTCCCATTACCATATACTGTCTGCTTCAAAAAGCAGTGGGATATAAAAAGCAATCAACCCATTGGCAGTTTAAAGGCCATTTAGCTCTTGTTTTAGCATTGTAATACTTACATTCACATAATCACAGCAGTTTTCTGTTATGAAGTCAGTAAACGTCAGCACTATTGTATAACCAATTGGGACAACAATATAATAATTACAATTCTGATTATTTGGATAGCTTCCAGGATAATTTGGTGTTGTAAAACTTCCTGTAAGTCCAGTGTGATATCCACCACACGCTCCTACAATTAAACAGATGTTATTTACAAAATAGGATAATACATCGAACATGCCTTATATATATATGGACAGTTTTATATACATGCACATTTTTTTCTTTTGTCTATGGACTTTGTTATTAACGGACTATGTTTTCAATAGTCTATTTGCCAACTCTCAATTTGATTCTGTTATCACACACTTTTACATAGGTTGTTTCCCTTTGCCAATTATAGACTGGTTCTAAATCAGACAAAATAAGCTTCTCTCCATGCAAACTGTCTCAGGTAAAGGTGAAGGTTGGTGCCTGTTAAAACTTTTAAACCCACTGCATTTTTATGCACCTGTCCTAAGTCAGGAACCTGATGTTCAGTGGTTGTCATTTGTTGGTGTGGTTCATAGGTGTTTCTCGTTTCTCATTTTTTTTATAGATTAGATCGTTGGTTTTCCTGTTTGAATTGTTTTACACTAGTCATTTTGGGGCCCTTTATTATAGCTTGCTGTTCGGTGTGAGCCAAGGCTCCTTGTTGAAGGCTGTACTTTGACCTATAACTTTTTATACATTGTGACTTGGATGGAGAGTTGTCTCATTGGCACTCGTACCACATCGTCTTATTTTTAAAGCATGATAAGTTGAAAGTGACATGTAGGAATTTTAACCTGAATTTGGAATGAAAAATAACAGATAAATTTGCTCCATCAGGTAGCTCATCATTTTCAATGAAATTCATGTCCTTCCAAAGGGAAATAACTCTTAAAAAACGATTACTAATTACAGGGTCAATTACAGAATTGGAAGCTAGACTATTGCCTCAAGATGACATTATTTATTTAAGGAATGACTAATATTTTTTCTGTCTATGAAGAAATAATATCAAAAATGGAAGCACTCTGAATAACCCGCATAGTGGGTTATTTAAAAGTGTGCACCACGTTTTTGAGGTTATTTCTAATAGACAAAAAAAATATTAGTCATTCCTTATAATTTTATTCTAAATTCCATTTTTAAGGAGTAAATCATGAACAAAAGTTGAAGACGTCACAATCACATGACAAAATTATGTCTATGAGCTGATAGACAAAAAACTTTCAGCCAATCAGAAGATGTGTTATATTCAAAATTGAATTATATAACCATCAATTTCACAATAATGTGCATGGAAGGCATTTTTGCCATTATAACTCATGTCAGTTAATGACCTGAAAAATTTGCCAATTAATGCAGAGACATGTATAGTACATACGTCTCTGGTTAATGTTAGCTGCTGAAAAAAAGACAAAGAATTTGAAGCTCAAATTTGTTTGTCAAAATAAATGCTGGAAATTCAAGACAGTTTTTCTCTTTAAAAAAAACCAGGTTGATGGAAAAAGAAGCACTATGGAACCCTTCAATTCTTGAATACAAATTAAGCTATCCATACCTATATTGATTGTGTGATTTTTTTAAAGATCTGGATATTCAATGCAAAACAAACGTAAAGATTTTGGAATCTTTAATAATATTCCTGTAAAAAATTACTTAGGAGAATTTAAACAGATTATTATGGTTTCTATTACTCAAGATTGATTGATTGATTGATTGATTGGTTGTTGGTGTTTAAAGCCACTTTCAGCGGTATTCTTATATATTTAAGTGGACCATAAATTACAAAATACATGTTAAGTTCTGATGGCAATTGAACACTTGATGTTTTAAAAACAATATCCTTTAAATTGTTTGAAACATGTTGAATTTTAAGGTGTCTTGAGTGGAATGTTTGTGTATATGAGGAAAAGGTAATAGTCCTCACTTTTCTTTTTTTGACCTCTTTTTCATTATACTGTGGATTCATCAATATTCAGTGGATACTAGTTTTTGTGGATTTTGTGAGTGAAGATGTACAAGGAATTTAAATATTTAATGAAATAATAACTTCCGATAGGCTTGTATGTGGAATTTGCAAAATCCACAAAAATAAATATTATCAACAGTGGTTGTGAGTAACCTTACCTCCTGGTGATGTTGTTGTTGGTGTCCAAGGTGTTGTGAAATTGGCGTGACCTGTTGGTCTCCACGGTGTTGTGATATTGGTGTGAACTGAAAATAAAAATCTGGTATCAGTGATATGGTATAATGCCAGCAGTAATATTTCAGTCTAGAGGTTATCTTGTAATTTTTGACTGAATCATCACTAAATATGTCTCAAAAAAAGATATAGCTTTCTTTTACTTTGCAAATAATTTTGGCATATTGTTATATAGCTCATGCTTTTTGCTGATAGAATCCTTTTAGAATTTCAGGCAATTAAAGGAAATTAAGAGTTATCTTCCCTGAGTTTGCTGTTGACACCGGATCTTATAAGCACAAATAATTATTCAAATTGAAAACACACTCTTTTAATCCATTTCCAAAGGTTTGTGTGAATCATCCCACATCTTAATGAGATCTTACAATATTAAAGATAATTGAAATACTAATGAATTACCATATTTTTCATATAAAACAGTCATTCAAAAACTAGATGTGTTGATATAAAGAGTAAGTCCCTGCCTCCAGCTTAATTGTAAAATGTATATTTCTGGAAATTGAAATGGAAGTGACTCTAGGTGCATCATGGACATGTACTACCAACACTGTGCTCATGGGCTTATAGTGTGGCTAATATGGCGAAAGGCAATATGTGTTTGTTAAATGGGAATTTTTTTTCAACGGAAACAATACATGTTGATCTGTGAAATGAAATAATAAGCTGTAGACACAGAGATATGTCTCACCTTTATGTAAGTTTGGTAGTATAATGCAAATATTAAGTATGTTTGCTGCTATGTTTCAAAATAACAAGCTTTTTAAACAACTGTTATAAATTGATAGTAAATAAATAACAGAACTAAAAATGCAGATAAAAATGAAATGTCTGTATCCATGTTTTTGAGATACAATGTATAAGCCATTGAATATTTGGCGGGGAATGATTCTCTCTTGACTTTTCATACATTTAACTTTAGTACCTTTTTTTTTCAAAAATTCGGAAAAAATAACAAGGATTTCACAACATTTTCAAAAAATGGCTTTTAAAACTATCTGTAATAAAATTATGAAGAGAAAAGAAGGTATTCGGGGACAAAATTTTTAATGGCACTACATGGATAAAACCAGAGGATTCTGAAAAATATCTGACAATAGGTTAAAAACAAGATCAGCGAACATCCTTAAAATGGCAATACATTAACATGTTAACCAGGCAATTAATTCAAAGTCAATTAACCATGACTAAAGGTGAAGGGCCAAATAACCTCCCTTGAAATGAGAAATGCCAATGCTAATACAACTGCATAGCATATACCATTGACTTATCATAAGGGGATCCCATTAAACTGACCTAAAGACAAACTTTAGCATGTAAACTGTGCAAAAGTTTTGAAGTCAATGAACCATGACAGTGGCAGGGCCTTATAATCTCCTTGGAAATAAGATGTGCAAATGGATTATACAACTGGACTTATTTGCTCAAAACAGTTGACCACTGGATAAGGTACACTGATTTCTACATGCTTTTTTCACTGGTCAACACTTATACCAAATACCCATGACTTACCATTAGTGGTTCCCCTTAAAATGTACCAATGCTAATACAACTGTACACTAAAAATCATTGACCTAACTGGTCTTATTACTATCTATCATACTGTTTACGCCTCATCCGCTACTGCCACCTCAGACAAAAATATCAAGCCCAAGTCTCGCTGTGACCTATTGCTCACTAATGATACTCCCACTTTAATTATTCAGTAAACAGGAAATTGATGAAAAATTCATCTGAAAATGCACTACACAGTAAAGCATGTTCATATGAAGCCTAATAGCAAATTTCTGAAAGGTCCTATTTGTAGTTCAGTAGAAAAAAGTGACAAAAATTTCATACATGGCCATTATGCTTAGAATATATAACATGTATAAGTATAAATATTTGGTAAACCGGAAGTTCATGATCGATGAATCTGAAATTGTGTCACACTGTATAGCATGCTAACATGAAGTCTGATTAGAATTTTCAGGAAGCTATTGTTTGTAGTTCCATAGAAAAATGGGAGCAAAATTTAATGGGACAGACATCCTAACTGACATACTGACAAAGGAACAGACAGACAGGGTTAAACCAGTATACAGTAAAACAGTATACCCCTCCTCAGGAGCAGATAACATTGCTATATTGCCTATAATTGCTTATATAATTACATCCACTACATTTAAACTTTGGTGGATAGTTGTCTCATTGGCAATCGTACCACATTTCCTTATTTTTAATACTGATGCATCTAAAAAGACAGTTGGAAATCCTCTTTAAGCTACTTTGTTGTCTAAATA
This sequence comes from Mytilus californianus, assembly GCF_021869535.1. Taxonomy (NCBI): domain Eukaryota; kingdom Metazoa; phylum Mollusca; class Bivalvia; order Mytilida; family Mytilidae; genus Mytilus; species Mytilus californianus. The sequence continues at coordinate 22,838,338 of NW_026262615.1, read as the reverse complement.
GAATTGAATATACATCTGTCCAGATGAAGCTGTAACAGGATTTTTGAAAGACATAAAGACAGATGGACAAACAGACAGGGTAAAACAGTAAACCTCCCACCTCAGGATGGACATAAAGACAGGGATAAAAGAGTAATCTCCTCTCCTCAGGTAGGGAAATAAAGAAGGAGAGAGGGACAGACAAGGGTTAACTCAATAAACCCCCTCCTTAGGAACAGGGATATGATGATAACATTGTAATTGTACTTGATGCATCTGAAAAGACAGCTTGAAATCCTCTTTGAGTTACTGTATAGTCTGAATAGAATTGAATATACATCTCTCCAGATGAAGCTGTAACAGGGTTTGGTATTGAACTTCCACAATAATATGCAAGCTGTGTATCAAGTGGTGAAGACCCATCATAAATCTATAAATAAAAATACATGTACTTAATCAAAATTGTGTGCTCTTCAATATAATACACATTGTTTAATATTTTCAAGCAAACATCTAACCATGGAAATGTTATTGATTTTCAGTTAATTAATAAGAAAAAAATAAAACATAAAAGATATTCGATGTACTGTGAACCATTTTTTGTTTGTATGTAGATACTAATTTTTTTGCTTTCAGCCATTTCTAGCCGTTTTTTTTATCTATTTTTCGATTGTATTTATCAACAATCAGATGCAAACAGTTGTACCGGTACATTGAACCTTTGTACTACTGTATAATATTTAAATCAATTTTTAAGTTAGCGTTCAACATTAAAGGTCGATTTCTATCCGACACAGCTCATATATGAAAGTCAGGGAAGTATAAATATTTAGAACTGTGAGGAGCTATTTGACATAAGGGACCTAAAAAAGAATCGCCAAATGATATAAGGTCAACTTTGCCTGAGGGAGCTGGAATCTTATTTTCCAAGACTTAATCAGTATTATTCATTTTTAAACTGACTGCATGTGTCATCATTATATAAACCAAAAATATTTCCTTAAATATACACACTTACTGCCACATAATCGTAACAGCCGCTGCCTAAAGCCTCTACTTCAAAATCAACGAACTGCAATGTTATTGGTAGCAGCAATGGACTCAATATCGAATAGTCATATCTCGCATAATTAGGATAACTGTTGGGGTAATTTGGTGACTCTATCCAGCCATAGGAGGCAAAATGATGTTCAACATATGAATCTGTAATCAAAATATTATGCATCAAGATTAAAGGGGCAATAGCTGTCAAATTCATGTTCCCAGATTTGATTCAAATTCTCATATTTTATTAATAACATACTAAAATGTATACTGTAAATTCAGAAATTATTGCGTGCATTTATTATTGCGATTTTGTCATTTTAGACTTAAATGCGATTTTAATTTTTACGATTTTGAGAAAAATCCTGTTTAGTTCATATAAAATATTTCAAAATGCGAGTTTAAATTATTGCGTTTACAACTCTGTCGCATTTGTCGCAATGATAAAAACCTCGCAATAATTTCTGAATTTACAGTATCCAAATTACAAAAAATATAAAATAAACAATTAACAATGCATGTTCTCGATAATATGTATCGATCAGCATTTCGTGTGTATTTTAGTCTGAACTCCATCTAATTAACCATAGACATGACCTCTGAAGGCTGCTGACGGTCATATAACCAGATATAAAAATAGATATAAATAGATAGTGACCACGTGTAATTGGATTTTTCCAGGATTGTTTGAATTCATCTTATAGGTGAAAAAAATGTGTTAATCATTGTTTTTGCCTGTATAAGAATGATTTTTTTATGGATCGAATCAGTCAACCAAATGGTTCACCCTTGTTTCACCTTGAATTTTGACATTCTTATCCTTTTACGCCTAAAACATATTGAACTTGTCTCTAGCTAAAGGGTGAACCATTTGGTTGACTAATTTGATCCACAAAAAAATCATTCTTATTATACAGGCAAAAACAATGATTATAACACATTTAAATTGAAACTCATATGAATACTGATTCAATGATGTTAAATTATTGACTTGCAAATCAATAATACATCAGCAATGTGGTTTTTAGCTTATTTTCACAAATTTGGGCAAAACTGACTGCTTTAATTTTAACCAAATATTATTTCAAAATTTTTGAACAAAAAAAATCGTATTTTAACTTTTTGTCGAAATTATAGATAATGCCCCTTTGATGTGTCAAAAACAAGTTACTTTTTAAGGTTTGATTATAATTCTATTTGACTCTCCTTATGAACCAGTAAATTGTTTAAATGATTTAAAACATTGAATTTTTTTCACAATATTAAAGGCTTAGATTTGATAAGGTCCCAATATGGCCTCTATTTCAAGCTAAAAATTTCAAATTAGGATTAATGGCCATTACTCCAATGAAGCAAAGCTAAATTTATTACTTGATATAAAAAATTATGCCTATTTATTGAAAATTTACATATTTGCTTTCTTTTCATGAATAATAAATAGCACAAAGTTGGATTTTACGTGAAACTCAGTGAAAACAGGTATATATTTCCACTGGGTTTAAGGCTAGAAATCATGTTGACAATGTGTCTACAAATAAAAACTTTTAACATTACAGATGTTTGTTAAAACAAATTACTTACCTGACTTATTGAACCCTGCACTCCATGTCATTAATATGAAATTAACCAAGTCGATTTTGTTAACTTTCACCAAAATCTCTATTTTTTTCCAGTTGGGGTGTAAATGTCAATGCTTTCAAAGAAAAGCTCGACAAAAATAGTTCTATTTCACTTACTTACATGGCTATTCATCATCTTGAAACAATCTTTATCTTGAATAATGAACGTGATATTCAGGGCCAAAAAGGGCCCTTAAAGAAATATCTTATATTCAAATTTTTGCGTTTATTTCATGTGCTGTTTGTATACAGATCAACATGCAGACATCTTATACGTTCAGGTATTTCACATCCAATCTTTTATGGGAATATTCTATACGAAGCACAAAATTGTCGACATTCACCTCAAAAGCTAACCAAACCTTTAAACAGACTTATTCAGAAGGGATATAGTTACGATACTGTTGTCAGGTCATTAAAGATGACATATTTTGGTATTAATATTGATTCACTCATAGGGTCTTTGCTTTGGAAATAAACACATTTATTCTAAAACCAGTTGTTGGCATGATACAGGTTATGTTCTTCTCATATATTTTATGATGGTATGATACTAAACCCCTATTATGAGAGGGATTGTGCTTGATTTTCATATGATGAAGACATAATCTTTCAATCAGTTTAATTGAGGTCTGGAGCTGGCATGACAGTAATTGCTAGTAGTCCTTTGTTAATTTATGTATTATTGTCATTTTGCTTAGTTTCTTTTGTTTCCTATTCTGACATCAGACTCTGACTTCTTTTAAACTGAGTTTTACTGTGCGTAATGCTGTGTGTTTGTTTATTCTACAAGGGCTAGAGGTATAGGGGAGGGTTGAGATCTCACAAAACATGTTTAACCCCGCCGCAATTTTTCGCCTGTCCCAAGTCAGGAGTCTCTGGCCTTTGTTAGTCTTGTATGTTTTTTAATTTTAGTTCATTTATATGTTTTGGAGTTTAGTATGACAGCCATTTTCATTGAACTAGTACACACTTTTGTTTAGGGGCCAGCTGAAGCCCGGCGCCGGGTGCGGGATTTTCTTGCTGTGTTGAAGACCCATTGGTGGCCTTCGGCTGTTTTCTGCTCTTTGGTCGGGTTGTTGTCTCTTTGACACATTCCCCATTTCCATTCTCAATTTTACTAGTGTGTTTCCATGTGCTTCAGGTGTGTGCTCCTATTTGTTTGGTCAGTTTTGTAGTTAGTGCTGTCTTACTGGCGTATAACTAACAGTTCTTTTCTTCATATTTATTTATAAGTGTTTGATTCATGTTCTATGTGGATATGCTAGAATGTTTCCCAGTGTTTCAGAGACATCTGGTTATTGCTGTCTTATTGACGTAAATCCCCCATCTCCTCTTATTCATGTGACAAATGCAATCTAGATATGGTTTTTTTATCACTTCGGTTCAAGTGTGAGACTTCATGTCTTATTTTTAAGGTTTTTCTTTTTGACAGTTTATTCCAGAAATATATATATTTATATAGAACTCCTGGATGGAGATTTCAAAGGCTTTTTATGGTCACAATTATTAGTCAGTGAATCTTAATCTGACGAAATTTCTCCAATTTGACATTTTAATTCTAAATTATACATTGCTGAGCAAGCTTTTTAAAAAAATATAAAATCAACAGTATCACACATTGACTTACCATTGGATGGTGTAGTTGTGTTACTTATAGTTGGCACTGGTGCTGGAAATATAAAATAATATTTCTAATTGACTGTTTCAGAATCTAAAGGACTATGGGTAATTTCATTGTTTGTACCTCAAAATGAAGACAATGTCACATCATTGGTTGAATTACCATTATTTAGGATGTTTTTAACCAATTGTGTGTACGCTTTTGAAAATATTACCTATAATACATCATGTTCTGAAAAAAAGAATTCTTCATGCATTCAAACTGGGTCTCACAAGTTTCAAATTTTTGTATTAGCCATAGGTATTGGTAAACAAAAATATGAAATATTAATTTAACTGAATCATCTATTTGTAGATTTTGTGGTAAGAGAAAACCACAGCAATAAATATAAAAATAAGAAGATGTGGTATGATTGCCAATGAGACAAGTCTCCACCACTGAGAGACCAAATCACATAGAAGGTAACAAGTATATGTCACAGTATATAAGTATATAAAATACAATTTCAATAAGAATGCAGGCACTTTCATGTTAAGCATACTTAAAGTATCAGAAAACTAGACTAAGTGATGCCCCCGCACTCCACTCTGAAGTAAATGTATTATAACAAAGTCAATGTAGGACTTTCTTTGAGATATTATTGTGTCTGAAATTTGTATCTGTATGATGCCCCCACAGATGCAAAGTGTTATTTTAAAATACACAAAGATGAGCATGGGAGCATATATGTCTATGGTTCACTGTAGGAGGAGTTATCCGGAAACGCTATGCACCTCTTATGCAAGTATATACCCCAAAAATGACAAAGTTCAACTATCTCCCAAAAGAGCAAATATCAATAAAAATTAAAACCTTGTCTACATGCACACCTTCAATACATGTACAAACAGCCAGCAAAGTGAAAACTTCCTAGCATTCAAACTGTAAGAGGAGTTGTGTGGAATAGCTATATACAAGTAATGGGACGGACAGGGGTAAAATAATATGCACCCAACTTTCAGTTGCGGGGGCAAAAAAAGGGCACTGGTGTCTGACAGATCCAAAAAGTCCCTTTGTTTATGAAAAATCAGATTTCATTTTTTAGACAAACAAATTTTTAAATTGTTTTTTTCACAAACTTTCATATTTTGTCATGTATTAGGTTGTTGTCTGTCACATTTTTTGCAATTATGTAACATTTATTTCTTAATATACAAAATCTTACATCACTCATGCACTTACTTGAAGAAATAAGATCCAAATAATGAATACATTGCAGACCGCTATAGTAGGAAGGAAATGAGGCACACAGTGGAAGGATATCTTCTAGTCCTGGTATATTCTGTAATCCACAATTTAAGGCCACACCTGAAAACATCAAAGTTATTGTCATTTGATTTGCATAGTTGAATACTGAACATTCAGAAATTTTTGCAATGGTTTTATGATTGTGAAAATTCAATCTGATTTAAATACAGATCCTGGGTGTCCAAGCTGTGCTTACAAGGATCTGAAAATGCTCCAATCTACTTTCTGTTTTTTGAAATTTGAAGGCTGAAATTTCATTGGCTTATGAAATAATTACCAGAACAGAAAGTAAAACGAAGTGTTATCAGATCCTTGTAAGAAAAGCTTGCACACAGAATCTGGATTTTAATCAGATTGGTGAAAATTGCATTTTTGTCCATGTTTAACAATTTCAATAACACATGCACACAAAAATTTCTGAATTTACAGTATTTACCAGGTTACTCAGAAATATACTATAAAATTATTTTTAATAGGAGTAATAAAAGCATCACATTCATAATAAAATCTAGGAGAAAATTATTCCAGATAGTCTGTTTTTCTGAATCCAATCTCATTTTACAAACAGTATCCACGCCATAATGCAAAAAGTCAATATGAAAATATCAACTTAGCGTAAGTTTTCATAACGGTGACCATGATGAGGTCAAAATAGAAAAGTTTAAAAGAAGAAATCTGTTAAAATCATGTCATTTGTTTAACTCACCTTAAACTGTCAACATTAAAACAACAACTATCTCAGAACTCTCCAATTAAGGTTGTACCAAACACCTTGACTAAAATTAATTTGGCTCGTTTATTTTCCATAAAATTTTGACAAAATATTTACTTTGACCCTTTGACAAAAATAAAAAAATTTAAAAAAAAACTTGAACCACACACTTTATTGGAAAAATTTCATTGGATATATAGCAGTTTGACAAACACTAATTTTGATCATTGAGAAGCTTAATATTTCCTTCACAATAGAATGCGATTAAAACGTTCAGCTGATTTTTACAGAGTTATCTCCCTGTAGTGTTATTTACCAATGTAAATGTAATGCAACAGCAATGTATAGTAGGTCTAGGTGTTGGTGATAGAGGTGGTGGTGGATGTGATGGTGATGATGGTGGTGATGATGATGGTGATGATGGTGATGATGATGGTGATGATGGTGGTGATGAAGGTGGTGATGAAGGTGGTGATGATGATTGTGATGATGGTGGTGATGATGGTGATGATTGTGGTGATGAAGATGGTGATGATGATGGTGGTGATGATGGTGATGATGATGGTGATGATGGTGGTGATGAAGGTGGTGATGATGATGGTGGTGATGATGGTGATGATGGTGATGATGGTGATGATGATGATGGTGATGATGGTGATGATGGTGATGATGATGGTGATGATGATTGTGATGATGGTGGTGATGATGGTGATGATGGTGGTGATGATGGTGATGATGGTGGTGATGATGATGGTGATGATGGTGATGATGGTGGTGATGATGGTGATGAAGGTGGTGATGATGATTGTGATGATGGTGGTGATGATGGTGATGATGGTGGTGATGGTAGTGATGATTGAGGACCAGAACATTTCAATGTAATATGAATATTACCCTTCATGCTTTGTAATAGACCGACACACTGAGCCAGATATTTTACGTGCTAGTTCACAAGGTAACAATTTGGTTGAAGACCTGTCACCTTACCTGGACACATTATTCTGACTCATAGCCAACCAGTCTTTAATTGCTCTTACTCCTTAATGCTGTGTGCTTTGCGGATAAGCAGCAAATACCAATTTTAAAGTCTTTGGTTTGACCCAGTCAGGGTCTGAACCCACAACCTCCCTCACTCTAGGCAAACACGCTACCATGATACCACAAAATATGAAATTCATATATAATAGCTATAAATATAAACTCACTAGTGCATGGCTCAGAACATGGTGGTATAACTTGTCCTGCTTCACAAGAGGGTGACAAAATTGAACACATCATTACATATGCTGGTAGAGAACCTGTACAGTTGGCTGAATTAAGCAATGATAATGCAAACTGTGAAACCTCTGCTTCTGACTGGTGCCCAAGGTAGTTGGGATATGATGTTAAGTTGAAGCCAAATGGTTTACACAAGGCATTATGGTAATCTGATATTGCTTCTATACAAATAGCTGTAAATACATCATAAGAAATTACTAATAACAGCATCAACATTAAAATCATCAATTTTACTTTTTTAAACATTTAAGCACTGTCAGAATTTAATGGGAGGATTTTACTCCAATCTATAAAAGTAAAATATTAGATTTACTGTGTTCTAAGTCTCATATAGTTTGATTTTGGATGTTACATGTCTTCTGATGGGCTGACAGTTTTTTGTTTATCAGCTCATAGACATAATTTTGTCATGTGACCATGACGTCATCAACGTTTTTTCATGATTTACTCCTTAAAAATGGAATTAGAATTAAATGACTGTAATATTTTTTCTGTCTATTGGAAATAACCTCAAAAATGTGGTGCACACTTTTAAATAAACCACTACGATGGTTATTCAGTGTGCACCACATTTTTAATGTTATTTCTTCATAGACAGAAAAAATATTAGTCATTCCTTAAATAACCTTCAGGTAATTGCCCCTTGAGTTTACTCTAACCAAACTGATGACATCTTTGTACAATGAAACTGTGAGGTCAAATTTCTTTCTACACTTTTCTCTAAAATCATTACACAAAGTTACTGGGATGTGTCTGTCCAAAGTCATGAGCCTGTATTTTAGTGGTTGTCATTTGTTCATGTCTCTCATAGTTGTTTTGTTATAAATTAGACCATTAGTTTTCTCAATTGAATTGTTTCATATTTTTCATGTTTAGAGCCTTTTATAGCAGACTAAAACGTATGGATCTTTCTCATTGTTGAAGGCCTTAAGGTTGCCTATAATGGCTTACATCCACTTCATTTAAACTTTGGTGGATAGTTGTCTTGTAGGCAATAATACCACATCTCCTTATTTTTATATGGAAAAATGTTTTTGCAGGTTAAAAAGTCTGTGCATTATTCAATTTGAAAATTCTATTTTCTCAATGGCAAAAATATTTTCTTGATGCAGTGGGAAAAATATACATAAAATTGGTGTTTTAAGATCCTTTGTTTGTGAATTTCTAGTTCTGTTGATTTGAGTGTTTCAGAGTTTATAGTTTTATTTTTAGAATTTATGTTCAAAATATCAAAGGAATATGGCTTTTTGCAATTAAAATCGATGACTCTGATGAACAACTCATATTCACACAAATTACTACCTATGGTGTAAAAGTACTATCACAGTGTAGTAAATACCTGATGATGGTGTTATAGTACTTAGATAAGGCATTGTAGTGGTATTACTTCCACTTATAGACAGGTTTTAAAGAATAGAGAACAATGGGGAAAAGGTGCAGAATGAAAGGCGAGAAAAAGAGTAAAATGGGGCAAAAAGAAAATAAAGAACAGAGAATAATGGGGTGCTAAAAAAAAAATATAGAAAAATAGGCAAAAAATATAAAGAATAGAAACACCTGACCTAAAAATTCAACAAAGAATACAGAAATGAAGGACCCCACATCCAGACCCTTATAAATTATGTTCTGCATTCAAAGTTATGTCACCATCATTTTAAGAAATCTTAGAATGTTGTAAATTTTGACAAAGATTACAAATTATGGAATGAAAAAAAAATGATATTTCAAGTTTAGGATTTATATCACTCATGGTTTGAGAAAAAAAAATAGACATTTCTAAATTTCTAGGTAATTAGTAAAAAGTGCTTCTTTTTTTGTATTCTTATTCATTCTAGTGGATCATAAAACACAAAAAACATTAAAAGTTCTGATGGAAATTTGACATTAAATGTTTATAAAACAATATGCTTTAAATTGTTTTAAACATGCTGAATTTTAAGGTGCCTAAGTGGAATGTGTGTGTATATGAGGAAAGGGGTACCTGTCCTCACTTATCTTTGTATGATATACTTTTTAATGTGAAAATTTCATGATACTGTGGATTCATTATTATTCATGGGGAACTAGTTTTTGTGGATTTCATGAGTGAAGGTGTACCTGAGAGGTGTACCATGAATTTAAATATTTAAGGAAATAATAACTTCTCATAGGCATACAATCATTCAATAAACCAAACATAGTTGACCTACTGCTTATAGTTTCTAAGAAACAGTCTTAACCAAGAAAACTTGACATTGACCAAAGAACCATGAAAATGAGGTCAAGGTCAGATGAACCATGCCAGACAGACATGTACACCTTACAATCAATTTAGGCATTAAATATAGTTGACCTATTGCTTATAGTATCTAAGAAACAAACTTAACCATGAAAACTTAACATTGACCAATGAACCATGAAAATGAGGTCAAGGTCAGATGATACCTGCCAGACAGATATATACACCTTACAATCCTTCCATACAACACATATAGTTGATCTATTGCTTATAGTTGAAAAAAAAACAGACCAAAACACAAAAACATAACACTGAGAAATAAACTGTGAAAATGAGGTCAAGGTCAAATAAAACCTGCGAGACTGACATGTACATCATAAAATATTTCCATACACCAAATATAATTGACCTATTGCATATAGTATAAGATAAAAAGACCAAAACTCAAAAACTTAACTTTGACCACTGTAACCATGAAAATGAGGTCAAGGTCAGATGACACCTACCAGTTAAACATGTTCACCTTACAATCATTCCATATACCAAATATAGTAGACCTACTGCTTATAGTATCTGATATATGGACTTGACCACGAAAACTTTACCATGTTCATTGATCCATGAAATGAGGTCGAGGTCAAATGAAAATTGTCTGACGAGCATGAGGACCTTGCAAGATACCCACATACTAAATATAGTTATCCTATTACTCATAATAAGAAAGAAATCAACATTACAAAAAATGTTGACTTTTTTTCAAGTAGTCACTGAACCACTAAAATGAGGTCAAGGACAATGGACATATGACAGACAGAAACTTCGTAACATAAGGCATCTATATACAAAGTATAAAGCATCCAGGTCTTCTAGCTTCTAAAATAAAAAGCTTTTAAGAAGTTAGCTAACGCCACCGCTGCCGCCAGATCACTATCCCTATGTCGAGTTTTCTGCGACAAAAGTCGTAGGCTAGACAAAAATGTCAAAAATAGGGGTACAACAGTCAACATTGTGTTATAATCTTAATCACTATAAAAACAAACAAACATGACATCAAGGAAAAACAAAATGGCATATCGGCAAAACACATACGCAAAAATGAAAGACAAGAATACAAAAAATGACCATAGCACAATAACACAATGGCGGGATGTATAAGTACCGAGCCACGCCAAAAGGATATTACCAAAAATAGACCAAACAGTAAAGGTTAATAATTTACAAAGACAAATAAAAGAACACTATAACAACTATTTGTATAAGAACTAATTGTTGAAAATAAATGAATCAACAGTAGCTAGTTGTGATTAACCTTACCTTCTGGCAATGGGGTTGTTGGTGTCCAAGGTGTTGTGAAATTGGTGCGATTTGTTGGTCTCCAGGGTGTTGTGAAATTGGTGTGATTTGTTGGTCTCCAGGGTGTTGTGAAATTGGTGTGATTTGTTGGTGTCCAAGGTGTTGTGAAATTGGCGTGATTTGTTGGTCTCCAGGGTGTTGTGAAATTGGTGTGATTTGTTGGTCGCCAGGGTGTTGTGAAATTGGTGTGATTTGTTGGTCTCCAGGGTGTTGTGAAATTGGTGTGAACTGAAAATAAAACTCTGATATTAGTGATATGGTATTATGCCAGCAGTAATGTCTCAGTCTAGAAGTTATCTGAATCATAACTAAACACGTCTCAAAGAAAGATTAAGTTTATTTTTTCTTTGCATATTGTTATATAGCTCATGCTTTTTGCTGATAGAATCTTTTTAGAATTTCAGGCAATTAAAGGAAATTAAGAGTTATCTACCCTGAGTTTGCTGTTGACAGTGGATCTTATAAACACAAATATCTAAATTGAGAAAAAACATTTTTTTAAGCCATTTCCAAAGGTTTGTGTGAATCATCCTACATTTTAATGAGATCTTACAATATTAAAGATAATTAAAATACTAATGAATTACCATATTTTTCATGTAAAACAGTCATTTAAAATATAGATGAATGATGTGATGATACAACGTGTTAGTCCCTGCCTCTAGCGTAATGGTAAAATATATATTTCTGGGAAATCAAATGAAAGTGATGCTAGGTGTATCAGGGACATGCACTACTAACACTGTGCTCATGGGCTTTTTGTTCAATGGACACAATACATGTTTGTTCCGTTGGGTATAATAAGATGTGAAAATGATTATACAACTGCCAGGATTTGTTCCTCAAAACAGTTGACCAATTGATAAGACTTGTCTACTGGATAAGTTACATAGATTTCAACATACTTTATTCACTGGTCTACAATTATCCAGTGGATAAAAGTTTCAAGCAACCCATTCCAGAATACCAAATACATGTACCATTGACTTACCATTAATGGTTCCCCTTAAAATATGCCAATGCTAATACAACTGCACACTAAAAATCTTTGACCTAACTGATCTAATTACAAATTAATTTGTAGTTCCCTATAAAATACAAAGAAGATTTCATACATGGCCATTATGTTTGCATTCAGCTAACAGGAAGTTGATGAGTGTTGAACCTCAAATTGTGTCACACAGTACTAGTATAGCATGCTGACATGGTCTGATTAGAAATTTCAGGAAGCTATTATTTGTAGTTCCATAGAAAAATGGGAGAAAGATTTAATGGGACAGACATACTAACTAACATACTGACAAAGGGACAGACAGACAGAGGTAAAATAGCATACAGTAAAACAGAAAACCCCCTTCTCAGGAGTGGATAACATTGCAATATTGCCTATGATTGCTTACATCCACTACATTTAAATTTTGGTGGATAGTCTCATTGGCAATCATACCACATCTCCTTATTTCTATATTGATGCATCTGAAAAGACAGATTGAAATCCTCTTTCAGCTACTATATTATCTGAATAGAATTGAATATACATCTTTTCAGATGAAGTTGTAACAGGGTTTTTGACTGACATAAAGACAGACGGATGGACAGACAGGGTAAAACAGTAAATCCCCTCCTCAGGACGAACTTAAAGACGAACAGACAAACAGACTGGGGTAAAACAGTAAATCCCCTCCTCAGGACGAACTTAAAGACGGACAGACAAACAGACTCAGGGTACCTAATATAACAAAATATTATTTCAAAATTTTGAAACACAAAAAATCATATTTTAAATTTTTGTCAAAATCATAGCTATTGCCCCTTTAATGTGTCAAAAACAAGTTACTTTTTTAGGTTTGATTGTAATTTTTTTTGACTCTCCATATAAATCAGTAAATTGTTTAAATGATTTAAAACATTGACTTTTTTTCACAATATGAAAGGCTTAGATTTGATAAAGCCCCAATAAGGCTCCTATTTCAAGCTAAAAATTTCAAATTAGGATTAATGGCCATTATCCCAATGAAGCATAGCTAAATTTATGACTAGATAGAAAATATGTCTATTTGTTGAAAATTTACATATCAGCTTTCTTTTCATAAATTACAAATGCACAAAGTTGGATTTCCCCCCAAATTCAGTGAAAACGGGTATGAATTTCCATTGGGTTTTATGTAGAGCATGTGTGGACAAACAAAAACTTTTAACATTACACATGTTTGTTTTAAAAAATTACCTATCTGACTTTAGTTTGTCAAACCTTGCACTCCTTGTCATTAATATGGTGAAACAAGAAGATTTGTCAACTTTCACCAAAATCTCTATTTTTGTCCAGAAAAGCTCAACAAAAATAGTTCTATTTCACTTTCTTACATGTCTATTCATCAAATTGAAATAATCTTTATCTTGAATGATGTACAAGATATATGATGGCAAAAAGACCCCTTAAAGATATATCCTACATTCATATTTGCTAGCTTTGTTTCATGAGCTATATGTATACACTAGTGTGTTTCCATGTGCTTCAGGTGTGTGCTTCTATTTTTCGATCAGTTTTGGAGTTTGCATTTGTTAGTTCCTTCTTATTGGTGACCCACAACTTCTTTTTTTCATATTTACTAATGTTTGTTATGTAACAAATGCAATTTAGATATGGTTTTTTATCATATCGGTTCAAGTGCGAGACTCATGTCTTATTTTTAAGGTTCTTTCTTTTTGACAGTTTATTCCAGAAATACATATATTTATATAGAACTACTGAGGAAAGATTTCAAAAGCTTTTTATTGTCACAATTATAAGACTGTGAAACTTATTCTGACAATACCAAATTTTGCCAATTTGACATTTTAATTTTGAATTACACATTGCTGAGCAAGGTCTTTAAAATATAAAATCAACAATAATACAGTATCACACATTGACTTACCATTGCCTGGTGTAGTTGTGTTACTTATAGTTGGCACTGGTGCTGGAAATATAAAATGATATTTCTAATTGACTGTTTCAGATTCTAAAGGACTATGGGTAATTTCATTGTTTGTACCTCAAAATGAAAATAACGTCACGTCATTGGTTGAATTACCATTATATATAATGTTATTGTAGGTCAAAAATGTCTTCATACTATATATTCAACTTGAAAATTCTACTTTCTCAATTGCAGGAATATTGAACCTTTCTCAAAGCTGTGGAAAACATATACATAAAATTGGTGTTTAAGTTCCTTTATTTGTGAATTTCTAGTTCTATTGATTGTGGTGTTTCCAAAATAATAGTTTTCTTTTTACAATTTATGTTAAAAATATCAAAGGAATATGGCTTGATGCATTTAAAATCGATGACTCTGGTGAACTACTTATATTCACAAAAATTACTACCCTATGGTATAAATTAAAGTACTATCACAGTTTAGTAAATACCTGGTGTTAGTGTTGTATTACTTGGTGGAGCCATTGTAGTGATGTTTCCTCCTGCACTTGTAGGTGTAGTACTCTGTGGTACAGACATCAAATCTATAAAAATTAAATATTACAAAAACATTAAATTGAGAACTTATTTTTTAAGTGTTTGAGCTTTTGATTTTGCCATTCAATAAGGGACTTTCTGTTTCGATTCTCCTTGGAGTTCGGTATTTTTGCTATTTACTTTTTAGCTAGCTAATGGTAATTTTTTTATCAAAAGATATGGATAAGGAAATTTGACGAATCTTTGTAAAATAAATTCAAATTTGACACTTTGGTGGTGGTCTGCTACTTAATAAAATTTATCATTATTAAATAAGGTTTGATGTTTTTTCTATCAATTGTTTTTGGCATCTCAACAGGCACGGCAAATGTATACACTTAAAAATTGTAATGAGTACTCTTTTACACAAGAGAAATAATGAGATGCATGTCTGAGGGTCTGGATGGGGGTCCCTAATTTCTTTATTCTTTAATTTTAAGACAATTTTTCTCTATTCTTTATTTATTTTGCCCAATATTCACTATTCTTTATATTTTAACACTCTTTTATTCTCTATTCCTAATTTTTTTGACTATTTTTCTTTACTTTTTTTTTGTTTTGCCCTAAAGTTATTCTGCCCTTGTATGGACAAAAGTAAACCTGATATATGAGCTTGATCAAAGATTGAAAAAGATGAACAATACCAGACAGAGTCCCAACTAGCCCATAATGGAGGGGCACAGCTCCCGGCTCACTTCTTTTGTTCACCCCTTTGCAAAATAGTGCATTTTTTGTTTCTGAAGGAAAGACTACTTGTCAATTAATGCAAATCAATAATACCAACTCCCAAAAATACATCAAATCTAGCAAAAACACATTTATTTATTCAACTATATCGATTTTTTATCTATAAACATGATCGAGAAACTGTCTTTCAACTGTAACCTTCTGCACTAAAATCTGTATTATTTTTTATTATTGTATATTCACTTCATGTTACACATATATGTGTCTGAGCGTTGCATTATAATAAAATCTTGAAATCTTGAAAATCATAGCTAGAACATTGCCAGGTACAAAATGTTGACTGAATTTTCGCAGAATCTCAGCAACTGGTTGAGGATAAGTTTTAGTCTACAAAGATTGAAGACAGCAAAAAACTCTTTGTGAAATTAAGATGCACTAACCTTTAATATGCATATGACTTTGGTCTACGTTAATTACATCTGACAAAATATATCCCACCATCTTGCTATCCATCGTCATCATAGAACCATCTGACATCATAGCGTAACGAGCTTTAAACTCTAGGTCAAACATTATCATAACATTGCCACTGAATTCACTGCAAAATAAATTAAAGAAACTTAGTAAATTAAGGCTACAGTACTAGTTGTATACTGATGTTCAAATCTTGTAAATCGATAGAAAGAGACAAATCAAGGTAACAAACAGAAATTGATGGAATCGCATCAACTCCAAACTTTTTTTTAATAATTTTTATAAACCCCCAACTTAAACAAAAAATCAGCTATAGTTAGTGTGCACCTTTACATAGGAGGTGTCACGAAATAGAAGTTCCTTCATAATTTAAGTTCAAAATTGAAGAAATATTCTAGAATATTATTTCCACAGGAATAAATATTACAGTATATGTTCCTAACGGAATAAATGGTATAGAATATTTGTTCCAACAGGAAAAGATATTATGACACTGTTTATAACAAAGTTCTAATGGAATTTCTGTTAGGCGGAACAAATATATGTTCACAGAGGAATATAAAGAGAAAGAATAATTTTCTGTTTACATTCTGTGGCATCCTAGGAAGAGTACAAAAAATTAGATAATGGATTTAAAGTGACAATAAAAATTAATGGTTAAAACAGTTAAATGACTTGTATCTCTCCAACAGATATATATAAAGAGGTCCAAAAACTTCAAATGGTTTTAAAATGAATTTAATAGGATAATTGATATTTGCAAGCGACAAATTTTATAAATCAGGACATAAAATTGTATGTCAAGCTTGACTGGCTTCAATCTTTCTGAGGTACAATTAACGAGATAATTAATGAATTGTTTTTACCTTTCAATCAAAAGAGTGTCATAATTATGTTTGATAAATCATTTGTTCTGATTTTCAGAGGAAAATTTAGCATTTCAGACATTAGAAGTATCATGGCTCTAGAATACAGGTGAAAACAGGTAGTTTGATAAAATTTTGGGTTATTTGATGACCCAGAAATCTTATTAAAAAATCTTACGTGAGCTGGTAAATTCAAGGGTCAGTTGACAGGTATATAGATATAGGAAGATGTGGTATGAGTGCCAATGAGACAACTCTCCATCCAAGTTACAATTTATAAAAGTAAACCATTATAGATCAAGGTACAGCCTTCAACACGGAGCATTGGCTCACACCGAACAGCAAGCTATAAAGGGCCCCAAAAAATTACTATTGTAAAACCATTCAAACGGAAAAACCAACATTATAATCTATATAAAAACGAGAAACGAGAAACACATATGAACTACATAAACAGACGACAACTACTGTAATCAGATTCCTGACTTAGGATTAAACGCTTAAATGGTACCAAACCTTCTCCCTTTTCTGAAACAATAGTATAACATCACAACATAGAAAAACACACTATAAAATATCAATTGGAAGGCTTAACTCAATCAAAAAACATAAATTAACACACAATGAACGAATAAATTTGACCTGTGACACCTGAATGCAAATACACAGTTAATAAAAAATTACAAGGGATAAATAATTAAAGTCAAAAGTAAACAAGAAATGATTGTAACAGGATGCTGTTACGAAGTCTCCCAAACGAAGCTCCCATAATTCGTAATTCCCAGGGTCGCCTGACATTGGGCAACGTCCAGTGAAAATTGGTTTGGTCCAGTAAAGTTATATGCATTAGTGATGCCTGGGGACTAACCCTGTATATCATTCAAATGATCTTGGCATGACAAACCAGAATATATATGGTTTAGGGGTGGGGATCTCAACCATTTACAAGATATTAGAACTTTCTCAAATGGCAGGGGGTCGGGATGACCCCTGGGGACTAACCCTGTATATCATTCAAACCATCTTAGCATGACAATCTAGAATATATATGGTTTAGGGGTGGGGATCTTGACCACTTAGAAGATATTAGAACTTTCTTAAATGGTATGGGGTGGGGGTGACCCCTGGGGACTAACCCTGTATTACATTTGATGTGCTTTATCATGACAAACCAGAATATATATGGTTTAGGGGTGGGGATCTCGACCATTTACAAGATATTAGAACTTTCTAAAATGGCAGGGGGTCGGGATGACCCCTGGGGACTAACCCTGTATATCATTCAAACCATCTTAGCATGACAAACCAGAATATATATGGTTTAGGGGTGGGGATCTTGACCACTTAGAAGATATTAGAACTTTCTTAAATGTCATGGGGTGGGGGTGACCCCTGGGGACTAACCCTGTATTACATTTGATGTGCTTTATCATGACAAACCAGAATATATATGGTTTAGGGGTGGGGATCTCGACCATTTACAAGATATTAGAACTTTCTAAAATGGCAGGGGGTCGGGATGACCCCTGGGGACTAACCCTGTATATCATTCAAACCATCTTAGCATGACCAACCAAAATATATATGGTTTAGGGGTGGGGATCTTGACCACTTACAAGGTATTAGAACTTTCTTAAATGGCAGGGGGTGGATGTGACCCCTTGGGACTAACCCTGTATTACATTTGATGTGCTTTATCATGACAAACCAGAATATATATGGTTTAGGGGTGGGGATCTCAACCATTTACAAGATATTAGAACTTTCTCAAATGGCAGGGGGTCGGGATGACCCCTGGGGACTAACCCTGCATATCATTCAAACCATCTTAGCATGACAAACCAAAATATATATGGTTTAGGGGTGGGGATCTTGACCACTTACAAGGTATTAGAACTTTCTTAAATGGCAGGGGGTGGGGGTGACCCCTGGGGACTAACCCTGTATTTCATTTAATGGGCTTTATCATTTAGAACATTTTCAATTAAAAAGATTGTGTCTATCACAAACGGTTTTCAATTTATAATCATTTGAAAATTTAAAAAAATAAAATCCCAGAGGGTTCTATAGTAAAACCCTCTTTTCTTTTTGTCCCTCAAAGTACCCCTTTATAAACCCCATTGCACAAACAAAACCCTGATTGCACCACTAGACATGTTAGTCTAACATATTGTGAAACCCTAAGTTAATCTGAAAAGCGGTTTTGGAGAACAGGTGCGGACAAGTTCAAATTTAAAAGCGGCGGAAGAAGAAGAAGAAGAAGAAGAAGAAGAAGAAGAAGAAGAAGAATAATAATAAGAACTGAGCAAGCAAAAACAATAAGTCTTCCCAAACTTCGTTTGGGAGACTTAATAAACAGGTTTAAACAAAGTTAAAGTATGATATCACTGTGAAATTTCAAACAATTTATAGAAAATCATCACTTTTGAATATGTATAAACTTTCAATTTGATGGTTAAAAATACCTTTACTGGCTTTACTGACACTTCTCCAGTTATTCAATTATTAAATACGAAAACGACCAATTGATGTCCCCAAATGTGCTAAAACATTACTGTTATCTCCTAAATATTGCAACTGTCATAAATCTGTGAAACAAGAAAAGGACTATAGTCTACACAATACCTGATTTTATGAAGGTGAAAACCATTATAAATCTGTGACACAGGCATAGATCTGGACATGGACGTTGAATTACCCATTGATGACATGTATTGCTGCATATGAACTTCCATCTAAAATTGAAAAGAAAATTTAATAAGAAACAAGAGGCTCATGAGAGCCTGGTATTGCTCACCTGGCTGTAATTTCAATTTCAGGCATTTGACTTATTAGTAGATCTTACTTTGCTGAACAATTTTGTCATTTACACTTTCTCTCTTTCTATAAGAATATTAAAGATAATACATAACCCAAAACTGTAAAATCTCATAAAAATCAACTATTTCTGGACAGTAACCCAACAATAAGTTGTCATATTAGTCTGAAGATTACTTGACAAGGTAGATCTAAACCTGTTTAACACTTTCATCTTTGTCAGTTTTGCTCTTACTGCTTTAGTTTTTGAGATGAAAGCCCAAAACTTCATTTGACCCCCATGTTCTATTTTTAGAAACTGCCGCCATGTTTTTGAAAGGATCAAATCCCTGAATACAATCTATAAACTAGATACCCTATGGAACATTGAATTAAAGTTTTTAAGTATTTGGCAAAGTAGTTTCAGAGAAGAAGATGTTTAAATGTAAACAAACATGATCAACAACTTGTGTAAAATTGTCTTTAAAGGGCAATAACTCCTTAAGGGGTCAATTGATAATTTTGGTCATAAAACTTTTTTGTAGATCTAAGTTTGTTGAACATTTTTATCTTTATCTCCAAAAATATTCAAGATAATAACCAAAAACTGCAAAATTTCCTTAAAATTACCAATTTAGTGGCAGTAACCCAACAATGGGTTGATTGATTCGTCTGAAAATTTCAGGGCTGATAGATCTTGACCTATTGAACATTTTTACCCCCGTGTCAGGTTTGTGCTAAATGCTTAAGGTTTTAAGATATAAGCCAAAAACTGCATTTGACCCCTATGTTCTATTTTTGCCATGGCGGCAATGTTTGTTGATGGATCAAAACTTCGGATATAATTTATAAACTAGATACACTAAGGAACATTCAGTTAAAGTTTAAAGGTATTTGGCCCAGAAGTTTCAGAGGAGAAGATTCTTGAAATAGTTTACGTCGACGACAACAGACGAAAACGACCACAGAGGCCAAGTGATGGCATAAGCTCACATGGAGCCCTTTGGGCCAGGTAAGCTAAAAAACAACTTATTATATTTCATTACTTTTAAAAACAAGGAATATTCGAACTTTGAGATCGAAATAACTCTGCTGATGAAAATATAACAGTGTCCTGATACAGTTAACCCAGCGATTTCTTTGTTTATAAGACTTTCAA
The DNA here is from genome assembly GCF_021869535.1 of Mytilus californianus. Lineage (NCBI taxonomy): Eukaryota > Metazoa > Mollusca > Bivalvia > Mytilida > Mytilidae > Mytilus > Mytilus californianus. Next base: position 22,817,746 of record NW_026262615.1, on the reverse strand, counting down.
GAGTAGAAAAAATAAAATGATTATAAACCTTTGTGAACATGTTTACTTGTAAAGAATTAGTATCAAAATGTTTAAAAGAGGTTATAAATCTGACACAAACTGTAAGTTAATTTTTTATAATATGAGTATTTTTGTAAATTTATGGAATAATTTCTGCTGATATTTATAGAATAACTAATCGAAGAATTCAATAGAGAAAAATATTCAACGATTGACCAAACAACACATTAATTCACGAATGCGCGTAGCGCATGAGTTAATTATTAGTGTTGTTCGGTCACATGTTGAATATTTTTCGATATTTGAATTCTTTGATTAGTTATTCTTTTTATTACATTGGCAAATGGCTTTTTTATGAAATTAAAGAAGAAAATGTAATGAACTATATCTTTTTTTACTCATTCACAATTTGTTTTGATTTGACGTTATTGACGTCTTGACAATGCCTATTGTTGTATGACGTCAGAGGAGTGAAATAACCACGTTTATTTCACATGTGAAATTATCGCTTTTTATTTCACTGGGAAATCAATGTAATTCATTGCAACCAATGTAATAAAGTAGTCTATTTGCAAACTCAGTAATGAACCCTTAGACCTCTAATAAGATAGTCTTTTGTAAGAGTTGTTTCCCTTATCAGGCCCGTAGCCAGGGGGGTTTGAGAGGTTTCTACACCCCCACCCCCTTTGAAAACAAATAAGCACTACTGAAGTTGACGTTCAGTTAGAATTGTGACTAATAAAGGTGAGATTTTATTTTTCTCGAGTCGATTTAATCCCTCCTTGAAAATTCCTGGTTTCAAGGCCTATTAATGAAGAACCAGTTATGAGGGACATACATTTTCAAGAAGAGCTAGCAGACAGAGAAAAGGAGTAGGCCCAGTAAGACCCCCTTTTGGCCCAAAAATATAGCAGTTTTACAAAATTGTTAAAATGTAAATTTTTAGCTATTTATTGGAAAGAAGAATACTTCTGTTACATAAATATGGGCTGTTTTTGACAATACAATGCACATGTATCGGGTACTAGCATCATTAAGTCATGCTAAATTACTGAAATCTTCGAAATTTTAGCATTTTGGTTAATTTTTAGATGGTTTCCGTCTGAAATGGAAGTGGCCGCATTTGTGTTCATTCTTAATATTTAAATGTAAGTTGTATTTGATCATGTTGATGATAATACATAACATATATAAAGGTTGAGAATGAACACGGATGCGGCCACTTTCATTTTTGACAAAAACCATCTGAAAAGTGACATATGGCATATCTGATAGATTTTTCATATTAAAGCTTGAAATTGAGCGTCTTTAATGACTAAATCAGTTCAAATCTTTTACATAAACTAATTGAATCGACTGAAGTAGACATGCACTTAAGTGTTTAAAAAGTGTCCAATATCTTTCATCAGATGAACTTGAATTTTGAGGCCAAATTCGGCCCTTACCGGACCTACTCCTTTGTCTTTGCTTAATGTGTGTAATCTTTAAGTTTTCAATTTCTTTAATTACATTTAATCTTTGTTTAAGCTTAAGACTTATGATATCAATAGTTATTTTTCATTGAAAATTAGTTACTTAAAAGGTAAAAGAACAAAAATACATAACTCCAAGGAAAATTCAAAACGGAAAGTCCCTTTTTAAATGGCAAAATCAAAAGCTCAAACACATCAAACAATTGGAAAACAAGTTTCATATTCCTGACTTGGTACAGGCCTTTCCTTATTTAGAGAATGGTTTTATAGCTAAAACTAAACATCTAAATATAAATTTCAACTTATCATCTTTGTATGGGGCAGCATTCTATTTAGTTCAGCTCATGGTCTTTAATTGGCAAAGGGAAACAACCTATGTTAAAAGTGTGCAATAACAGAATCAAATCGTTAATTGGAAAATAGACTTATGGGTTGTGTTCAATGTATAAGGATGTGCAGTGACCTATAGTTGTTATTTTCTGTGTCATTTGGTCTCTTGTGGAGAGTTGCCTCATGGGCATTCACACCACATCTTCTTATTTTTATATTGGGGTTTTATTATGAAAAAAAATGGAAAAGAAGTCAGGCTTTCCGGACCATATATTGTTTGTTATTGTTAATCTTTTGGGTGTTTTTGGTGGAGTCGGTGGTTTATGCGGTCTGTTGTACTAGCTGTGTAGTATTTAAGGGATTCCTATTATCCTTTTTTAAGTATTTATGACCTAAGTGGTTGTAAAAATTGACATTATTTTTGCATTTGTTTCAAACATCATTGAGAATTCAGCATTATATTGAGAATAGTATTCATAAATACCTGTTGTATTTCCAACATTAACAGTTGATACTCAAGTGAACTGGTATCATTGTAGGCAGGGATCCAGGTCATATTGATCATCAAAAGTTGTACAGAGAAAATCACTGTGCCATTGGGAACAGAGCTTGAGGTAGTTGTAGAAATGTTATGTGGTTGCCAGAATGTTGTGTTAGGCATGGCTGTGGTTGTATTGGGTGTTGAAAAGTTGACAGATTTGGTTGTTGAAGACATGTTATGTGGTTGCCAGAATGTTGTGTTAGGTATGGCTGTGGTTGTATTGGGTGTTGAAAAGTTGACAGATTTGGTTGTTGAAGACATATTATGTGGTTGCCAGAATGTTGTGTTAGGCATGGCTGTGGTTGTATTGGGTGTTGAAAAGTTGACAGATTTGGTTGTTGAAGACACATTATGTGGTTGCCAGAATGTTGTGTTAGGTATGGCTGTGGTTGTATTGGGCGTTGAAAAGTTGACAGATTTGGTTGTTGAAGACATGTTATGTGGTTGCCAGAATGTTGTGTTAGGCATAACTGTTGTTGTATTGGGTGTTGAAAAGTTGACAGATTTGGTTGTTGAAGAAATGTTATGCGGTTGAGAGAATGTTGTGTTAGGCTTGGCTGTTGTTGTATTTGGTGTCGAATCCTTTACAACTGTTGTTGTTGTCATTGGTGTTAAGTCTGGAAAAAAGCACAAGTAATTGTAAAATAGTAAATACATGTTTTTTCATTAGTTTATTTTGAAAAACATCACAATGAAAGAAACAAATCTATGTCTTACAGTTTGTAAAAGTATAAATATCCTTTATCATAACATATCTTTATTGAGCCTTTACAAAACAAGTGATACCCTCGCCCAAATACTTGAAGGAAGTTGTTAAGTGATGAATCTGAAAACGCATGACATGGTATAGCTGACTTATATAAACCATGAAACCAAATTTCAGAAATCCTTATGATGTAGTTCCTGAGAAAAATGAGATGAAAAATATTCATGGGATGGACGGACAGACATCTAGGTAAAACAGAGTATATCCCCCTTTTTTTAAAGCAGGGGTATAATTATGCCAAATTAAAGTGAATGACTTAAAACTTAAATCTAAAGTGTTTGTATTGTTTTGAATAAGAAGCATCTGAAAGATATTTGTATAATTATATTTCATTCACTTTGCATTGAAAAACCCATTTATCAAAGTTTAAATGATATGTTTAGTTAATCATAGTTATGGTGTCAATACACATCTGTTATCAGCCATCTTTACCCCTTTTTAAGTACCTTTACATTTTGAATCATAATAAATAAAGGTTTCAACTTTCGAGATATAGGGGGAGGAGAGGGAGGGGGCAGGTTGGTAGGGTATGGGTGGAAGATTGGAGCCTTGCATATTTTTTTTCAATTTGGAAATTCCTTTATGAGGGGCAGGGAGGTGAAAACCTCAATTTATCCTTAATCCCCTATCATTTGATTACTAGTATCAGCAGAAGACTCACGTGTAAAAATTGACCAAATATGTCAAGAACCAGGTACTGCAAGTTACTTCAAAAAATAAAATCATACATTTATATACTGCTTTAAAGCAGATAACATGTACAGAATTTACCTAAATCAAGACCCTCCAAAGGTGACTAGGGAATAGGAATATGGTCACTTAGGTCTTCTTCCGACCAGCAGTGAAACCCTAGCCAAAGTTGGGCGTCCGTTTGGCTGTGTGGGATGTACACGGCAAATTTTTCGTCCTTATCCAATATTCCCTCAGTTCCGGTGGCAGTCTTTTTTCCCCTGACCATCATCCCGGACTGCCTATATTACCGGACCTAACTATTGTATTTATTGTTAATTTGTTCTCATCCTGAACATGCATGAAATATTTGCCACTGAACATTAAGCCAACATAAATCAGAAACCTTCAATGCTACAAGTTAAAACTAACAAAGGCGGCTAAACATGTACCTGTATGTTACAACTCTTCATCCCTTCTTCTCTGAAGATGAGACAATTTCTTTAATGGTCTTCAAAAAGTATTTATATTTATTGAGGTGTCGAACGACCTTATTTAGGAATTAAGAGATTAAGTCATTTAATTCGCGGGAATTCAGGAATAGCGAGTCAAATCGGGAATTAGGGAATTAAGGATTTAATTATATCATGATGTGTATGGTGATAGACACATTATTTTCACAGGAATTTAGGATTTGGTATTTATTTTTCTAGGAATTCCAAATGAGACCCCCTCCTACCCCCTTTTTATTCTTTATATGTTCAAAATGATACATCAACCAGATAATTATAATACCTATTGAATGTATGTATTGTACACATTAAACAAACCTGTTATGATACAATCATCTCTATCTATTTTTAGACCAGCTGATACAATGTCTTTGATGGCTAACCAGTCCAACATCACTTGAGTTCCATTTGATTTCTCAGCATAACGACCTTTGAACTCCAGATTAAACATTATTTCAACATTTCCATTCAATGGACTGAAATATCAAAAATTTTGTTTTAATATCAGACTTTAATCAAAGTATTCAGAGCATTAATTGTTTCTTAAATAGTCTTATTGTAAGGCATCTTTGCTAGCCAAGGGTTTTGATCCACAACTTCTAGTGGTTAGATCATAACCCTTGGCTAGCAAAGATAATTGTAAGGATTTGTTTATTTTTCATAAAAGACTGAATATAACTAAACGTTTTCTGACTTTTCTATTGTCAAGAACCCTTTCATGGTTTATACATTTTTTCAAACAAGGTTCAGTATATATAAAAGAACTTTTCCTAGTCTAACTACATTCCCACCTAAATAACAGTAGAAATACTTACCGGACACCTTTGAAGACAAGTCGATACAAGATTTGTGCTATTGGTGATGTTTCAGACATTGAAGGTGAACTATCCATAGATAACATTTTTTGTCTCAGGTTGGCCTCCATCTACAGAACAGATTAACATGTTATTAGTAACCATCATGTACAAATTATATATGAGTCCTTTTCTAAGATAGGTATCATTTATTATGTTGTATAAATGTAATTGACTTTTACAAGGCAAATTATTGATAATCGTTTACATAAATCTATGAATTTTTTCTTTCTTTCAGTTCTCTCCTTTATATTCTTTCAATCAAGTTATTTTTTTCCTCAGTATTAATTGTTCTTTCGTAATTTCTAATTTGTTTATTGTAATAGTTAAATAGGAAATAAACTGTTAAACACAGAGATATGTCTCATCTTTTTGTTATTTTGATAGTAAAATGCAAATGTTAAAATTAAAATAGCAATACTTTAACATGTACAAATGTAAGCTATTTTTTATATATATTTTATATTTATATATATTTGCATATCAGAAAATGAGAAACTAATATATTGTTGACTCTGCTGCCGACGATGGAAACAGCATACCTATGTCTCGCTTTTTGACTCTGTCAAGGCGAGAATAAAATTACACTTAAATATTTGTATAGAAATAATGATCTCTCAGTAATGAACTAACATAAAATATTTCATAATAACCATTAAAAACTATACACATTAATGAGTTTAACAGTAAAAATTTCATCAAAATTAGACCTCTAATTAGTTTTTGACAATGTTTAAAAAAAATGACTTTTCATATGAAATATATGTTTAGTATTAATTGTAGTGAGATTGTTTAAATGTTATTTTTGTTTGTTTTTATGCTATTATTGACTTATGTTCATAATTGAGCTTTCTTTAATAAAATATTTCGTATATAGGGGAAATTTGGAGTACTTTTGACTTAACGACTGTACAACAATAAATTGTAAAATATATAAAAGTGTGAAAGTTAATGGACCATAGCTGTAAGGGTGTGGCAGATTTAAACATCAAAGTGAGATATACTGATGTTATAATGCATATGTATAGCAAATAATCTACATTTTTCTTGAAATGTTTCTGTTAAAATGACCTATTTAAAAGCTTTTAAAATTTTAACGTTCATTGACACTGACTTTTTAAAGTCAAGGAAATTGAAGAAAGGAGAGCTTAGTAACATACACGGAAATGATAATGTTTAACAGTATTCATTCTAACTCTAATGCAGCGTTAATTCTAATTGCATCCACTTAAACTGTTTAAAAATTCTTAAACTGAAATTTATTAACAAAAATTAAGTAATCATAAAAAATGCTATTAAATTTTATCAAACTTTTGACACAATTTCAGCAGTTGGGCTAATTCTATTCTTCATTTTTTGCTATTAATTATAATGAATGCCAAGGAAAGGAAAAAAATAACATATAATAAACGGAATGTTCCAATGTCCACTGTGTTGCACATATTTTATCTTTTCAACATGTTCAAGGGCTATAAAATAACTTGTTTTTTGTTCTTTAAAACTTTTGATAAATATCATAGAGAAATAAAGGCTTGAGACCAAATGCAATGCAATTTCCAATATATTTAATATATTCAAGGGGTATAACCCTTTTCAAAATAATTGATTGTCACTTATTTTCAAACTTGTCTGTGACATTGCTGGTATAAACTTTTGATATAAATTTGATAAAAATCTGACATTAATTGTACACATGAGAGCGCTTTTTACAATGCAATTTTCCATATGATTAATATTTCTAAGGTTCATAACTCTTTTAAAAATAATTGATCGGCACTGATTCACGAACTTGTCCAAGATATTTCCTGAATTTCTATGTCTCCAGCAACATGTCGTACGGGAAACAATAAAAATATTATGGGGGATCTCTGAAAAAATTAGGGCTGGGGAATGAGAATTAAGGAATTATTTGTTTAATCCGTCAGAAACACAATGTTTAACAAAACTGTTTTGATTATAGTAATTCATCTATACTAATTGCAGGGTTCTCACTAAGATGAGTCTATGAGTCCTGGACTTACCATTTTCTAAACTGGTGAGTCCGAAGTTGCATCAAGAGAGAATCAGCTGAGTCTAGTTTCATCATTTTATAGCAAAATTTTCAAATTAATCTAATTTTGATTTTAATCCCTTCTTCTATTTAGTAAATAATATATATTAACACATTGTTTTTCACTTGTCAGAGCCAAAAATGTTAACACAGAGTTCCTGGACTTGCCTACAAAAATCATAAGTGAGAACTCTGTAATAGTTAATATGAGATATTGGTTACAAATTCAAAATCCATAGTAAAAAGTTCAAAATACCTGGTTAACAGTTTGAAGCATGTTTTGATACTCTGCTGAACCAGTGTCATTGTAGGCAGGAATCCAGGTCATGTTTCTCATGAGAACTTGTACATAGAACACAACAAGAGATTCAATGGAAACAGTAGTCATTGTGGTAGGAGGTGTTGTAGTAGTTGGTGAGGTTGTTGTGGTAGTAGTCGGCATTGTGGTAGTAGGCATTGTGGTTGTAGGTGTTGTAGTAGTAGGTGCTGTGGTAGTTGGTGTTGTTGTAGTCGGTGTTGTGGTAGTTGGTGCTGTGGTAGTTGATGTTGTTGTAGTCGGCACTGTAGTTGTTGGTGTTGTTGTAGTCGGTGTTGTGGTAGTTGATGTTGCTGTAGTCGGTGTTGTGGTAGTTGGTGCTGTGGTAGTTGATGTTGTTGTAGTCGGCACTGTAGTTGTTGGTGTTGTTGTAGTCGGTGTTGTGGTAGTTGGTGTTGTCGTTGTTGGTGTTGTTGTAGTTGGTGCTGTGGTAGTTGGTGTTGTTGTAGTCAGTGTTGTGGTAGTTGGTGCTGTGGTAGTTGATGTTGTTGTAGTCGGCACTGTAGTAGTTGGTGTTGTTGTAGTCGGTGTTGTGGTAGTTGATGTTGTTGTAGTCGGTGTTGTGGTAGTTGGTGCTGTGGTAGTTGATGTTGTTGTAGTCGGCACTGTAGTAGTTGGTGTTGTTGTAGTCAGTGTTGTGGTAGTTGGTGTTGTGGTAGTAGGTGTTGTTGTAGTAGTTGGTTTTGTTGCTTGTGATGTTGTTATTGATGTTGTTATTGATGTTGTTGTGGCTGGTGGTGTGATATCTAAAAGTAATAAAAACACATATAAATTCATTTCACCAGGCAACTGATGTAATTATCATTAAATATTTAAGTTGTAAAGTTCAATCCTATATATATCATGATGATAAATGCATCTCATTTGCATATCTCAGTGCCAGTATTATGTGGATAGTATTTATTAAAAAGAGAATGCTCTCCATGGGTTATACAAAAATATTGTATTTGGGAAAGGTGACGTAGTCTTCCTGCAGACTTTTATCTTGTGAACTAGCAATATATATTAAAAGTTTTCTATTAAAATACTACTGAAATTAAATGTTAACTTGTGTCAGATTTTTTTTTTACTATTAAAGTGAAAATAGCCTAAATTAGACTATTTCAAAAATTTCCCAACAACCACGAGGATGATGATTGTAGCCGTATATTTAATGTGTTAGTTCAAATGTTAACAGTCTGCAGGAAGACATGTCAACCTACCCAAACACATTATTCTGATCCTGAGCCTACCAGTCTTTGCTCTAACTCATTAAAGCTGTTTGCTTAGTAGTGTAGCAACATATACCAATCTCAAAGCCTTTTATTTGACCCCAACAGGGATCGATTTTACCCACAACCACCCGCACTCAAGGCAAGCATGTTACAACAAGACCGACGAGGCAGTTCTAAGTAAAAAGTACTCTCAAACTCTGCAATAAAATAATTACCAGCAAATGATACTGTATTTGTGTCAATATCAAAAACTTCATTGTACTCATCAACAACACCATTCTGAACACTTTCAACAAATGTGTCAGCAATTTTTTTGTTATCCAGCTTCACAACAGGTGGCGCTGCTGTTGAAACATCTTCTTTGACTACTGCAGGGTTCTTGAAGATGATATCAATAATTGCTTCGGTACTACCTTGTCTGTATAAAAATAATGATAATATACTTCCTTTGTTGTAAAAAATATATATGTATGTATTGTATTCATACACTTTTTGAGCTTGCATGCAGTTGTACTGTGGATTAATTTTATAATTCATGGGATAGTTCCTTTGTTGTTCAAAAATATATCTTTTTACCATATTTATTAAATTTTGAGCTTGCATGATAGCATACTGTGGATTCATTATCATTCACGGAAAACTATTTTTTATGGATCTTGTCAGTGAAGGTGAACCATGATTTAAGTGTTCAACAAAGTACACACTTTCCAAAGGTTTGTATGCAGACTAATCTGTTGTTCAGTAGTTGTCGTTTGTTGATGTGGTTCATAAGTGTTTCTCGTTTTTTATATAGATTAGACCGTTGGTTTTCCTGTTTGAATGGTTTTACACTAGTAATTTTTGGGGCCCTTTATAGCTTGCTATTCGGTGTGAGTCAAGGCTCCGTGTTGAAGACCGTACTTTGACCTCTAATGGCTTATTTTTATAAATTTTGACTTGGATGGAGAGTTATCTCATTAGCACTCATACCACATCTTCTTATAACTAATCAGGATGCAAAACCACAAAATCAAATATCCACACACAAAAAACAATTTTTCCTCAATCCATGAAAATAAATGAAACACAGTTACAGTACCTGCTGATGTTTATATATGATACAAGTGTTGTTTGTACTTATATCAGTACCATATATATATGCATATTCAATGTTAAATAAAAAGGTGAGTTTTCATAGTAAGATGCTGTCTACAAAAATTAAAAGCAAACTTAGTAGCAGGTGCACAGCTTTATGTCTATTATAAGAATCTGTGCAAGTTTAGTGGAATTCAGTCAAGCTGTTTTCAATAATTTGCAGATTAAGAAAGTTTGACAGGGGAATGCTGCAGATGATGCACAAAATGACAGAACTCATCCCATTCTTACATTTCAGCTGACTGGCACGACACAGTAAGACATGCATAGCTTCATATATAGCAGTATGCAATATATCTTTACCATCAATAGAAAAGTATATCACAGCCACGAACATTGTAAAAGAAAGATTGAAAATAATTTCACAATGGTTATAATATTTCTAAATGAAAGACCATTGGCCAAGTGAAAAAAATTTGTTTTTGCTTCATAAAGTTGTAAAGATTAGAGCACAACTTAATTTTCCCCAGGAAATCTTTTATTCTACAATGACCAGGCTTGTACTTACATGAGCAACACGATGGGTGCCACATGTGGAGCATGATCTGCTTACCCTTCCGGAGCACCTGAGATCAACCCTAGTTTTTGGTAGGGTTTGTGTTGTTCAGTCTTTAGTTTTCTATGTTGTGTTTTGTGTATTGCTGGTTGTCTGTCTTTTTCTTTTTTAGTCATGTCATTGTCAGTTTATTTTTGACTTATGAGTTTGAATGTCCTTTCACCTCTCTTTTGACATTTCATACATTGCAATTAATAATATTACCTGAAGCCTTCTACCTCATTTCTTATATATATATCTTTCAGCTCACTAGACTGGTAGACTTTGTCTATCTGTAAAAATACATAAGGATAACTTAGCATTTTTTTTTAACTATTTCACTTAGTAAACCAGTATTGGAAATCTCTGTCATTTTTTTTTATCATGTCATGGATAACACGAAGTATTGAATAATACTTACCACTGATTGAATACATAAGTATATCTCTGTGAAAAATTTCACCTTAAAAAAAAGAAGGTATCACTTGTCCCACCCGACTTCAGTTTCCGTTTCACGCACAATGTTTTGAATTTCACGTGTCACGCTTACAAAAAATTGGCCAATCCTATGTCACGCTTAGACCTCAATGAGACCCATTACCAAGGGGATGGATAATTCATAACTCATAAGTAATAAAGAAACTGACAATTAACCCCATTGGAAAAAACGAAAGACAAACAAGTCTACAAAGTCCTACATAGAAAACTAAAGACTGAGCAACAAGAACATCATCACAAACTGAGGAGAAAACTAAAAACTAAAGACTGAGCAACAAGAACATCATCAAAAACTGAGGAGAAAACTAAAAACTAAAGACTGAGCAACAAGTACTCCATCAAAAACTGAGGAGAAAACTAACTAGAGGCTCTAAAGAGCCTGTGTCGCTCACCTTGGTCTATGTGCATATTAGGCAAAGGACACAGATGGATTCATGACAAAATTTGGTTTTTGGTGATGGTGATGTGTTTGTAGATCTTACTTTACTGAACATTCTTGCTGCTTACAATTATCTCTATCTATAATGAACTTGGCCCAGTAGTTACAGTGGAAAATATTTTGTAAAAATTTACAAAAATTTACAAAATTTATGAAAATTGTAAAAAATTGACTATAAAGGGCAATAACTCCTTAAGGGGTCAATTGACAATTTTGGTCATGTTGACTTATTTGTAGATCTTACTTTGCTGTACATTATTGCTGTTTACAGTTTATCTCTATCTATAATAATATTCAAGATAATAACCAAAAGCTGCAAAATTTTCTTAAAATTACCAATTCAGGGGCAGCAACCCAACAACGTGTTGCTTGATTGGTCTGAAAATTTCAGGGCAGATAGATCTTGACCTAATGAACAATTATATTCTCGTCAGATTTGCTCTAAATGCTTTGGTTTCAGAGATATGAGCCAAAAACTGCATTTTACCCTATGTACTATTTTTTAGCCATGTTGGCCATCTTGGTTCGCGAGCGGGGTCATCGGACACATTTTTTAAACTAAATACCCTAATGATGATTGTGGACAAGTTTGGTTAAATTTGTCTTAGTAGTTTCAGAGGAGAAGATTTTTGTAAAAGATTACAAAAATTTACGAAAAATGGTTAAAAATTGACTATAAAGGGCAATAACTCCTTAAGGGGTCAACTGACCATTTTGGTCATGTTGACTTATTTGTAGATCTTACTTTTCTGAACAATATTGCTGTTTACAGTTTATCTCTATCTATAATAATATTCAAGATAATAACCAAAAACGGCAAAATTTCCTTAAAATAACCAATTCAGGGGCAGCAACCCAACAATGGGTTGTCCGATTCATCTGAAAATTTCAGGGCAGATAGATCTTGACCTGATTAACAATTTTACCCCGTCAGATTTGCTCTAAATGCTTTGGTTTCAGAGATATAAGCCAAAATCTACATTTTACCCCTAAATTCTATTTTTAGCCATGGCGGCCCTTTTGGTTGGTTGGCCGGGTCACCGGACATATTTTTTAAACCAGATACCCCAATGATGATTGTGGCCAAGTTTGGTTTAATTTGGCCAAGTAGTTTCAGAGGAGAAGCTTTTGTAAAAGTTAACGATGACGGACGACGACGGATGACTACTACGACTGACGACGGACGCCAAGTGATGAGAAAAGCTCACTTGGCCCTATGGGCCAGGTGAGCTAAAAACTAAAGACTGAGCAACAAGAACTCCATCAACAACTGAGGAAAAAACTAAAAACTAAAGATTGAGCAACAAGAACTTCATCAAAAACTGAGGAAAAAACTAAAAACTAAAGATTGAGCAACAAGAACATCATCAAAAACTGAGGAAAAAACTAAAAACTAAAGATTGAGCAACAAGAACATCATCAAAAACTGAGGAGAAAACTAAAAACTAAAGACTGAGCAACAAGAACATCATCAAAAACTGAGGAGAAAACTAAAAACTAAAGACTGAGCAACAAGAATCCCATAAAATATTGAGCCTGATCACAGATGTTAGGGAAGAATAAGCATATCCAGTAGTTCCCTCGTGCTAAAATTGTCACTATAAACTGGTCAACAGAATTTTTAAACAAAATCACTGAAAGAAGTCCTGATTGACAGCTGGAAGCCAATCAAAACTGTTAAATTATGCATTTAACATCCAACTGAGCATAAATTCAGGCCATCTTGAATATTTCCATACTTTTTTTACCGTAGACATTATTTATATCATATAGAAATTTTTATATTACAAAATGAAATTCATTAAATCACCACATTAAATAACTGGCAAATTCAATCTTCAAAGATTATAAGTTTCACTATATGGACCAAATTCAATGGCTAACCTATTATTGCTAATTCTTATTGTGGCATATAGTCATAATAGTTGATTATAACATTCTTATCTGAATTCAATAAAAGATATCTTTAAGTTCATACATGCACATGTACTTTAAATTCATGCATGTTCTTTACTTTCCATTAATTGAATTTTTAATCATCGTTAAAATACGGTCACAACTTTTTTTAAATGCACTGACACTGTAATTTCATTCAGCCTTTTCTTAAGGCAAACAGAAATTTGTTTTTAGAAAAAGTACTTTGATTTCCCTAACATCATGAACATGAGAAAACAAAATTTTGATACTGAATATTTAAATTTTTAAATCTCTAGTGTAATTGCTGGTTAACCTTATAAACATCATATAATACACAATATCAACACCTCAATTGACAGCTGTTTTTCACATCATCATTGTCTATCCCACCCATATATCCTCTGCAGAGACCTACACTATGCAACTTTAAATTTAGGGAGCTACCATTTGATTTTTATGGGGGTGGGGTAGGATGAATTTTGAAAAAAAAACAGGACAGGATTTTTGAGTAAAAAAAAAACACCAGGATGAGCAACTTGGAAAAAAAACTAGAGGCTCTCAAGACCCTGTGTCGCACACCTGTGTCTACTGTGGTTTTGGAAATCATGTATAAAATAAAGGTTAAAATCACAATAAATTTTATTAATAGTATTAGATACCTAATAATGAATGAGGCCAAGTTTGGTTTAATTTGGACCAGTAGTGAAATTAAAAGTAGGTTATCCCATTGTAGTCTTACAATAGTTACTGAAGACCCTTATCATTATTTAAATTAGTTTTTAAGTTGTGACCATTTGAAATTGTCTTTTTACAATTTTCCCATAGATTTCTATAGTAAACCCCTATGTTCTATTTTTAGCCATGGCAGCCATCTTGGTTGGATGGATCAGATACATTTTTCAATCAAGATACCCTATTGAAAATTGTAGCTAGGTTTAATTCTATTTGGCCCAGTAGATTAAGTGGAGAAGATTTTTGTTAAAGATAATAAAAATTTAAGACAAGAGTGCACACACTGAAATGTCTCGCCTTCAGCTCTTCTTTCCAGCCATTGATTTTATGTTGATAGTCCTAAATATAAAGCTTTACTACAAGTAACACATAAACTTAACATGATCCAAGAAAATGAGGTTAAGGTCAGATAAACCAAATGAGAAATACATGTACACCTTACAATCATTCAATAAACCAAACATAGTTGACCAATTGCTTATAGTTTCTAAGAAACAGTCTTAACCAAGAAAACTTAACATTGACCAATGAACAATGAAAATGAGGTCAAGGTCAGATGAACAATGCCAGACAGACATGTACACCTTACAATCGATTTATGCATTAAATATAGTTGACCTATTGCTTATAGTATCTAAGAAACAAACTTAACCATGAAAACTTAACATTGACCAATGAACCATGAAAATGAGGTCAAGGTCAGATGATACCTGCCAGACAGACATATACACCTTACAATCCTTCCATACAACAAATATAGTTGATCTATTGCTTATAGTTGAAGAAAAACAGACCAAAACACAAAAACTTAACACTGAGAAATGAACCGTGAAAATGAGGTCAAGGTCAAATAAAACCTGCGAGACTGACATGTACATCATAAAATATTTCCATACACCAAATATAGTTGACCTATTGCATATAGTATTAGAAAAAAAGACCAAAACTCAAAAACTTAACTTTGACCACTGAACCATGAAAATGAGGTCAAGATCAGATGACATCTACCAGTTGGATATGTACACCTTACAATCATTCCATATACCAAATATAGTAGACCTACTGCTTATATTATCTGATATATGGACTTGACCACGAAAACTTAACCTTGTTCACTGATCCATGAAATGAGGTCGAGGTCAAATGAAAATTGTCTGACGGGCATGAGGACCTTGCAAGGTACGCACATACTAAATATAGTTATCCTATTACTCATAATAAGAAAGAAATTAACATTACAAAAAATGTTGACTTTTTCTTCAAGTAGTCACTGAACCATGAAAATGAGGTCAAGGACAATGGACATATGACAGACAGAAACTTCGTTACATAAGGCATCTATATACAAAGTATGAAGTATCCAGGTCTTCTAGCTTCTAAAATATAAAGCTTTTAAGAAGTTAGCTAACACCGTCGCTGCCACCGGGGGATCACTATCCCTATGTCAAGCTTTCTGCAACAAAAGTCGCAGGCTCGACAAAAAATTGTTAAAAATTGACTATAAAGGGCAATAACTCCTCAAGGGGTCATTTGACAATTTTGGTCATATTGCAAATTTGTAGATCGTACTTTGCTGAACATTATTGCTGTTTACAGTTTATCTCTATCTATAATAATATTCAAGATAATAACCAAAACCCGCAAAATTTCCTTAAAATTACCAATTCAGGGGAAGCAACCCAACAACTGGTTGTCTGATTTGTCTGAAAATTTCAGAGCAGATAGATCTCAACCTGATGAACATTTATTTTCCCTGTCAGATTTGCTCTTAATGCTTTACTTTCAGAGATAAAAGCCAAAAACTGTATTTTACCCCCATGTTCTATTTTTAGCCATGGCGGCTATCTTGGTTGATGGGCGGGGTCATCGGATACATTTTTTAAACTAGATACCCTTAGGATGATTAAGGCCAAGTTTGGTTTAATTTGGCCCAGTAGTTTCAGAGGAGAAGATGTTTGTAAAAGATTACAAAAATTTACCAAAAATTGTGAAAAATTGATTTTAAAGGGCAATAACTCCTTATGACGTCAATTGACAATTTTGATCATGTTGACTTATTTGTAGACTTATAGTTTATCTCTATCTATTATATATTCAAGATAATAACCAAAAACTGCAAAATTTCCTTAAAATTACCAATTCTTGGGCAGCAACCCAACAACTTGCTGTCTGATGCATCTGAAAATTTCAATGCAGATAGATCTTCACCTGATGAACATTTTTACCCCCATGTCAGATTTGCTCTTATTGCTTTAGTTTCAGAGATATAAGCCAAAAACTGCATTTTACCCCCATGTTCTATTTTCAGCCATGGTGGCCATCTTGGTTGATGTGCGGGGTCATCGGATACATTTTTCAAACTAAAAATATACCCTTAGAATGATTTAGACCAAATTTGGTTTTATTTGGCCCAGTAGTTTCAGAGGAGAAGATTTTTGCAAAAGTTAACAGACGACGATGACGACAAACGCCAAGTGACGAGAAAAGCTCACTTGGCCCTTTTTATTAAGGATGGACGCCAAGTGATGAGAAAAGCTCACTTGGCCCTTTTGGGCCAGGTGAGCTAAAAAGGCAGGATGACAATTTATGTAAAAAAATTCAGGATAAACTAATAAAAAAATAAGGCAGGACCAAATAGAGTGAAAAATAAAAAGGCAGGACAGAGATTACAACTAAAAAAAATGCAGGACAATTTTTTCATCCTAGCCATCCCCCCATAAAAATCAAATGGTAGCTCCTGTAATCTCCTCTATCACTCGACATATAGCATGAAACAATCAATCAATATCTTTCCAAATTGAAATTTTTTATCATGAAACTCATGTTTTAAGAACAAGTTACCGCTATTTTTTATTTAATTTGATTATCAAGGAAATTGGGTCACGTAGGATATGAATTGAAGAGAGGTTTTGTTGTTGTTCATTTAATGATTGTTTAAGATCTATGATTATATTGTTTGTTAAGATGGATGAACATTTAACATTGTGCTGAATCATTATAAACAAAGGAGACCTGATTTATTTCTCAATAAAGTGTCACATTCGATCAATTTCAACAATAAAACATATGTTTCCTATTGAAGTATTGTTAAAGTGATGTTCTCTCGTTGTAATAAAGTCTATTCTACAACGTACTCATATATATTTATACATATATATATATTGTTATATATCAGTATGTATGGTCAGATTATGTTTCTGTGTGTAAGAGAGAGTTGTTAATTCCCCTTTTGCCAGTATTTTGTATTTTTGTTTGTGACGTCTTCTTTGTCTGATTAAAATGTAGAAATGGAAGCAGATGTGTTTTTATCTGTCCATATATATAATCGCCTCCATCCTTGCTACCAGAGCTATTCCCCAATTCTGTAACAATATATATATATATATGTATGTCTGCCTACATGTATGTGTAGTGGCAACTGTAAATTATACCTATATATATATTCTCTTTATATATATTCAAAACAAAAATTGAGATTTTCGTCATTTCATGATTTCTAATTTTGATAAAAAGCTCCCAAGCCTTGTTTTAACTTCTATATATATCTAACCTATGGCAAGCTGTTTTACTATTATATAACACAAGTCTAAATTGAAATTATACATGTATATCAATGCTAACTTCAAGATATCTCATTTAGTTTATATAGTTTATAAGAAATCTTAAAAAGTTTATAAGATATCTTATAAAGTATATATAAATAAGATATTTTATAAAGTTTATATCTTATAAAAACCAAGGATTTGTATAGTAAAAACCTTCTTACTGTACACATCCTTGTAAAAACTAGATTATATAAGATATCTTATATTAGTCCAAATAATTATGACATCTTGAAAGGCTATTTTATTTTTTTGCTGTGACGCCTTCCTACGACGTCATAATTATTTGGACTACTATTTATATATGAGATATCTTGAAGTTAGAATAAATAGTAAAACGGCTTGCCATACTAACCGAATCAAAATTAGCCTAAGTATTCTTATTGTAATAAACTGATACTCTGTACAGTATGCCAAGTAGTTTTTTCGTGAACTGAAGCCGTAAAAATTAAATTGATACAAGGCTTTTCAGTAGGATGATATTTTTATCTAGCAACAGAGCTTCGCGCCTGGGCCAGAAACCGGAAATTCTTTTTATAAGTCCCAGACCCATTTCGGAAGTTTACCAAAGTTTCGTGTTTTTCACTGTGGACTCAAGTTGTCCCAAGAGGGTATTCTCTTTGATATGTAGCAGGAACAATTCTGTTGGAGATTCGGGGATGCGGACCACAGCTTATTCTAGTTTTTTTTGCTTTTTTTTGCTTTTCAAAAACATGATCTATTTACATAATTAAACTATTTTTAAGTTTATGAGGTATCTGTCTTTCCATAATTTGTCATATTGTTGGTTTGCCTTACCATAGATATAATAGCCATAGATAAAGTACTGGACCCACATCAAAAGCAGATGATATTTGCCGAAATTTATTCACCCTCTTATTATATACATGTCACGCTTGGTGTTAATTAGCCTTCATTGGCAATTGCCGTCGATCGATATCTAATAAATTGTGAATCGGGAGACTTTTAAACACACGAATGTGTTACGTAATGACTTTTAACCATAATAAAAAAAACGACCTTTTTTTTTTAACTCTGCCAGGTCCAAAGCTCGGATAAAATAGGAGGGAAGTCATGAGAAGTAAATATTGTAAAAGCGCAAATGTCCTATATAAAAAGCGCAAATGTCCATTTAAAAAAGCACAAACGTCCTATGATAAAGCGCAAACGTCCCGCGCCGGAATTGATATATAGCTGTATTTATAGTACGAATCACACCTCCTCTAACACAATTTTAAGAAGGAAGAGGGAAAAACCATGAATGACACAGGACAAAACTCCTATATTTTCATTTTATCATAGCCATTATAACGCTTAATCTATATATTGTTTACTTCAAAAATGAAATCGACAATCAGATTATACCACCATCTATTTAATAGCAAAACAAGCACAAAAATGGTAAGCGGAAAGGTATATAGAAGACACAAATTCAGAGACATGATTGTGCTATTTCCCAATTATTTAATGTATTCAGTGTGTCCACTACATACGTTTTCTTCACCAAACGGCGTTTAAAAAGTTTATAATGTATTCCCTTTTTTCTCTTTATTTTCTAAAACTTCGTGTTACGACAGAAAGTTTCGACACTTGTAAAAATCTTTTTTCTTTTCTAAAAAATAATAATTTCTTCTTTCTGGCATAAAATATGATTACACTATTTTGAATCTCGATAAAAAAGAAATTTCTTTAACTCGCCATAGAAAAATTCGACCAGGTTCGACCTCTTAACCACGTATACCATCAGTAAACGATATGTCTCCTCTTGTCAATCATACAGGTCTTATTTTCCGAGTGCAACCGATGCAAGTGCTATGACAATTTAATTTTACATGCCTGTTAAGTCCATTTTCCATGATTTCTCTATTTTATTATTTCAACAACAGCATAACCTTTTCATTTGTTGACCGATTTTCTCCAAATAAATTACAATCCGAACAACTTTTACAACCAGACGCTTTATATTGCTCCCGCGTCACGGCATATTATTACTTGAGACAGGTAACGCATATTAATTATCGGTTGATAAGACGAGTGCCCGATAATTTAAATATAATTATGATAAGTCATTAGTCTATTGGGAGGATGTCGGCAAATATCATCTACATCATAGGCCACTACGCGCAGTGCCCTGCTTTTGATATTTCAAAGGAAACTACATGGGGCTCAGTGTGACAAATTCTGAGTACTTTATCTATGGCTATTATATCTATGGCCTTACGGAACACAGAGGCGGTTCTATGATTTTGAAAAAGAGGTAACGTTCAATAGATACACAAAAAGGGATTCATGGAATAGCCAAAAAATCGTACCGCACATTATAAGAGGGTGGTAAAGTGTTATTGTCGTGCAACGTGTTTTGCCATTTTTATTTCACGTGCAGCCGTGAAAAAGGTTCGTTATTCACCGTGTTTCGTGAAATCGGTAAAAAGATCAACGTCCAAGCGGAAATTTTTAATTGTTCGTTCATCGTGAAATGGCAATTTTATTTCGCGTTCTTCCGTGCAGATATCCCACTTTACGCCCCTCTTATAACAGATCACGACTACTAGAAAAGGAATCTACTTTGGCCCCGAAAAACCCCGCTTATCAAAAGTATCAATGACAATGTCCCGCGATGACTCCAATACAAATTTTTATTACAGGTTTGAAATCAGAGACATAATGCTCTGGTTGAACTGAAAGTCACAAACATGATGTCAGACTGAGATGATAACATGTAATCTCGGATTCATAAATAAGATGTTTATAGATATGTACTCACCATATTTGAAACATTTGCTGCTTTCTGCTTGTATACAGGCGAAGAATGGTTTGTTAATGCGTCGTCCCATTCGTTATCAATTGTTATGTTTCCTTGAAATTTTAGCTCTTGAGGTAGAACTGTATCAAAAAAGAAACAAATCATTCACAGGCCATGGTAGCACATCATAGGGTTTTTGTTTCATAAATGGTAAAATGGAAACCAATGACATATATAGGCAGGAAATTTTGAAGCTCAGGGGAGAAGAGGATGATCAACCAATGGACATTATATGTCTCCGAATATGTCACTTGATAGCCCAACGGATTCCTTCTCTTGATTCATGAATACACATCGGATGTCGTGTTATTACTCTCGTTTCATATTATAAGTTAATGCATATATTTACTTATGCAACAGAAAGGAAACCAAGGCCATTGGTAGGACTAATGAAGTCAGTATCAAACAAACAAACAAAACTTATTTAATTCCAGAAATTCGAAAGTTCGAACATCGTGAATAATCAAAGACGAAAACAATTTTTTTTCATTACTAACATCAATCAATCAACAAATATGATAATCTCAACTCTTCACTATAGCCAATCAATCAATACATACATATGGAAATCTCAACTGTCGAAAGGCGCATCTGGTGAATTAAAATTGGTACCGTATATGTTATTTTCACTAACCAATCAATCTATAAATATGTAAATCTCAACTCATCAATATCTAATCAATAAATAAATATCTCACAAACCAATCAATCAATATATAAATCTCACCTCCTCGATAACCAATCAACCAATAAATATGTTAATCTCAACTCCTCACTAACAATTTATTCAAGTTATCAATATATTAATCTCAACTCCTCGATAACCAATCAATCAATAAATATGTTAATTTCAATTCCTAACTAACCAATCAATCAATAAATCTATTAATTTCAACTCCTCACTTACCAAGCAATCAATACATATGTTATTTTCAACTCCCCACTAATGAATCAATCAATAAATATGTTCATCTTAACTCCTCATTATATATCAATCAGTAAATCAAACAGTGAACCAGTCAGTTTACTTACCAGGTGTCGTAGTTGTTATTGTCGAGACCGTCGTTGTCTGAACATCCGCTATAAAATTAAAAAAATAAGATATAATGATTATTAAAACTGATCAATCTGTAATAGTTCGAAAACCTCAAAAATATTACAAAAATATTAATTGTGTAGAAAACTTCATCCGGTTTTATGCAAATTCTAGAGATCTCCTACTTACACGACAATCATTTAATTATTTTCCCTACAAAGTCTGTCATTCGTTTTCCGACAAGACGCTGAGCACTTATTTTCTTTTCTTACTCATATCTATATATTTAATACTTTGACTCTCAGATACGGGTTTGAGTTAATTTGACGAATACAAGGCTTGACAATGAAATAAACTAGGTTATTTACATGTAAAATATTACAAATTAAGTACTAAGCAATTATTCCTACTCACAAAGACTTGTGAAATAAACAGCTACTGCTATTGCACCACCGACAACTATTAAAAGTCCTATGCCTATGGCAATAGCTATAGCTTTTCGAGACTTCGACTTTGATGTTGAATCTGATGATATACTCCCATGAAGATGCTGATCGGAACCCGTTCTCTGCGTTTCTCCATAATGGTAGCTAGACATATATCCTTGATGTGGTTGAGGAACATTTTTATGATCCCAAACATTGATGTTTTGGTGTAAATAGTCTTTTTGTCTATAATCAGGCCTGTATATATCATCTCTGTGGTAGCCTGGATTGTCGTAAGAATTTTTATCACGGTAATGGTGGTCTTTGCCGTGTCGATGCTCCTGCGAAGAGAAAACAGTTATCATATGTGTTGTCTTGAAATTGCTACTTGTTTATTTTTTTGTTTAAAAAGATTGTAGCCTTGCTCAAATCATTTTGTATTTTCTTTGTTTTGGTGCTTTGCATTTGCGCCAATTGGCATTTCATTTGCGCTAATTATACGGGTTAATAGTATGAATAATAATAATATGTTTATTTTTCTACTAAGTTTATGTTATTTATATCCTCCGTTCTCCAACATTACAAGTTACCCCTTTCGAGCAGGATAAGTTCCTAAATAAAAAACAATAAGGCTAAAACACAACACCAACAGCTTTTGTTTGCATCATAAAACTACGTGTATCCCAATCATTGCACCTATATGAGGGTCTGGAGGGGGTCCTTCATTTCTGTATATATTTTATCTTTTAGCCATTATTCTCTTTTCTTTATATGTTTTGCCCATTATTCTCAATTCCTTATATTGTAGCACCCCATTATTCTCTATTCTTTATTTTGGTCCACTTTTCTCTATTTATATTTTCGCCCATTATTCTCTATTATACTTAATGAATAATTGAAATCAAGATGTTTGCGTTATAACGCAAAGGTTCGTGTTTTTTCGCAAATGTTTGCGTTATAACGCAAAAGAGGGACGAAAGATACCAGAGGGACAGTCAAACTCACAGATCGAAAGCAAACTGACAACGCCATGGCCAAAAATAAAAAGACAAATAAACAAATACTAGTACAGATGACACAACATAGAAAACTAAAAGACTAAGCAACACGAACCCCACCAAAAACTGGGGTGATCTCAGGTAGGTCACATTCGTAAAAAGGGAAGGGTATTGTAATTACGACACAAGGAACATATCCGATATCATCTGTGAAACGGTTATTTCATAACGGTCAACCAACTCGTGATGGCGTCCGTAAAATTTACGAAGGGATGATTTCAACTTCACCATTATAACGCAAAGGTTTGCGTTATATCGCAAAGATAGGAAGAAAATTATAAAAAAAATTGTGTGGCGCTAATAGGCTTCCGTACTATTCTGTAAACCCCATAAAGACCCTTTTAAATAATTTATTTATTTATTGAATTTAAATGCAAAGTGAGTTGATGCAATAAACAAAATAATGTCAATACAGTATTTAATACATAACAATAAGAATATGTGGTATGATTTCTAATGAGACTATTCACCAGAGACCAAAGGAATCTTATCATATTTAACAACTTCATGTTGAAAACATGACAAAATAGAAAAAAAATTCAAACGGCAATACGAACAGCCTGATTTATACACAAGTCTTGTCTCCATTAATTATGCACTGGATTAAGTTAATTTATAGAAAATCTTTTAAAAATCAAGAAATATATACTTTGAAGTGAAAATTTGAATTTGAGCTAGCTAGCAACCTGTGTAGTAGCCAGCACATTCTGACCCGTTTTTCTGCCGTCTTTTACTTCCTTTTTCATGTTTTAGTGGTCATCCTGTGCAATTTTTCTAACTGTGTATTTTTTTTGTGCCACAAATGACTTAGTTATAGGCAATCGTGTACTAAGTCAGTTCATCTCTGGACCATGTGTTGGTTATTGTTTGTTTTAGTTTGTTGCGTCAAATTATTTTTGGAAGGAGTCGGTGTCGGTGCATGGTTTGTGCGTCAAGTTATTTTTGGAAGGAGTCCGTGTCGGTGCATGGTTTGTGTGCTTTTGTTCAGCCAACAATCTTTGATTACTGCTACGCTTCATATGATATGTAATATGTAGTCATTATTTTGTTAAAATTTAAAAATTGAAAATAAACATTATAGTTTGGCATGACTGATGTGTAGATTGCTAGATTAAATAATAGGTCAAGAATAATTCTGATGGTAAAATGAATTCAAACTGGACGGAGAGTATGATTAAAAGGCATGTTTTTATTGGTGTGCGTGTGTCTTTACGACGTCTTTGTAAATTTTTTGTCAATATCTCGGTATGCGATCAGTCTTTATAACAGAAATTGTCCTGTACACGACTTAATTGAAGAAACAGTCGATTTATATGTAAGAATCAAAAAGTTTCCAGAATTTTCTTTAAAAATTTGTCTGAAACTTTGAATTGTTGTGCAACTTTCTGGGTGAATGGATATTTAACAAAACAGAACAACAATACATGCTTTTTTTGTGTTGTTATGTATTATTGATTAATTTTTAAATTCTCCTTTTTAAAGACTTTTTATAAAATTCAAAATGTTTAAATTACAAAAAAAAGTATATGTTTTTAGTTTGGGATTAAATTTTTTGGGGGGGTTTTAGATATAGATAAAATTGAGAATGGAAATGGGGAATGTGTCAAAGAGACAACGACCCGACCATAGAGCAGACAACATCCGAAGGCCACCAATGGGTCTTCAATGCAGCGAGAAACTCCCGCACCCGGAGGCGTCCTTCAGCTGGCCCCTAAACAAATATGTATACTAGTTCAGTGATAATGGACGTCATACTAAACTCCAAATTATACACAGGAAACTAAAATTAAAAATGATACAAGACTAACAAAGGCCAGAGGCTCCTGACTTGGGACAGGCGCAAAAATGCGGCGGGGTTAAACATGTTTTTTGAGATCTCAAGTTCTCAACCCTCCCCCTATACCTCTAGTCAATGTAGTAAAAACAAACGCACAACAGTACGCACAGTAAAACTCAGTATATGAGAAGTCCGAGTCCGATGTCAGAATAGGAAAAGAAAATAAACAAAATGACAATAATACATAAATAACAACAGACTACTAGCAGTTACTGACATGCCAGCTCCAGACCTCAATTAAACTGATTGAAAGATTATGTCTTCATCATATGAATATCAGGCACAATCCTTCCTGTTAGGGGTTTAGTATTATACCGTCATAAAATATATGAGAAGAACATAACCCGTGTCATGCCAACAACTGGTTTTAGAATAAATGTGTTTAATTCCGATGCAAAGACCCTATAAGTGAATCAATATTAAAGCCAAAATATGCAATCTTTAATGACCTGACAACAGTATCGTAACTATATCCCTTCTTAATAAGTCTGTTTAAAGGTTTTGTAAGCTTTTGAGGTGAATACTGACATTTTTGTGCTTTGTAAAGAATATTACCATAAAAGATTGGATGTGAAATACACGAATGTATAAGATGTCTGCATGTTGAGTTATATTTACGAATGATGTCCTTGTACCGATGATAAAATTTAGTAAATGTTTTGACAAGTTTATGATATCGAAAACCCTGGTGTAATAATTTTTCAGTAATACATAAATTTCTCTCGCTAAAATCTAATACGTTGTTACATACACGAACGAATCGTACAAGTTGAGATATATAAACACCATAAGATGGTGACAAGGGAACGTCACCATCTAAAAATGGATAATTAACGATAGGAAATGAAAAATCATCTCTTTTATCATAAATTTTTGTATTAAGCTTCCAGTAGAATATATTTCTGTAATTCGTTTTTTTTTATTTTTTTTTTGTATTGTATTTCATGCCCCGTTTACGATAATAGCGGTAGTATGTGTTGTCCGTCCGTCTGTATGTCTGTTTTTCAGTCCTGTACCAGATTAACGTTTTTGGTAGTTTACCACGAATTTGTGATCACATTAATTTGAAACTTAGTAAATACACGTTTGTTAATTATGCTGTAAAGTTTTCAAATAATGTGCCAAATATTTTGTTGGTATGGTATTTTATGCCGCATCTACGATAGTAGCGGTATTATGTATTGTCCGTCCGTCCGTATGTCTGTTTTTTCAGTCCTGTACCAGGTTAACGTTTTTGGTAGTTTACCACGAATTTGTGATCACATTAAATTGAAACTTAGTGCACAAATAATAATACATACGTACGTACATTGTAGATACATTATTTATTATAATGGGTACTGAAAGGATACTTATTTTTTACATCATTCTGTATGAGTTACATGACAAATTTTGGTATTAAAACCCATGCACAAAAACTGAAGAATCAGACTTCAAGTTATTCAAATTTGCACCAAAATTCAATTTTCAGTGTGAATCATGATGATAAAGTTATTCAGTGATGATCTTACGGGGGATACCAGGATGGCTTTGACACATTTAAAGACACGCATGGCACTATGACAACATTACACATGTATCTGAACTATGCATTGTTTGAAGTATCCGTTTATTATTTTGAATAACTGATTTCAGATAATTGAAACATCAACAAAATTATATATAGATGTAATAAGTCAAGGCCAAACCCATAAATTGATTGATTGGTTGTTGCTTGCTTAACGGTCAGTGGCAAATATTTCATGCAATGTTCAGGACGACCAAACTCTCAGAGATAGTTCTCCCACATTATCAAAAGACATTGTGTAGCAAAATATCTTCTTGGAGAAGGCATTGGCTCATATCTGAATATAAATCCCAAGCCCTCAAAAAGCGGCTTTTGCTTCAGATTTAAATACCTAAAGCAAATGTGTAAGACAAAATATATAAATACTGATATAGAACAGAATGAATGTTTCTTAACATCTGAATGATGTTATTTGATTGATATGTTAAACTTTTTGATTTTGGAATTCATGGGGCCAAAAAAGTGTTTTATAACATTATTTTATTAGTATTTATGTACAGTAACTGATAATTCACATTATACTGATTTAAACTTGCCGGAGTGTGAGTTTTATGACAAATCTGTAAGCGGAAATCCCATTTAGAAAAAAAAACTAAATTGTAAATTGTAGATTATTCTAAAATTATTGAAAAAATAGATTGCACCAGAATTTAATTTAAGTACTTATTTGCATTATGACCTGATTAAAAGACACTCGGATGTGATTTATAAGGATACACTAGACCGGAATAACTGTAACACCACCAGCTATGGAATAACGTAAAGATCACAACTGCTGTATTATAGAGGGGGTGGACAGCTTTTGATGGAGGTGAGAGAAGGGAGGCGGGAGATGGGAGACAAAAAATAGGTGGGAGAGAAAAAAAAAAGATTCTATAAAAGGGAGATGGGAGATAGGGGCGGGAGGTGGGAGAAGGGTACCCTCTGTCCATCCCCTCATTACAGTCGTCTGGTAGATCTTCGATATAAAGGAAGTATGTGTCACATCGGAATCACTAGCATACTATAGCCCTGAGGTCGAGGTTATATAATGTTCTATGGTAATAGAAATGTATTATGTGTATTTTGAACATATACATTGTGAGTTATGGAAAAAATGGGCAATAATACCGTAAGTTCAAGTCGAGGTCACCGTTTGTCTTTCAGGATTTTTATTATTGACATGTGCATAGACTATGACGGGGATAAACCAGCTCCCACCACCCATGCTCGTTTCGTTCCGTGTTGTCTTTGTGTTAATTTGTTAAATTTTTATTTTATTATTTTGTACATTTATTTATTAAAAATTAAATGTGAAAGAAGTAAAAGCCTACTTTGAAAAGTCACATTTTCAAACAAATGTATATGACCGATTTTTTTTTTGTGTTCTACATAAGTTAACATAATTATATCATGAGAAAACTTCAGCTACAGCAAGAAATCACGGATATATCGAATAACATATGTCATTTTGAATTAATCAATAATTGTGTTTTCATTAAAAAAAAAAAGAAGAAAAAAGCATGCTCAATATTAAAAAATAGTATGCGCGAAGCTCATTTCTTGTAAATCACGGATGTTTCAAAACTACAAAAGAGAAGCAACAATAACAATAATAGAAAAACAAAGGATATGGGGTATCCATTCATGACACAAAATCAGTACATGCACAGCAAAAACACAAAATGAAAAGGAACAGCTCTTGTTTTGCTGTTCTTCATTTCAAAGTCACAATGAGGCCTTCAACATGGAGCAAAAAAAAAAAACAAACAAAAAAACTCTCGCCTCACTCCAGGTTTAAGATGAAAAGGAACAGCTCTTGTTTTGCTGTTCTTCATTTCAAAGTCACAATGAGGCCTTCAACATGGAGCAAAAAAAAAAAACAAACAAAAAAACTCTCGCCTCACTCCAGGTTTAAGACGGTCCCTAACACCAACAAAATATAAGTAAAATCAAACTTTACAAATATTACTACACATTGGTGTAACGTTGTCAAGGAGAGCACGTGCAGTTATTGATTTATTTGGAAATAAAAAGAGCACTTTAATACAACGTGCGGATTAATATCTAGCTAGCAATCAACATTATGAAATCTTTATGAAACATCAATGTTATCGTAATCGTATAGGCTTGTCATCTATTCGGGGTATTTCTTATTTTGCGGTCAGCACTATTAAAATCAGTGCACATAGTTTCTTTGATTCTTTATTTCTTCTTTCTCACTCCTATTTTATAAAAACAAACAATTGAAGAATGTCATTTACTTAATATATGTATTCTATGTTACAAATAATGTACAATATATATTCAAATTCAAATATATTTTATTGTTAATTAAAGACGCCCATTACAGGCAGAATAATGAAGTTGAATTCTAGGTACAAATGATTACAATGACTACACGATTTGAATACAATTAAATCTATGATTTTTTTTTTCTTTTCATATAAAATATTATATGATGAGTCAGAGCACGTAAGTGTAGTACGTGATATTTAATGATTAGCAAGGTTCAGATTACCATTTAGTTGACTAAATAACAAGCATTTTGCTGATACAATAACTTTTTTTGGAAATTTCTAATCGTCAGAATAACCTTAATCTACCTAAGTGATCTTACTGTAACAATGACTAGGCTTGTCAAATATACAACGAAGGTAAAATGACTTGATTTCAATTTTAACAATGACGAGTGATCCCAAATGATACTTTATAATTCAATTTGAGATGATCCAGGAAGAAAATTTATCCTTTCTTAGGTCATCGGTATGTATAACAATGACAAGGTGCCACTGACCCCTACAAGCAAAACAAGAAAAAGAAATTTACAACAGCAAAAAAAAATCATAAAGTAAGGCGCACTTTATTTACTTGAAACGTAAAAAGAATTCTATAAATTGGTCAAAAACTCCTACGTTTTATCATTAATGGAAGGAATCATTTTGGAATAATACTTCCACTAATTTGAAACAAACAAGATCAGTAACTGTCCTTCGTTTTGGCTTTATAATCATTGTATTTTTTGGTCCTAAAGTTATTCTAAAAAGGGCGAGATGAGACCTCATAAAACAATATAAATAGGATTTATAATTGCAAATCCAAAAAAAATAAAAATGGAAAAATCATTTTAAAAAGTATTTATATAGGTCTTAAATAAGTATCCGTTCTTTCACGCCAGATTCATAACAGTTATTACTTTACTTTACAAAAGCATTTTCAACACCTTAATTTAGAAAACGAACACATCACCTAGGTAGTCCCCCAAGCCCAAATAAAAAAACCCATAAAAACAAAGCAAATAATAATGATCAAATCAATTCAAATCAAATCTTTATATCCATATAAACTTCAATCTGGCTTGTGACAAGTAAAAACACAAAAACAGTAATAATATATATGAAAATTCATATATATTTTTTCGTTTGGGCTTGTATTATATTTTCCTTCGGGTTTATATGATCCGTTCATCCTATTTCGACTCTTTAAAATTCAAGAGTCTTTCCTAAATTGAGGTAAATTATATGGCCTTCCAAATACCGTTTCGATCCCTAACATCACTGAAGAGACATTAATTGTCGAAATCCGGATATGGTGTACAAATTTTTGCACCTCATGTTTGCGGTATACCATCTTTTCCGCAAGTTTATTGTTTTCTGTTTGGTATTTAATTAATAAATTAAGATCCATTTTTACATTTGGTGATCCGTTTATTTGGCAATCGCCATGGCAGTCAGCAGGGTTTAAGAACATCCGTTGTTCGACCTGCTAGTCAAATGCGTTTTGTTAAAATATACTTTTTCACTATTTTTGGTCTTTTGGAAAATGTTGTTTGTGCTGTATTTAGACCACTCTACCAAGAATTTTGTTTTGCATGCACACGTATAAAAATTGCGGTTTTTATCCAACGCAATCATAGGTTTGAACGTTGTTTTCAATTTAAACTTGTGAAAATTCATGTATATATACAATTAGTTTTAATCAAATGAATAACCCAAAGTCCTCTGTCCTCAGTTCTACTGATTTTGAAATGAAGGACCCAATTTATTTACTTGCGATTGTGTGATCGATTTAGTAAAAAAATCATCATTTATTTCTTCATTAGACAAATCATCAAAAATGTTTTTCCCCAAATCACCAAGATATTTTTCTCAGACCCCTATTAAATTAAAAATCTAACAAAAAAAGGGTAATGAATAAATAATAAATATAGTTAATTACAAAACCAGAAAACCAACTGTAATTGATCGACCAAGTGACAAACGTTTTGCCTATACTTGCAAATGCCCTTTTTTTATTGAATCCTTCATCTCAAAGCGAATTTTCATATTTACTTCAAATGCGAGCATTTTAAATGAAATAATATTTTGACCATAAATCATCATCAGCTTAATATCCCTTTGATATCTTTCGACTATCTTTTAAATTTTGTTAATTTATGAAATTCACATGCCAAAAGAACTTTTGATGAAATTTAAAGAACGCGGAAGTTCACTGAGAGCTTTACGCAAAATTTATCTTAAACCATTACCTATTCAAATTGACTGCGCCTGTGTAAATAATCTTGGCTGTCATCAAGTATTTTCCAGACAGACATTTGTTCAAAAAAGTCAAATTGTTGTATGCTACTTAGAAGCACCGATGACGGTGTTTTAGTAAGAAGCCACACTTTCTACGTCAGCATATTTTGTACTTTCTGCTACTTTTGTAATGCTGCATGTTTTTCTTTGATACGGTATAATTTAGGAGCGTTTGGATGCGGGTCATTCATTTTTGTATTCTTTATTTTTAAGGCCATTTTTCTCTATTCTTAATTTATTTTGACCCTTCTTCTCTATTATTTATATTTCAGATCCCCTTTAATCTCCATTCTTTATTATTTTTGCCTATTTTTCTCTATTCTTTATTATTTTTGCCTATTTTTCTCTATTTTTTATTATTTTTGCCTATTTTTCTCTAATCTTTATATTTTTTACCCTTTTTTCTCTATTCTTTTTATTTTTTACCCTTTATTCTCTATTCTTTATATTTTTTACCCTTTTTTCTCTATTCTTTATATTTTTTACCCTTTTTTCTCTATTCTTTATTATTTTGCCTATTTTTCTCTATTTTTTATTATTTTTGCCTATTTTTCTCTTTTCTTTATATTTTTTACCCTTTATTCTCTATGTTTTGCTCATTGTTCTCTAACCTGTAAACCCCATCCAGACCCTCATTTAGACTTTTTTCTGTATATATTGTTACTTTACAGATCGACATAAAGAGGAGAATGTTGGCGGGTAATTATTAAATTAGTTTAACCCATAGACATTAATGTGTCTGTACTAAATAAGGAACTGCCTTGTTTTTTTTAGGAATTTGGTACTGATGACAGACATTTGGATCGTTCTGAACATGCATGAAATATTTGCCACTGGACGTTAAGCAACCAACAATCAATCAGTTAGAAATTTGGTAGTCTTTCAAATTTATTTACATTTCTTCACTTAGGGTGATTTAGAGCGTGAGCTATTGTATTGATATGTATTAATAATCATTTTTGTTTGTCGTAAATTGACCTAGTCTTTATGTAATCTATAACAGGATGTTTTTTTTTCTGTTTTTTTTTGGGGGGGGGGGGGGGTCAATTATAGACAGCACCACAAAGACACAAAGAATCAAAAGGCAACAAGAGATGAACAAAGAGTTTTCTCTACTATATGGCTGTCAATCCTTTAATCGCCCCGAGTTAAGAAGAACAAATTGAAATAATACAGATTATCAGCTTTAATTTAACTATAAACTTTTATAATTGAAATTTCAAATAATTAAAAGAAAAATATAAAGATATGACAAAAGACCACCACTGACAATGCAAGCTTCTGACCTACGAGTAACGACGGGCGCATGTAAGGAGTCAAACTAATATTACTATCCTGATTATTACCCGGATGTAAATCATAATAATGTTATCAAGATTACTATCCTGATTATTACCCGGATGTAAATCATGATAATGTTATCAAGATTACTATACTGATTATTACCGATGTAAATCATAATAATGTTATCAAGATTACTATCCTGATTATTACCGATGTAAATCATAATAATGTTATCAAGATTACTATCCTGATTATTACCGATGTAAATACCTTAATTTAAATCATAATGATGTTATCAAGATTCAATTCAAATTTTTACATCAAATTGTAGTTTCGTGTTAAAAAACATATACTGCGCTATAACTACTTAATATACTGCAGTATTCAATAAATATTTATAGAAATTAAATAAAAAATTCAATACTAAAAAATAAATTGGTTTAAATCACGATTCACATTATACAAATGCTAAAAATATACTTTTGAAAGTTTTACAATCGATAAACCTATTTGTAACTGTTAGATTTTAGTTTTTATATTTGATTTTGGTTGATTTAAAAACTGTAATGTACCAAAAGATCGACATCGTGCAGTTTAAATGTAATATTAAATCAAATTTATATATATTCTAAATAGTCCAAATATTTAAGACGAATCTCGACATAGATCCTGGAACATTTTTTCTGCTTGGAATAAAACGTTTTATGTAATTGTGTTCGCATCCACAAATCAACCATTTCTCGGTTCTCACATCCCGTGCATTTGTTTTATTATTAATGGCTAGGGTGGCAGATACAATTGGATATGTTCTTCCGATTGCTATAAAGCACAATTGTTTTTGCTATCGCATGCAGCAGATTTTTGTCAAAGTTATCGATTGTCATTGCAATTTTACTATCGTGTATAATAGATTATGATCAGTTTACCTATTGCATCAGAAGTACCCGATAACCGGTGAGGCTAGGGTGTGTAAATCTTTAACTCCAAAAATTCTACTGGGACCTCATTCGAACCAATACTTCATGTTTTTGTCATATTCAAACAAGATCGAGCCATTTCTGCTGTGGTATTTGGTATTTACCTCATTTTATTCTAGTTACACAATGTAATATACCGTTTTACTGTTCAGCTGATTTAAACCCTAAATGTATGCACGGTTTTAGGCAAACGTTTCAATTCCAGTTTTAACAAATTCCACTAGCTTCAAATCATTTAAGGATTTGTCAGACGAGATATAATGAACAATGCAAGCAGCGTTAGTTAACAATCTTTGTCGTGCCTAAACGTGTATAGAAAATTGAAGCCATAGCACTTTAACTGAACTTAACAACCTTTTGATTCGCAACAGTCCGCTTGCACCTTTTTAAGGTCACAAACGAATTTGTAAAATAGTATAAAAGTGTTAAAATCTTATACTCATTATTTGCAAGATACTTAAGTGGGTTAGCACAAAAAACAACATATAAAACCATTATTACCATTAATTTCTATGCTTTATCAACAAAAGGCTGCATTTTATTCAGATTGTGAGTGGTTTTTTTTCATGTAACGTTTGCTGTAAGTCAACAAGATTTTGCAATAATACGGTTTTAATTGTCCTGTAAATCTGTCTGTTTGACTCAACAGACTTGCTGATAAAGACCATAACAATACCGTTG
This sequence comes from Mytilus californianus, assembly GCF_021869535.1. Taxonomy (NCBI): domain Eukaryota; kingdom Metazoa; phylum Mollusca; class Bivalvia; order Mytilida; family Mytilidae; genus Mytilus; species Mytilus californianus. The sequence goes on along the minus strand of NW_026262615.1, from coordinate 22,783,941 downwards.
TTATTGAATCATTGCGTCTGTGTAGGTGTGTTTTTTTTTTGTTATTTGGGGGGGGGGGTAAATAATATTCTATAATATATAGGTTGAAGCTAGCCTAGACTAAAACGTTTTTTGTGTTTTTTTCTGCATGTATGTACATATATTCCGCTACCTTTCCAAAGTCAGGAACCCCATGAATTGTTGTGTTGTTTTTTTTTATAAATAATCCAGTAAATGGCTAGTCTCTTTAACATAATAAACAACTTTTACATATTCTGGACGATTTAGAGCTTGCCATACCATAAAGACTCTTGTCTCTTGTCGAAAAACGTGTGTTGATGTCTACATGTCTTATATAGATATAAGAAGATGTGGTATGAGTGCCAATAAGACAACTCTCCATCCAAGTCAAAATTTATAAAAGTAAACCATTATAGGTCAAAGTACGGTCTTCAACACGGAGCCTTGGCTCACACCGAACAGCAAGCTATAAAGTGCCCCAAAAATTACTAGTGTAAAACCATTCAAACGGGAAAACCAACGGTCTAATCTATATAAAAAACGAGAAACGAGAAACACTTATGAACCACATCAACAAACGACAACTTCTGAACATCAGATTCCTGACTTAGGACAGGTGCAAACAATTGCAGCAGGTTTAAACGTTTTAATGGTACCAAACCTTCACTCTTATCTGAAACAATAGTGTAACATCACAACATAGAAAGACACACTATAAAATATCAACTGAAATGGCTTAACTCAATCAAAGGACTTATTAACACATACACTGAACAAATAAATTTGATCTATGATACAATGTAAATACAAAATAAATAAGCTAAGGGAAGAATAATAAAAGTAACATGTTATACCGCTGTGAAATGTTCAACAATTTAAGGAAAACAATATGGTCGAACAAAAATATCAGCCATTTACAATTTAAGAAAAACAATATGCTTCAACAAAAATATCAGCCATTTGCAATTATTTAAACACAGGTAAATGAAAATAATGTTGTTGTTAGGTATACGTGTACAGTTCAAATAGAGAAAGGAAATACTTTTACAAAATAAATAATTTTGATGTTCACTATTTATGTCTTTGGGTGGATGTCTCATTGACATACAGGAAAGGAAAAATGCATGACTGACAGATTTTTAAACACATTAAAGCCAATACAAAAAAAAATCAAGGAAGAAACAATGGACAGATGAGAAGGGATCTTGTGTGATTATAAACCGTTATGTCACATATATAAAAATATATATTCAATACTTTGAGAATTTCAGATAAGCTCTATGAATAATTATTTTTGATAATTGAAGTAAGTTTTTCACATAGATCGCATTTGTAAGACTACAGTGTAATCGAAGTTTAAAATTACAACCCATTAAATTTATATTACACATGATGTAGGGTTGTGCATAGGCAAAAAACGTGCTTACAATGATCGGATAACGTAGATAATGTTACATACGGGTAATGTAGATAATGTTACATACGGGTAATGTAGATAATGTTACATACGGGTAATGTAGATAATGTTACATACGGGTAACGTAGATAATGTAACATACGGGTAACGTAGATAATGTTACATACGGGTAATGTAGATAATGTTACGTACGGGTAATGTAGAAAATGTTACATACGGGTAACGTAGATAATGTTACATACGGGTAACGTAGATAATGTTACATACGGGTAACGTAGATAATGTTACATACGGCCGGTAACGTAGATAATGTTACATACGAGTAACGTAGATAATGTTACATACGGGTAACGTAGATCAATGTTACATACGAGTAACGTAGATAATGTTACATACGGGTAATATAGATAATGTTACATACGGATTACTTATATAATGTTACATACGGGTAATATAGATAATGTTGCATACTAATTACTTAGATAATGTTACATACGGGTAATATAGATAATGTTACATACAGATTACTTAGATAATGTTAATAACGGGTAACGTAGAAATGTTACATACGGATTACTTAGATATGTTACATACGGGTAATGTAGATAATGTTACATACGGGTAACGTAGATAATGTTAATTACGGGTAACGTAGAAAATGTTACATACGGGTAACGGAGATAATGTAACATACGGGTAACGTAGATAATGTTACACCCTAGCTTGAATTTATTTAGCATATCCAACTATCGCGGTCATCACGTGACTTTTACAATTCAGTTGTATAACATTAATGGCCGATTGATTATCAATGAAAATGAACGGGCTTCATAGATTAAACGATCATAACTTTTTTGTTACATTATGTATTTTACCTTCCAACCCCGCGTTATATAGTATTTTCATTTTTACAATTAAAAATGTTTTAAGTTTCAGTTCAGAAATATGATTTCTTGCTTCAAATTAAGTTTGAAAATGGAGGTGACATAGCCACACAGCCTCCGTTGACTTCTTCGTTAAAACTCAATAAAATTGCAATGGGACCTTCTATTATGATCAATTTTCTCAACTTATTATTTGTTAATAATATCCTTCCAACCCCTAAAAAGATCGACAACACATTCATTTAAATGAAATCGAAACCCAAATCAGTTTAGGTAACAAACTTTTTGCTTCAAAATTTGATTGAAAAGTTTACATTTTGGCATTCGTTAACAATATTTTGAAAATGGCGGCCGATGTCGGAAGTAAACAAAGACACGACATGTATTCATTTAGCAATTAATTAAAAAGTAATTTGTGAAATATTTTTTAAAGTTTGTCTTATTGTTTTTAGAAATTTCTTATTTCACCTTTAATTTAATATATTTATTAGAAACAGTCTCTCGCACTCAAAACAAAGATTTATATGCATCAACCATGCATTGTTTACATTGACCATGTTGACAGCGTAGGTCGACTTGTGAAAATATATATTGTAATATTTTTACGATGAAAATCAAAAAACTGTTGGATGCATGCGTTTTCAGTTTTTGTCTTACCTTAAAGCAGCATACAATCAAATATTTTGTCTTTTTGATAAAGTGGATACATGCTTTTTGTTTTGATAAAATTTCGAAGTTACGTGTAAAAAAATGGCGACCAAACAATTTTCAAACGTAGACGATGGTCGACACTTATTTTGCCCATGCAAATAACACAATTTAATTTCACTGTTTATATTGCAATTAAATATGACACGTTATTGTCACTCTAATAATACCCAAGGACATAGCTTGATTAAGGAGATATTAAGTCATCAACGTGATCAAAGAAAACAAACACGGCACCTAATCACGATGTAAGATCATGTAAGTTTTGACAAGACGTATGTAGATAAGTATGGTCCAATTCTTATAGAAATTATTTTATGGTATTATTTTATATTAAAAAAAAAAACCTCGAAACCCCGAGGTGAAATATCAATATTTTTCAATTTTCTAAATCATTCATCACACGGGTTACCAGTAAATTTTTCATAATCCTAATTAAACCAGTAACATGCAGAGTTATCGAACGTAATTATGACTGGTATAGTTGCATATGGATACCCCGAAAAAAAATTAGAAGTAAATCTGTGATTCGATTTTAAAACTTTCACCAAATTAAGAAAGTCATGGCCTGCCATAAATGATACAGCCAATTAAAGTTAAAGTCAGGGCTGATGTCTCATTTTTGTAACCATTTATGTCTTTATAAAATTCAAAAATATGAAATTGATCTTTATAAAACTTTTTTTTTAAGTTTCGGTACTATAATTATGTTGGCTTTTATCCATCTAGGCATAGCACCTGTATAAGTTCTAAATTATAAAAGAAGTTTCCATAAAAAAGACTTATTATACCTTTTTTCTCTCAAATAACTAAACTACCTAAAAAATTTCCACATCGTGTAGTGTAAGGCATAAGTGAAACAATCCTTACAATGATCTAGTTACGTGTGTAAGGTTACTTTGCTTGCATTTTTTCTCATTACTCCGAAAAGAATTTAAAGTACATATGTGATTCTATTATCACAATTTCACCGAATTAAGAAAGTCGTGGCCAGACAAAAACTACTATAATTATTTTGGCTTTTATCCACCCAGGCATAGCACCTGTATAAGTTCTAAATTATAAAAGAAGTTTCCATAAAAAAGACTTATTATACCTTTTTTCTCTCAAATAATCATTGTATATGTCAATTTTGAAAGAAAATCAACACGGAATGAAATATACTCCCTTCCCAAACCAACCAACCAACCAACCAACACACACACACACACACACACAACAAAAAATTGATTAATATCTCGCGCAAATCTTATTTATTAAGTTAAATTTTTCCAAACAATCCTACAATATGTTTTTTGCTTTATAATAATTGTTTGTTTAGGCGAAAAAAGTATACATATACAAGTAAAAGGGACGTTTAAGAAAAAATAACGATAAATATTTAAAATTTTCTAAAATATACTATGAAGGTTTTACGGTCAATTATTGAATTAAACGAAGTTAGATTTTAGTCATCATATCGTTACAATATTTTATTTTAGAATATTTTAAAACAGTACTCTACTAGAAGACATCATGCAGTAAAAATGCAAAATTAAATTTATATTTATTTAAAGAATCCGAATATGTAGGATGAAGTTCTTTATACCGAAAAATGCACGGATTGCTTGGGAACATAGGTCATACAACAATAAGCAAAACCGATATCGTATAGTCCGCTATAAGATGCCCCGACATGACAAACTGTGAACAAATTCAAATGAAAAAAAAAATTGCAACAACCACCGCATTACATGCTCCTGACATGGGAAAGGTACATATATAGGATGTTTACAACTCTAGTTTTAATAAATTTGAATTTCACACCGTCCAAGCGTAATAGAAGGTCCTGTGTCTTTATCATACATTATGAAGGGCTGCAGTCAATTATTTAAAGGATTAATTAGAGGAATTCTAAAATTGAGCTCGAACAAGTATATTCTGCTGTGGTTAATGAACCAGAACCCTGCTATTTGAAGGAGACATTAATTTCCTTTTTTTTATGGTACTATGTTCAAATTACATAAGAAGCTGTCAAACGATATATAATAAAAAAAAACAAGGAACATCAGTTAACAATCGTCAGACGGCAGTGCACCTTAACGAGTATAAAAACAATCCGGTAGTACTAATATAAAAATAATGAGATGTGGTATGATTGCCAATGAGACAACTATCCACCAAAGATCAAATGACTTGAAAGTGGATGTAAGCAATCATAGGCAACCGTACGGCCTTCAACAAAGAGAAAAACCCTATACCGTATTGTCGGATATTAAAGGCCCCAACATGAAAAATATGAAACACTTCAATTGAGAAAACTAACGTCCTAGTCTATAACAAAAATTAAAAAAAAACGAATAGGACAGTCATGAACCAACGACAACCACTGAACTACAGGCTCCTGACTTGGGCACATAAATAATGTGGTTGGGTTAAGCATGTTTGTGAGCGTTAAAGCCATTTTTCTGAACTTATTAACCTTTTCTTTCGCAAACGTCCAAATGCACCCTTTGAGGTCATAAACGAATACATTATCAGTACTTGTAAAATACGTTAGAATATATATTGTCTCAAGAAATTGTAAAATTCTTATACCCATAATAAAACGACATATTAGCCAAATAAGAAGTATAGAATGTTATAAATTACAATCTATAAAATTATTATTACCGCGTAGTACTTCGATACGTTTTTATGTTTTATCAACAAAATTCTGCATTTATTCAGATTTTTAGTGTTTTTTGTATGTTACTTTTGTTGCAAGTCAACACGATTTTGCAATAATCCGTTTTAATTGCCTTGTAAATCTTTCTGTTTTGGCGTAACCGGCTAACTGATAAAAGCTATAAATATTTTAAATTGAAATTCTGTACATATTTATTTTGTTCGTTGCATAAAATCGTGTCTTCTTGTACTGCTTATGACGTAAATGTTGTTTATGATGTTGCTGTAGGGAAACAAATCTGAAGTATAGCCACCGATATTAGAGTCTATTAAAGCATGATTTCATATCAGTGCAAGTTTATTACTTTGAATTTGCTTTATTAACTGCAACCATTTGATGTGACATTTTTTTATTATTCTTTTATGCTTAAACTTATTTTTATGTCAATTATTATTGAGTTAAGTTTTCTCCGGTACCATTTTTTATTCCACTGATCGAAATTTATCGGGATAGATTTGAAATATAAAAAAAAACTAGTTTAATTCGATAAGTCAAAAATTGCTCAGATGACATAAACCGCCAAAAAGTGTTCATATATATATATATATAACAATATAATTCAGTACTTTGAGAAATGTCACGCCGATTTAACACAAAAAGGCTATATCGCGGCGAAGAATTTCAAGTAAGCTCTATAAATATCCATTTTTAGTAATTGAAGTAAGTTCTTAATATAGATCTTATTTGTAAGATTAGAATAAAACTACTACGTGCATAAGCGAAACCATCCTTACAATGATCTAGTTTCGTTGGTAAGGTTACTTTGCTTGCATTTTTTTCTCATTACTCCGAAAAGAATTTAAAGTACATATGTGATTCTATTATCACAATTTCACCGAATTAAGAAAGTCGTGGCCAGACAAAAATTGTATAGTCAAGTTAATTACAATGAATTCAACTGATTTAATACGTTAGAATTGAATATTTCAACAACTAAAATACAATGTATCTCTATCTGTATGTAAAACAGTCACACTCTAGAATAAGTTTTCTGATTTTATAGTGTATCAGGGTAGATGTCTCGTATTGCTGTGTGTTTGTTTTTTCTACATTGGCTAGAGGTATAAGGGGAGGGTTGAGATCTCAAAAAACATGTTTAATCCCGCCGCATTTTTGCGCCTGTCCAAAGTCAGGAGCCTCTGGCCTTTGTTAGTCTTGTATGATTTTTAATTTTAGTTTCTTTTATATATTTCGGAGTTTAGTATGACGTCCATTATTACTGAACTAGTACATATTTTTGTTTAGGGGCCAGCTGAAGCACGCTTCCGGGTGCGTGATTTTTTCGCTGTATTGAAGACCCATTGGTGGCGTTCGGCTGTTTCCTGCTCTTTTGTCGGGTTTTTATCTCTTTGACACATTCCTCAATTCCATCCTTTATGTTTACCATATATGTACTTATCTTTTTACAATTTTTAAATATTGAATATCTGTAACTGACCGAAGCAAGTTCAGGGGCCTGGGCGTGAATAAAGTATATCGGATATAATTATTTCCAATTTAATTTGACAACTCACATTTTCGATATAAAATTAAATAGATTTCTATATAAAAAAGTAGTATTTTTTTTTAATTTTTCGTAATAATGCCCTATCATGTCATTTGGTTATTGGTGTCTTGGGTTGCTGTCTCAATGACGTATACCCATAATCTCGTATAATATATATATACCCCACATCTCCATTTATTCATATAATGGAAACATAAATCTGTAGAAAAAAATGAAATGACAACACCAAACTCTTATTAGCCATGGTACATGTAGAAAAGACTAATTTTCTCGTTTGAATTGTTTCACAGTTGCCAATTTGAGGTCTTTTATAGCTTGCTATGCGGCATGGGTTTTGCTCATTGTTGAACGCCGTACGTTGACCTATAGTTTAATTTGGTCTTTGGTGGAGAATTGTCTCATTTCCAATCATACCACATCTTCTTATTTTTATAAAAAGATTATCAGAAAACATACAAAACAGAGTAAGCGAGAAAGCAAACACATTTTGGAAATGAATAAGCTGGTCTGGTAAATACATATAATGCTATATGTACTGATTATATATAGTCTTGCCCAAGACAGGATGAAAATGAACTTTCTGCATCACAAAATACAGGATATAATTGTGAACAAAATAGAAAAAAAAGTCTGCCTATATCAACACGTGATAATAAATTTTCGTCCGCAAAAAATCTTCCTGCCCCATCCCATTTAAAATCAAATGGTCATCCCTGTAGGAGATTCTTAAATAAATCATTGACACCGGTTCTGTACATTTGACACGTTTAATGACACCGGTTCTGTACATTTGACACGTTTTCTTGAACAACCTTCGTCAGCTGCGCTCATCACGAGAGGCAAAAGGTTTGGAAATCAAATGTGTACAAGTTTGACCTTTCCAAAACAGCTGAGACAAAGAAGGACGGATATATTTAGATATATATTTTTAGATGATTTATTTATAACTTGAGTTGATATCGCAAATATTTAGCAAATGGATTTTTTAAAGAATTATAACTCTTTGTAGAAGCTAATGATATCCATAACTTATTTTTTTTGGTTAAAGTATGTAAAAAGTAAATATTCTTCAAGGGGGCTGTAATTTTCAAAATAAACTTAAAAAGTATTGGACGATCCTTTTAAATGTCATGTTGTTTTAGTGAAAACAAAGCAAAATAAAATTCTACACCATTTTTGATGATATCTCAAGTATTTACTAGATTAAAAAAATAGTTATCATAATAATGATTAATTGTACTAACATCTTGTTAAATAAAATTTTTTTATTTCAAGTTTATAAATCCAATTGAAAATGTCATTTAAAGTACAAAGTTCAAGGGTATAGATAAACAGGTCATCACATCGATCATCATACGTGACTAACAACAAAGGCCCATTCCAATAGAATAGTCTTGATTGTATGGAAGATTTACTACAAAGCTGAGGTACATGTTTTGTACCAGTAGAAACTGTCATTTCATTGTGTATTTCTTTTTTTAATGTTAACAGATGTACAATACATTTATTTTACCTCATCTGAGGTCATCTGCAGCCTTTTGCAATTGCGCTAACCAGCATTCATTTGCGCCAAAATAATCTATTAGAATTACACATTGTAATATCAATACCGAAATCGCTAATAAACGGAACGATTTTTCCCCTCCTTGGCGGTGATGTTCCGTTGCCTCCTTCTTATGGAGTATAATTTTTATTTGCCTCAATATTATTTTTCTTTGCGTCAATTTAAAAATAATGTTTTGATATTTTATTCTACATTGGCGCAAATGAATACGCTCGTCATCTGTGTTGAAAATCTTCGGGAGTCAACTAGGGAGTTGATTTTTTTGGTTGATTGTAAATGCTGAGCAACGATATAAAATGTTTAATAAAAAAAAAGATTATGAATAAAGCCAGCCCCCACTATCTACTTATTTTTGTAAACGCAAGTGGATAGTGGGGGCTGGCTTTAGTCAGACTGATGGACCATCGTCTCGTTTTTTTCGCTTTAAATAAATTAGTGTAAGAGTTGGGGGAAAGTACACACCGTAAGCAGGACAATAGGATCCTCGTTTTCCAAACAAGCAATATTAATAACAGGGATAAAAAACGTCTCTTTTGTTGCAATTTTTTGTTCTCGTGTGAAACTGAAATATCCATTTCAAGAAAAAGACAATTATTGTTATTATATCTTACATAATATAGTAACTATTTGATTAGCTAATACGGAATCACGTGTCATAGTTTAATTTTGATGATTTTGGTAAGTTACAGTAGCTTGATTTGTTAAAGGAAAACAAAACATTAATGTTACCGTGATCAAATCAATGTCAATGTCACTGAGGATTTGAATTCAAGGCCGGAACTTCCTTATCCATATTTTTATTGTTAGTCGCTATCTTCAAATAACGAGTCATTAATTTTTTTTAAATATTGAATGGTGTCCTCAAACAATTTCTTTTTGTTGTATCGGTCTATTTCATAAGCTGTTTGATTCACAAGTCATACATTAATTGACAACCTTGAAAGAATTTAAATATCTAAAAATATATATTAACAGTCACTAAACTTCAGAACGGTTATTACATTGTTGGCAGATTGATATCATTTATATGTATAATTATGTACATTCACATTTTTGTTGGAAGTTTCCAGTGAGGTTAAAGCAATTTAAGGATGTTCGCTACTCTGTTTCTAAACAAAAGCTTTTTAAAAGACTGCTATTAATTGAAAGTATATGAATAAAGGAACTAAAAAGGCAGAAAAAATGAAGATTCCGTGTACTTGGTTTCGATATATAAGCCATTGAAAATTTGGCGGGAATTGATTTTCTCTAGATTTTTCATACGTTTAACATTGGCACCTTTTTTCTTTCAAAAACTATGAAAAAATAATAAGGATTTTATAAGATTTTCATATATGGCTTTTTAAACTATATGTAATAAAATTATGAAAAGAAAAGTAGGGGTTTGCGGGCAAAATTTTTAATGGCACTACATGGATAAAACCAGAGGATTCCGAATATTTGGCAAAAATTCAAAAACAAGAGGAGCGAACATCCTTAATTAGGTATATAATATAATAATAAGAAGATGTGGTATGATTGCCAATGAGACAACTCTCCACAAGAGACCAAATGACACAGATATTAACAACTATAGGTTAACGTACGGCCTTCAACAATGAGCAAAACCCAAATATGTTTCTTAACATGAACGATGATTTTATAACAACGCCGGTTTCTTCAGGTCTTAAAAAAATAAAGAAGAATGTGTCTGGAGACACGAATGCCCCCGCTCAAGCTTGCTTATATGTATGTAAAAAGACTTGGTATATGCATACGAATATTGGGAGGCCGGGTTATTCTAGTTTTTGAGATTTCATTCCTCCACATTTTTAATCTCGATCATTGGACTAACAGAAGGTACATTAAAAAAAATCTACCCTACTCTAATCAACCTCATACCAATATCATTATAATTTATAATTCTTAAACGATTTTTATATATCTGCAAATACTTGAATGTGATTGGTCCTTTCGAATTTCCTTCCTTGTTTCACGCTTCGATAGACCATGTTGCCAAAACTACTTTCGTCACATATTTTAACTAGTGACTAGTACGATGATTTCACTGTCAGAGGTTAATGCGCGCTATACATGAATGGCATCCTGGGTTTCCAAGGAAGTTAAAATTGAAAGAAAATTTAAAAACTGTTTGGGTTAATAATTAATTTTATTCAGTTTGTGATTTAATCAAACCAGTTTACACACCAATAACCTCTAGAAAATTAATTGTTTAAATCCTATATTAAACATGTTTAAATAGAATCATATACAAACTGAGTTTCCAAGAAAGTTAAACTGAAAGAAAATTTAACAACTGTTTGGGTTGAGAATTATAAGGAAACTTTTATTCAGTTTATGAGTTATTCGTCCCAGTTTACAATTATTTTACCTTTAGAAAAAATGTGTTTAGTCCTGTATTAAAGTTGGTTAAATAGACTAATTAAAAAAAATGGATTTCCAAGAAAGTAAAAATTGAAAGAAAATTTAACAACTGTTAATGTTTATAATTATAAGGAGACTTTTATTCAATTTGTGAGTTAATCGAAACAGTGTGCACATCAACTATAACGCTAGCAAACATTTGGTTAATCCTATATCAAAGTTGTCTTACTAGACGAATAAAAAATCATGCACACGTGAATCTTGTGTATGCGTGTATGATTATCAGATTCTAATTTCAATAGTGAAAAAAAAGGAAGTATTGTCAACTATAAATTATTACAATAATCCAGTCAATACCAATCATAAGATTTACATGTTTTTAATGTTTAATAATTGTACGGTTTTTCCAATGAATAAATTTTATATAATTAAAAGTATTTAGGAAAGTCATTATGAATAAGTCTTATTTACAACGCCCTTTCACATAATACAGCGTTACAGATCTTATTTATTCCTATTATTTAAAATAAAGTCCAGTTATAGACGATTTAGTATAAGGAACAGTTCTTTGTATAAAACAGTCCAGTTTCACGTGGCAATATCAGAAAACAAAATATGTCTTGTCTTGATAATTATTTTAATAAATTTAATCTTCTCGGAATCTAACTCTAATACATCCGACAATCAAATAAAAACTTTAAAGGGTCATTAGCTACGAGATATATATAAAAAAAAAAAATGATTTATTTTGTTCAATCATTGAGGAAAGTGATATACTGAAATAATAATTTGCTTTTAGCAGCCAATTTAGTTCAATTTTGTCAAAATAAGCTAAGACACATCGCTGATGAATTATTCACTTGCAAGTGAATAATTCGTCCTCATTGAATTCGTAGTCATGTGACCTTCGATTTAACCCCTTAGCTGGAGATGGGTTACGCATGTATTCAGCTATTAAAAGGAAAAGAATTTCAATATTGAAAGTGAAACAAGGATGAATCATTTGGTTGACCTATTCAATCCACAAAAAAAAAAATCATTCTTATACAGTTAAAAACGATGATAAACTTACTTTTTAACATACAATATGAAATCAAACAGACCTAGAAAAATCCCATTGCACGTGGTCGCTATCTGTTTATATTTATATTTATGTTTATATCGGGTTATATGACCGTCGGCAGTCTTCGGAGGTCATCTCGATGGTTAATTAGATAACGTCTACACAAAAATACACACGAAATGTTGATACATATAATCGAGTCCATGCATTGTTAATTGTTTATTTTAGACTTTTAGTAATTTGGGTATATGTTTTGATATGTAATAAATCAAATATGGGAATTTGAGTCAAATCGGTGAACATGAATTTGACAGCTAATGCCCCTTCACACAATTAATAATATTCTCCATAACTAAGTAACTATTTCAAATTATCTGCCTGATTGATTTGAAATTCATAATAAGTTATGCATTTTGAAGCACTGGATCAAATCCTTTCTGTTTTCAATTGTCTTTCCCCAAACAGAAACATTTAAAAAAAAGATTGCTACGCCGTATACGTATAAAAATTCAAACTACTATATCGCTTACAAACATGATAACTAGCAATCCTACAAAGAATAAAAGCTTTCAGATTTCGGTATGCTGTTTGCTTAACACCCAGAGGCAAATACTACATGCATATTCAGAACGAGAAAAGTTAATATATCCAACAGGAAGGGGCTTCAAGTGGGTAAAAAAGGATAAAAAGCGGGAAATTCGACGGCTACTCGATTGATTGATTGTTGTTTGCTTTACGTCCAGTAGCAGATATTTAATGCATATTCAAGATGAGATCAAATCAACAATTTATGGCGGGAATTTCAGAATCAACTGAAAAATGAGGGTAGCTCTCGGACATATGGTCTCATAGTAGAGTTTACAATGCTTCAACAAATATGAGTGGTCAAATACATTGTTCAAGTACTCTATGGCGGGGGTTAGTTTTTAAAACATTTAAAAAAATTTGTGCGATGTTGGATACGATGAGAAAAAATGAGACGATTTCATAATTCTTAACAAGAAAGGTCCAGACTTTTTTAGGCACGAAGTTGCTCCGATCTCAACTATCAAACAATAAATTATAAATTTATAGATTTACTCCCATAATTTTCATAAATTTTGGACGAAGTTAATCAGATAAGCATTCATTGCAGATTGTTCTGTCAATTGACCTTTATGTTCTTGGACGTCGGACATATTGTCTGTGTGCGTTTAGACTGGTGATAAAATCCTATTCAATCAGCCGATTTACACGAGAGTTAAACAATGAAAATAACTTTAATTTTAATGCTTCCGAAGGTTTTGTTTTTTTATCTACCCGCATCAAGACCGCGCAAAGCCAAAGTATTTGAAAGCCATGGATATATAACGTGAAGCTATACGACCCAAAAGGGACCTTATTTAAAGAAAAAAATCCCATTATAGAGAGGCGAAAGATAACACAGGGACATTAAAACTCCTAAGTCGAAAACAAACTGACAATGCCATGGCAAAAAACGAAAATCAACAGTATACAAAACACACCATATAAAACTAAAGACTGAACAACACGAACGCCACAAAAACCGGGAATGATCTCTGGTGCTGAAAAATATATCTTACTGTATACAGCATAAAGGTAAAAAAACTATGAATAAATATTTTTACAAATTTGATATGATCACAACAATCTTTATTAAACACAACCTTGAATTGTTTCAGTAAAATAATTTCCGGTGCTTACATTTTTAACTTGTAAGGAATTTATTTTCATTTATGCACATTTATAATTTTATACATAGGCAGTTTCTCTCAAAATTTAGACTCAGTGATCATTCCCTAGGCATTGAATTGGGAAGGTACAGAAACATTCCAAGAGCACAAAGATTATGTAAAAAATGTGGAGTCCTAGATGACGAATTTCATTTCTTTTTGTATTGTCACATTAACATATCATTGCGTTCTAATTTATTTTTTTTGCTTATCTAAAAGACTATGTACCATTATTTCAACATCTTGATGCATTTAATAAACTAAAACAGATTCCAAACCCCATCCCTGAACTTGTTTGTCATATTGGAGTCTTTATTAAGCAGTCTTTAGAACTGAGGGGGTCAGACCCATGTCAGACAAGCTTATGATTGTGTTTTTTACATAAATTTAAAATTGAACTCTTAAAATATGTTCTATTATATTGTATTGTATTACATTGTATTGCATTGAATTTAAAATGTATCATGAATTGTTTGTTTGTATAGCTTTACCCTTATGGGTGTAATTTTGCAATAAAGATTACTATTTATACCCTGAAGGATTGATGCGTGCAATAATGAAACATATTTAATATAATACACACACAATTAAATATTATATATATTCAGCAAGCTATAGGGTTATTGCATGAATACTAGTGAATAATTTGAAGGTATCTTTGCACTAGTGTAATATTACAGAGGGTATACAATACACTTACTTTTGTCCGAATATTAAGTAAAATAAGTGTTTCGTAACACAGAAAGTGTGGGAAAATGTTTGCTTCCAGTAAATTGTATTTTTACGGGAAAATGTTCGCTTCATACCCAGTTTTTTAAACTATTAACCGGTAAATAGTCTTTATTTCAGACAATTTCGTAAAAAGGTACATTTACTCGTCTATAACTTAATAAAGAAAATACACACTGAGGTATAATAACATAAAATATTGCAAGCTAACTGTTCGTCACGTTCTGTGGCATATATTATGTTGCAACACAATACACACATGTTTATTACATAGGTGTTTTGTAAAGTAAAACTATACAGTTAACTCCGAAGAAAAGTCTTTTGTGTATTCTAAACCTTAATAGGTTTCAGTAGACTATGAAAATAAGATACAGGCCATTAAAGATTTAAATGTAAATATTCTGGTGAATACAAATTATACAGATTAACTGAATGTTTCGGCACAATTACTGTGTAAATAATTCATGCTGAAAATCAAGATAAATTTACAAAGTTCACATCGATTTTTTCTTGTTTTTTTGGGGGTTGAAATGGATCACATTCCGTTTTAAGAAATTTAATACAGCGGTAAAGAAAATATTTAACTGTAACATTAAATTATTATCGATCATTTTATGTCATGTACACACAACCTTCTTTACTCAACCAATTTACATTTCTTAACGTTTTTATATTTCGCTACATTTTTACGCTATACTTTTTTTTCCATATAATCATATACATGTACAAAGGTAAAAACTATTCTTAAAGTATTAACAAAGGTTAATATACATAGTTGGGGGTATTGTAATTAATTAAAATATCCCTTTTTAAATCTTATTTCGTAATATTCATGTTGTTTTTAAATAACCATTATTATGAAACGAGCTCTATGGATAGAAATTTGAAGAAATCTTATTTGGAGAATTCCCCAAATGCCAATTTTTCGGGAATTTTTTTATTTACTTTTTAATTTCGATTCGGTACACATATTACGGCACAATTTATTAATTATTTTAATAATATGTATATTTATTTTGTCATATAGATATATGTATAATAAATAAATGGAAATACACACAATATAAAAGAAGGAAAAAAAGAGAAGAAAAGTAAAAAAGAATTGATCACTGAAATCAACATTCATATGGTCATGTTTCTGTATTAAAAAAATCTTTCCAGAAAAAAATGTTTTGGCACTTTGAATTTATTATATTTGTTCAACACTTTCCTTACTGATTGCAATGACTAAACAGCTATATATTAACTAGTACTTTCTCTCTGAATTACAACAGGAGCTAAAAGTCATCCGATACCGTAGAAAAGTCCGTATCACCATGATCACAAACATAAATACACAATTGTATACTACTCAAAAAAGATTAGCAAAACATCATCTGACAGAAAATAAAATAAACCAAAATATCAATTTATCTTTCAAGTTTCGGTTTTCTTAATCTTCAGTCATTTTTGTATTCAAAAGTACTACTAAATGTTGGCCAAATTTCAGACAGCTACACTGTTCGCAAACTTTGAGGCAAGTGGTCAAAATAGAAAGTCATAATTTTAACATTGTTTTGCACATGCATGGTTAAGTTAAAAAAAATGCATACAACGCGCAAAAATTACCTATTCAACATCCTTCAAAACAAGAATGCTACTAATTTCCGATCATTTTGAGCATTTTCTACAAATATATGAGCCAACAAAGTTTGACCCCCATTAATTTCAATGGAAGTGTTGCAACCTTTTCTTTGAGTAGTATATATATATATTTTAGAAAGATGACCGTATAGTATCTAACAAAAAGACACCTTACAAGCACTAAAATGAAAAAAAAAGGGATATATTTAAGCTTATGCAATAGCTTGTCCAAATCACGATTAATTAACATATTGCTATGTGCATTTATTTGAGAAGCCATGTTTTTTCTACATTATAATTATTAATTATTCCCTTCACATGTACGTACTGTCTTCATTGTAGGTCATAAACGACCAAACTGTGAACAATTAAATCAACAATTACATTTTATTACAACCTTTAGAAAAGTTAATAAACCAATCGTGTCAGCATTCAGCCGGTTTTATTAACAAGGCTAATATCGAGATAAAAATATGACGAGTCCGTGAGGTAAAAAGTATAATTGAGGATTCGTTGTGAATCCATTATGCACTGAATGTTTAAAAATAAAGACCAACACTTCATTCTGCTCTATTCTTTTATTTATTTGTGTTTGGTTTGTTCTTTTTTATTTTTAAAGCAAGCTCCATTTAAAAAAAAAATCATATCTGATTTAATTGAAGACGGACAAAGAACAAAAAATAAAGAATTCATATCTCAGACTAAAACCCAGGAAGGAATGGTACAACTTACCTCATACCGCTGTCGTCTATCCATTTTCAACAAAATAAGTTAAGTCGTACACAAATTATCACTATTTAATGCATAATCCTTTTTTTTATCCTGCGTAATATCTATAATTGGATTTTGCATCCAAATTGCGAAATAGACTTTTTTTTTAAATCATGTAAACACACCTTCACCTGTTTTTAACTGGGTACTTATAAGTAAATAGGGGCAAACTTTAAAGTCATGGGTGACTTGCTTCTAATGTCTAGCTATTTAATGAATGAGGAATACATGTTTATGTTGTATGTACAAAGAATAGAAACGGTAATAGTACTCGGGTATATATACTAGGATGTTATTTAGTCGTAACGTATCAGGTTGCTTTTGGATATCAAAAGAATCGATATGTTCAGTTGTTCAATACTTTTTCTTGACATTACATTAAATCATTTTCTGTCTCGAGACTAGTAACAGAATGAATTAAAATAATATATAACTTGATTATATCATATTGTTTCCCATATTTCTATCTCGTCTAAGCATTTAACATTTGTCCATATGTTTCCAAATAGTTTTTTCCTTATTTCTTTCATGTTTCCGTATTATAAAAGTTTTTTTTATGAATTTTCCGACACACAATATCCTGAATAAAAGGAGATACTTGGGTATACTTCTTGAGTTGGGCTATCATCGGGTCATTCCACTATTGGTCTTCTTCTGATCAGCATCAAAACTCTTGCCTAAGTAAGGCGTCCGTTTTACTGTGCGGGATGTACAAGTTCGCAGCTACGTCCAGTCAGAACAAGGACGTGAACATAGATGCCTCGTGAAGAGAGTGACACGCTCTCTGCACGTTAAGAAACACTGCAACATCTCTTTGAGGGGTTCATGGGTGGCCTGTTGCAAGACTAAATTTCTGTCCCTATCCAATTTTAAATATCCTCATTGTCCAGTGCCAGGCCAAATTTCAAGAAATTCGGTCGACCTCTTTTACAGAGCCTACCTAATGTATGTACTGTTAATTATTTTTTGTCCTGAACATGTATGAAATATTTGCCACTTGACGTTAAATAAATAACATTCAAGACATTCTCTAGGGACATAAGTTTCAACCCAATTTTTGAATAAATTTTCACGTCATTATATTCACGTTCAAAATATTTTTCTATGACAAGACAAGTAACAATCTTAAAATTGAGGTATTAAAAAAATACAGCTTCAGTTCATATCTTAAATCATCAGTTCGTACACAAGTTATTTATGTCATTGCAACAATAAGGGTCATTCTTCAGTAAATCCAATAGTATAGGTAAGGTTAAATTTCTTTGGTCAACGTTATGAAACCAATGAATTCAAACACTGAAAATTTTTATTGCATGACGTTGCAAGTATGAATTTTGTTTTCTAAACGTCCATTATTTCAATTTTCAGGCAAGGTTGACCGGCTAATCTTTTTTGGCTTTCTAACTATTTTGATCTGAGCGTCACTGATGAGTCTTATGTAGACGAAACGAGCGTCTGGCGTATTTTAAATTATAAGTCTGGTACCTTTGACAACTATTAATCCTTTGCTCTAAAATGAATGGTTGAAAATTTATACAGAAGAGCGCTGGCGCACCAAATTTAGAAAGTGTTATTTTCATTGTTTTTCTCATGATTCAATTCATTTTCATGGTTTTTTACAACGTTCTAATATTGTGATGTATCAACATTGTATCGAGTCCAGAGGCAGGTTTAGAATCAACACGCATGTTCAATCCCGCGATATGTTTTATGTGCTTGTCCCATGCCAGGAGCCGGTTGTCCAGTGGCGGTCTGTTATAATACTAAAGCACGTGCTTTTGTTGTTGTCGTATGCTACTCTATAGTATAAGCTTTAGTCAGGCTGTTAGTTGTCTGTTTTGAATCGTTTCACATTTTGTTATCTCTCGGCCTTTTTTTTAGCGTACTATAAAGATATTCTTGTCGGCGTCTTTTACAGCCGACTATACGTTATGGGTTTATCTCATTGTTGAAGGCTTTACGGTGACATATAATTGCTTACTACCACTTCATTTTAATTCCGGTGGATAGTTATCTCATTGGAAATCATACCACATCTTTTTATTTTTATATTATAGTTGTTTACATCATTGTCCTCTGGTCTTTAGCGAAACTTGTCTTATTTGCAATCATTCCACATCTCATTATATTTGTGTCGCCTCGCAAAATGATCACCTCTGTCGTCTTAGTTAAACGTTTTGTGAATCCAAAACTCATCGAAAACGGTTTGAAAGAATTCGACCATTTAAAGAGGCAAATGAATGTTCTACAGGGCATAAAGTTGTGAATCTGCTGTTATATGTGATTTTTCAAGTTTTCCATTTCAAAACATTGTTTTGGCCATTTCTGTTAACATTATTTGGAGATTGCAAGCGACACACATCTGCCTATGAAGAATCACACATTTTTATGTTAACATTAGATCTTGACTTTTCTATATATTGCTGTTCCTTGGAAGACTAACACTTTTTAAAATCATAAGTAGTTCTTGACTTTCATATCTAATGCAGTTCCTTGGAAGACTCGCCCAATATTTGTATGAACAGTAGATATTGACTTTCCTATCTACGGCAATTCGGTATTGTGCCTCAGCAAACTGTTTTTTTTTAAAAGTTATTGCTGCTGATTTTTTCAAGGTTGATAGGTTTCATTGGCACTCATACCACATCTATTGACCAGAGGTTTATAAAGACATTATAAGTTTGATTGGAACTTGATTGATGGATGGATGGCTGTTTGACGTCCAGTTGCATAGTCAGAACGAGCAAATACTAGTTTTATATGAATATAAATCCTGCTTGTACAAAACTGGCAGATTTTAACGTGATAGTTTACAAGGTTACATTCCGCAGGAATACATGTCACCCTACCCAGATACATTATTCTGACTCCAGGACGACCAGTCTTTGCTCTTACTCCTAAAGGCTGCGTTCTTAGAGCAGAGGCAGCTTTGGTCTTTGGATCCATGACCTTAAGCACTCGAGGCGAGTACGTTTCCACGAGCCCACTGAGGCACATGATTGAACGGTTGTATCTGTCAGAAAGAAAATTGGACAAGTTAACTCTACCCATGAAAATAGCACTAAAACAATATGTGCATCCTAAGTACCATCAGCAAGAGATACGGTCAAACCTAAAAAATGAAAGCCAGGGATGTATAAATACGTAGAAACGTTAGCAGCTAAATAACCAAAATGAACCTAAAAATGATAGCCAAATTCATATGAGATCAACTTTGCCTAAGGGATTTACCAAGCATATTTTTTTTATTATAAAAGTTAAGAGATGAAAATCTGAACGAGTATCTAATGATCAGAAATGCACTTTGAATGGTTTTTCTCAATGTGCTTAGGAGTTTGGAGATTGACTACATAATTTATATACAATCGACGAATGTCAAGGAAAATTGAACTATCAGAATGATAAATAGAATAATGAATATTTTATGTGTCAGTGATAAGCGGCAGATTGTACTTAACTGCATGTTTTGGGACTTCAAATCCGCACGGCAATATCCAGGATTTTAGCGTAGTTCTCCCAATTCTTTTGACGATTTTATGCCAAAACATTATATTTTTTCAGATGAAAGGGGTGGCAGTACGCCCTCCTAGATCCGCCACTTATATCATCTAGATATGATTTAAATAACCACCCGAGTACAAGCTACTGCTAACCGATTAGCTTCATTACCAAAAGAAAAAAAAAAGATAAAATAAAAACAATAGTACTTATATAGTGACCTAAAGTCTGTTTAAAGTAGAAGGCATCGAACTTTGAATCAGTCATTTTTGAGCGGACTTTAATTGTTACAGTAGTGTTTTTCCGGATTTATCATATATTTTCATTTGTTGCTACGCATTCTTATTTTTTTCCGCGGGCTTTTGTATCCTCAACTATCCTGCATTTCATGTTGCAGAATATTTTTCATTTTGACTTATGCAAAGTCATTTATTTTCAGTTCTTCCTAGGCCAAGTTATTCATTTTCAAAATCCTCCAGCCATTTTCGACAATTTCATACATTTTAAACATTAATTTACATTCATGCTGTAAATATTACCATTCCTTTTCAGATTTACTTTAAGATATCTTTCTACTACGCATTTGAATAATCATGCCTAATCCTATGGAGAACATGTGCAAAAACACACAACCAGTGTTTTCGACTGGTTTTAAGGATGTAGCCCCAATAATGGTCACTGTCGGTGTACCCTAAACATAACATGCCCCTGTGATTTTCAATAGGATTATGACATATCATGTATGACCCCTCGCCCCATGCACCCATTCCATGTTTTATATATATATATATACGAAATAGCTGGTGCTACCCAGTCCTATCCCTATAGAAATTGAGATGCGTAATTGATTAACAGGGGAATTCCAAAAACGAAAATTCCCTATTAAAGTTCATGTATACCAATCCTCAGTGACACACTTTCTGTTATTGCGTTTAAAGTTGTAAAATAAGATAATGTAAACTTAAGAATACAATTTTATACTTAGAACGTAAAAGAAATTTTAAACACGTTTCCTGAAAGAAATCTAAATCACTTTAAATAAAATCGTACGATCTTTGCAAATGGCCTCTCGTCACCTCTGTACAATACGATTAAATATTTTATGAATTTCGAGAACATTGTGTGCATGAATGTACTATACGATTAGATATTAACATGATAGTCTTTACATATGATGAATTTCAAAGGCGCATTCTGCAAACATATATCAATTACAAAATTTTTTACGGTAATTAACTATATTATTTTGAGGTTTCATTTTTCGTGCAACAAAAAGAAAGCTGAAATATAAGCAACAGTTTGTAATACTTTATTAATTATTCATAAGTCGGAGAGTTGATACAGTTTCCCATTCTATTGTCATATAATTATCATAGATTGATTTCGGAAACAAAATCATATAAAACATAGGTTACATTGCTTGTCTTTATGAAAAAAATAGTTTAACATTATTTCTGAGGAAAGTTCTAACAACTTAATGATTTTCAAAGAATTATTAAAAAAGACGATTTATGCAATTAAACAGTCAGCTGAAAGATTAAAAAACTGACATTTTATGCAATCAAACAGTAAAATTGGATTTGTTCGAATGCTCGGTAAAATTTGCATTAAGGAAAAATAGAATTACATATATGCGACATTTCTAATTTCAAAAGTTTCGTACTATACGCCAAACTAAGTTAGATTTGTTGACCTTTATTCAGCAACTTTCCAAAGTTCTTGTATTGTAATTTTTCTAATATGTTCGTATGAGTCGACTTTAAAGTCATATGAAAATTCAAATTAAAACAAAAGTTGAATATATTTTACATACTTGAATGTCTAAATTAAACTAGTTAACAAGTATACTTGAACTTTCTTGTAAAAGAAAATCCTTAATATTATTAAAATCTTCATAAATGTACTTCTATTTAATTGTTGTCTTGCCGTACTCTTATTAGACTATTTACCGGATTTGTAATAACATAAGCAACACGACGGGTGCCACATGTGGAGCAGGATCTGCTTACCCTTCCGGAGCACCTGAGATCACCCCCAGTTTTTGTTGGGGTTCGTGTTGCTTAGTCTTTAGTTTTCTATGTTGTGTCATCTGTACTATTATTTGTCTGTTTGTCTTTTTATTTTTGGCCATGGCGTTGTCAGTTTGTTTTCGATCTATGAGTTTGACTGTCCCTCTGGTATCTTTCGTCCCTCTTTTATTAGCCATTTTACCGTATGCAGTGACATTAACTACGAGACCTTTCGATACAACTTCGACCATCGCACAGCGTGAGTACGAGGGGGAAAACCGTGATGAAAGAATGTAAACAAACGTGCACTAGAAGGTGAATAATAATAACTGATTCTTAAAGAACAAATCTAATACAGCAAAACATTTAAAAAGTTAAGGAAAAGTGTAATTAACCAATGGGAATGCATGGAAAATAAAATAAAACAATATCATTGCTCTATCAATTTATCACGTGCCCTATGTGCTCTGTGTTG
This sequence comes from Mytilus californianus, assembly GCF_021869535.1. NCBI lineage: Eukaryota > Metazoa > Mollusca > Bivalvia > Mytilida > Mytilidae > Mytilus > Mytilus californianus. The sequence continues at coordinate 22,760,889 of NW_026262615.1, read as the reverse complement.
ATTGTTTATCAATGTCAGCGGTACACTTCGGCAGGCAACAATCTCGAAAGCTAATTAGCTTGTGATAAATAATCACTGAATGACATATTATTTGTCGATAATACGTTATATATTCGTAATAAATATAAAAAACGTGCATACAGGACATCTTTCCCTTCCCTTTTCTCAAAAAGTTCATCGGAAAGTGCCAAGACCTAATAGATAAATATTCAGTGTCTACTTCACAAATAATACAAGATGGTCTTGAGTTATAGATTATAGCTGCTGAAGTTGGGCATCTTTTTATTTTACTTGAGTTTCCCCGCTATTTGTCGTTTCTTTTGGTCGTATGACTTTTGACGTGACTCGGTATTTTTTACATCCCGCCTCGGGTCCAGAGGTGCGATTCGGACACAATGTGTTTTTACAGTGTTGTTTCTATTTTGTTTACCCTTGTGTTTATATTTACTCAATTTTTAATGTATCGAGAAAGTGTATTTACTTTATACTGTATGTACTATCGACGACAAAAAATGTTTTTTTGTTGACGCCATAGTCAAATTGAAAATTTACTAACTTCTACACTATTGTACTATTATTTGTCTGTTTGTCTTTTTATTTTTGGCCATGGCGTTGTCAGTTTGTTTTCGATCTATGAGTTTGACTGTCCCTCTGGTATCTTTCGTCCCTCTTCTACACCTTTTTTTGTTGGCGTCATTGTTAGATTAATTTGTATGTTGGTTTGAATTTTTAAGTCAGTTGTGTTGTATGTCTGAGATGTATGTTAACAAAGTTTTGGCTGCTGGATCTCAATTATTGTCACATCACCCTACTTTGTCTGTTTGGGTTGCTCAGCCGGTGCTTATTTAGAGAAAAATCCAAATACATTGCAAAACAGCAAATAATTCTTATAAACGCACAAAAGTAGTATTCTGTTTCATTCAATAAGCGACAAAACATTTCGTTGTGACTCATTTGATTGGTAATTTTGTGCATAGTCGTATAGTTAGAATCCGTTATTAGTAATAACGGATTCTAACTATCTTAATAATAATATAGTAATAATATTACGACGTCATCTAGTCCGAAATTGGTCTGACGACCTTTTTTTCCGGAATTGCCGGTAAAATAAAACGCCAGAGTGCATTTCATTTTGAAATATGGAAAATGTCGACCCTACAGGTGCGTTCACAAGGTACGATTTTCCTTAAGATTTTCATTCGAATTTTACCTGTGCACCTGATTTCGCATGATGTAAATACTAAAATCGGATGGAAAATCGTATCGTGTGAACAGAACGTTGTACGATTTACCTGGCCGACGGTATCAAATCGGATTGAAAATCGGATTGAAAAAATCGTACCTTGTAAACGCACCTTAAGCCAAAGTGAGCGTCCTTTGACTGTACTTGATTTATGATTACGTAACCACGTCCGGTCGAATGCATGGGACGTTATTTCTGATGCCTCATGTAGAGAGATACCACGCTCTCTGCACGTTAAGAACAATTGCAACAACTCGTTGAGTAGTCCGTATGTGGCCTATTGCAAGAATAAATTTCTGTCCCTAACCAATTTACCCTTATTTTCCAGTGGCCAAATTTCACGCACTTTATTCCGATCGACTCTTATTACACGGACCTACCTATTTTAATGCACTGTTTATTATTTCTATTCATGAAAATGCATGCAATATTTGCCACTAGAGGCTAAGCAATCGATCAATCGTAATCAATCTCATAACAGTGTCGCTGTCCACGGACAAAACTCTCAACCCAATTTTGAATACATTTAACTTATAAAAGTATAACGACTGACACCTCATAACATTCACTTTCAAAATATTTTCTATGACATGACAAATAAAAATCCTTAAAATTATCAACTCTTCACCATGCCACGAGGCGGGTTCAGAATCAAAACACATGTTTAAGACCGCAATATGCTTTATGTGCATATCCTATGACAGGAGATGGTAGTCCAGTGATTGTCTTTGATTGCTGTCTGTCAATTATAGTTTTTGTCTTATGTTACTAACTACTATTAGTCAGGTGAGTCAGGCCGTTTGTTGTCTGATTTGAATTCTTTCACATTTTATTAGCCCACGGCCTATTATAGCTTACTGTATAGGTATTGGTTTTGTTTTTCGCTTACAACTTAAAATAATTATTGTATCGGTTATGTTCACTATTGAATAAAAAGGAAAAGGAAACTAAACTCAAATACGAAAAACGTCAAATCCAAAGCACCAATCTTCCCTGTGCAACAAGATTTAGTTGTGTCTTCTTTCTTAGAGGAGTATTATCTTTGCCTTTTAATCTTGTTTTCTTCAATTCTACATTTCTTTTTAAAGAATTGATAAAGTGATTTTTTTTAGATTGTTTTGCCTCAACCGACTTAAAAAAATATTGCTGCTGATTTTTCAAGTCGTTGTTGATCGGGTTCATTGGCAATCATATCCCATCTCCTTATCTTATATCGACTGCAGGTCAGTTAAGACATATAGAAGTTTGATGAAATATGCCCCATTACATCCAGCAGGACTCAAGATTTTGGAACGGTGTCATTTTCTTTATAAACGACCTTAGCCATGTTTGATGTTAGGATCACAAAACATAATTATTTCAATACATGATTATAATCATATCAATTTCATTGTCATTGGACATTTATAGTACTAGTATGTTTGTGGCAATACAATTTAAACAGACAATAAACAACAAAATAACAACAAAACAGAATAGTCATGTTACAATGAGACCTCTCCCCTCGGTTCTAATGACCTTTTAAAACAGAAGCCAATAATTCTAACACGTCTAAAGGAAGCGGGGTTTAATATAGGAAATAATTTTTGTTCATCAGGGAAATGAATGAAATGTTGTTCATCATCTAATTGTATATCATTAAATAGATTTTGTCTGATATCCTGGTTTACCTTGCAATTCAGAATAAAATGATTCATCTTCGATGACTTTGCAGGTTTTGCACAGTCTTTGCTCTCGATGTTTTTTTAATGTAACGCCGATTTTTTATTTCAAGACCATGGTGACTTATGCAAAGTTTTGTAAAAATATTCCTGAAAGAAAAATCATTAAACAATAATAAAATTTGTTTCAAGTAAAGGCTTTTATTTTTTATACAGAAAAAGTTTGCTATTCTCGTCGATTTTTTCTATTTTACTTTTATATAAATCTTTATAATAGTCATTTGACTAAAAATGCTTTACATCTGTAATATTCTTACAGTTGGCCAATTTGTAAATGAAGGGATTTTGAAAGTTCGGAGGCCTCTTTCAATAATGGGGTTAAATGATCAATATTTAGTCTAGCGAGATATAAAATAGATTGCGTTGTAATAAAATTTTCAACTGGAAGTCTACCAAGTTCTAATCTCCCACCTATATTTGATGAGGTCTTCTTTTGTTTCCAAGAAGGTATTTACAAAAAGTTAGATGGATTTTTTCAAAGGGTGATTTATCAATAAAGTTGAGATGGTCAATGTCACCATTTCTTCGGGCAGCTCTATGCTTTGCCCTATGGTACACAAGAAAATAATCCATAAAGGAAATTTCGGAGTTGTAAGTCAAAATGGGTTTGACCAATTTATCAAAGAGATTTTATTGAAAACTATTTGTAATGACGATTTTAATCGGACATCATTTATTTTGATGAGTAAACTCCATACTTTACCTGTCTGCAACTAAGGTACACTGCCATTGTGAATTCCGGAATTTATTGATAAGTTATTTTTTTCAATTAAAAAAATAATCAGTTGTCTAACCTGAAAATCTCCCTATTTGTCAGTTTTTTTCCTACTCTGAAGTGTACTGAAAGCCAAGTCATTTAATAATTTTGTAAATATCAAACGGTCAAATGCCGCAATGGTTTGTGATTTTAAAAAAGTTTATCAATAAAAAAATGTTTTAGCATTTTTTTTCAAGAATAAAACAATATAACTATTTTTCTGACAATTTTTTGAAAAATTAAATGCGTTTTCTGAGGTTCATAGGTGGCCTGTTGCAAGACTAAATTTCTGTCCCTATCCAATTTTAAATATCCTCATTGTCCAGTGCCAGGCCAAATTTCAAGAATTTCGGTCGACCCCTTTTACAGAACCTACCTATTAAATGTACTGTTAATTTGTTTTCGTCCTGAACATGTATGAAATATTTGCCACTTGACTTTAAATAAATAACATTCAAGACATTATCTAGGGACAAAAGTTTCAACCCAGTTTTTGAATAAATTTTCCTTGACACGTCATGACATTCACGTTCAAAATATTTTTCTACGACAAGACAAGTAAAAATCTTAAAATTGAGGTATTTAAAAAAATACAGCTTCAGTTCATATCTTAAATCATCAGTTCGTACACAAGTTGTTTATGTCATTGCAACAATAAGGGTCATTCTTCAGTAAATCCAATAGTATAGGTAAGGTTAAATTTCTTTGGTCAACGTTATGAAACCAATGAATTCAAACACTGAAAATTTTATTGCATGACGTTGCAAGTATGAATTTTGTTTTCTAAACGTTCATTTATTCAATTTTCAGGCAAGTTTGACCGGCTAATCTTTTAGATCCCTTTTGTTCAGATACATGTTACCCATCACATATTAAAGTACGTATTTACTTTGTACTTGTTTGGCTTTCTAACTATTTTGATCTGAGCGTCTTATGAAACGCGCGTCTGGCGTATTAAATTATAAGCCCGGTACCTTTGATAACTATTCATTCTTTGCTTTAAAATGAATGGTTGAATATTTATACAGACGAGCGCTGGCGCACCAAATTTATAAAGTGTTATTTTGATTGTTTTTCTCATGATTCAATTCATTTTCATTGTTTTTCTCATGATTCAGTTCATTTTCATGTTTTTTACAACGTTCTAATATTGTGCTGTATCAACACTGTACCAAGTCCAGAGGCAGGTTTAGAATCAACACGCATGTTCAATCCCGCAATATGTTTTATGTGCTTGTCCCATGCCAGGAGCCGGTTGTCCAGTGGCGGTCTGTTATAATACTAAAGCACGTGTTTTTTGTTGTTGTCGTTTGCTACTCTATAGTATAAGCTTTAGTCAGGCTGTTAGTTGTCTGTTTTGAAACGTTTCACATTTTGTTATCTCTAGGACTTTTTCTAGAGTAATATAAAGATATTTCTTGTCGGGGTCTATTACAGCCGACTATACGTTATGGGTATATCTCATTGTTGAAGGCTTTACGGTGACATATAATTGCTTCCTACAACTTCATTTTAACTCCTGTGGATAGTTATCTCATTAGAAATCATACCGCATGTCCTCATTTTTATATTATAGTTGTTTACATCATTGTCCTCTGGTCTTTAGTGAAATCTTGTCTCATTTGTGATCACACCACATCTCCTTATATTTGTGTCGCCTTGCAAAATGACCACCTCTGTCGTCTAAGTCAAACGTTTTGTGAATCCACAACTCATCGAAAACGGTTTAAAAGAATTCGACCATTTAAAGAGGCAAATAAATCTTCTACAGGACATAAAGTTGTGAATCTGCTGTTATATGTGATCTTTCAAGTTTTCCATTTCAAAACATTGTCTTGGCCATTTGACTGTACTTGATGTATGATTACGTAACCACGTCCAGTCGAATGCATGGGACGTTAATTCTGATGCCTCATGTAGAGAGATACCACGCTCTCTGCACGTTAAGAACAATTTCAACAACTCGTTGAGTAGTCCGTATGTGGCCTGTTGCAAGAATAGATTTCTGTCCCTAACCAATTTACCCTTATTTCCAGTGGCCAAATTTCACGCCCTTCATTCCGATCGACTCTTATTACAAGGACCTACCTATTTTAATGCACTGTTTATTATTTCTATTCATGAAAATGCATGCAATATTTGCCACTAGAGGCTAAGCAATCGATCAATCGTAATCAATCTCATAACAGTGTCGCTGTCCACGGACAAAACTCTCAACCCAATTTTGAATACATTTAACTTATAAAAATATAACGACTGACACCTCATAACATTCACTTTCAAAATATTTTCTATGACATGACAAATAAAAATCCTTAAAATTATCAACACTTTACCATGCCACGAGGCGGGTTCAGAATCAAAACACATGTTTAAGTGCATGTCCTATGACAGGAGATGGTAGTCCAGTGGTTGTCTTTGATTGCTGTCTGTTATAATACTAAATTATTTCTGTTAACATTATTTGGAGATCTGCCTTTGAAGAATCTCACATTTTTATGTTAACATTAGATCTTGACTTTCCTATATATTGCTGTTCCTTGGAAGACTAACACTTTTTAAAATCATAAGTAGTTCTGGACTTTCATATCTAATGCAGTTCCTTGGAATTTTCATATGAACAGTAGATATCGACTTTCCTTTTTACTGCAGTTCGGGTTGTGCTTCAGCCAACATTTTTTTTTTTAAATCATTGCTGCTGATTTTTTCAAGGTTGATAGGTTTCATTGGCACTTGTACCACATCTATTGACCAGAGGTTAGTAAAGACATTATAAGTTTGATTGGAACTTGATTGATGGATTGATGGCTGTTTGACGTCCAGTTGCATAGTCAGGACGAGCAAATACTAGTGCTAGTTTTATAATCCTGCTTTGTACTAGATTGACGCACTGCGCCAGATTTTAACGTGCTAGTTTACAAGGTTACATTCCGCAGGAATACATGTCACCCTACCCAGATACACTATTCTAACTCCAGAACGATCAGTTTTTGCTCTTACTCCTAAAGGCTGCGTGTTTAGAGGAGAGGCAGCTTTGGTCTTTGGTTTGACACGGATCGAACCCACGACCTTAAGCACTCGAGGTGAGTAGTTTGCACGAGCCCACTGAGGCGGTGAAGAAACTTGATCTTTTACATCCAGCATGAATAAATTTTTATAAACGGCCTTTGACATTGCCATGTTTGAAGGTGCTTATGATCCTCAATCATATTTTAATATATAATTATAATCCAAATTATTTGTAATGACGATTTTTATTGGAAATATTTTTTTAGTGGGTAAAATTCATGGTTTACCTGTCTGCAACTAAGGGACGCCGCCATTCGGAATTCCGGAATTTTTTGGTACTAGTAAGTGATTTCGTCCATATACAAAAAAATAGTCAGATGTCTTACATGCAAAACTCTTTTTTGTCAGTTGATTTGATACGACCGCAAATTTTTTTGCGACCGTATAATGATATGACGTTGTCGTCGTCGTCCTTAGATATTTGGTTTCCAGACAATAACTTGAGTATAGGTGTATGGATCTCTATTAAATTGTACCACAAGGTTCCAAACCTTAAAAGGAAGGTTGGGATTGATTTTGGGGTAATGGCTTAAATCGTTTAGGAATTAGTGGGCAAAAAAAAAAACACAAAAAAAAAAACAAAAAAATAACAGGATTTTCTGGTTTCCGGACAATAACTTGAGTATAAGTCTATGGATCTCTCTGAAATTGTACCACAAGATTTTATACCAGAAAAGTAAGTTTGGATTGATTTTGGTTTTTTTTGGGGGGTTATCGCCTTAACCATTTAGGAAAAAGGGACCAACAAGAATACTTTTTATAAATTGCTTATTTCTTGACCGATTTCAATAGGGTTTAATTCAAAGTCTTAAATTCTTGGGGTTCTTTTATATTCTGAATCTAACTGCGTATTTAGAATTTGTATTCTTGGGCCCCGTTTTTAAGTGGGTCCACGTTAAGGTGCAAAGGTTTCAAAACTAAACTTTGTTTGATTTCAACAAAAATTGAAATCTTGGGGTTCATTGATATGCTGAATCTAACCGTGAATTCAGATTTTTTGATTTTGAAACCCGGTTTTTAAATTGCTCCACATTTAAACCCAAAGTGTCTAAAATTAAACTTTAAGTAAGTTTGATTTTAACAAAAATTGAATTCTTGGGGTTCTGAATCTAACCGTGTTAAAGATTTTGAATTTTGGGCATAAATAACCAAAAGGACCTAAATTCATATGAGGTCAAATTTGCCTAAGGAATTTACCAAGCATATCTTTTTTTTTATTATAAAAGTTCAAAGATGAAAATCTGAGAGTATTTAATGATCAGACATGCACTTTGATTGGTTTCTCTAAATGTGCTTAGGAGTATGGAGAGTGACTACATAATTTAGATAAAATCGACAAATGTCGGGGAAAATTGAACAGAATTGTGTCAGTGATAAGCGGCAGATTGTGCATAACTTTATGTTTTGGGTCTTCAAATGCGTACGGCAATATCCAGGATTTTAGCGTAGTTCTCCCAATTCTTTTGACGATTTTATACCAAAACATTATATTTTTTCAGATGAAAGGGGTGGAAGTACGTCCTCTTAAATCCGCCACTGATATCATCTAGATATGATTTAAATAACCACCGGAGTACAAGCTACTGCTAACAGATTAGCTATATTAGCCAAAAAAAGTACTTATATTGTGACAAAGTCTTTTTAAAGTAGAAGACATTGAACTTTGAATCAATCATTGTTGAGCGGACTTTAATAGTTACAGTAGTTTTTTCCGGATTTATAATTTATATTCACATGTTGCTACGAATGCTTATTTTTTTCCGCGGGCTTTTGTATCCTCAACTATCCTGCATTTTATGTTGCAGAATATTCATTTTCATCCTGACTTATGCAAAGATTTTCAGTTCTTCCTAGGCCAAGTTATGCATTTTCAAAATCCTCCAGCCATTTTCGACAATTTCATACATTTTAAACATTAATTTACATTCATGCTGTAAATATTACCATTCCTTTTCAGATTTACTTGAAGATATCTTTCTACTACGCATTTGAAAAGTCATGCCTAATCCTATGGAGAACATGTGCAAAAACATACAACCAGCGTTTTCGACTGGTTTTAAGGATGTAGCCCCAATAATGGTCACTGTCGGTGTACCCTAAACATAACATGCCCCTGTGATTTTCAATAAGATTATGACATATCATGTATGACCCCTCGCCCCATGCACCCATTCCATGTTTTATATATATATATATATATATATATACGAAATAGCTGGTTCTACCCAGTCCTATCCCTATAGAAATTGAGATGCGTAATTGATTAACAGGGGAATTCCAAAAACTAAAATTTGCTATTAAAGTTCATGTATACCAATCCCCAGTGACACACTTTCTGTTATGGCGTTTAAAGTTTTAACATAAGATAATGTAAACTTCAGAATACAATTTTATACTTAGAACGTAAAAGAAATTTTAAACACGTTTCCTGAAAGAAATCTAAAACGCTTTAAATAGCAAATGGCCTCTCGTCACCTCTGTACAATACGATTAAATATTTTATGAATTTCGAGAACATTGTGTGCATAAATGTACTATACGATTAGATATTAACATGATATTCTTTACATATGAAGAATTTCAAAGGCGCATTCTGCAAACATATCAATTTCAAAATTTTTTACGGTAATTATCTATATTATTTTGAGGTTTCATTATTCGTGCAACAAAAAGAAAGCTGAAATATAAGCAACAGTTTGTAATACTTTATTTATTATTCATACGTCGGAGAGTTGATACAGTTTCCCATTATATTGTCATATAATTATCATAGATTGATTTCGGAAACAAAATCATATAAAACATAGGTTACCTTGCTTGTCTTCATGAAAAAATCAGTTTAACATTATTTCTGAGGAAAGTTCTAACAATTTAACGATTTTTCAAAGACTTTTAGATACCTTTCTACTACGCATTTGAATAGTCATGCCTAATCCTATGGAGAACATGTGCAAAAACACACAACCAGTGTCTTCGACTGGTTTTAAGGATGTAGCCCCAATAATGGTCACTGTCGGTGTACCCTAAACATAACATGCCCCTGTGATTTTCAATAAGATTATGACATATCATGTATGACCCCTCGCCCCATGCACCCATTCCATGTTTTATATATATATATATATATATATACGAAATAGCTGGTTCTACCCAGGACTATCACTATAGAAATTGAGATGCGTAATTGATTAACAGGGGAATTCCAAAAACGAAAATTCCCTATTAAAGTTCATGTATACCAATCCCCAGTGATACACTTTCTGTTATGGCGTTTAAAGTTGTAAAATAATATAATGTAAACTTAAGAATACAATTTTATTCTTAGAACGTAAAAGAAACTTTAAACACGTTTCCTGAAAGAAATCTAAAACGCTTTAAATAAAATCGTACGATCTTTGCAAATGGCCTCTCGTCACCTCTGTACAATACGATTAAATATTTTATGAATTTCGAGAACATTGTGTGCATAAATGTACTATACTATAAGATATTAACATGATAGTCTTTACATATGATGAATTTCAAAGGCGCATTCTGCAAACATATATCAATTACAAAATTTTTTACGGTAATTAACTATATTATTTTGAGGTTTCATTTTTCGTGCAACAAAAAGAAAGCTGAAATATAAGCAACAGTTTGTAATACTTTATTTATTATTCATGCGTCGGAGAGTTGATACAGTTTCCTATTCTATTGTCATATAATTATCATAGATTGATTTCGGAAACAAAATCATATAAAACATAGGTTACCTTGCTTGTCTTCATGGAAAAATTAGTTTAACATTATTTCTGAGGAAAGTTCTAACAACTTAACGAAAGACTTATTAAAAATGGAGTTTTATGCAATCAAACAGTCAGCTGAAAGAATAAAAAACTGACATTTTATGCAACCAAACAGTAAAATTGGATTTGTTCGAATGCTCGGTAAAATTTGAATTAGGGAAAAAAGAGAATTACATATCTGCGACATTTCTAATTTCAAAAGTTTCGTACTATACGCCAAACTAAGTTAAATTTGTTGACCTTTATTCAGCAACTTTCCAAGGTTCTTGTATTGTAATTTTTCTAATATGTTCGTATGAGTCGACTTTAAAGTCATATGAAACTTCAAATTAAAACAAAAGTTGAATATATTTTACATACTTGAATGGCTAAATTGTACTAGTTAACAAGTATACGTACACTTTCTTGTAAAAGAAAATCCTTAATATTACTAAAATCTTCATAAATGTACTTCTATTTAATTGTTGTCTTGCCGTACTCTTATTAGACTATTTACCGGATTTGTAATAACATAAGCAACACGACGGGTGCCACATGTGGAGCAGGATCTGCTTACCCTTCCGGAGCACCTGAGATCACCCCCAGTTTTTGGTGGGGTTCGTGTTGCTTAGTCTTTAGTTTTCTATGTTGTGTCATCTGTACTATTATTTGTCTGTTTGTCTTTTTATTTTTGGCCATGGCGTTGTCAGTTTGTTTTCGATCTATGAGTTTGACTGTCCCTCTGGTATCTTTCGTCCCTCTTTTATTAGCCATTTTACCGTATGCAGTGACATTAACTACGAGACCTCTCGTTAGAACTTCGACCATCGCACAGCGTGAGTACGAGGGGGAAAACCGTGATGAAAGAATGTAAACAAACGTGCACTAGAAGGTGAATAATAATAACTGATTCTTAAAGAACAAATCTAATACAGCAAAACATTTAAAAAGTTAAGGAAAAGTGTAATTAACCAATGGGAATGCATGGAAAATAAAATAAAACAATATCATTGCTCTATCAATTTATCACGTGCCCTATATGCTCTGTGTTGATTGTTTATCAATGTCAGCGGTACACTTCGGCAGGCAACAATCTTGAAAGCTAATTAGCTTGTGATAAATAATCACTGAATGACATATTATTTGTCGATAATACGTTATATATTCGTAATAAATATAAAAATGTTTTTTGTTGACGTCATTGTCAAATTTAAAATTTACTAACTTCTACACATTTTTTTGTTGGCGTCATTGTTAGATTAATTTGTACGTTGGTTTGAATTTTTAAGTCAGTTGTGTTGTATGTCTGTGATGTATGTTAACAAAGTTTTGGCTGCTGGATCCCAATCATTGTCATATCACCCTACTATGTCTGTTTGTGTTGCTCACGCGGTTCTTATTTAGAGAAAAATCCAAATACATTGCAAAATAGCAAAAAATTCTTATAAACGCACAAAAATAGTATTCTGTTTCCTTCAATAAGCAACAAAACATTTCGTTGTGACTCATTTGATTGGTAATTTTGTGCATAGTCGTATAGTTAGAAACCGTTATTAGTAATAACGGATTCTAACTATCTTAATAATAATATAGTAATAATATTACGACGTCATCTAGTCCGAGATTGGTCTGACGACCTTTTTCGGGAATTGCCGGTAAAATAAAACGCCAGAGTGGAGTTCATTTTGAAATATGGAAAATGTCGACCCTACAGGTGCGTTCACACGGTACGATTTTTCTTAAGATTTTCATTCGAATTTTACCTGTGCACCTGATTTCGCATGATGTAAATACTAAAATCGGATAGAAAATCGTATCGTGACCAGAACGTTGTACGATTTACCTTGGCGACAGTATCAAATCGGATTGAAAATCGGATGGAAAATCGTACCGTGTAAACGCACCTTAAGCCAAAGTGAGCGTCCTTTGACTGTACTTGACGTATGATTACGCAACCACGTCCGGTCGAATGCATTGGACGTTAATTCTGATGCCTCATGTAGAGAGAGTACCACGCACTCTGCACGCTAAGAACAATTGCAACAACTCGTTGAGTACTCCGTATGTGGCCTGTTGCAAGAGTAAATTTCTGTCCCTATCCAATTTACCCTCATTTTCCAGTGGCCAAATTTCACGCCCTTCATTCCGATCGACTCTTATTACAGGGACCTACCTATTCTAATGCATTGTTTATTATTTCTATTCATGAAAATGCATGCAATATTTGCCACTAGAGGCTAAGCAATCGATCAATCGTAATCAATCTCATAACAGTGTCACTATCCACGGACAAAACTCTCAACCCAATTTTGAATACATTTAACTTATAAAAGAATAACGACTGACACATCATAACATTCACTTTCAAAATATTTTCTATGACATGACAAATAAAAATCCTTAAAATTATCGACACTTTACCATGCCACGAGGCGGGTTCAGAATCAAAACACATGTTTAAGACCGCAATATGCTTTATGTGCATATCCTATGACAGGAGATGGTAGTCCAGTGGTTGTCTTTGATTGCTGTCTGTCATAATTATAGTTTTTGTCTTATGTTACTAACTACTATTAGTCAGGTGAGTCAGGCCGTTTGTTGTCTGATTTGAATTCTTTCACATTTTGTTAGCCCACGGCCTAATATAGCTTACTATATAGGTATTGGTTTTGTTTTTCGATTACAACTTAAAATAATTATTGTAACGGTTATGTTCACTATTGAATAAAAAGGAAAAGAAAACTAAGCTCAAATACGAAAAACTTCAAATCCAAAGCACCAATCTTCCCTGCGCAACAAGATTTAGTTGTGTCTTCTTTCTTAGAGGAGTATTATCTTTTCCTTTTAATCTTGTTTTCCTCAATTCTACATTTCTTTTTAAAGAATTGATAAAGTGATTTTCCTAAGATTGTTTTGCCTCAACCGACTTTAAAAAAATATTGCTGCTGATTTTTCAAGTCGGTGTTGATCAGGTTCATTGGCAATCATATCCAATCTCCTTATCTTATATCGACTGCAGGTCAGTTAAGACATATATAAGTTTGATGAAGCTTGACCCATAACATCCAGCAGGACTCAAGATTTTGGAACGGTGTCATTTTCTTTATAAACGACCTTAGCCATGTTTGATGTTAGGATCACCAAACATTATTATTTTAATACATAATTATAATCAAATCAATTTTATTGTCATTGAACATTTATAGTATGTTTGTGGCAATACAAATTTAAATAGACAATAAACAACAAAATAACAACAAAACAGAATACAAAAAAAAAAAACATAAGTGATAGATTTACAATATTACAATATTCAATAGTCATGTTACAATGAGACCTCTGCCCTCGGTTCTAGTGATCTTTTAAAACAGAAGACAATAATTCTAACATGTTTAAAGGAAGCGGGTTTTAATATAGGAAATAATTTTTGTTCATCAGGGAAATGAATGAAATGTTCATCATCTAATTGTATATCATTAAATAGATTTTGTCTGATATCCTGGTTTACCTTGCAATTCAGAATAAAATGATTCATCTTCGATGACTTTGCAGGTTTTGCACAGTCTTTGTTCTTGATGAATTTTAATGTAACGAAGATTTTTTTATTTCAAGACCATGGTGACTTATGCAAAGTTTTGTTAAAAATATTCCTGAAAGAAAAGTCGTTAAACAATAAATAAAATTTGTTTCAAGTGAAGGTTTTTATTTCCTATACAGAAAAAGTTTGCTATTCTCGTCGATTTTTTCTTTTTTTACTTTTATATACATCTTTATGATAGTCATTTATTTCATTTTTAATTTCTTTTTAAAAATGCTTTACATCTGTTATATTCTTACAATTGGCCAATTTGTAAATCAAGGGATTTTGAAAGTTCGGAGGCCTCTTTCAAAAATGGGGTTAAATGATCAATATTTAGTCTAGCGAGATATAAAATAGATTGCGTTGTAATAAAATTTTCAACTGGAAGTCTACCAAGTTCCAATCTCCCACCTATATTTGATGAGGTCTTCTTTTGTTTCCAAGAAGTTATTTACAAAAAGTTAGATGGATTTTTTCAAAGGGTGATTTATCAATAAAGTTAAGATGATAACAGAATGTTGACTGCTGTACCCCTATTTTTGACATTTTTACCTATTGTGTCTGTTTGTTTTGTTCACGCATCGTTGTCAGTATAATGGAATTTGATGCGACTGTCATACAATTGAGAGGTTTAGCTAGCTATAAAATCAGGTTTAATCCACCATTTCCTACATAAGAAAATGCCTGTACCAAGTCAGGAATATGACAGTTGTTATCCATTCGTTTGATGTGTTTGTTTTTTCGATTTTGCCATTTGATTGGGGACTTTCCTTTTTGAATTTTCCTCGGAGTTCAGTATTTTTGTGATTATACTTTTCACCATTTCTTCGGGCAGCTCTATGCTTTGCCCTATGGTACACAAGAAAATAATCCATAAAGGAAATTTCGGAGTTGTAAGTCAAAATGGGTTTGACCAATTTATCAAAGAGATTTTATTTAAAACTATTTGTAATGACGATTTTAATCGGACATCATTTATTTTGATGAGTAAACTCCATACTTTACCTGTCTGCAACTAAGGTACACTGCCATTTTGAATTCCGGAATTTATTGATAAGTTATTTTTTTCAATTAAAAAAAATAATCAGTTGTCTAACCTGAAAATCTCCCTATTTGTCAATTTTTTTCCTATTCTGAAGTGTACGGAAAGCCAAATTGTTTAATAATTTGGTAAATATCAAACGGTCAAATGCCGCAATTGTTTGTGATTTTAAAAAGGTTATAAATAAAAAAATGTTTTAGCATTTTTTTCAAGAATAAAACAAAATAACTTTTTTTCTGACAATTTTTTGAAAAATTAAATGCGTTTTCTGAGATTATTTTCGAAATTTTAACCATTAATCTATATTCATGCTGTAAATATAACTATGAATTTTCAGATTTGTTTGAAGAAATGTTTCTACTACGTATTAAAACAGTCATGGCTTATCCTATGAAAATATTTCAAGGATAGTACCCCAAAAGTGGTCATATTCAGTGTTTCCTAAACATAACATGTGCCACGGTGATTTTGAACTGGAAAATCATGTATTCCATATAATGTTGTATATTTTCGATAAAGTACTACCCTATAGAAATTTGAGATGCATTATCGATAATCAGGAGAATCCCAAATACAAAAATTCCCCCATTAGAGTTTAGGTATACCAATCCCAAAGGACACACGTTCTGCTATGGCGTTATATTGAGAGGTTAAAAAAAAGATCCGTCTACAGCTGTATGTTTAGAACGCATAAGAAAGTTTTTAAATGTGTTTTCCTTAAAATCTTACACGTTATAACTTAAATCGTGCGATCTTTGAAAATGGCCTTCTCATCCAATCTGTACAATACGATAAGATAATAACATGATTATTTTTACATACTTTATAAATTTCAAGGACATTGTGCATACCTGTTTTATACGATAAGATATTAACGGTAAAGTCTTTACTTATTATGAACTTCAAAGACATTTTGCATTAATAAATGAATTACAAAATTGTTAACTACAATTAACTATATTATTTTGAGATTTCATTATTCGTGCAACAAACCGAAAGCTGAATAAAGCTCGAGTTTGAAATCAATCGTATTTATTCAGATGTAACGCAATTAGATATCAATTTACTTAAGACGTAATTGATAAAAACATATAAAAACTTTAAAGTATATAAATATTTACTATTAAATTCTAATTAAATGCAACCAAGCACATAAAAAAAAGAAAAATATTATAAAATATAAGCAACAGTTTGTAATACTTTATTTAATATCTATGCGTTGCATCTGAGTTCTCCTTTATATTGTCGTTTATCATAGCTTTATATATATCAATACAAATTGAGATGATTTCTTAAAAAAAATAAAACATACATGGATTACTGTGCTTGTCTTAATGAAAAATTAGGTTAAAATCGGAAATTTTTGTATAAAGTTCTAACAGCTATGCAATAAAAAAGTCAGCTTAACGATTAAAAAACCCTGGCATTTTTTGCAACCAAACAGTAAAATTTGATTTATTTAAAAGCTCGGTCAAATTTGCATCCAGAGCGAAAAATAAAATAAAAAATATGCAGCACTGTTTCATTTCAAAAGTTTCGTACTATATGTCAAACTAGGTTAAATATGTTCACCTTTATGAATCAATTTTCAAAGGTTCTTATATTGTATATTTTCTCATATGTTCGTATGTGTCGACTCTAATTACGCAGTTTAAAATAAATACAAAATAGTATATGCTACTGTGCTTATTTTACAGAAAAATCCAAATGCAATGAAAAAATAGACAACTATTTTGATAAAATCTAAAAAAAAGTATTCTATTTCATTAAAACAAAACTCCGAAAAGTTTCTTTTGTGACTTATTCGATTGGAAATTTTGCGCAATGATATAATGTTCAGATTTTAAATCGTATGGTTAGATTTTGTTTTTACGACGTCCTCTTGTACGAAATTGTTCTGACGACCTTTTTGGGACTTGCTGAAATTATAAAACATTAGAGTGCAGTTCATTTAGAAATATTGAAATCGCCGGTCAAGACGAAGAAGGGGGTGGACAGGAGGTCCCTGATTCCGACTTCCATACCCCTCTACGTCCAATTCCCTCCCCCTTACTCCCAGACGAAAATCGTTCATAACAATTTCCCCAGAATAAACCTATTTAACTTCCCCTCTTCCATTGGTTGTTAACCCATGACTTCTCTTACCCCTGTCCATCCCCTTACTAAGGGTGGCACGTTTCTGTCTCAACATCTCTATAATTTTATTACAAAACAAATAAATCAAGCACCATTCTTTCCTTTACAACATATTCAATTTTACCCACCTACTAGCATAAATAAACTATTTATTCCAATCAACTTATTCTTAAACTTGTTTTATATAACGTACTCAACTAGGACAACATACATTTGCGAGGAAATTAAAATGTCATAGTATATCATACGGCTTAAGGTGGTAACACTACTCGGAGATAACTCTGTAAAAATCAGCTGGACGTTTTAATCACGTTCTATTGTTAAGGAAATATTAAGCTTTTCAATGATCAAAATTAGTGTTTGTCAAACTGCTATATATCCAATGAAACTTTTCCGATAAAGTGTGTGGTTCAAATTTTTTGAAATGTTTTAGATTTTTGTCAAAGGGTCAAAGTAAAATATTTTGTCAAAATTTTATGAAAATTAAACGAGCCAAAATAATTTTAGTCAAGGTGTTTGGTACCACCTTATCTTAGATAAAACAAAAGTTTTGAGTGGATTTGTTATTTCTTATTATTCATGTTGAAGAATTTTCAAAAGTTTTTTTTTAAAGAAGAAAAGCTCAAAATGCATAAGTAAAAAAGGAAATGACGTGTTAACATTGTACAAAGCAAATCAACAACTCAATATCATAATTACAAAAAAAAAAAAAACATTTAGAGGTCAACATGCGTACTTCAACATGTATTTACACATGATGTATTGTTGCTAATGTTATGTTATTGTTCAACTTGCTTTAATTGAATGCGCAAAATATAACATAAATTCAAAACGATAACATGCTTGTATCGAAACGAAAATATAATTCTAGATTGACGGTGTCTGATGTTTAACCTGCTAGCAAGGTCAATACTAGTCTACAGAAGCTTCATTATTTTTGCGAATTCCTGACTATCATATAAAATATGAGAATATCAATCAATGCGTATTGAAAACAGTGTTATAAAAGAATACTACTAATTTGATTGTAAATTTATATTAAGGGAGAGAGAATACGAATCGGACTATAAAAAAACCAACACAATTTGAAGACAACGCCAAGGTCAACAGGCGGCGAAAAGGGACAAAAATCAGATGAAAACACGCTACAAAGAAATTTTTTCCCCAAATTTTATTTCAAAGGAAATGCATTACTGATCAACAATCATAAATGGTGTCAACAACCTTTTTAAAAAGATTATTTTCCTCTTTGGTACTTACAATTATGTTAACGTTAATGTTTTTTTTTAAAAGAGAAAGCAATGTACCTTAAATTATACAATTTATATGTAAATGATTACGGTTCATTGAAAATATGCCAACATTTTTAAATTGATGGTTGTGTGTTTTATAAAAAGATGAAGTGTTAGGCAAGCTATTGTCTTGGATTGCCTTGTTAGTAATTAGGCGGTAATATTTTTCAACCTGTTGAAGCATAACATACTTGGTGTTATCTAATTCCATGTTATTTTTTCATTTTGCACTGCAAATGTAGGTAATTATATGATCTTACATGCTTTCTTAAACTAACAAACAATGAAACAATTAGTGTTTTCTAATTTATTAAAGGATTGATCATCCTTCAATATGACATATATAAAACTGTTTTTTATAATTATGATGAAATAATTTAATGGAAATGCTTTCATTTGAATGAATCTTATTGATTATTGATTGATTGCTTTTAAATGTTTTACGCACCAGAAGACCATGGATATGACATGGATGATATACCATAATCATTTCACAAAAAGGGTATGGGATGGGAACTAAAAGATGAACGATGAGAACATTAATAATAAGTTGGACTAGAATCGATAAATTAACGCTCAACATCGACCTACAAAGGGCCGATGTTTAACTAATTGCGCTGAAGAGGTCATTAATGTGCTAGTATTGCGAAGATTGTTTGCTGTTTGCTTATTATCCACTTGCTAATATTTCATGCATATTAAGAAGAGAACAAATAAATATTTTATCTAATAGGTATAGTCTGAAAGTTTGCGACATGAATATAGGGCAGGACATTTCACCTGTTATCGGAGAAAAAATGTATGTCAAGTATGGCATAAATCTTGTACTGCAACAGGCTATCAACAGACAAATGAAAGAGTTGTTCAAAAGGTTCATTAATGTACAAAGAGCGTGACACCCCTTTTGAGTATACTTTTGTACCATGATCAACTCTTCGGTTCATTTTTTAATGATAATCAAAAATGCTCATCATACTGGGCTTACTGTATATGTCCGACTCTGTACTTTGCCAGAGACATTGGCGTGAGATGACAAGAAAAAGGGATGGACCAAGATTTCAAACATTAGTAAAAATCAGTTTTGGACTTAGGCACTTTTTAATAAAGTTTAACAAATAAAAGGATGATGTTAAATTAGAATTGAGAATAAAAAAAATACACAAAGATGTCTGTCACAATAGGTAACTGATAATTATAATACCATAGTATGTCAAAACAGGCTCAAAGTGAAGACAAATTGTGAATAAATTTAACATAGACTATCTAAGACTATCTTCATACAGTTGAGAAGAAATGATAAAACCACAAACGAGGATTTCATCTTTAGAGAGTAGCACTTAAATGTGACGGGGTTAAACTGGTTATATATAATGTATTCCCGGCGAGTAATATTCTAACAACTAAATAAAATAATAATAAAAAAATTAAACTTTCAAAAAGGAAACAAAATTACTTAAGGAGGGAAAGCTTGAAATACAAATATAAACAAAAGTAATGACATGTATTCATTGTACACAGCAAATCAACAACATTAAGGTAGTACATAAAACTACAGGGAGATAACTCTTTAAAAATCAGCTGAACGTTTTAATCGCGTTCTATTGTTAAGGAAATATTAAGCTTCTCATTGATCAAAATTAGTGTTTGTCAAACTGCTATAATTATATCCAATGAAATTTTTCCGATAAAGTGTGTGGTTCAAGTTTTTTGAAATTTTTATATTTTTGTCAAAGGGTCAAAGTAAATGTTTTGTCAAAATTGTATGAAAATTAAACGAGCCGAATTAATTTTAGTCATGGTGTTTGGTACCACCTTAAGGCAATATTATTACATGTTTTAAAAAACAAACATTTACAGGTCAGCATAGCTACCTATTTACACACGATGTAGTTGCTAATTTTATTAAAATGTTCAACCTGCTTGTATTGAATGATTAGTTATCGTGGGACAAACATACCATATATTCAAAACAATAACATGCTCATATGATACAAAATATTATACTAGACTGACATTGTCTCATTTAATTGTAAAATGTTGCTCATAAGGTAACAGTTCACAGGAAAAAGTCACTTTTCTCTGAAAAAATTGTCGACCAGTGTGCACCGGTTTGAATAGATGTAGCATTTACTAATAAGAAAAGTCTTTGCCTTGATCCTTTTTTCGCTTGGAGCGATTACCCGGTTATTCTCTAAGTTAGAGTGCAGTATAAATTCTACTTTCATATATTTTTATGAATTTCTTACTACGCTACTAAGAAATTATATAGACATGGTTTCCTTTTTTTTTTGTTTACGATAAAAATTAAATAAATTACTACATAGTAATCATTGACGGTGTCAACAACCTTAAAAAGGTTATTTCCCTATAATATTTGGTATTTACTATCATATTTTTTAATGGGAAGAACTAGACCGTAAATTACATAACTTTAAAATCATGTTTACTCATTACAGTTCATTCAAAATATTGTATACAAAATATCTTGACATTGGTTGGATGTCCTGAAGTGCTGCGATTCGGACACAAGAGGGTTTTTACAGTGGTGTTTCTGTTTTGTTTAACTTTGTATTTATATTTTATTTAATTTCTACTTGATGGAGAAAGTGTACACTATATATGGTATAAACTATCAACGAAAAAAAAATTTTTTTTATCGGCGTCCTTGGCAATTTACTTTCAACAACAAAACTTTTTTGTTGGCGTTTATAATGTAGTAATCATAGATCAACGGATTATTACGACTGAACTATTCGGGTCACACGTACCTTTTTTGTTTGCGTCTTTGATTTATTTGTATAAATTAAAATAACAAAAAAACCGAACTCCAAGGAAAATTCAAAATGGCAAAATCGAAAGCTCAAACACATCAAACGAATGGAAAACAACTGTCATATTCTTGACTTGAAACATGCACAGGCATTTCCTTATGTAGAAAATGATTAATTAAACCTGGTTTTATAGCTAGCTAAACCTCTCACTTGTATGGCAGTTGCATAGAATTCCATTATATTGACAATGTGTGTGTAAAACAAACAGACATAATAGGTAAAAATGTCAAAATTGGGGTACATCAGTAAACATTGGAGTACGGTAGAGTATTCGAAAATCGATAGATTCGACATTTTTTTTTATAGTATAATATCTTGTCAACTGTATTCGATCGTATCACTATGTCGATTCAATCAATTGTTGTACCAAATTAACATATTTCTTTCGTGTCAGGATAAATCAACTCAGTCAACACTACAATCATTATAATCATTTCAGTCAACTGTATCTTTATATTATGAACGGAGCACGATGGTATCGATCATATTGAATCGATACGATTGTGCCACGGCTGATCAATATAATCAACCCAGCCAACTGTATCTACTTATTATGAACGGAGCACGATCGTATCAATCGTATTCAATCGACACTATTGCGGCACGAATGATCAATATAATCAACCCAGTCAAATGTATTTTCATTATACGGAGCATTATCGTATCGATACGACTGTGCAACGATTTATCAATATAATCAACTCACTCAACTCTATATTAATAATGAACCTAGCACGATCGTATTCAATCAATACGATTGTGCCACGGTTGATCAATGTAATCAACCCAGTCAACTGTATCTTCATATTATGCACGGAGCACAATCGTATCGATCGGATTCAATCGATACGATTGTGCCACGGTTGATCAATATAATGAACTCGGTCAACTCAATATTAATATGATGAATAGAGCACGGTCGTATCGATCATATTCAATAGATACGATTGTGCTACGGTTAATCAATATAATCAACGCAGTCAACTGTATCTTCATACTATGAACGGATCACGATCGTATTCAATCGATACGATTGTGCCACGGTTGATCAATATAATCAATTCAGTAATCTGTATCTTCATATTATGAACGGAGCGCGATCATATGCCACGTTCGATCAATATAATCAACACAAGTCAACTTCATATTATGAACGGAGCACGATCGTATCGATCGATTTCACCCTAACACTAACTCAATGGACATTACGTAGAGCTGCTGAATGACCAGTGATGACTAGACATTGCATGGCTCTTTGGGCCATGTGAGCAAATACAAATGGTTGGTTGATGGCAATATCGAGTCGAAAAATCAGACGTAAAACCGAACAAAGGTGAAAACAACGGAGTGTGAAATAAACAAAATCAATTTGTTATGCGCTGCGCTCTAATTTCTGACAACTATACAACAAAAAACAGACAAACGTCCATTAATGTTATTATACAAGTCACAATTGATTTGCCTCCTTCATATGCAGTCATCGAGATTCCGATTTAGGGTGGTCGTTCACATTTGATTTCTACCGAAGCAGTTTCATTACAATAATCATACTTATATTTTGTTATTTTATAGTAAATTTATTTATTTTTTTGACTATTTTGAAATGAAAAATATATGAGAAGCTAAACTCTGAGTAACACCCGTTAAGCAACGTTGCAAAGTAAGTTGAAACAGTCGAATTCTAAAATATGACTTCCGGTTGTACAATAAGATATTTCCTGTTCCAAAATTAGGTAGAAGGGTAAAGGGATATGGTATATATTCTATTATTATCATTAAACGATCCTGCTTGAATGTTGTCCTTTTCACGGGAAAGATTATAGTGCTTTCATGTTTACCTTTTGACCCATTTATATATTTTTCTTGTCAATTTTGAGTTGACTGACAATGTCTTTGGAACTATCTGACAGGACTACATAATTCCTTTTCAGAAAACATGAGGAAGCAGTTTTGTTTAAGGTGTGAATCTTTGTTTCTATCGTTCAAAATCCAAGTTCAGAAACCTAAAACACTTTTTTAGAATAAGGTTTCCATTGTTTTTAGTTTAAATTAACAATACCCATAGATATGTTTTAGAATTATACAATTCACAAAAACAAAGTATTTGTATTCGAAAATTCAGATTTGTTTTTATACAATAAAAATATTAACTTCAATGTTAATAACAAAGCTATTGTTTACATTCTGTGTTACTTATGAAAATAAATACAAAAGATGTGATACAATGTAGCATGAACAGTTCTGATCTATGAGAGAAGTGCAACTCGGGTGTTCACCGATCTGGTGTGAAAATTACTCAGAATGTACAAGTTACTACAAGGCTTATTCGTAAGTGTAGAGGAATTTCGATATAAAAAGAAATGACCAGTATGTTTATTCGGCATTTAAAACAAATCCAGTACGAATTTACTAACAACAAGAATGTGTCCATAGTACACGGATGCCCCACTCGCACTATCATTTTCTATGTTCAGTGGACCGTGAAATAGGGTCAAAACTCTAATTTGGCATTATAATTTGAAAGATCATATCATAGGGAACATGTGTACTAAGTTTCAAGTTCATTGGACTTCATCAAAAACTACCTTGACTACTACGAACGGACGGACGCACAGACCGAAAAACATAATGCCCCTTTACTATCGTAGGTGGGGCATAACAATACAAATTTAGAAAACATAAGTTATTTTCAATAAAAAAAAATGTTGACATAACGATAGTTAGCACATCGGCTTTCGGGAAAATTTTATGAATTCGAATTCTGTTTTTTAATGAATTATTTTAAAATGAAACTCACGATTTCGAAAAATTTATTAGCAGCCCAAGACGGGAATCTATTGTTACTAGATAGATATATAGATAATTTATTCTCATATAACCATGCACGTACAAAGGTAACAGAGAAGGTAAAAACATGTATACAAAATATTAGATGTGATAACATAAAAGAAAAATATCAAAAAATGAAATAAATAAAAATAGATAAAAATAAATAAAAACATGAAAATATATACACACACAAATAAAGTAAATAAACATGTTTAAAGAAATAGTTTTAGTTTTTGAATTTTCATCGGAGTTCAGTATTTTTGTGATTTTACTTTTTAGTGTTTAAATATGTTGAAAATTATTGTTGAGGAGAAGGAGTAATTTTACTGTTGATACATCCTATGAAATTGCAAAGCTATCTGAGTGTCTTTGGTTCCTCCTCGTTGCTCCTTTGGAACCGCTGAAAAGTTCATTCCTGAATGCCATTGCCGAAGTTATGTCTAAACTCTTGGTATCAACCCCAACCTCTTACTCTTATGATAGTCGCTTAAAATTTCATTATATTGACAACAATGTGAAAACAAAACAAACAGACATTCCGCTCAAGCCGGTGCTAGGGCCGTCTTAAACTTGCAGTGAGGTGAGAGTTTTTTTGCTCCGTGTTGAAGGACTCACTGTGACTTTGAGATGAAGACAGCAATAAAAGCGCTGTTCCTTTGCTTTTTGTGTATTCCTGTTGTGCGTGTACTGATTTTGTATCATGAATAAATACCCCTTATCCTTTTTTATCTATTGTAATAGGCAAAATTGTCAAAAATAGGGATACAGCAGTCATCATGTGTTATAATCTTAATCACTATATATATATATAAAAAAAACCAAATATGTCAACAAAGAAAAACAAAATGATATATAAATAAAGCACATAAGCGAAAATGAAAAATAAGAATACAAAAAAAAAAAATACTATAAAGTATATTTCGCCTTTTTACTATCGACAATTTTTGCGTTATGACTTATCTCTAATGCTAGCTCATTTAGTTGACGACTTTTTCAGTCAGCTTGCCGAGTCATTGGAGGAGAGCTTGTCAGCTGTTCAGATGGATTTACTTTTACAGAATATCTATAACAAAAAGATGCAAAATCCAGAATAGAATTAGGTAATATTGTATATTGCTTTCAAATTGTTTCACACAGAAATTGAAGGATAAATAAGTATCTCAGGACAGTAAAACAAGATGATAAATTTATTTTTCAGCCATTTATGCATTGCTGGTATTGACAAAGTGCCATGATTTAAGATGAAGACTTTATGGGAAGACATTATCTGATATTAAGGTAAGTGCATCCATAGAAACTATGAGAAGCAATGTCATCTTTAAATTTTAAAGGGTCCATTAAAACTCTGTGTTCATCTATGTATGCATAATATGGATACTACTATTTTCCATGAAAATTTATTTTTAACATATTTTTTGTTGTTGTCACATTATCAAAATACAATAAAGATTATTTTCTAATTTCAATTACAAACTAGCTTGTAAAATTTATCTTAAAAACAGTTTGATGTTTTTTTTCTAATACATAGATTTATCTATTGCTTCAATTGATTGATAAGTTTTTGATTAATGTCCAGTGGCAAATATTTCCTGCATATCAAAAGACAAAACAAAATTTCATAATAGAATCCATTGACCTTGTTTATTATCCCTTTAATCAAAGTACATTTATAAATTAGTGTACAACTTATATATCTACCCAAGGCACCAAGAGTCAGTGTTTAAAGGAAAGAGTTCCTACTTGTGCTTGACTTTAGTCTGTATATGAATTCTGAAATTTACCAAAGTCTTGAAAAATTGTCTAATTTTGGAATTACATTGTGATATTTCCAGGCAAGATGTGATTATTTCATGTCTATTCAGGACAAAAACTATATATCAATAAACACTAGACAAAAGTGATGCCCCCGCACTCCACTCTGAAGTAACTGTATTATAACAAAGTTAATGTAGGACTTTCTTTGAGATATTATTGTGTCTGGGAGACACAAATAATGCCCAATCAGATGCAAAGTGTTATTCTAAAATACCAAAAGTTGAGCATGGAAGCAGGAGTTATCCGGAAACGCTATGCACCAATTATGTAAGTATGTGCTTCAAAAATGACAAAGTTCAACTATCTCCCAAAAGAGCAAATACTAATTAAAATCAAACCCTGACCACATGCACAACCTCAATATATGTACAAAGAGCCAGCAAAGTGAAAACTTCCTAGCATTGAAACTGTAGGAGGAGTTATCTGGAACAAGCATTCTGAAAGTATTGCATGGCAATACATAGTCCCCTACTGGTTAACAAATCATTGTCCTGGAACAAAATGCTAACTTGATCTATAACTTGTCATGGTGTAGACAATTTAACAAGTCAATATCTTCAAGCATGACGAAAAAAAGTGTGGAAAACTGAATATTTAAGTGAATTTTCAAAGTCCAAGGACCATAACTCTAAACAAAATCATCAGACTGGAACAAAATTCGAACTTGACCTGTAACTTGTCATGATAAAACTATATACCAATTATCAAATCAATATCTTCAAGCCTGACGAAAAAAAGTGTGGAAAACTGATTTGCCGGACTGACAGATGGACAGACATACAGACGAATGGAGTGCAAACCTAAAGTCCCCTTCGACTTCTTCAGTAGGGGACTAATAACTATATACCCATAATGGGACGGACGGACGGAAGGATGGGTGGACTAGAGTAAAACAATATTCCCCCCAACTTTCAGTTGCAGGGGCAAAAAAAAAAAGTTAGGCTCTGCAAAGTTGGTTGACTAGGATATTGAAAAGGGACAAAAGTAACACTAGGCCACTGAGGGACCATTCAAAGATTGTACAAGGGTACAGAAAGCTTAGAAACTCCAATCATAAGGTACTCTATTTAAAGTGCCTTAGTTACATTTTGCCAAATTTCCAACTTCCTCAGGCAAAATTGACCTGAGATGGATTAGACTATCATTTTAATTAGGTCCTTTTGGTCATATATCTCTTCAACTGTGTCAGTCCATTTACATTATTGGCTTTCAAATATTTGGTTTTGAGCGTTATGATGAAGGTTAATCCAGAAATGCCATTCGGACTCATGAAACTTATAAAGTGCTGTTTTCATTTTTTTGCAAATTTGTAGGTACTACTATACGGTCTAATTACACAAAATGAAACATAAGATTGATATTTAGATATGCTTTTTTAATAAAACATATATATTGAATAATAACTGTCTTATAAAAATATTCACACACTATAAAACTGAGAACAGACTGGGACCAGCCCAGTATTCTTAACAATAAATGTAATAACAAACAATGCATGTGGAATCATAAGATGAACAAGGGTAATCTACATGAATGAGGTACAGTTAATTTTATTGATGTTTCCAGACATAACCACCGGCATAGGCGGCAAATAAATGTTTTTTCAAACGTATAATCAATGTGTATCAAAATATATTTCCGTGTCATACAAAAAGCTGGATATTATTATTTGTACAGGGTTTTTGTACAAGTTATCAGTATTTTGACACACACCTTCTTTCACCAGGTGATACAAGTTTATCTTCAATAATTTATAATCCAATTCGATGTATTACTCACAAATTTATATACTTCAACCATACATTTGGCACTGTCCTCTATGTCATAAAACTACAAATAAGGACATCTGATTAATTTTGATTATATTTTTATTTTTCACTAATACCAAATTCTATGTCCACAAAATACATTTTAGTGTTTTTGTATAAACTTTGTGTCAGTACTATGTGAAAGACTGTAGCATGTAATTGTGGAAATAAAACAGTGATAAGCTTAACCAAAGACTCTGTGCTTATTTTATCTAATTATGTAAAGAGATTCACAAAATACTGATAACTTGTACAAAAATAATGTACAAATTTTAATTTGTACAACATTACAATTTGTACACAACATATATATATATTTCTCTTATTTTATATGTATTTAAACTGGTTTAAATAAATTTTGCCCGATTATTTCATGCAATATATCATATTCAGAAATTGCATTCCTTCTTTAAATCAATTGAGATATTAAAGTTTTAAAATTTAAATCTTAGCCCTTTACCATGTTTACCCCCCAAAAAAATCTGTAGAAGACTGCATCAAATTTGTTTCAAACATAAAATGTATATACTTTGGAATATCTAACATTAATTTCCTTGATGAAATAATTTTTCTAGCTGCAAGTCATTATTTCAAATGTATTAATATTTTTATCTAAATCATCATGGTCATTTTAAAAGATTTTTTTTTATCATTAAAATAACTTTATTTAATTGAAATATTCTATGAGCAATAAGTAAATAAAAATTTCTCTGTGGAGGAAAGGGTTAATGGTTTAAATAAAGGGACCAGTGTCTGTGAGAGAGAAACCCAACATAAAACTGATTAGTTATCGAGGAAAAGTTTCCAAATTGGAAATGAACAGAACTGGGTACAGTATGATTTTAAACCAGTAATATGTAACAAATAAATCGTTGACTTTTATATAATTTCTAAGCTGAGTTCCCCAACAAATTAACCAATAGCTCCTTTTAAAAATAAAAAAAAGAAAAATATATAGATATAAACATGAATGCTGCTCTTCTTGATAACTTGATGAGTAAATGATACACTGTATCAAATATGAAGCTCCTGTTTCATTTATGTTCTTGGTAACCAGTTTTTGTGGATTGAGGAAAATAGTATTTTTGTGGATATATGATTTTGTTATTTTGCCAAAGTCGGCATACATTCTATGGAAAATTTGTACTTTGTTGAACATTTTGATTCGTGATTTACCTATATCCACGTAAAATTGTTACCCTACAAATTATAACAAATACACAATATTCAATTTCATAAAAATAGTAAAAAATATACCAGTACATACATACATAATTAACTAAGAACAAATAATGGCACTGTCAGAAAAAAACATAAAGAAAGCTGTAACATAACTCTGCTCTCATTCAAGCCAAGATTTACATTTTATGCCTATTAAACTCAAAAATTTGAAAGGTTTGTTGATGTATAATATTTGACCACAAGTAACAGCCAATTATTTCTTTGGTTTAAGGTAGTAAAACATGTTTTCCATCAGTCCAGGATCCTATGGTCAATCAGGTCTCCGGTGGAGGTGTTGGTATGTTTGCCATATCTATCTGTATACCTGAAAAAAAATAAAATCAATTAAATGAGATATCCGGGTATAGGTCAATAGAACTTATTAATATTTGGCCAACAGACCTGCACTGCAAGACCAGAGAAGGGATACTAGACAGAGAATTCGTGACAATTGAATTTTTGATGTCATACAACAATCATTTTTTATGTGACATCAAAATTTTTTCTCTTGTGAAGTCAAATTTTTACAGGAAAGTCAGTGTTCTAGTAATGACAAATATGAATAACGTCTTTGAGACAACAATTAAACAACACAAAAATAGAAGACATGAAATGGTAAGCATACAGAATTCAGAGTACATAAATGTTTAAACCATATAGATCAAATACTTATTTTCAAGTCTAGGTTTGACCCAGCTAGTGATCAAACCAACCACTTCAAAGCATGCACATAACCTCCATAAAATAACTTGACACCATATTTATAATTTTACCTGTCTGTTCTATAATCCAATCAATATGATATGGTACACTCTGATATATGGCTGGGATTTGGTCTCTACGACAATAACGCATCCCAAAGCTGGCTACACCAACCAACTCCCATCGTCCATATTTGTTTTGACATACTAAAGGTCCACCAGAATCACCCTGGAATAAAAATAGCATTAGAATGTAGTCAGGTGAAATTAAAAAACCTGAATTTTAAAATTGATACTATAAATCAGAAGAGCATAAGTTAAGGAATTAAATAAGCTGAAAATATTGATAGGTTATGGAACTCCTTTTTGAGATATTTGATTAAAAAAAATGGTGGGAAAAGACTGACTCCGTCTTTTACCTTATACTCAGCATTGGCATTAGTTGGGTCTCAAATCATAAGAAAAGATATCTACAATCTGCTTAAATTTTGGTAATGACCTTTTATGAGCTATTGAAGCGTTCTATGAAAAGAAAAGCGGGTGATATGGGGCAAAATATTTTTCTTTTTGTATTGTAAGGAGTCAAAACATCTAACAAAAATTCCTAAACCTGAAATTACTACATCCTTAAACATACCTATTATTTATAAGGAGAATAGCTTTTGCCATAGGAAATTAATTTGGAATAGCATTTTATAGTATACCTATACATCAATTTTTGTTAAAATGCTTGCACAAAGCATTTTATAGCAAATTAATTTTCCAAATTTTCACAACATAAAAATATGCACATCTACATATTAAGATATTATATTCAACAACATAACTCGTCTTCATATTATTTGCATCAACTGTACAAAATTCACCAGCATCCTTGACAAGGTAAAATAAAGTCCTTATACTGTGCATTAAAAACTAATAGCTGTTAAAAATTTATAAGTAGAAGGGGCAAGTACTTACATGACAGGTTGGCGATTATGGGTTTTTGTTTTCTACACAGATACCAGTAGGAGGTACTTACACGAAAGGATGGTGAGTATTGATTCTTGTTCTCTACGCAGATACTTGCATGACAGGATGGTGAGTATGGATTCTTGTTCTCTACAGAAACCAGTAGAAGGTACTTACATGACAGGATGGTGAGTACGAATTCTTGTTCTCTACAGATACCAGTAGAAGATACTTACATGACAGGATGGTAAGTATTGATTCTTGTTCTCTATGCAGATACCAGTAGAAGGTACTTACATGACAGGATGGTGAGTATGGATTTTTGTTCTTTACAGAGATACCAGTAGAAGGTACTTACATGACAGGATGGTGAGTATGGATTCTTGTTCTCTACAGATACAAGTAAAAGGTACTTACATGACAGGATGGTGGGTATGGATTCTTGTTCTCTACACAGATACCAGTAGAAGGTACTTACATGACAGGATGGTGAGTATGGATTCTTGTTCTCTATAGATACAAGTAGAAGGTACTTACATGACAGGATGGTAAGTATGGATTCTTGTTCTCTACACAGATACCAGTAGAAGGTACTTACATGACAGTTGGAGAGTATGGATTCTTGTTCTCTACAGATACCAGTAGAAGATACTTACATGACAGTATAGTAAGTATTGATTCTTGTTCTCTATGCAGATACCAGTAGAATGTACTTACATGACAGGATGGTGAGTATGAATTCTTGTTCTCTACAGATACAAGTAGAAGGTACTTACATGACAGGATGGTGGGTATGGATTCTTGTTCTCTACACAGATACCAGTAGAAGGTACTTACATGACAGGATGGTGAGTATGGATTTTTGTTCTCTACACAGATACCAGTAGAAGGTACTTACATGACAGGATGGTAAGTATGGATTCTTGTTCTCTATGCAGATACCAGTAGAAGGTACTTACCAGGCATGGGGCGAATTACATTGCAATGTAATGCATTACATTACAATTACTTGGACAAAACCAGCATTATATTACAATTACAATTACATGTATTTTGGAAAGTAATGCATTAAATTACAATTACTTTACCAAAGTAATGCATTTTACACATTACATTTTATAAATTGTATTATCAAAAGAAACATATATACAACATTTTATACTGCAATCTTGGTAACTATTAAATAGGTATTATAAAAAATCCTTTCATTGCCCTATTAAACCAAATGACAACTGTCAAACAAACGTGATTAGCTTCCTGAAGGTTATCAAACAATTTTTGACAAAAGTCCTTGGCCTTATTCTGTATCAATTTAGATGAGAGATGTTTCCTGCTTGGAATTTGAAATTTTGAGTTAAGCTTTTCTATAAAGTTCTTAAACTTTTGACTTTCAACTGTTGAAAATGGGAGTAAATCACTTCTAGCAATATACTCGAAAAGTGAATCTATAGCTTTGAATTACAGGTAAATATCAAGATGTCAGTCCTTAAGAGGACCACCCTAATCCCTAATGTTGTTTTAGTCTATTTATCAAATGTTGGAGAAACGTGATCACACCCATTGTTTTGCTTTGGGTCATTTAATTAATTGATATTTCTGAATACCAGATGGGTTTACAAAATTTGCCAAGGTTGATTGTTCTTCTGGTCAGGTTTTTATATTTTGTAGTATACATCTCTGTGTTTTCTCAAAAAAGAAATAACAGAAATGTTGTAAGGAATTTATTCTTCCATGATGATTTTTGATTATATTGTTAACTTAATCTCAATGTTAATTAATTACTTTAGAATCACAAATTCACTTTTGTCAAAAGACAAGAAATGATTGCTATACAAACTAATTAGTGGTTTTTGTCATGTGTCAATTATCAATCATTCAACTTATTTCTTCTATCTTTAAATATATATGTATAGGTTTTTCAATGACTATAATGGTATATGAAAATGACTGCAAATAAAAAATAATATTACTTCTGTATGTTTATAAAATAGATCTGTTTTAATTATTAGTATAAATGTTTTAGTATTTAGGTAAGATGAAGAAAATCATTAGTTTTACAACAGTTCAAATCTACACTTTTTGTTAATCCTTTAACTAGACATTGATTTGTGTTTAATTTTCCTATTTTCTTAAAGGAAAGAATAAAACAGTAGTACTTATTATTCCTGAAATTTGAATAAATATATAGCACTATCAGACAAGAAGTAATGCTATGTAATGCCATGTAATGTATAAATTACATGCATTTTTGCCTATGTAATGCATTACATTACAATTACATGTAATGCAAAAAAATTTGGGCATTACACATTACATAGGGAAATGTAATGCATTACAGGGCATCACAATTACAAATTAGCATTACCCCATGCCTGGTTCTTACATGACAGGATGGAGAGTATGGATTTTTGTTCTCTACACAGATACCAGTAGAAGGTACTAACATGACAGGATGGAAAGTATGGATTTTTGTTCTCTACACAGATACCAGTAGAAGGTACTTACATGACAGTTGGAGAGTATGGATTTTTGTTCTCTACACAGATACCAGTAGAAGGTACTTACATGACAGGATGGTGAGTATGGAATTTTGTTTTTTAACACAGATACCAGTAGAAGGTACTTACATGAAAGGATGGTGAGTATTGATTCTTGTTCTCTAGGCAGATATTTGCATGACAGGATGGTGTGTATGGAATTTTGTTCGCTACAGATACCAGTAGCAGGTACTTACATGACAGGATGGTGAGTATGGATTTTTGTTTTCTACAGATACCAGTAGCAGATACTTACATTACAGGATGGTGTGTATGGATTTTTGTTCTCTACACATATACCATCAGCAGGTACATTAATTTTTAAGTTAGCCTGAATACTCCTATTACATCTGTCTACATCTACATTTATATCTACTCTAACTTCTTGTAGGTTGTCTGGCACTGGAGCTATGAAAAAACAAACATAATCTTAATATGAAAAGGAAATCTTGTTTCTTATAACTGAAAACAATTTAAAAAAAAAATTTGGAGATTTATATTGGTATTTATTTCATAAAGATTAATATACATTGAAAGTAGACCCACAATTAAATTTTTCATCTTACTATTGGGAAAGAATTATGACTTGTGGGATACTGATTTCATGCATTATCTGGATCACTTTAACCAAGATAAATACCTGCTGGAAATTTGAAAGTTTTGCTTGCATTTATTATTGTGTGACAAAAATGTGAGATTAATTATTGCAATTTCAGGAAATTCTGCATACTAATAATGCTATAAAAATTTAGAATGCAAGTTTTTATTTTTGGGGAATCTGCCACAGCTAAATTTTTTTGCAATAATTAAAACATCACACAAACTTCTTAATATTTTCGATCGCATGCTCTAATTTTCAAATGATGAATTTGAACCAGAGCAATACAAGAACACTCAAGTTTTAAAAGAGAAAGTCCATCTTTTCCTTAAATGAAATTTAAAATCTCTCTTTCTTTTTTATGATTCATAAACTGATGGCTATATCTATATTTATCAAAGTTGTACATTTATCGATACAAGTTTGTTGTGTTTTAAGGTACACATGTTTATGGTATTTATAGATAGGTCTGTTTGATTGAATATATATAAAAGAATACGGGTAGGTTTCCATGCATGGGTAGTTTGGTAGTAGTTCAAGTTATTTGAGCTATTACAGTCAAGTGTACTAGAGGGTTTTTTCCAAATAAATAATTATAAAAATTATTCATTTACAGGTTGATTGTCCAAGATGGGTTGCAAATATTGAAGAGCTATGTACAGACAGACATTTTTCATTGAGATAAAATGAATTACGTGTATTTATTATCTGAATAAAATTGATCTTGACTTTTGCAAGTGGTTTCTCCCATGTGAGAGTTTTGTATTATATTGATAAATGTTTTATGTTCGGTTGAGTTTACGAATTAGAACATAATATTCAAATACATAATACTGTAGGTAAGTACTTGCATAACAGAATGACTAGTATAGAATTTTGTGACTAATAACTGTAACAAGACGCTGTCAGAGTGACAGCAAACGGGATTATTAAACATTTATTTGTGTCCTGGCATTTTTCAATATCACAAGAACGGTAAAAGTGAAAATTATCAATATTGCATACATGTGACAGAGTTGTCAAGTCACAATTGGAGATTTGAAAATTTTCAGCTGGAGTTTGGGCCTTTTTAATCGACATTATATGATTTATCGCCGTTTTCAGTGTTCATTTTGTTGATAAAGCTACATATGTCCCCTTTTTTTTTAAGATAACAGTATTGCTATTGATGTTTTCTCTCTGTTTTTGTTACCATGTGAAATATTTGTCAACACTATAGCTAAGCTATACTATTTGTATGTAATATTTTTTTCCTATCCTCATCACTGTCATCAGTAGTGTGTTTCTCAGTTCTATTTTCCAGCATTAATTGACATTGTGTTTACTACAGTTTTACTCCATTTTCAAGCTACATGTATGATTTGATCCCAAGTTTAGCTTATACAGTCTATTTAATAAAAATGATGATGATGGAAGTGTTTAACGACCTTGATTGGCTATACAGCCCTCGCACGGTCAGTTTCATAAAAATATGGATAATTCATAACTTGTAAATTTCAATTTCAGCATTGAATAGACGTATGGATCTCTCAAATAGTTTTCAAAATAATATTTTTTTATTTGTCCTAAGACATTTAAAATCATTAAATTACCAGACTTTTATGGTTCTTTGTTCAATTTCTATTTAATGGGTATTATTTTATCAATTGACATTATTTTAAGGAGGATAACTTAAAAACATGATAAAACAAGGGAAGTAACCCGAATTTTCTTTAAAGTGTTTTCAAATACACAAAGCTTTTATTGCATAATGGCAGTTAGCCTGAGGTAAAAATCTTTGATTAGTAGAATGTTTGACACCCAACCTGTCCAGTGAAGCCATATAATTATACAAGTTCTTTGATTTACAGGTAAACATTACCTTTCATCATCAGTGACACAAAAACGTAATTAATGTTGACATTGATGGTAACAAGAAATGATTGTAACAGGATGCTGTTACGAAGTCTCCCAAACAAAGCTCCCATAATTAGTCATTCCCAGGGTCGCCTGACATTGGGCAAAGTCCAGTGAAAATTGGTTTGGTCCAGTAAAGTTATATGCATTAGTGATGCCTGGGGACTGACCCTGTATATCATTCAAATCATCTTGGATATATACATGGTTTACGGGTAGGGATCTCTACCATTTACAAGATATTAGATCATTGGGGGTGGGGGGGACCCCTGGGGACTGACCCTATATATCTTTTTCAATCTTAAGAACCACAACTCCTGAACGGGGAAAAAGAAAATCGTCAATATTGTTCTTGACCTCCATTTTGTCATCAGTAACAACATATAAAAATTTAAAAAGTTTTGGTTGAATGGTTCAAGAGTTACAGCAGGGACACGACTGGAATCACCAATTTTCAATCTTTCAAGGACCACAACTCCTGACCGGTGAAAGTGAAACTGAAAATCGTCAATACTGAACTTGATCTCCATTTTGTCATCAGTAACGACACATTAAAATTTGAAAAGCTTTGGTTGAACGGTTCATGAGTAAATGCATGGACTAGACTGGAAACACCATTTTTCAATCTTTAGAACCACAACTCCTGAACGGTGAAAAAGAAAATTGTCAATATTATTCTTGACCTCCATTTTGTCATCAGTAACAACATATTAAAATTCTAAAAGTTTTGGTTGAATGGTTCATGAGTTACAGCAGGAACACGACTGGAAACACCAATTTTCAATCTTTCAAGGACCACAACTCCTGAACGGTGAAAGTGAAATTATATATCAACGAACATACATTTTTTCTAATTAAAAAAAAAAATTGGTATTGGAAAAAATAAATAAATCCACATTATAACCTTGTTTTCACGGACTACAGTTAAGAAAATCAAACTTTACCAAATTCTCTATATCCCCAGCCTGTGACGTAACAGTTTTCAAAACTTTCTTTGACTTCTGTGGCCAGACAGGCAGGTCTTACATAGTTGTTATAAATAGCTGGCTGTGACAGTCTTACAATGGCAATGTCTGACAGGAAAGTATTACTGGATCCTTGGTAGTCTGGGTGAGCAGTTACCTGAGCTACGTTTAATCTTTGTCCATCATCACTTGCTCCGAGCATTTTTGATTCTTTAACTTCTCCTACATGAATCATATAACTGGTCCAACTTCTGGAAAAAGAAAAAAAAATCCTTTTTTTCGTAAGACAACTTCAAGAAATTAAAACAAAAAGACATTCATCTTTTTGCAACAGCTGTATTATGCAAAATAGCGACCCATTTATATAACTTGTACTTCTTATTATAGCTATTTTAAGAAATTTTCCTTTGATCTTATTGACTGATAATTTCCTTTCTCAGCACAGTAGAGTGATATGAAAAATTATCGCTAGAAACTAAGGGAGCACCTGCCGTTTTAAATGTTAACATCAACATCGTCGTAGGCAAAATAGCGATAAACAGATTATCATTGGTCATCTCAACTCGATTGCTTTTCCCGCTTTCGCTGTACCGGCTCAAGCGAGAAAATCAATCTCATTGAGATGACCAACGATAATCTATAATTATCGGCAATTTGCACATTTTTCTTTTGATCTTACTGCCTTATGTTTGTTAAGATTAGACAGGCCTTGATACTCAAAAATTTTGGGCAAAGACGTCACATTTTAGGGCAGCAATGTCATGTGTTTATGTCCATTTGTGTCAATCTATCAATGAAATGCATGTGACTTCATTAATACAACAGAATAACTATCACAATGTTTTGTATAATCCCAAGTCAAATTGAACTGCTATCATTAGCTGTTTTTTAGCTGTTATTTACCAGTTCTTCATATTTTTAGCAGTCTTTTAGCTGTTCATAGCAGTCCATCTAAAATGTTCACCATGTTCACCATTTTTTAGCATTCATCTTAGCAGTTTGAAAACCTTCTTAAACTGCTGTCAATTTGTCAATTGGACAACAGTTATGACAACAGTTCGATAGCAGTTTGATAGCAGTTTTGGTTTTAATCTTTGTTAAAAAAATGCTTGAATCTGGCTGTGTTTTCAGCTTGAAAGTAAACCTTTATTTGAAGATTATTTGATCATTTTCAAATGTGCATTTTGGCTCCAAGCTGTGTGTAAATACTTGCTGGTGAAAAATTGTATTTTTGTCAATAATAAAGTTTAATATTTTTGCTAAATGGAATACTTTCACACACCTGCACTACAGTAAGTTGAAGTATAGTTTAATGCATGTGTATTTTATGACTTAAACTTTGTAGAGGAAAACAGAAATCATACAGAAAGCCCAAAAAAAGGGGGATAGTTGTTTATTCACATAGAATATCTGGTTTACAGGATTGTGATAAAATACTAGCATAAACTTACAGTGCAAGATGTTATTTGAAAACAAAAAAAAAAAAGAATATTTTGATATAATTTTGTAAAAAAAACAAAAACAATCATACTCAAGAGTTGAAAAAAAGGGGGAGGGAATATTAGGGAAACCTAGGCTGAAAATAGCTGATTGGTTAGTATTGACCAAACAGTCCATTTAATGAACTTAATATACATGTATGTTTCTTAAGTTTGTTTCAGAAAGTGGAAACATAATATATTACATGTATTAAGAAATTAAAAAGAGGAGATAACTGTTGTCTTTTGGTCCACATGAAATATATATAGAGAGAGGCTTCAAATTAGTAGTATACATTTGGTAATTAAAGAATAATATAAAAGAATAACTTAAATCTGAAAATCACTTAGTCATGGTAATTAATAGTCTCTAGTAACCACTCTTATTGAATAAGTTGATTTTTATAAGCACTGATATTTAAAGTGCATTCTTAACCGTTCCTATTATTCGGCTACTGACATAATTAATAAGGGGTCTAATGCCAGGTACAGTACTCACAAAACATGTTTACAGCCCCTTAACAAGTCTGTGATTGGATTAAAATAGCATCATTTGATTGCAGTCTGCTAAAGTTACAAATATAAGTTACTACAACTTTTCGAAATTTCAACAAGACTTAAAATATTAGAATTTTATTTTTGCATTCATATCTTATACACTGTATATTCATGTACATGTACCTTCGTTTGTATTCCAACTTTTGGCAGATCTGATAGCATTCCATAGCAGTTTGTATGAATATTCATTATTGATAGCTGTTATTATAGCAGTTCTCATGAATATTCAGAGAAAATAGCAGTTTTGGAGTATCTCATTTAAATTTTTCGTCAAAAATATCTGCTAAATATATGTGAAGGCTGAATAAACTGCTAAGAAGCTGCTATGGAATGCTTTTGGAATGCCTATATGCAAATTAACCATTGCCTTGAATTTGGCAACTGTGAATGCTAATGAACTGCTAAAGAACAGCTGTCAAGTAAGAACTGTGAATGCTAATAAACTGCTTAAGAACTGCTGTCCACTTTGACTTGGGATTATTGGGTAAAAGTAGTTTTACTAATTAATTCATTTATTTCATATTTTCAACAACAAAAAAAAAAAACATTTTGTAAAGACAAATTGCCTTAAATTGTGTAAACTATATAACAAATATCAAGTCAATATCTTCAAGCATGATGAACAAAAGTGTGTAAAACTGATTATCTAAGTAAATTTTCTAATTCCAAGGACCATAACTCTGCACAAAATCATCAGACCGGGACAAAATTCGAACTTGCTCTGTAATTTGTCATGATAAAACTATATACCAATTATCAAATCAATATCTTCAAGCATGACAAAAAAAAGTGCGGAAAACTGATTATAAGAGTGAATTTTCTAAGTCCAAGGACCATTACTCTGCACAAAATTATCAGACCTGAACAAAATTCGAACTTGATCTGTAACTTGTCAGGATACAACAATACACCAAATATCTAATCAATATCTTCAAGCACGAAGAAATGTGGAAAACTGATTTGCTGGACTGACGGATGGACAGACAGACAGGCAGAGTGCAAACCTAAAGTCCCCTTCGACTTCGTCGGTAGGGGACTAAAAAGAATATTGGCATTTTACTGACTACCAGGCTTGCTTGACATTCTTGCAGATCAAGTCAGTATCAAATACAAAAATGCCATTATTCTATATGTAATGAACAAATAAGTTAAAATAGATTGTACCTTATTTTCTAACTCTTGACATTCTTCAACCTTTAAGGAAGGGGTCAATGGAACATCACAGACCAGAAAGAAAAATAAACAGTAGGCAACAAAAAATGTCTTTTATGACATAGGTTTCTTCACAATAGCATTCATTCCATCAAATAAAACCCTATGGAAAATTTGTCATTAAATTTCTACACTAGTGTGTTTCTCCAAAATTGGAAGAGCTAAATGAACAAGAGGCTATAAAGAGTGCAACACTTACTCTACACAATGAGCTGCCGTAATGGCATAGTACGGGCTGATTAAAGTTGCACCACATCCAGAACTTCCATCCATAAAAAACAGAGCTTGCCATGGCCACTCTCCTGGTATAGCATCATTTCCAAAGAGTATGTAGGATCCAACGGAGGTCGAGGAAACTGATGGAACTCCACATTCTGTAATACAAATAAGTGGATTATCTATTGCATGCTACAATGTCATAACAAGGCACTTTATATATGAACTAAAACTATAGGTTATAGGTTGAGAATCTTATTTTTTTTTCCATCAAAATCTCTCAATTTTTAACCTGGATTTTCAATTTCATTTCTTAAATATTATTATTAAAGCAATTGACTTACAATGTACCTTGCAAGGATCTAATAAACTAATCAAATGCTACAGTAAATGTATTAGATAAAAAGCAAAGTCACTTTTAAGGGTACTTGAGTGACCTGCCATGGTCAGATTCACAAGTACTTTAACACTTGTGTTTTATTTAAAAAAATATAAATATTAGCTGGCTCTTCTATGAAAACAAGATATTTGGAACAAAATTAAATCAAATGCAAATTAAAGCAAAATGTTTGAACCATTCCAGAAACAAAAGTCCTTAATTTCTGTCAACAAATAAAATATTCTTCACTACACCAGCAATGTTTGTTTCAGTTTTTGAATTTCCTGTTGGTTGGTAAAGCTCCTAACAACATTTGAGAATTTCTGGTTGGTTGGTGTAGCTCCCAACAACCTTTGAGAATTTCCTGTTGGTTGGTGAAGCTCCCAACAACCTAGGAGAATTTCCTGTTGGTTGGTGAAGCTCCCAACAACCTAGGATAATTTCTTGTTGGTTGGTGTAACTCCCAACAACCTTTGAGAATTTCCTGTTGGTTGGTGAAGCTCGGAACAACCTTTGAGAATTTCCTGTTGGTTGGTGAAGCTCCCTACAACCTTTGAGAATTTCCTGTTGGTTGGTGAAGCCCCCAACAACCTTTGAGAATTCCCTGTTGGTTGGTGAAGCTCCCAAAAACCTTTGAGATTTTCCTGTTGGTTGGTGAAGACCCCAACAACCTTTGAGAATTTCCTGTTGGTTGGTGAAGCTCCCAACAACCTTTGAGAATTTCCTGTTGGTTGGTGAAGCTCCGAACAACCTTTGAGAATTCCCTGTTTGTTGGTGAAGCTCCCAACAACCTTTGAGACTAAACAACTTTTAATATATTATGGGGAAGTTATCGTTTATGATAATTTCAGTTTTTGCTTATTGTAATTGAAATAGTTTTCTACTCACCAATATCTCCACACTGAAGTGTTAATGCATTACACGACCTGCAAAGATACATAAATTGTCATTAATAAAAGTACTATTTCACCACTCATTTGAACCGAACTAATAGGGGAATACACTTTTTAACAAAATTAATGTGATTTTTTTTTATTGAGTTTACACCAACTTGACTTCCAGTTTAAGAATATTCAATTCTAATACAATTTTCTATGTAAAGATATTTTTTATTGGATGAGATCTGCTGTCATTAGATTTTTTTTATATTACCGATTTTTAACTCCAGTAGATATAATTTTTCTACAAGTTACCATATCTGTGATAGGACATTCTGGTTCTCAGTAAAAGCATCTAAAAGAAATAAACTCATGCTTACACTCTTTGCAATTGTGGGAAAAAAATAACTGTTTTCCAATGATTTTGTCATGTATAGAAAACATAAAACAGATAAATTTTTCCTTGAATTGAACCAACTGTAGGCTTATTTTTACTTCTTTTCAATGCTCTTACCTGACCGAGTACCAGAATGTCCTATCCCAGAGTAGGTAACTTGTCGAAACATTATTTACTCCAGAGTCCAAAGTTGGTAATATGAAAATAGTGCGTTCCATGTTGAAGGTCAGAGCAATTGGCAGCACCATTGTGCAATCCCAGCCAATGTTTTTTTTATCCTATTTTAAACATTTTGCTAGAAAAGGAATATCAGTAATATGTTTGAAGATTTGTTATCATCAATTTGTGATTTGACTGTGGCAAATCTTCAAACACAGTAGTTTTGTTCTTTTAATTCAAGGGAGCAAGAAAATGGCCCATTGATTGGTTGACTTATTGTTTGGTGTGTGAACACAAGGATGGACATAGGTCTTTCTATATATAAGTTTCATCCACAAATATAGTATGAAAACTAATATGTAACCATTAATGTATTGAACATATATTTGCATATAACATAGATTCATTTATATTCCTGGCTACCAATTTTCTTAGATATAATATGGTAATTTATACTTTTGTGGATATTTGATTTCATTCTTTTTACAAATTGTGCTTACAAATCTATAGGATATTTGTACTCTGCTGAACTTTTAAATTTGTGGTATCCCTATACCCAGGAAATCACCTAAAATAAGTATTTCATGAATATATCCACATTAAATACTTACATTTGAGGGTTTAACACATAGTTAGTGATGATACCGGTAGGATTGGAAGCAGACTGTGCCAGAAACCCATCAGTTATTGATACTCCAGCAGAGTAACTACTGTATGGTCTGAAAATAAAACAAATATAAAAATTAACACTGATAAAAACCTTAATAAACGTTAGAAAGATCTGTAAGTGAAAACATCAAACATATTTTAGCTGCTAAAAAAATGAAGAAAATGACCACTTTTTGCCCCAAAGAAAGTTTCTACATATATAACAACTTAGATCTGGACCTTTATATACACTAACTGGAGTAATTCTTGAATAAAATACAGGTCAAAATGACCCAGTTGATTGGACCATTGATACTGTCAAACCTCTGTCCACAAATAAAATGGAAAAAAATCCCTAACATTTCTTGCATAGGATCTGGACGTATACACAAACAGTTTCCTAGAAAACTGTAAGACACATATTAATACTTTTAATTTTATAAACATTATTCTAAATTTGTACCTTTAAAAGGTTTGCTTTATATCCTTGGTAAATTGGTTGATTCAAAAACTGTACTCTCTTGTATTTTTTATACAATAAAACAAAAATAAGCAAAACAAGGGTATCCCCAAATATTTTTCTTTTTTTTGGTGATTCTTTTGTTGGATTATGAGCTTAATTGCCAAAATGAATTTTATATAAGTTCACTTTCAATTATATTTAATTGGACTTTGCCTTGATTAGACCTATCATTTTTAGTTATTAGTCTCTTTCTTTAGGTTCTATGTATTTTGTGATTACAAATGATCTCGACTATTTACTTTCTGCTATATATAAACACATTAATATTTTGCAAACCAATAGCAAGTGATTCTGTACTTAGATGACCAATAGCCAATTAGATATGTATACTGATATGTGTGTAAATGATGTGTATGTGTGTAAATGATGTGTATACATGTGTGCATGTTTTACATACCCATATCCAGTGATGCTACAGAGATATTCTGCTAGTATCTGATCATTTAAATAACATAATGTTGTCCATACACCATCTGTATATACTGATATGTGTGTAAATGATGTGTATGTGTGTAAATGATGTGTATGTGTGTAAATGATGTGTATACATGTGTGCATGTTTTACATACCCATATCCAGTGATGCT
Organism: Mytilus californianus; assembly: GCF_021869535.1. Lineage (NCBI taxonomy): Eukaryota > Metazoa > Mollusca > Bivalvia > Mytilida > Mytilidae > Mytilus > Mytilus californianus. The sequence continues at coordinate 22,717,096 of NW_026262615.1, read as the reverse complement.
ACAGAGATATTCTGCTAGTATCTGATCATTTAAATAACATAATGTTGTCCATACACCATCTGTATATACTGATACTTGACCATCGTCTTGTCGTTTAACTGCCAAAAAAAATCAAAGCATTGTCGATGTTGTGATCCAGCCATATTCATAGCTAGTCTGATATTCTTTCTGACCAAACTTTTTCCAATATTTTTTTTTCTCTTTTCATTTCCAATCTAACTGTAAAATTTCTGTGTTATTGTCAAAAGGTAGGGAATTTTGCAATATTGATGCAAATATTGAAATATTGATAGATATATTAATATTTCAATTTTAAACACTGTCAGATTTTTTTATAAATATTTGCAATTTAATGGAATTGACAAGAATGGAAAGGGAAATCTTCAAACAAGTATCATATTTTGTATATGCCATTAATAATAATTGGCTTAATAGTTTCCAGAAAGAGGCCTTGGAAATGTGCTTTCTCAAAAACAAAAATTAAAAAAAATAATAACTGTTTTTTATCTAAATTGTTGTTCAATTTTCATTAAGAAAAAATTCATTTCCTGTATTCAAATTTAAATGTACAAATACCTAATGCTGAGATATTTCCAATTACTGTTAATTAGCAATATAATGGGATATAAATGGAGAACAAACAAATAAATTGTATTGCAGAAAATGCTCAGGTAAGAGTTTTTTATTGTTTCAACCAAATTTCTGATTATTGTAACTAATTAATTAGAATTTGATTAATGACTTATGTCAGATGATGACACTGATTTTACAAGAGAAATAAAAATTTGCTTGCTTTTTTTTATACATATTTTTTTCATTTTTTGTCTTTTCTTTAAAAAAAAAATATATACATCTGATTAATCATTTAGCAAGCTTACACACACAATTAACAGAATATTTTAATGTAGTGTAGATCACAATAAATAATACATTTGTAGGCTTACTATAGAGGTCAAGAATGTGCATATGTGTATTCACTAAGGTGTGTAATAAATTGTGTCTATCTAATTATGTAACAGGCCATGAGATATTAACTGTGGTAAATTAAGCCTGGGGTTGTTTCCAATTAACACTTACACCTTTGAGTGTAATTATTTGAAAATCATGACAGTTGATAATCATACTGACTCTTACTTGCCTATAGATGGAAAGAATTGGAGTAACAGCATTTCAAAAAAGTGTGGGAATCAACTTAGATATATTAATACACATGTTGACCTACATTATATTGAACAACAACTTACACAAGCTTAAGATACTAATATAATACTTTCAAAATTCTTATCAACTGATTCAATTGATGCACAAATACTTTTTCAAATTAGTTCATAAATAGTAAATCATTATAAATTTTGATTAATTAAAACATTACAAAGGAACTATATGCAAGTGTATATCTAAAATAAAAGGGTTGTTCAACCAATCTTTTCTCAATTTAAGGGAAAATAACATGTCAAAAGTTGGCAGTTGATAATATAAATGGTGTAGAAAGTTTCTGCAAGTCATATAAACACATAATTAGTTTCATGTTATGTCTTCAACTTAGTATTCTGCACCATCTCCAAAAACAGAGTGATCGCATAGATCCAGCATGGCTGAATCAAAAAGGAATAGAGAATGACTCAAATAAGTATATCATTTGAGCTGCGATAGATAGAAATATACCTTATGTAAATGAATATGACATATATATATATGAACTTCTGTTAAATCATTTCAGGTGGTTTAAATCTCTACGCAAAGTCTGTAACTGTTTGAAAATTGAGTTGATATAAGAACCCAACAAAACAAACTAAAACTAATCTTTTATTTCATATATAAATGTTCCAAAATCAATCAAAGTCTTCTACACCTACATGTATAGGTGCACTTGACTAAGGTCGATTTCTATCCGACGTCGCTCATTTGTGAACAAACTTCTTTGAATAAAGACTACCTCAATTACCGTCATTTCAAACAAGATAGAAAGTCAAATTATCTCAATCTTCCCTCTTTAAGATCCACTTGTTCAATTATATCTGTTTTCCAAGATGTTGGTCTATCAGTTCCAGAAATTTCCTTTCCACATATTTGACACAAACTATATATCTTCTTGCTCACTTATTTAATAGTTTACTCCCTTTGTGTCTTCTAACAACCTCATAGTTAAGGAAGAGTGGCTCAGATATTATTGATATCTGTTTTGACCTCCCAATATATAAGGCACTTTTTTTCTTTCAGTCAGACAGACTAGTTAAGGAAGAGTGGCTCAGATATTATTGATGTCTGTCTTGACATCCTGATATATTAGGCACTTTTTTCTCAGTCAGACTGACTATCAAAAGGTGTCTAAGTAAATGTGTGCCAGAATGTATTTACAAAAATAGCATTAAATACCACATTAGTCATGGGAATTGTTGATGGATTGATTGTTACATGCTTAATGTCTAGTGGCAAATATTTCATGAATATTCAGGACAAAAACAAGTAACCATAAATACAATAGGTTGGTTGTTTTGGTTTTGGGGATGGCAACTGTAAAGTTATGACAATTTTAAATGGAAATCAAAAATTCACCCAAATGGCAGTCTTAACTGATGCTGTGATCTTGAACTTTTGGCATTTAATGACCTTTATATCAGCAAAGGTTTTTTTCATGAAATGCAATAGCTTATATTTTCATATACTAGTGTACTATTGACAGAAATGACACCCTAAGGAACACGCTGAAATGTCTCGCCTTCTTTACTAACCATTGATATTATGTTGATAGTCCTAAATATAAAGCTTTACTACAACTATCACATAAACTTAACATGATCCAAGAAAATGAGGTCAAGGTCATATAAACCAAACGAGAAATACATGTACACCTTCCAATCATTCAATACACTAAATATAGTTGACCTATTGCTTATAGTTTTTAAGAAACAGACTTAACCAAGAAAACTAAACATTGACCAATGAACCATGAAAATGAGGTCAAGGTCAGATGAACTATGCCAGACAGCTTACAATCCATCCATACAACAAATATAGTTGACCTATTGCTTATAGTATGAGAAAAACAGACCAAAACACAAAAACTTAACTCTGAGCAATGAACCTTGAAATTGAGGTCAAGGTCAAATAAAACCTGTGAGACTGGCATGTACATCATAAAATATTTCCATACACCAAATATAGTTGACCTATTGCATATAGTATTAGAAAAAAAGACCAAAACTTAAAAAATTAACTTTGACCACTGAACCATGAAAATGAAGTCAAGGTCAGATGACACCTGCCAGTTGAACATGTACACCTTACAATCATTCCATACACCAAATATAGTAGACCTATTGCATACAGTATAAGAAAAACAGAACAAAACACAAAAACTTAACTATAACCACTGAACCATGAAAATGAGGTCAAGGTCAGATGACACCTGCCAGTTGGACATGTACACCTTACAATCCTTCCATACACCAATTATACTAGACCTATTGCTTATAGTATCTGAAATATGGACTTGACCACCAAAACTTAACCTTGTTAACTGATCCATGAAATAAGGTCAAGGTCAAGTGTAAACTGTCTGACTGGTATGAGGACCTTGCAAGGTAAGCACATACCAAATATAGTTATCCTATTATTCATAATAACAGAGAAATTAACATTACAAAAAATCTTAACTTTTTTCAAGTAGTCACTGAACCATGAAAATGAAGTCAAGGACAATGGACATTTGACAGACTGAAACGTCGTAACATAAGGCATCTATATACAAAGTATGAAGCAATCAGGTCTTCTAGCTTCTAAAATATAAAGCTATTAAGAAGTTAGCTAATGTCGCCGCCGGATCATTATCCCTATGTGGAGCTTTTTTTGACAAAAGTCGCAGGCTAGCCAAAAACTAATCATTGACCAATGAACCATGAAAATGAGGTCAAGGTCAGATGAACCAAGCAAGGCAGACATGCACAGCTTACAATCCTTCCATACAACAAATATAGTTGACCTATGGCTTTATAGTTTAAGAAAAACAGACCAAAACACAAAAACTTAACACTGAGCAATGAACCTTGAAAATGAGGTCAAGGTCAAACAAGAAATGATTGTAACAGGATGCTGTTACGAAGTCTCCCAAACGAAGCTCCCATAATTCGTAATTCCCAGGGTCGCCTGACATTGGGCAACGTCCAGTGAAAATTGGTTTGGTCCAGTAAAGTTATATGCATTAGTGATGCCTGGGGACTAACCTTGTATATCATTCAAATCATCTTGGCATGACAAACCAGAATATATATGGTTTAGGGGTGGGGATCTCGACCATTTACAAGATACTAGAACATTGGGGGTGGAGAGGAACCCCTGGGGACTGGCCCTATACGTCATTCAAATGTTCATTACAAGACGAACAGGAATATATATGGTTTAGGGGTGGGGATCTCAACCATTTACAAGATATTAGAACTTTCTCAAATAGCAGGGGGTCGGGATGACCCCTGGGGACTAACCCTGTATATCATTCAAACCATCTTAGCATGACAAACCAGAATATATATGGTTTAGGGGTGGGGATCTTAACCACTTAGAAGATATTTGAACTTTCTTAAATGGCAGGGGGTGGGGGTGACCCCTGGGGACTAACCCTGTATAACATTTGATGTGCTTTATTATGACAAACCATAATATATATGGTTTAGGGGTGGGGATCTCGACCATTTACAAGATATTAGAACTTTCTCAAATGGCAGGGGGTCAGGATGACCCCTGGGGACTAACCCTGTATATCATTCAAACCATCTTATCATGACAAACCAGAACATAAATGGTTTAGGGGTGGGGATCTTGACCACTTACAAGGTATTAGAATTTTCTTAAATGGCAGGGGGTGGGGGTGACCCCTGGGGACTAACCTTGTATTTCATTTGATGTGCTTTATCATGACAAACCAGTATATATATGGTTTAGGGGTGGGGATCTCGACCATTTACAAGATATAAGAACTTTCTCAAATGGCAGGGGGTCGGGATGACCCCTGGGGACTAACCCTGTATATCATTCAAACCATCTTAGTATGACAAACCAGAATATATATGGTTTAGGGGTGGGGATCTTGACCACTTAGAAGATATTAGAACTTTCTTAAAAGGCAGGGGGTGGGGGTGACCCCTGGGGACTAACCCTGTATTACATTTGATGTGCTTTATCATGACAAACCAGAATATATATGGTTTAGGGGTGGGGATCTCGACCATTTACAAAGATATAAGAACTTTCTCAAATGGCAGGGGGTCAGGATGACCCCCTGGGGACTAACCTTGTATATCATTCCAACCATCTTAGCATGACAAACCAGAATATATATGGTTTAGGGGTGGGGATCTTGACCACTTAGAAGATATTAGAACTTTCTTAAATGGCAGGGGGTGGGGGTGACCCCTGGGGACTAACCCTGTATTTCATGTGATGTGCTTTATCATGACAAACCAGAATATATATGGTTTAGGGGTGGGGATCTCGACCATTTACAAGATATTAGAACTTTCTCAAATGGCAGGGGGTCGGGATGACCCCTGGGGACTAACCCTGTATATCATTCAAACCATCTTAGCATGACAAACCAGAATATATATGGTTAAGGGGTGGGGATCTTGACCACTTAGAAGATATTAGAACTTTCTTAAATGGCAGGGGGTGGGGGTGACCCCTGGGGACTAACCTTGTATTTCATTTGATGTGCTTTATCATGACAAACCAGAATATATATGGTTTAGGGGTGGGGATCTCGACCATTTACAAGATATTAGAACTTTCTCAAATGGCAGGGGGTCGGGATGACCCCTGGGGACTAACCCTGTATATCATTCAAACCATCTTAGCATGACAAACCAGAATATATATGGTTTAGGGGTGGGGATCTTGACCACTAAGAAGATATTAGAACTTTCTTAAATGGCAGGGGGTGGGGGTGACCCCTGGGGACTAACCCTGTATTTCATTTAATGGGCTTTATCATTTAGAACATTTTCAATTAAAAAGAATGTGTCTATCACAAACGGTTTTCAATTTATAATCATTTGAAAATTTAAAAAAATAAAATCCCATAGGGTTCTATAGTAAAACCCTCTTTTCTTTTTGCCCCTCAAAGTACCCCTTTATAAACCCCATTGCACAAACAAAACCCTGATTGCACCACTAGACATGTTAGTCTAACATATTGTGAAACCCTAAGTTAATCTGACAAGCGGTTTTGGAGAACAGGTGCGGACAAGTTCAAATTTAAAAGCGGCGGAAGAAGAAGAAGAAGAAGAAGAAGAAGAAGAAGAAGAAGAAGAAGAAGAAGAAGAAGAATAATAATAATAATAAGAACTGAGCAAAAACAATAAGTCTTCCCAAACTTCGTTTGGGAGACTTAATAAAACCTGTGAGACTGACATGTACATCATAAAATATTTCCATACACCAAATATAGTTGACCTATTGCATATAGTATCAGAAAAAAAGGCTCAAACTCAAAAACTTAACTTTGACCACTGAACCTTGAAAACGAGGTCAAGGTCAGATGACACCTGCCAGTTGGACATGTACACTTTACAATCATTCCATATACCAAATATAGTAGACCTATTGCATAAAGTATAAGAAAAACAGATCAAAACACAAAAACTTAACTATAACCACTGAACCATGAAAATGAGGTCAAGGTCAGATGACACCTGCCAGTTGGACATGTACACCTTACAATCCTTCCGTACACCAAATATACTAAACCTATTGCTTATAGTATCTGAGATATGGACTTGACCACCAAAACTTAACCTTGTTCACTGATCCATGAAATAAGGTCAAGGTCAAGTGAAAACTGTCTGACAGGATGAGGACCTTGCAAGGTAAGCACATACCAAATATAGTTATCTTATTATTCATAATAACAGAGAAATTAACATTACAAAAAATCTTAACTTTTTTCCAAGTAGTCACTGAACCATGAAAATGAGGTCAAGGACAATGGACATGTGACAGACGGAAACTTCGTAACATAAGGCATCTATATACAAAGTATGAAGCATCTAGGTCTTCCGCCTTCTAAAATATAAAGCTATTAAGAAGTTAGCTAATGCCTGCTTCCGCCGGATCACTATCCCTATGTCAAGCTTTTTGTGACAAAAGTCGCAGGCTCGACAAAAACTATAGTAGATTTTTGTACACTAGCATATTTCATCCAAAGGGAAAAAAGAACACGGTCAGAAATGATTCAATGCTACATTTCAAACACTTGCTTATCAACATGTAATTAGTATTCTGTACTTATTTTAACTAAAAACAATCTTATTATACTTAGGTATGAATAAAAAAGAAAAAAAGTTTGTATAAACAGCATGTTTAAACTTGTGTTTTATCTATTAAACCGTTATTTTTTGGTTAGGTGATTTTCAAGTACCGATTTATAAAGTATGTTATCTTAATTTATTATATGTACCTTTTATTTGTCGACTGATTGTCATTGAGTTTTAAAGGTCGAGGATTTAGATCTTAAAAGAATAAGTTTTTTTGTTAATGTGTCTGTCAAAAGTCAGGAACTGTGATTTTTTTTGGTCATCTTTTAATGTTTTACACACTTTATTTATTCAAAATTCTCCTGCAATCAACATTTTGTACTATATCAGTTATTGTTTGTCTTCTTAGTATGTACATAATTATAAAATTGATAAAAATAAAAAAATTATTGACAAGCAACCTCTGCCTCCTATTTATACACATACCACATCTATATTCATCTGATTTATCCGAGCACTGTGGAACTCCATCACAACGGTTCATAAGTGGTACACATTCATGGTTACTGCATTCAAACTCATCACTTCCACATGTGGCTAAAAAATAGAAATGAGAATTTAATATACAATAAGATAATTACTGTAAATTCAGAAATTATTGTGATGTTTTTATTATTGCGAAAAATGCGACAGAGTTATAATCGCAATAATTTAAACTTGCATTTTAGTCTAAAATGACAAAATTGCAATAATAAATGCGCGCAATAATTTCTGAATTTACAGTATTGTAAATTCCAATTTTTTTTATAACTGAACATGAGTGTGGCCACACCCAAATTTAAACTTTTAATATGACACTCCTCCGTGCTTAAAAACAAAGCCATGATCTAATTCCAATAAAACATAGGGAACACTTCCTAGACATCACAATTGAGTTTGCAACATCATTTGTATTTTAAACAGCGCTTGGGATCAAACTGGACATTTCTATGGGATTTTCTTGCCGTAAAATTCAATAGAATATTTTTATTCTGGATCATGAATATGTTTGATTCATATCAATTTCATTACCAAAAACTCTTACTAAACACTGATTTCTGACATGTCTGACATCATTTAAATATTTTATGGGCAAACTGGATCCCTGCATCCTTGGACTTACAAGGTCATTTTGCCTGCTTCACATTTTGAAGCATCCATTTTTATTCCTATGCCCATTTTTCATCAACACCTACAGAAATATATTAAAGGGGCACTATAGCTACGAGATATATAAAAAATATAAAATATGATTTTTTTTGTTCAATCATTAATGAAAGTGAAATAGTGAAATAATATATCGCTTTTAGCAGCCAGCATGGTTCAACTTTGTCAAAATAAGCTAAGAAACATTGATGATGAATTATTCACTTGCAAGTGAATAATTCGACCTCATTGAATCCGTATTCATGTGAACTTCAATTTAACCCCTTAGCTAGAGATGGATACTGCATGCATTGTGCGTGTTCAATTATTTAAAGGAAAAGAATGTCAACAATGAAAGTGATACAAAGGTAAATCATTTGATTGACTGATTCAATCCACAAAAATCATTCTTATACAGGTAAAAACAATGATTAACATATATTTTTAATCTATTATATGAAATTAAACGGACATAGAAAAATCCAAATGCACGAGTCTGATATCTACTTATATCTATATTTATATTTATATCGCTTATATGGCAATCAGAGGTCTTCGGGGGTCAACTCGACAGTTAATAAGATGGCGTCTTGACTAGAATACACACGAAACGAAGCTACATATTATTGAGCCCATGCCCGGTATATTGTTTATTTTAGACTTTTTATAATTTGGATAAATGTTTTACATTGTTATATCAAATATGAGAATTTGAGTCAAATCGGTGAACAAGAATTTGACAGCTAGTGCCCCTTTAATTTGATCATCTATTATCTACATCTGAGCTGTGATATGGAAATTATTCAAATTAAGATATTCTTCCCTTTGCTCAACAAACAGACGTAGATTTTATGCACAACAAACTCACAACTAATGTAACACAATGTGGTCTAAAACCAAATACTTGACGTAGATTTTATGCACAACTAACGTCATAAAATGTTGTCCTAGACCAAATACCTTGACGGAAAGATAACGATTGGAGTCAAGCCTATTGCATTCAGATGTCTGTTTATCCCAGTTCTTATATCACAAATGAAATCACATTAAATACATTCACACTCAAACACATACCACAGTTTTGTTCATCTGCCAAGTTTGGACAATCAACATTTCCGTTGCACAAAAGGTCCATAGATATGCATGTAGAATTAGGACCACCACAATTGAACTCATTCTCAAAACATTCTGCAAAAAAAAAGATAACATAAACTGTTTGTTTTTCATTCTTTTTCAAACATTGTTTTGCTTGAAGTATAAATAAGTTAATGCAAAATTAAAGTCATCTCCATTTCAATGATGTTATATATATTAGAAATAGACACTTATTTAGCGCAGTATAATGACTTATACAGTCAGACCTGTACACCTAAACCATAAAAACTGGCTTTTGGTAAACATCCTTTCAATCTCAAATGTACAAAATGAAGAATTTATAATGACCTTCCTTAAATTACTCTCACGTTTGGTTAAAATTGATTTAGAAATCAATTAATCAATCACTGCTTTAACATCCAGAAGCATGTTATCAAAGTTACTGTTATCACATACCTATATTAGAGCAGTCAATAGCCACTATATCACCACACAAGAGGTGAGCATGCTCAAGAGGAACTAAAATAAGGTGCAGATCCTGATCATCGTTATCAAATACCTGTATTAGAGCAGTCAATAGCCACTATATCACCACGCAAGAGGTGAGCATGCTCAAGAGGAACTAAAATAAGGTGCAGATCCTGATCATCGTTATCAAATACCTGTATTAGAGCAGTCAATAGCCACTATATCCATATAGCTTAATGTGCAGGAAACTACACTATGAGCACATTCTGTCAGATCAGCCTCTGTGCCATCACAGAAAAACCTGTAACCAAACCCTGTTCTCTCTGTCCTTCCTCTACCATATTCTGATTTGCTGTGCATTCTTGAATTACTAAAATATAAAATATATGCCAAATGAAATTAAGTTATTACAAACTTTTTGATAAAGTAAAATATGTGTGAAACAAAATATGATATTTCATCAGGAGTTTGTGCATGCCATTTGTAACAGAACTGAACTAGAGGCTCTCAAGAGCCTGTGTCGCTCACCTGTATCTACTGTGGTTTTGGAAATCATGTAAAATAAGGTTAAAATCATAATAAATAGTATTAGATACCCCAATAATGATTTAGACCAAGTTTGGTTTAATTTGGCCCAGTAGTTAAATTAAAAGCAGGTCATCCCATTGTAGTCTTACAATATATATATAGTAACTGAAGACCCCTTATCATTATTTAAATTAGTTTTCAAGTTGTGACCATCTGAAATTGTTTTTTTACATTTTTCCCATAGACTTCTATAGTAAACCCCTATGTTCTATATTTAGGCATGGCGGCCATCTTGGTTGATGGGCGTGGTCACTGGATACATTTCTAAAACTAGATACCCTAAGGATGATTTAGGCCAAGTTTGGTTTAATTTGGCCCAGTAGTTTCAAAGAAGATTTTTGTAAAAGATTACAAAAACTTAAATTGTGAAAAATTGACTTTAAAGGGCAATAACTCCTTAAGGGGTCAATTGACAATTTTGGTCATGTTTGACTTATTTGTAGATCTTACTTTGCTGAACAATTTTGCTGTTTACAGTTTATCTCTATCTATTATAATATTCAAGTTAATAACCAAAAACTGCAAAATTTCCTTAAAACTGCCAATTCAGAGGCAGCAACCCAACAATGGATTGTTTGATGCATCTGAAAATTTCAGGGCAGATAGATCTTGACCTAATGAACATTTTTACCCATGTCAGATTTGCTTTAAATGCTTCAGTTTCAGAGATATAAGCCAAAAACTGCATTTGACCCCTATGTTCTATTTTTAGCCATGGCAGCCATCTTGGTTGATAGGTGGGGTCATCAGATATATTTTTTACAACTAGATATCATAAGGATGCTTTAGGCCAAGTTTGGTTTTATTTGGCCTGGTAGTTTCAGAGGAGAAGATTTTTGTAAAAGTTAACAGATGACGACGATGACGGATGACGATGACGGATGACGGACGCCAAGTGATTAGAAAAGCTCACTTGGCCCTTTTGGGCCAGGTGAGCTTAAAGGAATAGGAAATAGGGGGCTCCAGTAGGGTATACGTGTAGGACTCTAAAGTGCGTTGGTACTCTAAAGTGCTATGGTCATGCTAAAGTGCGATTGTCTACACTAAAGTACGATGGTGTCTCACGCTAAAGTGCGATGGTTGTTTGTTTGCTAAAGTACGATGGTATATCACTCTGTGATTAAAGCACATGGATGTTAAAAAATAGTCTTTTTGCAAAAGCTAGTATGCTAAGGTATAACATATGTGATAGGCTTTATAATTTACTGGTAGGCTTAAGTGATTGTTTCTAAATTTAGAAGACAGGCAACCACGTAATAATTGCTAAAAAGGTAATTTAGGTGTCTCAAAATACTACATTTTCTGTAAATGATTTTTTAACAATTCAGGCGTATTAAATATTTGGATAATTGGTGTAGCTTGCCGTTCACACAGTCTATCACTAATGTGAACATCTACCCTTACAGTCGTCATTGTAAATTACAAATACAAAATTTGTTCATTGTCGGAATATAAGTAACATTTATTTGTTTAAGCTCTACTATAAACGAGAGAAAAAGGCGATGTTCTCTGAGCTTTCTCCTTTTACGTAGCGAGTACAAGTACATGTTACATTTTCCTACAATGTACAAACTACTGTTTTAGCCGACAATTTATAATTTACGCATGAAAACATGTACCTTTATTTTACCGACGTTACTTTTCAATAAAATCGACACTATCTTTACGGGAACCGCAAAGTAAACTACAACATAAACAATGATTCAAATTTAATGTATCCGTCCGCTTCCAATAGAAGCAGGATACAGGATAATTATGCGTATACTATTTTGTATCTATATAGTAAAATGGTCAACTGCAGGATACAAGTCCTTCTTCCAGCACCCCAAAATAAACCACATTTTCTACAGCCGAGAAAGCACAGTTAGGTTTAAATTAATTAAGTCATGGACATTTGGTTTAAAAGTTGTTAATCAAATATTCTTAATTTATCTTCCGGCATGTACATTTTTGGTTTGTATAAACGACTGTTAAAGTCATAATCCAACTACGTTTCTTACGTCTACATTTTCGCAGACCGTCGGACTTTAGCGTATGGAGACATCGCACTTTAGCGCAGACCATCACACTTTAGCGTGACCATCGTACTTTAGTGTCCCCATTGCACTTTAGAGTCCTACATACGTACCCCACTTAAGTCACAATTTCACTTTAAAAAATTGCTTTAGGTAATGAAGTCACTTTTACGCAAATTTGACAGGTTTATGTCTAACAATAAAAGAACACAGTTCCAATGTCCCCCGCGTTGCACATATTTTATCTATCCAGGGTACAAGGGCAATAACTAAAAAAACACTTTTATTTTGGTTCTCTAAAACTTTTTATAAATATCTTAGAAAAATGAAGGCTTGAGAGCAAATACAATGCGATTTCAGATATAATTAATATTTCCAAGGGGGCATAATTCTTTAAAAATATTTGATCAGCACTTATTTCTAAAAGTGTCAAAGACATTGCTGATATAAACATATGATAAAAGTTTCATCAAATTCTGGCAAGAATTGCACACATGAGAGCACTAACAATGCAATTATCCTTGTAAACAATATTTCCAAGGGGCATAACTCTTTAAAAAATCATTGATCGGCACTGATTTTGCAACTCGTCAAAGACATTGCTGATATATAAACCTTATTTTCAAAATTGTCAAAGACATTGCTGATATAAACCTATGATATAAGTTTCATAGAATTCTGGCAAGAATTGCACACGTGAGAGCACTAACAATGCAATTTTCCATATAATCAATATTTCCAAGGGGCACAACTCTTTAAAAAAAAATTAATCGGCACTGATTTTCCAACTCGTCAAAGACATTGCTGATATAAACCTATAATATAAGTTTCATAAAAATCTGGCAAGAATTGTACACATGAGAGCGCTCACAAGGCAATTTTCCATATAATATATCCAAGGGGCATTACTCTTTTAAAAATAGTTGACTGGCACTGATTTTCTAACTTGTCAAAGACATTGCTGATATATACCCAAGATATAATTTTCATAAAATGCTGGCAGTAATTGTGCATATGAGAGCACTTACAATGCAATTTTCCATATAATTAATGTTTTCAAGGGGCATAACTTTTAAAAATATTTGATCAGCACTTATTTTCAAAAGTGTCAAAGACATTGCTGATATAAAACTATGATATAAGTTTCATAAAATTCTGGCAAGAATTAATATTCCACACGTGAGAGCACTAACAATGCAATTTTCCATATAATCAATATTTCCAAGGGGCAAAAATAATTAATCAGCACTGATTTTTGAACTTGTCAAAGACATCCTGATATAAACCTATAATAGAAATTTCATAAAAATCTGGAAAGAATTGTACACATGAGAGCGCTCACAAGGCAGTTTTCCATATAATTAATGTTTCCAAGGGGCATTTCTCTTTTAAAAATACTTGATTGGCACTGATTTTCTAACTTGTCAAAGACATTGCTGATATAAACCCATGATATAATTTTCATAAAATTCTGGCAAGAATTGTGCATATGAGAGCACTAACAATGCAATTTTCCATATAATTAATGTTTCCAAGGGGCATAACTTTTATAAATATAATTGATCGGCACTGATATTTGAACTCATGCCAGACATTGCTGTTATAAACCATTGATATAAGTTTCATAAAATATGGCAAGAATTGTACTAATGAGAGCGCTAATGATGCAATTCTCCATATAATTTATTTTTCCAAGGAGCACAACTCTTTTGAAAATAACTGATCAGCACTGATTTTTCAAACTCTTTCAAAACATTGCTGATATAAACCAATGATATAAGTTTCATAAAAATCTGGCAAGAATGCACAGGGGACAATACACCTGTGTTAAAGATCACAGGTCCTTTCAAGGTCACGCTATTTTATCCCTCCAAAGGCAATGATTTCGATGTATTTTTTTTCAAATTGGTTCTTTTAATCTTTCTCATAAATATCCTAATAGAAATATTTATTTCCACAGGGCATACAAAACTCCTTCAATAATAGTTTATTGGTGCTGATTATCAAACTCATCCAAGACCTTACTGATATAAACCTTTGATGTCCCCAGCTGCCTATGTACAAATATTTTGTTCTTTCCAAGGGCAATAACTCTAATGTTTTCTTTTTTAAATTGGTTCCTTTTCTACAAGAAATGTAAGCATTGAGTGAGTGAGAAGGCTTACAATTTACTTTTCCATCAAATTTCTAAGTCAAAAAGGCATTTATAACTTCTACAGTAAAAGTTGACAGGTGCTGATTATAGAATAAATTCAAAAGCTTGCTGATAATAAACCTTTGATATAAAATACATCAAAAACCAACAAGAAATAAAGGTGTGAGAGTGCTTATAATGCAAAATCCAATATAAATAACATTTATTCTTGTACAAATAGTTGATCAGCATTCTCTTTCAAAATTCCTCAAAGACATTACTGATATCAAAGAGCTGAAAGCTCTGAGGAAAAATGACGCTATTGTCTCTAATATTTGGATATTTTTGATGCAAGTCTTGATTTTCACATAATTTACCTACTGAATCTTTTCAGTTCATTGTAGGTAGGCTGACTGACAATAGAATAGAAATGAATTGTTTTCAATGTCTATGGCTTTTTTTATTTGTTTGTCAAGATATATATATATATATGTATATATATATATATGTGTGTGAAGTGAATATAAAAAAGAAGATGTGGTATGATTGCCAATGAGACAACTCTCCACAAGAGACCAAATGAGACAGAAATTAACAACTAAAGGTCACCGTATGGCCTTCAACAATGAGCAAAGCCCATACCACATAGTCAGCTATAAAAGGCCCCGAAATGACAAATGTAAAACAATTCAAACATGAAAACTAACAGCCTAATTTATGTAAAAAAATTGGGAATGTGTCCATGACACAGTTAATGCCTCCGCTTGCATGTAACATTATAAAGGGACATAACTCAAGAATTAAAAGTGACGCTACCTAAATTTGTACTTAATCTGAGTATTGTGTATAAGTTTCATAACATTTGGTTGAGGCAAACTAAAGTAAGAGAACGGAAATGAAATTCAGCAATTTTTTCCATTTGAAAAGGGTCATAAAAATTAACTCTAGAACGGTTAAAGTGACGCCACCAAAATTCAAACTTGATCTGTGTTTTGTGGTAATAAGCATTGTGTATAAGTTTCATAGCATTTGGTTGAGGCAAACTGAAGTTAGAGAACGGAAACGAAAAATTAAGCAATTTTTCCATTTGTAAAGGGCATAACTCTAGAATAGTAAAAGTGACGCAACCCAAATTCAAACTTGACCTTTGTTTTGTGTTAAAAAACATTGTGTATAAGTTTCATAACATTTGGTTGAGGCAAACTAAAGTTAGAGAACGGAAACCAATTTTGGAACGTATGGACGGACGTACCTACAGACAGACAAGGGTAAAATTTAATGCCCCCTCGGCTACTGCAGGGGCATAAAAAAAATGAACGAAAAACAAATATGTAACACATCAACAAACGATAACCACTGAATTACAGGCTCCTGACTTTGGACAGGCAAATACATACAGAATGTGGCAGGGTTAAAAATGTAAGCAAGATCCCAACCCTCCCCCTAACCTGGGGCAGTGGTGTAACATGACTATATCTATATACTGGTTGTTTCTTTTGTATAAAGAAATAGCTCAAGACTACCTGAACGATCTACAATATTCAAAGTAATATGTGAATTTGTTTCTTGCAATTTCATTATTCTTAGTCAAGGATACATTAACAGACTATCCCCTTCTTTGTAGAATTTTTTAACAAAATGATGATGAAGAGCCTGCAGTAAGCAAGCTCTTATACCCCACATAGTCCTTATTTAAGAGATAAGTTACAAGTGACTTAGTGACATTGTTATTTCAGTTACTTAAAGGATGATCAAATTCTGTAGATTTAGACAATAGTATTGTTATACAAGTTTGACAATTACAAATATAGTGACACCATTTATACAACCAAATTTCATTGTTGATATTTATATAAATATAATTAAAACTGAAATCTTTAAATGACAACATAAATTATTGCAGAATTATCTTTTTTTCAAATGATTTAATGTTGTGAGTCATTTATTTCAAATAATTAACCCGTACTAAAATAAGATGTGGTTTCATGATTGCCAATGAGATAATACTCTGATAACTATCCACCAGAGTCTAAATAATGTGGCTGTTTGCAGTTATAAGTCACTTTACATCATTATAGCCTCATTTTTTTTATAAGGACCTAGCTAGACCTTTTTCTTAGGCAAGGTGTATTATATTACTCTGAAAGCAATACAATCTAGTGTTCTCCCCAGGATTTTTTTTTTATAGAGCTGTGGTATCAGCGCCAGATTTAAGATTGATTCACCTTAAGTTTCATGTTTGTGACTTGATGTTACATTAATTTATAACTACCATGTTAGTTTTATTATATTGAATAGACAAAGACCTGGATTTTTTATAAATGTGCCATGTGCATTAACAGAAATGCAAATAAGTGACATTTCAATTATTAATTAAACTTTAAAAATTAAAATGCCTAGATAACTTAAATAATTTGATTTGATTACCACCCATCCCCATAATGTAGCACAGTAGGTATATATTTTTTTCTCACTTTCAGTTGTTTGACTTATAAACTAGTTATATATCCTTTACAGCTTCATAATTACCTTGCACATATTAAAGAGGGTTTACAATGACAAAATTGGAATTTCTTCATTCATTTTTATTTACATTTATCAAAATTACAATTTTGCAATTAAAATTGGTATATCCTTTAATATCAAAGGAAAAAATGGAATAACTCTTTCCATAAGTACTGAAATGTTATTAAAGGCATGTTTAAAATAGGCTAACATATTTAATCATATTCCAATATGAATACGATAAAAATCCTTTTTTTTTAAATTAAATGTTTGCTAATTGAAACATTACAACCACCTCTAAAAGTTGTGTTTGGTTATTTTATTATATGAATATGTGAATTATTGCTACCAGAAATAATTTACAAGATTTGACAATACTTGTTCTTCTTCTTCTTCTATATGTATGTCCTTCCAATTATGGAACACCTCCTCAACGGATATTATCCAGGTGGGGAGTTAATTAAAACTTAAATAGTATGCACTAAAAGTTTTCCACAAATAACTAAAAAAAAAAATATTTTTGATTCACTGTACACGGATAAAATCTAATATATTTACATGTTACTTTTATTATTCTTCCCTTAGTTTATTTATTTTGTATTTGCATTGTATCATAGGTCAAATTTATTTGTTCAGTGTATGTTCACTCGTGTTAATACAGACCTTCTAAAATTCAAACTGACCACACGCACGATACACGCACGCACGATACACGCACGGTGAATGCACGATACACGCACGGTGAATGCACGATACACGATACACGCACGATGAGCGATGAGCGTTACACGGAGGATTAACGAAAAATGAATTATGAATGATGAACGCACGATACACGCACGATGCACGATGAAGGATGAACACACGATACACGCACGATACACGCACGGTGAATGATTCATTGACGAATGAACGATAAGCGCTTAATACACGGTTCTCAAAGCCATTTTATTTGGAATTGCATTTAAAATTGATGTATGATAATGAAAATCTACAAGGTATACAAATTTTAGATATCTCGCGTTCTGTGTTGATTGGTCGACAGTTTTACTAAACACTCCATGTACTAAATAAATTAATTGTAGTATAGTATTTCCAATATCAATATTAATGAGTGTTGTCAAATTATAAAACTCATCGATTTTATAATTCTACTTAATATAAATAATTTATAAATTGCTACGTTTTAAAGAGTGGCGATTCCAGCCATTTTTAAAAAGAGGGTTCTCAACCCAGGATAAAAGGGGTGGTTTTAACCATATTTATGTTTTAATGCACGTTGTTTAACCAAACATAAAGTATTTATGTGCTAATATGCTCCATCTATTTTGAACATATGTGTACATAATTGAGCACATGCAATTATGTACACTTCAACATTAGCCTTTACTTTCTAAATACAATAGAACAAACACAAGTTTGGATACTGAATGGCGCAGTGACCACCTTAAATTTTATTTTCCTAATACAATATGTATCTGATCTGGTTAAGTCCATCAAACTAAAATAATAAAGTCTATCAAAAACACAAGATACACTGCCTGACAGAATCTTGGACAATATCATGTTCTGCAACAAAATAATCTACAAAATAAATACAACACATTTAAATACTGTTCTATATAAAACTTAAATACAAATATTTTGTATACAAAAAAAAAAAAAAACAAACTTCTACCTATATATATGACGTGCGATTGTGTGGTCACTACCCAGTCCTCGATAACTAAAAAACCCGTGCAATTACCTTTTATACTGACCGCCAAACCGGTTAACGGCAATAGTTATACAACTTATACAAAATCCCCATTATAAAATTAATGCGCAATCTTTCAAATTCATTCCGCATACCGCACATAAATTCATGTCCCCATTCAAATGCATTGACCCCTCCCCTTCTTTTTATCTGCCTAAATTTGTAACCTTAACTAATTAATTATCATATGTTTACGTTCCGAAATTTAGGAAATATTTGTATGTTTCGAGGTTTAGTATGATGTCCATTATCACTGAACTAAAATTCATTTTTGTTTAGGGACCAGCTGAAAAACGCCTTTGGTGCGAGATTTTCTACCCATTGGTGGCCTTCGACTGTTTTCTGCCTGTACGTCTAAACACTGTTAAGGACTTATAATATGCCACTAAGGACTATAGAAAGGACGTGTTACTTTTACTCTGTTTTCATACTATGGTAGAGATGGATAGATTTTTATTACATAAATTCCAATTTTTAAAGAAAAAGAATCACCATTAAATGAGTAGTTGAACAATATTTGGAACGTGCCGGTTTTTCCTTGATATTGCCGAAAATCAGTGATCCGACTGACACGAGCGAACTTACATAACAACTGATTAAACAATCATAATCTCTTTTTTTTTACTTAAGTTACAATGTTCCTTATATTATCAGAATCGTATGAGTTAATTTAGAGCAAAATATATAATTTGTCAGAAAAATCTGATTCGTACAAATTAATTAGAAATAGCTAAGAAAATGAAATTTACCAAATAATGAGAAAATTTAAACATTTGTAATCCCAAATACTTCATAATATACTTCTGAAACGACTTTTCGTCCTGAATATGCATGAAACTTTTGCCACTGGACGTTTAAACAACCACTGAATAATCAATCAATCAAATTTTGCTCTCAGTAAAAATGAATTAAACAATATAAGCCACAATTGTATTCATCACTTGGTGTCTGTCTTTTGTTTGTACAGTAAACATACTGAATCTTTTTATATTCCTTATACAATTTCAAGTATGTAATAAAATTCATACATATTTTCAAACATCCTGGCACTTCAAATTTCTAGGAGGTGAGATTCTCGGGATTTTACCTGAAACTCTTTGGGAAATGCAATTTTTAATTCCAATTCCAATTCCAAACTGTAAAAGATATCCCAAGGTTTTTTAAAATGCATTCAGTCTAATTTGATAAGGAGATTTAAAAAAAAACGATCTCAATGGCAGTTGAAATTATTCAGTGCAATCATTTTGTGTCCGCCGTTGTCTTTCATACATATCAATTGGTGTATCCACTGTTTGCTGTTCGTTATCTGTTGTTTATGGCAGTCAGTCCTCGCGATCGGTCTCCAAATTTAAGCCTCCACTTAGGTAAATTAATGATCATTTATAGGGGGGGGGGGGGGGGGGGTGGCTTTTTTCTCGGGTCAAACATTATTTTCCTTCCTTAAAAACAACTTAACAATTTTCTATATTTTTCATTTAATTATAAACCGATGAATATTAAATGATTTTTAAAAAATTAAAAAAATATTTTTATTCTAATATATCTAAATATCTGGGTTATTTTCTTATCCAAATAATTATTTTTTTCATTTTTTTAAGGAAAAAGTGTTATCAGTTATGGCCCCCTCATTTTAGACATGACATTTTGCTTGATACTGTATGAACATTATTCGTTGCAACTTTTATGAAGAAATTACCGACTTTTTTTTAACTAGATAAATATACAACAAAAATACCGTTTTTTCTTCTTGTATCAATTTCTTTTCACAAAAATTAAATATTAACAAAGAATTGTTACACAAATGTAGAGCCCAATTTTATAACGACGATATTCCTAATCTCTTTACCGAAATCCGCATATCTTTATCTTTTTGAAACAAAAAAGTTAAGGGTGTCTGTTCAAAGGACAAAAATGTCCAAGAAACCGAAATGTTATAAGTAAAAAATTTTAATGTCGAATAATTCAAACCCATTTGTCTTTTAAATTAAGCACATGAAGATATAATTTTTATTACATATACAAATTAATTTTGTAAAAAATAGCTTGTATATATGTGAACTTTTGTAAAAAAAAATCACTGTGGTTCTAAAACTGTATCACATGCCCATAATTGTCCTAAAGCTAAATGTCATTGTTAGATTATGAGGGTCTGAATAGGGATTCATTATTTCTGTATTCTATCATTTTAGGCAATTTTTTCTAATCGTTATACCTTTTGTCGATCATTCTTTATTCCATATATTCTAGTACCTCATCATTTTCTTTTCTATATATTTGTCTGGTTATTTTTTGTATTCTTTATTTTTTGGTCAATAATTTTCTGTTCTATAAATCCCCATCCACACCCTCATGTATAATGGAAGACGATAAACATTTTAGTATACTGTACATACCACCCGTTGTCACTTTCACCTGACATACAAACCACAAATTGTTATTTTTACCTGGACACGGGACTTATATAATTACGTAATAATAACGGATATAGTAAATTCAGTAGAATATAACCTGTATCAACGCACTAGCTTGTTAAATGAATATTGATCTGACAACTGTTTATCATATTTTTAGTTATTTTAAAATTGAGAATGGAAATGATGAATATGTCAAAGAAACAACAACCCGAAAAGAGCAGATTACAGCCGAAGGCCACCATATTTGATGAGGTTTTAGTTTCTAATGAGACAGTAACCATCGTATTTTCAGAAAATCTCTAAACGGATAATGAGAGTTTAGCGACATTGACTGACTATACAACCCAAGCACGGTCGGTCTCTAAAAGTTGCCGAATTTAAGAGCCTATATCAAGAGAAAGGCTTTACCTAGCTTTAGGTGTTTAAAAAATATCCATTTAAGAACCAAATGTGGCTTCTTTATATTTATACCAAAATTGAGTTCAAGGCAGTATTTTGTCGAAGAGAACAATTACACAAAATGCAACATGCGAGAAGAGTTTTCATTTCTATGGAACGCCACAGCTGTCTTATGTGGAACTCTGATATTACTTTATGTTGTTTTATTATTACTTGATGATATTTTGTCTTTACTTAATATGGTTTTGACATTACGTAATGATGTTTTGATATAACTCAATATGGAATAGTCATTACTTAATGATATTTCGATATTACACGATATGGTTTCGTATTGTCTTGATATAGTTTTGTCATTACTCAATATGGTTTTGTCATTACTCGATGTGGTTTCACCATTATTTAATGTGGTTGTGTCATTAGTCAATGTGGTTTTAACATTACTTGATGTGAATGTGACTTAACGTTATGTAGTTGTTTCATTACATGATGTGGTTTTGTTATTTCGTAATGATGATTTGCCTATTCTTTATATGGTTTTAACATTACGCAATGATGTTTCAAAATTTGACGATTTTACACTACATGATGTGTTTGTTTCATTATTTGATGTGGTCCTGTCATTCTTTGATGTGGTTATCCCATGACTAGATGAGGTAAAACCACGTGACCAATTCGGAAAAAAATATGTTCTATTTTTAAACAGATTTCAATATATCGTTTGTTTAATGTGCTTTGGATGAGTATCGCTATCCATTGAGTTAAAGTTCAAATTAAAGTTCGAGTGGTTGTTCAGAGTTATTTGGTATGAAAAAGGGGAACGGCAGACAATAATAAGAAAAAAAGTATTAAAAAGTTTACAGTATTTCGGACATAATTGGGATATCTCCAAACCACTTGGTCCTGTTGTTTTTATCCTTAGTTCTCAAACGGAAGCAGTATTTTTGTAATAAATTTGTAAAATATTCCACAGAACCCTGTGTCTCGCCTGATATTGCTGCTGTAAGTGTAAAAGCGTCATGTTGATCGGCTGCACATTTATCGGTAAAAAAAATTAATTAAAAAAAATGTTTTTCTGTAGATGCTTTTTCTTGAAATTGAGGAATAACTCCTATATAAGTTTTAAAACACTTCATGGAGGTTTACAAATTTATCATGTCAAAACAGTTTAATTTGGTTTTATTTAACTAAAACAAAACTGTATGGTTTTCAACAATGAGCAAAACCTATACCCTATAGTAAGCTATAAAAGGTCCCGAAATGAAAAATGTAAAAAACTAGAAACCTAACGATCTATAGATAGATAGATAGATACTTTATTCTCTATAAAAACTAAATACAAGTTTACAGAGAAACATACAATATAAATACAGATACAATAGTCGAGGTAAACAAATACAGTATGTTATTCTATAAGTACAAAATTATGATGGCATACATGTTTAGTAACATGTAAAATGAAAGGTTAAACTCAATAGAAATAAAAAAAAAATGGAGATGGAGACGCCGATGCCACTATCGACGACGAAATATAGGTTTGTTGTGTCTCACTGCCGCTACATTGATGTCGCAGGCTCGACACAAATCAAAAGACTTGAACTTTATTGTTAACAAATGAAACACTTCAAATCAACTCACACTAAAGTTACAGGGAAACGGGGGGAGGGGGCTTGGAAAAATTCGGAATTTTAATTAAAGTGTACACTTCAAATCAACTCGCACTAAAGTTACAGGGAAACGGGGGGAGGGGGGCTCGGACTAAGCGACAAAGCATCAATACTATAAAATAAGAATTCTCCGAACACTTCAAATCAACTCACACTAAAGTTACAGGGAAACGGGGGGAGGGGGGCTCGGACTAAGCGACAAAGCATCAATACTATAAAATAAGAATTCTCCGAATAATTTTTAGCGTAAATGATCATTTGAACTTATACGAATATCAATCTTTTATTTGTAATCAATTAAATTCCCTGATCTACCTCGCACTAATTGAAAAATAAACTTTTGGAATATCTGTTTCACATGTGACGACGGACATGTTCCAGTGGTCGTAACCATAATACCGTCATCTTTTCCTTGAATGTAAACTACCAAATAAAACCAAATCACTGGGTTTGTACTTTCTCGAATAGCACGACGGGTGCCTTTCTGGAGCATCCGAGATCACCCCGATGGATTCATACTACCAGTCATACCGATCTATTGAATCAGCAAAAATGAAACTGTTTTGTATGCCACCGCAACTGAAAGTTGGGGGGTATATTGTTTTACCCCTGTCCGTCCGCCCGTCCGTCCGTCCGTCCCATTATGGGTATATAGTTATTCCGCATAACTCCTCCTACAGTTTGAATCCTAGGAAGTTTTCTCTTTACTGTCTGTTTGTACATATATTGAAGGTGTGCATGTGGTCAGGGTTTTTATTTTTATTATCTTTTGCTCTTTTGGGAGATAATCGAACTTTTTTTTGTCAATTTGGGGTATAAGCAGTTAAATGAGTTGAGTGCGGGGCATCACTTTGTCTAGTTTACATTTTTTTCTCGTGTTGTGCTGTTACAAAACTGTAACAATCCAATGTAAGGTTAGGATTTAGCGCTCACATACATGTTAAATTCCGCCACGTGCACTTTCTTTATGTACCTGCCCCAAGTCAGGAGCATGAAGTTCAATTGTTGTCGTTGTATAAATGTGTGTCTTTTTTTTTTGTAGATTGTTTATTTATAATTAAATAAGACCGTTTGTTTTTTCGTTTGAATTTTTTCACATGGTGCATGGTGGCCTTTTGTAGCTGATTATACGGTGTGTTGAAGGCTGTACGGTTGCCTATATATGAATTCTTACATCCACTGCATTTAAACTCTGTTGGATAGTTGTCTCGTTGTCAATCACACCACATCTAACTTTATTTCAACTTCTATGTTGCGTTTTGTATACTGTAACATTGTTTATCTTTTGTACGCATACCCCGGAGCCCTCTTTTCGGAAGCCCGAGCAAAAGTCCTTGTTCCGCGATAGAAAATTTAATTACGAACTCATATAAGATAGCTCGAATTTCAACTCAAAATCTTAATTAATCTAAATGAGACTTAAATTCGAATCTTACTCAAACTCTACCTCAAAAAGTGACTCAAATTTAATGTTATAACTAGAACTCTACCTTTAAATGTGACTCAAACTCGAAGTCCAACTCGAAACTCAATGCTAACTAAAACTTTAATTATGATAATGACTTGAATTCGAAATCGAAGACTAACTCAAAGTTGAACTCAAACAGTAACCCGAACTTTAATTTGAACTCTAATTCGATGGATGGCCACACTCATCCAAGGCACATACAACATGGAAATCTATCTAAAAATAGAACAGGTTTTTCCGAATTGGTCACGTGGTTTTACCTCATCTAGTCATGGGATAACCACATCAAAGAATGACAGGACCACATCAAATAATGAAACAAACACATCATGTAGTGTAAAATCGTCAAATTTTGAAACATCATTGCGTAATGTTAAAACCATATAAAGAATAGGCAAATCATCATTACGAAATAACAAAACCACATCATGTAATGAAACAACTACATAACGTTAAGTCACATTCACATCAAGTAATGTTAAAACCACAATGACTAAGGACACAACCACATTAAATAATGGTGAAACCACATCGAGTAATGACAAAACCATATTGAGTAATGACAAAACTATATCAAGTCAATACGAAACCATATCGTGTAATATCGAAATATCATTAAGTAATGACTATTCCATATTGAGTTATATCAAAACATCATTACGTAATGATAAAACCATATTAAGTAAAGACAAAATATCATCAAGTAATAATAAAACAACATAAAGTAATATCAGAGTTCCACATAAGACAGCTGTGGCGTTCCATACATTTCCCTTATTTGTTTTTTATTGAAGTGAGTAATCTTTTGAGATTACTTCACGGAAATATATTTTAAATGAAAAGGTGCAACTGGATGCATCCCTAAAAAACACATTCAAATATATCTATATTACCTGAAGGTCTGTAAAAGTAGTGAAAGCGCTAGTAAAAGTGATGAATTGAAACCGTTATTATCTTTTATTAATTTTCTTATATGTTACCAGCATACGGATTCTACTTAACTTTTCTTTATATATATATATATATATATATATATATATAATTTAAATTTGTTTGTTATACATATATATATATAAAATGACGGATATTCGTCAATCAGACAGCAATCCAACATAAACACGAGTAAGTTACTACCTGACATCTAGAATAAGAGGTTTAAGCATACCACGCTGGTCAACTTTCTGAGTTGTGGGTAAAATTCAATATACATGTAGGACTGTGAAACGGGAAATATACGAAAGATTTGTTTTTACGTACGATGAAGTGTCATTCCCTCAATACATACGGGTCCACCGTGAAACTATTCTTATGATAATATAACGGTAAATGATGATCTCATTAGAGGAACAAATTAAGTGAAGATACATGTTGAAGCAAGAATAATTTCCACATGCAAAACATCAAATAGGACGATCTCTAAATTAGTACGCGGCAACTTTAACTATTACATTCATAGACAATATCACTAGTAAATGCTTTATATACTGACATTGAAACAAATATACTGCTCATAATAATTGCACAACTGTAGACTTTAATCTAGGTATCCCGCGTTATATAAACCATCGCAAACCATCGAACAGCTCATCGCACTTCGGCGCAGACCAGCGCACTTCACGCGTTGCCATCAAACTTTATGATCTCCATTGCACCTCCGAGTCATACACATATATATTCCGATTTTCTAATAATGGTTTTTATTATTTTAATTCCCGTAGGTATTGCCCAAAGAAATAGGGTTTATTTACGGGTTTACACATCTTCATAGCTAACATATTTTGATACTTATATCACGAACAGATATCTATGACAAACATTTCTTAAATTGTCAACTAAATTTAGATTTTTTTAAGAAACGTAGGTTTCAGCTACAGCAGACTAAATTGGCTTTTGATGGATTGAAAGCTTATGTAAAAATAAGAAAATGTGGTATAATTGCTAGTGAGTCAACTATTCAAGAAAGTTCAAATCAAGAGGAATGCTAGCAGTTATATCTATACGACCTTCAATAATGAAAAAATACGGGAACTGTAAAGTCGGTTATTAAAGGCCCCGCCCCGACATGAAAAAAATATGAAACAATTCAATTGAGCAAACTAACGGCCTTCTTTATTTCAAAGCTACATGTATCTTGCCACAAAAAAAAAATCCCAAATACATGTATATAACAGAATTGATGTACGTGCTTTTGACTTTGGACAGACACATAAATACTCAGAATGTTGTGAATGTGTATAGGCCCTTTATTGGTCATATAGCTCTACACTCCTATCTATTTTATACATTCTTTGGCTTTCAAATATTTAGCATTGAGCGTTCCTATAGTGAAAGTAAATCCAGAAAAGCGTTATAGATGCATGAAATTTATAAAGTGTTGTTTTGTGAGGGGATCAAAACGTATAGGGATCGATATTAATGTCTGTTTTATATGTGCAATGATATCGGCCTTCTAACTTTAGTGAAACTCTGCAGTTGTTCAGTGACGGATCCAGGGGGAGGGTTCAGGGGGTTGGAACCCCCCTTTTTTTGGACGATCAATGCATTTGAATGGGGACATATAATTGGAACCCCCCCCCCCCCCTTTTGCCCTGGGTTAGGAACCCCCCTTTTTAAAATGGCTGAATCCGCCCCTGTTGTTTCATGTATTTGATATGCAAATTTTCACAAAACTAAAAGGATAAGATGGATGAATTAATAGTTGATCGTTTAACGTCCAGTGGCATATATTATAGATTCATTATTAGGGGGAGTACAATAATTATGATATAATGATGAACATTGGCAATCATACAACAACTTCTTATTTATAAGAACGTACATGTGTAGATTTTCATCTTTTACTGTAAACGACAGTGTCCCCGGGAGTCAAAGCCAAAATCAAACTTGTGTAAATTTCTGAAACATACATTTCATTATTTAACCCAATGTAAAGCAAAACAAATGATACCGTTTTGAGCTATAAAACCAAGGCAACCCTTTATACTGGTCAAAAGTTGCTGGATCGTGATAGATGCATACGAAACTTCAATTAATTGTTTGTATTTTTCAATCTTTTATATCCGATAAAGATGAACACAAAATCTATCGGATAAAAACAACCGATTTTTCTATAAGATAAAATTTATCCTTATTGGAGTCAAATTTGTCATATGGATTCATAAAGGACAAAAAAATGTCCTCAGTAACGGAACAAAAAATACCCCCATGGTAAAATAATCCGTCATTCTTTAATACAAAGAACTATTGTGAATTATTTTTTCGGGTATTAATCTTTTAGACATACATTAAAAACGGTGTCCTTGATATGCAACCAAGAACACAATGAAAAGTGAATCTGTGAAAGTGTTCCATGTTTATTTGTTATGATAATACAATATATTTAACTATTTTATCAAAAAATTTAAATAAAAAAGAATATCTTAAACTCGTAAACACAATTTCAAGTTTAAAAATTTCTTCAATTTAAAATCCTTCTTAAGGAATACGGGATATATTTGCGTGATCTTATACTTATTTAATTAAAAAAATGCCTTCAAATAAATATGTTTCTTTGTATTCAATTTTCCACAATACATATTTAGCTTATTTTAAATGAAAATAAAGAACAGATAATAAAAAAACTGTTGAAGAGAAAATACATATTCGTGTTAAATTCGCCTCAGTTTAATTTGTTAATTCAAGTTTGACATCTAAAATCTTAATCCGCAATCCACATTTACCCGACAATCTTGTATATTGTATTTTCTCAATGGAATAACCTTACCTGCACGTGACCATCAGAAACGAAGACAAAAATTATATTTGTAATGGTATTTATCAAAACTTAAATGTTTGAATATTTAGTAGAATATGAATTTGCCAAATAAGCGAAGAATTATAATCTTGCATTGTTCAACATTGGAGAAATGACTCAAGTTGAACATTAATCATGTTAATACTGATTCAATATTTTATCATAGTCTCACCACATACAATCATAAAATGAGATTCACAGAAATAAACATAAAACATTAAAACATTTGCATTGTATGTCTAAATCTTAAAAAGAATAATGAGAGACTTTTAAGACACAATATATTTACTCATTTACATTTAAAATTTACAGTGTCCACCTGTACTATATGAAAATAAAACATTTTTTCTTTGAGAACTAGGAAATAAAATGCCGTTTCTTTCCAATGAAATATTGTTGATGTTTTTGGCAACTATAGCAGCAACATTGCCGTTATTAAATAAAAATATAAATTTTTCGCTATCTGATAATTAAAGGTTAAAATGTTCATTAAAATGTTTAGCTTAATGTATCATAATTTGTCTTAAATCTACATATAATGGGCATTTTAAAATGACATGAAGTTCATCTTCAATAGTAGAGCTACAACACATGTCATCTCGTGGACTTCTTTTCTTTCATACTTTCCAGTTTCTATTTTTAGTGGAGCTACCCAACATCTAAATTTTGCAAAAGCCCTGTTGTTTTTAATTGGCGGAATATTTTTTAACAAATAATAGTTGGCCAACAGTATATTTTTAAGCCCATTTCGCTCAGTTGAATAGAAATTCCAATTTTAACTGTTCTGTCGTAGAAATGTCATCATGTTATTGTTTGTACGTAGAACATGTATCATTATATTAAAATGTGTCAGTCCCAGCCAAGATTCACTGAATAACCACGAAATGTTTACAGATGATAAATAAATTTTACACAAAAATTCATGAATCTGTATGAACGTTATGTAAGATGAAGTTAATTAAGTGTTCACAAGAAAGTAAGTATGAATGTAAATTTTATTTAAAGTCGGAACATATATATACACTTTAACCGTGAGATAAAATATAAGCTTTGATGAGCTCTATAACCGACTATAATATAAAAACCGCAATGAATGAACGTTACCCGATTAGAGATGAACGTTTGGCAAATGCACGTTATCTGATGTACACAGTTATACACGATTGACGAACGCACGATACACGGTTAAGAATGAATGATTGATGAACGCACGATACACGCACGATACACGCACCATACACGATTAAGAATACACGATGCACGCACGTTACACGGAACGATGAATGATGAGCGCACGATTGGTACACGCACGATACACGCACGATACACGCACGCAACACGCACGATACACGATGAACGCACGGAATAATGGTCAGTTTGAATTTTAGAAGGTCTGTATGTCCTTTGATTGAGTTAAGCTATTTCAGTTGATATTTTATAGTGTGTCTTTCTATGTTGTGATGTTACACTATAATGTTTCAGGAAAAAGGGTGAAGGTTTGGTACCATTAAAACGTTTAAACCCGCTGCATTTGTTTGCATCTGTCCTAAGTCAGGAATCTGATGTTCAGTAGTTGTCGTTTGTTGATGTGGTTCATAAGTGTTTCTCGTTTTTTATATAGATTAATTAGACCGTTGGTTTTCCCGTTTGAATGGTTTTACACTAGTAATTTTTGGGGCCCTTTATAGCTTACTGTTCGGTGTGAGCCAAGGCTCCGTGTTGAAGACCGTACTTTGACGTATAATGGTTTAATTTTATAAATTTTGACTTGGATGGAGAGTTGTCTCATTGGCACTCATACCACATCTTCTTATATCCATTAAGGACTGATAAAATTTTTTTTTACGCAATTAAAAGGTAAAAATATCTAGGCCTTGTCAATATGTATTTTAAGATTTACTGTACCCAACTAAAATCTAAAAATATAGGGTGCTTTATACA
This sequence comes from Mytilus californianus, assembly GCF_021869535.1. Classification (NCBI taxonomy): domain Eukaryota; kingdom Metazoa; phylum Mollusca; class Bivalvia; order Mytilida; family Mytilidae; genus Mytilus; species Mytilus californianus. The sequence continues at coordinate 22,686,421 of NW_026262615.1, read as the reverse complement.
ATGGAAAGCAGGACACCCCTGCCTCTACCTTTACACATATGTACATAGTGTTCATATCATATCTTTCCTCATTACACTGATTGTATTATCTATATACTTAGCAATACAGTTATTATTTTCCTTGTAATTTCCATACACGCTGAGAATGGAGTCTATAACACATGTCCGTAGCTAATCTTTGAATTTTGTCCAATTTGGTCCTATTTCTAAGCTTTGGCAGCAGAAAAGAACTGTCGACAATAAGTCTTATCAGATCAAAATGTCCTTTGAATTCTTTAGACCAATATCCCATGTCAATAACTGATATCACATAAGACTTAAGTTTGCTGAATGTTTCTTTTCTCTGCTGGTGTAAGGCTGGACACAACAGCAGGAAATGGATTATATCTTCATCCGACGTTCCACAGAATTTACATAATGCCGACTCCCTGCCACCACTAAATTTAGATCTGTGAGATTCAAGTAAATAAGTCCCAGTTAGTAGCCGGACTTTTATCGCTCCCTTTTTATCATCCGGGACAGTTGAAGAAAGGCTGGTCCAAACCGGATGTGTAGAACCAATTCTTAACAAGGTTTTGTCCAAATATGTTAATGAAGACTTTGTTTCCATATCTTTAATGAGGGTTTTAGTCCAATAATCCTGAATTGCTAATTTAACTGTTGCTTTCCATTTTAATTTTGACGGTAAATTTTTGCTAAGTGTAGTTATACTTGGCAGATCATATAAAGCTAGCACACCTGTGACCTTACAGAAGAAGCTGAGATGGTTATCAATATTCATGATGATTTGTCTGTCTACTAAGCCTTGAATTGTCGAATTGTTGCAAGAAAGAACACTGTACAGAAATGAAAAGTTGCCTTTTATGTATTTCTGCCTCAATTGTTAGAGCACCCAACAGCATAAATATCGATCCAGTGGCTGTTCGTGTAGGCAGAGACTGAATATTACGCAATGTTTTTGTGTGAAAGCGGGTCATGATATCAAGTTGGCTCTAGTTAAGAGGGAGCATTTCCATTCCATATAACAGACGAGGAATAACATAGCTCTGATATATCCTGTAAGATGTCTGTGGGTTTAGTCCATTTGTTCCATGTAGACCAGTATTCATCCGAGAGTATAGGGTTGTTCACGCAATGCTGATGCGGGCATCAACATTAAGATTGTTTTCCTTCAATTCTGCTCTTATTAAGCCAAGATGTGTTATGTCTTCTGATGAATAAACAGGGGTATTGCCTTGTTTTAGCACTTTTGGCCAATGAAATTGTCTCCCTTCACAACTTCCTGTTTACACATTTTGCTGTATCTCTAGGAATCATTAAATGCCATTCCTTATCCAAGTCATCCACAGTTAACATTGATTTTAAATTAATATTTAATTAACAGTTTTTGAAAAGTGGATGGCAAATCTCTATTTTTTATTTATTTTCAAGAAATTTTTATATCCGATTTTGAAAATAGCGATGCAAGTAAAAGTAATCGTAAAATACAGGCTTGTTATGAACACCTGGACAACGGGAATGCTTTTCTCGAAACAATACAGGTTCAATAGTTAAGTTGTTAACTCGAAAAAGTAATGAAATAATCGTAATGTTTCAAAAATGGACGAGACCACGTTGTCAGAGAAAGGGTAAAACTTTCCTTAAATACTTTTGGTATGATTCATAATGAGCACTGCCTACTCCTTTCATAAAGTGTTTGCATCTTATAATTCTTTTTACAGTGAAGAAATCCAGAAAGAAATAAAGTCTTTAGACAGAAAAACTTCTGCAATTATCGCCATTTTATTCTTTAATAGAACTGGCCCCTGCGATATTTGACCTATATTATGTCTGCAGCAGTTACATTGTAAACAAATACATAGGCATCACGTGATTTAACCATATTACTTATTTTCGGTTCTTAAAAACTTCTTAAATCTTGATAAAGACCATTATCTTTCGTATGATTTCAAGATGATTCCGATTATTATTTTTTGAATGATTTCAAAGCACAGCTGACAAGTAAAGGTAAACATTCTTTCAAGAACTATTTTCTAGTGATAGCGATTTGTTATCATTGGTATGTAAAAAGTCCAAAACCATAACAATACGGATCTATTTATGTTCTGATTTTTTTTATGGATTGTAAAGTCATGCAAAGCTCATATAAATATGAAAAAAATACCAAAGGGATAGCTCAAAATACCATTTAATAACAATAAACATATGGACAGGTTAAGAATGAAATTCTGTACAGGACATAGGTATGTAAAATACGGAACCGAGTTCGGAAGGCAGCTTGGAAGCGACTGGAAGCGATAAAATGAAATCTGGTCAATGGTATAGTAAAATTGACGCTTTGACAGCGTCATTTTCCAATAAACCTACGATATAATTTCTTTAAAAAAAAATTCTGACTAAAAATGTAGGCTTTAGAGCAATAGTACAGTGCAATTATCTATATAATTTACATAGTTGAAAAAAAATTAATGAGTGCTGAAGTTCAAAACTGCCAGAAAGACATTGCTGATATAAACCTATGATATAAATTTCATCAAAATGATGGAAAGAATTGTACAGGTTAGATCACATACAAGAGTGACCAGATAGATGCAAGGACACACAGATGCATGGAAGGATACATGGACTGACACCCAGTAATTCTGTATCTCTCATTACGCATTGTGGCGGGGACTAATATAAATTCACAGTACCTAAGTTCTATACATGAGCTTTGAGAGTACTACAACAATACATTTGTATTATGGACATATAGCATAATAAATGCTTAAAGATGGCTGAAAAACTTCAAATCTTATTGACTTTGGCTAATTTTCAGTATTTTTCCAAAATCTAAAAATATAATGGCGCTGTATTTTTTCATAATGCTAATAGGTGACATTATCCTTTGAATTATTTAGTGAATAAAAATATCTTTATATCAACCAAGGTTCATTCTATTCTAATGTGAACAAATATTTTTTTTAAATCTGATGAGTTCTGTAATGCAATTTAGTTTGACCCTATCTTTGACCTTGGTTCAAGTATGACTACTTAAATATTCAGCAGTCCAATTTTGGTTAAGATCTGATAAAAGTGGCAACTTTTATAGTATCTGCAAGTTCTGAACTGTTATCAGATGACCTTGACCTTTTGATTTTGATTTTTGATGAAGCCTGAGTGCCCTGAGAGAACCACTGAACTTTGTTAGGAAAACTGAAAATCTTAGTCAATCAAGATTAGTGTTGAATACACCTGTCACATGTCGGACTCAAACTCACAACCTCAGTGTTGACAGGCTAGTGATACAGTAGTTTATCTACTTCAACCACTCAGACACTGAAGCCCCTTCTTCTTTGTTGAAGATCAGCTGTAAGTTGTTATCTCACTTAATTGTAACCTAGCTGTCAACAAGTCACTTTACTGTCATCTCTATCCCCCATCCCACAGGGAACCACTGAATCTTCTTTGTTGAAGATCAGATGTAAGTTGTTATCTCACTTAATTGTAACCTAGCTGTCAACAAGTCACTTTACTGTCATCTCTATCCCCCATCCCACAGGGAACCACTGAATCTCCTTTGTTGTTCGAAAGTTGTAACCTAGCTGTCAACAAGTCACTTTACTGTCACTTACTTGTAACCTAGCTGTCAACAAGTCACTTTACTGTCACTTACTTGTAACCTAGCTGTCAACAAGTCACTTTAGTCTCACTTACTAATGTAACCTAGCTGTCCACAAGTCACTTTAGTGTCCCTTACTTGTAACCAAGCTGTCGACAAGTCACTTTACTGTCACTTACTTGTAACCTAGTTGTCTACAAGTCACGTTACTGTCACTTACGTGTAACCTAGCTGTCGACAAGTCATTTTAGTCTCACCTACTAATGTAACCTAGCTGTCGACAAGTCACTTTAGTGTCCCTTACTTGTAACCTAGCTGTCGACAAGTCTCTTTACTGTCACTAACTTGAAACCTAGTTATCGACAATTCACTTTACTGTCACTTACTTGTAACCTAGCTGTCAAGAAGTCACTTTAGTCTCACTTACTAATGTAACCTAGCTGTTGACAAGTCACTTCAGTGTCTCTTACTTGTAACAACAAGTCACTTTACTGTCACTTACTTGTAACCTAGCTGTCGACAAGTCACTTTAGTGTCACTTACTTATAATCGACCTGTCGACAAGTCACTTTACTGTCACTTACTTGTAACCTAGCTGTCGACAAGTCACTTTAGTGTCACTTACTTGTAACTGAGCTGTCGACAAGTCACTTTAGTGTCACTTACTTGCAACCTAGCTGTCAACAAGTCACTTAAGTGTCATCTTCATCCCAATTATTTGCACAGACAGGGGAATATACACCATAAGTAGTTGGCTTTATTTCCAAGCGTCCTGAAGCCCTGTTTTGTCCATCAACCAAATGAACTGATGGATTCAAATCATCACTTACAGTTTTAACTGTCATCTCTATACCCCTCCCATAGGGAACCACTGAATTTCCTTTGTTGAAGATCAGATGAATGTAGGTGGTAATCTCACTTACTTGTAACCTAGCTGTCGACAAGTCACTTTGCTGTCATCTGAATCCCAATTATTTGCACAGACAGGGGAATATACACCATAAGTAGTTGGCTTTATTTCCAAGCGACCTGAAGCCCTGGTTTGTCCACCAACCAAATGTACTGATGGATTAAATTCATCGCTTACAGTTATAACTGTGGAATTATCTGAAGAAAACACAATATGTATAATTTTCATCATTTTATTTTCATAAATATCAAATAGAAAATTTAAGGATTTATTCTAAAAGACATGGGATGCGGTCTGTTGTAACTTCCAATATTTTTGGTTCCTATTATACTTTTTATATTATTAAAGGTTACAAAAAGTGATAATACATCATGGGAGAAAATATCTAATAATATAATTGAACTTTTGACAATGAAACTCGACCTCATACTTGCTGAAATCTAAAATGTTAAACCTTTCGGAATTTTGGTTTTTTCAATGCTCTTCAACTTTGATGTTTATTTGGCCTTTTTAACTTTTTTTATTCTAGCGTCACTGATGAGTCTTTTGTAGACAAAACGCGTCTGACGTACAAAATAGTAATCCTGGTATCTATGATGAGTTTATCTAGGTTACCATAAGCAACCATATATTCTAGAGAAAAATTGTGTTCCATTTTGGTCCTTGTATGGAGTACTTTATAGATAACTCCTACTTTAAGGTGGGCTGGTGTTGCTCAGTCTTTAGTGTTCTATTTAGTGTTTAAATCGACTTGTTTGTCTTTTGTGTTTTGCCATGGCATTGTCAGTTTCTCTCAACTTTTTATGCTTTATATAAATGTTTAATCAATATCTGAGATTATGCATGCCAGACTCTTTCAGGATGGTTATGGTTATTACAGAGAATTGCTATAAAAATTATGTTATCCGGCAAAAAAAAAAATATGTGCTTGTTTCCTACCCCCTAAGTTTGATCGTCGACCCTAAAATATTTTATTGCCTTTCCAAAATTTATTCAAGAAAAAAATCGTCATATTTGACAACAAATCCAATTCCTTTGAATTATTCACTCAAATTTGTAATAAGATAGACACATATCGAGTGTAGAAGGTCTTGTCAAATCATTGAATATTATAAATGTATCAACACACATGCGCAAATTACCGGATGCATAAGTGTAAAACTCTGAGAAAACATGAAATTTTATCCAAATCTCGTTAATATGCATAATGAAATAAAATCCTGACTTACAATATTTCATAATGGTTGGAGGCAGGAAACAGACAAATTTTTTTTGGGTCTAAGCATTATCAAGATTGAAAGCTATGGTCTCCAGTAATTTGCTCCCTATTGCTGTGTAATTGTGCTATTTAACAGTAGCATATCATATCTTTAAATCAGTTTTCATTGAAATCCTAGCGCAAAAAGATGTTTCTCTAAGTTTTTTATTTTTAAACTAAAATTTAGTTTTTCTCTAAATAAATCTGTCGATTCAACAACAAAAGTATATGCAGAACTACACATTAGGCACATCAACTATACAAAATTTCATCAACAATTTACCAATACTTTTTGAGTTCTTACATTTACAAAAAGGATTTCTCTAAATTGTGAGTTTTTTACAAAAATAATTGTCCAATTTTCACACAAAAATTAAATATACATCTACATATGTAACAACTGTGCACAACTTCATTGGCTTCAACCCATTTTTTTTATTTTTGGGGGTTTACAAAAATTGATGACAGACACATGGAAGGACAAAGTGTAAACTGTAAGGATCCCACATAAAGGGCCCTATTAATAAAAGTCATTGAAACTTACCACATTCACCAGAAAACAACATGATATGGTCCAATGCTATATCTCCATAGTAACCACTTCCACCAACACCATTAAACATAATCTGTAATATAAAAAAAATCAAAAAAATTTCTTCATTGAAAGAAGGAGTTACTTGCATCCTAACATTTTTATTTTATTTGATTAGGTAGGCTTGGCAACCTGAAGATATTATATATTTGATAATATAAAAATAGGGAGATGTAGTATGATTGCCAATGAGACAAATATCCACCAAAGTTCAAATGAAGTGGACGTAAGCAATTATAGGCAACTGTACAGCCTTTAACAAGGAAAAATATGACTTTGGAATTCAAAGGGAAAACTTCCGAGCCTAACATTTCATATGATTCCCTTATACGTCTCTTCTTCCCTACTGAATTTCATTGTAAGAAATTTTGTAGTGATTAGCATAAGTAATCTTAAAAGGCCTGTCTTTGTCTTAAGCAGTTATCTGTAAAATGCCTGCTATCAATAGCCAATGAAAGTGTATTTTATACTAAACCAACTTAACTGACATATAGATCATTTGGTCTAAGGTGCTTTTGCAATGTTCCTTACTTCTGATAGTCCCAAAGAGTATCACCAGCCTAGAACTAGTACTTCAGTACTGGCATGAAAATAGGGATATTGGTATATCTAAATTTGCTGTAATACAATTTCAAAATCATTTCAAATTACATGAATTAAGGAATGTATCTCCTTCATGCATAGGTCTATTTCTTTGTCTGGGATTTGGCTATAATTTTGGTCCTTTTGGGTTATATCAGCACTTCAAAGTTGAAAATAAAGTGTAATTTTAAAATAGCCCTAAACGGAAGTCTCGTCTTTGACTTACTAGTCCGTCCGATGACGGAAACAATATCCTGATGCCTTTCTTTTTGTTTTCCTACCAAAATAACCCAAACTGAATAATCATAAGCGAGGATGACAAATGCAACTATGCATGGTCCTTATATGATTAATTCATTGTGGAAGGAAGAGAAGCGACACACAAAATGAGGTCTTCTCATTTAATAGTATAGATAGTTACTTCCAATATAAATACTGTGAATTCAGAAATTATTGAGATTTTTGAAGAATGGAATATAATGTGAGATTTATAATTGCGATTTCAATAAATACTGCATACAGATTTATGTATCAGTAATCAAAGTGCAAGTTTTTTTTAATGTGATATGCATTATTCACATTAACAAAATCCGCGTAACAATTTCTGCATTAACGGTAATGAAAATATATACCTTTATGTTAGCTCCAGGTTGAATATATATCTTCTGGAAATACCATTGATTCCCCTGTGAGGTGTACTTTGTAAATATTGTCTGATTTGAAAATGGTGTTGAAAGTATCACATCTAATCTTCCAATATTAGCGCCATACATGTGATAATAGAATGACAAACACATCTGTGTATCTGTAAAACAAATATTCATGGTTCTTTTAAAATCATTTTTATCTTTGTAAGTACTGTGGATTCATTATTATTCCTTTGATACCAATTATCGTGGATTTCCTGGTTATATGTGAACCACGAATATAAATGTTCAAGAAGTTCAAATTTTCTATAGGCTTGTATGCAGACTTTGGCAAAACCAGGAAATCAAATACCCATGAAAACACAATTTTTCCTCAATCCAAGAAAATTGGTATCCACTAAAATAAAAGAATCTACAGTAGTGAAGTCCTGTTGATATTTATATGTATGTTTTTAACAGAGTGTTAGGTAGATTTCAACATTTATATGTTTTATTTTATCTTACATAATAATGTGTGAAGGCCTTCAACAAACTATTTACATTTAACTAAAACCTGTTAAAAATAGCCGCATTGCAAGATTTTGTTATTATATAAATTATGAAAAACATGAAAAAAGCAACAACCAAACCTCAAAAATAATTTGATACAAGATGTTGAAAATTCAACAATCGTAATATTATTAATGATTTAGTAAATAAGCTGTGTTGGATGGAAATTCATCTTATGTTAGTGCACATATATATATATATATATATATACATCTTTCAATCAGTTTAATTGAAGTCTGGAGCTGGCATGTCAGTTAACTGCTAGTAGTCTGTTGTTATTTATGTATTATTGTCATTTTGTTTATTTTCTTTGGTTACATCTTCTGACATCAGACTCAGACTTCTCTTGAACTGAATTTTAATGTGCGTATTGTTATGTGTTTACTTTTCTACATTGGCTAGAGGTATAGGGGGAGGGTTGAGATCTCATAAACATGTTTAACCCCGCCGCATTTTTGCGCCTGTCCCAAGTCAGCAGTTGAACGGCAAACGATTAAATGGCGTCTAAGTTCAAGACATTGGTCAAGTGATAAAAGGTCAGAGTTTACCGTTTTCTTGTGAACGTGTACACCTCTTGGTTTTTTACCTCGTATCGTCTAATTGTAACTCGTACATAAATAAACTTGTAGGGTCCAAATCTTGAGTGAATAAGCTTCATTATTATGTATACTTATTTATGAAAGGTGTTATAAAAGTATTCTAAAACAACGATGGAAGTTGAAATTTTTTTTGGAAAATTTGCGTAGGTCTATGGAAAATCCCAAATCATTTCTTAAATGGGTTTGGTAACGTATGGAGGGGTAAAAAATATGCAGTAAAACCATTTTCTGGATCTTATATATTAATTATAGATCATAAATTCCCCAGATACGCAATTGTGTCAGCTTATTCGTGGCGAAGCGGAGATCAACGGGAGATAACTCCGTACACGCATCTTGGGAAACTGCAAGTTCACAACAGTAAATTCGAGTAAAATTAATGATTGTAGTTATATTTCGACACTTTCTTGAATAACCATTCTATATTTAATGTTCCTCTACTCTTGTAACATTAAAATAGTCATGGAATGTTTGAATATGGCATTTTTTCAAGTACCCTAAAACAGGTTTTTGAAAACTTCCAAAGAAGAAAATTATAGATAACTGACTTTTCTCTGAAACTTGGACTTATTTGTATATTCTCAAACACCCTTTTGGTAGATGGAATGATACAAGTCTTTGTTTTACTTTCTTTGTATCAATATTCTTAGAAAGGATATGAAAATAAACTCAGTGTTTGTACATGTTGGTTGTTTAGGACAGTTTGTTTAAATATATTAAAATTTCACTCTAAAATCAGACTTGAATTTTTATATTTAAATAAGTATCTAACATAGAAAGTTGTTAATCTGGTGCACTGAAAATGTTCCATCAGAAATGAGATTTAACAAAGTTATTTAGACTGAAGAACTTGTCACTTTTTATGCTGATCATATGGGGAAAAAAGAGTGATATTATAAATTCTAACACGGCATCAATTGTGAAACAATAGTTCTTTCCTACAGACATTTTATTTTTCAAGATGCGAGGCTTGCCGATCAATTTACATATTTAAGATTTCACTGTTAAGAGTGGAAAAATAACTTATTGACAGAGATTCTGTATGGGAGTGTTTCTCTTGATATTTTTAAATACATTTATGTTACCAACTACATTGTATCTTTGTTTTTCTACTATGATCTGCAAAGAGATGGGTTCTTTATGTGTGACCTCAATGATCGTCAACCATGATTATTGGTAGCCTTTATTCCTGATGTAACAATGGAAAATTCTGAGAAAAGCAAGAACTTTTAAGCAGATCCAGGTCTTTTATAAAGAGAGGGTGGATTATTCCTAATTTCCATATACAGAAAAAACATATTTCATTTCATGCCAAATAATTACATACAAGAGGGGTTTATCAGCCATTTGTCAGCAGAACTTGTGTTACAATAGAATTTAACACTGCATTACATTAAAATACAATATGGAAAAAAAGAAAACGTAGACAATACATGCCCCCCTCCTCTTTGAAAATTGGCTTGATCCACCCCCGAGATAAGAAACTATATAAGATGTACAAGTTCCGTTGCTCGCTCTTAATCAAGAGAAAAAATCTGAACATCCAAAAATCCAGAAAGGGATTTAAAACATTATAATCAACACAAAGAAAACTGAACAAAAAGCTGTATTGCAATCTGATATCATGCAGTTCTCATAATTCCTATTACATGTATTACTTCAAGATTTGATTTTTTTCCTTATATTTGAATTCATAAGTCCTACAAACAACTGTTGAGTCCTTTAATTAAATTATTGATTGAATAATGAATGATTAGCTAAGCTGGTCTGTAAATAAAGTCTGAAAATGCTTTGTTTAAATAAAAGAGTGTTATTATGTCATAAAATATACTGAATCAACTTCAAATTTAATCCAAATTCATATTTAACTGCTCTAAAATGCATAGTCAATTGAACTACAAAACAAAAACCTGAGACTACTATAACAATTAACATAGAGATTGGTCACTTCCCATGTTATAGTAGTCTCAGACAAAAACAAAGCTGACTTAAATACATGTACAGTATGTTCAGAAATTTTTTGAAGAATGGACAACAATGAGATATTTATTTTTCTGATATCAGAAAAAATCTCATAGTATCAAATCAGAATGAGAGTTCTTTTTATTGAGGTAATCAATTTAATCACATTATTTACTTTAATAAAACCTCATGATAATATCTGAATTTACAGTCATGACTTAGCTTGTCAACCTCTACACTTAAAAATTTAAGGTTCCTAGGCCTAAATGTGGTTGAAATACAGACAATTTTGGTAACTTTTACAAAAAATCTCTTTTTTATGACATACCTTACAATTTCAGAATAAGCTGCATTAAGTTATATATGTATCACATATAAGAATGCTAGTTTGTATTTTAATATCATGATTATCATGATTATTGCAATAAGTTGTTATTATTCAATTAATTAAAAAAAACATCAATTATTTTTGAATTGATAGATCTGGAACTAGTACATACATTTGTTTTTTTAAACATCTATATACTATTCATTAGGGAACTTATTCAAATATATTTTGTACAAGACAGTCATGGCAGTTCACAATTACAGTGGTCATTATAAACATAATGACACAATTTATACAACCAAATTTTATTGTTGATATATGTAAACTGAAATCATTGCAGAATTTTTCTTTCAAATGATTTAATGTTTGTTAGTCACTTACTTTAAATACTTAACCTGTACTAAAATAAAGAGATGTGGTATGATTGCCAATGAGATAACAGTATAGAAACTATCCACCAGAGTCCAAATGTCTGTTAGCAGTTAAATTATAAGTCACTTTACAGACATCAACAATGAATACATTTCATTGTTATCAGGCAGATGAGGAAAAAGAGTAATGATAGCTTTTTAGCTTACTACATGTACAAGAGAATATAAGAAATATAATAATATAAATAAGGAAATAATAGAGACAAAAAAGACAGGACTTAGCCACTGGACTATATGTAAAGTGTTCCCTTACTAATCCTTAAAGGAGCTGCTGTATACTTAGAAAAAAGGATGTTGAGGACTTGGCCACATCAATCAGCATTTTTAGACACTACATTATGGTCAATTGCAATCTGCCCTATTTGCTCCAACCTCTAATGAGTATTAAAATTAATACCTAGGGTGGGAATTCAGGATCTCCTGTAGTTGGTGATCGCAATACTGGTATACTAGTATTGTGCACAATACTGGTATAAAAATTTTGTACCAGTATTGTATTCCAGTATTGTACCAGTATTGTGTTTTTTTAAAATAAACAATACATACAGGTAATTAATCTTTTATTAAAGGTGTCACATATATATGCATAATGATATTAACATATGACATGACAATTTTAAATGGAATGATTGTATGTTTAACTGATGATGCCATTGATGGTACACTGTGATTGTAATCAAAGAAAGTTTTAAATCTTCTGATGTTTTTTTCTTAAGGGAACCGTACTGTCTCAGCATTTTAACAAACTCTTTACTTTCTTCTATGTTTTCTTCCAGCTCTCTCTTTCTAAGTCTCAATAGTATATTTTAGTGAATTTTATATTGACATTAATGCTATTATAGCTTCTGTATCATCAGCATTGGTATTGTTTATTTCTTCTTCAGATGGCATTTCTGCAATCCCCACTTCCTATATTGATATTTATGTATTCAGTCTGTGGACTTTCTCTTACGCTTGCTATATTACAAGCTTGTTTAAATAGCACCTGTACGGCTCTCTTATTGTAGGAGTGCTTGTCTAGTATTAGTATTTGAGTATTTGTACCAGTAGATATATCTGCTACAAATTGTATTGCCCATGGTTCTGAATCAACTGCTTTAACTACCCTTAACATTCATGTAGACAAACTAGTAAAAGTAGTTAATTTGATTATAATCAGGTTCCCCTGTTAAGCAACTTTTTATGTTTAATGAATATTGATATCTTTTATCATGTTTATTGTGAAAGATTGATAAGAAAATAAAGACAAACAAATGCTTAGAATCTTAGTATACATGTATTAAAATATCTGTAAAAAATAAACGATTTTGTGGTATACCAGTATTGCGATCACCAACTACAGGAGATCCGGAATTAAACCCATGTATGTTCATTTACTCTATTGTTCTCTATGTACATACATGTACATGTATATGAAATATATCAAATGCAACAAAATGCTGGAATGTAAATATGGTAATTTACATCATGTACATTATTACAGCCTCATTTTAAAGGACCTAGTAAAGGAAGTCCCTAGACCTAGCTAGACCTATTTCTTAGGCAAGGTGTATTATATAACTCTTGAAAGTAGTTAAATGCAATTGTAAAATTAATTTTATCTGCTGTTAAACAATAATAACACGATAATGGTTATTTCTAAGTATTTAGTAACAACAGCGTGCAATTTAGGTAAACAAACACCAATAATCTACCACGTGTTTGTCTGCTGTGCTTAAATATTCAAAACGACCCATCGGGTTTATTTACACGAATTTTTGCTAAAGCAGACAGCTAAACATGTCTGTTTACCTAATAAGTTCTATAAAAAATGCATTTGCTGTTATGACTTGTGTATGCATGGAAATATAATGAACATAACATTGATTATTTACCGTAAATATTGAATACACATCATTCCTGAGCTATACACACAAAACACATGGCACTTTTGTAACGATGGATGGTAACGTATAGCCACTTTATAACAGTAAATCCCATTGGATAAGCTACCCTACACAGTACATAATATGCAAATTAATGATTGGATACGAATTTGTGTCAGCTCTCAAATCGATGGAAAAATGTAAACATTGGAATCCGCCATTTTGACATAGGAAACAAACTAATTTTGAATCTTGGATTAAAGGACATTGCGCACATTGCCAGCGTATCATGCATAACCAGTCATGTGCAAATATATCTTTTAATTAGTTTTATACACTTACTTTTCTATGTTTTAGTTAATTTAATGTTTTAATTTACTACAGAATGGAACATCGTTCTCAAAGACGCCGTAGAAAAAATTATAGGTGGAGCTGTTTGTGGGCGTAAACATTTTACATACAGGTACTTTTTTTGTCGACAAATTGACCTCTATCTGTCAGATTCAGGCGTTTGCCGTTCAACTGCAGGAGCCTCTAGCCTTTGTTAGTCTTGTATTATTTTTAATTTTAGTTTCTTGTGTACAATTTGGAGTTTAGTATGGCGTTCATTATCACTGAACTAGTATATATATTTGTTTAGGGGCCAGCTGAAGGACGCCTCCGGGTGCAGGAATTTCTCGCTGCATTGAAGACCTGTTGGTGACCTTCTGCTGTTGTCTGTTCTATGGTCGGGTTGTTGTCTCTTTGACAGTCATTCCCCATTTCCATTCTCAATTTTATGTATAAGACTTTGATTGAATTTGGAACATTCAAATATGGAATAAAAGATGAATTTTGGTCTGTTTTGTAGATTTTCTTATAACAGCTCAATTTTCATATAGTTACAGACTTTCCATAGAGATTTTTTCAATCCGAAATAGGTTATCAGATGTATTGATATTCATTTGCAAAAGGTTGATTTCTATCTGACGCAGCTGAAATGTAATGAACTTACTAGGATGTAGAAGACTTGAGGTCAAGCTGGCATACTCCCCTGTTGCCATGTCAGTTGTCTCTATATACATGTAGTAACTGCCTATGGCAGCACTATCTGGTCCTGTGTCTGTTGAAGGTGTTCCTTCCTGTTAAGCAAACATATATTTCCGATAACGATTAGGCCTTATAGGCATAGGGTCATGCATACAAAACTAAACATTAAGCCTTCCAATTGATATTTTATAGTATGTCTTTCTATGTTGTGATGTTATACTATTGTTTCAGAAAAGGGAGAAAGTTTGGTAACATTAAAATGTTTAATCCCGCTGCAAATGTTTGCACCTGTCCTTAGTCAGGAATCTGATGTACAGTAGTTGTCGTCGGTTTATGTAGTTCATACGTGTTTCTCGTTTTTATATAGATAAGACCGCTGGTTTTCCCGTTTGAATAGTTTTACACTAGTAATTTTTGGGGCCCTTTATAACTTGCTGTTCAGTGTGAGCCAAGGCTCCGTGTTGAAGGCCGTACCTTGACCTATAATGGTTTACTTTTATAAATTGTTACTTGGATGGAGAGTTGTCTCATTGGCACTCATACCACATCTTCCTATATCTATAAATTGATGGTTATATAATCATCTTCTCTCTAAAATGTCAAAAGTTTATATTTGTAAATGCACTTCATTTTGGGAAACATTTTTTTTTGCATTTTTAGCCAACTTTTCCATTAATTTTAATTGAATATATTTTTTAGACTTTGTTTACATACTCATGTTATAAAGGATCCCAGTTTGAAATATTGACTGTATTTTATTTTCATTATGTCTTTCAAATGAAGAATGTCATGCATTTAACCACTCAGGAAATACTCAAATATGTTTTTAATTAATATTTTCTGTAAGAAAGAAGTTTCTACAAGACACAATGCCTCACTCCCACTTTTAAATTTCCATTTTCAGAGAACTATGTAATTTGGGTTAAAACGCTAATTTTGTATATATTTTAAAAAGTATAAATCATAGTGAGCAGAAATCCTACATTTCAAGTTGCTGTGATCACAATTTCTAAGATAACTGGTAAAACAAGGTAAAACTGACCATTTATGATCATAGGCAAAAAAAAAAGTAACCTGCGATTAATAATGAATCAACATTTAAGTTAACAAATGTACATACTAGATGTCTTATCCAGTCAGCATTGTCTTGACTCTGGTAATTGTAGAAAAGACAAAATGGTTCTGTTGCTATTTCAAATGTACATGCACTCAACACATCTATAAAATAAAATAATTCTATATTATTTGAAATTTGATTCTTCAATTCAAACCAAAATAGCTTGTCAATCCATATTTTCTTTCAACTGGTCAGTCCAAAGGCTATTGAAACTAGCGGCCATAAAGAGATTGACCACTTACCAATATATACTGTTAATCAAATTATTTTTGTGGATCCTTTTTTTGATGTTAAGTCCTTTCCATGCCACTTTGGGGGGAGGGGGGTCTGATTAAACAAATCAAACTATATCTCTTTCAATTAGAACTCTTCAATGATTTGCATATCCTCTGCAAGGAAGCTTTCAAGTGGAAGTTCTCAAGAAGAAAATAAAGAATAAATGGATACCTATGCACTGATGCTACTTTCAGTGTGGGAAATTGATGACAAAAACTATCTCCCTTCCATGTAGAACTCTTTAATGTTATATAAAAATAAGATGTGGTATGATTGCCAATGAGACAACTTTCCACCAGAGACCAAATGACATAGACCTTAACAACTATAGGTCATCGTACGGCCTTCAACAATGAGCAAAACCCATATTGTATAGTCAGTTTGAAAAAGGTCCCGAAATGACAAATGTAAAACAATTCTAACGTGAAAACTAACGACCTGATTTATGTAAAATAAACAATGAATGAAAAACAAATATGATATACAGCTATTTTCGGGATTATCTTACTGTCTTTACAAATATATAAGGGTGGATCCAAGTTTGACAATTTTGTGATGATTGATATTTGTATCATTATTCTGCTCTTGAAAGTTGCAAAAATAAATTGCTCTTAAAAATCAAAATTCTGACCACATGCACATCTTCAATATATGTACAAACAGCCAGCAAAGTGAAAACTTCCTAGCATTCAAACTGTAGGAGGAGTAATCTAGAAACACCATGCAAGTAAATAATCCAAAAAATGACAAAGTTCAACTAACTCACAAAAGAGCAAATACTGATAAAAATTAAACCCTGACCACATGCACACCATCAATATATGTACAAACAGATAGCAAAGTGAAAACTTCCTAGCATTCAAACTGTAGGAGGAGTCATCTAGAATAGCTATAAACCAATAATGGGACAGACTGACGGACAGGGGTAAAACAATATGCCCCCCAACTTTCAGTTGCGGGGGATAAAAAACAAGGGACACTTTTTATCCCTTCTGACCTATCAATTATCCTTTAAGGCTGAACATTTAGCCATCCCGGTACATGATTTTCTGTGAATTTTCATAGCAATTTCGAAATTGATCAGAATACAGAAATAATTCTGGCAATTGTGGGAGTGCCCTGTTTTTTGTTTAAAAATGAGGACCATAAAAACATTATTTTATAACAAAAGTTAAGTAGTCTTCACATGATTTTTCTAAATTTTTTTTCTAATATTTAAAAAATATTTTAAGACTGACTTACTTGCAGAGTTTGTGGAGTTTGAACTGCTGTCACCTGTGTCAGTTTTCAAAGCTAAAATAAAAAAATAAATAACTAAGTTGATTTCACAGTATTTATACATATGCAAAGCAAAGAAAAAGCATTGATTGATTGGTTGTTTAAAGTCACTTACAGCACACTCAGCTTTTTAATGGTGGCAAGTTTTTATTGATGGAAGTAGACGGACTGCCCTGCAGAGAGATCCATCAATAGTCGACAGGAAATCTGTCAATCTTAGTAAATTAAGATCAGAGTTGAAAACCACCTTGCCATGAACTTATATTGTATAGAATAAAAGAAAACCAGGTAATTAGTCAAACCTGTTTTAAGAGACCACTTAAGAGAGAGCAAAAAAGTGGTCTCTTAAGACAGGTGGTCTTTTAATACAGGTTCAATTTATATGAAATGTACTACAGAGGAATCTAAAATTGATGTTCTTTTAACACAGGTTTTTGCTTAATACAGGTGGTCTCAAGCAGGTTTGACTGTATATAAAAGAAGAAAACCAAAAAATTAAGCACCATAGATTTCAAATAAACAATAACAGACATAAAGTATTATGTATAATGAATATATATATATATATATATATATATATATATATATATATATATATATGTACAAGAGATACAATATGGCACAGAGTAAACATAAGGAGATATAATTAGGCCAACAATCATTCCCAAGGTCCATCAGACATGTGGCAATGTCCAATAATAAATGGTTTGGTCCAGTAAAATGTCATCAATTACTGGACTAAATGACCTGTGTAGATGTTAAAATTCTGTAATACTCATAATGTAAAAGACAGCTAAAACACTGACTGGACCAGTAATGATTGAACAATTACTGGACCAAAAGTCCACTCAGGTCCAAAAAAACCTTTAGAACCTGTCGGTCAACAAAAAATATTTATCAAAATTACTGTCTTTTGATGTGGTTTTATTGACTTTAAAATAAAAAGCAGATAATATTCACTGAGGTCAATATATTTACCGAAAGACAGTAATTGTTTTATTATATATTCCAAGAGATAAAAGTGCATTCATGGACAATTATTTACCAAAAATCAATTGTTCATCAAATATTTTACCATAAGTATACATGTAAAAGCATATGTGACATTTAGCGCGGTAAATACCACTTTTCTTCAGGATAATGTGCTGTTTTATTAAAATTCTAATTCATGATGAAAAACCTGCTAAAATAAAACCAATATTTCCTGTCTCTAATATCCTTACAATTTATCTTTAAATTTCTATATGTCAAAGGTCAAATCTTTGTGAAGTACATTTGCTGAAAATTATATGCTTAAAAGGAGTGATGGAAGGAGAGACAAAATGAAAGATGAAAGAAAGACGCAGACCAGTATACCTGTTTTAGGAGTATTATATCTGCTAATATATTTTATATAAATAATGTAATAACAATGAAATAAAATACAAGATTTTCTAACCTCTCAACTTGTAGGTTCGTGTTGCTTAGTCTTTAGTTTTCTATGTTGTGTCTTGTGTACTATTATTTGTCTGTCTGTCTTTTTCTTTTTTAGCCATGGCGTTGTCAGTTTATTTTCAATCTATGAGTTTGAATGTCCCTCTGGTATCTTTCTCCCCTCTTTTGTAAAAATTGAATATGTATATAATTAAATTGATTTAAAAAATAAATTAACCTTCATCAGATCCATCCAAACAATCCTGGTAGCCATCTCTGACAAGGAACTCTGGGATACATACTCCTGAACTCTTACATGAAAATGTATTTATACTGTCTTCACAGCCTAAAATTAATATAAAACACATTTATCATATTCAATGCCATCATAGATAATATTTTTCAATTACAATAGCCTTTTTAAGAACCATTTGTCAAGATTGTATATATCCCTGCTCTATCATCGAAACAAGAATATATGAATACAATAGGTATCTTTAATTATCCAAGCCAACCAGTCTTTGCTCTTACTCCTAATTGCCCTGTGCCTGTGGGAGGATCAGCTAATTACTAATTTCAAGTCTTTAGTTTATACAACATTGAGTTTCAAAAAACTTTCTTATGTCTGTATGTTATTGAAAAAAAAAAAACATTTTTTTTTTATTAGAATTGAAAAAGATTGTTTGTCCTCAGAAAAATACCCAGTGCCTCCCCTATTCCCCAGAAGGTGAATGTAATGCATCACCACTTTCAAAATGCATATTTTCATTGATTTTAACTTTTGTTTTAAAGCATGGACTTTTAGTTGTGGTTTTAGAGAAAAGAAGCAAATAAACTGGATTATCTCCCATTCAACTTGATTCACTTATTGTTTAGTTCAAGTTTATTTTGTCGAAAATCTTAGGTCTTCTTTTAACACAGAGCTTTCATCAAATGAGACAATATTCTCAATAAGATAATATGTAATATAAAATTTCATGATTTTGCCTATTAATTAAAAAAAATTGAAATCTTCATGAAAATTATATATAACTCTATATAGATATAGGAAGATGTGGTATGAGTGCCAATGAGACAACTCTCCATCCAAGTTACAATTTATAAAAGTAAACCATTATAGGTCAAGGTACGGCCTTCAACACGGAGCATTGGCTCACACCGAACAGCAAGCTATAAAGGGCCCCAAAAAATTACTAGTGTAAAACATTCAAACGGAAAAACCAACGGTCTAATCTATATAAAAATGAGAAACGAGAAACACGTAAAACACAGACGACAACTACTGTAATTAGATTCCTGACTTAGGACAGGTGCAAACATTTGCAGCGGGATATATACATATATTCGAGATTAAGCACAGGTTATGAAATGATTTCTTATACTGAAATACAATCTTGGCAAAATAACTATAAGATCTCCTAGAGTAATTTGGTAGGATTCCTTATACATTAAACAATCAGATTTGATGATTTAAAATGCAACAGGGTTAAATTTTGTTTGGACTTCAAATGCATTTATAGTGTGAAACATGTGCAGTAAC
This sequence comes from Mytilus californianus, assembly GCF_021869535.1. NCBI lineage: Eukaryota > Metazoa > Mollusca > Bivalvia > Mytilida > Mytilidae > Mytilus > Mytilus californianus. The sequence goes on along the minus strand of NW_026262615.1, from coordinate 22,666,444 downwards.
CCCAAAGGGTAAAAAGTTTTCAAAAATTAAACCAAACCTGTGAACACTGGTATACATTTGACGATTTTGCAAATGGTTGATCATAACAAACACATGTGAATCTGAAACTCAATAAAATATGTAATCTGTACTTACTAGGAATTGAACAACTCTGTCCTTCTATCAAGGTTACATCATCAATAGCAACAATGGCAGGTGTCAAAAAGGAAGTGTCACCATAGGCAACAAACTCAATAGTTGTCTCCCCTGCAGGAAGTTCAAAAGATCCTTCCAACCATTCATCAGTCTCCACATAGATTCCATTGGCATAAAACACCAATTGCTTTGTTCCATATTTTTTTGTATAAACTTTCAGTTCTGCTGACACGCCTCCTTCCATGTTGTAATAGAATTTAACACATCCTCCGGGTGTTGTCAGATAAGGGGGAGAGGTCAAAGTTGCTGTTCTTGTGGTGTCATATGTGTAAAACATGTAGTGACCTGAAAAAGTCATAAACATTTGTCATATCACAACCATTGACACGCTCTAAGTCAAATGATTTCATAATACACTCAAACTCTTATATTACGGTCACCGTCAGGACCAAACAAATGTGAGCGTATTAAAAGGGTGATCTTTGAATTCAGGTTGAAAATACATAGGTATCACAACAGCAGGAAAAGAAAAAGGTGGCATGGCAAGACAGGTTTTCACTTAAAAAGATTTTACTGTATTTCCAAAATCAATAGGGGTCTTCCTCTCATCATATGTGACAATATACATCAAGTATGGTTGCAATCCCATATGTAGTGTTTGATTTAGCATCCAGAAACCATATTTTGCAAAAATTATGACATTGATCTTCCGACACAGTGACCTCAAATAAACAAAAGTATTATATATCATTTTAAAAATACTCTATGTTAGGTGTTGCCTTCATTTTATTCAATCTTATAATATACTGCAAGGGAGTTAACTCTAAATGTAATCACAATCTTAGATTGATTTCAAAATAAACCTTACTTATATTCATCTAATTAAGCTGAAAAGATATGTGAACAAGTAACACATATATCAAGCATAAATATGTGTTGTTCTGCATTATGTTTAAATAGAATAACCCATTACCTTTTTATCATTGATTTTTCAAAATTACCAATCACCAACAATTTACATAATAAATAAAGGATTTACGAGAAATGGTACAAATTAATATATATTTTCTTGCCTTAATATCATCTATGTATAAAAAATCCCAAAAGGGAAGACACAGTTTTCTCTGGAACTTCTCTGATAGTACATCCGGTTTTTTTAATAGCCGGAACTCACAAAATAAGCTTTGATATGTTTAACCTGTAAATATTGCCTAGGAATATAGCAGTAAACAGTTTATCTATGGTTTTTCAAACAAGTGGAGTTTCTCATCTCAATCTCATCAAAGGGTGACAGCCCTGATATAAATGGAGTTTCTCATCTCAATCTCATCAAAGGGTGACAGCCCTGAGATAAGTGGTTTTTCTCAGCTACAATCTCATCAAAGGGTGACAGCCCTGAGATAAGTGGTTTTTCTCAGCTACAATCTCATCAAAGGGTGACAGCCCTGAGATAAGTGGAGTTTCTCATCTCAATCTCATCAAAGAATGACAGCCCTGAGATAAGTGGTTTTTCTCAGCTACAATCTTTTCAAAGGGTGACAGCTCTGAGATAAGTTGAGTTTCTCAGCTACAATCTCATCAAAGGGTGACAGCCCTAAGATAAGTGGTTTTTCTCAGCTACAATCTTTTCAAAGGGTGACAGCTCTGAGATAAGTTGAGTTTCTCAGCTACAATCTCATCAAAGGGTGACAGCCCTGAGATAAGTGGTTTTTCTCAGCTACAATCTCATCAAAGGGTGGCAGTCCTGAGATAAGTGGAGTTTCTCATCTCAATCTCATCAAAGGGTGACAGCCCTGGGGTAGGTGGTTTTTCTCAGCTACAATCTTTTCAAAGGGTGACAGCTCTGAGATAAGTTGATTTCTCAGCTGCAATCTCATCAAAGGGTGACAGCCTTAAGATAAGTGGTTTTTCTCAGCTACAATCTCATCAAAGGGTGACAGCCCTGAGATAAGTGGAGTTTCTCATCTCAATCTCATCAACGGGTGACAGCCCTGGGGTAGGTGGTTTTTCTCAGCTACAATCTTTTCAAAGGGTGACAGCTCTGAGATAAGTTGATTTCTCAGCTGCAATCTCATCAAAGGGTGACAGCCTTAAGATAAGTGGTTTTTCTCAGCTACAATCTCATCAAAGGGTGACAGCCCTGAGATAAGTGGAGTTTCTCATCTCAATCTCATCAAAGGGTGACAACCCTGAGATAAGTGGAGTTTCTCATCTCAATCTCATCAAAGGGTGACAGCCCTGTGATGAGATGTAGACAAGAACCTTCAAAGAGTTGAAAAGCCATAGATAATCTATTTACCACTATCTTCCTATAGGCAACATCAATAGACCTTATCAATATTTGGAAATCTGCACTGCTTGACCCGAGAATCTGTGCCTCTTGAACTTTTGACGTCAAACAACAATCACTTTTCCACTGTGGCGTCAAATATTTTCTATTATGACGTCAAAATTTTACAGGAAACTTTGTGATGTCCAGTAATGGCGGACAATAGCGATAAAGTGTATGACATCCTCATGTTCTCTTTCTACTTAATTGGTATAATCCATTCTCTGTCGTGTAGCATGAAAAGGAAAATTATTTACAAAATGATCAAAGAAAAATTTATGAAAACACAGATTATATTATATTACTAAACAAACAAATGTTAACTATATTTTGTCACCTGAATGATTATCAGCCCCCATGGTGTGATCAACTGCTGGCAAATAGTGAACAAAAGCATCTCTCCAAATATAGCTTCCAAACAAATATCCACATCCATAATGCTGTTCAAAGTCACAGCTTATGCTAATGGCTGAAATGGTATATAGCATAAATCTTTGTTACCATGACAATCTATGTTATAAGTGTCAACTTGATAAATATTACGAGGCAGATATTTCATACAGAGAAAGAGGACACAGCCTATATATTATTACCATGGTATTATCAAATATACAATTTGCAGGAAATCATATGCTCCTTTATAGTCCAAAAATTCAGCATAAGGTACTGTAAATTCAGAAATTATTATGTGCAGTTATTATTGCAATTTTTGAAGAGTGGACAAAAATGCGAGATTAATTATTCAATATCAGGAAAATCTGCATATAGATATATATATCAGATATCAGAATGTGAGTTCTTATTATTGAGATACTCCTCAAGTCGCATTATTCCCATTAATAAAAACCTCACAAAGATTTTCTGAATTTACAGTAGGTAAAAGTGGTATGCAAAAAACGAATTTATATGAACTTACGACAGTCTGCTTCATCTTCACCAGAGGGACACTGGGAAATCTTATCGCATTCTATCTTATCCTTGATACATATACCATCTTTATGGCAGGGACCCAGACCAGTTGGACAAACTGTAATGAAAGAGAGAGCAATAAATTCATCTTTCCACAAGATAAAATTAAGCAACTGCTTTTTAAAGCTATTTATAAACAATCAAATTATTAATAAAATCATATACAGCTTATAAATGACATAAATAGTGGATGTAATTTTCTCTTTATCAACAATGAAGAGGCTAATGACAAAACTATACAGAAGTCAATGTCATCATAATACAGAGGTCAATGTCAACGCTAAACAGAGGTCAATGTCATCACTATAAAGAAGTCAATGTCATCATAATACAGAGGTCAATGTCAACACTATAAACAGAGGTCAATGTCATCACTATGCAGATGTCAGTGACATCATAATACAGAGGTCAATGTCAACACTAAACAGAGGTCAATGTCATCACTAAACAGAAGTCAATGTCATCATAATAAAGAGGTCAATGTCAATACTAAACAGAGGCCAATGTATAATTATCTATTCCAAACTTACCCAATGGAGGACAATATCCAGGGGTTATAATAACATCCTTTATTACAAACTTACCCAATGTAGGACAATCTCCAGGGGTTATAGTAACACCCTCTATTACAAACTTACCCTATTGAGGACAATCTCCAGGGGTTATAGCAACATCCTTTATTACAAACTTACCCAATGTAGGACAATCTCCAGGGGTTATAGTAACATCCTCTATTACAAACTTACCCAATGGAGGACAATCTCCAGGGGTTATAGCAACATCCTTTATTACAAACTTACCCAATGTAGGACAATCTTCAGGGGTTATAGTAACATCCTCTATTACAAACTTACCCAATGTAGGACAATCTCCAGGGGTTATAGTAACATTGTCTATTCCAAATTAACCCAATGGAGGACAATCTCCAGGGGTTGTAGTAACATCATCTATTACAAACTTACCCAATGTAGGACAATCTCCAGGAGTTATAGTAAAATCATCTATTACAAACTTACCTAATGGAGGACAATCTCCAGGGGTTATAGTAACATCATCTATTCCAAACTTACCCAATGGAGGACAATCTCCAGGGATTAAAGTTACATCATCTATTCCAAACTTACCCAAATGGAGGACAATCTCCAGGGGTTATATCAACATCATCTATTCCAAACTTACCTAATGGAGGACAATCTCCAGGGGTTAAAGTTACATCATCTATTCCAAACTTACCCAATTGAGGACAATCTCCAGGGGTTATATCAACGTCATCTATTCCAAACTTACCCAATGGAGGACAATCTCCAGGGGTTATAGTAACATCATCTATTCCAAACTTACACAATGGAGGACAATCTCCAGGTGTTATATTAACATCATCTATTCCAAACTTACCCAATGGAGGACAATCTCCAGGGGTTATATTAACATCATCTATTCCAAACTTACCCAATGGAGGACAATCTCCAGGGGTTAAAGTAAACTTACCCAATGGAGGACAATCTCCAGGGGTTATATTAACATCATCTATTCCAAAGTATTTCACATCGTTGACATAATCATATACATAAAAGTTGATTTCAATCCTTCCTGGTTCAATAGCCATCTGAAAATAAAATAAAAAGTAAACATTTGATTGACCAAAAATATGTATAGTAATAACACTTAAGGTAGATTAGGTGTCTTCCGCCATCTTGGATTGATAAATAGCTGAAAACAACCAGTCAAGATTTTTAATGAAATGTGCAAATTTCAAGAGAAGAATGCAATTCATTTGTAAAACTTTTATCTGAATGATAAAAATGACGTGTTTGATCGTTTTTTTTTTTACTGTTTTTAGCAAGAGTAGAATATTTTTTATTTTGTTCAATTTTTTCAACTTTGCCATATAAGGGGAGATCTACCTGAAGTATATATAATAGGTTGTTACACATATATTATGAAAAACAAGATATTGTGGGTTATCATAAAAATCAAACACAAGTATAAGACCACTTACAGATTTTTTTTAAACAATTGAACTCATTTCATTTTAAAACTTTTGTAGAATGTACAATAAATTATTGGAGTTTGATGCATTACTTTGTTAATGTTAATCAACCTAGCATGTTTCAAATTTACTGATCCTAAAATCTCTCTAGGGTTTTATTTCCTTCAAAATATATTTGAAGTGATTTTGTCTAATGAAATTCTATTCATCTCTTTAAAAGGAAATTTATCATAATAATATTCCTGTTTTAAAGTAGTTAATTGTAATTAAAAACTTGAAAACTTCTTTTTCTCCATATTAATCTTTTTTCCAGATATTCTAACAAAAAATGTTTTCAACTATGGATCACATTATCCAAGGAAGCTTACCTGAGCTGGTTTCCAAATATTGGACAAAGTTGGCAAGGTAGCATCACCAAACATTGTGCTGTTTGATGTTCTATTTGAGGATATGACACCAAGGTCAAGGTATTTGACCTCAAACCCAAATAAATGTGCATGACCTATATAATACAGTGATAGACATGAGGAGACTGTAACCTTTTCTGCTGGAGAGTTGAAGCTGAAATTGCTGGCAGTATAACTGACCATTCCATAAAATGTCCCTGAAAATTAAAAAAAATGATTGAAAGTTCAATGTATGAAAGTCTGGATGGGGGGTTCTTCATTTCTGTATTCTATAATTTTTTTAGGCCATTATTCTTTATACTTTTTGCCCATTATTCTCTATTCTTTATTTTTTTAGACACCTGTCTATTGTTGAAGACTTCATGTTGATCCCTAGATGTCTTTTGATGTGTTTGTGTGGTTGGGTTACTGTCTCATTCTATACATACCCCACATCCCCTTTCGTTTATATCAAATGAAATTTAAATGATAAAATTGTAACTTTTAAAAAATAACGATGCATATTTGGTAGTTTTTAATTGTTTAATTTCTTTAAGTTATTTATTTTACAGTTTCTAATAAACCATACCTTTTTCAAAATCTCCATGGGGAATTTTTAGCACAAGAGGACCTAATGCATACATAAACATTGCATTTGTGCACTTTAAAATTGGAAGATCTATGGTTTTAAATGAGTATTTATGTTTTTACTCCTCTGAATGGTTTTTCTAAAAGCATTAGTCTAGTATGATCATAGATCCATTCTTGATAGATAACTAAGTGTTTTGACTCCATTACATTATTACTACTGTAATTATCTCCCCTCTCTTACCTGTGTTATTGCCATAAGTATGATCATAGATCCATTCTTGATAGATAACTTGTTTTGACTCCATTACATTATTACTACTGTAATTATCTCCCCTCTCTCACCTGCTTCATTGCCATAAGTATGATCATATATCCATTCTTGATAGATAACTTGTTTAGACTCCATTACATTATTACTACTGTAATTATTTCCCCTCTCTCACCTGCTTTATTGCCATAAGTATGATCATATATCCATTCTTGATAGATAACTTGCTTTGACTCCATTACATTATTACTACTGTAATATCCACACCGGAACTTGTCTTCAAAGTCACAACTTATGGTTCTATCTGTAATGAAAAAGACAGTTTCTTGAGGAATACATTTATTTTGGCAGAAATTTCAGAAACTCGGCTTTCTACAGATCGATTTTTATTCATTGACTAAAGCCATGCATAATCCATATATTACATGTCTTATATTGCCAATACTTAGAATATCATAATTTCATTATTTCTGAGAATAATAACTAAATAAGTAAACAATATTATATTATTATTATTGTGCTTGCATCTTCAACTTCCACTAAATTTGTTTCTAACTTTAATAGCATTAATATTTTTAAGTACTATATAAATTATTTTCTAAACTGATAATATATATATAGATTCTAACATTTGTAAGTCCGAGCCTCGGCAAGGACTTTCAAATTGATAATTTAATTATCGAGATTGTATAAACTGGATAATCCAAGAGTAACTATGTAAAAATCTGTTTCTCTAATGATTATCAAATAAACTTTAATTTTTGTTAACGAAAAACCCCTTCAAGTGCCTTCAATATTCCACAAAGAACACCTGTTAGCAAATTTCTATTAATCCAGTGAGCTGATAAAAGTTATGACCCTTAAAATCAGCCAATCATCTTCTGAATTCATCGGCAACCATATGTTGATTAAATTTTTTTATACAATGGGTACAGAAAGGGATAAATTGCCAAAGAATAAGAGAAATATTTTACCACAGTATTGAGAGTGATACAATATTACTCCCTTGAGACAGTTAAATTTTCAAATATTTTAATTAAACTGTCCAGACTGGAGCAATATTGTATTCCACGAAATTCAGTGGTGGAATCTGTTTCTTTAATGATTTTAAATGATTTTTAGGTAAACTGTATCAATCTTTTTCAATACTCTGAAAATTGATGTGCTCTTTCTTAGATCTCCAACATGGTGACAAAAGGGACATAACATTTGATCAAAATGCATCAATCGAAACCTATCTATAAATTTTTTTAATTGAATCTAAATAAACAGCATACCACACAATGTTGTCTCATCTGAATGATCGTCACAGTCAAAATTGAGATCACAAACTGTACTCAGATCTATACAATAGTCACCACAACTAAACTGTCCTGGACAAGCTGGAAAACAAAGTATCATTTGTACATATAAGAACGGAAAAAGAGGCAATAATTAGTGAAATATGCTTTCTTATATATAATATATAATACTATAAAAAAGATACTTAAGTATAGTTATATCAACATGATTTTATATAACTATTTTCCAGTTATATGGAGCAGCCAACCCCCTTAGCTGTGGTCAGACTGTATATTTAAGTGGTGTTTCATTTTTAATATATTTAGGCTTATTCTCCAAGATTTGACATTATTTCTGTGTATCCAAATGTTTTTGTTGTGTTTCGTAGTGTTGCGTCTCACAATTCTATATTGGATTCTATATCAATAAATTAATTATTATTTTAACATTCTAACAAAACTTTCCTGGACATTCTAATGATAAAGCATTGGTAATACTTCAGTAGCCGTATGTAAACTAATCTTATAATAAGTGAAAATGAAAAAAAACCAATACATACTGAACAAAAACATTCATTAATTAAGTGTACCATAATTTGTTGTGTATAATACACACTTTTCTACCCAAAAAATGTAGTTGGTAGATGGGATGCGTATTATACACAACTACAGACGGTTTTAGATTTAAAAACAAAATTTTTTAATCTTTTTTAATTTTTTTTTTTAATTTCGTATTTTCTTCATTATTGTATATAATCAAGATGTTTTTTATTCTATATATTTATTTGTAATTATAGTTGTCATTGATTGGTGTTTAATGCCACTTTCAGCTCCATTAACTATTTCGTAAAGGTCAGTTTTTTTATGGAGGAAGCCAGAGTGCCCAGAGACAAACACCGACCTTCAGCAGGAAAAGAGACAATCCTAGTCAATTAAGATTGGAGTCAAACACACCTATCACATGTGGGGTTATAACTCACAACCTCAGTGTTGACAGTTGAACTACTTAGACCACCTGGCAACCAAGGCCCCTAGGTGAAGTGATGACATCATAGAAGTTTGACTAGTTATGACATCATAGAAGTTAAAAAACACCATGATGACATGATTCTTGGAGCCAAATCTGTAACTCTGTATGTATTTCTATGAAATATTTATCATTCAACCAAACTAAACAATTGGTAAAATGATTTATCCCTACAGCAAAAATAAAACATGAATATGTGTCCATTGAACACCACGCCCTGCTCTCACTATCACATGAACAATCAAAACACATAACAGTGAACATGCATTCTGTTTCAATGTAATGTGACCACAACTAACTAAGTTACTAACTTAACCAAAAAATTTACCCTGATTCATTACAATCCTGATGAACTATGAAAAGGAGTGAAAACTTTATTTTGAAATATATTTTCAGAAGTCCACATAATAATAAACATGTGTACTTAGTTCGAATGTGATGTGACCACAACTTTATGATTAACATGTCACTGGACGTTAAGCAGGCAACAGACAATGGTGATCAACTACATATTTTAGTCAGATACATGACCTTTTATTTATTTTTGACTTTGAACTAACTGCGAGTACTCTCAGATCTATGCTTTGTGTCTTTTTGTTTTTTGAGCTTTGTATCGATCTCAGGAGTTCAGCCCTTTTCAACTATTTCTTATAGTTTGTTCTTATGTTGTGCTGTTCCATCACTGGCCCAGGTTAGGGGGAAGGTTGGGTGCCTGCAAACATGTTTAACTCCACCACATTCTGTATGTGCCTGTCCAAAGTCAGGAGCCTGTATTTCAAAGGATGCTGTTTGTTGCTGTATATCATATTTGTTTTTCCTTATTATTTTGTACATAAATCCAGCTGTTAGTTTCTTGTTTGAATTGTTTTACATTTGTCATTTCGGGGCCATTTATAGCTTGCCATGCAATATTGGATTTGGTCTTTGTTGAAGGCATTACTGTGACCTATGGTTGCTTACTTCTACACCATTTGGTCTCTGCAGGAGAGTTGTCTCATTGGCAATCATACACCATCTTCTTATTTTAATACCTAATCCAACAAAATTGCACACGCTGAAATGTCTCGCCTACTATACTGACCATTGATTTTATGTTGATAGTCCTACATATAAAGTTTTACTACAAGTATCACATTAACATTTATGATCCAAGAAAATGAGATCAAGGTCAGATAAACCAAGCTGGAAATACATGTACACCTTTAATACAATCATTCCATACACAGAATATAGATGACCTTTGCTTATAGTATAAAAGAAACAGACCAAACCATTGAAATTCTATACTGACCAATGAACCATGAAAATGAAGTCAAGGTCACATGAATCCTGCCAGACAGACATGTACACCTTAAAATCATTCCATGCATCAAATATAGTTGACCTATTACTTAAGATATCTAAAAAAAAAGTTAACCAGGAAAACTGAACATTGACCAATCAACCATGAAAATGAGGTGAAGGTCAGATGATACCTGCCAGACAGACATATACACCTTACAATCATTCCATACATCAAATATAGTTGACCTATTGCTTAAAGTTTAAGAAAAACAGACCAAAACATAAAACTTAACATAAGCAATGAACCATGAAAATGAGGTCAAGGTCAAATAAAACCTGCCAGACTGACATGTACATCGTAAAATATTAACATACACCAAATATAGTTGACCTACTGCATAGAGTATTAGAAAAACAGACCAAAACACAAAAACTTAACATTGAGCAATGAGCCGTGAAAATGAGGTCAAGGTCAAATAAAACCTGCCAGACTGACATGTACATCGTAAAATATTAACATACACCAAATATAGTTGACCTACTGCATACAGTATTAGAAAAACAGACCAAAACACAAAAACTTAACATTGAGCAATGAACCATGAAAATGAGATCAAGGTCAAATAAAACCTGCCAGACTGACATGTACATCGTAAACTATTTCCATACACCAAATATAGTTGACCTATTGCATACAGTATTAGAAATAGACCAAAACACAAAAACTAAACTATGACCACTGAATCATGAAAATGAGGTCAAGGTCAGATGACACCTGCTAGTTGGACATGTACACCTTACAATCATTACATACACCAAATATAGTAGACCTATTGCTTATAGTATCTGAGATATGGACTTGACCACGAAAACTTAACCTTGTTCACTGATCCATGAAATGAGGTCGAGGTCAAGTGAAAACTGTCTGACAGGCATGAGGACCTTGCAAGGTACGCACATACCAAATATAGTTATCCTATTACTTACAATAAGAGAGAAATTAACATTACAAAAAATATTCACTTTTTTTTCAAGTAGTCACTGAACCATGAAAATGAGGTCAAGGACAATGGACATATGACAGACAGAAACTTCATATCATAAGGCATCTATATACAAAGTATGAAGCATCCAGCTCTTCTATAGCTACCTTCTGAAATATTAAGCTTTTAAGAAGTTAGTTAACGCCACCGCAGCCGGATCACTATCCCTATGTCAAGCTTTCTGCGACAAAAGTTGCAGGCTCGACAAAAACTTTCACCTGATGACAAATGGATGAACAGTGAACAGATGCATGGAAAGAAATGAGCAGATGAACAGACTAGAAAACATAATGGCCCTCTTCAATCGTAGGCAGGGCAGGGCAAATCTAAATGCCATTGTCTGGGAAGTTTTGTATACAGAACTATCATTAATATTGAAGTGAATCTAGTTAAAATAAAAGTTCACTTACATAGTTCTTGACAATCTCCTGGTACAATATTGACATTGTCGATTCCAGCCTGTCCAAGTTGCATGTCAATGACTAGAGAGGCATCTGTTAAATTTCCTATATATTTAAACTGTCCTAGACTCCAAGCCCCTGAGTCTCTTCTCATACTCCAGGTAGGTGTCCAGAGAACATTTCCAAAACGGTAGGACATCATATATATAGATAATGAAGCATTATATCCAGTCAGAAACTTTGTATAGTAATCAAAACTTATACAGGATTTCTCAGTTACCGATAAAGTTGGTGATAATACACTGCATCCGTCTTGGGCCATATTTGAATCACAATATAAAAACCTTCCTACAAAAAAAAAACACAAAAAAACCATGATAAATTCTTCATAAATCAAAGATACCAGACTTATAATTTGTCATGCCAGATACACTTTTCATCAACAAAAGACTCTTCCAATGGTTTTTCGTGAATTGAAGCTGTGCAATCAACTTATCTAAACTTTTGAACAATGCAATTTACATCTATAAATCAAATCAATGTTTTTAAAACTTCACTAATCAGCCATTGTTGTTTTAATCTTTTGACTCTATAAATACATTAAACTAAGAAAAATCTCCTCATTCTTATACAGGATATTTAACACAGCAGAAGAATAATCTACTTTGACAGGTTTGGCATAATGACCTCTTGACCCAGATTACAAATATAGTAGTGTCACCATAGAAACAAAGGCAATGCTTTTAAAAATCGCTTTACAACTAGCGGAATAGTTGCTGAATCAAAATTTGCGGCATAATTTGATATTTTAGTGGGTGATTGTTCTATTTTTCATTTTCCAGTATATATATTTGATGACATTTCTTGATATTTGATCATGAGAACTATTATTATAATTAAACTCCGTTTGGTGAACCAACGCCTGTGTGAATCCTTTCGGTAGAGCCCATGAAGTGGATACCTTGGTATGTCGGGTTGTCAAATAATGCAAATGAATGCAACACTTGTTTCTCCCACCTTGACAACACACATTGTGACGTCAAATTCAAGATACCAGTTTGGGTACTTCAGTAAATAATTTCTGTATGTAAATTGTCCTGATGACGCCTGCCTTGCAGGCGAAACATGTAGACTATAGTAAATAAAGTTGCAGACCATTTGAAGTGTTGTTGTCAATTTTGATTATTATTATAATTATTTTTTACCAATAGGAATTGGCCATGACTTTCGCTACAAACTGACAGCATGCTACTGATCCATATATTTCCTGTTCAATTTATGGTTCAATTTATGGCTTTAGAATGCAGAGAATGAAGATAAAACAATGATAGTTCTTCAAAGGCCTGCACAACTTAACTTGTCAATAAGTATAACATACCAGCATTTGAACTAGCTGCTACAGCCATATTATCTGAATCATATGATACAGATGTCCAACCACCATCCTCTAACAGATTTGTGTTATTTTTGTAACCACATAGGAAAGTCTTATCCTCAAAATCACATGGCACATTGGTCTCTACAAAATAAAAAAAATAAATACACAGAAATAAAACAGCGAGCTTCAAGTCAGTTTAAATCAAGGATCAAAGATATTCCGCCAAGATTCAAAAGGAAAGAAATTTGTTAATCTTTGTTTGCACCACTGTCCAAGGTTAGGTGATGGTTGGGCTAACCCCACCTCCTTTATATGTATGCCTGTCCTAAGTCAGGAGCCTGTCATTCAGTAATTGTTATTGGTTACTGTATGTCATATTTGATTTGTTTATTGTTTCAGCATAAATCAGGTTGTAAGTTTTCTCTTCTGAATTGTTTTGTATTTTGTAATGTTGGCTTCTTTTATAGCATTCTATATTGTGTGGGTTTTGGTCATTGTTGAAGGCTGTAAAGTGATCTTAATTTCGGTAAATCCGCATCTTTTGGTCTCTGGTAATTAGTTGTCTCATGGGTAATGCTGTGGATTCATCTATTTTCGTGGGTACCAATTTTTCATGGATTGGAAGAAAACTTTGCCTTTTCGTGGATAAGTGATTTAGTGGTTTTACCAAAGTCTGCAAAAAAATTACAACCTGATAGAAATTTGTTTTTTGATGAACATTTAAATTTGTGGTTCACCTCTTCCCACGAAACCCACGAAAATTGGTATCCAACGAATAATAATGAATCCACAGTAGTACCACATCTCCTTATTGCTTGCATCATGGTGCAAAGCTATTAGTTTCATTTGATATTGACGTCATCTTGAAATGATTACTTAACAAATATCTGTTCTGATTGATTGCCTTAAAGTGTGGCTATGGTTCAATTGGCTAGAATGATATATAGAATTAGGAACATGTCCCGGACAGGAGAAGATATCAAATTTGGAAGATAAGGAATAATATAACAGTATGGGTATTCAAGAAGCAACCAACAAGATTATTGCTTCATTTTGACATAATTCATGATACTGTGAAGCACTCTGCACCATTTAGAAAGGTTAAACTTAATTGTTTTCTTATTAGTTTCATTTTTGGTCAGGATTTATTCTGTTTTTTTTAAATGATATTGTTCTTGCCTGCTGCCTTGACTACCTGTTACCCTTCTACAGGTTGCACTTTGTAAATACAGCTGTTTCACAAACCACGCATCTTTTCAGGAGATATATAATATTCATACATATTTTGTTTTGTTTACGTACTTGTTCCCAGATATGATCTTTATATTGCATCTCATGGAGACATAACTTGGGAATATTACCAGTATGAATTCACATGGATAGCGGCCAAATTGAATTCTGAGGAAAACCAAAGTGAAAGTAGGGGTAGTACAGAATTTAAGTATGAGTTTAAACTTTAAGAATTTTGGGGCATATAAATGTTGAAAATATGCTACACAGCCCTCTGTTTTGACCTTTGAAAAAAATTGTAGTGCATATGAACTTTTCATTCTGCAAAAATTCATAGTAAAAGTTTTAGCTGTAAAAGGAGTTCCAATGGGAAATTGCATTGTCTATATTTACAGAAGTGCAACCTACATGATCCAAATCTGGTTCCTTCATTGGACTTGTTAGATATGTACTGAAAAATCTAATAATTACACATGATTTATTTTTGATTTGGGCAGTGAGTATAAAATAGGTAATGTTACCATATCAAGTTAATATTTTAATAACATAAATGCTGCTAAAATGAATATGTTTTTTCTGTGTGAGGGCATCAGACATGCTTTCCTTCTTTTTCTCTGTGACCTCACAATTATCAAAGTCAGAGGAAAGTAAAAACTAGAGGCCCTGAAGAGCCTGTGTCGATCACCTGAATCTACTGTGTTTTTGGAAATCATGTAAAATAAGGTTAAAATCATAATAAATAGTATCAGATACCCTAATAATGATTGAGGCCAAGTTTGGTTTAATTTGGCCCAGTAGTTAAATTAAAAGCAGGTCATCCCACTGTAGTCTTACATTATAGTTACTGAAGACCCCTTATCATTATTTAAATTAGTTTTCAAGTTGTGACCATTTGAAATTGTTTTTTTTACAATTTTCCCTTAGACTTCTACAGTAAACCCCCAATGTTCTATTTTTAGCCATGGTGGCCATGTTGGTTGGATGACAGGGTCATCGGGAATATATTTTTCAATCAAGATACCCTATTGAAAATTGTGGCTAAGTTTAATTCTATTTGGCCCAGTAGATTAAGTGGAGAAGATTTTTGTAAAAGATTACAAAAATTTCGAAAATTGACGAAAGGACAATATCTCCTTCAGGGGTTAATTGACAAGTTTGGTCATGTTGACTTATTTGTAGATCTTACTTTGCTGAACATTATTGCTGTTTACAGTTTATCTCTTATCTATAATAATATTCAAGATAATAACAAAAACTGCAAAATGTCCTTAAAATTACAAATTCATGGGCCACAACCCAACAACGGGTTGTCTGATTTGTCTGAAAATTTTCCAGGCTGATAGATCTACACCTGATGAACACATTTACCCCATGTCAGATTTACTCCAAATGCTTTAGTTTCAGAGATATAAGCCATAAACTGCATTTTACCCCTATGTTCTAATTTTAGCCATGGCGGCCATGTTGGTTGGTAGGCGGGGTCGTTGGACACATTTTTTAAACTAGATACCCCAATGATGGTTGTGCCCAAGTTTGGTAAATTTGGCCAAGTAGTTTCGGAGGAGAAGATTTTTGTAAAAGTTAACAACGACGGACGAGGAATGACGGACGCCAAGTGATGAGAAAAGCTCACTTGGCCCTATGGGCCAGCTGAGCTAAAAAAATGAAGAGCTGAAATCAAACAAATAAAATAGAGAATGGAAACAGGGAATGTGTCAAAGAGACAACAACCCGACCAAAAAGCAGAAAACAGCCCAGGGCCACAAAAGGTCTTTAACACAGCAAGAAAATCCCACACCCAGAGGCGAGCTTCAGCTGGCCCCTAAACAAAAATGTATACTAGTTCAGCAAAAAACCACACATTGATTAATAAATATAATCATCCAGTCATGGAAAGTATAAATCAACTAATAATTAGAGAGAAAAAATTAATCAAATGTTGAAAGTATAATTTGCCTTACAATAGACGTATTTACACTTATATGCAAAGTCAGCAATTACTTAAAAGTCAAACAAGTTCCAGCTAAATTTTGCGTCACTATTTAAAACATTTGATCTCATAATTAAAAAGTGATGTTGCGTGACGCCAGATTAGGATATCCGGAGACAGATCTGGGGACATTCAGAACAAATTCAGCTAAAATTCCAAAAGTGTAAGTACATTTAATAGAAAAATAACTTTATTTTATTACCTGGGCAACTACCATCAATAACAAAAATATTATCTACTGCTATATCTCCTTTAAATCCCGAAGCTTTGGTTGCCACAAAATAAATATTTTGTTCAGTGTCAGGTGGTAAGGTGACACATCCTTTAATCCATGCCATATCCTGCTGCCCTGTTTTTGTCCACAGCTGGGTTTCAGTGGAGGTACGAGTGTCATGTGACAGGATGTCTAAAGTGCCGATATCATCTCCCAACATGTGGTAGGAGAAATATAAACTACTGGGATTATTACTGGTGAATGATGGGAAGGATAAGTAGGTTGTATCGCCTGGTTGTCCATGGGAACTCTCAACATACATAAAATGTCCTGTAAATGTAAAACAAATTTTGAAATTATCCCTCTTTGAATGATAATGACAATTACAATAATGTCTCTTGGTAATTTATGACTGATAAAAAAATGAAAAGTATGAATATCTCATATAAACTATGAAAAACTTACTTACTATCTGCTTATACATTTCTACTAAATCTGTACTGAATAGTTAAAAGTAAAAATTTCAAGCCTGTCCCACTAAAGAAACTTCATTTACTTGTCTTTTCCAAACTAAATTGGTACCCATGAAAATAAATGAATCCACAGTAAATATTTCTCTGTATGTCATTGGAGAGAGTAGAAGCCTGCTATATGTGTCCTATATTTTTGGGATTTAGAGACATTAAGTGCAACTAATGCTAGTGTAATGTTTAGCACCATTTATTTCTTTATTGTTTACTTCATTATATTCTGTAAGTGTTGCACAGTCATTTAAGAAATGAATGCTTCTTTTTGTAATTCATTGGGGTGTAAAAGAGTTGACAGAAGCACATTTTGTATGAAGCGCAGAAGCTCTTCCTTCTAAAAAAGTGTGCACGATCAACACTTTCACACCCCAATAAAATTACAAAAAGAAGCATTCATTTTTTATAATTAAATTTTTATGATAATAAGACCATGAAAAAAAGTTTTATCAAGTTTTTATTTTATTTACCTGTGCACTTTTTTGTAGAAGCACATGTCATCACGAGTGTAACATTTCATTTTGATATTAAGGTTAATTTTCTAATGCATGATGCGCGATTGTTGTCAGCCAATCAAACTAACGAATTTTCGTGAAACATACATGTAATGTATTTATTATGATATGAATACATGAGCAAACCTGTACTGAGGGGGGATAGGACCTTTATCGGGACTCCAGGATCGGGCGTTTTTAAGCTCGGGATTTCGGGATTGATCCTTTCGGGATCCGGGAATTCTTTTTTCGAATTTCGGGATGTCAGGATTTAAATTGTTTTAAATTCAGGACCTCGGGATTCCATGTTTTTAAGCCCAGGATTTCGGGATCAGGACCCCTCATGTACTGCATGCTGGTAGTTTTAGTTATTCTCTCTAGGAGTTATTTCTCACATGTCACACTGGCGTTGTGATGAAAGAAACAATGTCGAAAAAAGAAGCTTTTAGAATGGACCATGGAGGAACAAAAAAAAAATTGTTTGCAAATATATCCCCATTTGTATCAACATTAAGTATAAATTACCTCCAAGATTACCGTAAGCATCACCATACGGACCTGTGTTTTCTGATGGAGTCTTACTTTGTTGTCTGGACCATTGATATTTAGACCCTATAGTACAATTGGAGGAGTACTGGCAAGTGTTATTCCCCTCAAAGTTACATGTTACTTCATTCAGTTGTTCTGCAAATATATTCCAATACATGTACACACATTTTTTTCTCAAAATTCAAAAGCATGCAAAGGTAACCATTCTTTACTGGCTGTTTCAAATATACTAAAATAATCATAGATATAGACATAATACAGTATACCTAACTATATCCTGAACTTTTCAATTTTTATTTATACTAAAGATACCTGGATTCTTTAAAACTTGAACTTCGAAAATTAGCAGTGTAGTAAGGTTAGTAAAGTAAAAAAGACAGTGGAATTGAAAAGATTAAAGATGAAAATTTGAAAACTTAACAAAATATGGAAATACATTTTCATGGTTTAAGACTTTGATATTGATATAATAATTATTCGCCACAGAAAATATGACACTTACCTTTACACATTCCCTCCGAAATCACAACATCATCAAGGGCGAACACAGAATCACATCCGTCACCCAAAACAGCTGAAAATGTTACCGATGTATTACCAGACGGTAGATTCACACAAGAATAATACCATTCATCACTCTGACTTCCAGCCATTGAAAATACCATAGATGAGTTGAGAACATTACTGTGTTGGTTTACAGTAACTAAGAACGTGCCCATGTTGAGTCCATTCATGTGGTAATAGAAATACACCTTCATTGGTATGGATGACTGCACATCAAACGGAAGGGTAGTAAGATGGGCAATATTTCCTTCTGTTGTGTTGGGCAAACATGTTGAAGTATACATGTAACCTCCTACAAGAATAAGAAAATCAACTGTTTTATTAAAAAAGTTTTAAATCTTTTGGAAAACTATACATTAAGGAAAAAGTATTTTTCTGTCTTCCAAAACTATTCAAGTAAGGAAAAAGTAGTATATTATACTTCTTAAAAACACAAACATGATTAATGGTCAAATACATGATAATGGTCATTGTAGGTCTTATAGGAATGGTGTACAGACATAAGAGGTCTCTAAACACATTTATGTGAGCCAAAATTTGTTCCTGTGAAAAAAGTTCCAGTGGAACTTATATCACAGGAAATATGTTCTGGGAGAACTTTTTTCACAGATAGTTTCTATATAATTTGTTCCATCTCTATAAAATAAGTTCCACACTTTACCTGGTGAAATAAGTTCTGGATTTGGTGAAATTTGTTCCTTACCTAGTGAAATAAGTTCCGGGTTTGTGAGATTTGTTCCTTACCTGGTGAAATAAGTTCTGGGTTTGTGAGATTTGTTCCTCACCTGGTGAAATAAGTTCCTTGTCTGTGAAATATGTTCCATTGGTTAAACAAGTTATCTCATATACTGAGCATTTGTCACCAGTGAGTTTAAAGTTATCTACAGTTAGTACTGTATAAAACATGTATTATATATTGATAATTAATAAATCAAAAGTGTAAAATCCAATTTGGATCCTGTGAAGTATAGCAAATGTTTAATAAAATATCAAAATGACACTTAAGAACCAGAAAAGAGTAGAATAAGAAAAATCATTCAGAAAACAAGAATGTGTTCATAGTACACAGATGCCCCATCTGCACTATCATTTTCTATGTTCACTGGACCGTGAAATGGGGTAAAAACACTAATTTGGCATTAAAATTAGAAAGATCATATCATAGGGAACATGTGTACTAAGTTTCAAGTTGATTGGACTTCAGCTTCATCAAAAACTACCTCGACCAAAAACTTTAACCTGAAGCGGGACAGACGGACGGACGAACAAACGAACAAACGGACGGACGAACAAACGACACACAGACCAGAAAACATAATGCCCATAAATCAGGGGCATTAAAAAGTATAGTTAAAGATAAACATTTTTACTAATTTAAAAAGGACAAAGTGACTGATCAATTATATTAAAAGCCATGAAGAAACAAAAGACACTCTTTTGAAACTGTACATGTGCCATGACATAAGTACATGAATGACTAGAACACCCATGACAGTTAACAGGAAGCAAGAAGGAATACCACATAAAACATAAAAACAAATTATGATACATTTCCGATGCCTTTTTTCTTTTCTTCGTCCTATAGTTACAGTCATGCCTTCAATTGCAAATGTACCCCATTATTTCACTTTTTTAAAACTTTTAACATTGGAACAAAACTCATGGAGATGTAAATTTTGTTCCGGAACTTATTTCACATTTGGTAAAAAAAATTAGTTCTTTTGTACCTTTTGTATGATCTACTCTTGGTACATACTGTGCCAGAGAAGGGATCCAGTAAAATATTACCTGAACTGGTACCTTCTGTATGATCTACTCTTGGTACATACTGTCCCGGAGAAGGGACCCAGTAAAAACTAACCTGAACTGGTATACCTTCTGTATGATCTACTCTTGGTATATACTGTCCCAGAGAAGGGATCCAGTTAAAACTAACCTGAACTGGTACCTTCTGTATGATCTACTCTTGGCAGATACTGTCCCAGAGAAGGGATCCAGTTAAAACTAACCTGAACTGGTACCTTCTGTATGATCTACTCTTGGAACATACTGTCCCAGAGAAGAGTTTTGCATCAGATTGTATGTTCCCCAATTCCAAGCAAAGCTGGACTCTGATAATCTGGTGTAACGACAGAATGTGGCTGACTGGAAATCACATGACGCAAAAACTACAACAGAAAGATCTTTGATTAATGAGAGGGTCAGTGGAAGGGTTTTATAGAATAATGAGATAAAAAAAGAATAGAGAATAATTGATTAACAAGAGGGTCTGGAAAGGTTTTATAGAACAAGATAAAAAAAATAATAGGGAATAATGGGCCAAAAAAACCCCAAGAATAGTGAAAATTAAAAAAAAAATGAAATAATACAGAAATGATGTATCATCCAGACCCTCTAACAAGATGTAGTGTGAGCCCCTGCTCACTCACTTTAATTTATATACCCTGGTCTTGCTTTTGGATAGAAGGAAACATATAGTGTGGAAGGGGACAATAGAAATTAGACAACCTTCTTGTGTAAGGATGTTCCCTCTGTTTAAAAAAAACATGCTTTTTAAAAGTCATGTAAAAATTGATAGTATATAAATAAGGGAACTTAAAAAGTAGAAAAAAGTTACAGGTCCGTGATCGAGTTTTTGAGATATAATCAATTGATAAAAAAAAAAATAATTTGGCGGGAAAAGTTTTTCTCTAAGTTTGTTCATACATGTAACATTGACACCTATAATTATCAAATATGGCTTTTTAAACTATATGTAATATAATAATGAAAAGAAAAGTAGGGGTTAGTGCCAATAGTGGGCAAAGTTTTTTATTGGCACGTAACATGGATAAAACTAGAGGATTCTGAATATCTGACAAAAAGTCGAAAACAAGAGTAGTGAACATTCATAACAATTTAAAACTTGGTATCAAATATCAAGAAGCTATGATTTGTAGTTTCTTGTATGTGTATCAATGTGAAGAAATACATGCATGAAGCAAACAGGAAGTACATAAATGACATAGAGTCATGGGATAACAGCTATCAGGGATTTTGTGGTCACATGTGAACCATTAATTTAAATGTTTAACAAACTATTTTTTTTTCAAAGGATTGTATTGCAGACTTGGACAAAACCAAGCAAAAAAAAATATCCACGAAAATGCAAGCCTTCCTTAATCCACCAATATTGGTACACATGAAAAGAAAGGAATCCTGAAAATGTGTAACATAATATAGATAACCAATATAAAGCATTATACCAAAGAAGCTCTGATTCTTAGTGGCTGAAAAAGATCAGCAAAGACGTGTTACAGACAGACGTACAGAAGGACAAACAGAGGTAAACTAGTGTAGCCCAAGTATGTTGGATTGAGTGAGAGTATGAAGGAGCATGCTGTGTTAAAAATATATTCATTTACCCTGTTATCTTTTTCCAATGTTATCAAAATTAAAGTATATTGTAAACCAACTTATTTTTGCCAATAAACAATGCCAAGTTCTAAATCAAATAAAAAAAAAAAAAATTAAAAAAAATACATTTCTGTTTGTGATGCTTGCTAGGTTATTAAAGATGACATTATGAAATAAGTCTACATGCAATGTATTTAGTTTTTCTAGAAAGCCTTTTGAACATTTTTAACTGGTCTGCTTCAAAGTACAAAATTTATGAATTTTTCCTATCAAAATCAAAAGAATGACTTCATTTTAACAGAAAATCAGGTATTATCTGAAAAATAATCTTATTCACCATTTTTTAATTCCAATGATTCTATGTTTTTACAATTCGTTTGATTATATTGATGTTTGTTAGGTTTTAAGTTGGTTTTCATTGTCAATTTATTTGTTTGTCTGTTTAAGAAGTATACACTTACTTCGACATTCATGTCCTATCAGTTCCACATCATCTACTTCTATATCATCAGCATATGAGTTCCCTCTAGTGGCAACAAATTCCAGTTCACCATTGATTACCTCCCCTGTTGAGAACTGTGACATTGGCACACAAGCTGATTCCCATGATCCATTGGTGTCCAGATGATCTTTCATAAATATTTGATTTGTAACTCCATTGTGGTTCAAATTTACCTTGAATAAAATATACATGTTCTTTGGAATATATTTGAAAAAATGCCATTCAAACATATAAAGTGTATCGATTCAGGCTATATGGACCCTGTTGTTTTGTTTGTCTTTGGCTGCAGATCTTTTTTTTTTGGATTGTTTGGATGTCGATATGCTGTGTTGTACTGTGCAGCTTTTTCAACAATTTCTGTTATCTTTTTTTCTATGTGCCAATTCCTGTTATCTCTTCTTATGTGGCAATTTCTATCATCTCTTTTTTTTAAGGCAATTTCTCTCCTTTTATGTGGCAATTCTGTTATCTTTTTTATGTGGCAATTCCTGTTATCTCTTCTTATGTGGCAATTTATGTTATCTCTTCTTATGTGGCAATTTCTATTGTCTCTTTTTATAAGGCAATTTTTGTTATCTCCTTTTATGTAACAATTTCTGTTATCTCTTCTCATGTGGCAATTTCTATTATTTCTTTTTAAATGACAATTTATGTTATCTCTTCTTATGTGACAATTTCTGTGATCTCTTCTTATGTGACAATTTTTGTTATCTCCTTTTATGTAACAATTCCTGTTATCTCTTCTTATGTGACAATTTCTGGTATCTCTGTTTATGTGAAAATTTCTGTTATCTTTTTTTATATGGCAATTTCTGTTATCTCTTTTATGTGGCATTTCCTCTTTTTTTATGTGGCAATGCATGTTATCTCTTATTATATGGCAATTCCTGTGATCTCTTTTTATATGGCATTTCCTCTTTTTTTTTATGTGGCAATGCATGTTATCTCTTTTTATATGGCAATTCCTGTGATCTCTTTTTATATGGCATTTCCTCTTTTTTTTATGTGGCAATGCATGTTATCTCTTTTTATATGGCAATTCCTGTGATCTCTTTTTAAGTGGCAATTCCTGTGATCTCTTTTTAAGTGGCAATTCCTGTGATCTCTTTTTATATGACAATTCCTGTGATCTCTTTTTAAGTGGTAAGTTCTCTCTTTTAATGTTGCAATTCCTATTATCTTTTTTTTTCAAACAAGTTGTCTCAATTTACTTTTTATGTTATTGGGTTGATGACTGCATATAGATACTTATAAACAGTTCTCATTGTATAAATTTGTTGAATAAACTTCCCCTTATTTTCAAATAAAAGTGCCTTGTGAGAAATAATGGCATACTTTAAAGTGCCATAAATGAATATAACTCTATAGACGGGAAAATTTCTAAATTGACAGCCCAGAGTAGGATGGTGGTGGATGTATTTCACTTTTAAACAAGTATGTTTTCACTATTGTAAATTTTCCTTTTTTAGACGGTGAAGTTCCTTTGGCTCCAACATACAGTGTTTATATATCCCAACTAGTTCGTTATGCCCGTGTGTGTAGTGATGTCATAGATTTTAACGAACGTAATCAATGCATCACTGATAAATTATTAAGTCAGGGATTTCGTTACCATAAATTACTTAAAACTTTTACTAAATTCTTTCATAGTTACAAAGATTTGATTAGTAAATTTGGCTGTACTTGTAAAAAACTTATTAAAATGGTATTTCACATCCTAAATTTTACTTTATATTGTACTAAAAACTTTGTGATCCGTGTAAACTCATCGAACCTTTAAACAAACTTATTAGTATAGGTTATCTTACAAATGTTGTAATTAAATCTGTGAATATAGTTTACATTGGCACTAATATCGATTTTGTCATCAGCAAATTAAAACATAACTAAATTTGTATTCTTTTCAAACGGGATGTACTATAAAAGACACACCCATGTTCATTTTTATCTATAAAAAGGTTAACTCCTAACTTTCCTACTGCATGTTGATACATTTATTTTGGCATTGCACAAGTCATGTCTTCTTTGACTGTCCATGACGTTAAAATACTAAATCCCTGGGATGTGTTTTAGTTGATTTTAGTCTCTGATGCATGATTTTTTATTATTAATTGTTTTTGACTTTTAACTAGCTGTCATTACCTGCGAGTACTCTCAAATCGTACTTTCTTGTTAATTTGACCTGTTGACACAATTTGAAATGCTTTTTTGTTATTTAATGTTTACTTATTGGGGTTATATCTGGTCTATATACCAGCTTTGATAAGTGTTTAGTTTTACTATAAATTTTCACTTCTTCATACTATGAATATCAAAAT
Organism: Mytilus californianus; assembly: GCF_021869535.1. NCBI lineage: Eukaryota > Metazoa > Mollusca > Bivalvia > Mytilida > Mytilidae > Mytilus > Mytilus californianus. The sequence continues at coordinate 22,641,582 of NW_026262615.1, read as the reverse complement.
TATTTATTTTGTAATAATATTTCCTTTCAATTTAAACTGTATACCTAACAACAAAATTATTTTAATTTAATTGTGTATTAATATTATTTTAAATGCCTAAAATGGCGGATTTTTGTTCTAGCTTATTGTTGTTTTTCTGAAATTGTTTAACATTTCACAGCGGTATAAAACTGTTACTTTAATTATTCATCCCTTATTTTATTGATTTTGTATTTACATTGTATCATAGATCAAATTTATTCTTTCAGTGTATGTTCACTTGTGTTAATATGTCTTTTGATTGAGTTAAGCCATTTCAATTGATATTTTATAGTCTGTCTTTCTATGTTTAGATGCTACACTATTGTTTCAGATAAGGGTGAAGGTTTGGTACCATAAAAACGTTTAAACCCACTGCAATTGTTTGCACCTGTCCTAAGTCAGGAATCTGATGTTCAGTAGTTGTCGTTTGTTGATGTGGTTCATAAGTGTTTCTCGTTTCTCGTTTTTTATATAGATTAGACCGTTGGTTTTCCCTTTTAAATGGTTTTACACTTTTAATTTTTGGGGCCCTTTATAGCTTGCTGTTCCGTGTGAGCCAAGGTTCCATGTTGAAGACCGTACTTTGACCTATAATGGTTTACTTTTATAAATTGTGACTTGGATGGAGAGTTGTCTCATTGGCACTCATACCACATCTTCTTATATCTATGTTCTCAAAGTATTTTTACAACATATTCACTCATTTAACACCAATCCTCACATTTCTTTGCTGATTGTGGAGGCATATGTGAGGGTCTGGATAGGGATCCTTCATTTCTGCATTCTTTAATTTTTTAAGCCATTTTTCTCTATTCTTTATAAATCTTGCCAATTATTCTCTATTCTTTACTTTTAAGCACCCCATTATGCTATGTTTTTTTATCTATTGGCCTAATTTTCTTAATTTGCTTTATTCTTCATTTTTTTTGCCCATTTTTCTGTACTATTGGCCCATTATTCTCTATTCTGTAAACCCCATTCAGACCCTCATATATTGCTATGCAGTGTTTTTTTTTCTTTTAAGTGATTTTTTTCAATTTACTGAATACCATCTTATACTATGTCTAGCCCTCTCAACACTCAAATACCTCTAAAGATCCAGAGCTATCATTTCTGCTGCCAGTATTTCTATATTTAACTTTCAGATTTTGACTGGTTGTGGCATTGAGTGGTAGTGTAAATTTAGCCTTGTCACCAAATCTTCCAAACGATGCATCTGCTGTTAGATATAATTTACCAGCATCTAAGGTGGAGTGAAAATGTTATTGTTACAACAAATAATTTAAACAAGAATGTGTCCATAGTACAAGGATGCCCCAATCGCACTATCATTTTCTATGTTCAGTGGACCATAGATATTGGGGTCAAAACTCTAATTTGGCATTAAAATTAGAAAGATCATATCATAGGGTACATGTGTACTAAGTTTCAAGTTGATTGGGTTTCAACTTCATCAAAACCTACCTTGACCAAAACTTTACCCTGAAGCAGGACAGACAGACAAATGGACGGACGAACGAATGAACGAACACACAGACCGAAAAACATAATGCCCCTAGGTGGGCCATAAAAAATAAAAGAAGAATGTGTCTGAGGACATGAATGCCCTAGCTCAAGCTTGCTTTTCAAAGGAAAATGGGACTGACGAAAAGAGGGAAGGATGGAAAGACCTTAAAAGATGGAAAGACGGAAGGATGGACAGTCAAGGGTTATCCTTAATGCCCCCTTCGCCTTGTGGTTTGGGCATAAAAAACAAACAGTGTGAATAATTTGTTATAGAAAGATATATATTTACAGCAAGGACAATTTATGTTTACAAATCTTCTGGTTAGATTAATTTGTTGTAATTATTTATGTCATTCCCATTCTATATTGGATACTGTGGATTCACTTATTCTTGTGGATACCAATTTGTACTTATATGTATAACTTTTTTCATGGTTTTGCCGAAGTCTCCACTCCAACCTATAGATAGTTTGTACTTTGAAGAACATTTAAATTCATGGTTAACCAGGTATATCCACAAAATTAACAAAAATTGGTATCCTGTAAATAATAGTGAATCAGCAGTAAAAGTTACAAAATCTACATTCAATTCACAATTAACTAGAAATAAATGGAGAATGTGACCATGGGACATAGATGATGCCCCCGCTTGCAAAAAACGTTATAAAGGAACATCACTCGAGAAAAGTATAAGTGACGCCACCCAAATTAGAACTTCTCCCTCTGCTGCAGCAGGGGCATGAAAAAAAGAAGGAGGTATGATATCAAAGAGACTTTATCTTAATAAACTGCTTCCCTGAGCGCAGCTGGATACGCCCACAGAGGTCCAACCCTGAACAGTTGGTTCAAAAATGGACACAATATTCAAGCTTGATACAGGTCTGAATTTGGATTGTAATTAAATATTTGACATATTATAGGTTTCTGAATAAATGTAGGCAAAGAACTTGAAATTGGTTATATGAATTGAATTTATATTCAATTAAAGATTTCTTGCTGTTGTGCAATACACTGTGCTGTTGCGCAATACTTAGTAAATCTGTTGTCAGACTATAAACAAATAAAGTTCAATTTCTTCTCAATGTCATATTTGAAATTTATAAAAATCAATAGGGAGATTACATCAATAGCTATAAATAATTCACCAAAGTTTCATGAGAACTGCTGAAAGCATTTTTGAGTTATTGTCCAAAAACTGGAAAATCCCCCCTTTTTTAATGAATAAAACCCCATAACTCAGAAATGTAAAATCTAAAATTTATAAAATTCTAAAGGGAGCTTACATCAACAGATATAAACAATTCACCAAAGTTTCATGAGAACTGCTGAAAGCATTTTTTAGTTATTGGCCGAAAACTGGAAAATCCCCCTTTTTTTATGAATAAAACCCTGTAACTCGGAAACGTTAAATCTAAAATTTATAAAAATCCAAAAGGGAGCTCATGTCAAAAGATATAAACAATTCACCAAAATTTCTTGCAAGTTGGTGAAAGCATTCTTGAGTTATTGCCGGAAAACTGGAAAATCCCCCTTTTTTAATGAATAAAACCCCAAAAATCGGAAACATTTAATCTGAAATTTATAAAAAAACGAAAGGGAGCTCACGTCAATAGATATAAACAATTCATCAAAGTTTCATGCATATTGGTTAAAGCTTTTTTGAGTTAATGTCTGACATGTTGACGACGGACGGACGGTCAACGGTATACCATAATACGTCCCGTAAACGGGCGTATAAAAATAATGAATGTCTTTTATACTTTCAATATAATGTTAGTCTTATTGATAAATGAACAGAATAATATACTAAACCAACTAATTTTCGTGACTTCTGCACGTAGACAAAATTTGTAAATCTTGAATCTTCCCTTATTTAACTACATCTTGTAAATGTGAAAATAGCAAAACTAAATCGCAGCCAAAATGGACTAGAAAGGGCTAAACATGAAATAAAGTGTCAGCGAAAATAAGTTGGTTTATAGTAATATTGACACTGTGCTGTGATTAACTTTCAGTATGCTGAGGACATCAACTAAGCAGACTAAAATGAGTGAATAGGAAGATTGTGCAAGTAAGTAAATAATGTGATTCATCCTCAAAAAGGCAAGACATTTTTATTTTTAATATTCACTTAGTATAAAACTTATGTACATCATGTAATGAGTAACTTTTCTTCTCATACTGTCTGTAGGTCATGAAAGAAAACTGACTTAATTAACAATGAAATGTACTGCAAAGGAAAATTGACTTGATATTTACAAAAAAAATGTACTGTAGGTAATGGAGTTATCTCTCATATTTACAATGGAATGTACTGCAGGTTTGGAGTTATCTCCCATATTTACAATGGAATGTACTGCAGGTTATGGAGTTATCTCCCATATTTACAATGGAATGTACAGCAGGTTATGGAGTTATCTCCCATATTTACAATGGAATGTACTGCAGGTTTGGAGTTATCTCCCATATTTACAATGTAATGTACTGTAGGTTATGTAGTTATCATCCATATTTACAATGGAATGTACTATAGGTTATAAAATAATCTTCATTATTTACAATGGAATTTACTGCAGGTTATGGAGTTATCTTCCATATTTACAATGGAATATACTGCAGGTTATGGAGTTATCTCCCATATTTACAATGGAATGTACTGCAGGTTATGGAGAGATCTCCCATATTTACAATGGAATGTACAGCAGGTTATGGAGTTATCTCCCATATTTACAATGGAATGTACTGCAGGTTTGGAGTTTTCTCCCATATTTACAATGGAATGTACTGTAGGTTATGTAGTTATCTTCCATATTTACAATGGAATGTACTGCAGGTTATGGAGTTATCTCACATATTTACAATGGAATGTACTGCAGGTTATGGAGTTATCTCCCATATTTACAATGAAATGTACTGCAGGTTATGGAGTTATCTCCCATATTTACAATGGAATATACTGCTGGTTATGGAGTTATCTCCCATATTTAACAAAAGAATGTACTACAGGTTAATAGGTTATCTCTCATATTAACAATGGAATGTACTGCAGGTTATTTAGTTATCTCCCATATTTACAATGGAATGTACTGCAGGTTATGGAGTCATCTCTCATATTCACAATGGAATGTACTGCAGGTTATGGATTTATCTCCCATATTTACAATGGAATGTATTGCAGGATATGGAGTTATCTCCTGTATTTAACAAAAGAATGTACTGCAGGTTATGTAGTTATCTTCCATATTTACATAGAATGTACTGCAGGTTATGGAGTTACCTCCCATATTCACAATGGAATATACTGCAGGTTTTGGAGTCATCTCCCATATTTACAATGAAATGTACTGCAGGTTATGGAGTCATCTCTCATATTCACAATGGAATGTACTGCAGGTTATGGATTTATCTCCCATATTTACAATGGAATGTATTGCAGGATATGGAGTTATCTCCTGTATTTAACAAAAGAATGTACCGCAGGTTATGTAGTTATCTTCCATATTTACATAGAATGCACTGCAGGTTATGGAGTTACCTCCCATATTCACAATGGAATATACTGCAGGTTTTGGAGTCATCTCCCATATTTACAATGAAATGTACTGCAGGTTATGGAGTCATCTCTCATATTCACAATGGAATGTACTGCAGGTTATGGATTTATCTCCCATATTTACAATGGAATGTATTGCAGGATATGGAGTTACCTCCCATATTCACAATGGAATGTACTGCAGGTTTTGGAGTTATCTCCCATATTTACAATGGAATGTATTGCAGGATATGGAGTTACCTCCCATATTCACAATGGAATGTACTGCAGGTTATGGAGTTATCTCCCATATTCACAATGGAATGTATTCAGGTTATGTAGTTATCTTCCATATTTACAATGGAATTTATTGTAGGTTTTGGAGTTATCTTCCCTTTCAGTTTTTGATAGTTCATTTCATCATTCATATCTATTATGACTATAAAAGGTTAAAGAAATGATGGGTAGTTTTTTATGTAATTTTGCATTCTAGACATATGATAAAAAATTAAAATGTGTAGGCTTTCAAACAAGGCTTGCCAAAAATATTTGATACAGCCGGACATTTTTTCTTATCCCAATTTAAGTCCCTTTAGATTTAATAACAAAAGGCAATCATGGTACTTTAAATTCAGAAATTATTGCGTGCATTTATTATTGCGAATGTAGAAGAACAAACTAAAATGCAGGATTAATTATTGCGATTTAAGGAAAATGTGCATGCAGTTATATTAATAAGATATCAGAATGTGAGTTCTTATTATTGCGATACTCATTCAGTCGCATTATTCGCATTAATAAAAACCTCGCAATAATTTCTGAATTTACAGTAATCATTTGGGCATCATAAAAACAATATTAAACTTCAGACTTTTGATATAAATTTGATGTTCTGACTTACACTGTTACATTGACATAATATAAACATATATTACATAAAATAATAAATATTACCTGACAAGGAAGTGTTATAACCTGTCCAAACCCATTGGAATGGTATTGGATCAGCTATTCTGGTGTAGCATTCTATGTCCCATGGACACTTTTCATCAAATTCACAAACACTATTGGGGAAAGGCTCTGTAAAAAATAACATATACACATATAAAAACATCTTTTTTACATATATATACTGTTGTTGTGAAACAGTTTTGGACAGGAACACCCAGGATAATTTTATACAAATTCCTGGATTGATTATAAACAGAAAAGATAGATCATCATGTGGTGGAGGTGGTTTGATTGAAAGTTATTTTTCAGAAAAAGTGACATTTGATAGAATTAAGGGCTGTTCCATAAAAACATACATGGGACCAGGGAAGGCACTTCCAAATCTCAACTATGGGTGGGTATCATCTATGTTTTTGCATAGTGGAAATGTAAGTGAAATTTTAATTTGCCTCTATAGGTGGTTACCCCATTTTTAAAGTGCCTTCCCAGGGTACCATGTATGTTTTAATGGAACAGCCCTAAGTGACATAAGTGAAACAATGCAGTTTGAAATTAAACCTCTTCACAAAAAATCATTTCCATTGTGTTAAGTTTACAGACCTCCTAGTTCATTAATTAACTGGTTGATGAATTTGAAAAAGAACCGCCATCAATCATAATTCAGATATTATTTTAGTTGGTGTTTTTAATATATATTTTTTTGGAAACGAATAAACAACCACAAAAATGGCTAAGTTTATTAGAAACCTATAATCTCAACCAGATAATCCAAGAAGCAACAAGAGTAACACCAGATTCTTAGGCACCCAAATTGATCATATTTATGTCACCAATAAGGATTTGATACTAGAATCAAATGTTGCTAAATTCTCAATAAGTGATCATTATCCAGTATCTTTAACTAGGAAAGAAAAAATTGCCATTCATATTAAAAAAGATATTCATACCACCATTTCTTACAGACACTTTAAAAAATTTAATGAGACAATTTTTTTAAAGTGATTTAGCTATCGCACCTTTTGATCAAATTGAACATGAAAGAGCCTACTCATGGGGTTTTTGATTATGTGATTACTTGGCCATTTTTTAAAGTAATTATTTGATTACCAGACCAAATATTTCATGATTATATGATCATTTGATAATATAGGACTGTATTTTTGATTATTTGATTATCTTGTTTAAAAAAATAATTAATGATTATGTGATTATATAGGCAAAAAAATTGTGATTATGTTATTACTTGGACACCCCCATGAGAGGCCTCATGAAAGTCATCCAAACACATGTATACAGATGTGGTATGACATATTTAATGGAGTTCTAGATAAACATGCACCTATTATTACTAAAAGAGTTAAAAGAGACAGACAACCTGACATGTTCACAAATGAAATTAGTTATGCCAGGAAAATAAGGAGAAATACCATAAACTAGGAATGTGGTCACAGTTTAAATTTTGGCGAAAAAAGGGCCAATCACATAATTGATGAATCTAAGAGAAATTTGTATTCAAAGGTGGTAAAACATTCAAAAGTATCATAAGATTTGTGGAAATGTATTCACAGTCTAAACCTGTACCAGCAAGAAAATGCATATGAACTTCTAAATATGTCAATAAATTTGTAATGTTTTAAATTTTTTTACATCATGTGTTGAAAACTTAACACATTTCCATTTCCATTCTCAATTTAATTAAGAATTGATAGATCTATGAGCAAAAATCATGATTATGCAAAATTAACTCAATTTGTATAAAAGAAATTTACTAATTTGAAACAACAACTTGAAAAATGGTGAACCAACACCTGAAGTTATTATCGTGCGGTTGGGTAATAGCGGGTGGATACCACGCGGTATTCACAGTTGTCTTTCACTATAAAAACAAATAAACGACATTAAAGACAACAACACCCATCAATTACCGCATGGTGATTAATTTATTGTGGTCGACATGTTTCGCCAACAAGCGTGGCGTCTTCAGGACCATGAAGATGCCACGCTTGTTGGCGAAACATGTCGACCACAATAAATTAATCACCATGCGGTAATTGATGGGTGTTGTTGTCTTTAATGTCGTTTAATTTGAAACAAGTAAAATTCCCAATTCCACCAGTCACAATTAATAATCTATTTAATGAGATTATCAACTTAACATTAATAAATCCACCAGATCTGACAACATAGGACCGAAATTTTTTAAAATTAAGTGCTCCTTTCATAGCTTCATCTTTAACTTACATTTTTAACAGAATAATAGATACAAGTACTTTGCCCATTGCTCTGAAGTATGCAAGAGTAACTCCTGTTTTTAAAGCTGGGGAAAAATTCATGGCAACAATTTATAGACCAATTTCTGTACTTCCTGTTTTATCAAACTTTTAGAAAAGCATGTTTCAAAACATTTGTATGACTATCTAAAAAGACTTAATCTTTTACACCCAGCACAGTCTGGCTTTAGACAAGAACACTCTTGCAAAACTGCCCTTATCAATATCATAGATAAATGGGTACAGGACATGAATGTTGGTAACATCAACTTGGCAGTCCTTTTGGATTTTAAGAAATATTAGCCTTTGATGTAGTAGATCATGATATTCTCTGTAAAAAAACTTGAAATTTATGGATTTGATAATGCTGCTGTTTCTTTTTTAAAATCCTATTTAAATGAAAGAACTCAACAAGTACAAAAGAGGGACGAAAGATACCAGAGGGACAGTCAAACTCATAGATCGAAAAATAAAAAGACAAACAGACAAATAATAGTACAGATGACACAACATAGAAAACTAAAGACTAAGCAACACGAACCCCACCAAAAACTGGGGGTGATCTCAGGTACAAATTGGTAATGTTCATTCTGAAAAACTTTATATCAAGTATGGTGTCCCCCAAGGATCCATATCAGGGCCTCTTCTGTTTATTTTATACATAAATGACCTTCCTATCTATATGAAAAATTGTTGCACTGACTGATATCATCATCTGATGATGATTCAAATTTACATATTTCTGGTAATTGTAATCAAATTCTGCAGTCAAAGGTACAAGAAGATTTGCATTGTGCTAAGGAATGGTGCAATGATAACAATATGTTTATAAATAAAGATAAAACAAAATATATGATTATCGGAACTAAGCAAAAAGCAATGCCACATTACAGAAAGTTGTTTACCTTTTTTAATACAATCAAGTGATACAGCCTTCCACATATGAGGCATTAAAATTGACCATTCCCTCACCTGGACAAACCAAATTGATTTGATCTGCTCAAAAATTTCATCTAGACTAAGGCTATATCTATATTATTAAAGATTAAGAAATTTCTTAATCTAGACTGCAGGAAATTATTTTATAAAGGTTAGATCTTACCACTTATTGATTATTGTTGTATAGTGAGGAGTAGTCAGGTAGCAGTAAGGGTTTAAATAGGATATTAAAATTACAAAAGAGAGCTGCTAGAATAATACTAGAAACAGACCCTTTTGCTCCTTCTGAGCCCTTATTCAAATACTTAAAGTGGATGACATTTGAACAGAGAATAAAATATCACAAATTTGTGATGACATTTAAGTGCATCAAAAATGATGCCCCCTCATATCTTACTAGCAAGTTTCATTATGTTTCAGACAAAAATCCATACCCCTTGAGAAATGAGCGCTGTTCAATGAAGCCTCATAGTCCTTAAACCAAAAATAGAATTGTTGAAGAAATCTATCATGTATTCTGGGCCATCCTTGTGGAACAATTTGCCAATATCATTACAAAATATTAAAAATGTTAATTCTTTCAAATACAAATTCACAGATCATTTATTGAAATCGACCAATAACTGAAAAAATATAAAATATCAATTATATTTTTTTTTATCGTGATTATTTTTTCATTACAATTTATGCAGTTGAATTGAACATTGATCATTATACTTGAATTGTTTACTAATGTATGTCATGTATATCACTGTTTGTTTTGTTTTTGGTTTTTGACGATGAGTCGCCGCAGGGAAGATTAGTTATATAGCTAACTGTGTAACCCTCTTAAAATAAAGTATTGTTGTTGTTGTATTTGTCTCCATTGTTTAACAATGGCAATAAACAAATGCAAGTGTTTCCCCTTAAACTGACATGAACCTGTTGTTCAGTGTTTCTCGTTTTTTATATAGATTAGACCGTTGGTTTTCCTGTTTGAATGGTTTGACACTAGTCATTTTGGGGCCCTTTATAGCTTGCTGTTCTGTGTGAGCCAAGGCTCCATGTTGAAGGCCATACTTTGAACTCTAATGGTTTAATTTTACAAATTGTGACATGGATGGAAGTTGTCTCATTGGCACTCATACCATATCTTCTTATATCTATATAATCAGAAACTGATATATTGTTCCCACTGCTAACAGCAAAAGTTTGCCTATAAGTCTCATCTATTTTTAGTTCCACAAATCAAGACAGAAAACTGGTCTATATACATGTAGTAGTATATACAAGGTAAAAAGGAAGTATGGTATAGGAGGGGTACTGCTGTGGCGGGGAACAGTTCATATCAATATTTCTCAAAAACAAATTTTATGTAAAAGTCATTTCAATGCAGTTAACAAAATTCTAAGTTTTAACAAAATTCTATTAAGTTTTAAACTTCATTGATTTCTTTAAATCAATCATAATTTGCTTGCTTTGGAATAATTTTCATTTCATTGATACATAGCCTTTAAGGAGTGGTTTGATGAGGCCAAAAAATGGCCCTGACTTCTTACTTAAATTTCAAATTAGAATGTATTGAACAATATCACAATGAGTTATAGCTAATACAATGACTAAATAGGGAATATGCCTTTTTGTTGAAAATTTACGTGCTTGCATTCTATTCATGATGCCACAAATAGCATGTGCACTCATTTTGATTTTCCACAATAAATGAATGAAAATGGGTAAATGTGCATTAACTTTTTTGGACAGGAAACATAGAGTGTGCATATTGAGTCAACAAAAAAATTCTTTTAAGATAATATTTTTTTATGACATTTCACATATCTGCCAGGAATATTTAGTAAAATGGCAACTGCGCTTTATGTTTCCTAAGCATTAATTTGGTTGAAATCCAGACAATTTTGTCAAATTTTGCAAAAAATCTCTATTTTTGACCTATTCAGAATGTAAAAATCAACGCTTTTTATCAAAACTTTGACAAAAATAGTTCTATTTACCTTTCTCACATGTCTTTTAACCCCCTTCTCGCATGTCTTTTCATCAATCAACTTAAAACATTTTTTATCTTGAAACATAGAACTTAAAAATGGAGCCAAATATACCCCTTACTGAACTTACTCTTTTCATATATATGATCATTTAATTTGTGCTTGAGGTACACAAAGCTTATATATCTTTAGACAAGTAACATATCAATAACTAAAGTACATGACATAAATGAATAGTACTTACTGGCACATATTTCTTCCTGGTTTACTTTTATCTCATAAACATAAGCAACATAATAATATCCATAAATAGAATAAGTTGTTTTTCCTGTTATAACCAAGTTACCACGTACTGATGATGGCAAATCAAAACAGACACTTCTATCTCCACGTTCTGCATATCCAAGGTCATAGGTCATATCCACCGTTTCAAGTTGGACATGTAACTGTACAGCCTGATTTTCAATTGTCAAATTTAGGAATACACTTCCACTAGATGGCGTTGTGAATATGTTGGATATTAATTTTGATGTAACAATTCCGTAGGAAGAATATAAGGCAAAAGCTGTGAAATAACAAGATATTTTCTCTATCATAAAGCAACTTGCAAATCTGAAGCATTGTTACACTCGAAGCATTGTCATTAAGTTTTTATATGATTTATATTTTTACTTGTCATGAGCAGCACTAAGGGTGCCACTAGTGGAACAGGAGTTGCATACCTTTCCAAAGCATCTGGGTTAACCACCGGTTTTTGACAGGGGTTTCTAGTTGGCTCACTCTAAAGTTTTTTTCTTTAGTGTTTTGTGATTTATTAAAATTTTCTAGGAACTCACCTAAAATATTACTTTTATGTATTGGAAAAGAAAAATAGATATTCAAAAACTTGAGATTGATGTGATTATAAAATGCTTCTGTATTGTAGCTCCAAGATGAAGTAAACACTTATGCCTATTATAAAAATTGTCAATATATGCCCCTCGTATACAAGTCCCCATGGAAAGTACATTTAAATTGAATAGACTTATGGGAAGGATTGTTTTTTAAGCAGAAATTAAAAGCTCTAATAGTATGAACTCCTCAGAGAACGATCATAAGCTATTGTATTTATCTAATTGCACAGTTCAATATTTTTCCTTCAATTCTATGGTAATTGTTTTGTCAAACATTCCCTATACAATAGGAGAAACAAATATCTAATATCCTAAACTTTCTGTGTCACTAGCCTGTGAACAATTTGAAGTTGTGAGTTTGAACCCTGCACATGATGATCTTAATTAACCTGGATTGCCAGTGTTCCTGAAAAAGGATCTGGTTCTCTGCAGGCACTACGGCTTCCTCAACCAATAAAAACTGGCTGCCACAATATAGTCATGCTGCCTGAAAGTGGTGTTAAACACCAAAAATCAATCAATCAATCCTGAATATTTCTCATACAGATAATTGTCTCAATTACAGACTTATCTCACTTCATATCATAATTTAAGATTTCCAGTCCAAGGAGTGCATATTTATAACTTGACTACTTTATATGATTTTGTATGTTTATTGTATAAACAAAAAAACTAAAATAATAAAATTTATAAATCTGAAATTAAGTTCTTAATATTCTTAAAGCCCTATGCACTTAGTAATTATCCAAAATTTTCTAACATTATATTATAATTCTTTTCAGTCAAGTAGGAAAAGAATGTTACGAAATCATGAGCCTATGTCATTGACATTGCCTAGGAATACAAAGATAAACGGATTATCAATGGTCTTTCAAACTCAATTAGGATGTGTGTCAGATGTAGCCCTGCAATGAGATTGTAGTCAAGGAACTCCCTTAGCTTGAACGACCATTGATAATCTATAGGTATACATTGAATCTAAATGATTTTGGATGGTTGGAGAGTATACTGTTGATGGCAAATGATATTTTTATTTAAAATATTCAAAACTTTTTTTACTGGGGACCATCTAGAGCGTGATATGGTTGTATATAGATTGGCCTATTAATTGGTAATGACTGTATATTGACTGCTATATTTCTTTTGTATAACTAACATCATCTGTTACTGTTAGTTCAGAAATTATTGCAATTTTTGAAGAAAGAATATAAATGCGAGATTAATTATTATGATTTTCTGTAAATCCGCATATTTCTGAATTTACAGTATTCATACTAAATGATTCAAAAGTCCTGAATCTATTTTAAATCAACCTTAGTATCTAACATACCATAATTTTTTTGTGACCATCCAGTAACAACATTTTTGACTGTGTAGGAACAGGCTCCCTGATTGATCGAACCAAATCTACAGTCTATTGTACTAGTCGGAACAGTATTAACTAAAAAAGTAATATAAAAAATAATACATTTCTTTAATAGAAAAGAAAGGATATGGGTATTCATCCATAACACAAAATCATGGCAAATAAAAAAAAAAAGCAAATGAAAAAACCTTTTATTGCTTTTCTTCGCCTCAAAGTCACAGTGCAGTCTTCAATACAGAGCAAAACTCTCACCTCACTGCAAGTTTAATATAGCCCATAGCACCTGTTTCTTTGCATGTTTTTGTCTGTCATGTATATATATTAATACCAAACTTTTGTGTCATTCTTATTAATAAATGCAAATGGTAAGGGTTATTTACCTGAATTTTGTTTGCAGGGTTTTATTTCAAGTGTTTTTGTGCTTGAAGCTGACTATTCAGTATTTTGTGAAAAAATAGTAAAACAAGAGTGCACACGCTGAAATGTCTGGCCTGCTTTACTGACCATTGATTTTATGTTGAAAGTCTTAAAGATAAAGGTTTTACTAAAAGCATTACAAAAACTTAACATTTTTAAAAAACAAGGAGGTCAAGTTCAGATAAATTGTGTCAGACAGACATATACACCCTACAATGTTTTTAAACATCAAATATAGTTGACCTATTGCGTATGCTAATTGAAAAACAGACCAAAACACAAAAACTAACATTCACCAATGAACCATAAATATGAGGTCAAGGTCAGATGATACCTGCCAGACAGACATGTGCACCTTACCATTATTCCATACACCTGATGTAGCTGACCTATTGCTATAAGTATTTAAAAAACAGACCAAATGACAAAAATTTAAAACTGACCATTGAACCATAAAAATTGGGTCATGGTCAGATGATACCTCCCAGACAGACATGTACACCTAACAATCATTCCATGCACCAAATATAGTTGACGTATTGCTTATAGTACTTGAAAAACAGATAAAAAACACAAAAACTTAACATTGATCAACGAACCATGAAAATGAGGTCAAGGTCAGATGATATCTGCAAGACAGACTCATACAGCTTACAATCATTCCATACACCAAATTTAGTTGACATATTGCTTATAGTACTTGAAAAACAGACAAAAACAAAAAATCTTAACATTGATCAACGAACCATGATCAAAGAGCTGAAAGCTCTGAGGAAAAATGACGCCACTGTCTCTAATATTGTGATATTTTTTATGCAAGTTTTGATTTTCACATACCGTAATAAGTTTAACATTGCAACACGTCTCGTAAGCATATAATTGATATTCGTATATGTGTCTGTCTTTTCAGTACAAATGAATAGGTCAAGACAACCTGAATGATCTACAGTATCCAATTACTACTGGCTGTTTTTTTGTATAAATAAATAGGTCAAGACTACCGGAATGATCTACAATATCCAATGACTACTGGCTGTTCTTTTGTACTAATAAAAAGGTCAAGACTATTTGAATGATCTACAATTTCCAATGACTACTGGCTGTTCTTTTGTACATATACATAAAGACTACCTGAATGATCTAAAGTATTCTAAGTAATGTGATTTTTTTCTTGCAATTACATTTTTCTAAATCAAGAATATAGACTACTAGTATCCCAAATGATTATGAAGAGCCTGTTGTTAGCAAGCTCTTATACCCCACATACTCATTAAATAAGTTACTAGTGACCTAGTTATTTCTGTTACTTGAAGCAAATTATATTTCTGTATATTTAGACAATAGTATAATATTGTTTTACTAGTTTTATTTCACCTTGAAGATTAGACAAATAGGGATATTCCTTCAATTTTTTATTTCATGTCAGTCAGGTTGCTTTATATGAAACTTGAAACCACTTCGTTGCCATATTGTTATTTTATAACAACTCTGCCCTTGACCATGTTGACCCATGTAATTGATATTCATTCTTTAACCATATATCATAGTCAGTTAGTTTTTGATTTTGCACTCCCACACCACCTTTCATGTCTTTCAGGTCAAATGTCTGTCTCCATTTAAGTTAATGACATTGAACAATCATGGTATTAAACACAATTTCAATAGTGATTATGCTGTTCTCATGGGTCACCATATATTCAGCTTGGGTAGCATTCCAGTTATTGAAATTTGTGTCAGATTAGAACAATGATCTAGATCTTTAGGAATGGATCTTATAATTTAATATGGAGCCATAGTAAGGGACCCCTACACGGTAACAAAAAAAAAACAAGCTTGAAAGGATACAATGTCAAGCGGCAAAATCTATCACCAGAGATTACAAGTCAAAAGAGGATGGACGGGATACGTCTCTAAAATGCTTGCTGAACTGGAACTACAGCAAGATCTCCAGACAAGACGAACAAAGCGTTGAAGCCAGAAGTTAATATTTATGTAAAAAGTAGTTGAGGGGCTGATTCCCGCTATTGAACCATACTGTCATTCTATAATATCATTGCGTAACTATTTCTGTATTGGCCTTGTTATAGGTCCATGTCTTGGGTGTATTGGTCTAAGGCGAAGCGGAAGGCCAATACTGCTGGCTGAGGACCAATAATAAGGCCAATACAGAAATACACGTAATAGTATCTTTATTAATTAACTACAGTGTTACAATATTTTTTTTATTTCATTTCACAAGAGATAAACATTTTTACCTTGAAGTGGAACTATCCAAATCTCAGCTTCCTTTTATAAGATGCAATATCTAATGATTCAGTGCCGTTTGACTGCTGGCCGAGAACCAATAACAAGGCCAATACAGAAATACACGTAATAGTATCTTTATTAATTAACTACAGTGTTACAATAATATTTTTATTTCATTTCACAAGAAATAACTAAAACATTTTTACCTTGAAGTGGAACAATCCAAATCTCAGTTTCTTTTTATAAGATGCAATATCTAATGATTCGGTGCCGTTTGAAGTATCTTCAACCTTTTCTCATCTGATGAATTTTTCTACCCTTTCCAGTCACTATAAAGTGTTACAACTTTAATTTAGACACAACACATAAATAGTAATTGGAAAGGTACTGCCATTGCATGTGTAATGCAAATATATTTAAAAAAAAAATAATGTAAGAGTTGAAATTGATACAACTATCCATGAGCCAATTGACCAAAGAACGAAGATTTGCACAATTACAGAATGCATATGCCTGGTTCGGGTTTAAAAATAAACGACCGTTTAAATACAAAACATGAGAAGCGACAGTAAACAGTAAAAATCGATTTGTACCATCGACATGATGAAATTATGAGGTCGTCAAGAAATGAACTTTGTGATAATTTACTCGTTCCCCAAACCTGAAATAATCCCATCGTCTACTTTCAAAATGCTTTTTAAATGAATGGGACCGTCTTTAACCTAAAATATATGCCATACTGAACGTTTCAGCTTGTTTATGGTGAGTAAACCTGCGTCTTACAAACAACTGTTTACTTTCAGTTTGAGTTTATCGTGACTTACGATCTTAAAACTAGAGACGTTCCGAAATCCTGTTTGTAAACAAAGATTCATACGCACCGCGTGGGTATAACCGTATTACTAATTTCCGATTTTTTAAATCTTCGTAAATCTGGATAAAGAATAGTTTCTATCCAATGGATATCAAAATGATTCCGATTTTCACTTTTTTTAATGATTGTAAAGTTGAAATGGCATGAAAGGCTGACATTATTTAGGAGAACTATTTTGTCTAGCGATTGCTGATCATTGGAGGGTAAAAGTCCAACACCATAACAATGTATACATACCGATTGTTTACGATTGTAAGACATGTGCATAAAAGTGAAAGCTCGAATAAATATGAAAAATATAACAAAGGGATAGCTCCAAATACCATTTAATAACAAAAAACATATGGACAGGTCAAGATATCTTTTTGGTAAATAAAATAAAGTATGTAAACTGGTTCCCGTCCGACTACAACACTTTGTTCGAGTGTAGAGTAATACAAGCAGATTCCAGTTTGTAAAATGTAAAATAGTAAATATGAAACCGAGTGCGGTAGGCGGAGGCAATAATCGACTTCCGTAAGTTCTGGTCAATGGTATCGGAAACATGCCGCTGATAGCGTCATTTTCCAAAAATGAGGTCAAGGTCAGATGAAACCTGCCAGACTGACATGTACCCATAACAATCATTCCATAAACCAAATATAGTTGACCTACTGCTTATAGTATTTGAGAAATGGACCTAATCACATTACTTTTACCTTGATCGATGATCCATTAAATGAGGTTGAGGTCAGGTGAACTCTGTCTGACAGACATGTAGACGTTGCAAGGAACCCATATACCAAATAAAGTTATCCTATTACTCATAATAAATAAGAAATTCACATGACAAAAAAAACTCAACTTTTTATTTAAGCAGTTGCTGAACCATGAAAATGAGGTCAAGGACAATGGACGTATGATTGACAGAAACTACATAACATAAGGCATCTGCATACAAGGTATGAGGCATCAAGGTCTTTTACCTTCTGAAATATAAAGCTTTATACAACTAGTTTACACCACCGCCTGATAGTTATACCTATGTCTCGCATACTGTGACTTTTGTCACAGGCAAGACAAAAATAATGTGTAAGCTTTTTTTGTATTTATTATTAATCATGAAATGGCTATTAATAGATCTGATTACACAGATAATTGTGCACACATGATCTATGTATTACATTAATTAGATACTGGACACACGATCTATGTATTACAATAAGATACTGAACACATGATCTATGTATTACAATTAGATACTGGACACATGATCTATGTATTACAATAAGATACTGAACACATGATCTATGTATTACATTAATTAGATACTGAACACATGATCTATGTATTACAATAAGATACTGAACACATGATCTATGTATTACAATTAGATACTGGACACATGATCTATGTATTACAATAAGATACTGAACACATGATCTATGTATTACAATTAGATACTGGACAGATGATCTATGTATTACAATTAGATACTGAACACATGATCTATGTATTACAATTAGATACTGGACACATGATCTATGTATTACAATACGATACTGGACACATGATCTATGTATTACAATACGATACTGGAAACATGATCTATGTATTACAATTAGATACTGGACACATGATCTATGTATTACAATTAGATACTGGACACATGATCTATGTATTACAATATGATACTGGACACATGATCTATGTATTACAATTAGATACTGGACACATGATCTATGTATTACAATAAGATACTGGACACATGATCTATGTATTACAATACGATACTGGACACATGATCTATGTATTACAATAAGATACTGAACACATGATCTATGTATTACAATAAGATACTGGACACATGATCTATGTATTACAATTAGATACTGGACACATGATCTATGTATTACAATAAGATACTGAACACATGATCTATGTATTACAATTAGATACTGGACACATGATCTATGTATTACAATTAGATACTGGACACATGATCTATGTATTACAATAAGATACTGAACACATGATCTATGTATTACAATAAGATACTGAACACATGATCTATGTATTACAATAAGATACTGAACACATGGACACATGATCTATGTATTACAATAAGATTGTGGACACATGATTTATGTATAACACATGAGCTCTTCTCAAATAAGATAAAGGACACATGATTTATGTATTACACATGAGCTGTATTCCAATAAGATTGTGGACACATGATCGATGTATTACAATTAGATAATGGACACATATAAAAAAAGAAGTATAATTGCCAATGAGACAACTCTCCACCAGAGACCAAATGACATAGAAGTCAACAACTATAGGTCACTGTAGGGACTTCAACAATGAGTAAAACCCATTATATATTTCAATGAGATAATGGTCACATGATCTTTATTACAGTTAGATTTTTTTAGAAATTTGGTGTTCAAATCAGGTTGTAAGACACAATATTCTGTTAGTTTCATTTCCTTGGGGAGACATATCCTCAGATTGAGAAACTTATTCCAAAAATGAACTTGAACATCATTTAGTGATAGATGATTCAGTAATCTAATTATCCTTTATACACCATTTTCTTTAAAATAATTTAGAACACAATGTATAGCACTTACCACATTTTATTTCAGTTAAATAATATTGCAAGGCTGGATAAATGGTACAGTCAGACAGATGCTTTTTCCATGATGAACATTGTACAATCTGATATGGCATATAGGGTTCATAATAACTTCCTGTGTGTGATCCAGCCCTAAAAATAGAAAAATAACTTAATCTTGCAATCCCGCCCCTCTGATATCGTCCTGCCTCAATTTTTTTAATTTTAAAAATTACAATTTCTGCATTTGTGAGTTTCGATTACTGGTAACTGTGATGATAATTTCGTTTCATACAAATATTCCTATTCTTAAATTATAACATGACTGGCAGAAAAGAAAATCTAACAATTAATTTAATTTGCCTTAAGGAAGAAAAGGTAACAGGATGGGGACTACCACAAGTGGAGCAAATCCATGGTCTCCTGTAACAAAATTATCTCATAGAGTAACAAGTCCAAGGTTACTGATCAACAAGCATTCTGAGATTATTGCATGTCAATACATAGTCCCCTACTGGTTAAAAAATAATTGTAATGGAACAAAATGCTAACTTGATCTATAACTTGTTGTGGTGTAAATATCTTCAGTCATGACGAAAAGAAGTGTGGAAAACTGATTATTTGAGTGAATTTTCTAAGTCCGCACAAAATCATCAGATCAGAACAAAATTCCAACTTGATCTGTAACTTGTCATGATAAAACAATGTATCAATTATTAAATCAATATCTTCAAGCATGACGAAAAAAAGTGTGCAAAACTGAATATTTGAGTAAATTTTCTTAGTCCAAGGACCATAATTCTGCACAAAATTATCAGACCGGAACAAAATTCTAACTTGATCTGTAACTTGTCATGATAAAACAATATACCAAAGATCAAATGACTATATCTTCAAGCACGAAGAAAAAAGTGCAGAAAACTGATTTGCCGGACTGACGGATGGACAGACAGATAGACGGACGGAGTGCAAACCTAAAGTCCCCTTCAACTTTGTCGGTAGGGGACTAAATAAGAATAAAATAAGGCTTTCCCGGGTACTAATGAAATCTTAACCCCGTTTTTTTTGCAGCCACAGGACCAACACTGAAATTTAAAAAAAATTTATATACTGTGCAAGTTCTTTTATTCATGGGTTACCAGTTTCCTGGTTTTTTCATGGATGGCTTTATCCACAAATTCAATTCTATCTCCTCATAATTCTCATATGTAAAAAACAAATTTCATGTTAGGCTTGCTTTTTTATTTCATAAGAATTAATTCTATAATTCAAAGTACATTTGTAGCTTTTTTTATGTTATCCTTTTCTTTAAGTGACATGTTTATTACCCAATTAACACCTTTGATGATGGCTTATCAGTTCATCATTCAATCTTGGCTTAATTAGAGTCATCACTTCTGATTATATGTGTGTAGCAATTAAAATGTTTACTTTGTTTTTCCTTCAAACGAGACAATTTGTTAGAATAGACGAACCAACTTATTTCCAAAAGCAATTACTTATTAAAATGTTGATGAATGTTGTCAGTAATGAAAGACGAAAAAGAAAGTGAAAATAAACACCTTATTTTGCATGTCTTATCAAACGACATTATAAAAGAACATATGATTATTTTCAAGAATCTTTGTTTCTGATGGCATCAAATTCTTCAATCGATTTTTGTCTCAGAAAACTAAAATCCAAGAATTTAAGATCCAACGAATATGCAACTTTTGCTCAAACCACGAAAATTAATAGCCACAAATAAAAGTACTTTCACAGTAGATTATAATATGATAGCCTGTAGTTAAATTCTTATAGGCCAGATAGCAATTTTACAAGACTGGGCTGGTTGGCATGTGGCCAAGAGTGAATCTCTCCTAAACAATTGAAGCAAAAATCATTGTTAGATATAAAGTCATTAAATGATATTGGATAATTGTATATACGAAGTATCCTAGATACTGACAGACTAAAGTAAATTGGACTAACGAATATCCTAGATACTAACAGACTGGAGTAAAATTGCACTTATGAATATCCTAGATACCAACTGACTAGAGAAAACTGCACTCATGAATATCCTAAATACTGAAAGACTAGAGAAAATTGCACTTACCAACATCCTAGATACTGACAGCTTAAAAAAAATTGCACTAACAAATATCCTAGATACTGACAGATTAGAGAAAACTGCACTTATGAATATCCTGGTTACTGACAGATTTGAGAAAATTGCACTTAAAAATTTCCTCGATACTGACCTATTAGAGAAATTTGCACTTGTAAATATCATAAATACTAACAGACTAGAGTAAATTGCCCTTACAAATATCCAAAATACTGACAGACTAGAGAAAACTGCAATTATGCATATCCTAAATACTGACAGACTACAGTAAATTACACTTACCAATATCCTAGATACTGACAGATTAGAAGAAATTGCTCCTACAAATATCCTAGATACTGACAGACAAGAGAAAATTGCACCTGCATATATCCTAAATACTGACAGAATAGAAAAAAAAATCACTTACTAATATCCTAGATATTGACAGACTAGAGAAAATTGGATCGACTTATGAATATCCTAGATACTGACAGACTAGATAATTGCACTTATGAATATCCTACATACTGACAGATTAGAGAAAATTGCACTTATGAATATCCTAGATACTGACACACTGGAAAAAATTGCACTTACAAATATCATAGATACTGACAGACTAGAGAAAACTGCACTAATAAATTTCCTAGATACTGACATATAAGGTAAAACTGCACTTACAAATATCCTAGATACTGATAGACTACAGAAAATTGCACTTCAGATATTCTAGATACTGACAGATATGAGAAAATTGCACCTATGAATATCCTAGATACTGACAGACTAGAAAAAATTGCATCTATTAATATCCTAGATACTAACAGGCTAGAGAAAATTTCACTTATAAATATTCTAGATACTGACAGACTAGAGAAAATTGCACTTATTAATATTTTAGATACTGACAGACTAGAGAAAATTGCATTTTACAAATATCCTAGATACTGACAGACAAGAGTAAATTGCCCTTACAAATATCCAAAATACTGACAGACTAGAGAAAACAGCAATTATGCATATTCTTGTTACTGACAGACTACAGTAAATTACATTTACGAATATCCTAGATACTGACAGACTAGAAGAAATTGCACCTACAAATATCCTAGATACTGACAGACTAGAGAAAATTGCACCTTCAAATATCCTAGATACTGACAGATAAGAGAAAATTGCACCTACGAATATCCTAGATACTGACAGAATAGAAAACATCACTTACTAATATCCTAGATATTGACAGACTAAAGAAAATTGGATCAACTTATGAATATCCTAGATACTGACAGACTAGAGAATTGCACTTACGAATATCCTATATACTGACAGATTAGAGAAAATTGCACTAATGAATATCCTAGATACAGACAGACTAGAAAAAAATGCACTTACAAATATCATAGATATTGACAGTCTAGAGAAAACTGCACTAACAAATTTCCTAGATACTGACATATAAGGTAAAACTGCACTTACAAATATCCTAGATACTGACAGAGCAGAGTAAATTGTCCTTACAAATATCCATGATAAAGACAGACTAGAGAAAACTGCACTTATGAATATCCTAGATACTGACTGACTAGAGTAAATTGCACTTATAAATATCCTAGATACTGATAGACTAGAAAAAATTGCACTTCAGATATCCTAGATACTGAAAGATATGAGAAAATTGCACCTATGAATATCCTATATACTGACATACTAGAAAAAAATGCATTAATGAATATCTTAGATACTGACAGACTAGAGAAAATTTCACTTGTAAATATTCTAGATACTGACAGACTAGAGAAAATTGCAGTTACGAATATTCTAGATACTGACAGACAAGAGAAAATTTCACTTATTGATATTTTAGATACTGACAGACAAGAGAAAATTTCACTTATAAATATCCTAGATACTGAAAGACTAGAGAAAATTGCACTTATGAATATTCTAGATACTGACAGACAAGAGAAATTTCACTTATTAATATTTTAGATACTGACAGACTAGAGAAAGTTGCACTTACGAATATCCAAGATACTGACAGACTGGAGAAAATTGCACTTACAAATATTCTAGATACTGACATACTAGAGAAAATTGGATTGACTTAGGAATATCCTAGATACTGACAGACTAGAGAAAGTTGCACTTCAGATATTCTAGATACTGACAGACTAGCGAAAATTCTACTTACAAATATCCTAGATACTGACAGACTAGAGAAAGTTGCACTTAGGAATATCCTAGATACTGACAGACTAGTGAAAATTTCACTTATTAATATTTTAGATACTGACAGACTAGCGAAAATTCTACTTACAAATATCCTAGATACTGACAGACTAGAGAAGGACAGTATGTTGTCTCATAACAGTGCACATAACCAAACTGTCGGTTGAAAACAATTTCCATGATCCCTTGAATATCAGAAGTTGTATTTGTTGTCGGTATGATATCCATATGGGATATCGTCACTTTAAAAAACAAACAAAATTAGAATCAGGGTATACCATATGATATTTTGTCTTTGAAAAAATAAGAATGTTCTTTAAGGTATTTTATTCTATCAATACAGTGTTATGTTATATCAAAGATTAATTAACAAGTGGAACTGCGAGCTACTGCTCACTGATGATACCCCCACCCCCAAATATGCATTTGGAATATTTAAACCATAATAATTACTTGAAAAATATTCATGGGATGGATGGACAGACTGAAGGATGGACGGAAGGACAGACAGAGGTAAATACAGTATACCCCACCTTTTTTAAAGCGGGGGTATAATAAACAATATAAGTATTTATTACATGATAAAGATAAAAGTGTGAACAAATGAGGGATAGACATCAATGAGACAGCAATCCAACACTACAAGTTGGGCAAAATAAATAGAGGTTACCATGTTTTCGTCACTGTTTTATATGACATCAGCAAGATATGTTTCTTTAACGTTTTGAAACAAATTGTTCCTACAATTTTACATGATTTAAAATTGAGAAACAATCAGTACAAGCCAGATCACATTATGACACAAATGTACTTCATCAGAATTACTAACCTTAATGAACTACACCATTGATGTCAAAATTAGGTCAATTGTCATCTATATTTTCTTTAAATAAATATGTAAACAATCAGATTTGTGACGACACCTAATTTTTTTTAAGTTCAGTGAAACTTGTTCGAAGTTAAGTTTTAAGTTAGATGCCTGTCTAAACTGAACCTCTTGGATGAGGGTGGTAAAGGGGGATGCTTGCATGGAAAAAACAAGAAATAAGACATAATTTCACATTGAACGTGAAATAATTTCTGTCATAACTGTGCACGAAAAATAAAGACTTTGATGCGATTCTTTTGTGACTGATTCACTGTCATCCTGTATATATAAACTCTCTGTTTTACTAGATATTCCCGATTAAGTATATATATTTATGATATAAATGGTTTACAGCTTTTAAAAAAGTATATAACGATCTTCTTAACTTTTAAAATGCAAATATCCTGCAGACACGAAAGTGTATTCTTGATCTATTCCATTGTCTTTATTAACAAGAATACACAACATCAAAGGCCTTTTCACTTTTTCAAAAACAAAATTGAATCAATTTTTTCTTGACGATACCTGCCAAGTGTTTGAATTTTATTTGAAAAATACCGAGCACGGAAAATAAGTATTCTGAAATTCATGATGCATGTAAAATTAAATAAGCAGACAACTTTGAACAAGGCACCTGTCTTGCACAACTGAACGTCAAATAAAAGAAGTAAAATCATGTTAAATGTGACAAAAAAATGGCGATCACATTGCACAAAAAAACCTATACCACCCTCTTGGATTGATACTGGAATTTAACTGGCCTTTACTGAAACTCTTGGTAAGATGCCAAAATTTAACCTGTCTTAACTTATATAAACCCATAGAATACATGACAACTGGTATCTCCTATTGGAATTTAGCTGGTCTTAACTGAAGCACTTACTTAGATATTGGAATTTAGCTAGTCTTAACTGAAGCACTTACTTAGATATTGGAATTTAGCTAGTCTTAACTGAAGCACTTAGTTAGATATTGGAATTTAACTAGTCTTAACTGAAGCACTTAGTTAGATATTGGAATTTAACCTGTCCAACTGAAGCCTTCAGTTAGATACTAGAATTTTACCTGTTTAAACTGCACTCCTTGATTAGAGAATGGAATTTAATCTGTCTTACTAGTAACTAGACCCTTGGTTAGATACTGAATTTTAACCTTTATCAATTGAACCCCTTGAATGAATATTGGAATATAACTTGTCATAACTGAAGCGTTGAGTTATATATTGGAATATACAACTTGTCTTAACTGAAGCCTTTGGTTAGATATTGGAATATAACTTGTCTTAACTGAACCCCTTGATTAGATACTTGAATTTAACCAGTCTCAACTAAAACTCATGGTTAGATATTGGAATTTAACAAGTCTTAACTTAAACTCTTGGCTAGATATTGGAATTTAACCAGTCTTAACTAAAACTCTTGATTTGATACTGGAATTTAACCTGTCTTAACTTAAACTCTTGGTTAGATTTTGGAATTTAACCAGTCTTAACTAAAACTCTTGATAAGATACTGGAATTTAACCAGTCTTAACTAAAACTATTGGCTAGATATTGGAATTTTAATCAGTCTTAACTAAAACTCTTGATTAGATACTGGAATTTAACCAGTCTTAACTAAAACTCTTGGTTAGATATTGGAATTTAACCAGTCTTAACTAAAACTCTTGATTAGATACTGGAATTTAACCAGTCTTAACTAAAACTATTGGCTAGATATTGGAATTTAATCAGTCTTAACTAAAACTCTTGATTAGATACTGGAATTTAACCAGTCTTAACTAAAACTCTTGGTTAGATATTGGAATTTAACCAGTCTTAACTAAAACTCTTGATTAGATACTGGAATTTAACCAGTCTTAACTAAAACTATTGGCTAGATATTGGAATTAAACCAGTCTTAACTAAAACTTTTGATTAGATACTGGAATTTAACCAGTCTTAACTAAAACTATTGGTTAGAGACTGGAATTTAACCAGTCTTAACTAAAACTTTTGATTAGATACTGGAATTTAACCAGTCTTAACTAAAAGTCTTGATTAGATACTGGAATTTAACCAGTCTTAACTGAAACTCTTGGTTAGATATTGGAATTTAACCAATATTAACTAAAACTCTTGGTTATATATTGGAATTTAACCAGTCTTAACTAAAACTATTGGAATTTAACTTTTCTTAAATGAACCTCTTGGCTAGATAATTTAATCAGTCTTAACTGAAACCTTGGTAAGATATTGAAATTTAACCTGTCCAAACTAAACTCTTTGGTTAGATGCTTACATTTCACTGAGCGTTAATTTTGTTATATTTCCTTAAACATACATGTAATCCCCAAACAGAAGATCATAATCATATAAATATGTCAATACTTACTTGTTCCAAAGGCAGTAGTTCTAGGGGTTGTACCAGTTGAATTACTTGTGAATTGAGTCGTTATTGTACTACTATTTCCTACATAGTCTGAAATTCCAGAATTCAATTTCTGCATTAATATTGTAATAAAAATTTACTCTTAACATTTTACAACTAGATAATTTCTTTAAATAATTATGATTTTGCATTTTAAAAAAATATGGAGAATACTTAAAATCACATATAGAAAACACAACATAAAACCCAAACTATCATACCAGGCCTTGCTTTCATATAAATGTTGAGTATGATTATGGATCTCAGCCTCAGAAATCAACCAATCAAAGTACTGGATTTGGTGTTTTAAGCACACATTTTTCCTGAGAAAAAATTTATGGTCAAGACCCCTGGGTCTTTTATTAATTAGTTTTTTTTTGGGGCCTTTTATTATTTAGTTTTGTTACTGTATGACATGAGTTTTGCTCATTTTATTGAAGGCTGCCCAGTTATGTGTTATTCTTCACGCAGTGATTCTTCACATCTTTGTTCTTTGAGCTTTATGGGTAGATGTCATATTGGCAATCATACAACTTCTCCCTTTATAAGGATATTTGCTACTCCTGTTTTTCATTTTTGTCAGATATTCGGAACCTTCTAGTTTTATCAATGTAGTGCCAATAAAAATTTTGCAACCTAACCTTACTTTTTTTCCATAATTTTATTACATATAGTTTAAAAAGCCGTTTTTGAAATCATATAAAATCCTGGTTATTTTTTCATCGTTTTTGAAAGAAAAAAGGTGCCAATGTTAAATATATGAAAAATCTAGAGAGATTCATTTCCTACCAACTTTTCAATTGATTATATCTCAAAAACAAGGACAAAGACCTGTCATTTGTTTCTGCTTATTAAGTTCAGTTTTTTATATATACTATCAATTTATATCAGTTTTTTAAAAAAATTGTTATTTTTAAACCGAGGAGCGAACATCCTTTAATCTAAGGAAACAGATCAAAAACCCTTTTACAGTTTATCCATCAAAAGTGTCAGAGATGATTTTGCTCATAGAGAAAAAAAACTAGAGGCTCTCAAAAGCCTGTGTCGCTCACCTGACTCTACTTTGGTTTTAGAAATCATGTAAAGATAGATAAAAATCATAACAGATACCCAAATAATGATTGAGGCCAAATTTGGATTAATATTGGTCCCGTTATTTAATAAAATATCCTGGTGGCCATCTTGAACAGTAAATCGGCAACAAAGTAGCCACACTTGGTCAGCACTTCATAAGGAACATTCATGCCATGTTTGGTTTCATTCCATTCAGTGGTACTCTAAAAGAAGACATTTGTATGTATTTCCCATAGGGTCCTATGTTAAACTAAGCCACCCCCACCCCCCACCCCCCTAGCTGCCATCTTGGACGATGGATCGACTGCAAAGTAACAACACTTGGTCAGCACCTCATAAGGAACATTCATGCCATGTTTGGTTCCATTCCATTCACTGGTTCTCTAAAAGAGGACAATTGTATGTATTTCCCATAGGGTCCTATGTTAAACTAAGTCCCCCGCTGTCGGCCATCTTGGATGATGGACTGACTGCAAAGTAACAACACTTGGTCAGCACCTCATAAGGAACATTCATGCCATGTTTGGTTTCATTCCATTCAGTGGTTCTCTAAAAGAAGACATTTGTATGTATTTCCCATTGGGTCCTATGTTAAACTAAGTCCCCCGCTGGCGGCCATCTTGGATGATGGATCGGCTGCAAAGAAACAACACTTGGTCAACACCTCATAAGGAACATTCATGCCATGTTTGGTTCCATTCCATTCAGAGGTTCTCTAAAAGAAGACATTTTGTATGTATTTCCCGTAGGGTCCTATGTTAAACTAAGTCACCCACTGGCAGCCATCTTGGATGATGGATCGGCTGCAAAGTAACAACACTTGGTCAGCACCTTATAAGGAACATTCATGCCATGTTTTGTTTCATTCCATTCAGTGGTTCTCTAAAAGAAGACATTTGTATGTATTTCCTATAGGGTCCTATGTTAAACTAAGTCCCCCGCTGGCGGCCATCTTGGATGATGGACCGACTGCAAAGTAACAACACTCGGTCAACATCTCATAAGGAACATTCATGCAATGTTTGGTTCCATTCCATTTATTCGTTCTCTAAAAGAAGTCATTTTTATGTATTTCCCATACGGTCCTATGTTTAACTAAGTCCCCCGCTGGAGGCCATCTTGGATGATGGATCGGCTACAAAGTAACAACACTTGGTCAGCATCTCATAAGGAACATTCATGCCATGTTTGGTTTCATTCCATTCAGTGGTTCTCTAAAAGAAGACATTTGTATGTATTTCCCTTAGGGTCCTATGTTAAACTAAGTCCCCCGCTGGCGGCCATCTTGGATGATGGATCGGCTACAAAGTAACAACACTTGGTCAGAACCTCATAAGGAACATTCATGCCATGTTTGGTTTCATTCCATTCAGTGGTTCTCTAAAAGAAGACATTTGTATGTTTTTCCCATAGGGTCCTATGTTAAACTAAGTCCCCCGCTGGCGGCCATCTTGGACGATGGATCGACTGCAAAGTAACAACACTTGGTCAGCACCTCATAAGGAACATTCATGCCATGTTTGGTTCCATTCCATTC
Organism: Mytilus californianus; assembly: GCF_021869535.1. NCBI lineage: Eukaryota > Metazoa > Mollusca > Bivalvia > Mytilida > Mytilidae > Mytilus > Mytilus californianus. The sequence continues at coordinate 22,611,774 of NW_026262615.1, read as the reverse complement.
AGTGGTTCTCTAAAAGAAGACATTTTTATGTATTTCCCATAGGGTCCTATGTTAAACTAAGTCCCCCGCTGGCGGCCATCTTGGATGATGGATCGGCTACAAAGTAACAACACTTGGTCAGCACCTCATAAGGAACATTCATGCCATGTTTGGTTCCATTCCATTCAGTGGTTCTCTAAAAGAAGACATTTGTATGTATTTCCCATAGGGTCCTATGTTAAACTAAGTCCCCCGCTGGCGGCCATCTTGGATGATGGACCGACTGCAAAGTAACAACACTTGGTCAGCATCTCATAAGGAACATTCATGCCATGTTTGGTTCCATTCCATTCAGTGGTTCTCTAAAAGAAGACATTTTTATGTATTTCCCATAGGGTCCTATGTTAAACTAAGTCCCCCGCTGGCGGCCATCTTGGATGATGGATCGGCTACAAAGTAACAACACTTGGTCAGCACCTCATAAGGAACATGCATGCCATGTTTGGTTTCATTCCATTCAGTGGTTCTCTAGAAGAAGTTCAAAATGTAAAAAGTTAACGCCGACGACGGACGACGACGGACGATGCCGGACGACGGACGACGGACGCCAAGTGATGAGAAAAGCTCACTTGGCCCTTCGGGCCAGGTGAGCTAAAAAACAGAAATTACTGGCAGCAATTAACTATGTAAGAAATAATTCTAAAATTAAAAGTTTAGTTGTTTAGACATGTGGAGCAGGATCTGGTTACCCTTTCTGGAGCGCCTGAGATCACCCCCAGTTTTTGGATGGGTTTGTGTTGCTCAGTTGTTGGTTTTCTATGTTTTGTTTTGTGTATTGTTGTTTTTTTAGCCATGGCGTTGTCAGTTTATTTTCGACTTATGAGTTTGAATGTCCCTTTGGTATCTTTCGCCTCTCTTGTTGTCCATTTGAAACAAATAAATTATTGAAAACAAAATCTTTTTGAAAAAGTTTTGAAAAATCATGATTGGTATAAGTGAGATTTAGGTTTTTCCAATCTCATTTATCGAACTTTGATGAAGGACATTAAAAAAAAAATAGTCTAAAATTGTATCATTTACAGTCAAACCTATATGTAAAGGTCATCCTTGGGATCAATGAAAGCTGACCTTATATCAAAGCCAGATGACCTTTTAATTGAGGGTAAATATGCATAAGTATTACTACAGCAGGACAAGAAGAGACTGACCTTACACGACACATTTTTCTTATTAGAGGTGACCTTCATAGCAAGTTCCACTACTGTGGATTCATTATTTTTCATTGGATACTGATTGTCATGGATACTAGAAAACCATGAATTGGAATGTTCAACGAATTACAAATCATCTATTTATGTGTATGCAGACTTAGTCAAAACCATGAAATCAAATATCCATAAAAATGCAAGTTTTCCTCAATCTAAGAAAATTGGTACTGACGAAAATAAATCCACAGTATATCTATATCATAAACGGAGAACAAACCTGGTAACTTTATACAATCATCATCGTCACGTAACAAGTTACAGTAGTAAACCAGATTGTAATTGTCCGATATCTTGTAGTGACTACACTCTCCAACATGTAAGATGTGGAAGGCATCTAAAAATATATTCAATAAAACATTCATTTAAAAACAGATAAAAAATAAAAGAAGAATGTGTCTGAGGACACAAATGCCCCCGCTTAAGCTTCAAACAAACGAAAATGGGACGGACGGATGGAGGGAAAGACAGATGGTCAGGGTAACACTTAATGCCCTCATCACCTATGGTGGTGGCATAAAAACACCAATACTGCATGTGTTGAGAAATGTTTTGAATTGTGATGCAATAATTTGTAGGGACTTGCATGGTTTTATGTAATGGCAGACAAATTTGCATACAAGAGTAAACACGTCTGTATTGTAAGTAATTCATTTTAATTGTTTTTGGTATTTTATTGTCTCTTCAGTTAAATTTCGAATCGGCAATATCTGTATTTTCAGGTTTTACCCAATTACTGAGCTACTGGATTGCAGTGATAATTCTTAGAGGATTTACATTTCATGAGCAGAGATATTGACCCAGTGGTTGAAATTGCATTAAACTGCACCGGATTCCACAATTAATGACTCTTCAGTGATGCCCAAGGCCAAAATATTTGTTAAAATCAAAATTTAAAAAAGTATATAAATATACAATCCTTGTATGAGGGTCTAGATTAGAGCTCCTTCATTTTCTTTATTCTTAAATTTTTTAGATTATTTTTCTCTATTAATATTTATCTATTTTGCCCATTATTCTCTTTTCTTTAATATTTTTGCTATTTTACTCTATTCTTTATTTTTAACTATCTATTCTGCACTTTTTGCTCATTATTCTCTATTCTGTATCCCCATCCAGATCCTCATGTGTAAGTTTGCTGGTTAACACATGGAGGATATTGGTTGTTACATTTGTTAATTGTCCCCCTCTTAAAGCTTTGCGGGGGACATGGAAATACCAGGCTTCCATCCGTGTGTCTGTCCATGTGTCCGTCCTTGTGACCGTCCGTCTGTCTGTCTGTCTGGTCTTGTTAGTGCTCTCACAGGTACAATTCTTGCCAGATTTTTATAAAACTTATACTATAGGTTAATATCAGCAATATATCTGACAAATTCTATAATGATGGGTGATCAACTTTTTTTAAAAGAGTTATGCCCCTTGGAAATATAAAATATGTGCAACGCAGGGGACATTGGAACTCTTGTTTTATTTTAATTGACATACCTAGACAACTTTGTCGACATATCTTTTGAGTGGTACCGTTCTGACAGGTTGGAAATAATAAAGCACACATTGTGTGCGAGAACAACATACTACAGGAATCTGACGGGGATGTTGCCCAGGTGTACCATTGATTTAATGCTTCGTTGTGATCCTTCTGACCAAAAACATTTGGGTATGATGTAAAGTTCATTCCAAATTCACTAGAACATATGTATGTGTTATGGTTGAGACATCCATCTGAAAGATATAAGTCAGTTTAAGTTTTACTGTAAATTCACTAGAACATATGATAGTGTTTTGGTTAAGATATCCATCTGAAAGATATAAGTCAGTATAAGGTTTTACTGTAAATTCACTAGAACATATATGTAAGTGTTATGGTTCAGATATCCATCTGACAGATACAAGTCAGTGTAAGGTTTTACTGTAAATTCACTAGAACATATGTATGTGTTATGGTTGAGACATTCATCTGAAAGATATAAGAAAGTTTAAGGTTTTATTGTAAATTCACTAGAACATATGTATGTGTTATGGTTAAGACATCTATCTGAAAGATATAAGTCAGTATAAAGTTTTACTGTAAATCCACTAGAACATAGGTATGTGTTATGGTTGAGACATCCATCTGAAAGATATAAGAAAGTTTAAGGTTTTATTGTAAATTCACTAGAACATATGTATGTGTTATGGTTAAGACATCTATCTGAAAGATATGTCAGTATAAAGTTTTACTGTAAATTCACTAGAACATATGTATGTGTTATGGTTGAGACATTCATCTGAAAGATATAAGTCAGTATAAAGTTTTACTTTAAATTCATTAGAACATATGTATGTGTTATGGTTGAGACATTCATCTGAAAGATATAAGTCAGTATAAAGTTTTACTTTAAATTCACTAGAACATATGTATGTGTTATGGTTGAGACATCCATCTGAAAGATATAAGTCAGTATAAGGTTTTACTGTAAATCCACTAGAACATGTGTATGTGTTATGGTTGAGACATCCATCTGAAAGATATAAGAAAGTTTAAGGTTTTACTGTAAATTCAGAAATGTTTGCAAATTTTCTATTGTTGTGAAAATTGCAACAGGATAGGTTTCACATAAATTAATACATGCATTTAAAATTTGATGGCATTATTTGTTGGCAACATTTCCTGAAGTTACAATAGTTTATCTTGCCTCTTTTGGCAATTGTTCAACAATTATATCTAGATGCATGCAGAAGTTTCTGAAAAAAGTATATTATCATTGACATTTGATTTTATGGTTTTCACAAATCCTGCACGCATGCCTATATTTAATGTTTGACCCATTTTAACACTGTCTAAGGCAAAAAAATCAGGCAATAAATTATTGCATTAAAAGTATATTTTTGTATTTCACTAAGTTTGATTGCTTGATTTTTATGTCAACAAAAGGTTTTTATGGTGGTCTCATTGGGGGGGTCTGATCCTGGATCCCGCTTATTGTTTTGTCAGAATCTCGTATCCCGTTTATCATTGAAATAATAGCGCTTGTAATTCAACGTGTCCCGCTCGACTTCGTTTCCTGTTTTCATGCAAAATAATTTGACTTTCATGTGTCACGCTTACAAAAAATCACCCAATCACGCTTAGACTTCAATGAGACCCACTTTTATGTATTTATCCTGTTATCTAATACACATGCTTATGTTACTTCTATCATGTGTACATCCAAATGTATTTGTTTATTTATTTTTATAAACATTTACCATTAGTCAATATTGGACCTTTAACTTATGTTTAATTCTGAGTTAAAAGTTGCAATTTATGTTGCACAAATTTCAATAGTGGGAATTAATAGATTTCTTTGTTAATCTATAAGTACACTTTATGATCATGATTTCAGTTCAGCTAACCTACTCTCACATCGGAATTTTTAAAATTATTTGTATCATGGAGAATACATTTTTTATATTCATTTATTTGAATACTTAAAGTCATATGAAACTTCAAATAAAAAAAAAAAAAAAGATGTATTTGTTATTTATAACTAAATGGCTAGTTTTTATTATAAAACTTATGTACATATACTTTTTTCTGAAGAAAATTTGTCCAAATTTTTTTAATTATTGGCTTCCCAGACAATAATTCCCCAACATGTTTTCCTTATGCACTGACCTCAGCGTGACCTTTCTTGTAAAAATCTGGTGATCACAATACGCATGTGCAAAGGGGAAAACCATCATGGCAGAGAGAGTCAACAAACGTTAACATCGCTCCGTCATCAAAATAAAATATATTTTATTTTACATGTTAAACATGTGCTTACCACAATATCCATGCTTTTTTGTTGATTGTTTACAAAGGTGACAATCGTTAAACTTCGGCTTTGAAACACAACAATTAATTAGCTGCCATATTTTCACATCAACAATGATTTAAATATTTTTCTGACGATTATACGATATGGATGCGTAAAAAATGATAAAATCTTAAACAGAAAACTAAGTTTATAATATATGCATGCATTGGTTTAAGAATTGGATTAACATTATTTTTCACCAGTCACTTGTTTCATATGACTTTAATGTTTTAATTTTGTCTTCGTAGATATTTCAACATGGCACTCTTTATGGTGTTTAATAAACTTAATACAGTTAGCTGCACACCTGGCAAGCTGATCCCATGATGATATGGTGTTTCTGCTTTTATGTACTAGCCTTGTGGTTTAAAGATCAAATACTTTATGTTCTGTTGAAGAAAGAATGAGAATATAAATTACAATTGTATGTCACCTACCATTAAATGGTGATTTGGGCATTGAAGCTGTTGTTCCAAATTCTGTTGTTGGTCCATCTTCTGATTCAGTTGGTCCATTTTCGGATTCTGCATTTAAAACAATGAAAATTATTTCTTTCTTCTATGTCAAAGCATAAACAAGATTTTGTTTAATAAACTTTCAAGCAAACCAGTACTCAATCTCTATAAATTAGAAGTTGAATAAAAAAAGTTTACATACAACTACACAACCATTCATAAAAATCTCGTAAATTTAAAAACAAATTGATCAAAGCAAATCTGATTGGCATGTAATTTTTTCTATAAATGAAATAATGCAACTCATCAATAACCATGGTAAAATTTAAAAAAAATGTAGACACTTAGACCAGATTAAAAAAACAAATATATAATTATCAAAATTTCTTTAAGGGTTTTGGGGAAGCTGGTCTTTCTCCTGCCATTGCTGCTGTCTGACAGTTTAAAAGTGTGACTGTAAAACTATGGTCTTTTTATCAGAAAAACAAAGAATTAAAAAAAAATCAGACTTTTTTCTTGATCTTCAAGGTTAGCTTCTGTCCAAGTTTCATAACAATCCATAAAGGTTTACAAATTTATCATGTGAAAAAAATCTATCCCTGACTGTCAGTAAATGTTAAATGCAAAAAAATAAATCCATCTAACAGTAAAACAACGTAAAAGGAAAAAAAAAACCCCAAATTTTAAACATTTTGCTTCAGAAATTATCTCTATGAAGATTTGACAATGTAATTGATGTCTGATGAACTTTAACAGCAAACTGTAAACATTAACTGAAAAAATTCTAAAAAATTTTATCATTAAAATACGCCAAAAAAAGAAATATTTTCATTATTTTGCTCTGCATATCTTCTTTTGATCATAAAAATGCTTCTGTACAATTAACGTAAAATTTCATGTAGGGTTGACAAAAATTATTGATGACAGAAAACTTTAAACTGTCAAAAAAGCAAAGTCCAAAAATCTATCAGTAAACAAAGGAAAAATGAAAAAAATATTTTAAAAATTTGTGCTGGATAGGTCATAAAAAACTTAAACCACAGACTGAACCTAAATGTTGATGCCACCGCCAACGTAATGTAGGATTGCTACGACTCGATTCCATGATAAAAATGTTCACCTGGCTCTACAAATATGTGCAGAACAAAACCAGAAATGACTTGATTAAAATATACTGTACTACATGTACTTAGAAAGGAGAAGATATCATCTGGGGCCAAATATGGAGGATACAAAATTCATTTCAAACTATCTTTATATTTATCTATTTGCTATTAAACTACAATAAAATGACAGCAAGTTAAAATTTAAAAATTTGGTATTATTTGACTCAAGGATTGATTGATTTTTGGTCGCTTAATGTCCAGTGGCAAATATTTCATGCAAGTTCAGAACGAGTTGTGATATAGTCAAACCTGTATATAAAGGTCAATATTGGGACAAGAGATAACTGACCTTATAAGAGATTTATAATCTTAATTGAGGTTCAAAATGCAGAGGTATTACTCCAGCGGAAAAGAAGAGATTGACCTGACATGTCAGGTTTTCACTTAGGCATCCAGCTGTTCTTAATGGAACATCATAATCAGTGGTCTCGTTAGCCCAAAATAGAAGGGCGCCGCGCCCTTGGTGCCCTCAGCCGCACCTTTCTGCCCTGACACCTTTTGCAGAAACCCCCTTGTGCCGTTTTGGCAATGTACTATAAAAATTGCCTCTTGTGTCATCGATTTTTTATCAGAAAGTTAAATTACATTTATGACACCTGGTGATTGCCCTGAGGTTAATCATGTCATTATAATCAATTACAGTAGATAAGACTTCAAAGGTATTAATAACTAGGTAATTAAGACAATGTACCTTGTTGTCAACATCATAATTGAATTTAAATTTGATGAATGTGTCAGCGTGTGTTTTTGGCTTGGGTCGGCATTTTTGATCTTCAAGTCACAGCGGAAGAGTGTATAAATGGAGACTTTTATGACTTTAGAATATATCTAGATATTAAGTCATCAAAATACAACTATACCTTCACAGAAAAGCCGACCATCTCAACTTGTGAGCAACAAGCAGACAGTCGTATAAGATACACACAGAAACATAGGCAACAAGAAATGAGCAGTGCCTTTTCCTAACCTAAAAAAAGTGTCCTACCCTCCACTGGCACCCTGCCCCTTTCAATTTCTAGCTGGAGCACTGATAATGATTGTTACATAAATTGCTGAGAAGAGCCTACTTAAAAATCTACGAGCATCCTCCAAGCATGCTTGGAGCTTCATCATACAAATAAATCTAAGATGCCTTAATATATAAATACAAGTGAACTTTATAACAGGTTTGACTGTATATTTAGTTTTTAGTCCAATTCTGCCCAAACATGTACCTTCTCCTTAGATTCATGTTGATATAAAATGGAAGTATTTTTTGAAAATCCAGTATTAATATAGATACATGTATTGTAGAAGCATTTGTACATTCTTTAGTTTCTTATTATTTGATTGCTATTTTTTATAAAACCCTGCACCTCCTTTTCACGATTGTTTTGGATGGTTACGGACAACAGCCAATTGGATTGTCCTATTTGAATCTTGCTTTGTCTGGGATATATTTATCTACCAATCAGCTTTGATTTTTCAAATTTCCCGGTTTAACCTAATCCAATAAATTCAATCAAATCTATCTTGCACAGTATGCATCCCAGCATCTCGCAACATTCAAAAAATTTGCAAGCAGCAAGCAAGTTGTATGTCAAATGGATCAAGCATAATCGTATTTCTTTTCCCACCCACCACTCCCTTATTTTCTAGTTTTGTGCGTTTTGACTCTATGTGCATTATTGTAGTTTTAGAATTTTGTCCGCTGTGATTTTATATTACTGTGGAGAACCACAGTTTGACTTACAGTTTCAGTTATTCATGTTTTAAAATTTTGTTTATCATGCATATACATTTGTACATGTATTGTATATATCTTGCCTTATTTGAAATTTTAACTATGCTTAATAAACTGTGGTTAGTTTTTCCCAAACCTGTCTTTGTTTACATTTATATATTATTTCACCATTACTTTATGTTCTGCTTGGCCACTGTATCCATGCCGGTTACCGGTGTGGTGTATCCAACCTTGATGTATAAGTTTAAGATACATCAAGTGTTGGCAGGGAGGCAAAGAAGAAGTAATGCTGTGTCCTGGCATTGATATATGCTCCTTTACATTGCATCTTATGATATCTACATATGTCATCGGGTGCTGCGTGGCTTAGGGTGGATGCCTGTATAAGGGGGGGGGGGGGGTCTCTTAATGTATCCTAAGATTAATACGAAGTATTACTAACCTGCACAACTTCCATTATACAAAAGAACATCGTCAATAGCTACCACTGACCTATGACCTCCAGCAGTAAACCTCAAACTAAACACACCGGCAGCTACTGGGAATTCACCTCTCTGCCACTGAAGGTTAACATCTGTCCGATATTCAACCAATGAAAACACTTCATTGTTCATGTTAGAAGTGTTCTGATGAACAGTCAAAATTGCTGATGAATATTCATGTGGTCGGATAACAATATAGAAAAATTCTACACACATTGGTGTATTGGTTTGGAGGTAGGGAGAAGTCATTTCTTTGTCTTCATATAATCCATCCAAATCACCAGTGTACATAAAGGATCCTAAAATAAAATAAAACATCATGCCTAACAACGTTTGTTATTGTTGTTATACTGCATTTCAATCAAGTATGTTTTTTTTTGTCTCAGAATCCTGACAAGAAAAATTGAACATATTTCTGCACAATTAAGCCAATTTTACCAGAAACTGTGGTTGATGAAATTGTGATATGTATTAGCAAACTTTTCTAATAATGTGATTATTTGTAGTCATTTTCCCATAACTACGTATTTTCATTTTTTTTTCTTTTTGGTGTTTTTCAGTATCAATTTGTTTTTATTACAATGGCAGTGGAGAGTAGTCTCATTGGCAATCATACTACAATATCATTGGCAATCATTATACTACATCTCCTTATTTTCATATTTAGAAATTATTCATTACCTTTATGAGAAGAATTGTGAACAGTATGATCCTCAAAGTATAACTCATGATCAATAGCACTGGATCCATTTCTCCATGAACCACTGTGGTATTCACATAAATGTTCTTCATCAAAATTACAACTTATACTGTAGTCTGAAAAAAAAAAATCAAATGATTTTAAGTTACCATAATAGAATAAACTGCTTCACCGAGCGCAGCTGGATATGACTGCAGAACAGTTGGGGCAAAAATAGACACAATATTCAAGCTTGATACAGGTCTGAATTTAGATTGTAATTAAATATAAAACACATTACAGGTTTCTGTCACAGAATAAATGTAGTCATAAAACTTGAAATTGGTTATATGATTTGAATTTATATCTAATTGAAGATTTCTTGCTTTTGTGCAATACACTGTGCTGTTGCGCAATATTTAGTAAATCTGTTTTCAGATTATATACCGTATTTTCCGGAAAATAAAACGCACCCCTAAATAAGGCGCACGGCCCTTTTTTGGGGGAAGAAGTGTTTTTTTCCTTACATAAAACGCACCTGAATATAAAGCGCACCATGATGAAAACGTAGTATGCATTCTACTGACCTTAAAGTCATAAATGTCCACACGTTTTTGTAATTCACTCCATAACATGTTTCATTTCTATTTTCAGATTGTTGAGAAAGTTGAAAGGCATTTTGATTATATTTGTTTGTTTCATATTAAAATAAAAAATGTTAATAAAATTATTATACTTTTCTTATTGTTTTTTGTCAACAATGGCCATGTGTTGACAGCATGGGAGTCCATTGAACTTGTTGTTTTGAATAAAATTAGTTTGGTGTTGATTGCTCGTTAATTGTTTCAATTGGAATCAAGGATTTTAATCTTTCTTGAAAATGTGACCCCCAATTTGTCTTTGGAGATTTTTTTTATGACCCCCAACCCCCTTTTTGAAAAAAAAATATTTGAAGAAATTTTCTTTTTAATATCTTAAATCTTGAGGAAAAAAAATTGCCCTCCTCTCAAAAAAAAATAATTTTTTACCCCCCCTCCCCTCCCCTTCTAAAAAAATTACATTAGAAGAAATGTTATTTTTGTAAAATATGGTACAATTTAAGAGACATCAATACACTTAAACACAAGTTATTGTCTGAAAACTAGAAAAATGCTTGTTTTAGACCCTTTTTGGCCCCTAATTCCTGAACGGTTTGGGCAATTACCCCCAAAATGAAACCCAACCTTCTACTTGTGGTATTAAACCTTGTGGTACAATTTCAGAGCAATCAAAATACTTATACACAAGCTATTGTCCTGAAACTAGAAAAATGTTTGTTTTGGGCCCAAAACAATCCCAACCTTCCTTTTGTGGTATTGAACCTTTTGATTAAATTTCATAGAGATCCAAAACTAAAGTTATTGTCGGAAACCAAATGTCTTCGGCCGACGATGACGACAATGATGTGATAGCAATATACGACCCCAAAATTTTTTATGCAGACGTATAAAAATCAAAGCACCTGTTGGTCATAAACTATTTAGACAAAAGAGTGTTATGTTTTCCAAACGTATTTCATAAAATCAGCAATTTAAAAAAAAATAATAAATAAATTCTTTTTTTTAAATCATGAAAGTTTCTATAATTATTAGAAATATTGTAATGTGTTATGATTTTTGTAACATATTCATCAAATATTACTAATTATATATACTAATTTGTGATATAAAAAAAGTAAGGTCATGATTAATCATTAAACTCAAAGTAAAAAAAAAGTTCATAAAAATGTTCATAAGAAACAACATTATAGTTTAATTTAACAGTTAATCAAGTTTTATAAAGAAATGTCAGTGCAAAGTATTTATCTTACAAATCTGAATAAAGAAATAAAAAAAATGTTGAAAATTGAGTGACTTTATATTTTGTCTATATGGCTTGATAAATAAACCGATAAAAATAACTTTTTTTTTCTTTTTATTGGCACTAGCTTAAAATAAGGGACGCTCATTTCCCAAATCCCGCTTTTTTGTAATTTTCACCCACTTTCCACTTTTTTTAACCCTTAATTCACACACACCCTTTTTTACCCCCTATATCTCACAACCAATTGTCATTCCCTGGTAAAATATTCCTTACAAATGTGTTATCTTACCACAGTTTTGTTCATCCTGCCCATCAGAGCATGCCCACTGTCTATCACACACATACTCCTGACTTACCACAGTTTTGTTCATCCTGTCCATCAGAGCATGCCCACTGTCTATCACATACATACTCCTGAGGTATACAAAGGTTATCTATGGAGTAGTTAAAATATCTTACCAGTTTTGTTCATCCTGCCTATCAGAGCATGCCCACTGTCTATAACATACATACTCCTGAGGGATACAAAGCTTATCTATCCCCACTAAAATATCCCTTACAAATGTGTTATCTTACCACAGTTTTGTTCATCCTGCCCATCAGAGCATGCCCACTGTCTATCACAAACATACTCCTGACTTACCAGTTTTGTTCATCCTGCCCATCAGAGCATGCCCACTGTCTATCACACACATCCTCCTGACTTACCACAGTTTTGTTCATCCTGCCCATCAGAGCATGCCCACTGTCTATCACAAACATACTCCTGAGGTATACAAAGGTTATCTAAGGAGCAGTAAAAATATCTTACCACAGTTTTATTCATCCTGCCCATCAGAGCATGCCCACTGTCTATCACATACATACTCCTGAGGTATACAAAGGTTATCTAAGGAGCAGTAAAAATATCTTACCACAGTTTTATTCATCCTGCCCATCAGAGCATGTCCACTGTCTATCACAAACATACTCCTGAGGTATACACAGGTTATCTACGGAGCAGTAAAAATATCTTTACACAGTTTTGTTCATCCTGCTCATCAGAGCATGTCCACTGTCTATCCCAAACATACTCCTGAGGTATACACAGGTTATCTACGGAGCAGTAAAAATATCTTACCACAGTTTTGTTCATCCTGCCTATCAGAGCATGTCCACTGTCTATCACAAACATACTCCTGAGATATACAAAGGTTATCCACGGAGCAGTAAAAATATCTTACCACATTTTGTTCATCCTGCCCATCAGAGCATGCCCACTGTCTATCACAAACATACTCCTGAGGTATACACAGGTTATCTACGGAGCAGTAAAAATATCTTACCACAGTTTTGTTCATCCTGCTCATCAGAGCATGTCCACTGTCTATCACAAACATACTCCTGAGGTATACAAAGGTTATCTACGGAGCAGTAAAAATATTTTACCACAGTTTTGTTCATCCTGCCCATCAGAGCATGCCCACTGTCTATCACACACATACTCCTGACTTACCACAGTTTTGTTCATCCTGCCCATCAGAGCATGCCCACTGTCTATCACACACATACTCCTGACTTACCAGTTTTGTTCATCCTGCCTATCAGAGCATGACCACTGTCTATCACACACATACTCCTGACTTACCACAGTTTTGTTCATCCTGCCCATCAGAGCATGCCCACTGTCTATCACACACACACTCCTGACTTACCACAGTTTTGTTCATCCTGCCCATCAGAGCATGCAAACTGTCTATCACAAACATACTCCTAAGGTATACAAAGGTTATCTAAGGAGCAGTAAAAATATCTTACCACAGTTTTGTTTATCCTGCTCATCAGAGCATGTCCACTGACTATCACAAACATACTCCTGAGGTATACACAGGTTATCTACAGAGCAGTAAAAATATCTTACCACAGTTTTGTTCATCCTGTCCATCAGAGTATGCCCACTGTCTATCACAAACATACTCCTGAGGTATACACAGGTTATCTAAGGAGCAGTAAAAATATCTTACCACAGTTTTGTTCATCCTGTCCATCAGAGCATGCCCACTGTCTATCACAAACATACTCCTGAGGTATACACAGGTTATCCACTGAACAGTTAAAATATCCATCACCACAACCTGCAATTACAGAAATATAACTATTTTATTTCAGGCTGCATGCCAGTTTTAAAACAAATAATACAGCTTTTTTATACTTTGCAAAAATGTAGTATTTATCTCAAAAAACAAATGTATGTCCAACCTCTAAATATTCCTGAGTTATGAAAAGTTCGGAATCAATTGAACAGACTACAATAAAACACTGATTAGCTCCCTGAACAAGTACATTGCTGCAGAGTAAAAAAATATTTCATGAAATCTAAACTTTATATCCTCTTTTGCTAACATCTTACCTTCCATACATTCCCCTGGCTGTAAAACAATATCATCAATTCGTAAACCTCCCAAATTATTTGATGGGAAGAACATCTCAAATATCACACTGAAATTTCCACTTGGAACAGTTGTCTTGTACTTTATCCAGAATGCAGTTCTAATCATGCTATCGATCATATACAATGGTGTGACAAGATCATCTGTATCTTGGAGGGCCAGTCTCAAGTGACCATTGGTAAAGGGATAGGACTGAGTCAAGAATGAAAGACAAGACACGGTAGGAATATTTTCCATTTGAGAGCGTAGTAAGTGGAAACCAGCCATAGAGACATATATGTGATGATTGCCATCTGAAAATACAGATAAGGATAGATTAAATTATTTCATTATTTTATAAACCCAGTTTGAATACTGTACATTAACATGCATTTATTTTTACAATTGTTGAAAAATGGACAGATATGTGAGATTAATTATAATGATTTCTTGTTTAGAAATTCCAATAGGAAAAACATTTTACATTTTTGTATTAATTAAACTATTTTGAAGAAATTTCGGCGTCTGGCCTTTTAAGTTTTTTTTATTATCCTTCTTACCTACATGGTAGACATGTCACTTTCACAACCATTTAGATGTCATAATTACTTTGGTAAATACTGCATACAAATTATGCGAACAAAAAAAAAGTTTTTATTTTAAATCATATTATATTACTTTACTTCTGTTTTAATTTCTGTTAATAGTGTCATATAAAAATTAACACAAAGACAAAACATATTTTTTTTACATTATATATTTATATTATTTGCATAAATCAGTACAAGTATATATTTACTTTGTGATATTTTTTAAAGCAGTGATGCTGAATTCATTGTCTATGGGCCATTAACGCTTTTCTTAAATTGTTTGGCCTTTTGAATTTTTTTTATTACAAGTCATTACAATTTTCTGAAAACACTATCATAACATCTGAAAACTGCCACAATAAAACCAGATTTTATCCACCATTTTCTACATAAGAAAATGCCTGTAGGTGTAATACCACCATTGATTTTCCCCTATTAGTCTTTGTTAAATTTGCACTTTTCAAAAAATTGTGCAGAGTTTATCTTTGTTTCAAATAAAGAAATACTTGGCATGAGTAAAGTTTTATCCTGTCCAGTACTATAGAAAAAAATTCACATAACATTTCATTGCATATAAGAAAATAACCATCACTGGAAGTTAACCAATCAAATTTTCCCCCTTTTTTAACCTGTGTACAAGCTTTAGTAACCATGTAACCTCAAGTTTCCAAAATATTCTATAGAAACCCCAAATAAAGAAATAATGGTGCTTTGAAATACCCAAGATATATGTTTATGACTCAGATATGTTTTACTGCAATGAAATGTAGGATCAATTACCTACAACTGTCAAATTCAAGGGAATATTTTTTTTCGACCTATTTTCGTATGCAACCGGATGTGACGTACTATGATTTGGTGGTATTACACCTGTACCAAGTCAGGAATATGACAGTTGTTTTCCTTTCATTTGATGTGTTTGAGCTTTTGAATTTGCCATTTGATAAGGGTCTTTGCGTTTTGAATTTTCCTTGGTGTTCGGTATCTTTTTTTTTTTTCTTTTTATCATGTTTATCATTAGAAAATGTCATTTTGAACTAGCTCATAAAGTCTAGCATTTAAAAAAAATAAAAGAAGATTATGTGTCTGAGTACCCGAATGCCCCCCCTCAAGCTTGCCTTTCAAATGAAAATGGAGCGGCAGAAGGACGGATGGACGGACGGTCAAGGATAACACTTAATGCCTCTTTCACCTTGCGGCTGGGGCATAAAAATCAAGAAACAAAATAACTGATAACAAGAATGTGTCCATAGTACACAGATGCCCCACTTGACTATCATTTTCTATGTTCAGTGGACCGTGAAATTGTGGTCAAAACTCTAATTTGGCATTAAAATTAGAAAGATCATATCATAGGGAACATGTGTACTAAGTTTCAAGTTGATTTGACTTCAACTTCATCAAAAACTACTTTGACCAAAAACTTTAACCTGAAGTGGGACGCATGGACGAACAGGGACGGACAAACGAACAAACGGATGCACAGATTGGAAAACATAATGCCCCTCTACTATTGTAGGTGGGGCATAAAAATCATATCTGTATAAACTTCTATAGCTGTCTTTAGATAATTTGTGTTCTTTGGTTACTGTTTTATTGATGTATAAATAAGAGGGAATAATAGTTTATTGAGGTTCTAATCATGTTATTCAACTTGGTTTATACAAACAGAGTGAAAACATGGAACTGCATGAACTCCAAAAAGAGAAAGACTGGGTGTGGCGACACAGTGAATCATATATGATACATGTAGTTTATGTACTATGTATTAAAAAGGGTTAATATTCAGCATAGTTGCCAACTCACATGATATTCGCGTGTAATACACGCTTTTTCTACGGTTTACACGCCATTACACGCTTTTTGTTGTTTTGATTTTTTTGTCGTTAATGAGATCGCGATTTACGGGTGTTTTCATTAATATTTTTACAATTTACAATATTTATTATTTCCAAATTAAAGGGCCCATTAAGAGCATAACATTAATAACAACATGCCATGAACATTACAGTCATTAAAGAAACATAAAATAATAGTTCAAATGCATGAGGAAAGGGTCAGTGGTCAAGGGGAGATAATTTTGCTATCTATTAGAGTATTTAACTAATTTTCTGATTTTCTAAGTTGCAGGCCTTTATCAAGGTATGTACATAAAATAGATAAAAAAACTGCTATCTTCATTACTCATGATCCATGTAAAAAGATCATTTCTGTTTAAATTAACTAAACTGGGGTATTTTTTTATATAATCAGTCATATCTCTTCTGAGGTTATTGTAAAGAGGGCATTCCAGAAGAAAGTGCATTTCATTTTCAATAGAATTTGAATTACAATATAAACATATCCTCTCATGTCGAGGTAATATTTCATATTTACCACATACATTGATAAAACGTTCATGTCTGCCAGTTTCTATTCTTAAACAGTGATTGCTGAGTCTGTATTTTGTTAACAAATGTTTTTGGGGGTGCTTTAAATCTAAATAATTTTCATAGTCAAATGACCTCTTGAATGAAAAATAAGTGTCCAATTTGCCTTGATTCTGTAAATAAAAATCTCGCATTTTCTCCCAATCATTTTGAAAATTTAATTTTAGCTGTTTTTTCAGTAAATTTTTAAATTTATTTTTACCTAAATTTTTACATATATTTAGGTCAATACCCAATTTTTCGCTGTGGAAAATGATATTAGAGAGCCATGAGTTATTGGAGATAGTTTGAGCTTTACTCTCAATCATTTTTAACTCAGCATAAGCACTTTTCAACAAATCAGATGGGGAATTCTCTAGTCTATGCCAATACATAAACATATGTGTTAACAAATTTATATAAAGAGGATATCTACCCAGTTCAGACAGGACTGCTAGGTTTGTGCACATCTTTGTAACACCAATAATATACTTGCAAAATTTAAAATTTAGCTACTCAAACTTCCAATCTTTAAATATGTCATAAAGGGATAATTTTTTCCTTTTAGGAGTAATGTTAATAACACCCCAATTTTCACAACCATACGTTACAATTGGCTGTATACAATGATCAAATAAATGCAAAAGAGTTTTAATAGGAGGATTTGATGATTTCAAATCTTTATACAGTTTAAAACTGGCCTTTTGACCTTTTTGAAATAATTGTTTCCTGGCTTCATTAAAGTTTCCAGTATTTTGGATGACTATGCCAAGATATTTGTATTGTTTAACACATTCGATAGAATTATTTCCTATCTTGAAATCTTCATTAAGGAGTCTATATATATATATATATATATGCTACCACTCCTATTGAATATAATAATCTTTGTTTTCTTCACATTTATTTCCATACACCAATCTTTGCAGAATGTGCACAAAGTATCAAGTCTCTTCTGAAGCCCTTCTTTTGAGTCAGATATTAATACAAGATCATCAGCGTATAGTAGACATGGTATCTTTTCATTATCTAAATTGACATTATCATAATTGTTTGACAATATATCTGGCAAATCATTAATAAATAGTTTAAACAATGTGGGACTCAAGACATCACCTTGTCGTACACCAACATTATATCTAAAAAAATCAGTTATTTTGTCTTCTACTTTGACACACACTTTGTCATTACTATACATAGATTTCAATATGTTATAAAAAATACCATTATTTGTATGTTGTAATAATTTGTATAATAGACGATAAATACCGAGAATTTCGAAGTAATTGTTGAGTCGCCATTGTTTATTTACGATATGGACAAACAACAAAAGCCCTTCACTTCAGGTAAGTTTGTAAGTAGGTTTTAAGATTTTGTGACTTCTTTCTCTCAAATTCACTTTGGGGAAATGTCCAGCAGAAAGAAGTCACTTTCTGGACCTGTACTGTCGTCTAAAGAGCCGAGTGCTAAGCGAAAACGATACGTGTGTACGTACCAAAAAAGTTGGGAGTTCATGTTAAAATGAATCAAAATAAAGTGATCGAGGGCCGAACAATGCATTGTGCACCCTATGTTTCTCTCATATTTATATTGGATCATCTGCAAACTTTATCAATCATTTGCAATCATAACAACATGTTTGAGAGGAGGTAACTATTTGATAAAGCATTCAATGGTATTCAAATTATAAAATATTTTTCAGTTTCAGTTTCAAATCTAGCCAACAGATTTCCACAGGCCATATGAGAAGGGAATATCACAGAACTGTTGGATCAGTTCTCAGAGTACGAGCTGTCTTCTGATGAACTACCCAGTTTTGACCAGACAATATCAACATATATAATTTGTGGGGAGCAATGGCAGACGAAGATGACATTTTAAATGGCAAAAAAAAACGTCATGACATTCTTTCAAAGCTTGCTATTTAAACCTTAAAGCTATTTTAGTTTTGCCAAATAACAATTCTTACTGTGAGAGAGCATTTTCAATTATAAAGAAATTTACACTGAATTCAGATCAGAACTCAATGATATATTGTGTGCCTTGTTATCATGTAAATGTAACCAAACTGGCAGTTATTTTGTATATTTGCCTAGTAGTGTTGTTTTGAAAGCAGCAAAAATAGGCCACTGTTGAATTCAATAAAGGTTTACAGTAGAATATTGGTTTTTTTTATATTACGAAGTTTGTATAATGTTCATTTTCAAAAGTCTGCATCTACATCACGCATTTTCACACGCTTTTTGACATGTCATGTCATGTCATGACATGATTTTTCATTGTCAGAGGTTGGCAAGTATGATATTCAGTCTTTTTTTTTATAGAGGATAAGTTATTTATTCATTTAGTTTTAATGTAATATACATTGTATCTCAAAATAACTGTATATAACTAATACTATATAATAAAGTATTGATATTCGTACTTACTTGAGTCATTGACCCTGATGATGTAATTGCCTGTTATGTTGTATTCACAAACCAGGACAGACTCAAAATCACAAGAGATGGAGGAATCTGAAATTACAAAAGTTACATAGGATAAGCATTAAAGGGGAGACAATTTAGTTTCAGGGGAGATAACTGTCAGTACATAATAAATGTTCAATGTTCTCATGTTGCTAGCCTTCTTTATAACATCTTAACAACAGAATTAAACCAGCTATAGCAAGGTGCTAGTATTTCTTCCAAGCAATTTAAAACCTTAAGTCTTGATCACTGTAAACTATTGTTGCTGAAAATTAATTTTCTGGAATTTAAAAAAAAAAAAAATTTCCACTCTTTGACATGTTGATATAGATAGAAGTATTATATACAAGGAACTCCTTGACAACATTTATTATTGTATCATGTTTGAGAAGTGAAAGTACAGGTTTTATTTACATGTGAAATATCCGTTTTCATTACTTCTAGGAAATTATTGCATTTCATTCCAAACGATGTAATAAATGGAAATATAACTCACTACATGATTTCTCATCACTGCCATCTTTACAGTCTTCTATACCATCACAAACAGAGGATTGTGGGATACATTGGAGTCTAGAAGAACATCTATGTTCATCAGCACCACAATCTGTACAAAAAATATGTGTTTTCTTTAGTCAGATTTCAAGACATTGTTTTGTTTGATTTGTTATTCGATGCTTGAGATGAAGTAGAAGTGAATATTGTGACCTAAGAAATTTACAGGATTGTTTCATTTCTTAAAATTAAAGAAAGCACACTCACATACCCCACATACCATATAAGTGCAAAGGGGCATAACTCCTAGAAAAATTGAATCATAATTCATGTCGATATGCACATCTACATAGTATGTCCTTATTATCTATAAAGTTTCATGAAATTCTGTTGTGTGGTTTCAGAGGAGTTGCAATGACAAGAACAGGACTGACGGACTGACAGACAGAAGGACGGGTCAAAAACATTATACCCGACGTGGGGTATAATAAGTGATAAATGTAACTGCCAGTGAGTAATATCTATACTTATCTGTTCAAATTCTCCCTGTTTAGCAGAAGCTTTGAATTAAGTTTTAATTATGACTTATAGTTTCGGGACAGGATCTCAGGAACTCACAGATGATGATCAATATTTTGTGGTTAACACAAAGTCACTTACTATAAAACCAACTACATAAGTGACCTATAGCTGCTAACTGCTAGGTCATCTGGTCCTGGTGGAGAGTTGTCTCATTGGCAATCATACCACATCATCTTATTTTTAAATAGTTTTCGCAAGCAAATTTTAATTGTCTTTTGCAAGTATAAAAATAACGCAAATATAAATTGTGGAAAAAAAAAAGTCTTTTATTTGATCATCTCTTATATGAATAGTTAAAAAAAAGTTGGAAAATCATGAAAAATAAACCTATGCGATACAAAGTTCTAAATGTGAAAAAAATAACTTTGATATAAATGTGTATACTGTTATCACCGAATTTTGACAGTGTACTGTAGGAACTCTAGTTTGCACCTTTAATACTGTAAATTCTGAAATTTTTACGATATTATTATTATTGCAAAATTTGCCAAGGGACAAGTTTCGGAAAATAAAAAAAATTGCATTTTAAATTTTCATATCATATTATTTGTATGTAGCTTTTTCTGTAATCACAGTAATATAAAATGCACACAAAATTTTTTTTGGATTAACTGCAATTGAAGAAAAAAATAGAAAGGCGCATTGAGCTCAATTAAGGTGGTACATAACACTACAGGGAGATAACTCTGAAAAAATCAGCTGTACATTTTAATCACGTTCTATTGTTAAGAAAATATTAAGCTTCTCTGTGAATGATCATAAACCTTTTTGTACTTTTGATAATGCAAATGTTGAAATTAAAATAGCAATACTTTAACATGTAAGTTATGCAAATATTCAAAGTCAACGGCTGCAGGTACATGGCAAAACAATCTCCATGGAAATGAGATGTTCCAATGCTAATACAACTGCATAACAAATACCATAGACTTATCATAAGTCGTTCCCATTCAACAAACCTAAACACAAACATTGACTTGTAAACTATATGTAAAAGTTTCAAAGTCAATGAACCATGATGAGGGGGTGGGGCTATATAATCGCCATGGAAAGGAGACTTGCAAATCCAATAAATTTGCATACCAAATATCATTGAGTTAACATTAGCAGTTCATCTTAAACTGATCTAATCACAAATTAATACATGTAAACTAAGCAAAAGTTTCAAAGTCAATAGACCATGACTGACAGGGCGGGACCAAATATTCTCCATGGAAATGAGATGTGCTAATGCTTATACAATTGCATACCAATTAACATTGGCCTACCACTAATGGTTCCCCTTGAACTGACCTAATCACAAACTAATACATGTAAACTAAGCAAAAGTTTCAATTTCAATAGACCATGACTGCAGGGGCAGGACCAAATATTCTTCATGGAAATGAGATATATGCCAATGCTTATACAACTGCATACCAAATATCATTGACTTACCACTAGTGGTTCCCCTTGAACTGACCTAATCACAAACTAATACATGTAAACTAAGCAAAAGTTTTAAAGTCAATAGACCATGACTGAGAGGGCGGAGCCAAATAATCTCCATGGAAATGAGATATGCCAATGCTTATACAACTGCATACCAAATATCATTGACTTACCACTAGTGGTTCCCCATAACCTGACCTAATCACAAATTAATACATGTAAACTAAGCAAAAGTTTCAAAGTCAATAGACCATGACTGAGGGGCAGGGCCAAATTATCTTTTATATGCCAGTGCTAATACAACTGCATACCAAATATCAATGACCAACCACTAGTGGTTCACCTTAAACTAGACCTAATCACAAACTAATATATTGTTGACGCTGCCGCCGAAAACAGCATACCTATGTTTCGCTTTTTGACTCGGTCAAGGCGAGACAAAAATTAGTGTTTGTCAAACTGCGCATGCTTATATCCAATGAAATATTCCGATAAAGTATGTGGTTCAAGTTTTTTGAAATTTTGGTACCACCTTTAACAAGTTATTATGATTTTTGTGTTTGAGAAAATAACAGTTCTTATCAACTGTCAATGTTACTCACAAATAGGGGGACAAATTCCTGGTGATATAGATATATTATCAACTCCTGCTGTTTCAATACCAGAAGAACTCGTTGAAAATGGAGCTAGATCAAAATAAATGAAATCAAACTGTTCCTCTGTCTGGTATCGGAAGTTCCTCCATGTACTGGTTCCCTGTAAGATGACTCTTGTAGATTCTGAGTTTTTTCTATTGAGTATCAATGTAAGATGAGCATTTGAACTTCCTGTGAACGTGTAATTGAACTGTAAACACTGGGTATTACTAGAGTCAAGGTGGTTTGCTGAAACTAACGAGGATCTTTTGTAACTGGTCGCTGTGACTGACATGTAGAAATCTATAAAATCAATGTTAAAAGATTTGTTCTACTTCAACTTGTACCAAATAAAAATTAAAATTAAAGTTAATTACTGCTATGGCTGAAATTTTTAATCAAAATTTACCTATATCATTTCAATATATTAACACAAATTTCAAATTTTTTTTTTATGGTTTGACTTATTTAAAAGAAAACAATTTTATCTCTAAATGTAAGTCAAACCACCATATTCAGTTTAAGGAATGTTCCATAAAAACATACATGGGACCCAGGAAAGCACTTGAAAATCTCAACAATAGGTGAGCGTCAACTATTTTATTGCACAGTAAAAATGTACGTGAAATTCTAAAAGGCTACCTCTATAGATAGTTACCCCATTTTCAAAGTGCCTTCCTACCCTAATGGTATCGTTTTATAAGATTATTACATGGCATTTTTCATATCAGAGATGTATTATCAGTCTAAGGTTCAATTTCAGCCCATGTGCCAAAGGCTCGAGTGCTGATATTAACCGTGGGCTGATAATATATCTGATATGAAAAATGGCATGATAATATGATCTTTTTATCATATGCTTCAACAATAGAGAAAAAATAACAGTTTAATATATTGATCCTTTTAAGTGGTTCTCAAGTAGAAGTTCAAAAAGTGAAAAGTTTCGGACGACGGGCGCCAAGTGTAATTCATCCAATATGAAATCTTTCTATCATATGTCTTAACAGAGGAGAAAAAACAACACTATAATATATTTTTATATTGACGATTTAAAAAAATCAACAAAACATAATGAACACTGTTTGGAAAAGTCAACATTTGTAAAGTAACCTGCTAAATTATGCTGGAAACTTTGAAAAATGCATTTATTGTTTCATTTGTTTTGCATTTTACATGATATATTTTCCTGTTTCCTAATATTTGTTTTGTACCCTACTTTGTTATGTTTTTCACTGAAAACGTACCATTGAGGTGTATTTTCCAGAATTTGCTGACGTTATGGAAAGGCATGCGATAATAGCCGAAAGCAGTTGATGAATTTTTCATATCAGCCCACTAAGTACCATTTCGGAAAATATGGAATTGGCATAAATTTAATGCTATTATCATACAGTAAAAATTATAAGTTATTAACTCTAAGTATATGATAAATGTTTTTATTTAACAACCATCAGGGATCTCCATGGATGAAAATTGAATGATGGAGGAACTTTCACCATGACAAAACCCCATGTCTATGGCGTGGCGTAATCGAAAGTATTTCTTTCTTTCATTTCCATGTAAGGAATGGTGAACAGGCTGATATATTGCTTATTTCATTTATTTCCTTAAAAAATAACAATAATTTCATTAATTGTAACAGGTAACAATTTCAATGTCAAGCCTGCATGGCTCCCCCTTAGTCAAGAATGACCACAATTAAGCTGTCCTGAAGGTTCCCACGTCATTTTCCTGCCATTTTGATAATGGTATAGGGCTTTAAAATCGGGGGGATCTTTTTTTCACAGTCAAATTCAGAAGTCATGAACCGGTATCAAAAGCTTGCACAATCATCAACGACAAGAAGTTTCCTACCGTTTTGTAAAACGCTGAAGAAAGTTTTGGAGGGCAATTATTTATAACTTTAAATGTTTAATTGACTTTAAATAGCAAATTTTATAGTAATGTACTATGAAACATGCATCTTTCCATTCTCAATGAAAACTGGAAAACCGGATGTATCTATACGATTGTAAACTACGAAATGAATTCGGAACTAAGATAAGAAATTTCTTCAAATTTTCAAGTTGCAGTTAATATTCATGTATTTACATTTAAACTTGTAAAGTCATTCAATATTATAGATAATTGCTGAACTTGTGTTATTTGGCATGGAATTATGTTCTGTTTAACGTCTTATTTTGAACTCGTTTGAAAAGGGGGATGCGGATTGCGTAAGTCAATATAAAAGCATGTGTTCGACTTTTTAAATCTTGCTTCTTTGTAACTGGATTAAAATTTATTTTCTAATCTAAATTTTCATTAGCATTCGCTGAAACTTAATTATATAGTGCAATCAATTGTCTAACTTGATCAAGTGTTCCCTTGTCAGGTGTGTCGATCTAACTGTACAAGTGATTAGCAATCTTTAGCCGGATATCCCTCAGGGCTTTAAAACTGTAACAAGGAGGACCCTTTAGATTATAATACAAAAGCCTAAGGGTTATGGAATTACATGTAATTGATTATAATTGCTAAGAAAAATTGCGGCTAAAACGGCCCCACCCATTTCCCTCCCCCCTGTGTATGTGTATAGTGTGTATGTGTATATATGCTGTTGGAATCTAGACCAGTCTCAGATCAGATGCATGTTAATGTCTAACTCTGATCGGAATCCAGTCAGGAAACCTGTGAATCCAGATGGTTACTAGTGTAAAACAAAGACATGTTTGGGAAAAGAACCACAGTTTAATGCTTAAATTTCATATTAATAAAACACAAACAACAGTACAGTTTGAAAACAATACACAAATTAATTAATTAATAATCTGTGGTATTCCAAACTTCCCAAACATGTGTGGTGTAACCAGTAGAAGGTAGGTTAAATGGTTTATTATTTCCCCAGGGCAACTGCAAATTTGTTCATGACTTCCTGTCTGTGTGCAAAAGAAGGATCCAAGTATGATTTGTATGCATTAGATTTCCAATCACCCTGTGATTGTATGAGATCAGCTGGAACCCCACATTCTAAGGCAAAGGAGGCCCCTCCTCTGCGAAAACTATGTCCCGAATATTTGCTGCTGTCATAACCCAACCTAGATAAGTTCTGTTTTAGCATTTTTACAAAGGCTGTATATGTAAGAGGGGTAACCTTGCCTCGTACTAAATACAGGAAGACAGGTGAGGGGGCTGACACTGCTGGCACCTGTTTAAAATTTAAAAGAAGCGCCTTAGAGGGACATAAATGAGAATTCTTCACTCTAGGAAGGGGAATTTCTAATATACGCTCTGAAAATTGAATTGTTTTGGTTTTGCGTACTTTTAAACAGACACCATCTGAGTGAAAATGGATTTCCTCACGAGTAAAATGTCGCAAAGGATCAAAAGCTGAAATTGAAGGGGCAAACAAATTTGACTTCCTTAAAAAGGAGAAAAAAGCCACTAAGCAGGCTGCCCAAAAACACAAGTCCTTACTACTGCTGACTGACAGTAAAGTAAATATCTCATTCAAAATTTTTGGTGTAATAGGCAATTTTCTATGTATGGCAGCACCTAACACACGTTTAGCACCCTTGAGTACTGACTCCATAAAAAAGGAATCTATCGGAGATGCAACTCCTGATTCTAAATGTAGCAACCGCACAATTGACAAATAATTTGTTATGGAATTAAATTGTAACCTTGAAGATAAATAGGCTACATATCTGGCTAAATTCATAGGACTTAATGGAACAAGGGTAATATTTAATCTTCTACAAAATTCTGCGTATGACTTGAAATAGTTTAAATATGTCTTTTTGGTAGATTCAGCATAAGTATGACATCTAAAGTTAGCAACAATACTATCCAGTGATCTCACCTCCCTCGATACCAGTGAGCCTAAATAAAAGAAAACGAAGGGCATTACTAGACATGTGCCTAACAAGATCCTGTAAATACAGTGGCAGTCGAACATAATCACGCAAAAATTGTTCACAGAAAGGTAGATCATGCATCCGTGAAATACAGTCTGCTAGTATATTCGTTTTGCCTGGAACATGCTTAGCTATCAAGTGAAAATTATACGTTGCTGATAACCAAAAGAGCTCACGCAAAAAGGACATCAAAATAGCATTTTTTGATGTACCTTTATTAATGCAACTTACAGTTACCGCATTATCGCAATGAACTATAATACGCTGACCACGCCAATATGGGGCCCATCGCTTTACTGCTAACGCCACTGAGAAAGCCTCTAATTCATTTATGTGAAGTTTCAAAGCAAAGGGGTGATCTTCTGCCCAATTTACATAAAACCAATCATTTTGATAGACACCCCCTCCACCTGATTTACAAGCATCAGTAGCTACAGAGGTGATAGGAACCTTTGAAAGTAAAATTGACTTCCCATTAAAAGTTGAAATAAAGTTATGCCACCACTTTATATCTTGCAATATTTCGCCTGTCAGACGCAATTTATGCCAATCTAGCTTTAATCGCATGATGCCGTTTATAATTCTACGGAGAAAAACTCTCCCGCCTCGAACCACAGCAGACGCCCAATTAAGCTTTCCCGCTAAAGATTGCAATTGCTTTTTTGAAGCACGCTTACACAATAAAAATTCAGCTAATTCTGATTTCAAATCATGCAATTTTGCAATAGGAAGTCTAGTTTCTAAAGTAGTAGAATCTATCTCAACCCCTAAAAATACAATCTGTTGGCAGGGGTCTGTTACTTTAGACCAGCTGATACAAAAACCTAACTTCCTGAGCAGCGCAATTAAAATTGCTAACGCCTGAGCGCAGCGCTTCTTTGTCTTCTCGCAAATAAAAAAATCATCTAAATATGCCACAATGGTGAAGCCTCTACGTGACATCATTCTGCGAATTGCCTGAGATAATCTATGAAAAATACCAGGTGCTAATTTTGATCCAAACGGAAGTTTTTTATCTATGAAAGTATAATCATGACCATCAGGAAAAGTCCATGTAAGCCCAGTGACCTCTCTACTTTGTTCACTTATTTTGACAGATCTGTAAGCGGCCTTTAGATCCACTTTTGACATATAAAAATTTTTTGAAACTAACTTGCATGCATCATCTACTGTTTGAAATTTTTGTTTATCAAATTCTCCTGCAAAATCATTTACTGCAAAACCTATTGGTCTGCTACAATCATGAATAATTCGAACTCCGCCATCAGATTTAGGGATAACCCCAAGCGGACTGATAATTTTGGGGGGGGGAATTGACAAAAATATAGTTTCCGTTATCAATTTCTGTTAAAATTTGTTTATGTGCCTGTTTGTAAAAAGGGCTACTAGGCTTTGCAGAAGGATGATTTTTGGAGCGTACATTCTCTGGTAGGGGGACATTAGTGACAATGTCAAATCCATGTTCTATGCCAAATAACAAAAATTCTTTGTCAAAATCATCACTTAACTCATTAGTCCATGAAATTAGATCAAGAGCACGCGTAGGCTTCACCATTGTATCTAGTTTTTTGTATGCTGAAATGCTGGGTGCTTTTCAGCACATGCAGGTATAGCACATGAATGCTCAAACTTACAGTGTGGCATAAAACAGCCTCTACGACTATTGAATTTCTTGCAAATCATCCTTCCCCCCGGAGAATGAGAAGCATATGTAACTGCATGTTTATTAGCCATTATTTCGAGCTCTGAGTTTGAGGTGCAATGCGGGAATTCTGACTCTGCAAAAACTTTGGCCTCAAAAATACAGAATGGAGATGGGGAATGTCTGTACCCCATCTAAATTGGTGTTGCTTTTGCAGGCGTCGGTATTCCCGATCAAGGAAAAAAACAGACACCAACTCACAGCTCGAAAGAAAAAGATAAATGCGCATAGTATAAGATAAATAATCCATAACTTGGGATGATTGTAACTCTCTTATAGCTATCAACTTATGCATTATGGACAAATTAGCCATAGACCATTGTGTTACCGACAATGTTTCTAATTTAGGCTTGACAGGCCCCGATTTGAAAACTAATTTGCCCCCTGACGATTCCGAAACTAATTCCTCTGATTCTGAGTGCCCCCCTAAAGTATTAGGTACAAAATCAGTTATATCAAAGAAATTCACATTAGGATCAAAATTTGTAGACTTTAAAAATATTTGAGGGTCTTTCCATGAGTAAATGTCATTGACCAGCAAATTGTCTCTACCTGTGGAAGAATTATGAGAGTCATTCACAAATTGTCCTGTAATGTTCTTCTCCCTCGACATCATCTTTAGGATCTCTTGCACATAGGCATCCTCCGATCGGGGGTTTGACGTATGGGCGCCGCCATCTTTGTTGTTTACATCGTCGCCATCTTTGTTGTTTACATCGTCGCCATCTTTGTTGTTTACACCGTCGCCATCTTGGTTGCTGGTGCCGCCATTTTGTATCCTAGCGGAAGTTCTCTGTGTAGCCTCGAGTTCATTTCCGTAAGGGTGCGTGTCCGCCATATTCCCAGCTTCAGCGCGACCGTCCTTGAAAGTTTTTCCAACTGCTCGTATCAACACTTTTTGCTGCCCAAGCGGAATATTAAAAGCTGGCATATCCTCTTTTTCAATCAATGAAATCGCTTCCATAGAATCGAAGCCAAGTCTAATTAATTCGGAAGCTGTGTTTGGATTCAGCTTTATTGTGGATGCCCACATCTGTACCTGCTCGACATTACGTGGAAAATCTACTTCGCCTTCACTGTCGCTCGCCATATCGCCTATAGTCGCAAATATACTATTTGGTACAAATGTTAAAAAAGTTTAAAGCAGAGCATTTCTGACTCGGATAATTCCGTCGCCGGAGCGTGCAGGATAAAAACTACAAAAGTCTACAGGGAAACGCAATAAATTCCATCACCAGAACACGGTATGCAAGGATTACACACATCAACAGCAGATCTCAATAAATTCCATCGCCGGAATGTGCACAAAAGTCTACAGTGTATCACTGTTAAATATCATTCTCGGGAATTCAGCTATTCAGACAAAAGTTCTCTATACTTTCACTGGTTTTAACAACGTTGCCGAAATATCCATTTCCAAGGATTTAAACCAATTTTTCCCGTAAAATTTTTCGATGTTTAAAGACAATATATATATATATTTTAAATTCGCTAATGCCAAATTGCAATGCGTCTGCTTCATGCAGTTGTATTATCTAGAATGCCTAAATGAGGCGCGCAGTAATTAAAACAAAAGGATGATAATTAATTAATTATCTCTGCCGATTGGATAATTTGAAATAAGGGCCTTGTTCTGATTGGTTCCCTTCCCACATCTCACAAAGCAATTAGAGAGCGAGATGTCAAGAGTGGCCAGTAGGGAATTCCTTATATCATTGGTTGTTATTAATAGATATAAGCTGAAATAAAATACCCAATCGGCAATAAGGACAGGTAATGCATGTGCGATGATACATGTCAACATGCTGTGTATTAATAATCCATTTTTCTTGTTAATAAAAATATCACATTAAATAACAATTGTTAAATGGTATTCTAATCAATTTAGAAAGGAATATAATTTGCAAATATAACCATACATCCTGTATCAAGCTTACCTCCTATCCTGTTGTCATGTTCTTTTCTCGTCCAGGAATCAGACATGTAGTAGCCACATAGTGCTGAGTCATCAAAATCACAGGTCAAGGATTTAACTGTAAATATTTTAGTAGGGTTTTTAAATATATTCATATCAATTTGGGATCTTACATTTAAATATAAAATTTGTCTTCTTTTCAAGAAAATAAATTGTTTTCATGTAGTTTTTCAAAGTCCACTTTAGGTCAACTTGCACAAGATTGAAGTTAGTTGTAGTAAACTCCTAGAACTCAATATTGGTGTAAATAGACTTTTTGATATGTAATTAAAAGCGCCAGGTGATAATTTTCTGCTTCTGAAGAACCGACATCTGTGAAACTATGTATCATCATCTGACTCTATAATTTCTGTGTTTTGGCATTACCTTCATTTATTCTAATACATTTATAGTTTATATGCCTTCTACTAACAAGATTGTGTGACATCAAGTTTGACACTGACATATTTTAAAAGATTGAGAAGTGAATATCTTAAATTGTCACTTAGTCTGATATAAAAGGACTTCTTGTATTTGACAATTTGCTAGATTGAAGTGTATTTTTACAGAATATGTGCTAAAGTCTGGCATAAGCCTTGTTATAATTCTTTTTCACTTAACTCTTGATTATATTGTCAGATAAGGTACATCAGGAATTTTAGTATGTGTCTAATTTTTGCTTCGGCAATATAACTATGAAATTTACCCTACACAAATATTTTAAACTTCATTTAAATGCATTGTAAAAGGCAATGAAACTTGAATATTATGAACAAAGCGAAGATTTTACTGTCCCATCTAAGCCCAAACAGCAAACAAAACCAGACGAGAAAAATAACCCAATATACAGCAATAACTTACCTGAACAGGATTTAGCTGATAACACAACATCATCAATATATACATCAGTATGGTTATTCATTTGAGTTTTGTCGGTCTTAAATCTCACAGTAACCTCCCTTGGAAATGAAATGCTAACACAGTATGTCTGCCATGCAGCTAGTATTGGCTTAGCTGTCATCACTGATGTAAAATCGTCATTTTTATTGATGGAATACATCAGGTTTTGAGAACTGTTCCAATTGCTTATCATATATTTGAAATGTAGGTACATCGTGGACGATATTGAGATACTGGGAAATTCTATCATTGCTGTATCTCCTTCCTCTCCTAATCTTCCATCAGCAATCAAAAAATTATCTGAAATCAAATCATAATTAATTTTAAAGTCAACTATACATCATTTGTTCTCTGGTGGAGAGTTGTCTCATTGGCAATCATACAACATCTTCTTATTTTTATATCTTTATATATTGAAGACTAACTGATTTTGCAATTGTGAGGTCAATTTTCAGACTCTTCTCCATAAATCAGCTTTCAACAGATTGTTCAATAACATTTTGATCTGTCAAACCAAATAAATGAACACCAGTATTTTTATAATTTTGGTCACAGCTTTCAAACCCCATGCTTCATCATTCTTGAACTGAACACTTAAATAGAAAGATTTTTTGTATTGATATAAGAACTTTCTTCAGATTTTTAGTTTAAATAATAAAAGACATCTTATAAACTTTCTTATAAGAAATGATTAAGGGGTGACACAAGGGTGCTTATTTCCAAAATCCCGCTTTTTATGTACTCCCCACTTTTCTAACCCCCTATATGTCACTTCACCACTTTTTTACCCCTTATATCCAACATCACAACATTTTTTACAGCCTATATCCCACATCACCACTTTTTACCCCCTATATCCCACATCACCACTTTTTTACCCTCTATATCCCACATCACCACTTTTTTACCCCCATATCTCACATCCCCACTTTTTACCCCCTAATTCTCACATCCCCACTTTTTATCCCCTATATCCCACATCACCACTTTTTACCCCCTATATCTCACATCCCCACTTTTTACCCCCTATATCCCACATCACAACTTTTTTACAGCCTATATCTCACATCACCACTTTTTTACCCCCTATATCTCACATCCCAACTTTTTACCCCCTATATCCTACATCACCACTTTTTTACCTCCTATATCCCACATCACCACTTTTTTACCCCCTATATCTCATATTCCCATTTTTTACCCCCTATATCCCACATCACCACTTTTTTACCCCCTATATCATGTATATCTCACATCCCCACTTTTTTACCCCCCTATATCCCACATCACCACTTTTTTTACACCCTATATCCCACATCACCACTTTTTACCCCCTATATCTCACATCCCCACTTTTTACCCCCTATATCCCACATCACCACTTTTTTACAGCCTATATCTCACATCACCACTTTTTTACCCCCTATATCTCACATCCCAACTTTTTACCCCCTATAGGTATAAAACCACTAATTTATAGCCCCATTGCTTTCTATGTTAAATTCTGCAATTCCAAGCATAAATGGCTACTTTATCTTAAGTTCAAATAAAGTGGCAGTTATTCCATGTCAAAACTGTACCTTATGCTGACTTGTGCTGAAAAAATCAACATACCTTTAATTGCATATTAGAGCGTACTGGTTCCCGGAAGTTTGATAGTACAAAAACAGGAACTTCTGATCTGAACAACAGGCCAAATGAGCCCTCCTATTAAAATTTCCTATACTTCTTTATTATTCAAATAAAACTTTCAACAAGGGTTCTACAGTGACCCTAAGTCCCCAAGCTTTCATTTGATACTAAAACTACCCAAATATTTCCACTATTGACAAAGATACAGCTATGCGTAGGAACTATTTTGTTTAAAATATGTACTATTTTCTTGTATGTTCTTTCCGACCGGGCCTGAATTAGTGGTTCTATACCTATATTCTACATCACCACTTTTTTACCTCCTATATCCCACATCACCACTTTTTTACCCCCTATATCTCATATTCCCATTTTTTACCCCCTATATCCCACATCACCACTTTTTTACCCCCTATATCATGTATATCTCACATCCCCACTTTTTTACCTCCTATATCCCACATCACCACTTTTTTACCCCCTATATCATGTATATCTCACATCCCCACTTTTTTACCCCCCTATATCCCACATCACCACTTTTTTTACACCCTATATCCCACATCACCACTTTTTTACCCCCACCCCCCCCTCTCCCCCCCCCTCTCCCCCCCCCCCCCCCCCCCCCTATATCCCACATCACCACTTTTTTACCCCCTATATCTCACACCCCCACTTTTTATCCCCTATATCCCACATGACCACTTTTTTACCCCCTATATCTCACATCCCCACTTTTTATCCCTATATGCCACATCACCACTTTTTTACCCCCTATATCTCACATCCCCACTTTTTATCCCCTATATGCCACATCACCACTTTTTTACCCCCTATATCTCGCATCCCAACTTTTTATCCCCTATATCCCACATCACAACTTTTTTTATCCCTATATGCTACATCACCACTTTTTTACCGCCTATATCCCACATACCATCTTTTTACCCCCAATATCCCACATCATCACTTTTTTAACCCTTACATGCCACATCACTACTTTTTTATCCCCTATATGCCACATCACCACTTTTTTACCACCTATATGCCACATCACCACTGTTTTATTCCAACAAGACAAGACAAGACAAGACACCTTATTACAACTTAGGCACATATCCCAAATCCACCACTATTTTACCCCTATATCCCACATCACCAATTTTTATCACTTATATGCCACATCCCCATAATGATTCATCACAGTGATAAAAGTATGTCTGAACACCAACCAACGGGAAATTTAATCTCCTTGAAAATGAACCATTTAGGCAATTGAAAATTGAAAGTTGGTTTCCCCATACACAAGATAATATTAAATGGTCGGCAGGAAGGAAACACTTTTTATTTTACTTTATTTTTTGGGCAAAATATCAAATAAGGCACATGTAGTTTTGCTCTACAGAGAATTCAATCTTAAACCACTGACAGGAAATTCTTGAATAAAAAAATTGTTTCACATTATATCTTGATCTTTATTGTGATATATAAGCTATTTTAAACCTTAAAGAATGACAAATGAAACTTTAAAAGAAATCATCAGACAATCAAAGCGTCATTGATAATTGTCTTACATCAAAGTCTCAAAAGAATTGACCCAGAGGTTGAAACCAGACCTGGAAGGGTAATGGGGAACCAACAATCTTTTTTGCGTGGCCTTAACAGTATCAATTTTGATAGCAAAGCATTGTTGGATTTGGAGTCTTTTAATACAGTGATAAAAGTGTTTTTGAACTTGTTAGAACATCTTCTTTTTCCTCCTAGGTATTCATGCATCGTTAGATTTCCTTAATCATTTACATTTAGCTTTTCAGTCATGAAAATGATGATGATGATGATGGATGGCTGCTTAACGTCCATCAGCAAATTAAATGCATATCCAGGACTAGAACATGTTAATGTAATATGAGTATTTACCCTGATTTGTACAAAACCAGCACACTGAGCCAGATATTTAACGTGCTAGTTCCCAAGGCAACAGCCCGCAGGAAGACATGTCACCCTACCCAAACACATTATTATGACTCCGAGCCAACCAGTCTGTGCTCTTACTCATTAATGCTGTGTGCTTAGCGGAGCAGCAGAAAATACAAATGTTAAAGTCTTTGATTTAACCTGGCCAGGGTTTAAAACCCAGGACCTCAGGTATTTGCGGTGAATACTCTACCACCAGGCCAATGAGGCGGTGTCATGAAAATGCACCATTTCTGTATTTTAGATATTGTCATCAAAAATTGCTACATAAATGCTTTTTATCTGAAATGATCTTAATTTTTTTTTATACTATTGGATATTGTACTGTTCCATAACAATAGTCACATACTTGTTATAGTTCCACTTAAAGGAGCACTAGTTTAACTGTCAAATTCATGTTCACCGATTTGATTTATAACCATGTAAAACATTTATCCAAATTTTAAAAGGCTAAAATAAACAATTAACAGGGCATGAGGTCGATAATATGTAGCTTCGTTTCGTGTGTATTTTAGTCTTGACGCCATCTAATTAACTATAGAGTTGACCTCCAAAGGTCATATAAGCGATATAAACATAAATATAGATTTAAATAGAAAGCGAAACTTGTGCAATGAGATTTTTCTAGGTCTATTTAATTTCATATTAAAGATTAAACAAAACTGAACCATACTGGCTGCTAAAAGCAAATTATTATTTCATTATTTCACTTTCATTAATGATTGAACAAAAAAAAATCATACTTTAGATTTTTCATATATCTTATAGCTAATGCCCCTTTAAGTAAAACTGCACCATCCCAGACATATTTTTTTTTATAATTCCATAATCCATAACAAAAGTGTAAAGTTTGGGACCACTTCAGTTAATCCCCAAACAAAACACAATATAAACAAGAATGTGTCCATAGTACAAGGATGCCCCACTCGCACTATCGTTTTCTATGTTCAGTGGACCGTGAAACTGGAGTCAAAACTCTAATTTGGCATTAAAACTAGAAAGATCATATCATAGGGAATATGTGTACTAAGTTTCAAGTTGATTGGACTTCAACTTCATCAGAAACTACCTTAACCAAAAACTTTAACCTGAAGTGGGACTGACAGACGAACGGTCGCACAGACCGAAAAACATAATGCCCCTAGGTGGGGCATAAAAATTTATATTTCTATATTCAATAACAAAAGTATCAAGTCTGGGTCCACTTAAGTAAATCCAAAAACAAAAACCAATATAAAAATGTTATATTTCAATAATCCATAACAAAAGTGTCAAGTTTGCACTTTAATAAAACCTGAATCACCCACAATATAAAAGTTTTATATTTCTATATTCCATTACAAAAGTGTCAAACCCGAACACCCACAAAATGAAAATCTTGTGACTCTATATAATTCTAATACAATTCATCAGCACACAATACACAACCAACTACTTACTATAAAAATCTTATCTCCCCGCCCCTTGCAATAATGTCTTACACAGTTCTGATAGCCTAGTGTAGTATATAAGGTACAACAATTCTTTTTAACTGTTATGTCCCATTCATACTTACTGCCATTAGTGTTATTGACAGTCCATCTGTATGTATATAACGTGGGACAGTTATCTGGTGTGATGATGTTATACCCACACAAATCAGAGGGATCAAATCCACATGTGGATTCATAGATACCATCTACAATAAAAACATTAGATGAAAGTTTGCAAATAGAGAGAATACCACTTTTAAAAAAATACAATGCATGATATTAACTTATAACATATATTGCATTCAGTCAATTTCTTCATGTTCATATAAAAAAGAAGATGTGGTATGATTGACAATGAGACATCTCTTCACAAGAGACCAAATGAAACAGAATTAAACAACCATAGGTCACCGTTCGGCATGAAATGTATACATGAAATATTTGCCACTAGATGTTAAGCAACCAATAATCAATTAATCAATCATATTCATGTTTTGTCTCTGTTCATATTTAAGGAAAGAGGTGAAATAAATATAGATTCCACCAATGAATCAAGTGTGTTATGATGTTTTTCTGCTTGAGACAGTTTAATTTGAAAACTTAAAACGCAAGCTAGGCTTGCCAGGCTTTTTAGATATTTAAAATTTAACTGTTGAGGGTAGTAGAATCTGTTTCTCAAATGATTTTTAGACGATATCTAAACAAATATTATCTTTCCTTTTCAAAGATTTGCTGAAAGTAGTGTTCTATATATGTGACGTCATCAGACAAAGTTTTCTCTAGAGAGAATTATTTTCATCACACAGATCGAGAAATGTGAAAAAAGCATGAATATAATAGAAAATTTATTTCACAGGCTGTCATTTCTCTTTGCAAGTTTTTTTCTTTTGTATTGTCTGTTATTTTTCAGAATATCGTTCACATTGAAAATAGCACCACAATTCAATTACAGACAAAACTCTTGGTTTGCTAGCTAAGTATAATATCTAAAATCCAGTTTAAAATAAAGTTACTTGATTATAATCTTGCAGGATCTGTTTTACCTCATTTATGCAACAAATAAATTCTATATCATAATGATCAGCATTTTTTAATTTTTATTTGTGTTCTAAAGTAAATAATTATGTTAAATATTAAATTATTTATTATAACAGTTTAACTTTGAACTGATGATTGTTGCAAGGTTCAAACTTACTGTTACAACCATCTGTTGATACTTCAACATTATCCACAGCAGTTATCTGAGTGTTCCAAACAGTAGTTGTATGTACAAATACTATTGATATTTTCCAGGTCACAGCACCCAAACTTATACATTTCTTTGTCCACTGATCAGCTTGACTAGTTGTTGTAAGTAAAATATTGATGTCACTATATTCTATGCTACTCATGGTAGTATTACCAGATTGTTCATTAATCCATCCAACTTCAAACTTTGTATAACGAGAGTTCAAATAGTCAAATGTAACACTCTCTGTACCAAAAGCTTTGAAAAATTTTGTGAAAAGAAAAGTATGACTACCTTCTTTTGAACTGTCACTTGTAGCATAAAAGTAGCTTCCTGTAATAGTAATATTTTTTTTAAAAGTTTACTAATGTTAAATACAATATTGGAAAGAACAAGATTATACATGAGTGTGTGTTTTAATTAACTTTATCCTTATAAACTAATATCCAAATACTTTTGGCATGCAATTTATTTATGCAACCTTTGAAAAACAATGTCAGTACAAATTGTCACAAACATGTTGAATCTTTTCTAATGCGAAAACATAAACACTATTAGAAAATTGAGAAAAAAAATGTAAAGTTTTAAATACATGAGTAATTTTTTAACAATTATAATTTCAATGTCATTATGTTTACCTGCAATGGTGTTATTTGGAACATCATTAACTTGACCTCTGACCCACTTCACCTGGTAATCATTCCACGTAACAAGATAGCCACATGACCCATAGGAAAAGTCACATGATGCTAAATCTGAAATTACATAAATAAACTGTATATTCATCAAATTAACAAACTTTCATTACATTACCATCTATTTATGAAAAATTAAAAATATCACCATCATTCAAATCAAGTCAAATTTATTTATTTTAGAAAAAATACTTAAATTTAACTGTCCTCCAGCATTAAATGATTTTTTACCAAAAGCCAACATTATTTTCTTAAAATTTAAAGATTTTCATATAAAGAGAATCAAGGTATCTTAAACAAGTCAAGTTATCTGAAACATTCTAGTATTGATAATCATAGCTGTTGAGTATCCTCATTTTTATATACACAAAGTATAAAAAAACCACATACTGATCTGAAGGATCACATCAAATTTGGTTTAAGAAGAATATGGTAAGTGTGTTTTAACTTTTTTTTAATAATTATTTCTTAACAATTAAAAAGGTAAAGTAAAATAACAAAAATACTGAACTCCAAAGAAAATTTAAAACAAAAAGATTTTAAATAATTTGCAAAACAAACTTACGGGGACAATCTTCTTCTGTAACTAGAACATCATCTATAGCGATGTCACCAAGGGGACCATCTCCATGGATTGCTACAAAACTTAATTCTACATCTGTGCCAGCTGGTATAGTAAGCAGCATGCAAATCTGCTTCCATTCATTCACCTGGGGACCAGTTAAAGTCCAGACTGTTGTTAGAGAATTATCTCCCTTATATTTGGCTTGAACCAATAATGTGCCTGTATCATTACCATACATATGGTATTTAAACTGAAGTTTCTGACTTCCTGTTGCTTTAAATTCTGGGAAAGTTAAGGCTGTTGCATCACTAAGGTTACCATATGTTGCTTCAGCATACATATAAAATCCTGAAAAATCACAAATGTTCAGGTAAGAAATTTTAACAAGATTAATTTTAATTGTTTTTTTCAATCCTTAATTTTTAACTTATACAAGGGGAGATAACTCAGTTGAAATATACATATTAATTTTTGTTATGTAACGAGAAAACCAGGACAGTGACCACAATTTTTCTTTTAATTTTCCAACATATTGTTTATACCACAATAATTTAATTTTGGATGTAACGCGTCTTCTGATTAGCTGACAGTGTTTTGTCTGTCAGCTCATTGACATACACGGGTTATTCAGTGTGCACCACATTTTTGATGTTATTTCTTCATAGACAGAAAAATCATTACAGTCATTCCTTAAATAACTCAGAATTTGTTCTCTGACTGTACAACTTAATTCTACATTTCAAGCAACAAACATTTATAAAGACAACACATTAGATGTCAGATAGCCAATATACTGTAGGATTAAACATTTATAAAGACAACACATTAGATGTCAGATAGCCAATATTCTGTAGGATTTAAAAACAATCATCAAAAGTTTTATTTTGATTCAGTACATATATCAATAAAAACAGAGCATTTTACCGAAAATATTCATTTACACTGAGTATTATCACATGTAGACCCCATTCATCTATAGACTATTTTCATATTACCGACTTTTGACTCCGGATTATATAATTTGTCGACTGGTTACCTTGGACATCATGGTACCAAGTCAGGTAAGAGCAAGCTAAAGAAGTAAAACCAAGCTTTCAATCGGTACAATTTGGGGGAAAATTACCTGCTTAACATTTTTTTTTCACTACAAAATCATCGGAAAACAGTAAACTTTCCCCTCAAATTACACCGATTATATGTTTGATTTTACTTATTTTGGTTGCTCTTACTTGACCGAGTACCATGATGTCCAAGGTAACCAGTCGACAAATTATATAATCCGGAGTCAAAAGTCGGTAATATGAAAATAGTCTATTGCTTATCAGGAAGAAAGAGTTAAGCTATGCTGTATGATCACAGTCTGAGTACATAAATCTGAGTATTATTACATGTAGACCCCATTAATCTATTGCTTATCATGAAGAAAGAGTTAAGCTATGCTGTATGATCATAGTCTGAGGACATAAATCTGAGTATTATTACATGTAGACCCCATTAATCTATTGCTTATCATGAAGAAAGAGTTGAGCTATGCTGTATGAACATAGTCTGAGTACATTAATCTGAGTATTATCACATGTAGACCCCATTCATCTATTGCTTATCAAGAAGAAAGAGTTAAGCTATGCTGTATGATCATAGTCTGAGTACATTAACCTGAGTATTATCACATGTAGACCCCATTTATCTATTGCTTATGGAGTTATCATGAAGAAAGAGTTAAGCTATGCTGTATGATCACAGTCTGAGTACATTAATCTGAGTATTATCACATGTAGACCCCATTCATCTATTGCTTATCATGAAGAAAGAGTTAAGCTATGCTGTATGATCACAGTCTGAGTACATTAATCTGAGTATTATCACCTGTAAGCTCCATTCATCTATTGCTTATCATGAAGAAAGAGTTAAGCTATGCTGTATGATCACAGTCTGAGTACATTAATCTGAGTATTATCACATGTAGGCTCCATTAATCTATTGCTTATCATGAAGAAAGAGTAAAGCTATGCTGTATGATTATAGTCTGAGGACATAAATCCAAGTATTATCACATGTAGACCCCATTAATCTATTGCTTATCATGGAGAAAGAGTTTAGCTATGCTGCGATCATTATGAACATAAAGAAGATGAGGAATGATTGCCAATGACACAATAAACTCTCCCCCAGTGACCGTATGACACAATAAACTTCCCCCAGTGACCAAAATGACACAATAAACTCTCACCCAGTGACCAAATGACACAATGCACTCTCCACCAATGACCAAATGACACAATAAACTCTCCCCCAGTGACCAAATGACACAATTAACTCTCCCCTAGTGACAAAATGACACAATTAACTCTCCCCCAGTGACCAAATGACGTAGAAGTTATATATCTGAGATTATCAATCGGAGATTTTTTACACATAGGCCCCATACATCTTTTACTTATCACTTTAGAGATTAAAGCTATACTGTACCATCACTGTCTGAGTCTGGTCCTGTCTGTTTAGATATTGTTGATCCAGTATGTCTTATCCACTTATAAGTGTGTGATGGAAGTGTACAGGAACAGTTTACACTGTATCCACAGATAAATGGTTGGTCAAATTTACATTTCTCTTCTGAAATTCCAACTGTAGATTATAATTAAAACATGCTTTAATTTAATGGGTATAAAAAACCACAAATTTTAACTTTTATTCACACTGACTTTGGCAAAACAATGTAGTCAAATACCCAAGAAAATAGAATTATTCCTCAATCCACAAAAATTGGTACCAAAGAAAATAAATGAATCAACAGTAAAGTTGTCTATGGTCTAGGTAAAAATGCAATCTTTTCTTTTACTATCACCATATATCAAATCAAAATTATTAGTGCAAGAAATAACAAATCTTCTTTTTGCAGCAGGATTTCTTTTTGGGTTCATGTTATTAACTTAAATCAGTCTGTAGGTTTTCTATTTTGAGTTTCTTTCACATGTTGATAATTCAATGGCCTTTTATAGCTTACTATATGGTATGATTTTGATTGCATATTTCTTTACATATTTTCAAAAATATTTATCGTTGTGTCTACTTTAAAGCAATTATCCAGGTTTTCTATGAATGATTTCACAAATTGAAGACTTATTGATGTAAAAATTAATAAAATGAATTTATTACTATTGCACAACAAGAATTTTTTCACTCAATCCAATTTTTGCAATGCACATTTCAAGCCACAAAAATGTACTTGTAAAAAATTAACCATCCATTACATTGCATTTCAAAACTTGGGTAATTGTTATGTGCCAGTCTTTGTAAGAATCAGGCAATTTAGAAAAATTTCAAAACATGGCTGAAAAAAACCCACCAACCTAACCATCCTATTTTGAAGTTACCCTCATTCTAACTTAGAAATGGTACAATGTAGGTCATTTGTTTCTGTGTGTCTGGTAATTCAAGAATCTCTAGATAATTTTTGGTTAGAATGATAGCAAATTACAGAGTTAGCTCCCCTAAATTGTTAATTTATATAGTGCATTTCAACCAAATTATATCTTGAATTACTAGAACAGGAAAAGGAAACGAATGTTCTATTCATGCACCATTATACATTTTGAACATAAATTAATAACAACTTGAATGGGTTTTGTTTGTCATGTTTTCCCCACTGCCTGATTCCTGGGCAGATTGGCACTTAATTATAAACTCAGCCAAAATATAACCAGAATTTTTTTCCCATTATCACAAAAAAGTCTGTGTGACAGTAAAATGATATATAATAAATTATGAATATAATCTTACAATGACATGGTTCATCTGAGACTGTCACATTATCAACAGCGATCACTGTTTCATCACCACTGCTCTGAGATGCCAAAAACTCTAGCGATAAATCTCCTTCCTGTGCGAGGGGGACACAGGACATAAACCATCCTTCATCTTGTTCCCCCTCTCTCTTCCATAGCAAAGATCTCTGACCATTGCCATTAACTTTGGAAACCTGTAGTGAACCAACATCGCTGCCACCAAAGTATGTGTAAAATTGTAATGTTGACATAGACGAAGATGTAAAGATTGGTGACAGGAGCCTTGCGGAATCTCCTTCATTTCCATTTTTATTCTGGTAGTAGAAATATCCTATACATAAAACAAAAATATAATAAATTTAAAACATCTCAACACTCAATGATATGTAGGAAAATTTTACTTGTTTTCATTTTTTTTTCTCTTATAGATACAATATCCTACATGAAAATATATGAAAACCTATTCAAATTATGTAAAAATACTGTTAAATTACTGAATTTGTGGCAAAATTCTTTCAGATATTTATTTAATAATTATAAAATGCAACAAGAGGCTCTCAAGAGCCTGAATCGCTCACTTGTATTAAAGAGGAGAAGATTTTTAAATGTTAGCAAACTTGATGAACAAATTGTGTAAAAATGTCTTTAAAGGGCAATAACTCCTTAAAGGGTCAATTGACAATTATGGTCATATTAACTTTTTTGTAGATCTTACTTTGCTGAACATTATTGCTGCTTACAGTTTATATATATCTATAATAATATTCAAAATAATAACAAAAAACTGCAAAATTTTGTTAAAACTACCAATTCGGTGGCAGCAACCCAACAATGGGTTGTTCGATTCGTCTGAAAATTTCAGGGCCGGTAGATCTTGACCAATTGAACAATTTTGCCCCTGTCAGATTTGCTCTAAAAGCTTTAGTTTTTGAGATATAAGCCAAAAACTGCATTTGACCCCTATGTTCTATTTTTAGCCATGGCGGCCATGTTTGTCGATGGATCAAAACTTCGGATACAATTTATAAACTAGATACCCTAAGGAACATTTAGTTAAAGTTTGAAGGTTTTGGCCCAGTAGTTTCAGAGGAGAAGATTTTTGAAATAGTTTACGACGACAGACGACAATGACAGACGACGACGGACGCCAAGTGATGGCATAAGCTCACATGGGGCCCTTCAGGCACGGGTGAGCTAAAAAAAGGAGTTTACTGTTTTTACTGAATTGAAGAGTAGTTTCACACTATTGATTGTGATGTAATTGATCAGTTGCAGTTTAACTTTATTCTTTTCTTGCTTAGTTGTGTAATTTTATACTTTTTTGCTCGGTTGAGTTATCTAATATTGTTGTTGCTCAGTTGTATGATTTTATTTTGTTTTTACTCAGTTGTTGTGTGTTATT
The DNA here is from genome assembly GCF_021869535.1 of Mytilus californianus. Classification (NCBI taxonomy): domain Eukaryota; kingdom Metazoa; phylum Mollusca; class Bivalvia; order Mytilida; family Mytilidae; genus Mytilus; species Mytilus californianus. The sequence continues at coordinate 22,568,143 of NW_026262615.1, read as the reverse complement.
AATACTTTGTTGAAATTCTATACAAAATCACTACTACTTACCAAAAAATTTGCCACTTACATCAGATGAAGGTAGGTTATGCCCTGATGAAGAGTAATTTTTAAACTGCCAGGTTGTAGCCCCTTCAATACTTTCTATGGTATAGTTGCAAGCCTCTTTATTACTAAAAGTACAGTTAACCCCTGGTTCTTCTTCATCTGCTGGGCATACAAAGTCTGATATTGAATCTGTAAAAAATATTCAGGTAACTAATCAGTATTGCTTATTAACTCATTTATTTTGCAGTGAACTCATTTGCATGTTTTATGAAAACAGAAAAAATTCACACACCTGATTAAATGGGCATTTAAAAAGTCAGAATGCAAAATATATATGTTCAAACTCTTTTAGGTCATTTTTTAGTAACAACAAACAAAAGAACTATGTCAATTGGACCTGCTTTGATACTATTACTGCCCTTGAAATTTTACTAGATAACATTTATGTTCGCTATGGAGATTCAATATATCTTCAAGTTATCGGAATTTCCATGGGGACTAACTGTGCACCACTTATTGCGGACCTGTTTCTGTATTGTTATGAGTAACAATTTATGACTAAAATCAGCAAAGCCCATTGAAACAACATCTGTTCCAAAATTTAATAACACTTTTAGATATTTGGATGATATATTGGCTCTCAATAATGACGACTTCTGTATGTACACTAAAGAGATTTATCCTGCCGAACTTACTTTAAATAAAGCTAGTACTAACAATGAACACTGCCCTTTCCAAGATCTTGATATCTATATCTTTAACGGGAAACTTATTACCAAAATTTATGATAAAAGAGATGATTTTTCATTTCCTATTGTTAATTATCCATTTTTAGATGGTGACGTTCCCTTGTCACCATCTCATGGTGTTTATATATCTCAACTTGTTCGATTCGCTCGTGTATGTAACAACGTATTTGATTTTAACGAAAGAAATCTCTGTATTACTGAAAAATTATTACACCAGAGTTTTTGATATCACAAACTAGTCAAAACATTTACAAAATTTTATCATCAGTACAAGGACATCATTCGTAAATATAAATCAACATGCAGACATCTTATACGTTCAGGTATTTCACATCCAATCTTTTATGGTAATATTCTTTACAAAGCACAAAAATGTCGGCATTAACCTCAAAAGCTAACCAAACCTTTAGACAGACTTATTCAGAAGGGATATAGTTATGATACTGTTGTCAGGTCATTAAGGATTGCATATTTTAGTATTAATATTGATTCACTCATAAGGGTCTTTGCATAGGAAATAAACACAATTATTCTAAAACCAGTTGTTGGCATGATACGGGTTATGTTCTCATATATTTTATGATGGTATGATCATAAACCCCTAACGGGAGGGATTTCAATCAGTTTAATTGAGATCTGGAGCTGGCATGTCAATAACTGCTAGTAGTCCTTTGTTAATTTATGTATCATTGTCATTTTGCTTAGTTTCTTTTGTTACCAGTATTCTGACATCGGACTCAGACTTCTTTTTAACTGAGTTTTACTGTGTGTTTTGCTGTGTGTTTCTTTATTCTACATTGGCTAGAGGTATAATATAGGGGGAGGGTTGAGATCTCACAAAACATGTTTAACCCCGCTGCATTTTTGCGCCTGTCCCAAGTCAGGAGCCTCTGGCCTTTGTTAGTCTTGTATGTTTTTTAATTTTAGTTCATTTATATGTTTTGGAGTTTAGTATGATGTCCATTTTCACTGAACTAGTACACATTTTTATTTAGGGGCCAGCTGAAGCCCACCTCTGGGTGTGGGATTTTCTAACTGCGTTGAGGACCCATTGGTGGCCTTCAGCTTTTATCTGCTCTTTGGTCGGGTTGTTGTCTCTTTGACATATTTCCCATTTCCATTCTTTTTGTTAGGATTATACATTTAACCGCAATTGGTGAACAATGGAGTATCATTTTCTCCATGATATAAATTTAAATCTAAAGACTTCTATGGGTCACACATTATTTTTGTGGGTGCCAATTTCGTTGATTGGGGAAAAAAATGTATTTTCCAAGATATTTGATTTTGTGGTTTTGCCAAAGTCTGCATACAACTCTATAGAAGATTTGCACTTCCTTGAACATTAAAATTGGTGGTTCATGCTTAGGTGTGGCATGATCGTCATTTTGCAAAGAATTCCGCTCAAACAGGTGCTAGGGGTTGTCTTAAACTTGAAGTGAGGTGAAATTTTAGCAAAAGATTTATTTTCTCTACTTTTTAAATGAAGATAAAAATACAAAAATAAAACTTCACTTCAATTTGATCTTTTAGCAAGATCATATAGATAAATATAAAAAATGTAAAATAACCTGAACATGCTTTAACACACAAGAAATTGTGAAATCTAAGCTCCACAAAATTACCTAATTTTAAGTCTGTTTAACATTCTAGTGATCTTACCTTTAAGATATTTGGTGAAAACTTAATTTTTTAGAGACGTCAAAAGTCAACAACCTTGTAAATCTTTAAAAAAAAAAGTTTCTATATCCTAATGTTGATACATACTACATGTTCCCCTCACAAGCTTAATTTCATCCAGAGCTATATCTCCAGTGTATGGTGAACCACTTATTCCAATAAACTGAATCTGAAAAATACATATTAAAGATTTCATATTATCAAATTTCTAAAAAGAAAAAAAAGGAACTGCTAAACCAACACCTCCTAAATTTTGTGTTGTAAAAATGGATACCAATGGCATGCAGGGTTGTCAAATAAAAATAATTAAATACCTCAAAATTGAAAACACCTAGGTAAACAGGAACTTATAATGGTCGACAAGTTTTGTCGGTTGGATCAGATCTTCAGAACAAGGTATATAGAAATAAGAATCCCTGAAGTACATGTTGTTATATGATACTATATGTATAAATGTAATTTTGTACAGAAAATGAATCAAATATATAGAATACAATGAGAACAAGTAAAACTGTGAGCTACTGCTCACTGATGATACCCCCGCCGTAATATTTCGGTAAACAGGAAGTTGTTGAGTGATGAAAACGCATCACATGGTAAAGCTGACTTATATAAACCCTGAAACCAAATTTCAGAAATCCTTGTCAAGTAGTTCCTGAGAAAAATGTGACGAAAATTTTCAATTTGGCTATCATGTGTAAAATAATACAAGTTAATTTATCATTGTCAATGTTATTTATATTGAGACAGTTGTAAATTTAATGTACATACCCTCAATACATAACAGATATGTCAGTAGGATAAGAATGCCCACACCTCACAAAAAAGTCTGGACAACTGTTTGATTTCAGAATGATAGAAGGATGGCCAGACCAAAGGATGCCTGGACACGGGGACACTATTTCTTGGGCCACTCAGTGGCGTGGGCATTAAAAAATTAATTCCCGAACATTTGTGGCATGTATTGTTGTGAATTTTTTTTCCAATTCCAATACAAAGAAATCAAATAATTCTCAAAAATTTCTAAAATAAACTCAAGATATATACCAGGATTAAAATTTTGTACACGAGAAACATGTTTACCCAAGTCAAAGTGGACAGCAGTTTATTAGCATTCACAGTTCTTACTTGACAGCTGTTCTTTAGCCGCCCGAGTGAGTGAGTTCATTAGCATTCACAGTTGCCAAATTCAAGGCAATGGTTAATTTGCATATAGGCATTCCAATAGCATTCCATAGCAGCTTCTTAGCAGTTTATTCAGCCTTCACAGTTATTTAGCAGATATTTTTGAAGAAAAATTTAAATGAGATACAAAACTGCTATTTTCTCTGAATATTCATGAGAACTCTCTTGTTTTGCATGAAATTATTTTTTTGTAGCTCGGAAAAGTTCGAATACTCCGAACTTATATTTCCGAACTAACATTCGGAATTTCCTGCTAGAGGTGCAGCTATAATAACAGCTATCAATAACAAATATTCATACAAACTGCTAAGTTGTTCATCCAAATATGGTTTTCTAAACTGCTAATAACTGCTATGGAATGCTATCAGATCTGCCAAAAGTTGGAATACAAACGAAGGTACATGTACATGAATATACAGTGTATAAGATATGAATGCAAAAATAAAAAACTAACATTTTAAGTCTTGTTGAAATTTCAAAAAGTTGTAGTAACTTATATTTGTAACTTTAGCAGACTGCAATCAAATGACGCTATTTTAATACAATCACAGACTTGTTAAGGGGCTGTAAGAATGTTTTGTGAGTACTGTACCTGGCATTAGACCCCTTATTAATTATGTTAGTAGCCAAATAATAGGAACAGTTAAGAATGCACTTTAAATATCAGTGCTTATAAAAATCAACTTATTCAATAAGAGTGGTTACTAGAGACTATTAATTACCATGACTAAGTGATTTTCAGATTAAAAGTTATTCTTTTATATTATTCTTTAATTACCAAATGTATACTACTAATTTGAAGCCTCTCTCTATATATATTTCATGTGGACCAAAAGACAACAGTTATCTCCTCTTTTTAATTTCTTAATACATGTAATATATTATGTTTCCACTTTCTGAAACAAACTTAAGAAACATACATGTATATTAAGTTCATTAAATGGACTGTTTGGTCAATACTAACCAATCAGCTATTTGCAGCCTAGGTTTCCCTAATATTCCCTCCCCCTTTTTTTCAACTCTTGAGTATGATTGTTTTTGGTTTTTTTACAAAATTATATCAAAATATTCTTTCTTTTTTTGTTTTCAAATAACATCTTGCACTGTAAGTTTATGCTAGTATTTTATCACAATCCTGTAAACCAGATATTCTATGTGAATAAACAACTATCCCCCTTTTTTTGGGCTTTCTGTATGATTTCTGTTTTCCTGTACAAAGTTAGTCATAAAATACACATGCATTAAACTATACTTCAACTTACTGTAGTGCAGGTGTGTGAAAGTATTCCATTTAGCAAAAATATTAAACTTTATTATTGACAAAAATACAATTTTTCACCAGCAAGTATTTACACACAGCTTGGAGCCAAAATGCACATTTGAAAATGATCAAATAATCTTCAAATAAAGGTTTACTTTCAAGCTGAAAACACAGCCAGATTCAAGCATTTTTGTAACAAAGATTAAAACCAAAACTGCTATCAAACTGCTATCGAACTGTTGTCATAACTGTTGTCCAATTGACAGCAGTTTAAGAAGGTTTTCAAACTGCTAAGATGAATGCTAAGAAATGGTGAACATGGTGAACATTTTAGATGGACTGCTATGAACAGCTAAAAGACTGCTAAAAATAGGAAGAACTGGTAAATAACAGCTAAAAAACAGCTAATGATAGCAGTTCAACTTGACTTGGGAACTGTTGTCCAATTGACAAATTGACAACAGTTTAAAGGTAGATCCAGACTGCTAAGATGAATGCTAAGAGGAATGCTAAGAAATGGTGAAATAAGGCAGTTTCTCAAACTGCTATTAGATGGAATGCTATGAACAGCTAAAAGACTGCTAAAAATATGAAGAACTGGTAAATAACAGCTAAAAAACAGCTAATGATAGCAGTTCAACTTGACTTGGGAACTGTTGTCCAATTGACAAATTGACAACAGTTTAAAGGTAGATCCAGACTGCTAAGATGAATGCTAAGATGAATGCTAAGAGGAATGCTAAGAAATGGTGAAATAAGGCAGTTTCTCAAACTGCTATTAGATGGAATGCTATGAACAGCTGAAAGACTGCTAAAATATGAAGAACTGGTAAATAACAGCTAATAAACTGCTTATGATAGCAGTTCAGTTTGACTTGGGTTGTCTTCAAAACACTCATCAGTGATGCTTTATTTAAAAAAGTTTAAAAAAATAGGCCAAATGAATATGTAAGCCTATATACCTGTAATGCTGAAACAGCTTGAATGTCAATACTGGCAGAATGCCAAATATTTCCCTGATCATACTTCCTGGACCAAACAACGCTTCCAATCATATTAGTACTACTTCTAACTTTAACCTGAAGCTCGTTTATAGTAGAACCATACATGTGGTAATAAAAAGAAAGGCATCTAGGAGTCCCTGCAAATAAATTAGATAAAATGTACAAATTCCTATAAGAAAAGTTATTTAGTAACTGTGAAATAATTTGTAATTCATTAAGTGTTGTTGGAATCTATTATACAGTTATCTTTAGAGATAATGCTTTTCTTGTACAGGTTTTTATTGTATATAAGAAAATAGAAAGATGTGGTATGATTGCCAATGAAACAACTCTCCACTAGAGACCAAATGACGATGAAGTTGAAATCAACCCTTCTTAAGTTTTACAGACGCCATCACGAGTTGGTTGACGGTTATGGAATATCCTATCACAGATAATAGCAGATATGTTCCAAATGTTGTTACTACAATCCCGTCCCTTTTCCCCGAATGTGACCTACCGAAATAGACTTATTAACGGTTTTGTACTAACATGTGGAGCAGGATCTGCTTACCCTTCTGGAGCACCTGAGATCACCCCCAGTTTTTGGTGGTGTTCGTGTTGCTTAGTCTTTAGTTTTTCTATGTTGTGTTTTGTGTACTATTGTTTGTCTGTATGTCTTTTTCTTTTTTAACCTTGGCGTAGTCAGTTTATTTTCAACTTGTGAGTCTGAATGTCCCTTTGGTATCTATCGTCTCTTTTTTTCACATCTGTTGGTCACTGTACGGCAAAACTCATACTGCATATAGTATAAAAGGCTTTTGTGTGTTCTTTTATATGTGCATCTTGCTTGTGATAAAGATTAAAAAGTGGTAGGGTTGAGATCTAAAAATAAATCTTACAATCAAAGGAAGCTGTTGTGTTCAGTGAAGCTGAGTAACCAGTTGTCCCATTACTGGTTTCTAGAAATATATAATAACTTGAACTGTTGCCATCATGACCAGTGCAGGGACCAGTACCAGTGGATGGTGTACAACCCTGAAATATCACAAACATACATAAGTTTCTTCACAATTGAAACTATTTTAAAAATAAAAACAGATTTATTTTGCTAAACTAGTACAGTTTTGTTTAGGGGCCAGAGACTCCGGGTGTGGGATTTTCTGGCTGTGTTGAAGACCCATTGGTCGGGTTGATGTCTCTTTGACACATTCCCTCACAGTTTCCATTCTCAATTTTATTTATATTAAAACGTACATATATGTTTCTGATCTTAAGGATGTTTGCTACTCTTGTTTTTGACTTTTAGTCAGATATTCGGAACTTTCTTTTTTTTTACCATATTTAAAAGAGTAATTAAAATTTTGATCGCTAACCCCTACTTTTCTTTTCATAATTTTATTACATACAGTTTAAAAAAGCCATTTTTGAAAATCTTATAAAATCCTTGTTACTTTTGATAGAAAGTAAAACGGTGTCAATGTTAAATGTAAGAAAAATCAACAGAAAATCATTTCCTGCCAAAATTTTTAATTGATAATATCTCAAAAGCAAGATCACAGACCTTTCATTTTTTCTGGTGTATTTAAGTTCCGTTATTTGTATAGTATTACATGTACTATCAAGTCATAACAATCTTTAAAACTTGTTATTTTGAAACAGTGGAGCAAACATCTTTAAGATATGTTTCATAAATGTACAGATTCTTTATCAATATTTTACTTGAATTCCATTGAATAGGGCCTTGGCGGCCAAGTGGTCTAAGTAGTTGAACTGCTATATCACTAGCCTGTTAACACTGAGGTTGTGAGTTCGAATCCCGCACGTGGCAGGTGCGCTCGACTCCAATCATAATTGACTAAGATTTTTTTGTTTTCGTACTGAAGGTCGTGGTTCTCTCCATGCAGGCACTCAGGCTTTCCCCACCAATAAAAAGTGAACGCCACGAAATAGCACAATAGTGCTGAAAGTGGTGTTTAACACCAATCCATCAATCAATACTTCCATTGAAAAGTGTCATCAACTGCATTGATTTATTTCATAAGAGACTATGTTTCAAAAGTTCTTATTCTGTTGTATAGCAAGAAAATGGAATCATTGATCCTCTAATTTTATTTTAATTTTTTTTTTAAATATTCAAATGTATTGTTCTAAACAAGCAGTTTTTGGTTTGACTTGACTCAGCCTGAAACACAGGACTTCCTGCACTTAAGGAGAGCCACTTCCATGAGACAAAAGAGGCTATATCTTGACATTAAGGATGTACTTAGGTGAAATTAAAAAAATCAAGAATTTAAAATTGATACTACTAGTCAGAAGAGTCTTAGTTAAGGAACAAAATAAGCTAAAAATATTGATAGGTTATGCAGCTCCTTTTCGAGATATTTGATTTTTAAAATATTGCGGGAAAAGGCTGACTCAGACATTTACCTTATATTTGCATTGGTATTATATGGGTCTCAAATCAAAAGAAAAGAAATCTAGAATCTGAGTAAATTTTGGTGAATGACCTTTTATGAGCTATTAAGTCGTATATAAAAAGATAAATGGGTGTTATGGGGCAAAATATTTTACCTTGTATCATAGGGGGAAACCCAAGGAGTCCGAACACTTGACACAAATTCCAAAACCTCACCTAAGTACATCCTTAAGCAGCCATCATTCAATCGATTAATTAATTCTATATTTAAAGATTTTTCTTGTTTCAAAGTCCTACTTGATTCTACTTACAGAATACCTTTGCCAGAAAACAGATGATGATGTATTTGACAAAAACATACAATCAGAGTTGAATGAACAATAGTACTCAGATATACCTGAAAAGATATATAATAGATTTATTATTAATATTATTATATCAATCAACATTCATTTTTATTCTGTATTATGATGTTTTGAGAGGTGCATAACACTTTCCATACAATGTATTTTGTATAGATAATGTTGTGCGCTGCACAGTACATTCTATTGAAAATGTGCTATCTTCTTTGTAATAGAAAGTGTTGTGCGACGCACAGAACATTAAAATACAGAATAAACACGGAATTTATTAAAAATTTCAAGCACAAGAAATTATGTAAATTCCATAATTAAAAAAAATTCCAAGTTGAAATAATAGACTCAGTTAAAATCGAATATCCACAAATCTATAATTTTTCTTACAATCTATTTTTAGTAAATATGACCTTGACCATAGGCATAGTTACCTCACAATTAACCATGATCTTCCTCTTATTTTATGTCAGGTTGCAATCCAACATGTAATATTTCATTAAGTATCCAGATACCACTTTTTAGCACAAAGTTCAGTCTAATTGTAGTAGCTATGACCTTGACATTTGACATACTAATCTAAAATCAATAGGGATTTTTCTCTCATTAAATGTGACCATTGATGCAAGTATAAGGTTGCAGTCCCATATGTAGACTTTGGTTTAGCATCCAGAAACCCTTTTTCTTCACAAATTTAGATCTACTTTTTAGTTACTATATGACCTTGACTTATCCCCATACACCATGTCATAATACTATTCATACATCATTATTTATGGAGTATTAAAAACTTAAATTCATTTTCTACTAAGCTGTTAATATAGTTTGAATCAAAGCCCTGAAAACTTTAGCATTCTAGACAGTACTATTTTTCCTTCTTTCATGATACTGCTCATTTATTTTCATGGATTGAGGAAAGCTGGCATTTTTGTGGATACTTGATTTCTTGGTTTTAATTACCAATGTCTGCATACAACCCTATAAAATATTTGTAATTCATTGAACATTTAAATTCGTGGTTCACCTGTACCAATGAAACCCACAAAAAATTGGTATTCAACAAATTATAATGAATCCACAGTAATCATATCCACAAAAAAATGAATCCACATAATTGTGTGTGTGCCTGCAGACATACCTTGGCATCTGACACCCACATCATAGTAATGGCTAAGAACAGCATATTTTTGTTTGGAACAGTCCTCCAGCCTCGATTCAGAACCAGTGCAATACAAATAGGTATAACATATAGGTACTGTGCTATCTGCTTGTCCAAAATACCCATACTGATATGGTATTGCACCTTCTCCGCTAAAATAAAAATTGATGATTAGTACCTTTTTTATTGATTGATTGTTTGTATTTAATGCCACTTTAAGCTCCCGTGGCTGAATCATGGCAGCCAGTTTTTTATCGGTGGAGGAAGCTTGAGTGCTCGAAAGAAACACAACATTTGGCAGGACAACTTGTATTCCTCGTCAATTAAGATTAAAGTGGAACACACAACCTACTTTAAACACTCAGCCACCAAGGCCAAAACTTTTTTTTAACAAAACAGAAATTAAGGAAAGACTTGGTAGAAAATTGTGAGCAGAACATATTTGTTTATAGATGACACCTGCCTTTCTAACAGTAATATCTAACCTGAAACCAACTGTTTACAGATGACACCAGCCTCTCTGACAGTAAGCCTTTACCTGAAATCATTTTTTTATGGATGACACAAGCCTCTCTGACAGTAAAATCCAACCTAAAACCAACTGTTTATAGATGACACCAGCCTCTCTGACAGTAAGCTTTCACCTGAAATCAACTTTTTTGGACGACACCAGCCTCTCTGACAGTAAAATCCAACCTAAAATCAACTGTTTATAGATGATGCTAGCCTTTCTGGCTTTATAATCTCACCTGAATCGTAACTGTTTATAGATGACAGTAAGATCTCACCTGACATTAACCTTTTTACAGATATCATGACCCTCTCTGACAGTAGGATCTCAGCTGAAATCAACTATTTACAGATGACACCTGTCCCCCTGACTGTAAGATCTCAAATGAAACCATCTGTTTACTGATGACACCAGCCTCTCGGACAGTAAGATCTAACCTCAAACCAACTATTTATAGATGACACTAGCCTATTTGACAGTAAAACCTCACCTGAAACTAACTGATTATAGATGACACCAGACTCTCTGACAGTAAAAATCTAACCTGAAACCAACTTTTTTATAGATGACACCAGCCTTTCTAACAGCAAAATCTCATCTGAAACCAACTGGTTATAGATGACACCAGTCCATCTGACAGTAAAATCTAACCTGAAACCAACTGTTTATAGATTACACCTGTCTCCCTGACTGTAAGATCTCACCTGAAACCATCTTGTTACTGATGACACCAGCCTCTAGGACAGAAAGATCTAACCTGAAACCAACTATTTATAGATGACACTAGCCTGTTTGACACTAAAACCTCACCTGAAACCAACTTCAAAAGATGACACCAGATTCTCTGACAGTACAATCTAACCTAAAGCCAACTGTTTATAGATGACACCTGTCTCCCTGATTGTAAGATCTAACCTGAAACCAAACTATTTATAGATAACACTAGCCTGTTTGACATTAAAACCTCACCTGAAACAAACTGTTTATAGATGATACTGGCCACTTTGACTGTAAAATCTCACCTGAAATTAATCTTTTTACAGATGACCCCAGCCACTCTGACAGTAAGATCTCAAGTGAAACCAACTATTTATAGATATCACCTGTTACCCTGACAGTAAGATCTCAGGGGAGCTAACATTTCTGACAGCAAAATCTTATCTAAAACCGAATGATTACAGATAGCACTTATCTCCCTGACAGTAAAATCTAACCTGAAACCAACTATTTATAGATGGCATTCGTCTTTCTGTCAATAAGATCTCACCTGAAACCATCTTTGTACTGATAACACCAGCCTTTCAGACAGTTAGATCTCAGATGAAACCAACTATTTATAGATGGCACTTGTCTCCCTGACAGTAATATCTCACCAGAAACAATCTTTTTACAAATGACACCAGCCTCTCGGACAGTAAAATCTCACCTGAAATCAACTATTTATAGATGACACTATCCTGTTTGACACTATAAGCTCACCTGAAACCAACTGTTTACAGATGACACCAGCTTCTCTGACATTAAAATCTAACCTGCAAACCAACTGATTATAGATGACACCTGACCAGCCTCACTGACAGTAAGATCTCACCTGAAACCAACTATTTATAGATGACACTAGCCAGTTTGACACTAAAACCTCACCTGAAACTAACTGTTAATAGATGACACCAGACTCTCTGACAGTAGAAATCTAACCTGAAACCAACTTTTATAGATGACACCAGCCTTTCTGACAGCAAAATATCACCTTAAACTTGAAACGATTTTAGATGACACTAGCCTCTTTAAAGGTAAGATCTCACCTAATAGCAAACGATTATAAATGACACCAGGCTTCCAGACAGTAAATGTTTAACTCTCACCTGAATCCTAATACTTTGCAGATGACACTAGCTTCCCTGGAACTAAATGGTGCATTAGATGTAGATATAGTTCCCCATACTCCATTTATTTTTATTTCTACTCTTCCTTCCAAGCAGTTAGATCCATTAACAAGCCGCACTTCTAAGAAAAAAACAATGTTTACAACAAATTATACATTAAGTATCTCTTCATGTGAAAGTGTAATTGTTTATGTGGGCAAAATATATACAGCTTTTCCAGGCTTAATCTTAAAAACAGTATCTATTTAAGGTAGATTAACTGTATTTGCCATCTTGGATTCAGTGAAATAGCAGTACTCAATTGGTCTAGGTCTTTGCTTTAATCTGCAAATTTTGAGATAGATTGGCAATCAATGTGCAAATATGAAAATAAGAGGATGGGGTATGATTGCCAATGGCAATGAGACAACTCTCCACCATAGACCAAATGACATAGAACTGAGACTGTTTATTCAAATAAAGAAAAATAAGTGATCTATTGCATTATTTAGACTTTTTTAACAAATACCAAATATTTGTGTTAAATTGAATCTATTTTTCAACTAAGCCATTTAAGGGGAGATAACTCAATTAGTAAAAATTGTAAAAAGGAATGTTAAAGAAATTTTCATTTTTTTCTTTAAGCAAGAAAACAATAAAACTGAGAATGGAAATGGGGAATATGTCAAAGAAGCAACAACCCAACCAAAGAGCAGACAACAGCCGAAGGCCACCAATGGGTCTTCAACGCAGCAAGAAAATCCCACACCCGGAGGTGGTCCTCAACTGGCCCCTAAATAAAATTGTGTACTAGTTCAGTGAAAATGGACGTTACACTAAACTCCAAAAAATATAAATGAACTAAAATTAAAAAACATACAAGACTAACAAAGGCCAGAGGCTCCTGACTTGGGACAGGTGAAAAATGTGGCGGGGTTATACATGTTTTGTGAGATCTCAACCCTCACCCTATACCTCTAGCCAATGTAGAATAAAGAAACACATAGCAATACGCACAGTAAAACTTAGTTCAAAAGATGTCCGAGTCCGATGTCAGAATAGGTAACAAAAGAAACTAAGCAAAATGACAATGATACATAAATTAACAAAGGACTACTAGCAGTTACTGACATGCCAGCTCCAGACCTCAATTAAACTGATTGAAAGATTATGTCTTCATCATATGAAAATCAAGTACAATCCCTCCCGTTAGGGGTTTAGTATCATACCATCATAAAATATATGAGAAGAACATAACCCGTATTATGCCAACAACTGGTTTTAGAATAAATGTGTTTATTTCCGATGCAAAGACCCTATGAGTGAATCAATATTAATACTAAAAATATGCAATCTTTAATGACCTGACAACAGTATCGTAACTATATCCCTTCTTAATAAGTCTGTTTAAAGGTTTGGTTAGCTTTTGAGGTGAATGCCGACATTTTTGTGCTTTGTAAAAAATATTACCATAAAATATTGGATGTGAAATACCTGATCGTATACCGTAAACAGGGAAATTTTTCGCGGCAGTTTTATTTTCGCTATTTTCCCGGTGAGGAGTTGAAAAATGCGAAAATAAATCGACCGCAAACATTTCAAGGAAATCAGAACACGAATATGAAGACCATACATGAACATATGTCAATAGGAAATGCAGATCTATACCGCAAAACATAACTTTATTTCTAAAGTAAAGTCAGTGTTAGATATCAAAACCTTATCTCATGATAGTTCTTATTAATCCAACTGGACATTACGGATATTGCTAAATAAACAACTATCGTTACAGTTATGTAAATGCCACCTGGCAATCAGTTTTAAAATGATTACCCTTGTATCTGCTGCACAGATCAATCAGATTAAAATATTAACTAATAAGCAGTAATTCTGTCAGCATTTAATTCACTCTTAGTTTGGTCATTCCTCTTTGATTATTGTGATTGTGTTTTTACAAGCAAACATGACTAATAGTTTTAAATGTGAACCGACAAAAAGGAATTTTTATGGGTTTTATCACTTGATTTAAATACATTTATTAACACTGTACAGTTTCCAAATCATTTATGAAAAATACTTACATAGGACACCGACCGGGACATCGCGAATTCAAAACGGCGCGAATCTAGATTTTGTTGGTAAATCACGAAAAAAAGACGGCGCAGAAATTTCCCGGTTTACAGTAAGATGTCTGCATGTTGATTTATATTTATGAACGATGTCCTTGTACCGATGATAAAATTTAGTAAATGTTTTGACTAGTTTGTGATATCGAAAACCCTGGTGTAATAATTTTTCAGTAATTCAGAAATTTCTTTCGATGAAATCAAATACGTTGTTACATACAAGAGCGAATCGAACAAGTTGAGATATATAAACACCATAAGTTGGTGACAAGGGAACGTCACCATCTAAAAATGGATAATTAACAATAGGAAATGAAAAATCATCTCTTTTATCATAAATTTTGGTATTAAGCTTCCCGTTAAAGATATAGATATCAAGATCCAGGAAAGGGCAGTGTTCATTGTTAGTATTAGCTTTATTAAAAGTCAGTTCGGCAGGATAAATCTCTTTAGTGTACGTACTGAAGTCGTCATTATATATCATCTAAATATCTAAAAGTGTTATTAAATTTTTGAACCAGATGTTGTTTCGATGGGTCTTTGCTGATTCTAGTCATAAATTGTAACTCATAACAATACAGAAACAGGTCTGCAATAAGTGGTGCACAGTTGGTCCCCATGGGAATTCCGATAACCTGACAATATACGGAATCTCCATAGCGAACAAAAATGTTATCTAGTAAAAATTCAAGGGCAGTTATAGTATCAAAGCAGGTCCAATTGACATAGTTCTTTTGTTTGTTGTTACTAAAAAATGACCTAAAAGAGTTTGAACAAATATATTTGCATTCCGACTTTTTAAATGCCTATTTAATCAGGTGTGTGAATTTTTTTTCTTAATAAGATTATGAGGCAAAGTGGTATATAGGGTAGAAAAATCAAAACTTTGAACAGATTTGAAATCACCAATATAAGCATGCAATTTATCAAGTACTTCCAACGAATTTTTGACACTCCAAAAGTAATTAATACCACTATTTTCAAAGGCCTTATTTGAACAATTTATTACCAGATTTTTGATTGTACTAAGTGTACTAGTAAGTAGAATAGATAGTTTAGTAGTGGAACAATGGCTTGAAGACGAAATAAATCTATATTGGTAAGGAGTTTTGTGCAGCTTCGGAAGCCAGTACATAGTTGGAACTTTCATTGTATTTGGTTCTGCTTGTAAAGAGGTAGCTAAAAGTTTATGTTTGTTACAGATGTCATTTTCCGAAAATGGAGTCAGTTGGAATGTTGGTGAATTCGTGATTTCCTTTTGTAGAACCTCAATGTAAAATTTACATCAGACAATAATAATATTGTTAGTAGCCTTATCAGCCGGGACAAAAACAAATTCCTTGGCGAGTTCTTTAATCTTATGTTTGATACGAGAAACTGGGCTATTATGGTTGTTGTTAAGAGTAAACCGATCTTTAAAATGTTGAATACGTATATCCACTATGTTCATTACCGAATTAAAAAAAGAATCTAATGATTTCTTGTCAGCTTTTTCTCGTTTTATTCATGCATTTAGAGCAATAAGTACGGAGTGAGTCGTGGATGATGTTACGACACTCATTCCAATTAATAATTGACAGGGGACGATATTTAGGTCCTTTACTGAGGAATGATTTCAACTCTTGGTCACGAACGATGTTCAGGTCTCCTGTTATAACATGGGAACTGGGGCCATAAATGTATTCGGAATTACTGCAATTTCATGAAGTAGGTGTATTGTCACTGATATTAACATCTTTACACACTTCACTGTAATTAAATACATATTTCTGGGTAGATTTTTTGTAAACATAACAAATAAGAGGGAGTTCAGTATTATCAAAATAGCCAGGAATTTGTCCTGTCGCATTTTTTGCAATAATAAAAACTTCACAATAATTTCTGAATTTACAGTATCGGCAATATTTACAAAATCAAAACCTTTATTGACATATTTGATTTTAATAAAATGTTTTTTGTGATCTTCAGGGCGATCAATTTTGGGAAACAGTTTAGAATAACAATATGCAATTATAATTTGGACGATTTCATACTTAGGACTGCAATATGAAATTGTGTTGCATTCCTCCAAAATTTGATGTAATTTATTAACAGGCAAAGAACAGAGCCTGGTTAATAGATAATGTCTACCGTTGTTTTTGGAAATTGAAATTAGGTCCGAAATATTTGTATTGTTATTACCAAATTTTCTTTGATTGCGATTTATTCTACGCCCATGAGAACGGTTTTTACGAACTGTTTTAGAAACTATATTCAAAATGTTAACAGAATCTGTTCTAGATATATTACCAATTCCCATGATATTGTCATTAAGACCGAGAGGATAGACTGTCTGTAATTTTTTAATCCAATTAAATTCAATTATTTTTCGTGATCGTACAAATTTAGAATGAGATTCCACAGGCTGCTTATTAACTACTTAGCATATTAATTTATAAAACATATCTTCTCATATTTTCTTTCAAAGTTCTATCTCATGGATATCTTTTTATTTACAAAACAGTGTTTTGTCATGAATAATCTATGCAAATTTGGCAATAATGTTTTAATTGTAGCTGTAAAAATAGCACTAGTTCAAAAAGAAAGAAATGTTCTGCAATACTATTTCCACAATAAAGAAATATTAGTTATGTTCCCAACAGAATGAAGGGCATAGAACAGATATTATAGAATTGTTTAAAGCAAAGTTTAAAGAGGAACTTCTGTTAAGAGGAACAAAATATACATCGACAGCAGAAGTAAATATTTTGGTGTAATTACAGTGGTATCCTATGCTTTAATTGAGACAGACATCCTTTTCTTACCTACTGTGGCTTCGTTTAATTCCATTGGAACCAATTTTGGTGTATTGAGTAAAACTGCTATTTTTGTGGATATTTAATTTCATGGTTATACAAAAGCATGCATACATGCATATATATAGACAATTTGTAATTCATTGAACATTTAAATGTCAACCTTTACCTACCAAATCCACAAAAATTGGTATCCCATGAATAATAATGAATCCACAAAAATTGGTATCCCATGAATAATAATGAATCCACAGTGTATTATCACAGACGTAGAAAGACATGAGGAACAAATATACATGGACAGCGGAAGTAGATTCTTCCATGTACAGTGGTATTCTATATGCTTAAGACCAACTGCCTTTTCTTACCTATATTATGACAGGCCTATGACATGTCATCAGAGGGACAAATATATATTGACAGTGGAAATATTGTAAATTTAGAAATTATTGCATGCCTTTAATAATGCTAATCCTTGACCATTGGCAAATTGAAAATCTAATCATAAATAATGTGATTGCAAAACTTTAATGAATGAAAATCAATTTTGAAATTATGAATGCAAATTTTTATTATTGCGAACCTGTTACTGCCGCATTATTTGCATTATAAAAAACCTCGCTTTAATTTCTATATTTACAGTAGATAATTTGGTATACAGTGGTATTCTATGTTTTAGACAGACTGCCTTACCTATGTTACTAGCGACAGGAGAAGTTGATATTCTAGACGTAGTGGCATTGTGTGGCATCAGTGTGGTCATGGTGGTAGTATCAACTGATGGTGTACTTTGGGTGCTAGTCAGTGTTGTATCTAAAATATTATTGCATTATTACATTATATTATTGCCAGGCATTATCCTCAATAGTAAATAACTATATTTATTATATACTTAGTAGTAAATACAGATAAATTGTATATGTAATACAATCATTGGCAAGCGTGCTGTATCAGCCACCCGTGATGATATCGATATCAGCACGGTTGCAAAGGCTTTATCACACCTTTAATCTGTATGACGTCACGTCATCGATTGCAGTCACTGTTGTAAAGGCTTTATCAAACCCCTAATCTGTATGACGTCATGTCAAACCTATAATCTGTATGACGTCATTTCAAACCTCCTTACCTGTTTGACGCCATGTCACATAAAAAACAACTACGTGAGGTATATGTATATAATAAAGTGTATATGATATGGCTTTTTCAATATCACACACCGTATCAACCCTCAACCAATATAATCCCTCGAGCAAAGCTCTTGGGATTATATTGGTGTCTCGGGTTGATACGGATGTGATATTGAAAAAGCCATATGATATTCTCTATATATACAGAAGCCTACAAGCTGTACTGTGGACATCATCCAATTATGTATTCCGAAAAATTTGCAAAAGAATTCTAACCAAAAACATTTCCATCATCTTGTATTAAATAATTCTCTTTAATTGAATAGGTCAAAACAGCATTAAAGAGCTGAAAAAAACCTAGTATGAATGCATTGCCATACTGAGCATACTCCCATTCATTATTCAAACAGTATCTGAAAGCAGAAAGTAGTTGTCTGACAAATAGGAAAGAGCACACACATATAACTAGTCACTACATGTATTGAGCTGCTGACCACATAAGAAGTCATTCTGTTTATAAGTAGTATTGGAAAAAAGTGGGATGAAAACTTTAAGTTTATTCAACTTAAAACAGGCAGTAGGGGTTTGATAGACCCAAAATGTGTTTATCGACCGTGACTGCCCATGAGGATCTCCAACATACCCATGAGGATCTCGAACGGTTGGTAAAAAATTTGTCAATTGTTGATGACCATATTTTGACCTCCAGATGTCTACAATGGTTCTTTAAGCATTGTTGTTTGGGTTACTGTTTCATCTACATATTCAACACTTCTTCTTTTATTTATATCACATCTGAGGGTCTTGATGAGGGGTCTTCATTTCTGTATCCTTAAATTTTTGTCATTTTTCTCTTTTCATAATATTTTTTGTGTCCATTATTCTCTATCTTTGGCCCATTTTTCACTATTCTTTATCTCACCCCCCCTACACACATTTTTCTGTAATCTTGGCCCATTATTTTCTATTCTAGATCTGAAAACCCCATCCAGATCCTCATATCTGTAAATAACTTACAGTTGAGACAATGCTGCTCGTCAAATCCATTAGCACAGTCTGGGTATCCATTACACAATTTATACACAGATACACAATCAGATGCAGTTATGGAGCATCGCACATGGTCTATAGCACAATCTGAAAGTAAATAACAAATCAGTCACTTCCTATTCTTGTAGATGTTTTTTTTAAAAAGATGATGTGCTCTTTGGCCCAAATTGATCTAACAAAATTGATTTACAAATCGACAAAAAAGAACTTTTAAAATAAAAGAACATTATGTTCCAATGTCCCCTGCGTTGCACATATTTTATCTATTCAGGGACAATAACTAAAAAAAAAAATTTTTTTTGTAACAATGTTCTTTAAAACAATTTATAAATAAAAAGCGTGCGCAGGGGAACAAAAAAGTTTTTTTGTTGTATACTAAATATTTCAAACAGACCTTCAAGGGCATTACTTATAGTATACTACAAACTTGTACCCGTGAGAGTGCTAATGAGGCCATTTTCCATAAATTTAATATTTCCAAGGGTAATAACTCTTTTAAAAAAAGTCAATCGTCCACCATTATAAAATTTGTCCGAGATATTGCTAATATTAACCTATGGTATAAGTTTTATAAAAATCTAGCAAGAATTGTACCTGTGAGAGCGCTAACAAGACTGGATTGAACAGACGGACGTACGTACAGAAAAAAGGACAGACAGACGGACAAACGGACGCCTGATACTTCCATGTACCCCCAACTCGTTACACAGGGGACAATAATGTTTGTCATAACATTTTACATATCTGACTTGAATATCTAATTTTTATTTTTTTAAGTCTTAGCTCTGTGTTTCCTAGGCTTAAATTTAGTTGAAATCCAGAAGTTTTGTCAAATTTCATATTAATCTCTATTTACATCCTATTTGGGTTGTAAATTTCTATGCTTAAGAAGAAAAGCTGTACAAAAAAGTTCTATTTCACTTTCTTACGTGTCTATTCATCAAATTAAAACATTTTTTATCTTGAATAATGGACTTAATATTCAGGGCCAAATAATAAGTCTCTTACTGAACTTATGATAATAAAGACAAGTGATATGATTGCCAATGAGACAACTATCCACAGGAGTTCAAATGAAGTCAATGCAAGCAATTATAGACAAATGTACGGCCTTCAACAATGAGAAAAAAACAGTCAGCTTTAAAAGGCCCTGACATGAAAAATGTGAAACAATTCAAACGAAATAAAAAACTAACGGCCTAATTTATAACAAAACAATTTACCAAAAACAAATACAACAGACATGATCCATCGACAACCACTGCACTACAAGTTCCTGACTTGTGAATGCTCATCCTTCGCTAACCTGGTCAGTGGTGTAACAGCACAACTTAAAGAACAAACTGTATTAATTGGAATTAGCAATTGGATTAACTCAAAAGATCGGTACAAGGCACAAAAATAATAAGAATTGATTGTAACAGGATGCTGTTACGAAGTCTCCCAAACGAAGCTCCCATGATTTGTAATTCTCAGGGTTGCCTGACATCATAAAGTCCAGCGAAAATTGGTTTGGTCCAGTAAAGTTATATGCATTAGTGATGCCTGGGGACTGACCCTGTATATCATTCAAATCTTCTTGACATGACGAATAGGACTATATATGGTTTAGGGGTGGGGATCTCGACCATTTACAAGATATTAGATCATTGGGGGTGTGGGGACCCCTGGGGACTGACACTATATATCATTCAAATCTTCTTGACATGACGAATAGGAATATATATGGTTTAGGGGTGAGGATTTCGACCATTTACAAGATATTAGATCATTGGGGGTGGGGGGGGGGGGGGGGGGGGGGAACCCTGGGGTCTGACCCTATATATCTTTCAAATATTTGTGACATGATGAACAGGAATATATATGATTTAGGGGTGGGGATCTCAACCATTTACAAGATATTAAAACTTTCTCAAATGGCAGGGGGTGGGGGTGATCCCTGGGGACTGACCCTATATATCTTTCAAATCTTTGTGACATGACGAATAGGAATATATATGGTTTAGGGATGGGGATCTCGAACATTTACAAGATATTAGATCATTGGGGGTAGGGGACCCCTGGGGACTGACCCTATATATCATTTGAATCTTTGTGAAATGACGAACAGGGATATATAGAGTTTAGGGCAGGGGATCTCAACCATTTACAAGATATTAGAACTTTCTAAAATGGCAGGGGGTGGGGATGACCCCTGGGAACTAATACTTTACTTCATTTAATGTGCTGTATCATGACTAACCAGAATATATATGGTTTAGGGGTGGGGATCTCGACCATTTACAAGATATTAGAACTTTTTCAAATGGCAGGGGGTGGGGTGACCCCTGGGGACTAATCCTTTATTTCATTTGAAGGACTGTATCATGACAAACAAGAATATATACGGTTTAGGGGTGGGGATCTCGACAACTTACAAGATATTAGAACTTTCTCAAATGGCAAGGGGTGGAGGTGACCCCTGGGGACTAATACTTTATTTCATTTAATGTGCTGTATCATGACTAACCAGAATATATATGGTTTAGGGGTGGGGATCTCGACCACTTACAAGATATTAGAACTTTGTCTGATGGCAGGGGGTGGGGGGTGACCATTGGGGACTAACCCTTTATTTCATTTGATGTGCTTTATCATGTAGAACATTTTCAATTATAAAGATTGTGTCTATCACTAACAGTTTTCAAGTTATAATCATTTGAAAATAAAAAAAAATTAAAATCCCATAGGGTTCTATAGTAAACCCCTCCCTTCTTTTGGCCCCTCAAAGTACCCCTTTTCAGACCCCAATGCACAAACGAAACCCTGATTGCACCACTAGACATGTTAGTCTAACATATTGTGAAACTTTAAGTAAATCTGACTAGCGGTTTTGGAGAACGAGTGCGGAAAAGTTCATTTAAAAAAGTGCCGGAAGAGGAAGAGGGAAGAGGGAAGTGGGAAGTGGGAAGAAGAATAATAATAATAACTAGATTTGTAATTGCTAGCAATAACGGATGGCACCCTTCCCCCATTGCCAGGTGGGCGGCAGCCATTTTGAAAATTCCAAAGTCAATGAGCGCATCTACACATGCAAATTTTCATTTTTGTAAAGTTTCATTAAGTTTGGAGCATTATGAAATTTGTGAAATTTTTTATTTTTCCATGGTAACGATAGAAATTTCCAAAATTTCAAAAGCAGACACCACACTGCCACATGGGTCCGTGTATATTTGCGTCCATTCGTTTTTTGTTTTGAAATATCAAAAACAAAAAACAAAAAACGAAAGTGTTTTCATTTTTCGTTTTTGATTTCTTAAAAACCAAAATGAAAAACAAAAGTGTTTTCGTTTTTCATTTTTGATTTCTCGAAAACCAAAACGGAAAACGGAAGTCTTTTCATTTTTCGTTTTTGATTTTTCAAAAACCAAAATGAATATCATAAGTGTTTTTGATTTCTCTAAACAAGAAAAGAATCAACATTTGCATTTGATTTCTGCATTTTGCTCTATTTAAGTCTCGTTTTTACGTTATACAATGTTTTCCTTTCCTTTTTCATAGCCATTCATACCCCGGTGTATTTACTACTTAATGTAGACAGAATAGACCGCCTGACTTTTGATTTGAAAGGTGATAAATGAATCAAAGACTTTCAAATTTCCTTGTTTTTATCTATAAAAAAATATAAAATTATTTTATTTAAATATAAAATGAATCACAAATTTGAATAATACAATGAAATATTATATAGATGGTGAAAATTAAACGATTAATTACAACATCACATTAACAAGGGAGGTTACTACTTATCTAATAGGAAAACTAGCCCTGTCATTAAAGTATGCACAGCGGTTATTCAGATCAATAGTATTTTTTAATTCGGAGATAATGTCGACGAATGGAAAAGATATTATCAATCTGAACAATAAGGATGCATGATCTTTACTTTTAAGTTTGAAAGGTTGGTTATGTAAGATTTTTAGAATTGCATGATGACTGAGGCCAATCAGCCAATATAAGACATATTACATTAACATTCAAGACGGTAATATGTATACGTTATTTAGATTATTTTTAAGAAAAGGTCCCACTTCAAGTCGTCGTTTAGTAGACCATCTTATGAGTCACTAGGAAGCAGTCAAAAAGAAGATGTCTATCACGATGCTCGGCACATTATTGTACTTTTCGCCTTACTTGATTTATATCAAAATATAAAATATGTGATAAAATTGCTACGACTTCGTATATCACAAAATATAAGGTTGTGAGTCTTATTGAGTTTGATCAGTTTCTTATTATTTTGCCTCAGTAAATGGTGGTTTATTTTGTTGGTTTCGACTTTGCGTGATTGCAATAAAGATATTTTGATAATCATTCATAACCGTGAACTTGTTTAACCATTTTTTTTCAAACAGTAAAGCATCGAAACCTAATTGTTGGCAGCAGGTAAGGTCAACCACAGAAATAGCCAAAAGCACAGGCACTTGATAAACATTTGGCTTTCCTCCAATTTTTAGGAAAAAAAAGGGGGTGAGGGGTCTTTGAAAGCGACGAGGCCAATTTTCCCTGGACTTATAAATGTCACTCATAGGGTCAAAATCTAAAATTGGTCTGCACATTGAAAATTGAAGATGACGTTATATATTGTAACAATGTTTTACATATTCCCCTGAAATCAAAATACTATACTAAGTGCTATATGTTTCTGTTGAAAGCATTGTAATACAAAATTGCCAAGGGTTAGAGCCTAGTTCTCAATATCTTTTTTTTCACTCACAGGGCCCAACATGTGTTTTTCATACATTTATCATACTTTAAATGTAATATTAAAAAGTTTAAATTATATATTTTAAAATATCTTTTTTGAATTTTAGTTCATTTATATGTTTCGCAGTTAGCCCATTTTCACTGAACTAGTACACATTTTTGTTTATGTGCAAGCTGAAGCCCGCCTCCGGGTGCGGGATTTTCTCGCTGTGTTGAAAACCAATTGGTGGCCTTGGTCTGTTTTTGACTCATTGGTCGGATTGTTGTCTCTTTGACACATTCCCAATTTCAATTCTCAATTTTTTTTTAACAATTTTACACATAAATTTCCATAAACTCAAAATGCTACTCAGCGTTACATGTTGCATGCATGCTGTTGAAGATATAAATTTGCTTTTACATGTTTTTGTAAAATTTTGCATCGAAGGCCGTTGATAGGCAAAATGTCCGAAAGACAATAAATAGCTTTACTTCTAACACAATTTTTGTTTTGGTTAATGATGACCTTCTATTTCGTTTTAGGAATAAATACTAAAAAGCAAAAATTTGCTTTAGGCGTTTATAAGTTGGTGGTACGTTTAAAATTTAGCAATCATAATAATAATATAATTATTGTAAAACCCTAAGTAAACTTTAAGATTGAAAGACTTTTTGTAAATGGCCCTGGTTTGAAATAAATCAAGGGTTAATCGGCTCTACCCTTTTTAAATGTTTTTTACTTTTACATCGGCAGGCGACGCTAACCAAAATGAAGTAATTTGTATCCGAAAGACAAGACATATAATAGCCTTCACTATGTTTATATCTATTTTATAGAGTTGTGGTTTGGTTAAATATTTTATGTTTGTTTATTCGATAAATACTTAAACGTTGCCAAAATCTTTCCAACATTTTCCGGTTTGGACTATCTGCAGACTCTTTAGGCGTTTATAGTTTTCTAATCTGTTTAAGATTTACCCATTAAACTGTTAGAACCTTAGAGAACATACATTGGGTTGCGATACGTGTACCTAAAATTTAGTTAAAGATTGGTATACTTTTAAATAGAGGCTCTAAAGAGCCGGTGTCGCTCACCTTGGTCTATGTGCATATTCAACAAAGGACATACATAGAAGACGAGAATAGAATGCATGACAAACATCTCTGTTTTGTTGATCTTGTATTGCTGATCATTTGGTCTGCATAGTTTCTCTCTATCTTCTCACGTTTTTGCTCAAAACACAAAAGAGGGTCTGCAAGTGACCTGTTAGTAGATTTTGCCTTATCGCTCATTTTTGTGATTTAAAGTTTCTATTTATCTATTTTAATTTTTATCATGTAAAGCAAAACATGATAAAAATCGTCATTAAAGGGCAATTACTCCAAGGAGACGTCGGACGATTTCCTCAATATTGTTTTAATTGTAGATCTTGTGTTGCTGATCATTTTTGCTTACTAAAGTTTCTATCTTTCTATTATAATTTTTAAGATATACATTTGTAAGGCAAATACGCAAGTAAATGATGGGAAAAATATTTCAAAAAATACCATCCGGAAAATATTGAAAGAGATGTGTATAAAAATTTGGATCAACTGACCAAGAATTCAGAAGGGAAGCTCCACACTTATGTAAAATTTAAGAATAATTATGGTTTCGTAAAGTATCTAAATATCATGAACAATTTTGAGCTTAGGAGATCATTAACACAATTTAGGGTGTCATCTCATCATTTGCAGATTGAAATAGGACGATACCAGGGTACTCCCGGCCTCCACACCTAAGACTGTGTCATCAGTGTAACTCTGGTTATATTGAAGATGAAGTTCATTTTCTCTTTTATTGCACAAATTATAACGAAGACAGACACCATTTATATCACATTATTTCGGAATCATGTCCCAATTTCATTAACTTATTAGGTATGGCTGCTGTCTTGTGAGAACTCGCCTGTATTAAAAGAGTTGTGTATATTCCTGGTGAAACACTGCAAATAGCAGATTTATATGACATTTTTCGCATAATTAGCAATAATTTTTGTTGTTATTTAAAAAATTATTTGTTAATTAACTGGATTCAGTTTCTCTATTTATTTTGTTCATCTGCTTCTGACACGGGGAGGATTGCTGTTATTGCCTATCGCAATCAACAGTATATCTTAGAGCACCGTCCCTTGGTGTCTCCTTCAGATGAACAAATTTTCCATCTTTAAAGATAATAACTTAAGTATGTTCAAACTTTATTATTTTTTTTTTTCTTTAATTTTTAATTTTAATTTTATTTATATTTTTTATTTGTGCACTGCTGGACATAGAAATAATAATAATAATAGTAATAAGGAAGGAAGGGAAAAAAACACTCAAGAGTACTTTTAATGTATTTTTTGTTTTGTTATTAATGCTATTTTCATTTGTCTATTATAGTATCTGTCACGTTATATACTGTACAATGTCTCATGTTTGTTGCTTATATTATCATAATTGTTAATTGTAAATGCCCCCTGTTGGACCCTGATTGGAATAATAAAAATATTTGATTTGATTTGATATAATTGCCAATGAGACAACTATCCACCAAGGTTCAAATAAAGTTGATATAAGCAATTAAAGGTACTAACCATAAGGCCTTCAACAGTAAGAAAAACCCATACCATATAGTAGGCTATAAAAAGCCCCAACATGAAAAATATGAAACAATTCGGTTGAGAAAACTAACGGCCTAATTTTTAACAAAACAATTCACGAAAAAACAAACATGACAGACAAGAACCAACGACAACCACTGTACTACAGGCTCCTGACTTGAGACAGGCACATACAGAATGTGGTCCAATATCCAAAATCTAAATACAGTTGTACAAGGTTAGATTCAGTACCAAGAATTTAATCTACTAGTATTTATCAATGGACAATAACTGCAGGTAAGTTTGTCAATGGGTTAGCTTCATAAAAAAATTATATATATATATATAGCATTCTGAAAATATCAAACTATACTTATACATAATTTCTTATATAAAATTAAAATTTAATGCGGTATCTATTTTTAACTGTAAATCTACTTACACTTTCTATTAAGTGTGCAATACAACTCTGAATTTTTATTGTGATCAAATATATGACATATCATAGGTTTCCGACACAGAATGAATGTGGTCTAAGAACTTAAAAAAAAATGAAATTAGATATTTACCTATCATGACCCAATACCCAAAATACAAATACAGGTGTAGATTAAGCAATTAAAAGACCCCTTGAATTCAATTTTTTTTTTAGATCAAACTTAAATTGATTATGAACGTGTTGGACCTTAATGTGGGCCAATTTGAAAACCGGGCCCAAAATTAAAAATCAAAATACACGGTTAGATTCACCATAGCAAAGAACCTTAATAATCTCTTTTTTTGTTAAAATCAAGCAAAGTTTAATTTTGGACCCTTTGGACCTTCATGTGGACCAAATTGAAAATGGACCCAAAAAAAAAAAGAATCTATAAATACACGGTTAGATTATGCATATAAAAAAACCCAAGAATTTAAGACTTTGAATTAAACCCCATTGAAATTGGTCAAGAAATGAGCAAGTATGCAAAGTATAATAAAAGTATTGTTTTGAGCCCTTTTTCCTAAAACGATTCATTTTAGACTTATACTTAATTTATTGTCCGGAAACCAGAAAATCCTAATTTTTTAGTCCGTAATTCTTGAATGTTTTGGGTCATAACCCCCAAAATCAGTCACAACATTCCTCATGAAGTATGGAACCATGTGGTACACATTCATAGAGATTCATACACTTATAATTAAGTTATTGTCCTGAAACAAGAAAAACGTTTGTTATTGGTCCTTAATTCCTACAAAGATGGGACAATAACCCTCAAAATCAATTCCAACCTTCCTTATGTGGTACAAAACCTTGTGGTACAATTTCATAAATATCCACACACTTACATGTATACTCAAGTTATTATTTGGAAACCAAATGTCTTCGGAAGACGACGACAAACGTAATACCATTATACGACCGCAAAATCACTCTTTTATGCAAGGTTGTGCCTGCAGTGGTAACAAATGATGGCTTTTTAATGTCCAGTGGCAAATTAAACGCATATTCAGGACGATAACATGTTATTTTAATATGAATTATTAACCTGCTTTGTATTAGATCGACACAGTTCGACATAGTTCGCAGGAAGACATGTCATCCTACGCGGATTCATTATTTTGACTCGGAGCCGACCAGTCTCTGATTTTACTTATTAATGCCACGTGCTTGAAGAGAAGCAGCACAAACCAATTTTAAAATCCTTGGTTTGACCAGACCGAAGTTCCCAAACTCTCCGTAATTTCATGCACACCTTCACATTACAGGTTGCAACACTATGCAATGTCATTGGGTTCCAAAAAACGTTTAGAAAATTATGTCAATGTTCTTTCCCATAGGATTCCCACGTTAAAAGAGTTGAGGCATTGAAGGCCAAATAAATTCGCATATTTCACATTCTTGCGGGTCGAATTGTAATCAGACGGCCATTGTAGAGTTCCAAGAAGTTTATAAATTAATTTAATACAAAGGCAAACTTTAATGAAAAGTTTCATTGGTGAAATTAAGGCGGCAATACAAATAATTATTATGATAACAACAACAAACATGACTTTCGTTCGGAGTAACATGAGCAAATCCCTGTTCAATCAATCAATCAATCAATCAATCAATCAATCAATCAATGTATCCAAGTTGTAGTTATTGCATGAATACTGTCTTAATTTTAATATTTGTTTTGTTTTTTACCTTCTTATTTTCTCGATCATTTATACCAAAGTAACTATTAACCATTGTTTTACGTGGTTTCATGTGAAAGACAACTGTGTTCTTTTGAACTGATTTTTACACCCCCCAGGTATGAATTGGGGAGTATCACTCGAATATATTGGCCTGTTTGAAGGCAGGAGCCTTTAATTCTCACGGCTGTCTATCAGTATATCGAGAGAAATGATTGTGAAAGAATACCTTACGGTGGTCAAGCATTGCGATCGGATCGTGAAAGATCTGGTATAGGATCGTGAATGTAATTACTTGAAATTCTACTTCAAAATCTGTGAAAAATCTGTTGTATTTTAAAATTGCGGAACAATTCCGAAAAAAAAAATAATGGCAGTCAAAATGATTCAACTTTCTCAATAATACTG